>NW_022195586.1:52500-1360329 GCF_008641045.1 Pistacia vera | reverse complement strand
CTTATGTAATAAATATATTAAGAATTTTTAAAATGCACTAAAAAATTAATGAAATTAATATGTTATACAATTCATGAATGAATCCCTTCGAGTTTTGATTAAAAATAAAAAATCTCACATGAGGTTTCTGAAATAACAAAGATATTATACTACTAAATTTTATGCACTAAAATAAAATCTTAAGAGAGTAATTCAATAAATATTCTTTGATTCATAAAAGTGAAGTTCTAATAACTTAGTAATGTTTCATTAACAATCGAAGGACTTTTCCCCACCAGAATAATGATGTAATGACACTTTTCCACCCTCCCACTTTTAAAATACCATTTTGTTATCTAAATGTTAAATTCTGCTAACAATTCCTGTTAAAAACAGTAATATTCACTATAAAGACAAAACTACCCCCACCAAAGATCAACCCCATATCGTTGGTCATCGCAATTCAAAGTTTCACGCCCCTCAGCCCAAATTCTGACCAATTTCGGCACCAGAAATTGACACTTCACCACCATTAAACTTTCTAGCATCCCCCTAACAAAATCCTTCTCACCCCTACCCACAATCACCCTTCAATAGCCAGTGCCACTTGGAGTGGGGCAATTCATCGAGCACTTGGTGTACGCCAACGAAAGAGTGCAAAATGGTCATCGGCAGTAATGGAAACAACACACAATCAATCCTTAAATATTCAATAAGCCCAAACACCCTTAAAGAAACATCAAATCAAAGCTAATTACACAGAAAAACAAAAATCTAATCACGACAATGGAGGCAAGTTCAGCCGGCGATCAATAGGCTAACAAGTGACAGGGTTTGGGGGGTTTTGTAGTGTGGAGTTCAATGGTTTGAATGGTAGTGTTGGATTGGATTTTGGTCGTCGTTAGCCACAAGAATTTGGCTTAGAACAGTGAAACCCAAACCAAGCGGTGGTCGCAAACGATGGGAGGAAAGGCTTGGGAATGTTGGGGGTTTTGGTCTATAGAGGATGGGGAAGCTGGTGGAGGGGTTGAGGAAAGTCAACAATGCTGAATTCTGACAAAATCAAGCCGAAGAAAGGGACGTTGTAACGCCCCACTTGAGGTACGTAGTTAAGATTTGATGAATGGCTTGAATATTTATTGATTTATCCTCATTTGAGTCTGTATGTTGTTAATATTGTTTGGTTGGCCCTTGGTTGAAAGGGTGTATTGGTTTGGTTGAGTGGTTGCCTTGAAAATTGTAAGACTTGGCGAAATCTTGATGTTACAGTCTTCGCCGCAGCGATGAAGTGCTACAACCCCCGTGTAGCTGCTGTAAGTTTTCACCAGGGTGAAGAAATAGCTTCGCCGCGGCAAAGACTCGGCTGAAATTTCCCTTGAGTTTTTAGAGAATTCTTCCTTTTGGGGCTCAATGACCATTCTACCCCTAATTAACAGGAAAAGTGAGGAGTAAAATGTAAGGAAATTGCATGGAGAATAGTTTGAATGGAGATGTTTTTACAAAGAATTAAAGGGCATAGGTGGAATTTCTAAGAAGGAGTAAGGGTATAATGGGAAAGAGTGGAGAAAATATGAGATATTAAGGGTTTAGCTTTAGAAACCTTTTCATTTTCTCCCTTTCCACCGCCTCTTTCATTCAATTCTCCAAGGATCTTTGAAGGGGTTTTGACTAAAAATTGATACAAGTTGATCCTAAGCACTTAAATGTGAGAATCCTTACTCTAGATGTAAATTTTATTGGTGAAAGAGTAGGATCCTTATTGAGTTTGTGTTTAAGGTTTAAGAGAAAGTATCAAGCCATCAAGATAGAGAGCTTAAGTGGATTCTACTTGAGCATAACGTAAGTAACTCCCCCTAAGTTGTGATTTACATGATTGAAGATGTGTAGAGATTTATATATGATTAATGCTTGGATTTTTATGTTTGAAATGAGTTGATGGATTTATGAATGAGTTTAATGTTAATTTATGAAGGAATTTCCACCATGAGAAGGGTGGATTGTGTTGATAAAAATTGGTAGAAGTATGGATAGAATCAGAAGAATTTGAGAGGACTATTTGAAGTGTGTTTTCTTTGCAGGATGTGTGATGATTTAAAAGAGTTGACCTCCAATTTTATATGGTTAAGAAAGAAGTATAATTAAAGTTAGAATAGAGTTTATGTATGCACACATTTTGCTTGATGAAATGCCTAAAAGAAGCATGAGTAGAAGTGGAGAACCTTACTTTATGCAACATTGCACATTTGCAATTCATGAATGCATATAAGAAAGATTCTAGGCATGAGCCATCCATATGCATATGTTTATTTGAGTAATCACCAAAGAAAGAAATATGAAAAATGAGAAAGAAACACTCTAAGAATAGAGATAAAGAAAAGAACTAATTCTCTTAGAATAAAGAGAAAGAAAGAATTAGCACTAGAGAATAAAATGAATAATAAGTACTAAAGAAGAGAAAAGAGAATAGGTTGTGCGATGGGGAGCCCGTGAGTGTAGAAATTATCCGCGTGTAACTGCCATGAGAGAGCGGTCTCCGCCATGAGAGAGAGCGGTCTCCCCCATGAGAGAGCGGAATGAGATTGAGAAAAAGAATTCATATAGCCATGAGAATACATGCGGATGAGGGTTATATGCGTGAGAGAGAGTACACTCACATGGCTAAGGGTTCCGAATCCATGCATCAACCAAAACCGATCGGCAAAAAATAAGAATAAGAATAAGAAAGAATAAGAATTAGAATAAGAAGGAATAAGAATAAGAATAAGAATAAGAAAGAATAAGAATAGGAATAAGAATAAGAAAAGAAAAGAGAGAAAATGCATTGTTATGCTTTAGTGTCTCATTCATGCATGGTTATGATATTCTCCATGGGTGATGAGAATAGAAAGAAAGAAAAGAATAATGAGAGCTAGAAGTAGAGAAAGAACAAGAGAGATTGAATTAGAGAAAGTGACAAGAGTACGAAAAGAATTGAAGAGTAATACACGGGGACTATAAAGTAGAAGATTTACTTACTGAGCATCTTTGTGCTCACCCCGTTGTTTTCTATGTTTTATAGGTCATAGGTGAGGACGTGGTCAGATGGACGTTGGCAACCTGGGAGACTTGGCTACACTGTCCACTATTTTTTAGAGTCTTTTTGTACAAATGATGCTGTACTGTGTAAAGAATGTATTTATTAAGTAAAGAAAATTTTTGGGCCCAACTATTTTGATAAATATACTTGTCTTTTTATTAATATATTTTATGAATATGATAGAAAGAAAGAAGTTGTTACAGACATGCGCTTGAGGACTCCAATGGTGGGTTCAATGAGGACAGTGAAAGATTGGTTTTGATGAGGGAGGCACAAGGAACAAGATGGTGGTGGCGGGGAGTTGCAATAATGCCAAAATCGGTTGGCGACGCAAAAAAGGCAGTCGCAATTGGAGGAGTGGAGATGAAGAAGATGGTTAATTAATGTTATTTGACCATCCTGCCCTTACTTATGAGACACTTTTGACCATTCTATCCTTTTTCACAAAAAAAAATTACAAAACAAAACTGAACTTTGGGTAGTAAAATGGTATTTTAAAAGTCTGAGGGCAGGAAATTTTCATTAAACGATTATCCAGGTGGAAAAAAGTCTTTAACTCTTTTTGTTATTTTAAAAAGCTTATAGGGTGCATTTGGTTTAGGGAATATTATATTACTGAAAATGTTATATTAATGAGAAGATAGATTACTTTGAAAATTACTGTGAGGGTGCGTTTGGATCAGGGTCATATAAGATAACAAGGGTAATTTTAGTTTATTTTGCAAGATTTCATTGTTTGGTTTGCAAGTAATAACATATTACTGGTATCTTTGTTTACAAATAGTGTTTACTGTTGGTAATGTAGGGGGTAATCAGATATCTTCCCCAACGGCTGTTATTAAAAGATTACCGAGGTAATATGATTTTATACCTATTTTGCCCTTAATTAAATATCATTTCGGACACAATTGCCCTCAAATATCTATCAAATAACAATTACGCAACCCACCTATATTTGAGAAATTAGCTAAAATAGCCCAACCACAAAAAGGTTTAAAAGTTAACAAAATACCCCTAGCCACCCAAGACCATCGTCGGCCACTAGCGATAGTCGTTGTAACAGCACACGACCAGCCTGATCTGGTCGGTCGTGCATCCGTAAGGCTATTTCTGGCCATGGATCTGTGGTGCATGGTCGAAAACAACCAAATCAGGCCATTTCACGGCTAAAGATCTGGCCATGGAACGGCCATTTCACAGCCACATTTTTGGCTGTGAAACTGCCATACATCTGGCCATGAGACGGCCATGGATCTGTGATCCATGGTTGAAAATGGCTTTGCCGACGCATGGCTGGCCATATACGGTTGGTCATGCGCCATTTCGTTGACTGCCGGCAACGACCCGTGATAGTGGTTGGTTGTAGGTAGTGGCTTGGGGTGGATGATGGTGATTTTGCTATAAATTAAAGTTTTATATGACTGGGGTGTTATACCAAAATTTCAAATTCAGGAGGTTAAAAAAAATTATTCAAAAAATAATAATTAAAATAATATTATATTGATATTTAAAAAGGAGGGCAATTTAGTAATCTATATAACATACCCACCCATTTATCCTCCCAACCGAACATATAAATATAATATACTCACCAATTTATTCAAACCAATCAAACGCATTTCCTTAAATATTCTCAGTAATCTTCAAGTTAATCTATCTTTCTATTAGTATAACATCCCCCTAAAATAAAACATAATATGATCCAAACACACTTTCAGTGTTATGTTAAATGTGTTTTGTTAAATTTAAATAAATTAGTGGGTATGTTATATTGATATGTTTGGTTGAGAGGAATAAATTGATTAGGTATATTATATAAATTACTGAATTGACCTACTTTTTAAATAATAATATTATTATTATTATTTGGATTATTATTTTAACCTCTTACATTTGAGATTTTGCTAAAACACCCAGCCACAATAAAAGTTTAAATTATAACAAAAACACCCCTACTTACCAAGCTACTGTCGGCCGCCAGCCACCACTATCGGCCATGGCTTGAACGGCACACAATCGACCTAACCCTTTTTGGCCAGATCTATAGTCATTAATGCTAGAAACAGCCAGATCCACGGCTATTTAGCCGTTTTTGACCATCGATCGACAAGATCCGACTAGTCGTGTGCCGTTTTGGCAACGTTGACAGGTAGTGGTGGCCAGATCCGACCATTGGTTTTGGGTAATTTGGTTCAAGTTCAAAGGTAATAATGTCCTAAAAATCTTGTGTATAAGAATATAATAGTCCATGAATATTCTTGTAAATTGTGTTAAGAACAAGGACATTATTGTCTAAAAATTTTAATGGTTAGGAGTAAAATTGTAACAAAATTAAGATTTCCAAGTAATCTCAGAATACATAAGAAAAAAATAGTATTTAGATTACCACTTATATAACCAATAGTGATTACTATTGGTTTTGAAATATTACTGGAATTTTATATTACTTGATAATCAAACATGATAATGTCAGTAATATGAGATCACATTATTAGAGTAATGGGAGATAACCCAAACCAAACATCCCCATAGAGTTTTGCTATTACTTCATACCAGAGGTCAGTGTCCTTAAGTCATATGCTATGAATATATGTGTGTACATATGATTATTAACATTATAAAATTCATATGACATATATAAATTAATATATATTTTTTTTAATAAAAAGCATAATCTTGGGAATTAGAGTAGACTGAGTTTAAACCTAAATGTATCTTAAGTTTAATTACATTATAACAAGAATCTATAAATTTAGTGTGTGTAATATAATGTATTTGGAAGGTGATTTCGTTTTAACTCATTTATTTCTTCGTTCGGTTGATAAATAAAATGATGTTGAATTTTGGTAGCTTTAAAAAATAGTTATTTAGGTTGATTTACCTTAACCAAAGCTAAGCAAAAGAAAGAGGAGTTGAGTTTTGCAATTATGCCCCTCTATTAGGCGAAATTAAACTTTGATGTGTGGCTCTTAGTGAAATGGAGTGCTTGGCACGTCCAAATCTTTGTATAGATATAGACTAATTGTGGGCTTTTTGCGGGCCGATCAGGCCCACAAGCCCGGTGTCAAGTTGATTTTCATTGACTAATGACTATTCAAATCCGAGGATCTCACCTCCCAATAATACTATAAATATAAATAAATTTTACAGACAGAAAATAAATGAAAGAAATTCCTTGTATCTATTCTTCCATTCATTTTATGTTATATGACTTTGTATAAAAGATTTTGTAAGATTTTTTTTATATATATAGTATTACTTTTCACTTTAATATAATTTATACTCAAAGTTGGATCCTATTCAACTTTATTAGAAGAAGTCTGATCTTATTTTAACATACTTATAATATAATCGTGTTCAAAGGTAATGTGTAATTTGAAAGGATAACAATAGTTGGCGTATGTTGTAATAAACTATCAGAAACTAAAAAAATTTATACAGATTTAGAGTAAATATCGTAGTTTTCAATCTAAACATTTTACACAATATATATGTAGTTACAAAGACCAATTTTTATAAATCGAATTCAAAGTCTATCCTCTAATCTAATAATATGTGTAATTCGGGAATGATTATCAATAAAACTTATAAAAAAAAAGTTTATTAGAGTAACATTTATTAAAGTAAAATTTGTTTATTTACACCTTTTTAATAGTTTAATTGTTTTAAATTTAAAATAATAAATTATATTTTTTTAAGCTCTATTTTGAAAAATCAGTACAAAATTGACAGTTATGAATCAGTTATTCAATAGTTAAATTATTTCAAATTTAATGAAAAACCATACAAAATCTGACTGTTACAAATCTTTTCGGACTGGGAATTGGTTGACTACTCACACAGATACTAGTCCCTACACAATCGCAGCTTCCCGCGACAACAATGGTGAGAGCGGCGGTGCGAGATTCCCCTCCTCCTACAAAGAAGAAGAAACAGGATGAGAAGCACGTGGAGCGTACGCGCCTCAAAACCATTGCCGTCAAGAAGAAGATGCTCTCAGTGATTCCAGCCAAGGGTTTCACGCCTCTAAACCCCACTAATCAGGTCATCAAACACCACGGTAAAGACATTATTCGCAAATCGTCGCAGCGGAGGAACCGCTTCCTGTTCTCATTTCCCGGTCTTCTTGCACCTTGTGGCGGCGGTGGCAAGATCGGTGAACTGAAGAATTTGGGTACCCAGAACCCTGTTCTTTACCTTGATTTTCCTCAGGTATGTTTAGTTTGGGGTAAATTCTGTTTGGGCCCCTTACGTTTGAGCTCTTACTCAGACCCCCCGTCCCCCAACCCCGCCCCCCACCCACCCCCCCACCCCCCCTTCGTTTTTTAAAATTTGAGCTGAATTTTTTTCACATTTCTTTAAGTTTATGTGAATTATGAAGAGATTTCAGGAAGTTTAGGGTATTTTTGGTTTGTGGGTACATATTTTTCAGATCACTTAATGTTAGAATTAATTAAGATGGACTCGTTTGGTTTGAAAAATTGGTAGAGGTAGGAGAGGATTGTGATAAAGTCTATAGAGCTCAAGGAAGGTCTTTGAAAATTTCGTAAGGAAAAGCTTTAAGGAGGTTATGGATGAATTTCTGAGTTAATGTGGTTTACTATTCCTGTATTTTAGCCGAGCTTTGGGTGGGTTATTGTTGTTTGTTAGGAGGAAAGGTTCATTTATTATTTATTAGTTGCTTTTAGATTTTAAGGTTTATGATGAATTTTGACATTGATGAAATTTGTTTGTACTTTATACAATCTTTACCTTTTCCACGATCTTATAAAGAATAGCTTGAAATGAGATCATGTACGCTTGTATGTTTATCTCAATTGCTTTGTGAATTATTTTAGGGTCAAATGAAGCTGTTTGGAACTATCGTGTACCCAGAGAACAGGTACTTGACTTTGCAGTTTTCTAGAGGTGGGAAGAACGTCATATGTGAAGATTATTTTGATAACCTGGTTTGTGTTTCTGTCCCCTTCTCCTTTCTGAGTTTGTTTTTTCATGAGTATATGTTAATTTTTTGAACCAAATGTTATTGCTATTGTTATTTTTGTTATTGTTGTCTTGGATGGGATGTCTCATGTTAAATTCAGTAGTAAGGGCAACGGAGTGACAAGCTTATTTCCTTGTCACAAGGAAAGTATCACTTTGTAAAGCATTACAGTGCAAAATGCTTTACTGTTTATTCAATAAAAAGTTGATGAACCAATCAACTTTTATCGTGTTTAAGATCTCGGTTTGTGAATATTTTGGGATTTTTTGGGAGATGTAATTTTGTTTGTTCTTCCATCTGAAATGCATTTAACACTGCCAGCGAAATTGAACCTGATCATCACCTAGCTGCTCAGATAAGGTGGCACCTTAGAGGCAAGGTGGCTTAACTAACATGTTTGCCTTTGGTGCCTATGTGAGCATCTCGCTCATGCGAGGCACTTGAAGGGAGAGAGAGAAGAGTCAGATAGTCCTGTGAACTTTGGGGCTATTTGTAAAAAAGAGTTTGGATTTTGCTTTAGCAAAGCTCATAAATTAGTGAGAGGATGATGATCAGCCACCAAGAAAACATCTGCCTTCCATAAAAGTTCATATCTCAATGATTGAGGCCTATCCTTTTTGTATTATATTGATTTTTATATGCTAATATGGATCACGTGTACTTTAGGAATCAAGTTCAAAACTCAATGCACAGAATTACTTTCTGTGATAGATGATTGATGTGAATTTAGTACTTTCTAGGCAATATCAAATAACACCCCTTGCTCTGTGCCTAAAATTCATTTCTTTTTTCATTTTTTCGTGGTAAAAAAGTTGTAACTTGTAAATGATAAATGAAGACGAAGGAAATTTATTTTGAATCATGCAAATTCCTACATTTACCAATTCCATTCTTGTAGAAATATGTTTAATTGAAAACACATTCATTCTTGATTTCCTGTACTTCCTTGACTGCTGAAAATAATTCATACTTTTCACATGACTTTGTGCTGTATGCGTGCCATGATTTTTGGCTAGGGTTCATTATTACTATTTTTATTTTCTTAATCCCTTTCTTAGGGCCAAAATTTTAATGATGTACATGTTTAAGTTTGAAACTTTTTGTTTTTCCCTTCTCCTCTTCCCTTTTATGATTTTAATCGGTTCTAGATATGTTTATCACTTATCATTTGTTTGCTATGATTTCAATCTAGCTTTTGGGGCAGTTTCAATTGTTCTTCATTATCATATTGACTTGTGATATTTCCAGATTGTGTTTTCTGATGCATGGTGGATTGGGAAAAAATATGAGAATCCAGATGAACTTCGACTTGAGTTTCCAAAAGAACTAAGTGAGGTTGGATATTTTCACATAGTTGGAATTGTATAGAGCTTTTTTTTTTTTTTTTTTTTGTCTTTCTCTTGTTTCAACATACTTAAAAGATAGTTCCTCTGATGACCCTTAAGTGGTTTTTGGTTTCAGGGACAAAATTTGGAGCAAAACTTCAAAGGTGGTGTGGGTGCAGCATCTGTAAATAAGCAAGGTGTTTTGAAGAGTGTAATGAAAGGTTCAGAGGAAGAGTCCACTGAACTTGAGTCTGAAGATGATATTTCAGATGTTGAAATGAAATTTAAAGATAAGATGGAAGTGACGCCTGTTCGACACTCTGAGAGAACTGCTGGAAAAAGATTCATGTATGAACCTAATTTTTTTCATTTACTTGACCTGCTTAGCTGATGTAAAGATGTCAGCAGCTGCAATTATCTATATGTTGCCCAAAATATTATGATTTAAGCATCAACTTACAGTCCTAGTTGGCGTGGCTGATTGAGTTGTTGTTATTGGTTGACTAGTCAGGAATTTATCAGGATATATTTTTTTTGCAGAACTTACAAAATGATTCTCAGAAGATTTAATTCCCTCAACTTATATGCTGATTTTTCGTTTGTTCTGATAATTTAATAAATATCTAGCATAATATTACTATGATCCATGTTTTTATATGAGGCAAAAATTATGATGGGCATTTTCCTGTAGAATAGATCATGTAAGACGAACTCTTGTGTTGATTCTTGTGATTGGATGTCATGATATGGCATGTCCTGTTTATTGTCTATTAATCTTTGTGATTAGATTAGTACATCATAATATGTGATTCTGTTTTTGATAAAGTTAGATGTTTAAGGAAGATTTTTTGCTTTTAATTTAATTAAAATAGGGAAAGTTTTATTGACTTCCCTTGAGGTTTGAATTTATTTTATTTTTAATTTGATAGGAAAAAAAGAATTTTATTAACAAAAAAGATATTTGAATATGTACATGTAGGTGAACTAGCTGTCTACAGGGAGATAAAAAAATGTAACTTACTGATGTCTTTTATTGATTTAGATTTGCAGAAGTTTCTTCAGAAGATGATCCTGCTGGAAGTGATGCTGATGTGTCTGAGGGAGATGAAAAGAAAGGTGATATTTCAACCAGCAAAAAAACTAATGGTAAATACCTAGATTTAATTGACATTGATTTGTTTCTTGTTCAACATTACAGCCTTTTCATTTTAACTTGCTATATTGAATTTTGGAACTTTCATTATTTGTGTGTAAAATCGCTCACACTTTACATTGCATCAACTATATATTGATTCGAAACAAGTTTAATCATCTATACAGCCAGTAAGTCTTAAGAACTTATCTAATGTTGCTGTTGCAGTGACTAAGTCCAAGCAACCCTCAACCAGTCATCGTGGTGTACTTGTCCAAACAACCATATCAACATTATTCAATAAAGTGGAGGAAAAGGTAACTATAATAGTTTGTCATGTGATAACTGAAAGTTTGCTGTGTTTGTGGACAATGATTATAAATATTTGTTGAATATGTATTTTGATGAGCAATGCAGACTGTTAGATCTCAATTTCAAATAGTTCTCTTTTCTTTTCCCTTTTGCTTTTTATAAGTTCGTGTTTCAAGTATGGTTTGTCTATATGTTTATCATGATAACTGCTTAATGGTAATGAAGGTTTCAGACTAACTTGGATTATCCTTGTTGCAGGCTGAAGACCCTCAGAAAAAGGGAAAACTGAACACTGAAAAATCCACTGGTTAGTTTGTCTGTCTGTCCCTCTCGTCAAAAGATTTTATTTTTGGTGCACATGGAATGGTATGGGTAGATCTGTGTGTGTCATGTGGTTTGATGATTAACAGTTTTAGATCTAGAAAGGGGAGGATATAAAGAGGATTAACTATACTTACAAGCCAGTTGATGACAGTTCAACTCCCCAAGACCAACTGGATTGCCGCCTTGGAACTAATAGCGAGAACAGATTCATGATGCTTGCTCCATTCTGAAACTTTTAGCAAACATGTCATCTAATCTTTTTCTTTTTCCTCCTTTAGTTATATATCTGGCTTCTGAATTTTTCAATTCTTTGAACATGTAGGGACAGAAAGTACAGCTAAGGAGAACGAATATGAGGTATCGTTTTTTATGGTTTTTCTTTATGCTGTTGTTTCTGTTCTTTTAACCAGAATTTGCATTTTGTAATGTTGTAGAATTATAATAATATTTAGATTCTCCATGTTATAAGATTGGCTTGCGTGACACTATTGTCAACACTATTGCGAGGCTTTGCTCTATATCATAACTTTGAAAGAAAACAGAGAGCAGGATGTTATTTAGAATTTAATAATTGAGTCAAGCAAGTAAGAATTGGAACTTTATAATGAAGTACTTGAAGAATTCTTGGCTTTATTTTGCATGATTTGTGGATACAAGTTCACTTATATTAAACTAGCATTCTCCATTGTTCTTCAATGTGGTTAAAGTTGTGTTTTCTTTTGCAGTTTGGAGATGAAAACATTGCAGGATGCTCAAGCCCTCAGGTTCGACTTCCCATCAACTATTTTTGTGTATTCTTTTCACAATAACTTTTGGTGTAACTTGAAACTGTCTTGGAAATTGCTACCAATAGTTTCGGGGTACTCTGGATTCCACTATTATGCAGCAATGCTTCTCATGTATCTGAGTCTCTTATTTAAAAATTCATGAAAAACATTGACCAATGTTTACTCATTTGCTGGTTTTCTCAATTCATTTCTAATTCAACCTGTTCAGGCTTCAAATGGAAGTGGAGGTTGGGCTGCTTTTTGAGATATGACACAAATGCAAGTGTTACAGAAAAAATGCCAAATCAAGTCTCAAGCATGAGTATTACTCCTCGGCATAAACGTGGCAGCGGGGGAGAATTTCAGAAGTTTCGAAGAACAAACTTACTTCTCTAATCGTGTCGTAGAAATTGGCAAATATAGCTACAATCATAGTTGAATCCAACAATTATCACCATTGTTGCAATGTCCAAAGAGAGAGTTATGAGTGAAATATTGTCTGCTTGCTCAAAAGTGGCTACCTTACAGAGCTCTGCTTGTGTGAAATAAGAAGATAGATGTTGTACTTAGTACTTGATACACAGTTGTTCTTCCAAATAACCTTAACTTGTTATGTAAACTAAGATGTGTTATTGATGTAGTAATTTTAGCAGCCCTTGTTAATTGTTTGTTTGCTTCTGACATTTTAGGGATATGAATTTGTTTTTTTAAATTTTCGTGCAGTAAGTGTTCGGTTATGAATCTTGCTTTTTTTATTAAAAAAAAAAAAAAAAAAAAAAACATTTCTTTTCAAATATTGTGCGCCCTCAACAATCACAGGCCATTGGAAAATTTTCCCATCAATGGTTTCAAGTGAAGCTACGAGAAAGGCATTAGAAGCTCTCACACTTCTTCACCATCCCTCACTCACTCAATCTCTCAAAGCCTTCGCATCCCTTTCCCAACTCAAACAAGCCCATGCCCATCTCATCATCGCCGGTCTTACACCGAATCTCTTCACAACCACTCGCCTTCTCGCCTGCGCAGCCCTCTCCCCATCAGCTCACAAACTCTCTTACGCCGCCGCAATCTTCCAGCACTTCCCCAAACCCTCCTTCTTCATGTACAACACCATGCTTCGCGCCTTCTCTCAACACCCGAATTGGTACAATGTTTGCTTTCAGTATTACAAGCGTTTGTTATTTAACGGGCTTTTCCCTGATAAGTTTACTTTACCTTTTGTTGTTCGCGCGTGTTGGCTGTCTTGTATGCGGGGTCTTGGACAACAGCTGCATAGTCATGTTTTGAAATTTGGGTTGGGTTGTGATGTGTTTGTTGTGAATCATGTTTTGAATATGTACTTGGGGTTTGGCGAATTGGATTACGCGCGTAAGGTGTTTGAAGAAAGTTTGGGGATTGTTGATGTTGTGTCGTGGACGAGTTTGATTAGTGGGTGCTGGAATTTGGGGGAGATTGAGTTGGCGAGATGGTACTTTGATGTTATGCCTTGTAAGAATGTTGTTTCGTGGAACGTGATGATCACTGGGTTGGCGAGAGTTGGGAAAGTCGATGAAGCGCGGAAGGTGTTTGATGAAATGCCTGAGCGGGATGTGGCGTCATGGAGTGCGATGGTTTCTGGGTACTCACAATGTAGGATGGGCGTGGAGGCGTTGAGGGTTTTTAGGGATATGGTTGAGGCCATGGTGGTTCCTAATTTGCCTGCTTTGGTTAGTGCTGTTTCGGCGTGTGCACAGTTGAGAGCATTGGATGAAGGTGTTTGTCTGCATGAATATCTGGTTGAAAACAAGTTTGAGATTGATGTGACTTTGGGCACAGCTCTTTTGGACATGTATGGGAAGTGTGGATGCATTGAGAGAGCTGTTAAAGTCTTCTATTCTATGCTTGAGAAGAACGTGCTTTCGTGGAATTCAATGATTGCTGGTTTGTCAATGAATGGGTTCGGAAGGGTAGGGTTGTCTTTATTTTGGAAAATGCAACTATTTGGCCTGAAACCTAATGATTTAACATTCATTGCATTGTTTGGTGGGTGTAGTCACTCGGGGTTGGTCAATGAGGGACTTCGGCTTTTTGATCTCATGACCCAAAAACATCAGATTAAACCTCAAAGAGAACACTATGGTTGTGTGGTTGATCTTCTTGGCCGAGCGGGCATGATTGAAGAAGCATTGAAATTTGTTGAAGGGATGCCAGTTGAGCCTCATCCTGAGTTGTGGGGTGCCCTTGTTGGTGCATGTAGCATTCATGGGGATACTGAGCTTGGCCAAAAATTGGGGAAACACCTCATCGAATTGGACCCTCAGCACTGTGGGAGATATGCTATATTATCTAATCTATTTGCATCTGCCAGAAGATGGGACGATGTGGAAATGGTGAGAAAGTTGCTGAAAGATAGAAAGGTGTTAAAGTCCCCAGGCAACAGTGTTGTTGAATCATAATAACATGTGCATATGATACATTTTCACCCCTGGATATATTCAAATAGGGTTGAAATATAATTTTTGAGATGTAAAGATGCAAGCTCCCCGAAGTTGGTAGCAGAGACAGTTTGGCATTGATTCTTCTTTCCAACAGCTGCTGAGAACCTTTCAATGCTTCAGCCAATTATATATCAAAGTGATCTCCAGAAATATTAATGGATAGCTGGAATTACTAATCCTCCATCTGGGATTCGCTTTTCGGCATTTAATGCAGGTCAAACAATGTGAATCAGGAAAGGGATGTTCTTGAAGTACATAAGCCGACCAGTCTGTTAAAGATGGATAAGTTGGAAACAATCAGAAACACACAAGCTTCTGAAACGTGCTGCAGGATATGAGTTATACAGGAAATTTCTTTCAAGATTTTTTAATTCTATGGAGTAACAATCGCTGAAATGCATTTTGTAAAGTTATGTAGATACTAGATACTATCAACAATGTACAGAACATTCTTTCCAAAGGAAATAACAGATGAAGCTATATCTTTGGTTCAATAATATGTCATTTCTTCTGCTATTTGCCTTGATTTTCACTGAACCTCTAGAAACCATGTCAGAACATCAAACAAAACCAGAAAGATCAAGAAATGACAATTTTATGCGCTTAGTACCAGCCATGTAGTTCATCATTTTGAAGCTCCTTAAACAAAAAATGTAGTTCCCAAAAGAGTTGGATCATGAAAGTGGATGGACCATCGTTTTACTTTTGCTTGAAGATTCCAGAGGGTAAAAGGAAAATAAGCAATAGACGCTATGCATATAATCCAACTGCCTGTTTTAAGCTTTTGCACGCATAATTTCTGATAGATTTTCACAGAACTGCATACAGGCTATAACAATTCTTTTCATATATGTTACATTACAGCTTTCAAACTAATCATAAACTTGTCTAAAATATGCTTCAATACTACCAAATTTTATACAAATACATGGATACTCTGACGAGCACAGAAATTTATAAAATTACGCTATATTCGTCAAAAGCCAAACTTTAAGACAACCCTAAGAACTTATCAACCCTGGAATTAGTTGTCCTTGACAAGAACTTCATGCAAATGGGTGGTTTTATGCCTGCTAAAGCAAGAATCGAACTTGGCAAAGTCCATATTCCATCCCCACAAATCAAACCAGAAGCCACAGCTGGTCCAAAATTATCTGCTTTGGTCTTGTCTATCTTCGACCATACGAATAAAATCAAGCTTCCAACACACATGTCAATGGCAAAGTATGGTCCCAAGTAAAAAGGTATAGCCATAGCCATCGGAAGAGGAATGTACGACCCAATCTTACCCAAGGAATCCCTTGTCAGGTTTATCACTATGGCTGCTCCAAAGAATACATAACAAAGCAATAGGCATTCCTTTGGCAGAGCTGAGAAACCTTCTACGCCCAGTTTAGCCATGTTGCGGTACACAGTAGCAAAGGGAGCTGGATATTCACTTCCAGGAAGCCCAAGGTCATCAAAGGCCTTATAGAAAAGCCAAAAGACACAAGGGCTAATGATACACCCCATTGCAGTGCCTATAACTTGGCTCACAAACATGGAACGAGGAGATGCCAGAGTCAAGTAACCTGTCTTGAAATCTTGTGATAGATCAGAGGCAGTTGAAACAATGTTCATCATGACTCCACATGCTGCTAAGCCAGCAAGAACACTACCGTGCGAAGAACCAGCCCATGCCCCGATTGTGAAGATAGCAAGCTTTCCATAGGTGGATGCAAGAGACCAATCAGTGAGTCCACACCCATATGCATTACAGAAAGCTAAGGTTGGTGCAAAGATGTAGATGACCAACACATAATACCATTTAAGTTCAGGAAATATGTGTGGAAGACTGATAATCGAAACTGCAGCAATTGTGACATATCCTGCAATAGCAAACCATGTTGGAATCTGATCTTTAAGGAAGAGTTGGGTGCGTTTTTGGTCATCATAAGAGAGCTTAGTGCTCACAGGAGAATCTTGGTCTGCTACGGGGAGAGTGCTGGTCACTTCTCGATTTCGCACTTGATGAAACAAGCCTGAAAGGGTTCGAGTTATCACTTTGAAAAAGTTATACAGTCCATCACCTAGGATCATGGCGATGGCAATAAATACCTGATTTTAAGAAACAAAACAAGCATCAAAAAATAGGAAAAGCCTTCATGAAGAATTTATTATGGCATTATTAAACACTTTTGCCAGCTTATCTGAACATACCCTGTAACCTTGGATGCCATGTAGGCTACTTTGGCCAAGACTTGCACGGTACCAATCACCCTCCCTCTTTTCTATAAGAGGCCACATAAGACCCCAAGAAAGAACTCCTCCAACCAAAACAGATATATTTATAAGGTAGGGGCAAATCATCCCAACTCCAACATATGTTGCTGAGAAGTCAAAGTAAAACCTGCACATTTTGAAGCTCATTAGGCCTAAAACAAGACTTAATGAGTGGCAAAGGGTGCTGATAAGCAAAATTAGCATGCACTAATTTTTGCAAAAATGTTGAGTAATGTATGTACTTGTTCTCATATGCTTGGAGCCCAAATGTAGGGAAGTTAACAAATCCACAATTGTCTCCTGCAGTAAAGAACCACTGGAAGAAACCCCACAAGAAGCTGAAGGAGAAGAATTTGCCAAGCGTTCTCACTTGTTTCCTGTCCAAGAACATCACAGATTAAAATGCCTTTAGTATTTATATTATCACATCTACGCAAATTTCAGTTAGTGAGAAAGTACTATACTTTGCTAGCTTTGCTCCTTCAGTTGTGTGGAAGCTATTGATCAAATAAGCAGTTGCAGTACCACTTGGATATGTCAACTTAAAGTCTATGATCATTATCTGACCAAACATTCATCAAAACAATCAAGAATTGACAAAACTATAGTCAAGATCAAGTTAGAAAATGTATTTATTCAATCTTCTTTCTGGTCTCTTTCAAATGTATATGAAGAGCATACCTTTCGGAGAGGCACCACAGAGAAAAGACCAAGAAAGCTGACAATGAAGAGAAAGCCAATAATCCATCCTAGCGAAGGGTTTTTGAAACCATGGTTGGAGTCTTCAGATTGCACAGCAATTCGCTCACTCAGTCCAAAGAGGTAACTACCAAAACCTCCTGTTTGTCCACAGATGAGAAAAATACAGAACTTTCAACACATGAATATGATATCATTTAAACTTGCAGCTCACTTACATTCCATTTTAGATTTTCATGAATAAGCACATAATCAAGTAGCAATGCCATAAAAAAATTTCAGGCTTTGAACTATATTTTTATACAATAACCAATACAGAAGTTTACATAGGGACAATTTTGGTGGAGTTACATCCAAAAATCAAATAAGAAACTAAATTGTTTCTGGTTCTCTTTGGACCGAGAACAAGTGTGGCCACAAGAAAATATTTGTGTTCGCATTAATCTCAGTTCAATTTCAGTATGTTCTATAAACCTTTCTGCATATTTTTCAATGCATCAACCTCAGTCCAAACTCAATAATTTGTAAATGCATTGCTATCTGATTGCTTGTTCACAAGCTTTCTTTTTCTCAAACTTTCAAGAACTTGTTTGTCACAAGACAACTATAAAACTAGTGCACATAAGACATGACATTAATTTGGGTAAAAAGATAAGAAGATTGATCCTAAAAAATCTCCATTGATTTACATATTTTATTGTTCATTTGAGAGTGAAATGGAGCTGAAGAAAAGGTAGTCATATCATAGGACCATGTGCTCTGCTCCTCACATGCCATCACACATAATGACAATATTCCAATGCCATGCCAGCCCAGGATCTAAATTTATTGTTTTTATCTTCTGTTTTGGTTTTTTATATACATTTTCTTACTGCAAAGAGATGATTCCATTAAAGAATATACAAAAGAGAAATGGAGAGAACACAAAAAACAAAAAATTCCCTTCTTCGACATTTACATTAATCCTAATTTGTCAATTATCACTTGTCAATCAATAAGGCTGAGACGGGTGTATCACACGCACATCTACTTTAAAAATCGTAAATTATAATAGTAATAACATAAAAAAAAAATATAAGATTTTATTAGATAAACATATGAATATCGTGTGTAACTTAGGGACTTCGCTTATCTTTTATAAGTTCATGCTTTTAACCTGGACCTTCATTCATTCTTGGGACCATTATCATCCCCACACTATTGCTAGTGGAGCCTAACAAAGACAAAAGCAACAAGAGGAAGAACTTTTGATTACAAAAGTATGATATATGAAAGTTATCTACAAAGTGTTCACACACAATTAAAGAACCCAAAATAGAAAATTCTGTGATGCTGATGTACTCAAAGTGACTTGATGACTATAAAATTAGGTGGAGTGGCTCCAATACTAGCCGTCTTAGACTATTTTAAGTTCCCATTCAAACTGGTAGTCCAGCTAATTTACACGCTTTGAAACTCAGAAATTGACTTTGAAAAACCGGCATAAAAACCCCACCTTCTGGAGATTTTGGTAAAAAGCTAAAAAAAATGACTTTTAGGCTTCAAAACCCCGTTTTCTCCATCAAAGTTTGGAATTAATTTATAGTCAAATCTTCTACTGACAAGTAACATCAAACTAGCCTTAAATCATTTAAACAAACATGTAAAAGTTGAAACTTTTCACACAAATTATGACAAGTTTTCCACAGAAAATTTACTGTTCAAACGAGATTCAAACATGAGACTAGATTAGATCATTAAGTAAAGGAGAAAGAAAGAGGCCGCAAATTAACATTACCACTGAAGGCTATGCCGGAAGAGGCCACAACACAGGTTTGAATGACTGTATTCTCCTGCCTGGTAAAGGGTTGCCTTAAAAGACTAGATTTTTCAAGAAATTTAGTCCAAGTCTTGACAAAGAAGAACCCCAGAAGGCCGGCAGAGACATTGAGAGAAGGAATAATACCAGTAGTGAGATTCAACTTCATGACTATGAAGCTGAAAAGTATACTCAACACAAAGCTCACCACAAAGGCTCTCATTGTTAACTGTCCCCTCCATGAAGGAACCGGCCTGTTCTCAAAAGCTTTCTCCACTGAAAACTCCTCTTCTTCTTCTCTTTCTTGCTGCTTCTTCCCCTTCTTATCAGAATCCTCTTCTGAGTTGAAACCATTCTCAACTTCTTCTTGCTCATCTCTCCTCCTGAGTTGATTATCCATTTTTGTTTTGGTTGTCTAGATGAGAAAGAGGAAAAAGTATATAAATATTGGAGATGGGAATCTTTGAAGATATGATAAAATGAATCTTTTGAAGATTGANTTTGTAAATGCATTGCTATCTGATTGCTTGTTCACAAGCTTTCTTTTTCTCAAACTTTCAAGAACTTGTTTGTCACAAGACAACTATAAAACTAGTGCACATAAGACATGACATTAATTTGGGTAAAAAGAAAAGAAGATTGATCCTAAAAAATCTCCATTGATTTACATATTTTATTGTTCATTTGAGAGTGAAATGGAGCTGAAGAAAAGGTAGTCATATCATAGGACCATGTGCTCTGCTCCTCACATGCCAGCACACATAATGACAATATTCCAATGCCATGCCAGCCCAGGATCTAAATTTATTGTTTTTATCTTCTGTTTTGGTTTTTTATATACATTTTCTTACTGCAAAGAGATGATTCCATTAAAGAATATACAAAAGAGAAATGGAGAGAACACAAAAAACAAAAAATTCCCTTCTTCGACATTTACATTAATCCTAATTTGTCAATTATCACTTGTCAATCAATAAGGCTGAGACGGGTGTATCACACGCACATCTACTTTAAAAATCGTAAATTATAATAGTAATAACATAAAAAAAAAATATAAGATTTTATTAGATAAACATATGAATATCGTGTGTAACTTAGGGACTTCGCTTTTCTTTTATAAGTTCATGCTTTTAACCTGGACCTTCATTCATTCTTGGGACCATTATCATCCCCACACTATTGCTAGTGGAGCCTAACAAAGACAAAAGCAACAAGAGGAAGAACTTTTGATTACAAAAGTATGATATATGAAAGTTATCTACAAAGTGTTCACACACAATTAAAGAACCCAAAATAGAAAATTCTGTGATGCTGATGTACTCAAAGTGACTTGATGACTATAAAATTAGGTGGAGTGGCTCCAATACTAGCCGTCTTAGACTATTTTAAGTTCCCATTCAAACTGGTAGTCCAGCTAATTTACACGCTTTGAAACTCAGAAATTGACTTTGAAAAACCGGCATAAAAACCCCACCTTCTGGAGATTTTGGTAAAAAGCTAAAAAAAATGACTTTTAGGCTTCAAAACCCCGTTTTCTCCATCAAAGTTTGGAATTAATTTATAGTCAAATCTTCTACTGACAAGTAACATCAAACTAGCCTTAAATCATTTAAACAAACATGTAAAAGTTGAAACTTTTCACACAAATTATGACAAGTTTTCCACAGAAAATTTACTGTTCAAACGAGATTCAAACATGAGACTAGATTAGATCATTAAGTAAAGGAGAAAGAAAGAGGCCGCAAATTAACATTACCACTGAAGGCTATGCCGGAAGAGGCCACAACACAGGTTTGAATGACTGTATTCTCCTGCCTGGTAAAGGGTTGCCTTAAAAGACTAGATTTTTCAAGAAATTTAGTCCAAGTCTTGACAAAGAAGAACCCCAGAAGGCCGGCAGAGACATTGAGAGAAGGAATAATACCAGTAGTGAGATTCAACTTCATGACTATGAAGCTGAAAAGTATACTCAACACAAAGCTCACCACAAAGGCTCTCATTGTTAACTGTCCCCTCCATGAAGGAAGCGGCCTGTTCTCAAAAGCTTTCTCCACTGAAAACTCCTCTTCTTCTTCTCTTTCTTGCTGCTTCTTCCCCTTCTTATCAGAATCCTCTTCTGAGTTGAAACCATTCTCAACTTCTTCTTGCTCATCTCTCCTCCTGAGTTGATTATCCATTTTTGTTTTGGTTGTCTAGATGAGAAAGAGGAAAAAGTATATAAATATTGGAGATGGGAATCTTTGAAGATATGATAAAATGAATCTTTTGAAGATTGAAGATGACGATTTTATAGGGGAATTAAGACGGTGGTTG
Source organism: Pistacia vera (assembly GCF_008641045.1). NCBI lineage: Eukaryota > Viridiplantae > Streptophyta > Magnoliopsida > Sapindales > Anacardiaceae > Pistacia > Pistacia vera. Next base: position 1,338,881 of record NW_022195586.1, on the reverse strand, counting down.
GACTTTGTAGTAAATGGAAAAACAAGAAAGAAGATGTTATCACCTTTGTCCTTTTATCACATCAAGAGTGTGAAGTTCACTCAGGAAATAGAATATACTTTTAAAGTCCTATAAGTTTCACTTTTTTACAAATTCACCCCTTTAATGATTCGACATATATATATATATATATATATATAAGAGTACGTGGTAGAGTGAAAGTTTAAGAAAGATGAGGTTAGAGAGCTTAAATCCTATACAGCTTGGATATTGTGTATATTTCTAATTTAAATGAATCAGAACCATTGAATATTTAAAGTTAAACTCCGTTGGATTAGATCAGAGAACGTTAGACTTTTTTATGTTTTGATTAAAGGGTTTTATTTATTTATTTATAATTATTTTAATTATTAATTTGATAAGAGTCAAGAGATAGAGTGAACCAAATGGCAAGTTAATATATATATATATATATATTGGGTGGTGGTGGCAGTCCGGATTTAATTAGGAAAGAATTGATAATTTTGGTATTTTTTTTGGGGGGGTAAGAACCGTGACCATATTATATGATATTAATCTTCTCAAATAATTTTTTTTTTTTTTTGATAAAAAGGTTTTATTTATTTATTTATAATTATTTTACTTATTAATTTGATAAGAGATGAGATGGAGTAAACCAAATGGCAAGTTGGGTATGTATCTAATTAATTAGGACTGAATTGATAATTGTGGTAGCTTGTCTCTTCAGTTGACTGACTTGTAAACTCTATGAATTTCCGCAATCACTATTTTGCTTTCACACTTGTTCATCCATATACTTTTAATCTTTTCATTTTCTAATAAAAATAAATAAAAAATCGTTGCCCACAAATTAAACTATTCACTATCTTAGTAATCTCGTATTTTATATTTATCCTAAAAAATTATTCTTGAAAAGGTGACATTTATAATTATTCCAACCGTGTAAAATGGATCTAAAACTTGGTTTGATTTGAACTATTGTTCTTGAATTGAGCCTAAAATTTCGGTTAACAAATTTTGGATTTAATTGCGTAGAAAATTGATTTGGTTTAGGGTTGACTTCCCATAGGAGACTTTTGATATGAATTTAAATTTTATATTACAAAACCTAATTTTATTTAGACATTTAGAAATATATAAAAAATTTAATGGAGCAAACTTAGGAGTGGGGTTTATTAGATAAGAAAAATACTAAGGGGGTGTTTGTCTGAGCTTATAGCTTATAAGCATTTGAAATTTTAAGTAATTACGTGTTTACTTATAAGTGACTGATAAGTAGTTGACGTGTTTGGTAAAATGTGGCTTATAAGTACATTTTATTATAAAATGACTAAAAATGGTACTATATTAAATAAGGGTATACTATGAAATTTTAAAATTAAACAATGGTAATATACTTTGTCAACTAGCTTATAAGCATAAAAAAAAAAAAAAAAAAAAAAAAAAAAAAAAAAAAAAAAGTATCTTCCCCCCAACTTAGTTATTTATTTATTTTTTATTTTTTTGGCTTATAAACTCAAAAATGTTATAAACAAACAGGTCAGTTTAATTTAAGAGCTTATAAGTTAGTTTGACCATCTTATAAGCTTAAATAAACATCTCTTAAGTTTATAACACAATCTTACAACTTTCTCTTACAACTCTAACGTGGCAGTAGATTTGACACTATCACGTCAACTGACGACTTTGACCAAGCGCAGACGATTGTTTCTTAGAGACAAATGTTTATTCATAAGAAAAAGTTATTTCATTCATAAAGAACAGTTGTTTCATTCATAAAAAATAGTTGTTTTAAAACCATTCCTTATGAAGGAATTTAGAAGTGGGGTTTATTAAGATAACAAAAATACTATGTTTATAACATAATCTCATAACATTTTCTTATAATCCTAACATGACAGTAGAGTTGACATTACCACGTCAACAGACGACTTTGACTGAGCACGAACAATCGTTCCTTAGAGACAAACGTTCATTCATAAGGAAATGTTATTTCATTCATAAAGAAATGTTGTTTCTTCACAAAGAATAATCATTCCTTATGAAGGAACGGTCGTTCATCGTTCATCCCTAAGAAACGACCGTTCATGTTTAGTCAAAATCATTTAGTGCCTTGGATGTGGTAGAAGCTGATGTGATAGTTGCCAATTTGGAGGTTACGTTGGGATTGTAAGAGAAGATTGTGGACGTAGTATTACACTTAAAATAAACTATGGGGGCCAATAGTATCATTATTTTTTTCAATAATAATTTTTGAGTTGTATTTTAATATTTTTATTATTTGAAAATGTGTCTAACATACTATTTAAATACTGTTTTTTGATTAAAAAATTTTAAAAATAATTGTAAAATTGCTTTCTGATTTTGCATTAGTTTTTAGGATTGTTTTCGAAAACAATACTACTTATTTTATAAAAGAATATTCATAAGATCTTCTATATTCTTGTTTCTAAAAAAGAAAACAGATGTATTTAAATTCTATATGGAATAGGTATATGTGATTTATAGTATAATGTCCTTTTCTTCTTCGAATATAGATGTTATTACCTAACTTAGTACTAATGAATATGTTTCCATTATTTAGAAAAATGTATATATGGAATTATAATAATTATTCAAACAAATGTGGGAAATAATGATCATGAAAGTTTAGTTAGTGGGGGAAGAGAATATCATCAAAATGATTTTCTTACCAACCAAACATGACTCTAGAAAGTCTTCATATCTTATCTTCTTTCTCTCCCGCTTTGATTTGGATTCCATGGAAAGTTCCACTAACTATCAATCTATTCATTTCCATATTGAAATCAAAACACTTCACCATTTACAATATATATATATATTAAATCATTAGATAATATTAAGATATTGTTTTTAATTGATTTATTAAATTAATTGTTTCAAGAATATTAGCATTTTTTTTTTAATTTTTATGTAATAGTTTTGAAAAGGTTGGATGTACATGGTAAGTTCTTTTGATTAAATTTCTTTCTTTTATTCAATTTTCTAAAAAATATTTAAATATATTGTTTACAAGCTTTTAGTTTTATATATGTTGCATAATATAATCATAATGACAATAATCCCCCTAAGGTTTCCGAAATAACATAAATTCTTCTGCTATTAATGAATTGTTGATGAGTCGTTACAAATTATATTGTTATAAGTTAGTAAAATTACCAGATTGCCCTTTTACCGTTTATTTAAACATCTAAAACTTAATGGCAAAAAGATTTCTATTATTTTCGAAATCTCAGAAGGATTTTTGTTATTATATAACAACTTGTGGAAATAAATATTATTAACTATAAACTATATGATTGTTAGGGCCAAAAATCGTCTTGGGCTTGACGGGGCCCACTAACGAAATAAACATGTCACGGCCCAAGGCCTCAACCCAATCCCGATTGGGTCCACGCTTAAAATCACCTTGCGACCTACCCACTCTATGCGTTGGGCTATCCTATAAGTTAAGCTAAACTGGGTTTCAGCCCATTAGCCTGCAACAGAGTATAAATAGGAAATCAGAATCTCATTCTATTTCCTCTTCTACTAAGATTTCAAATCTCANTTCAAAAACTATCAACTTTCCACCCAATGTTAGTGTCCGCTAGTGAAATCTTACCCTAACACAACTACATTGGAGGAAATGACAAAAATGCCCCTAAGACATTGGCCTTTTTTTAGATTAAATATTATGAGCACATCTAATTACCAATTTGACCATAATAAGAAATTATCGTGTCCTCATAATATTTAATCTAAAAAAACAAAAATAAATGTTTTAGGGACATTTTTGTCATTTCCTCCACTATAGTTGTGTCAAGGCAAGATTTCACTAGCGGACACTAACGTTGGGTGCGAAGTTGATAGTTTATGGAACCTGGGATGGGAACATGTAGTTTTACGATACTTGGGCCGAGAAAATGTAATTCAGCCATAATGTTAGACTTTCATAATTGAAATCAAATGATTAGATAAATTTAGTTGGACTTTGAAGTTTAACTCAAATAATTAAGAGAATCCAATCTTATAATTACTCTATAATATAATGTTGCACGATGACCAAATCTTAATACTTTAACATATTATTTAATAGTTCATAATTTTGTAACACAAAGTATAATAAATAAATAAGTGACCCCTGTTTTAATTTTCTAATAATATTATTAGAGTACTGCTACTTAAATATTGACGGTGTTTTTAATAATGGTTTAAGGGTTGATTAAAAAGTTGATTATAGAATGTAACTTCATTCACAAACTTAATGGGGACCCAGATCTCCGCTGAAGATTTTTTTTTTTTTTTAAATTTAATTAATTTATATAGAAAATCACCGATCTAGTCTCTATAGACTTATTTTCTTTGGCCCCCTCAGTTTTTGAACTTACCTTTTGGCCCCCATAAATGTAACTTCTTGAATCTTACTCCCGGTGTGTTTGTTTTATTATTCTTATTCTATCCTATTCAAAATATATATTTGTTTCATTATCCTCAAAATCCAATCTTATTCTATTTAATTCAAAATATTTAGATTTTTTTAACCTCTAGGTTTGTTAATTTAATTAAACACCTTCAATAATAAAAGTTTATGAATTGAAAAAAACACCCCCATCCACCCACATATTCCCGGAAGCTGGCATTTAATGGTTGGGTGGGGGTGTTTTTGTTAATTTTAAAACTTTTATTGGAGGGGGTGTTTAATTAAATTAATAAATATAGGGGATTAAAAAATAATCTTACCAAATACATTTTCAAATTTAAATCCTATCCTCGTAATAATAACCCAACTCAACTTTTTCAAAAATATTATTCAAAATAATAAAACAAACACACTGTCTCTTCATTCATTAAATATTACGGTCCCGTTTGGTTCATTATTCTGATAGTTTTTAAAATAATATTTTGAAAAAAGTTAAATTGAGCGGGTATTACGATGTAAGATTTGAAAATTAACAAAAATATCCCCTATATTTGTTTATTTACTAAACACCCCTATAATAAAATATTAAAAGTTAACAAAAATACCCCCAACCCACCCATTAAATACGGATAGCCGGCCACCACCGCCGGAGGGTGGCCGGAGTGTCTTTGCAATTTCTAAAAAAAATATTTTGGGGTGTTTAGTTAAATTAACAAATTTAGGAGGTTTAAAATAAATTAAAAAATATTGAATAATATTTTGGGAATAATGACATTTTACTTTTTAACTTTTTTGGGAATACTAATAATAGTATTCCCAAAAGCGAAACAAATGAAGCCTACATTTTGTTCCCTAGAATAAATTGCCTTGATCCCCTCTTGCATGTTATATATACAGTAAAAATATTTCTATAATCATAATGGTGGGATCAAACTAATTTATTACTATAAAAAGATTATAACTTAATAGAGATATAGTTACAAAAATTACTGTTTTGATTTTTTTATTTTATAATTCACATTTTAGTAGTATGTATTAGGATTTCAATTCATTATTTTAGTAGTCATTTCTGCAATTAGACAATAAGAGAAATGAAATAATTCTGAGAATGATAATACGGAAATGTAAAAAGTTTCATGCCAAAAGTTTTAAATATGCTTGAGAAGTTAGAAATATTTTGTCTTCAATAAGAAGATGTTCATGTTAGGGAGTTATTACGATTTTATAGAGGAATTAAGACGGTAGTTGGACTTTGTAGTAAACCGAAAAACAAGAAAGAGGGGGTGAGCGGTTCCGGGTACCCTGCACTTTTCCGGGGAACCGGAACCGGAACCGCACAGTACAGGTTCCCAAAAAAAGGAACCGGAACCGGAACCGCACAGTACAGGTTTTTCAATTCAAGGAACCGGAACCTAAAATGCAGGTTCCGGTTCCTTTCTAGGGTACCCTATAAAAAATCAATTACCCCCCTATTAGTTTAAAAAATAACAAAAATACCTTATAAGTTTACAAATACACCCCTAACAAATTTTCGTTATTCATTCATTTGTGTCCAATGTAACTCATAACCTGTAATCTCTAAGCAACGCGTGATTCATGCAATTTCCACAATTCACATAAAATTCGTCAATCAAACCAACAACACAAACAATTATTCATCACAATTCACATAAAATAACTTCACCAAAATCATTTAAACACAACAATTCTTAATACTAATTACTAACATGCCATTTGCCAGGGGTCTATTTGATAAGTTAATATTATTAATGTTTAAATTTATTAATTTAATGTTATAATTGGTTAATGGGTATTTATAATATACCAATTAATTTAGTAATTTAATATTAGAAACAAGTAATGTTATAATTAAATAAGTGATCATACTAATGTAAATTGTAATGTTATATTAATTAAGTGATCATACTACAATGTAAATTGTAATGTTATAATTAATTAGTGACATACTACAATGTATTGTATGTTATAATTAATTAAGAATATATTATTTAATTATATGAATGTTATAATTAATTAAATGGTTAATCATTTAATTAGTATTATAATATTGTTTATAATAGAATGTTATAATTAATTAAATAATCATACCATAAATTTATAATATAATGTTTAATTAATAAATTATAAATATTCGATTTAATATTGTGCAAATTAGTAAATTACTAATGTTTATAATAATGTCATAATCAATAAAGTAATCATTAATTATGTAATGTTATATTAATTATATGATCATACTATAATAGTATAATGTAATGTTATAATGAATTAAGTAATCATCTACAAATCTATAATTTAATATTATAATTAATTAAATTTCAAATCTTAATTAATATACTAATATTTATAATGGAATGTTAAATTGATTAAGTAATCATATTACAATATATAAAGTATGTTATAATTAATTAAATTTTTAATCGTTTTATAAGTAATGTAATATTAGTAAATTACTATGTTTATAATTTAATGTTATAAATTCAACTAATAAGTAATTATGTAATCATTTAACTAATAATGTTATAATTAAGTAAGTAATTATAATATAATGTATAAAATATTATATTTAATTGGTAATATTAACTATAATGTAATGCTTAATTATGTTTATAAGTATGTTATAATTAATTAAATTTCTTATCATTTAATTAAGTATTGTGCTAATGTTTATGTAGTAATTAGTAATTACATGTTTAAAATATAAATACAAACTCATAATCAATTAAGTATTATTTAATTATGTAATGTTATATTAATTATATGATCTACTATAATGTATAATGTAATTTTATAATGAATTAAGTAATCAACTACAAATCTATAATTTAATATTATATAATTAATTTCAACATTTAATTAATATACTAATGTTTATAATGAATGTTATAATTAATTAAGTAATCTATTACAAATATTAAAGTAATGTTATAATATTAATTTTTAATCGTTTAATTAGTAGTTAGTTAATAGATTACAATGTTTATAATGTAATGTATAAATTCATAACTAATTAAGTAATTATTTATCATTTACTATATAATGCTATATTAAGTAAGTGATCACTATAATGTATATAATAATTATATTTAATTGAGTAATTATTTAACTATAATGTAATGCTTAATAATTTTTATAAGGTAATGTTAATAATTAAATTTCTTTACATTAATTAAGTATTGTGTTAAATGTTATGTAGTAAATTAGTAATTACTAATGTTTAAATATAATATCATACTCATAATCAATTAAGTAATTATTTAATTATGTATGTTATATTAATTATATTATATACTATAATAGTATAATGTAATGTATAATGAATTAAGTAATCATACTACAAATCATAATTTTAATATAATTAATTAAATTTCAAATCATTTAATTAATAACTAATGTTTATAATGGAATGTTATAATTGATTAGTAATCATATTACAAATATAAAGTAATGTTAATTAATTAAATTTAATCGTTTAATTAAGTAATGTATGTTAGTAATTACGAATGTTTATAATGATATGTTATAAATTCATAACTAATTAAGTAATTATTAATCATTTAACATTAATGCATAATTAGTAAGTGATCATAATGTAATGTAATATAATATATAATTTAATTGAGTAATTATTTAACTATAATGTAATGCTTAATTAATGTTTATAAGGTATGTTATAATTAATTAATTTCTTATCATTTAATTAAGTATTGTGCTAATGTTGTGTTAAATTAGTAATTACTAATGTTTAAAATATAATTCATACTCATAATCAATTAAGTAATTATTTATTTATGTAATGTATATTTATATTACATACTATAAATAGTATAATGTATGTATAATGAATTAAGTAATCATACTACAATCTATAATTTAATATATAATTAATTAAATTTCAAATCATTTGATTAATATACTAATGTTTATAATGGAATGTTATTGATTAAGTAATCATATTACAAATATAAAAGTAATGTTATAATTAATTAAATTTTTAATCGTTTAATTAATGTATGTAATAGTATAGTAAATTACTAATGTTTATAATGTAATGTTATAAATTTATAACTATTAAGTAATATGTATCATTTAACTATATAATGCTATATTAGTAAGTATCTAATATAATGTATATTATATATTTATAATTTAATTGAGTAATTATTTAACTATAATGTAATACTTATTAATGTTTATATAATGTTATAATTAATTAAATTTCTTATCTTCATTAAGTATTGTGCTAAGTTTATAATAAAATTAATAATTACTAATGTTTAAAATATATATCACTCAAATCAATTAAGTATTATTTAATTATGTAATGTTATATTAATTATATGACTACTAAATATATAATGTAATGTTATAATGAATTAAAATACCTATAAATCTATAATTTAATATTAATTAATTAAATTTCAAATCATTTGATTAATATACTAATGTTTATAATGGAATGTTATAATTGATTAAGTAAATATTACAAATATATAAAGTAATGTTTAATAATTAAATTTTTAATCGTTTTTAGTTGTAATATAGAGTAATTACTAATGTTTATATTTATTTATAATTAACTAATTATTAATTATGTAATCATTTAACTATGTATGCTATAATTATAATTCATAATATAATGTAATAAATTAATATTTAATTTAATTGAGTAATTATTTAACTATATGTAATGTTTAATTATGTTTATATGAAATGTTTATAAGGTAATATTATATATAAATTTCTTATCATTTAATTAAGTATTGTCTAATGTGTTTATGTAACATTAAAATACTAATGTTTAAAATATAATATCATAACTCATAATCAATTAAGTAATTATTTATATATGTAATGTTATATTAATTATATCTCATACTAATTTAATATATTTGAATTAACTATTAAATAATCATACTATAAATTTTTAATGTAATATTATAATTAATTAAATTTTTAATCTTTAATAAGTTTGTACTAATGTTTATAATAAAGTCAATTAATTAAGTATACAATTAATGTAATGCTATAATTAATTATACTATAATCAATTAAGTAATGTTATAAAATTAATTAATTAAGTATCATTTAACTATAATGTAATGTTATAATTGATTAAGCATGATATTTAACTAGTATTAATTTATTAATGTTTATCAATTATCATTATAATTAATTAATTACTAATTATCATAGATATACTTAGAACTTGATATTAAAGTAAATAACTAAATATTTTTACTCAATCAAATTACTATTTTATTCAAAATAATTCTTTTAATAACATTAAAAATGTAACACTTTTAATTGGATCATAATTCCAATTATTCACTTAATGATCAAACTTTAATTTAATGTATTATAATATATTAAATTTAATATGGTGTATTTATATGTTGGTATAATTGTATTCGTATATTTATTTAATTAGGTTATTCTAAAAATTTAACTTTTTCTATTTTAATTTTTTTTATATTAAAATAATAGAAACTTCCCCATTATTTACATTTCACAAATATTTCATTATGTCCAGTTCCAATAGGTTATAAACAGGTTCCAAAAACAGGTCCAATATAGGTTCCAAACAGGTTTCAAACAGTTCCAAAACAGGTTCCAAACAGGTTCCAAAACAGGTTCCAAACATGTTCCAAACAGGTTCCAAACAGTTCCAAAATGTTCCAAAACAGGTTCCAACAGGTTCCAAAACGGTTCCAAACAGGTTCCAAACAGGGTACCCCCTACAGGTTCCAAACAGGGTACCCTTTTTACAGGTTCCGGTTCCGGTTCCGGTTCCTCCGAGGGTAAGACCAGAACCAACCGCACAGTAGCGGTTCCAAAAAATTGGAACCGGAACCTACCCGCACAGTGCAGGTTCTGGTAGTTCCGGTTCCGATTCGCGTTCTTACCCCTGGTTCCGGTTCTACCCGCTACCCGTGCTCACCCCTAGGAAACCACCTTTTGTCCTTTTATCACATCAAGAGTGTGAAGTTCACTCAAGGAAATAAAGATGCTTTTTGAGTCCTATAAGTTTCACTTTTTCATAATTCACCCCTTTCATGATTTCAACACACACACCACACACACACACACACATATATATATATATATAAATATATATATAATAATATATAATATATATATATATTATATATATATAGTATCTAGATGGTTCACATTTAATCTCACAATTTTGATGTGATAGTTTGTCATTATTAGCTCGGATAAGTAAGACCCATTTAACGGCTACCATTGACAATTGTTACATCGAGGAGGTTATGAGAAAACATGTGAGATTGGATATGAATCTAGTATTATATTATGATATTAATCTTCTCAAATAATTTTTTTTTTTTTTTGAAAAGGGTTTATTTATTTATTTATAATTATTTTAGTTTTAATTTGATAAGAGATGAGATGGAGTGAACCAAATGGCAGTTGAGTATGTTAATTATTAGTCTGAATTGATAATTGTGGCAGCTTGTCTCTTTAGGTACTTGTAAACTCTATGAATTTCCACAATCAATTTTGCTTTCACACTTGTTCATGGATATCTTTAATCTTTTCATTTTCTAAAAAAAAAAAAAAAATTGTTGCCCACAAATTAAACTATTCACTATCTTATTAATCTCGTATTTTATATTTATCCTAAAAAATTATTCATCTATTCTTAATATGGTAAATACAAAATATCTATATTTATCTTGTATTTTTTATTTCTCTTGAAAAGGTGACATTTGGGGTGGTGGTTTGTCCAACGTGTAAAATGGACCTAATGATTTTAACTTGGTTTGATTTGGACTATTGTTCTTGAATTGAGCCACAAATTTTGGATTTAATTGTGTAGAAAATTGATTTGGTTTAGGGTTGACTTCCGATAGGAGACTTTTGATATGAATTTAAATTTTATATTAAAAAACCTAATTTTATTTAGACATTTAGAAATATTTAAAAAATTTAATGGAGTAAATTTAGGAGTGGGGTTTATTAAGATAACAAAAATACTACGTTTATAACACAATCTTACAACTCTAACGTGGCAGTAGAATTGACACTACCACGTCAACTGACGACTTTGACTAAGTACAAATAATCGTTTCTTAAAGACAAACATTCATTCATAAAGAAAAGTTATTTAATTCATAAAGAACGGTTGTTTTATTCATAAAGAATAATTGTTCTTCATGAGAAACAATCATTCCTCATAAAGGAATTTAAAAGTGGGGTTTATTAAGATAACAAAAATACTATGTTTATAATACAATCTTACAATTTTCTCTTACAACTTTAATGTGGCAGTAGAGTTGACACTACCACATCAATTGACGACTTTGACTAGGCACGGACGATCGTTCCTTAGAGACAAACATTCATTCATAAGGAAATGTTGTTTTATTCATAAAGAATGGTTGTTCGTCCCTAAGAAACGACCGTTCGTGTTTAGTCAAAGTCATATAGTGCTTTGGATGTGGTGGAAGCTGATGTGACAGTTGTCAACTCGAAGATCACGTTGGGGTTGTAAGAGAAGATTGTGGACGTAGTATTACTCTTAAAATAAACTATGGGGCCAATAGTATCATTATTTTTTTCAATAATAATTTTTGAGTTGCATTTTAATATTTTTATTATTTGAAAATGTGTCTAACATACTATTTAAAATGATTAAAAAATTATAAAAATAATTGTAAAATTGCTTTCTAATTTTACATTAGTTTTTAGGATTGTTTTCGAAAACAATACTACTTATTTTATAAAAGAATATTCATAATATCTTCTATATTCTTGTTTCTAAAAAAGAAAATAGATGTATTTAAATTCTATATGGAATAGGTATATGTGATTTATAGTATAATGTCATTTTCTTAGTACTAATGAATATGTTTCCATTATTTAGAAAAATGTATATATGGAATTATTCCAACAAATGTGGGAAATAATGATCATGAAAGTTTAGTTAGTGGGGGAAGAGAATATCATCAAAATGATTTTCTTACCAACCAAACAAGACTCTAGAAAGTCTTTTTATCTTATCTTCTTTCTCGCCCGCTTTGATTTGGATTCCATGGAAAGTTGATGCCACTAACTATCAATCTATTCATTTCCACATTGAATATCAGCGTGCTTTGTGGGTTTTAAAATTTCCTATGTCCGCCCCTGACGGTCATAATCATTCCCTTCACGTGATCACATAACTCGTGACATTATATAATTATATCGTAGTTCTATCAAGTTATTTAATAAAGGACTTCACCGAATCATATTTCCCACCCAAGATTTAAAAGGAAAGTTTACACCCGTTACCTTTTTTCACAAACTTTCTCTTTCAATCTCAACGTGACAGTTTACAACTAGTTATTTTATAATTAGTCTCATCTAATAAATTACAACTGATCAATTGTGAGTTGTAATGTAAGAGTTGTAAAAGAAAATTTGTGAAAAGAGTTTGTGGGTGTAGCATCATTCGGTTTCAAAAACTATCAACTTTCCACCCGACATTAGTGTTCACTAGTGAAATCTTACCCTGACACAACTACATTGGAGGAAATGACAAAAATACCCCTAAGACATTGGCCTTTTTTTAGATTAAATATTATGAGGATTTCTAATTACCAATTTGACCATAATCAGAAATTACCGTGTTCTCATAATATTTAATCTAAAAAAGAAAAATCAATGTTTTAGGGGCATTTTTGTCATTTCCTCCATTGTAGTTGTGTCAAGGCAAGATTTCACTAGCGGACACTAACGTTGGGTGCGAAGTTGATAGTTTATGGAACCCGGGATGGGAAAATGTAGTTTTGCATACTTCGGGCGAGAAAATGTAATTCAGCCATAATGTTGGACTTTAATAATTGAAATCAAATGATTAGATAAATTTAGTTGTACTTTGAAGTTTAACTCAACTAATTAAGAGAATCCAATCTTATAATTACTCTATAATATAATGTTGCACGATAACCAAATCTTAATACTTTAACATATTATTTAATAGTTCATAATTTTGTAACACAAAATATAATAAATAATAATAATAAGTGACCAGTACTCCTGTTTTAATTTACTAATAATATTGTATTTTATTATAATATTATTAGAGTATCTCCAAATGACTTTTTATATGACTGAAACTCTTTACTATAAAGAGTTAATCTATAAAAACAAGAATCCAACAAACTCTTTATTCTTTAAATATAAATTAAATAGTGAGTTTGATTCTCTATATTTAGATAATCAAATTTCATTCTCTATCCTAATTTTAAATAATAAATTGTAAGTTTCTATGTATTTTATTTATAATTTATCTCTGTTATTAAGTTTATTTCTTAAAAAAACATATTATCTCCTTTAAAATTTAAAGAATCTATTGGATTTAAATAAAAATTTTGTTATTTCTATTTAAAAATCAATGAAGATACTCTTTAATTATATGAAAGATGTTTTTTTAAAATAAAAAGTACCATTAAAAATTCTCTTAAGTCCTACTACTTAAATATTTACTGTGTCTTTAATAAAGGTCTAAGGGTTGATTACAAAGTTGATTATAGAACGTAACTTCATTGACTACTTAATGGGGGCCCAGATTTACGCTCTAAGATTTTTTTTTTTTTTTTAATTTATATAGAAAATTACCGATCTAGTCTCTATAGATGATTCTCTGTGAACCCCTCAATTTTTGAAATTAACTTTTGGCCCCCATAAATGTAACTTCCTGATTCTTACTCCATCTCTTCATTCATTAATAAATAGTCCCTCCGTTTCATATTAAATGACGTTTCAAGGCCTTGCATAATTTTTAAGAAAACAAATTTCTCTCTCCTCATACTGAGTCTGTTAGTGAAATTGCAGTGGGAAAATTTTGATTCTCTCGCCGCTTTCACTTGCATTTGAAAAAGAAAAAGAGAGAGAAGATGATAGGCAGAGATAGAGAAAGAGAGAGAGGGGATGAGGCCAGAGAAAAAGTGGAATAGAGGTAGGGGCGGACCCAGCCCCTTAGAGGGTAGGCCCAGGCCCCTCACATTTAAAAAAAAAAAAATTTGTTTATATAGGCCCCATCAACAAATTCTATTAATATATATACATATATCTAGACTTATTTTCATATTTTAAAAAAATGAAAAATATTATACATATATCTAGACTCATAAAAAAACTTGCTATTAATATATATATTCCACGCCTACATTATATTAAAAGTTTAAAATTCTCTACACTATTTTCTACATTCATCTGTTTTTATGATTTTATCCCTAAAATTCTTTATTTTCTCATTCTCTTTTACACTTTCTCTAAAACTTTTGAAGACTGAAATTGTTGAAGCTTTCACTCATCAAGGTGTCACAATTAGCTTCGTTTTCTGTTTTCTTAATTTTAGGTTTGTGTATTGCTCATTTCATTTTAGTTTATTTTAGGGTTGAATCATGCTTATTTTTTAGAGGTTTTTTATTCTAATTTGATGGAAAAGGGCATGGATCTTGTGAGTTTGTTTTGTGTTTAAGAATGTTCCTACTTTCCCAAATTAAACCTTAACTATATTTTACTGAACGTTATTCTTCACCCTTCACGCACCACTTTCCTACATTTCAAACGTTACTGTTTACTGCTTAAAATTGTTAAAGAAGTTTGAGTCATTATCTATTTTTATACTAAGAAAAATTCCTTTTTTTTTTTTTTTTTTTTTTTTTTTTTTTTAAAAGCAAAACAACGTTAACTTGATTTAAGGTTTGAGTGACTTTAACTTAGATTAAGGCTGGACTAAATCATAAAAATTTACATTATAATCTTTGGAAACCAAAAAAAGAGGAGAAATAAGAAATTTGTGTAGAACATTGGTGGATTGTGATTGTTGTAAACTCTTTTAATTATATTGAATTTAAGTAGATCGTTAGATTCTCGTGTTCTTTTGCTCTCTTTAATTGTAGAAGTTTTTCAACGTAAAATTTTTCTTGTGTTTCCTCGTAAATTGAATGTTATTTTCAACATAATTTGCTCAAGTTTTTGCTTCTCATAGATTTATTCAAGTGGTAAAGTATTGTGTTGTTACATTATTTTCTTTTAGAGAAAGAGTTGAGTAGTCAAACGACTTTCATTTTGGCAAAAAGATACTCTCTTAAAACGTCAATTAATACGAAACGGAGGGAGTATTATACCAATGTTGGTGACTAGAGATAACTCTCTTCAATTATTCCTGGGATAAGAGGGCCAATAGAGACGAAGGCTTTTGTCGGTGACTGTTTGAGTTGGCAGTGCTCGGACCTCCAATGAACCATGCTTGTGCCATCTTCTGCATTTCTAGCAAGCATTGTGATTGTGAGATTGAGTGTCTAAGATGTATCTAATTGTTCTTCGTCGTCGTCATCTTCATCGAAGATCTGAGTAGTTTTCTTCTTTTTTTCTTTTTTTTTTCTATTTTGTTCAGATTTATGTGAATGGTCTGTCTTTATGGAAATTAATGAAGTTTTAATCAGACTTTTGGATGTCTAATATGTGTTATTAATACAATGTAACAAAATAAAACTTATCAAACCCTTTAAATTCACATAAGATTATTAATATTTGTCATTAATAACAAACAATATCAAACACCAATTACAATAAGCCACATATACTATCAAATCCAACTTATTAATCTATGCCACATCATGACCAATAACGTTTAGCCAAATGTCAAGAATCCAAATTAACACCAATCAAATATAGCCAAGTGTCGAACAATTTGCCCACGTGGCAAAATGAAGGAATTCTACCTCTTCAAAATGGTCATCAATAGCCTATGCCTCAAGATATATATATATATATATATATATATATATTGATTTGTTTCATGAATATTAGCATTTTTTATGTAATAGTTTTGAAAAGGTTGGATGTACGTGGTAATTTCTTTTGACTAAATGTCTTTCTTTTATGTAATTTTCTAAAAAATATTTAAATATATTATTTACAAGCTTTTAGTTTTATATATGTTGCATAATATAATCATAATGATAATAATGTTTCCGAAATAACATAAATTCCTCTGTTAGTGAGTCATTACAAATTACATTGTTATAAGTTAGTAAAATTACCAGGTTGCCCTTTTACCGTTTATTTAAACATCTAAAACTTAACGACATAAAGATTTCTATTATTTTCGAAATCTCAGAAGGATTTTTGTTATTATATAATAACTTGTGGAAATTAATATCATTAACTCTAAACTATATGATATGGTGACCTAACAAGCTTTAATATACTATTGTTTATTTACTTTTCTATTAATAGATTCTACGTATATATCGTATTAAAAATAACTTTTATTATTAATGTTAAAAAATATCGTATTAAAAAATTTATGCTAAAAACACATAAATTTTTTAAATATATATATATTTTTGTTTAAAGAAATTTGACAAATCAATAATTATTTAAAAGTGTCTAAGTAAGAAAAATAATAAAGAAAGGAAAGCGAAAGCTAAATTATAAATACGGATGAATCGTTAAAGCTTTTTTTACAAGATTTTATGTGAATTATGATAGTAATTTAACAAAACAAAATAAAAAATAAAGATAAATTAGTGTATGGTGAAAAAATAAAGTATAAAAATTTAAGATTATATAATATTTTCGAAAGAGAAATAAAGAAAAACATTAAGGGGATTAATTATTTTAAAGGGGGCACAATGTAATTAATTAAGAATATCAACGTGCTTTGTGGGTTTCAAAATTTTCTATGTGTGTAGGTTCGCCCCTGCCGGTCATAATCATTCCCTTCACGTGATCACATATGACATAACTCGTGACATTATATAATTATATCGTAGTTCTATGACTTCTATCTCATATTAAATGGTTATTTAATAAAGGACTCTACCGACTTATTTTCCCACCCAAGGTTTCGAAGGAAAGTGCTAAATCCTATATCTTTTCTCATAAACTTTCTCTTACAATTTTAATATGACAGTTTATAATTGATCAATTTATAATAGATCTCACCTAATAAATTGTAACTGATCAATTGTGAGTTATCATATAAGAGTTGTAAGAGAAAGTTTGTGAGAAGATGTTGTGAGCCTAGTTAGTAAAAACGCGTATTATACGCGAATTATACGAACAGCCATATAATTCGTGTATAAAACGCATATATACTTATTTTGTAAAATCTACTGTATAATTCGCGTATAATAAGGCTTCCCGTATAATTTGCGAACTATTCGCAAATTATGGAAAAAAGAAAAAGAAAAATCTCACCCCCAAAACGATGTCGTTTTAGTGGGTTTTTACTAAAAATTAAAACAGATCTCTCTTCTTTGGTTCTTCTTCAGTTCTTCACTTCTTCTTCCTCAATTCGATTCTTCTTCTTCCTCAGTTCTTCTTCAACTTTTCTTCCTCAGTTCTTCACGTTTTCAGCTTTTAGTGTTGAATCCACAGTATTTCCCTGATTTTTCACAGCCATAGCATCCATCAATAGCATTCCATTCAATGTCGATGCTTCGTGTTGTAAAGGCCCTCACAATAGCGTCCTCATAAAAATAAGTCGGGTCAACCACATGTAGAATACTAAATGTTCCATATACGCTGCAAAATGAAGGCAGAGAGCTGCTGGACTCATGTTCATCCATTGCGTAAAAAAGATTTGTTTCATCACTAACACAAATGGGTCCCGCTACAAAAGAAAAATCTGGAATAATCCGCTCAATACAGTTCAAACCCTTCAAGTCCACAAAAATTTGATTGATTTATGAGTCTAAAGGGAAAATGGATTCGGGGGCCTTTTGGGCTACAAGATGTGGGTTTACAGAATTCATAAGCATTCTGGTCGTTGTTTCCAAAAGTGTTATTTCTGGCTTCTGAGTAAGGTAAGAGAAGAAAGAAGATTACACTTAGCAGAAGGGTCATGGAGACAGACAAACAGAGAGAAAAGTAGAGCTTGAGAGAGGAAGAGGGACATAGGAATTGTCTAAAGTTTGAGTCTGAAGACTATAATTTGAATATCATTTATATTTATATATTGTGTATTTGTGTTATTGGTTAATTGAATACTTTGCATTTGAGATGTTATATTGATTTTAACCAGGTAGTCCATAAAAGTGTTAAAAATAAGATTGATATTGCCGTATTTTTCAAAACGTATTATTGACAATGCACCATTTTAAACTTGTATATACCCGTACCGTATTTTTCCCGTATCCGAATTTTATGGCCGAATTTTTATAAATGTATTTTTCACCATTTGCCGTATTATACCCGTAAAATTCCCGTACCGTTTTTTTGCCGTACCCGTATTTACTAACTATGGTTGTGGTTATAACATCATTTGGTTTCAAAAACTATCAACTTTCCACCCAACGTTAGTATCCGCTAGTGAAATCTTACCCTAACACAACTACATTGGAGGAAATGACAAAAATGCCCCTAAGACATTGGCCTTTTTCTAAATTAAATATTATGAGGACAGCTAATTTCCAATTTGACCATAATCAGAAATTACCGTGTCCTCATAATATTTAATCTAAAAAAAAAATCAATGTTTTAGGGGCATTTTTGTCATTTTGTCCACTGTAGTTGTGTCAAGGCAAGATTTCACTAGCGGACACTAACGTTGGGTGCGAAGTTGATAGTTTATGGAACCTCGGATGGGAAAATGTAGCTTTGCGATACTTGGGGCGAGAAAATGTAATTCAGCCATAATGTTAGACTTTAATAATTGAAATCAAATGATTAGATAAATTTAGTTGGGACTTTCAAGTTTAACTCAAATAATTAAGAGAATCCAATCTTATAATTACTCTATAATATAATGTTGCACGATGACCAAATCTTAATACTTTAGCATATTATTTAATAGTTCATAATTTTGTAACACAAAATATAATAAATAATAATAAGTGACCAGTACTCCTGTTTTAATTCACTAATAATATTGTATTTTATTGTAATACTTTTAGAGTATCTTTAAATGATTTTTTATATGACCCAAACTTTTTATTATAAGGAGTTTATCCATAGAAACAAGAGTCTAACAGATTCTTTATTCTTTAAATATAAATTAAAGAGTGAGTTTGACTCTCTACATTTAGAGAGTCAAATTTCACTTTCTATCCTAATTTTAAATAATAAATTGCAAGTTTTTATGTATTTTATTTATGATTTATCTCTTTTATTAAGTTTGTTTTTTAAAAAAACATATTCTTTCCCTAAAGAGTCTATTGGATTTAAATAAAAATTTTGTTTTTTATATTTAAAAATTAATAAAGATACTCTTTATTTATATAAAAGATGTTTTTTAAAATAAAGAGCAGCATTGATTGAAAAAGCTTTTAAAGTCCTACTACTTAAATATTTAGGGTGTTTTCAATAAAGGTTTAAGGGTTGATTACAAAGTTGATTATAGAACGTAACTTCATTGACTACTCAATGGGGCCAGATCTACGCTCAATATTTTTTTTTTTTTTTTTTTTTTTTAATTTATATAGCAAAGTACCGATCTAGTCTCTATAGACTTATTCATGTGGATCCCTCAGTTTTTTAAATTAACTTTTGGCCCCCATAAATGTAAGTTCTTAATTCTTACTCCGTCTCTTCATTTATTAATAAATAGTCCCTCTGTTTCATATTAAGTGACGTTTCAAGGCCTTTCACAATTTTTGAGAAAACAAATTTCTCTCTCCTCATGCTGACTCTTTCAAACGTTACCGTTTAGCTACTCAAAATTATTAAAGAAGCTTGAGTCATTATCTATGTTTATACTAAGAATTTTTTTTTTTAATTAATTCATATTAGAAGTCAAGGCAACGTTGACTTAATTTAAGTTTTGGTTGACTTTAGCTTAGGCTATGTTTGATCAAAGTCATAAAAATATATATTATAATATTTGAAAAAAAAAATTTTTAAGAAAAAAAAGAGGAGAAATAAGAAATCTAAGTAGAACATTTTTGGTGGATTGTGATTGTTGTAAATTCTTTTAATTATACTGGATTTAAGTGGATCGTTAAATTCCCCGTGGTCTTTTGCCCTCTTTAATTGAAGAGGTTTTTCAACGTAAAATTTTTCTTGTGTTTCCTTGTGAATTGAATGTTATTTTCAACATAATTTGCTCAAGGTTTTGCTTCTCATAGATTAATTCAAGTGATAAATGATTGTGTTGTTACATTATTTTCTTTCAGATTATTGATATTATATTATTTTCTTTACTTAAGGTTTGGTGATTTTTTTTTAAATTTTCACTAGTTGTTTGACAAACAATGACAGAGCCACGGAGGCCCCTCGTGGGCAAAAATCCAGGGTCCGCCGCTAAGGGGATAGGGGAATTCATCGGAAAAGAGAGAGGGTTAAGTATTCAAACGACTTTTATTTTGGCAAAAAGATACTTTCGTAAAACGTCAATTAATATGAAACGGAGGGAGTATTATTCCAATGTTGGTGATTGGAGATAACTCTCTTCAATTATTCCTGGGATGGGAGGGCCGATAGAGACGAAGGCTTTTGTCAGTGGCCGTTTGAGTTGGCGGTGCTCGGACCTCTGATGAACCATGCTCGTGTCGTCTCTGCATTTCTAGCAAGCGTTGTGATTGTGAGATTGAGTGTTTGAGATGGATCTGATTGCTCTTCGTCGTTGTCATCTTCATCAGAGATCTGAGCAGCTTTCTTCTTTTTTTCTATTTTGTTTAGTCTCTCTCTCATTTAGTTAAGATGTGGAGAAGCAAAGGTCCAAAAAAGGATTTATGTGAATGGTTTGTCTTTATGGAAATTAATGAAGTCTTAATTAGACTTTTGGATGTCTAATATGTGATATTAATACAATGTAACAAAATAAAACTTATCAAACCCTTCATATTCACAAACCCTTTAAATTCACATAAGATTATTAATATTTATCATTAATAACAAACAATATTAAACGCCAATTACAATAAGCCACATATACTATCAAATCCAACTCATTAATCTATGTCATATCATGACCAATAACATCTAGCCAAATGTCAAAATCCAAATCAACACCAATCAAATACAGCCAACTGTCAGACAATTTGCCTACGTGACAAAATGAAGGAATTCTACCTCTGCA
Organism: Pistacia vera; assembly: GCF_008641045.1. Taxonomy (NCBI): domain Eukaryota; kingdom Viridiplantae; phylum Streptophyta; class Magnoliopsida; order Sapindales; family Anacardiaceae; genus Pistacia; species Pistacia vera. Next base: position 1,317,393 of record NW_022195586.1, on the reverse strand, counting down.
AAATGGCAATCATTCATATATATATATATATATATATATATACTGAGTTGTTTCATGAATATTAGCATTTTTTTTTTTTAATTTTTATGTAATAGTTTTGAAAAGGTTGGATGTACATGGAAGTTCTTTTGATTAATGTCTTTCTTATATTTAATTTTCAAAAAATTTAAATATATTATTTACAAGCTTTAGTTTTATATATGTTGCATAATATAATCATAATGCAATAATCCCCTTAGGTTTTCCGAAATAACATAAATTCATCTACTATTAATGAACTATTAGTGAGTTGTTACAAATTACATTGTTATAAGTTTGTAAAATTACTAAATTGCCATTTTACCGTTTATTTAAACATCTAAAACGTAATGGCAGAAAGATTTCTATTATTTTCGAAATCTTATAAGGTTTTTGTTATTATATAATAACTTATGGAAATTAACATCATTAACTCTAAACTATATGATACGGTGACCTAACAAGCTTTAATATACTATTGTTTATTTATTTTTCTATTAATAGATTCTACATATATATCGTATTAAAAATAATTTTTTTTATTAATATTAAAAAATATCGTAGTAAAAAATTTATGCTAAAAACACACGAATTTTTTAAATATATATATATATATATTTTTGTTTAAAGAAATTTGACAAACACATTAATAGATTCTTTAAAAAAAAAAAAAAAAAAAAAAAAATTAAAAAATTCATGTGTTTTTAGCATTTTTATTTTATTTTATTTTATTTTTTGCTTTTAGAAATAAAAAATTAAAATCTAAAAATGATTTATTTAGATTAACTGAAAACACGTTCGACATAATCATAATAAACAAACACATCCTAAACTAAGTATAGCAAAATAAATTTATTATGTATAAGAAAGCACAAAACATGTCTAATTATTTCATCTTCTGCTTTCTGAATTAATTAAGTTTAATTATCAAAAAATGGAGAAACTTTTCCAAGTTATGATAATGGTTGTCATCTTCTTCATTGTCACGGCATTTGAAACTGAATTGACTGGTTTGGAAAGAACTACTATTGTCCTTGTCCCAGCATTCCTCCTTGTTGCAGACTACCTAAAGATTAATATATTTTATGTTAGGCCAAACGACATACACCTACCCAAGGTTTGGAGAAACGACAGACTGGTACCCAAAAGGTTTCAAAATGACAAATAGGTACCTTTTGTTAGTGAAAAGACTAGAATGCCCTTTGAGAAATATTAGTCTATTTTTTAATTACGTTTAAACCCCTTAAGTTTATTAATTTCATCAAATACCCCTAGAAAAGGTTTAAAAATTAACAAAAACACCTCCACCCACCCATACTTGCCAGATTCCGACGGCCACCGCCGGTGGTAGCCGGAATCTATCACAACGGTCTACGTCACACTGTAAATGACCGGTAGTCCACCGACCTAGCCTTTTCCGGCCAGATCTGACGTGAAAAGGCCAGATCTGGCCGGAAATTAACGGCCAAAGAAATGGCCGCCGTTGACTGTCAACGACGGCAAATCTTGGCCATCGTTGACAGACAACGACGGCCATTTCTTTGGCCGTCACTTTCCGGCCAGATCTGGCCTTTTCCCGTCACTTTCCGGGCAGATCTGGCCTTTTCACGTCAGATTTGACCTTTTTCGGCCAGATCCACTGTGGATCTGGCTGGAAAAGGTCATATCAACGTCTTACCCACTAGATCCGACCAATCTGTGGTGTAACACAATTTTTCGACAGATTCCGGCGATGGTAGCCGGAATCTGGCACTGCAGGTGGTGGGGGTGTTTTTGTTATTTTACAAAATTTTTATATATTAGGGTATTTAGTTAAATTATCAAACCTAGGGGGTTTTTAAAATATTTACAAAACTAAAATAACAAATTTTAAGGGTATTTTAGTCTTTTCACCATTAAAAAGGTAACTATTTGTCTTTTTGAAACTTTTTGGGTACCAGTCTGTCGTTTCTCCAAACCTTGGGTAGGTGTATGTCGTTTGGCCTTTATGTTATCACATTTGGGATCGATCAGCTTGACAAATTGCATAATCAGACTGTCGTTTGGTACACTTTTTTTAATAGGATTTCTAAAATCCTATTATGAATATATTTTAGGATAAGATTCTGAAAATGTGTTTGGTACATTATTGGAAAACATTTTTTGAAAACATTTAAATTATTTTTTAACCTCCTACATTTGTTAATTTAGCTAAACACCTCAAACAATAAAAGTTTATAAATTAACAAAAATACCCCACCCACCCAATCGACTTCCAACAGTCGACCACCATCGTGGGACGGTGGCCGTCAGTCGTCGGAATGGCGCATGACTAGCTAAATCTTGTCGATCATACGTTGTTCCTATGGTGGTAGCAGCGGCAGTGGCTGCTAGCGGGTGATAATGATTTGGGTGGGTGAGACTATTTTTGTTAATTTATAAACTTTTATTGTGCAAGGTAATTGTTAAATGTTTTGAGTTGAATAAAATAGGATTGGATTTTAAATTGAATAGTTAATATTAAAACAAATATTTTTCATTGGATTGGATAAGATAATAGAATAAAATAGAGTATGAAAAGTGTACCAAATGGGGGGAGCTTTTAGCATCACACTTGAGAATTTTAATTAGTGGTGGGAATTAGGCCCAGGCCCAAAAACCTAGTTCTAGGACTGGACCAGTCCCAAGGGAGGAGGGACTGGTCCAGGCTCTGGCCCAAACCTCTTCCCCAATTACATTTAACCCTCGTAAGATATCCAAAACCCTCATTTAAAATAAAATTGACAATAAATATAGAGGTTAACATGTAATTTTACACGAAAAAAATAAATAGGATTGATCGTAGGACCAATCCTATGGATCCTCAGAAATCTCGTGGGCCTAGAATAGTCCTTCAAAAATTGGGCCTAGTCCCTCAAGGCCTGGTCTCAAATGGGCCCAAGCCTGGGCCCGGCCTTGCCCACCTCTAAATTTTTAATATATTTACTTACTTATTTATGTATGTGTTATACATTATTGTTGTTATAATGAAGTAGTTTAACATTTTTAACCTTTGTTATGCAAGTAGCAAATCTCATTCTCAAATAATATTTTTAATTAAATCAGCTTTCTTCTAGAAATTGCTCGCGGCTTTAATTTCCCTTCATAAATGAGCTATATAATATAAATTAACTGAGATCAAATATTGGAATTATTGGTCAATTTTGACCAATAATGTACAATTTTGAAAAAAATAAAATCATAATAGCTCGTGAGTTTATATTTTATAATATTTACAATTTTACCCTCACCTAAATTCATATTGAACCTACTCAAACGTTAAACAAAATAAATAAAGATTTTATATTTATAATAGTTAAATTTTAACCCCACTTAAATTCATATTTGACCTCCATAACATTTTGTTGTAAATTTATCAATTTAAATATTTTAAGCCTACTTATTAAAAATTTTAACTACGTCTCCATATATATATATATATATATATATATATGCGTTGTTCTACTATTTATGTAAATTTAATTTTAATCAATAAATAATCCTATATATGTATTATAAATTGTTATTATAATAAGGTAGTAAATTTCAAGCTGTTCGACATTTTTAAACTGTTATTATGCAAGTACCGATTTTGAAAAAAAAAATATATATATATATATATATATTTTTCATTATATCTATATATTATATTCATACGAATATGAAAAATTATTTATCAATACATTGATATTATTAAAGTTTTATATTTTTGTTACATTAAAATGTACCTTTAGAATATGTTACATTGTTTTTGTTTTAAAGGTAAAATGGTGCCTCTACTGATAGGAATTTAATAAAATAGTTTTGAATATTCTTTTAATTATAGAAATAATGATAACTCTCCTCATCCCTTCAAGTAATATATATAGTAATTAACTAATTATATATAGAAATAGTTTTTATTTTTTATTTTTTATTTTTTATTTTTTTAAGATTTCTAATGTGAGAATTTGGTTAAAATTTTCTTTTAATATATACATGCCATAAAAAATGTAGGTTGGGATTTTAATATTGATTTTTTACAACTTTATAATCCAACGAAACCCCAAAATCATTGACGGCAAATGCTTTTTTAATAGTTTTCAAAAACCGTTATGTTGTTTAAGACTTAGGTATGCTACAAGATGGATGATATTGATTAAACCGGATTCTTAAGCAACAAAAATGTTAACAATATTCCAAAGAAAGAACGGTGAAAATTCGAGAAAAAACCTAAGCCGTTTTTAACTTCTTTTTATAATTCCCTTCTAAAATTAGCAAAATAATTTATTTATAAGATGCTAATTACTCACACCAATTCCTCCATTATTTTTCACATCTCTTGCTTTGTGAATTCATTAAGTTGATAAAAAATGGAGAAATTTTTCAACATTGCCAAGAAGCTTCTGCCTGTGATCATGGTGGTCATCTTCTTCACCTCCATGCCATTTCTTATTGAAGGTGCAGGAGGAGAGCAGGCTTATCATGCCAACTGGAATTGTCCTTGCCCTGCTATTCCTGATTGCTGCCTCCGTAAATGAGATGTTTATTACGTATAATTATTCTCAGGTGTGGACGTGCAAAAATTAAAGTTGAGAAACCCTAATTAGTCTTTATTTTTGTATAGTTTGTGCTTTAAATCTACATTTTGGGTCTGTACATGAGAATATTATACAATGTGTGAATTGTATTATGTATATAGGGTATGTTTGACGCGCGACATAGCATAACACTAAATAATACAACGCTATGTTTAGTGACAAAACTGCGTATCGTTAAATAATGTTAAAGTGTAAAATGATGCAATAAATGACTATATTCTATATAAAATAACGTCAAATAAAACCAAAACAATAGTTAATGCAAATTATTTAACTTTTATTTTAAGTGAATAAACATTGTCAATTAATTTAATATTTATAAATTTAAATTTGCAATGCCCGGTCACACTATAGTCAATACCGATCAATGACATTGACCATTGTTGACCTACATTGACAATCGTTTGATCGACATTGACTAGTGTTTGACCACTATATTGACTTCCATTGACCAGCATTCACCACAAAGGCACAAACCCGTTCATCTTTTGACTTTTTCTAATTATTAGTTAAATAATAATTGAAAATATATTAGTTTTTAATAAATAAGTTTATTTATTAGAGAACAAAACTAATATTATGCAATATAATTTATATACTGTTACTACTGGAAAATCAAGGGCTGACGTAAGAGATCACGTGATGGGAGGGTGACCTGCTCGTGTCAGAACGGTAAACCCACGTCAGGCCTGCCAACAGTCATGGAGCTCCCACGTGTCCTTTTCTCTGCTCCAAATCGCGTAAAATCAGTTTGGAAGGTGGGAAATGTGACATAAAGCCAGATTTACTCCTGACATTCACACCAACCCATAGATTTACTGATGATTACTTGCACTAACCTCACTATAAAAAGAGGAAGACCCCTCTATTAAGGGGATTCGGCCATTTTACACTTGAAATTAGCTTTCTCTTTCTCGGTCAGCATTGTATTTACTTTTCTTGCCAATCATTTTGTAAGTCAGTCCGCTGTTGCGACCTGACCCACTTTATTAATGCAAAATCAGTGGATGTAGGACTTGCTACCTTAGCATCCGAACCACTTTAAAAGTCTTTCATTGCATTTATCTCTCTTTTTACTCATAATCACATGTGCCTCTTGAGCTATCAACGTTGCGCACGTGTCGGTTAGTTGGTGTCTAAAATCACGCATCAATAGTTTGACGCTAGAAGGAGGACATGATTTAGTGTTCATCCTTCATCAGGAGAATCTCTAACCTACTGGTCCTACAGCAACAGATGGCCTGCCAATCTGAACCTAAACACGCTGACCAGTGCGTTGGGGAAGTTCCCTAGACCCAAGGGGATATCCCTTCCAGAATACTTCTATCCCTACAAATTGCTGGGGTGGATATCCCAGCAACTTCGCAGCTTAACCCCACCATCAGAGGTTACCTGGAGAGGTTCGACAATACTCTCCAGGTGATCAACCAAAGGTTGGATCGTCTGGACCAGGGCGTGCCCTTTGGAACAGTTGGGGCGATGCAACCGCCAAAAACGCCTACAGGTCGCGCGAAAGCACGGCAAAGGGAAATAGCCCGTGTCGCGAGCACTGCAGCGCGTAGACGCAAGGGTAAGCAAGTGGCAAAAAGCAAGCATACAGGCTCCAAAGGGCCAGCGAACACAAACCGTGCCCCGAGCAGGGTGCCAGCAAAACTGAGACTCGACGAGAAGATAAATCCCGAGCTGTCCCATGCCACGTCGCAGGTGAACCCGAACAAAAGTGCTAGACGGGGCGATTCTTATCACCGCCAGCGGAACGATCCTGATCGCTATTGTCAGGATGTTCCTTGTTAGAGTAGATGCCCTAGAGCCAATCAATTATTGTAGAATTGACTCTTTGTAATAATGTTCATTAATCAATAAAAGGCATTTTATTCTATATCGCGTAAATCATTATTATTGCAATATGTATTGATATATGTCCTTAGAATGGTAGAGCCGTGACGAGGGTATCAAGTGTTTCAAATCTTGATAGTGAGAACCCTATGAGCACATATGGTGGCCATTCTAGAAACGTCCGTAGCCCCAGTATTATTCTGAACTAAGGGCACAGATAATACGGTAAGGCTATCATAGTGTTGAACGACCCTGTCGAAAGGCAGTGACTGATCTCACTTGTCAAGGTTGTTTGGTGACAACCTGGTGCAACACATGGGTGTTTGTTGTAGGCGATTACACCGCAGCAAGTTCACTGGACTGACCCACCAGAGGATTCCATATGGATGGTAACCCCAGTGTCTATGGAACAAATCCTCTAACGAATGGTGGTGCATGTGATCCTTAGACTTGAGATCACCGGAGCGCCTTGTGCACCGATTGGTGTAGTTTGACACTAGCCTAACGCAGTTCTTTTCAGAGCTGTCAATACGGTGGTGATTGGCTGCATCAAGGAGTGTATCAAGACTATGGTGGATTGACAGAGGATTTATCACTCCCGGGTACGGGAGAAAGTTATCTCACGGCGCAATTCAGTATATGGCAATGACACTAAAACTGTGGCCACAGTGGGATTGAGTTGTTGCTCTATCCAGTTTATAATACGGGTCATTGGTCCAGAAACTGAATAAATAATATCGAGAGTAACCGAAGGTTGACACTATTTCTATGCCTTCGTCTCGTCGAGATAACGTATGATGAAAGGATCGAATTGCACGGTAACCATATCGTTGACAGGTAGCTACTTTGCTGAATCCGAATCTATCGGGTGGCCATGATGCCTTGCTAGGGGCCAATCTTGGTCTGTGTATTAGTGAGACGATTAATTGGTGTTAATCGCAATACTATACACTGCCGATATGATGAGGAGCCTAAGGGTCACACACATAGAAGACAATTTAAGATGCAAGAAGAAAGAAGGGCGTTTTCGTCTTTTAAGGCGAAAGGGTATTTTGGTAATTTCACAGTGCAATTAAATTTGCTGAGGTCGTAGCCTTTATTTAATTTGTTAGAAAAATTAAATAAGTGAAATTACGTTTAAATGTGTGTTCGCACATATTTAAATATATTATCATTATTGTTAAATGTTAATATATATTTAAATATATATTAATTGATTTTAATTGAGATAATGATGGAAAATAAAATAAATCAAATTGGGAGTGTTTGGCAACATGGGGCGTTTGGGTTGGAGCCCAAGCCTATTCCATATGGGATTAGGGCAACTTAATTGACTATAAAAGAAAAACGTCTTAATTAAATGATAGAGGATTTTCTTTGAAAAAAACACAGCAGCCCCTCTTTGATAATACACTCCCACGGCAGTAACATTTGTGTGCCTAAAATCAAATCAATTGATTTTGTTTTCTTCTTAATCTTGAAGCCAAAGAGGATCTAGCAAATCCCTCTTTGGTTCTTTTGAGATTGTCTTCGTGTGGACTACACATGTTCGATCCTACACTTGGATCGGTAGCAAAACATTCGTCGACAAATTTGGAGGAGCCTCCAACATGCGTTTGTTTCTTTAAACTCATGTTGAATATTTATGCAGATTTTATTTAATATAAATTGTAAAATTATACCCTTGATCTTGGCTCATGTAAACGATCCCTGAGTTATATTATTTTTGTTTCCGCTGCGTATACGAGACCGTTTACTAACATTCCTCACACCTCGCGGGGCGGTTCGTACCACTGCGAGGGTCGTGAAAATACCCCGCACCATCCATCGCCTTCGCATGCCTCTAGCTAGCGTGTGTCGAGAGCGACCGGAAACGCCGACTGGGGCGAAGAGGAGTCCGACCTCCGGACTCTCCTGAATCGTAATCGCGAGGGCTGGACTCGCGTGGGGGAAAGTAATCCCCAACTCGCTCCGTTACCGCAAATTGAGGAGTTGCAGCGAGCTCTGGACAGGCTGAGAGAGCAGTAGAACGAGCAGGTCCAGGTCGCCTCTGCATCCCCCTTCTCTCCCGAAGTGTTAGCTGCTCCACTCCCACCAGGTTTCAAAATGCCTGGCATGCGGCCATTTGATGGGAACCATGACCCGCAAGACCACTTGTATGAGTTCAATGACCTGATGGAGCTCCACTAAGTTTCAGATTTTGTAAAATGCCGTTGCCTGGCTGTGACTCTAACCTCTCATGCCAAACGGTGGCTAAGGTCGCTCCCAGCGGGAACGATCAGTTCGTGGCCTTAGATGAGCATGACGTTCCTGCGGCATTTCCAAGCAAATCGGAAGTTCTTGATGCCTTTGAGCTATCTCAGCAATATAAGGCAAGAAAGGGACGAGTCCCTACAATCCTATATCGACCGTTTCCATAGGGAACTTAACAAGGTGGCTCATGCCCCCGAAGAGTCCATACGAACTCTCATCATAGCCGGAGTTCGCCCGCAAACCGACCTGTGGAAAGAATTACAGGCTGAGGATGATGTTTCCCTCACCAGATTCTACAACCTCGCGGAAAAGTACCTCCGCATAGAGAATTCATTGGCGGCACTACGACGTCGCGATCACGGAGCTTCAGGCAGTATGTCTGGTCGGGGAGAAGGCAGAAGAGCTGATCGCAAAGAAGATAGTGACGAGCAGCGAAAAGGAAAGAAACCCCGCTACGAGCATAAGAAATCTTATGCCCCGGTTCCTCGTCGTGACCGCGACAGGCCCCAATACACCCCGCTGAACGCCTCTGTATCAGCCATCCTTGATAAGTCCGAAGAAGCCAGTCTGCTCGGAGAACCTGAACCGATGAAAACCCCTGCGACAACCAGAAATAATAAAAAGTACTGTTGCTATCATAGGGACAATGGGCACCATACTGACGAGTGCCGAGCCCTGAAACAAGCAATCGAAGAACTTATCAAGAAGGGGCATTTCAAGGAATACATCGATGACTCTGCTCCCTCGAAAGAAAAAGATCGGGGGGAGCCAAGTAAGAAGTGTCGCGATCAGAAAGGGGTGCTCGGTCTCAATTTGATTTTTGGGGGACCACATTTTGCTGGAAATTCACGAGGTGCCCAAGAAAGGTATGCTCATGAAGCTCATCGTGAACCCATTAGAGTAATGAGTGCGGATCAGCGACCACAAAAGATTCATCGGGAGGAAGAGATTTCCTTCTCCGAACAGGATGCAGCCAGGTTACACCATCCCCAAGATGACGCCCTTGTAATCACTTCCCTGATAGGGCGCTATAACACCCAGAGAATGATGGTAGATAACGGAAGTGCTGTGAATATCCTGTTCGCATCTACCTTCGAGAGGATGAATTTGGACGAGGCCGACCTGAAGCCTGCCTCGTTCCTGCTATACGGATTCACAAGAGATCACCTACTCCCCAAGGGAACAATCTCACTCCCGGTCACGCTGGGCGATTCTGACGAAGTGACCAGAATGATTGAATTCTTGGTGGTGGACCGCTCGTCAGCTTTCAACGGGATCCTTGGGCGACCTTTGCTGAGACAGTTTAAGGCGGTCACTTCGATTTACCATCTGAAAATGAAGTTCCCCACCCCGACGGGGATCGGGAAAGTCAGCGGCTCTCAGCGCGCATCGCGCGATTGCTATGTAAAAGCAGTCCAGATGGCGCATAAAGGGAAGGGCATTCCACGAGATGCACCTTGCCAGGCCATGACGATCAACAGGATCGACGACCTGGCCCGGTTGAGGATAATTTAGACCCTCGCATTCAGGACTGCCCCTCAAGTGGGTCAGTTGAGGACCTGACTGAAGTCCAGGTCGATCAAAAAGAGCCGAGCAGGGTGTTAAGAGTCGGTAAAAATCTCAACTCCCAGCTCGCTAACGAACTGACAGGTTTCCTCAGGGAAAACGTCGACGTGTTTGCCTGGTCGCATGCAGATATGGTCGGGATCAGCCCGAACATTATTTGCCATGTGTTAAACATCGACGGTGAGGCCAAGCCAGTTCGCCAAAAAAGAAGAGCAATGGATCCAGAATGGTATACTGCATTGAAGACGGAAGTGGAAAACCTCCTCCGGAGCGGATCCATCTGAGAGGCACTGTACCCGACGTGGGTTGCCAACCCGGTCCTGGTAAAGAAGCCAAATGGAAAATGGCGGACATGCATTGATTTTAGCGACCTCAACAAGGCCTGCCCGAAGGACAGCTTCCCTCTGCAGAGAATTGACCAGCTCGTAGACGCCACCTCGGGGCACGAGCTGCTAAGTTTCATGGATGCATATTCGGGATACAATCAGATCCCTATGTATGGCCCAGACGAGGAACACACATCCTTCATTACAGACCGGAGGCTGTACTGTTACAAAGTTATGCCTTTCGGCCTCAAAAATGCTGGCGCAACCTACCAGCGGCTGGTTAACAGGATATTCGCCGACCAGATCGGAAGAACAATGGAGGTCTATGTGGACGACATGCTGGTCAAGTCCCAGGTCGCCACAGAACACATAGGACATATCGCTGAGATGTTTGACATCCTCCGACTCTACGGAATGAAACTGAATCCTCTCAAGTGTTCATTCGGGGTATCATCAGGAAAGTTCCTAGGATACATGGTCAATCAACGAGGGATAGAAATAAATCCCGAAAAGGTTCAAGCTCTGCTCGATATGGAGAGCCCGACCAGCAAAAAGCAGGTCATGAGCCTAAATGGGCGAATAGCAGCATTAAGCCACTTCATATCGAGACTAACAGATCGCTGTTTGTCGTTTTTCAATGTTTTGAAGGCCAATAAGAAGTTCGAATGGACTTCCAAATGTGAACAGGCGTTCCAAAGTATAAAAGAGCACCTCGGGAAGCCGCCTCTCCTCTTTAAGCCTCACCCACAAGAGATCTTGCCTCTAAACCTATCCGTCTCGAAGTTCGTAGTCAGCGCAACCCTAGTTCGAGAGGAAGAGAAAGTTCAATGGCCTGTCTACTACGCGAGCAAGCGTCTGTCGGATGCCGAGATGAGGTATCCTGAAATGGAACGGTTGGCTTATGCTCTGCTGATCGCCTCCAGAAAGCTACGACCTTACTTCTACGCCCATACAATCCATGTAATGACCGATTACCCCCTCAGGTAGGTCCTCCAGAAGCCGGAAGCCTCGGGTAAACTGCTCAAATTGGCAATGGAATTAAGCTAGTTCGACCTAAAGTACAAGCCGAGGTCGACCATCAAAGGGCAAGCTGTCGCCGACTTTATTTCAGAATTCTCCAACCTCCCGAATGAGTCGGACCAACAGCCTGACGAAGTCATCCAAGAGAGCATTCAGAACCTATCAACCTGGAACCTCTATGTTGATGGATCATCGACCCGAAAAAGGGCAGGAGCGGGTCTCTTCCTATTGAGTCCCGAAGGGGCTCGGATTCACGGCATCCTGTGGTTCGGATTCAAGGCGACCAACAACAAAGCTGAGTACGAAGCTCTGCTCGCCGGATTACGGTTGGCTAGAGAAATGGGCTCAATCACAATCAGTATTCACAGCGACTCTATGCTGGTCGTCAACCAAATCCTAGGAGAATACCAAGCCAAGGAAGAGAACATGGTCCGTTACCTAAAAGAAGCCAAGGTCGCGCTCGAGCAGTTCAAGCGTTTCACGATCACTCAGATCCCCAGAGACAGCAACTCTGTGGCTGACGCCTTGGCAAAAATAGCCTCGTCATTGGACTCTGAGGCACCTGATAGCATTCCTATTCGGTTTATCGAGATCCCGAGCACCAGTTCAACCGAACAGGCCGTGAACGTAACACAGTCAAACTCTTGGATGATGCCTGTTTACAGATATCTCAAAGATGGGATCTTGCCTGACGACAAGGTCGAGGCACAGGTCCTGCGAACAATATCTGCTTGTTACACGCTCATCGAGGACCAGCTGTACAGAAGGGGATTCAGTGCCCCTCTCCTCCGATGTGTGACTAGCGAAGAGGCATATTATATCATGAGAGAAATCCATGAAGGGATATGCGAAAATCACACTGCCGCACGGTCTCTAGCGAACAAGGTGGTTTGCCAGGGATATTATTAGCCCCAGATCCAGGAAGATACCCAGGATTTTGTCAAGAAGTGTGACAAGTGTCAGAGGTTCGCGAACATTCCACGAGCCCCCTCTCACAAACTGGTAACAATGTCAAGCCCCTGGCCATTCTCTATGTGGGGGATCGACCTCATCGGCCCCATGCTGGTCGGAAATGGAGGAGTGAAATATGCCGTGGTCGCGGTAGATTATTTCACAAAATGGGTGGAAGCCGAACCCCTAGCCGCGATCACGACCAGAAAGCTGAAAGACTTCGTTTTCAAGAACATAGTGTGCCGCTACGGAATTCCTCACACCCTCATTTCGGACAATGGAAAACAGTTCGACAACGAGGAGTTCAAGTCCTTCTGTGATGAGCTGGGCATTCATAAAAAATTTGCCTCAGTCACCAGACCGCAAGCAAATGGCCAAGTTGAAGCTGTCAACAAAACCATCAAGCACACTCTAAAAGCCAAGCTCAGGGCGGCCAAGGGAAATTGGGCCGACGATCTCCCAGAAGTCCTGTGGGCATACAGGACAACTCCAAGAACCTCCACCTCAGAGACGCCCTTTTCGCTAGCCTATGGCTGCGAAGCAATGATTCCCGTGGAGGTGGGAACTGGTTCTCTTCGAAGAGACTTGTGCGATGAAATTGAAAACGAAGCACTTATGAGGGCGAGCCTGGATCTTATTGAAGAGCACCGCACCAAGGCTTCGCTAAGGATAATAGCCTACCAGCAGCGTGCGAAAAGGTTCTTCGATTCAAAGGTCAAGCGAAGAGACTTCCAGGTCGGGGACCTTATGCTAAAAGAAGTTCTCCTTGGAACCAGAGAACCAAGTGCAGGGGTACTAGGACCTAACTGGGAAGGTCCATACCAGGTCGACAAGGTGATCAGACCGAGGACTTACCACCTCAAAAGGCTGAATGGCTCCAAAGTACCCCGAGCTTAGAATGCCGAGCATCTTCGACCATACTATCAGTAATCCCGAACTCAACCCTTGTTATAAATTAGTTTGATTTTGTTATAAACTAGTTTGATTTTGTAAAGTTCCCTGTAATTGTAAAGTATTATCCTGTTTGCTAGTAACAGTTCGAGTTTATTCTGTTCGCTTGTAATTCATGTTTAATATTGCCTATGTAAACGAACTGAATTGCGAATAGCACTCATGTATGATAAAGCGAACAAACAATTGAAAGAAATGTATTGTCATTTATCTACAACAAAAGTTAGGACCCTGTCAATTCAAAAAGAGGTCTCATTACACTATGCCTGATCGATGGGGGGATCCTTCGAAGCAAGACCCGAACCCTCTACCTGGTCGGACCCCCTGGCCGCTGCTGCTGCTGCTTCATCATCTTCATCTGCCAAGATCTGCAAGGTCTCTTGCCACCCCGGTGGGAGGTCGAACATGTCCAGATCTGGATTCTTTGGTCGCAGCGTGTAAATAGACCCGATCGCCCAGTCGGCGGCCTTGTCCTCAATCTCCTCGGACTGGTTCTGGATTTCCTCGGTCAGGGAAGCAATTTTTCCCTGACTCTCCTGGAGTTCGGCCTCGAGAGCTATCTTTTCGTTTTGAAAGGCCTCTCTCTCTTGCTTCGCTTCCTGAGCTAGTATGAAGGTCGTCTAGAGCTCCTGTTCTTTCTCTCCGACCTCCTCAGAGAGCATAGCTGTTGTCCTCTGGAGCTCTCTTATCTCCTCCGCACGTCGCTCAAGCTCTGCTTTCTGAAAGTCAACTGTCCTCATGGCAGCCAACTTCTCATTCAGATGTTTGTTCGCTGCCTCAGCGGACAGTGCTCTTTCAGATTCAACGTCGCTCAGGCTCTGTTTGAACTTCGCAACCTCATCTTTAAGGTCGTTTTCTCCCTTCGCGGCCCCTAGTTGAACTTTTTCCAGGGACATCCTCATGGCGAGCAGAGCCTGCGAGCAAAAAGAGTTGAAACACAGAAGGCGGACATTCTTAAAAAAAAAAAAAAACAAAAAAACAAAAACAAAAACAAAAACAAAAACAAGTCGTTTACCTTGCTCATGTGTTGAAACGACGTGGTCATCAGGTCAACGTTGCCCGAATCCGCGAACTGATCGTATGACTCTGATAGCCCACACTCGAGTAGAGAGTAGACTATCGACTGCAGGTACTCGGGCAGGTCCCTAAGTGCGTCTAGCACCGGTGTGTCCTTCGCCTTATCGACGGTCACGGTCACGGTCACTTCTTCGGGTTCCTTGCCCGACCTCCTCCTAACTTCACGCCTCGATCTCAGTGGCTCTTCTTAACTCTCAGTCCCAGACTCTTCGGCCTGAATCTGTTTCTTCTTCGATCGCTGGGCCTTCCGCTTTGTGCTAGCAGGTGGTTGAGCGACCTGTTCTGATATGGTCGCTTCTTGCTCGGGACGGGTCTGGGGAGACACGGCAGGTCGCGCTGGTTGTACCACCAAGGGGCGAGCAGCTTCGGCCTCCCTCTCTCTCCTCGAGCGTGGGAATTTGAACGACGCTCGTCGGGGTTGCCAGGACTCTTTCGGAGGCATGGTCGCTGCATGTGAATGTTAGTAACCGGACAAAAACTATTCTGCGACCAGAAGGGTATCAGCGTAACTTACATTCCGGGGACTCTAAAGATGCCTTCTCACTGAGAAAATCGTACTTTCGCAAGTTCACGGTTGTCACGAGCTTCCTCGCGTCCCAGCTTTCTTTGGGAAGAACTCCAAATGATACGAGCCTGTCTGGGTCGGTAAGCAAGTCCTCGCTAGTCATCTTGTTAACTGCAAAATAATGCAGGTCATTAGAACAAAAGAGGCTTTCAGCCAGTAAACCTAGCGAAGAGAAACCTACTTGGGTTTTGAAAGTGGCAGTGGCCGTCGTAGCAGAAGAAGAAGAACTTCGTCTCGTAGGCCCCCGCATTGTTGGGATAGCTATGTATCCTTGCAGCGATGGTAGGTCGCCGGGACAGGTAGTAAGAATCCTTGTCCTTACTTTTCTTGAGAAAGTACGCGACGCCGAGCTCCGGTGCCGTTGGCTTGCCCAAACCGCACTCGCGGCACGCGATGTACATCGCAACTGCGATGACATACGCGTTTGGCGTCAACTGCATCAGTGCGATCCTGAAGTGGTCCAAGACCGACCTAACAAAAGGGTGGAAAGGAATCGTCCCCCCACCCTTGAAGATCACCCCGGAGATCATAGCTAGGCCATCGGCAGGATGCCGCGACGACCTGGTGGCGTCGAGGAACACCTCTGCTCAGACGTCGAACTGCCTTTTTATCCGATCGAACTCTTCTCAGGTGAGAACCGAGAAGACATTGAGGGATGTGTTCGTGCCCCACGAAGACGAACCAGCTCCTTCCTTAGGTCGAGACGTTGAGGGTTTCATTCCAAAAGTCTGCAACATCGACAGACAATGTCATTTTAGCCATCGCACGTCGCCTACCACGGCGGCGTGAAACAGTCCCTAAACCCTAACAGTAGCTCGAGCCACCATTCATGACTCGAACCTGATTCCGGTGTCACGTCTCTGATGAAACATCAGAAGACCCAACGCCGTTGCACCACCAAAACAGACAAAAAAGGGGAAAGAAAAAAGATCTTACCTTTTGGGGCGCGTGACCAAGGACAGTTCTTGCTTCAGATATTGAAAAAACGTCGATCGTAAAAGAAGAATCTTCGTTTTGCAGAAGTCCCTCACTCGAAATAAAAAAGGTTTTGGTGGCACCATCTGAAAAAGTGCAGCTTTTATATGGATTCTAAAATGACGGTTACCACCCCAGAGTAGAAACGACGCGCCTCTCTCTCCCCGCATTAAATGCGCCCCATGCCGCATTCAATGCTGTGATGAGGGTTGTCATTTCGAATTTAATGCGCAATTAATGCTCTGTCAAAGCAACCTTGGGTCAGCACATAATGCATTTACTGCGCCTGACGCATGCCTGACACACGCAGAATGTCTGTCAACGCAGAGAGACCTCGTTTGGTTAATCTCTAATGCAGTAAGGGGTGCCCAAAGAGGTTAGATCGCTTAGGCGATGATTGTCAGGTCGTTCGGGCGAAGCTCGTGCGAGGATATGTTCACAAGAGGCTTTGACGCGAGCTCCTTCCATTCAGGTCGAAATTGCCCAAATCTCCAATTGCGGAATGATTTAGTTTCCAAGGTTCGATCCTTAAACCTTAAAAACTAGGGGACTTCTGTTACAACTGGAAAATCAAGGGATGACGTAAGAGATCACATGATGGGAGGGTGACCTGCTCGTGTCAGAACGGTAAACTCACGTTAGGCCTGCCAACAGTCATGGAGCTCCCACGTGTCCTTTTCTCTGCTCCAAATCACGTAAAATCAGTTTGGAAGGTGGGAAATGTGACATAAAGCCGGATTTACTCCTAACATTCATACCAACCCATGGATTTACTGATGATTACTTGCACTAACCTCACTATAAAAAGAGGAAGACCCCTCCATTAAGGGGATTCGGCCATTTTACACTTGAAATTAGCTTTCTCTTTCTCGGTCAGCATTGTATTTACTTTTCTTGCCAATCATTTTGTAAGTCAGTCCGCTGTTGCGACCTGACCCACTTTATTAATGCAAAATCAGTGGATGTAGGACTTGCTACCTTAGCATCCGAACCACTTTAAAAGTCTTTCATTGCATTTATCTCCCTTTTTACTCATAATCACGCGTGCCTCTTGAGCTATCAACGTTGCGCACGTGTCGGTTAGTTGGTGTCTAAAATCACGCATCAACAAATTCCAAATATAATATAGTATAAAAATAATACAATACAATGTTCTACCAAACATTATATAACATTTAGGGTAACATTATATAATACAATGCTATTCTATACAATTTGTTTAATGTTATGTCATATCACGTGTCAAACATATCCATAGTATTAATAACCATATATTTACTTACCATCTTGACATATTTTGGATGTGATAATATCTGAATATATTTAATTACTTTTGATATTCTTGGTAACAAATCATAATAGAGGCGATTTTGCTAATGACATCCAGATATCTGTCTCCCAACTATCCATTTATTTCCATTCTTGACATTGCCCTTTCTGTATAAGAAGCAGATTGTGGAAGCAGTTGATCCATTTCTACATTTCTTGGCTTTCTGAAGTTGATAAAAAATGGAGAAAATTTTCCAAGTTGCAGTGAAGCTGGTTCTTATGATGATTTTGGTGATGGTGTTGATTGCCATGCCAGCTTTTATTGAAGGTGTTAGAGATGAGTCTTCTTTTCCTCGTATGAATTTATGGCCTTACCCTTGCCCAGCTAAACCTGACTGTTGCCTTGCTCGTAAAACTTAACTACTGTATGTTTCATTTTCATCTGTAATAAGATTTTAGATTCTATGTCCATTTTATCTAATAAACTAGATTTTATGTTTATGTTTATATATATATATATATATATTTTTTTTTTTTTGTATAAATAAGATAATCGTCTGAACTTGAACCATATTTTGTCTTATGACTCATCAATTAGATAAGTAAATCTTTTGAAAGAAGTCTAAACCTAAACTATGAATTGTCTTACGACTTATCAATCACGTAGATGAATCTTTTGAAAGAACTCTTCAATTCGCAGATGAAATGATCCCTTCTTTCCTTACTGGTTGATCCCCAGACCTACTTCTACTCTTTTCGCTTTATCAACTAATCTTATTCTTGGATCTTGTTCATTAGATTGAGAAAAATAAATATTTTTATGTATTCTTTGAATTTCTAGGTTTCAATGGATAATTTGTTATTTCATATTCCTGAATGATTCCTCGACAATCACCTCTAAAACAAAATAAAGTGTAGAATGAATAGAATTAAAAACTTTACTCTAAATTTAAAAAATTCTTCAACTGAATTTGAACACACAGATTTACAGCAAGTGTGAAATCAGTATCTTCACTACACACCCTTTAGAGTTTGAAGGCAGAAACATACACAGCTATTCACAAATGGAACCCATGTTCCAGAGTTAGAAGAAAAAGGGGGAAAAAAAACATGGAAGGAAAAAGATCATCCATTTCAGCTTCCTACTGGAGGTTAGCTAGCTTCTATCTGAATATTCCAGTAACATCAACGCTATTTCATCGATCAATTATAGAAATCTAGGAACTCTAACTACGTTGTCTTGAGCGGAAGAACTCGTAGTCAGGATGTCTATTTACAGAGGTTTGATTTCCTTTATTGACAACAGCTGTTGACATATGAGATGCTGTCTCTTCGAGTGTCCAACAGACTCTTTATTCTTTAAATATAAATTAAAGAGTGAGTTTGACTCTCTACATTTAGAGAGTTAAATTTCACTCTCTATCCTAATTTTAAATAATAAATTGTAATTTTCTATGTATTTTATTTATGATTTATCTCTTCTATTAAGTTTCTTTTAAAAAAAAACATATTCTCTCCCCTAAAATTTAAAAAGTCTATTGGATTTAAATAAAAAATTTATTTTTTATATTTAAAAATTAATGAAGACACTTTTTATTTATATGAAAGATATTTTTTCAAATAAAGAACACCGTTGAAGATGCTTTTAAAATCCGATTACTTAAATATTTACGGTGTTTTTAATAAAGGTTTAAGGGTTGATTACAAAGTTGACTATAGAATGTAACTTCATTGACTACTTAATGGGGGCCCAGATCTACGCTCAAGATTTTTTTTTTTTTTTTTTTTTTTTAAATTTATACAGAAAATTACCGATCTAGTCTCTATAAACTTATTATGTGGACCCCTCAGTTTTTGAAATTAATTTTGGTCCCCATAAATTTAACTTCTTGATTCTTACTCTGTCTCTTCATTCATTAATAAATAGTCCCTCCATTTCATATTAAGTGACGTTTTAAGGCCTTGCACAATTTTTAAGAAAGCAAATTTCTCTCTCCTCATATTAACTCTTTCAGTGAAATTGCAGTGGAAAAAATTTGATTTTCTCGCTGCTCTTCACTTGCATTTGAAAAAGAGAGAGAGAGAGAGAGAGAGAGAGAGAGAGGAGATGAGCGGCAAAGATAGAGAAAGAGAGAGAAGAGATGAGGGAAGAGAATAGAGGCAGGGGCGGACCCAACCCCTTGGAGGGTCACATTTTAAAAAAAAAATTATTTATATAGGCCCCATAAAAAAAATCTATTAATATATATAC
This sequence comes from Pistacia vera, assembly GCF_008641045.1. Lineage (NCBI taxonomy): Eukaryota > Viridiplantae > Streptophyta > Magnoliopsida > Sapindales > Anacardiaceae > Pistacia > Pistacia vera. The sequence goes on along the minus strand of NW_022195586.1, from coordinate 1,297,737 downwards.
ATATATCTGGCCTATTTTCAGATTTAAAAAAAAATAAGAAATATTATATATATATATCCAAACTCATAAAAAACTTGTTATTAATAGATATATTCCATGTCTATACCATATTAAAAGTTTAAAACTCTCTTCACTTTTTTCTACGTTCATCTGTTTTTTATGATTTCATCCATAAAATTCTTTATTCTTTATTCTCTCATTCTTTCTTTCACTATCTCTATGTTATTCGTTCTTAAAACTTTTGAAGACTGAAATTGTTGACGCTTTCACTCATCAAGGTGACACAATTAGCTTTGTTTTCAGCTTTCTCAATTTTATATATGTGTATTGCTCATTTCATTTTAGTTTATTTTAGGGTTTAATCATGCTTATTTTTTGGAGCTTTTATATTCTAATTTGATAGAAAAGGCATGGATCTTGTGAGTTTGTTTTGTGTTTTGTGTTTAAGAATGTTCATATTTTCCCAAATTAAACCTTAACTATATTTTACTGAACGTTATTTTTTACCCTTCACCCACCACTTTCCTATATTTCAAATGTTACCGTTTAACTGCTCAAAATTATTAAAGAAGTTTGAGTCATTATCTATGTTTATACTAAGAAAATTTCCTTTTTTTATTTTTTATTTTTTATTAATTCATATTAGAAGTCAAGGCAACGTTGACTTAATTTAAGTTTTGGTTGACTTTAGCTTAAGCTAGGCTTGATCAAAGTCATGAAAATTTATATTATAATATTTGAAAAAAAAATTAAAGAAAAAAAAAGAGGAGAAATAAGAAATGTTTGTAGAACATTTTTGGTGGATTGTGATTGTTATAAACTCTTTTAATTATATTAGATTTAAGTGGATCATTAGATTCCTGTAGTCTTTTGCTCTCTTTAATTGAACAAGTTTTTCAACGTAAAAATTTTCTTGTGTTTCCTCGTGAATTGAATGTTATTTTCAACATAATTTGCTTAAGGTTTTGCTTCTCATAAATTTATTCAAGTGGTAAATGATTGTGTTGTTTTATTATTTTCTTTCAAATTATTGATATTATATTATTTCCTTTGCTTAAGGTTTGGTTATTTTTTTAAATTTTTCACTAGTTGTTTGACAAACAATGGCGAAGCCACGGAGGCTTCTTGTGGGCAAAAATCCAAGGTTTGCTGTTGAATAGAGGGGACAGGGGAATTCATCGAAAAAGAGAGAGGGTTGAGTAGTCAAACGACTTTTATTTTGGCAAAAAGATACTCTCGTAAAACGTCAATTAATATGAAACGGAGAGAGTATTATACCAATATTGGTGATTGGAGATAACTCTCTTCAGTTATTCCTGGGATTGGAGGGCCAATAGAGACGAAGGCTTTTGTCGGTGGCCGTTTGAGTTGGCGGTGCTCGGACCTCTAATGAACCATGCTCGTGCCGTCTTCTGCATTTCTAGCAAGCGTTGTGATTGTGAGATTGAGTGTCTGAGATGGATCTGATTGCTCTTTGTCGTCGTCATCTTCATTAGAGATCTGAGCAGCTTTCTTCTTTTTTTCTATTTTGTTCAGTCTCTCTCTCATTTAGTTAAGATGTGGAGAAGCGAAGGTCCAAAAACGATTTATGTGAATGGGAATGTGAATGGTTTGTCTTTATGGAAATTAATGAAGTCTTAATTAGACTTTTGGATGTCTAATATGTGCTATTAATACAATGTAACAAAATAAAACTTATCAAACCCTTCATATTCACAAACCCTTTAAATTCACATAAGATTATTAATATTTATCATTAATAACAAACAATATTAAACACCAATTACAATAAGCCACATATACTATCAAATCCAACTCATTAATCCATGTCATATCATGACCAATAACATCTAGTCAAATGTAAAAATCCAAATCAATGCCAATCAAATACAGCCAAGTGTCGGACAATGGCAAAATGAAGGAATTCTACCTCTACAAAATGGCAATCATTCATATATATATATTTTAAATCATAGATAATATTAAGATATTGTTTTTAATTGATTTATTAAATTATTTGTTTCACGAATATTAGCATTTATTTTTAATTTTTATGTAATAGTTTTGAAAAGGTTGCATGTACATGGTAAGTTCTTTTGATTAAATGTCTTTCTTTTATTTAATTTTCTAAAAAATATTTAAATATATTATTTCCAAGCTTTAGTTTTATATATGTTGCATAATATAATCATAATAACAATAATCCCCCTTAAGTTTCCAAAATAACATAAATTCATCTACTATTAATGAACTGTTAGTGAGTCGTTACAAATTACATTGTTATAAGTTAGTAAAATTACCAGATTGCCCTTTTACCCTTTTTTTAAACATCTAAAACTTAATGGCATAAAGATTTCTATTATTTTCGAAATCTCATAAGGTTTTTGTTATTATATAATAACTTATGGAAATTAACATCATTAACTCTAAACAATATGATACGATGACCTAACAAGCTTTAATATACTATTGTTTATTCATTTTTCTATTAATAGATTCTACATATATATCGTATTAAAAATAACTTTTTTTATTAATATTAAAAAATATTGTATTAAAAAATTTATGCTAAAAACACATGAATTTTAATTTTTTTTTTTTTTTTGTTTAAAGAAATTTGACAAACACATTAATAGATTCTTTAAACAAAAAAATATATATTTAAAAAATTCATGTGTTTTTAGCAATTTTTTTTTTTTTTTTTTAGAAAATGAAAAGATTAAAAGTATATCCCAAAGAAATATATCAAAAAAAAAAAATTAAAATCTAAAAATGATTTATTTTGATTAACTGAAAACGCGTTCGACATAATCATAGTAAACAAACACATCCTAAACTAAGTATAGCCAAATAATTTTATTATGTATAAGAAAACACAAAACATATCTAATTATTTCATCTTCTGCTTTCTGAATTAATTAAGTTTAATTATCCAAAAATGGAGAAAATTTTCCAAGTTATGATAATGGTTGTCATCTTCTTCATTGTCACGGCATTTGAAACTGAATCTACTGGTTTGGAATGATATTGTCCTTGTCCCAGCATTCCTCCTTGTTGCAGACTACCTAAAGATTAATATATTTTATGTTATTGCATTTGTGATCGATCAGCTTGACAAAATGCATAACCGAGTGCGTTTGGTACCCTTTTTTTAATAGGATTTCTAAAATCTTATTATGAATATATTTTAGGGTAAGATTCTGAAAATGTATTTGGTACATTATTTGAAAATATTTAAATTATTTTTTAACCTCATACATTAGTTAATTTAGCTAAACACCTCCAACAATAAAAGTTTATAAATTAACAAAAATACTCTACCTACCCAATCGACTTCCAGCAGTTGGCCACCATCGTGGGATGGTGGCCACCATCGTAGGATGGTGGCCGTCAGTCATCAGAATGGCGCATGACTGGCTGAATCTGGCAGTGGCTGCTAGTGGGTGATAATGGCTTGGGTGGGTGGGTGGGGCTGTTTTTGTTAATTTATAAACTTTTATTGTGAAAGGTAATTGTTAAATGTTTTAAGTTGAATAAAATAGGCTTGAATTTTGAATTGAACAGTTAATATTAAGACAAATATTTTTTCATTGGATTAGATAAGATAGTAGAATAGAATAGAGTATGAAAAGCGTATCAAGTGGGGGGAGCTTTTAGCATCACACTTGAGAATTTTAATTAGAGGTGGGAATTAGGCCCAGGCCCAAAAAGTTAGTCCTAGGATTGGACCAGGCCCAAGAGAGGAGGGACCGGGCCTAGATTGGTCCCTCCTCCAAGGCCTGGGCCTAGGACCGGTCTCAGCTCTGGCCCAAACCTCTTCCCCAATTACATTTAACCCTCGTCAAATATCCAAAACCCTCATTTAAATAAAATTGACAATAAATATAGAGGTTAACATGTCATTTTACGCGAAAAAAATAAATAGGATTGATTGTCGGACCAATCCTATGGATCCTCATAAATCTCATGGGCTAGAACCAGTTCTTCAAAAATTGGGCCCAGTCCCCCAAGGCCTTGCCCACCACTAAAATTTTAATATATCTACTTATTTATTTGTGTATGTGTTTTACATTGTTGTTGTTATAAATTATAATGAAGTAGTTTAACATTTTCAACCTTTGTTATGCAAGTAGCAAATCTCATTCTCAAATAATATTTTTAATTAAATCAGTTTTCTTCTTGAAATTGCTCGTGGCTTTAATTTCCCTTCAGCAATGAGATATATAATATAAATTAACTAAGATCAAATATTGGAATTATTGGTCAATTGACCAATAATGTACATTTTTGAAAAAAATAAAATCATAATAGCTCGTGATTTTATATATGTATTTCAAGCTCGTGATTTTTGACCAATTGTTATTATAAAAAGGTAGTAAATTTCAAGCTGTTCGACATTTTTAAACTGTTATTACGCAAGTACCGATTTTGAAAATATATATATATTTTTCATTATATCTATATATTATATTCATACGAATAGGAAAAATTATTTATCAATGCATTGATATTATTAAAATTTTATATTTTTGTTACATTAAAATGTGCCTTTAGAATACGCTACATTGTTTTTGTTTTAAAGGTAAAATGGTGCCTCTATTGATAGGAATTTAATAAAATAGTTTTGAATATTCTTTTAATTATAGAAATAATGATAACTCTCCTCATCCCTTCAAGTAATATATATAGTAATTAACTAATTATATATAGAAATAGNTTTGACACTAGCCTAACGCAGTTCTTTTCAGAGCTGTCAATACGGTGGTGATTGGCTGCATCAAGGAGTGTATCAAGACTATGGTGGATTGACAGAGGATTTATCACTCCCGGGTATGGGAGAAAGTTATCTCACGGCGCAATTCAGTATATGGCAATGACACTAAAACTGTGGCCACAGTGGGATTGAGTTGTTGCTCTATCCAGTTTATAATACGGGTCATTGGTCCAGAAACTGAATAAATAATATCGAGAGTAACCGAAGGTTGACACTATTTCTATGCCTTCGTCTCGTCGAGATAACGTATGATGAAAGGATCGAATTGCACGGTAACCATATCGTTGACAGGTAGCTACTTTGCTGAATCCGAATCTATCGGGTGGCCATGATGCCTTGCTAGGGGCCAATCTTGGTCTGTGTATTAGTGAGACGATTAATTGGTGTTAATCGCAATACTATACACTGCCGATATGATGAGGAGCCTAAGGGTCACACACATAGAAGACAATTTAAGATGCAAGAAGAAAGAAGGGCGTTTTCGTCTTTTAAGGCGAAAGGGTATTTTGGTAATTTCACAGTGCAATTAAATTTGCTGAGGTCGTAGCCTTTATTTAATTTGTTAGAAAAATTAAATAAGTGAAATTACGTTTAAATGTGTGTTCGCACATATTTAAATATATTATCATTATTGTTAAATGTTAATATATATTAATTGATTTTAATTGAGATAATGATGGAAAATAAAATAAATCAAACTGGGAGCGTTTGGCAACATGGGGCGTTTGGGTTGGAGCCCAAGCCTATTCCGTATGGGATTAAGGCAAATTGTTTTTAATATAAAAAGAAAAAGTGTGTGATTTTTTATTGAGGTTTTTTCTTTGAAAAACAAAACACACAGCCCCTCTCTTTCACTCCCACAGCAGTAACACCTATTGCCCAAAAATTAATTCATTTGATTTGTCTTTTTGATTCTTAAGGCTAAGGAGGATCTAGAAAATCCCTCCTTAGTTCTTTTGAGATTGTCTTCGTGTGGACTACGTGGGTTCGATCCTACACTTGGATCGGTAGCAAAACATTCGTCGACAAATTTGGAGGAGCGTCCAACGTGCGTTTGTTTCTCTTAACTCATGTTTAATATTTCTGCAGATTCTTATTATGATAAAATTTTAAAATTATACCCTTGATCTTGGCTCATGTAAACGATCCTGTTATATTATTTTTGTTGTTTTCGCTGCGTATACGGGACCGTTTACTAACAATGCATGCTCGAGATCCACATTTTTCAGCATCTAAATACCTAAAAATTCACAAAACATACCCATGATTCTAGAAAACAAAAGATACAAAAATTAAGTAAAATTAACCAGTTAAACCTAATTCCTATTCAAAATACCCCTAAAATCACTAAGTATGAGTGCACTTCCAAGAACTCATCAACCACTAAGCACGATCGTTCCAATTGGAACAGATTTAAAGATTTTGACTCTTATGCACATTGATCAAAATATCATTAAACAAACATGTTCTAGATATTTCAATCACTTGGGGAATGTTCATGTATAAGAAAATGTATCAAATTGATGGCTACCACAAGATTGTATCAACTTGAGTTTTCTTTGACCAATTTTAAGCACATTACAAAACATACATGAATTCATCAAAGTATGTCCTATTTATGCCAAGTTACAAATAATTCTTACACAATGAACTAAATAAGTTATCCATCTTCTTGAGAAGACTTTGCCACTTGGTGATTTTGTTGTCCATCATCTAATTTACCTTATCGGTCTCCTGTGGAGGTGCATGTATAGATTTCTTTATATGGGTTGTTGTAAAAGAAGATTTTAAGTACCCAACTCATAATCCCAACCTTTTTACCCTTGCAATCCTATGGATCAAATCATTAATAGGGTTATGTAATATCAAGAGGTTTAGTGAAAATATCAGCCAACTGGTGATTGGTGTCAAAAAATTCAAGCACAATATCACCCTTGCTAACATGATCACATAGGAAATGATGTCTAATATCTATATGCTTTGTCCTAAAATGATGCACATGATTTTTAGACAAATTAATAGCACTTGTATTATCACAATGAATAGGAATGTTATGCATGATAAAACTAAAATCTTCAAGTTGTTGCTTCATCCATAGAAGTTGTGCACAACAAGTCGCTACTGACACATATTCGACTTCCATGGTAGAAGTAGCAATTGAATTTTGTTTCTTTGAAAATCATGAAACTAGCATGCTTCCTAAGAATTGACATGTTCCACCAGTGCTCTTCCTATCTATCCTACAACTTCCACAATTAGCATCTAAATATCCTATAAGACTAGATGAAGATCCTTTAGGATACTATAAACCAATGTTTGGAGTTCCTTTCAGGTATCTGAGAATTATTTTGACAACATTCAAATGAGATTCCTTAGGACATGATTGGAAACATGCACACATGCATACACTAAACAAAATGTCTGGCCTAGATATGGTTAAATACAAAAGTGCACCTATCACGCTTCTATAAAGTTAGTATCAACACTTTTACCTCCCTCATCGGCTTCTAATTTGAGTGTTGTGCTCATGGGAGTAGGTTGATATTTTGTCTTATTCATCTTGAAGCTCTTGAGGAGATCATGAATGTGTTTAGATTGATTCAACAAGATCCCTTCCTTTTGTTGCTTGATTTATAATCCAAGAAAGTAATTTAGTTCTCCCATAATGCTCATCTCGAATTCACCTTGCATCATCTTAGAAAATTCCTTGCAAAGGGTTTCATTAATAGCACCAAAGGTGATATCATCAATATAGATTTGAACTACCAAAATATCTTGCCCATGCCTTTTTGTAAGTAAGGTGGTATCTACCTTTCCTTATGAAAAACCGTTTTGAACAAGAAAATTACTCAAGCTATCATACAAAGCTCTAGGATCTTGCTTTAAACCATAAAGTGCTTTTGAGAGTTTAAAAACATATTTAGGAAAATTGACGTTTTCAAATCCAGGTGGTTGTTTGACATAAACCTCTTCTTGAATAAAACCATTTAAAAAGGCACTTTTAACATCCATTTGAGAAAGGTTGAAATCTAAATGGCATGCATAAGCAAGTAACATTCTAATAGCTTCTAATCTAGCAACGGGGGCATAAGTTTATCTAAATCAATACCTTTCTATTAAGAGTAGCCTTGAGCAACCAACCTTGCTTTGTTCCTTATCACTATACCTTGTTCATCCATCTTGTTCCAGAATACCCATTTGTTGCCAATAACTGTGTAAGTTATTTTGTCAACTTATGATTCTAGTGGTGTAACACTAGTCATGGTATGAACACTTTACTTTGAATATTACAAAATCACTCTTGTTTAAATTTCTAGTGTGACGACCTTGTGTTAAAGTGACCACCTTCTATTATGTTAGTTATCTGCTATATTAGGTGAGCACTTTTGAGTCAGAGAGATCACAATGCATCTTATAGATATTTTGGGTAACATGTGTTGTATTTATAAAATTCAAAGAGCTGTCTTATTCTCTTATGAGATATTTGTGTGGTCCATAACACTTGTCAAATTGATAGACAATGTGCTGGAAAGTTTATTGTCTTTGATAAGTGGTCCCAAGAAATGGAATAAACTTTTTCATAAAGTTGAATTCATAAAGTATCTTTTTGGCTACTTGTCCCCTTGCATTGGAGTCCAAGTTTTCTATATATTCGTCTCCTCCAATGCAATTCTTCTTAAGCCTAAATATACCTTTGATATTACTCTAAAAATTCCTTAAGGTTTCTTTTGTTTTGAATCAGGTTTCATATGCCTTAGGTAGGCTTACAAATACCTTGGATAAACTTTATTTGTTCATGGTTGGAACGTGGGTTTCCATTGGTGATGCTTGATGGAATTTCAAGCTTTTGGAGCCGAAGTGTGTCTTCGGTGTTGATCCTTGAGAGGAGCTCAAGGCTGACCAGGTGGTCTCGTGATCGTGGAGCTTGCTGTGGTAGTTTAAAGTTCGACCAAAGGAAGAATATGTATGTTGTACAATTTATTTCGTTAGGATTGTAGTTCAATTGGTCAGAGCACCGCCCTGTCAAGGCAGAAGCTGCGGGTTTGAGCCTTGTCAGTCCCGACAGATCCAATAACCAATAAAAAAAATACATCAATAGATCTTTCCATTTTCTATTAAACTGGGTACACATTTTCTAATTATTTGAAGCGTTGCAAAACAGGGAGTGTTCTTGCAATTGATGCTTAACTTTGGCTTTGTAATTGAACTATAAATGTTTACCATAGTGGATTGGCTTTATTTGGACTTGGTCCCATGGATGTAGGCATTTTTCCAAACCATGTGAAAACCCTTGGTGTTCTTTATTTTGTTTCATGGTTGGTTGTTTTGCAATGATGAAGAATGAACACTAAAATCAACTTAGCAACCCATTTTGCTTAGGTTTAATTCACTTGGTCAAGGAATTAAAACTTTCAGATTGGATGATCTTTAGGTCTTGGTACAAGATCCCATACTTTGCTTCTCTCAAATTGATTTAGCTCCTTTTGCATTGCATGAACCCAACTTTCATCATTAAGTGCTTCATCCACTTTCTTAGGTTCCACTTGAGACAAAAATGCTATGAAGTTGCAAGTGTTCCTCATTGATGCTCTTGTTCTTACTCCTTGAGTGGGATCACCAATAATTTGTGCATCTTTCACTCTTGGAAATGAGATCTCCCTTGTTGGTTATTCAGGTTCCATAAATGTGTCATATTCATCATTGACCTCTTCTTAATGTTCTTCTTCCTTGTTGTTGGTTGATGGAGAAGCGTCATCTTTCATTTCAAGTTCTTTCATCAACTTATCAATTTCTTCTTCATTATTGATTTCTGCATTCTTAGAAGAAGATTCATCAAATAACACATTTATAGATTCTCTAACTAAGAAGGTTCTTTTGTTAAAGACTCTATACTCTTTCAAAAGAGAAGAATAACCAAGGAAAATTGCTTAATCCAATTTGGCATTGAATTTTCCAAGGTTGTCCTTACCATTGTTAAGCACAAAGCATCTACAACCAAAGGGATGAAAATATGCAACATTTGGCTTTTTCCTTTTGAATAGCTCATAGGGAGGTTTCTTGAGGATTGACCTAATCATAACTCTATTAATGATATAGTATAAAGTATTGACCGCCTCGACCCAAAAATATCTAGGCAAATTATGCTCACACAACATGTGTTAGGATGTGTGCACTAGAGCCAATAATATTAGACTCTTGTAATAGTATATTGAATATCAATAAATGCATAAATTTCTATATCATGGCATTTGTTTATATATATATATGTGTGTGTGTGTGCGTGTGTGTATTGATATATGTCCTTAGAAGGGTTGAACCGTGATGAGGGAATCAAGCGTTTCAAATCTTAATTGTGAGGACCCTATGAACACATATGGTGGCCATTCTAGAACCGTATGTAGCTTTAGTATTAATCTGATCAAGGACACATATTATACGGTAAGACTATCATAACATTGAATGACCCTACTAAAGGATAGTGATAGTTCTCACATGTTAAGGTTGTTTGGTGACAACCTAGTGCAACACATGGGTGCTTGTTATTGACAAGTTCACTGGACTGACCCACCAGAGGATTCCGTATAGATGGTAACCCTAATGTCTATGGAATATATCCTCTAATGGATGGTAGTGCATGTGATCCTTAGACTTGAGATCACTAAAGCATCGTGTGTAAATATTGGTGTAATTTGGCACTAACGTAACATAGTCCTATTTAGGGTTATCAATACAGTAGTGGTTGGTTACATCAAGAAGTATATTATAGCTATGGTTGATCGACAAATGATTCATCACTCCTAGGTGCAGGAGTAATTATCTCACTGAGCTATTCAGTTAGTAACTATGACTGCAAATCTATGGCCACAGTGGAGTTGAGTTTGTCCTCAAATCCAATTTCATTTGGTTGTTGATTTGATAACCAAATGCAAACGTATCAAGGTAAAATGATTGAAGTTGACACTACTTCTATACTTCAAACCTTGATGAGATAAATGATGATGAATAGATTTGAATTGCACGGTAACCATACTGTTGAATGGTAGCAACTTCGTTGAATTTTTATTTGTTGGGTAATCATGATGCCTTGCTAGAGGCTAATCTTGATTGGTGTATAGATTGAAAATTAGTTGATGCTTAATTATGAATTTGATCATTTCCAACATAATAAAGACCCTACGGGCTACACACATTAAAAGCAATGTAAGGGGAATAATGAAATTAAGGGTAATTTCGTCTTTTGGATGAAATGGGTATTTTGGTAATTTTGCTGTACGATTAAATTTGCTAGGGTCATTGCCAATATTCAATATTTATATTGAAGTTAATTTAGCAAAATTATAAGTATATTAATATTAATATAAAACATTAATATTAATATGGGATATATTTAATTAAGTTTAACTATATTCAAATAAATAAAAATACCAAAATTAAATAAATGAATAAATATATATTTAATTTGAATGTTATTCCAAATAGGAATAACAATATTCCTATTCTAAATAAAGGATATTTTATCCCTCACTATAAAAAGAATGGAAAAGGAGAATTCTTTAATTCTCAAAACCCTAGATGTCCCTTGCAAAGAGAGACATATTTTTCTCTTAATTTCATCTTTCTCTTTTAGTGAAAACTTATTAATCTAGCAATTAATTTGTTTGTGGTATTCGTCCTACTTTTGTGTGGATACCGATTTGCTCGATTCTCTGCTTGAATCATTTTGCGAAGTCAAAATCAGAATCTAATTGAAGGAGCCACCAACGCACATATTGAAATTAATCTCTGTCTGATTAATTGGCTTTAATAGATTGAATTATATCAATCATGATAATGCGATTTGGGTTTAATTGAATAATTTTTTTTTTTGTTTTATTTCGCTTTTATTCAATTTCAATCCTTGCAACATGGTCCTAGCCATTTCTACTAAAACTCTACTTCTCCTCTCAACAACTTCATTTTGTTGAGAAGTCCTAGGTGTAGAAAAATTATGCTCAATGCCATGCTCAGTGCGATATGATTCAAAGAATGTATTTTCAAATTCTTTTCCATGATCACTTCTAATGCATGCAATTGCATAACCTACTTGGTTTTGCAATTTGCTAATCAAATGCAAGAATGTTTTAAATGCATCATTTTTATGAGCAAGAAATAGCACCCATGTAAAATGTGAATAATCATCAACAATCACAAAACAATAGTGCTTACCTCCTAGACTAGTTGTCCTTATGGGTCCACACAAATTCATATGCAACAATTGTAAAGGTCTAGAGAGTGGTACAAAATTCTTTGGTTTAAAACAAACACGAGTTTGTTTACCTTTCACACATGCATCACTGTTAGGAAACGATCAAACCCATGGCAGCGGAAAAAAAAAAAAAAAAACACAGCGATTGATTCCATTTTAAGCCAAGATCAGGATACATATATTACAGATAATATGTTAAATCAAATATTCTGCAGTAATATGAACGATCAGAGTAAAGATTAGAGTTCATACGCACGTTTGGAGGCTCCTTCAAACTTGTCTCTAACTGGGTTCACTACCGATTCAAAGAAGAATCGAACCAACGGTAGTTCACACGAAGATAACCCAAAGAGCTAAAGAGGGATTTGCTAGATCCTCTTTAGCCTCAAGTACCAAGAACAAGAATCAAATAAATTTGATTCAACAAAAGTAAAGTGGCATGAATAGTGAGAGGGGGCTGGAGCTTTTTCAATGAATAATATGAAATGACTTAAATGAAAAAGTGTTCTTTAATTCATAGAACACATGCATTTATATAGTGCATGTGAAACCTATTCCACTTAAGAATAGGCTTAGACACCAACCCAAACAGCCCCTATGTCCAAACAGCCCCATTTAGATATTTTTATTTTAATTATTATTATTTCAATTAAATTCAATTAATATATATAAAATATGTTAACATTTAACAGTAACAATAATTCATTTAAATATATGCTTACACATAGTTAAATATAATCTCACTTATTTAATTTTAATATCAAATTAAATGAAGGCAGCAACCTCAGCAAATTTAATTGCATTGTGAGATTACCAAAATACCATTTCGCCTAAAAAGACGAAAATGCCCTTTACACAAACTGATTCTTAAATTATCTTCTATGCGTGTGACCCGTAGGCTCCTCATCATATCGGTAGTGTGCACTATCGCGATTAATACCAATTAATCGTCTGACTACACATAGACCAAGATTGGCCCCTAGCAAGGCATCATGGCCACCCGATAGATTCAGATTCAGCGAAGTAGCTACCTGTTAACGATATGGTTATCGTACAATTCAATTCTTTCATCATCTGTTATCTCATCGAGACCGAGGCACATAAATAGTGTCAACCTCAGTTACTATCGATATGTATGTATTCAGTTACTAGACCAATGACTGGAATAATAAACTGGATTGAGCAACAACTCAATCCCACTGTGGCCACAGTTTTAGTGTCATTGCCATTTACTGAATTGTGTCGTGAGATAACTTCTCCCATACCCAGGAGTGATGAATCCTCTGTCGATCCACCATAGTCTTGATACACTCCTTGATGCATCCAATCACTATCGTATTGACAGCTTTGAATAGAACCGTGTTAGGCTAGTGTCAAATTACACCAATCGGTGCACAAGGCACTCCACTGATCTCAAGTCTAAGGATCACATGTACCACCATTCGTTAGAGGATTTGTTCCATAGACACTAGGGTTACCATCCATATGGAATCCTTTGGTGGGTCAGTCTAGTGAACTTGCCTACAGCAAGCACCCATGTGTTACACCAGGTTGTCACCAAACAACCTTGACAAGTGAGATCAGTCACTGCCTTTTGACAGGGTCGTTCAACACTATGATAGCCTTACCGTATTATCTATGCCCTCACTTCGAATAATACTGGGGCTATGGATGTGGTGTGCTATCGTAGGCAACCAAGATTAAAAACCTTCCTAACCTAACTACTGAAGTAAATAGGGTAAGCAAAGGTCGATCCCACGAAGAGTGTCTAGCCGAATTTTCGATGATGTGAATAAGGCTGGGGTTTTTGAGTAAAACAGAAAACAATCTTAGCCAAAAACAAAACAAAAACAATTCAATTCGAAATCATAATATAATGAACTTGGTCTCTGTCAACATCCACCATCGAAATCTTACAACTGATCATTGATGCAAAAGTAATCAATTCTTACTTTGAATATTCACCGTTGGAACTATTTTTATCTCTCCTTAATTTGTAATTAATTAAGAAACAAGCGATCTTAATAATCTTACCAAAACAACCGTGACAAGCGCTAAAGATTAATCTAATGGCAACCTTAAGAATTAGAGAGATCGATGAAGCTAAACAACACAAACTCAAGCGGTTGTATTTAATTTAGTCGAGTATTCCTCTTAGATTACTAATTCCTGACGCAGCAAATTAATAACCCAATTGCTTCAACGTTAGAGGATCAACATTACGGATTTGATATCTAACTTAGCAGTAGATGTAACAATAATAACCTAGTAGGCCTCCTAGCAATTAAATGAAACAATCATGAAATAAGCATAGAAGAACATCAATAATCAATGCATAAAATTGAACATTGAAATAAAACGGATTAGATCTCAAATTATTGATTCTGAGGCCTCCGTTTCCTCTGACCAAGTTATAAAAAGTAGCTCTCATGGCATCATGAAAATTTCAAAGGAAAAGTTACCGAGAAGACAGAGAGAGGCGTGTATCCTCCAAACCTAATCTGATCTCCTTAAAAAATATCCAGTTCAATTATTTGAATGTAACACCCATTTGAAATACGTAGCCATTGTTTATGGTATGGCCTAAAGGATTACTGAATTGCCCCTAAATGAGTTTGTATATTGTCATGTTGTTTGGTGGGTTTGGTTGGTGTGTATCATGGAATTGTTCAAGACTTAGCAGATTTTGGAGTGGCAGCCTTCGGGGGTTGAGGAGAAGCTTTGCCGTGGGACGTTGGTTATGTGTTGGCGGTGTCGGTTTGGAATGTTTCGCTAGGGCGACAGGAGTTCTTCGCCGCGGCGACAGGATGGCAGAAAAGTTCCTTGGTTTTAGGAATTTTCATAGGGGTAAAATGACCATTCTACCCCTAATTATAGGAAAAGTAGGGAGTAAAATGTAAGGAAATTTCATGGAGAATAGTGTAAAATGGGGGGTGAGTTTGTAAAGAGTAAAGGATAAAGGTGGAATTTTCAAGAAAGAGTAAGGGCAAAATAGGAAAGAGTGTATATTATATGAGCTAATAAGGGTTGAGTTCTCTAAACCCATTCATTTTCACCATTTCCACGCCTCTTCATCTCCCATTTTCTTTCAATTCCTCACTCAATCTTCCAAGGGATTTTGAGAGTTTGAGTTGGAATTTGACAAAGAAGTGATCTAAGTAAGAAGAGGTAAGAATCCCTACTTTAGAGATGAGTTTTATTCTTGTAAGGGTTAAGTTCTTACTAAGTTTATGCTTAGGAATAAGGGAAAGCTATGGTCCAACAAGAGTAGAGAGTTAGTGGAGACTACCAAGTATGAGGTAAGTAAACCAACTCAAGCTAAAGTTTAAGAAATTCTTAAGTAGAGATTTATATGCATGTATATATGATGCTTATTGAGAAATTGAGTAGAGATGTATGTCTATTTGTTGAGGAATTGAGTTGAGAAGAGTATTATGTTATGTTTGTGGATATTCCTTTATGGAAGTGTTGATTGTGTGATGAGTTTGAGATGAAGTTGGAGGAGATTGAGTAGATATTGGGAGTGTTCTTCTATGATAGGAACCATGTCCATAGAAGGGTAGTTTCTTCCCATTTTGGGATGGTAAAAAGAGAAGGAGAGTGGTGTTAGAGAAGGTGTATATGCACATGAGTGCTTGATGAAATGCTAAGTGAAATCTGCCATGTCACAGCCGTGCTTTCTAAGGATTTTTGGGCATTTTACGGATTGAACTGGGTGAGACCAAACATAAAAGTTGTAGCCCATCTCTAAGCTTTAAAACGAGACCAAAACCGTTGCAATCCGAGGTATATACGCAAGTTATGACCCTTTAGTGTGACCTGTGCAGGATGACTGTTTTAATGAATATGCATTTGCATTCAAAAGTGCATTAATGTGATGAACCATCATATGCATAGTGTATTGAGAAGTAGTTTGAGAAAGAATAGAGAATGTTGAATATGAGCTACCTTATGAGTTCTAGCTTAAGATAGAGAACTTTGAGTATAAGCTATACTATGAGTAATAGTTTGAGTGAGAAAGAGTAGAGAATGTTGAGAATAGCAACTCTTAAGAGTAAAGAGAATAGAATACTGATAGTAAAGAGAGAAAGAGAGATTGAGACACGCGAATAAGAGAGAAAAAGTGCTACAGAAGAGAATAGAGTAAGTGTGCGATGGGGAACCTGTGAGTGACGAGTAGAGTCACGAGAGTGGGTGCTTTGTGACCCCAGGTGCCTCCGGTTAGATGAGGCCGGACCATCACGTAGAGTGGAACATGAGGTTCCAGCCGTGCCTCCGGTAAGAAGGGTCGTGACATTTGAGAGGGATAGAGAGAAAGCATGTACCTACATGGCCAAGGTTTCGACCATGCATAACCGAGTCCGACGGCTAGAACAGTAGAAGTCACGTAGAGCGAGAGAAGTCCCAGCGTGATACGGTAGACAGGGCCGTGACATTTAAAGAGCGAGTTAGTAAAATGAATTATGAGAAATGAAAATGAGATAATAGAGAGAATTAAGAATGAAGAAGGATGGAAGAAAGCTTGAGAAAGAATGAGATAGAAAGAGAGAATAAAAGAAAGATGAGAGAGTTTGGTTAGCAATAATAGAGAGAAAAGAAAGAAAAATGCATTTTTCGATAATGCATTGTACCTCTATACATGCATGTACCACGAGGTTTTCCATGGTTAGTGAGAGGATAACGAGAATAGAGAAAGAACCCTGATTTTCCTTCAGTGAGGTTATGATGAGAATAAGAGAGAACCATGATTGTCCTTCATGGTGAGTAAGAATAGAGAAAGAGAAAAGAGAATAAGAACAGAGAGAAAGAAGAATAAAATAGCAGAACAGAGTTAAAGGAGAATAAAGTATTAGAAAGAAAGAGGAAGACAGTGAGAATAGAAAATAGAAGAACAGTAGAGTGGGGAAAGAAATGAAGAGTGAGTTGCGGGGACAGTAGTAGAGGTTTTACTTACTGATCATTGTTGTGCTCACCCCGCGTTTTCTCTGTTTTGGAGGAAATAGGAGCAGCGGTCGGATGGACGTCAAGGAGCGAAGAGTTTGGCACCACTGTCCACCAGCTATGATATACATCTTTATATTTACATAGTATGAACTATAAGAATAGTAGTGAGAGCAAGTGTTACATGAATTCCACTAAATCTCCTAAAGAAATATTCTAATATCCTAAAATAACATTAACCTAATTTGATTCTAATTAATTGAAAAAAGATAAAGTCCTAAAATAAATAGGAAAGTGGTGATTCTGGCTGTAACTGCATGCCACATGTCTTCAGATCTTCCAATATAAAACTGCCCAATTGACTTGCATGACAAGGCAAAAGTTCCAGAATGTGGCAGTGCAGGTGCGTCAATTTGAAGCCCGATTACAACCTTGATGCAGCGTGTATATCTCCAAACTAAAAACATGAAAGTTGTATATCTCTTTCTTAGTGTCCCAAGCATTTTGCAATACAATCGGAGCTTGGATGAGAGAGTTATGCCCAGATTATGAAACAATATTGAAACTGTCCGAATTCAACTTATTAGTTCTGTTGCAATTAACGCCTCCATTTGCATCTAAATCAAAATAGAATAATAATGAGTATATTAGGCAGAAAATAAGTATAAAAGACTAGAACATTAAGGGGGGTAAATATGACATTTTGCATTCTCATCAAATGTTTCTAGAGGGGCCACCATATGTACTCATAGGGTTCTCACTATCAAGATTGAAACACTTAATACCCTCGTCACGGTTCTACATTCTAAGGACATATATCAATACATATGATATGATTTGTGCACTATAGAATAAAATGCCCTTTTATTGATCAATGACCATTAGTACAACGAAGTCAATTCTACAATAATTGATTGGCTCTAGGGCACCTACTCTAATAATCACAAACATGATTCTTTTTGAAAACTAGCTTAGGCAAACCATGCACTAAATCTCTTTTTGAAAGCTTTGCAATAACATCCATACTAGCATGACCTAATCTTCTATGCCAAAGCCAACTATCTTCATCTTTTGTGGACAAAAGACAAAGATCTTTGGATGCAATGTCACATAAATCAACAATATAAACGTTTGAACTTCTATGACCTATAAATGCAATCTTACTGGTCCTAGACTCTATGACTTCACAACACATTGGTTGAAAAACAAATTTAAAGCCCTTGTCACTCAATTGACTAATACTCAATAAATTATGCTTCAATCCATCAACAAGCAACACATCATGAATAGTTAGAAAATTGTTACCGATAGAGCCAATGCCAATGACTCTTCCTTTTGAGTTGTAACCAAAGCAGACATTTCCTCCATTCTTTGGCTTCAATGAGGTGAATAATTAACAATATAAACTTGTTCGCTCCTTGCTTCTTTGCTTCAAGACAAACCTACACAATGAAAACATTCATGTACTTTTTGGTACCCAAATGGTCTTGGGTCTATGGGAGTTAGTTTCAACCTTTCCTTTAGGAATCCAAACCCTTTTTACCACAAAAGTCTTGCCTTTCTTAATAGGACATTCGTGTGTGCTATGACCAACATACTTGCAAAAACCACATTTCCTAAAAGATGCTTTTGGTTTAATGAATGGTTTATGCGTTTTGTTAAAAGGTTTTTTCATTTGAAAACATGTTATAGCCCAAACCTTCTGTGTTAAAAGCACTTTTTTGTGAAGCAAGCATTTCTTTGAGTCTTTTGCTCCCTAAAGTGAATTTACTCAAAATTTCTTTAGTGTTTTCAAGCTCATTTTTGAAACCAATGCTTTCATTTTGAAAATCTGCACAAGATAATTTCAAGACATCAATTTCTCTACTCAGAATGATTTTATCACATGCAACATGTTAGTGTAGGTGCCCCTAAGCCAATCATATTGTTGTATGTTGACTCTGTGGATCATGATTATTCAATCTATGAAAGGCATTATTTATATTATGTAAAGCATATTTCATATGTATGTATTAATATATGCCCTTAGAGTGGTTGAATCATGACGAGGGCATCAAACAGTGATAAGACTTGATTGTGAGATCCCTATGATCACTTATGGTGGCCATTTTAGAAATGTCCGTAGCCGTAGTATTATCATGACCTAGGGCACAGATAATACAATAAGGTTACCATAGCATTGAACAACCCTACCAAAAGGTAGTGACTAATCTCACATGCCAAGGTTTTTTGGTGACAACTTGGTGCGATGCATGGGTGCTTGTTATTCACAAGGTCATTGGACTAACCCATCAGAGGATTCCTGATGAACAAATTCTACTTCCTTGCAAGTGTACAAATTGCTATCACAGAATAGTGTGCAAAGCAAGGGTCGATCCCATAGAGATTTGTAAGTTATCAAGTAATCCTAATAACTATGCATTAATTAACCAAATAAATAGAATTAATAATACAGAATTATGAAAAATCACTTTAGAAGCAACAACTGAATAAAACTAAAATTAAACAACTATTAAAATTATTTAAAACCCAATTGACCAAAACCTAGGGTTCCAATTTTACCATAACTATCCAGCTCTATGTCAACAATCTATTTATTGTATCTCAATTCACTCTCTAGGGTTCGCACTCACTAAATCAAGGTACTACCGTAAGGCTTTCAGAATTAACCTAGTATTTTTAATATAAGACTAGCTAGGGCGTATAGTCTAGCCTATGAATTAAAAACCCATTAAACGTAGGACTATTGAAATCCTGAACAAAGGCATATTTGTCATGGCGTGTGCACAAACACTATTTACCCAAGAAATCATGAACCTACTAATACTCTATCAGGGCGTATGCATAGAGTATTAATCATTCATTCAATAATCTTCACACATACAACCTAATAATTTGCACTAAGTGTTGTCACACAATAATGGAAATCAAAGGAGTAACAAATACATGAATGAATCTAGAGTTTCATTGAATTAACAACAATAAATATATGATTACACATAGAGCCATCAAATTAGGCTACATTGGATCCCTAGAGAAGAGTTTAGTTACACATTGACATTGAAAAGAGCAAACCTGAAATTCCCGAAAGCATGAATGATCTTCAAAACCCTATGAAAAATCTCCTCTCTTTTTACTAAGAAAGAAACTCTCCTCTCAGTCTCCAGCTAACTCTAAACTAAATTACAAAGTCCTATTTATACTTTTCCTCTGCTAGGGGTGTTTTTGGAAGAGTTCAAGTTCAAGTCGGAGTTAAAAAAAATAAGGATTTATTTTTTTCTCACAATCCACCCCGCGGTGTGAATTTCTGGCACCATAGCGCAGATTTTTTCCACAACATATGGCCTTTTCACGCCGCAGTGCCACTTTCTTCACGCCGCGACATGAACTTTCTACCCAACTTCAGCTTCTTGCGCCGCGGCACGAAAAGTTCATGCCATGGCGCCATCCAGCAAATTCACTTCCTTTCTTCTATTTGACGATCCGTTTTTCTTCTTTAGCATGTACAAAGCCTCCAACCATTGTGTGAGCATAAATTCCTCACTTTTTCTACCTGAAAACCTGAAACTCATACACATACCGGTGATTCTTGCAAATAAAAATATGCAAAGAACTTGAATAAAAAATAATCCATAAGTCACGAATTGCAATATGCTGTCTAGCTAGTAATTCTTTAAGAAAAATATAACAAAATCGACTAAATAACTTTTATAAACATATATTCATAGAGGTATATAACGTAAAATCCGAAAATTCTAAATTTAATTCATATAAAGATATATACAAAATAACTGATATACTTAATAAGTACAAGGTAGTCTTGGACAGTGCCGCCAAACTCCTCCGTTTCTTGACATTCCACCTGATTGTAAATCATCAAGTACCTGCAAAATAATAGAATAACGGAGTGAGCACTAATTGCTCAGTAAGTAAACCAAACTGCACTACTGTTTTTCCTCTGTTACTCATGTTTTGATTTTCCTTTTCTCACTTTAATCTTTGATAATATTCTTCATTCGTTTATGATATTCTGCATTCTTTTATGATACTCTGATTTGCTACTTATCAATGTGTAAAGACAATGAAAAAAACTGTACATCGTCGAGCACATAAGCAATACTGAATCATGTAAGTAGCATAATACATATGCAGAATAATAAACTTTCCCGAGAACTTCTTTTCTTTTCTGTTATCTGTCTTTTATGCTGTATCTCTTTCTTTTCTTCTCTGCTTCTCTTTCTTTTCTTTCTTTTATTCTGGTTTGCCGATCGAACTAGGTTGATGCATGGATTTGGAACACTAGCCGTGTGAGTGGTACAGTCCTCATTTACATGCATTGTTGACAGATTGTACAAATGTTGTATCTCTCTGCTGTGGCCGTTCGCTGGTGGCGGCGTGCATGTAGGTATGCTCTGCTGGGTATAGTCCTCATCCACATACACTACTTACGGACTATACAAATACTGTATCTCTCTGCTATGGCCGCTCGCTCGTGGCGACGTGTATGTGGGCATCTCTGTCACTCACGGGTTCCCCATCGCAAAAACCTTATAACATAGCATGCTGTAGAAAGAGAATAGAAAGACATACTATACACATTTCAACATGAATTTCCAAGCTATGGAAATTCTACACTTGCATTCTTTACTAAATGAGAAAATATACATACTTGCATGTTAGCTTGAAAGAAAATTACTAGCCATTTTCTTTACTTTCTTTTTCTCATTCTTTGCTAACATATTCTTTCATATTCTCATTTACTAAATAAAGGCTATATATAAATCATTTGCACAATATATGCATGATCAAGCCCATTCTTTAATATGCTTTCCAAGTTCACATATACAAACTTGAAAATTCATTATGGCATAATGGTATGTCATGAGAGTAACACTTTAACTTGCAATTCTTCTCTAACACTTCCATGTGCATTTCAAGAAGTAGTAAAGGTTCAAGTAACTAGAACCAAACACTAAGGGCCATCTCTCTCATGGAACTAACATAACCAAGTGATATTCTAAATTTTGGCATAACAATATGCACTCTTGAATACTAACATTTACACTTGGTTAAGCCCAACATAATCTTTCTTCTTCAATTCTTGCCTTTCTCTAACCCCTTCTTCAATAGGGTTTAGCCAACTCATGCATGCATTTTCTCTTTGGATTTTCATCAAACATTTCATATGCACATGCAACTACCATGTTGGCTACACTTTCACATCTCTCTAATTCCACCAAATTGTGAGCCAAAAACTCACTAACTTTAGTATCAAACCTGGCCAAGTTCAACAATTCTCTACACTTCAAAATTTCATCACTAATTCTTCCATAATTCCACCAATTCAACACATACTCATACACTACTTCTCATGGCTCGAAATTATGCATCATTAAACATCAAAAACAGCCAACAATTCTCTCATACCATCATATACAACATGCAAAAATTCATTCAACACATGTCTTGCTCAAATCAAGGCTAAAATTAGGTTTACTTACCTTGAATGTTTGATACCACCTCCTTTTGCTTGAAGTCTCTTCCTCTTAGCTCTAGATCATATAAAAAACCATAAGAATTTAAAACTTTAAAGGTTAATCACACTCCTTGTGCTAGAATCTTTCCTTTGGATGCTTTAGGATTGAAAATCTATAAAAATCCAAGCCAAATCCTATGATTTCCCTTTGAAATTTAGTGAAGAAAATTGAGAGAAAATGGGGTGAAGGTGGCATGAAAAAGGGCTGCATATAAGGCTAGGGTTTCTTCAATGAAACCTTATATCTAATATTATACACATGAATTCCCATTTTGCCCTTGCACTGTCTATGAAATTCTATCTATATCCTTTAGTCAATTACCAAAATACCCTCATTTTTATTATCTTCTTCACATTATTTTACTTCCTTTCACTTCCCACTTTTTCATCTAATTATGAGTGAAATGACCATTTTACCCCTAATGAAGTTTTAAGGAATTTTCTTCACATTTGTCCAAGGTAACTTCAAAGAAATCCAACTAAGGGTATTTGGGCATAAATAAAATTATGTACCTTGGTGTGGGTGTTAAAGCTCGTTTGGGACTGGTCCTTTTGGGACCAGTCGCTCATAGCTCCCAAGCCCATGAGCAATTTTAGGACCCAGGGACCGGTCCTATGGCCCTGCAAAATTTCTTTTTCCCTTGATCTTTTTTTATATTTTAGGGGCGAAATGAAATTCTGTAGGGGGTTTTAGTAATTTTCAGAGGTAGATTAGTAAGTTTCTAAAAGTTTAATTAATTTTAAAAAATAATAAAATAATAAATAAAATAATAGTTAATTTTAACATAAATCTAATATTCACACATTCATGCTTCACAAATAAACAATTAAATAATTTTTTTTATTGAATTATTCATCTTCATCATCAACAATATTTAAATAATGCAAATATGTATTCTAAAGAGTTCGCGTAGTTCAGGATCTTCAAGGTGCTGTTGTAGTCTTCTTTCTACATGAGTCTAATCTCGTAAACACATTATCACTTGAATCATCTCATCGGTTAAAGAACATCTTTTGTCTTCAACAATCCGACCACTCATTGAAAATGTTGACTCGGATGCAATTGTAGAAACCAACACAGATAAAATGTCACGTGCCATTTGGGCTACAATGGGGAATCGACTTTCATGTTGGTTCCACCATTGAAGAATATCCATGTCACGTTTCTCCTTCATCATCATGTAGGACAGGTCCACTTGTAGGTAGCAATTCAGCTCATTTGGTCCATGCATGTACGAGCTGGAGCTACTACTTCCACTATGTTCCATATATGTCCACTTGCTCGATCCTTGACGGAGGTCTACATCAGGGTCCTGATTGTCTCTCCTGAACGTTCCACTTCCAATTCCATTGTACCTATTCTCATATAAAGAAAAAAGATTTTCCAATTTTTGCTTAAAGTTAGTCAAATAAGACGTATAATTATGTCCTAAATGCTGTTCTAACTCAGTAATTAGATAGTTAATTACGTGTAATTTAAACCTAGGATCTGCAACAAGACCTAATCCATATAAGAATGAAATATCTAACCAATATTTCTCATATTTTTCTTCCATCTTTGAAACAATTTCCCTTAAAACGTCATTATATTCACAAACTGCCCAATCATCATAGCTGACAACTTCCTCTGGATAGCGCTTCCGGTTGATGAAATCTGTAATTTGTTTTGCGATAGGCAAAGCTTTTTCCAACATCAAGTAGGTGGAATTCCAACTGATAGACATGTCCATACATAACTTCAATGGTTGAACCGGTGGGTCTTCTTGCCTACAATACTTGGCGTACTCTTGCCATCTTTTATTGCTACCGTTGATAATAAATCTGATAGCTGCGCGCACCCTCTCCATCTTCGAATGTATAGCATCTAAACCTGCTTTAACTATCAAATTGATGATGTGGCAAGCACATCTCTGGTGAAAATATTTGCCTTCACCACGCGGATCCAATCTCTTTTCAAATAAAGAGATTGCCACGGTGTTAGCAACTGTATTATTAAGCGTTAGCGCTACAACTCTATCAATTAATATATATTCTTGCAAAATTTCAAGAATTGTGAAATAAATAGTCTCAGCACTATGTTTTTCATATAATGGTTTAAAACCCATCAATTTTTGTTGTAAACCCCAATTATGATCTAAGAAATGTACTGTGACAATTAAAAAATCGGTTTTTGATCTACAAGCCCATATGTCTGATGTAAGTGCAATAGATATATTCCTAAAATTTTGAAATTCGTTTTTAAGTTTATTATTTATTTTGTTATAAAGTTTTAGTATATCTCTTGTACTTGTACTTCTACTAACAGGGGTATATGCTGGACAAAATACAGTTTTAATCATGTGAATCAAATAAGGATTTTCAGATAAACAAATGGGAAAGTCCATAGCAACTATGAATCTTTCTATTTCCTCTCGTGCAACAATTGCATTGTATTGCCATGTTGAGAGACTTGACGATTGTGGATTAAAATTAAGTTAAGTTTGACTTTGCCTACTTGATCTGGTTGAAGATGTACCGGGCAACTGCATTATTTGGGGGTGCTTCTTCCCCAAGTGTTGTCGCATCGTCGAAGTCCCCTTCTCAGCGCCAATAATGGTTCCACAGAAATTACATACCCCACACGATTCTTCCCCTTCCCCATTTATCTTTGGCCGTTTTGATTTGGTGAAGTGTCGCCATACATCGGACATGACCCTCTTTGACGGTCGCGGGGGAGGGGGGTGGGGGGGTTGGGCTATGCCCGTGCCTGTTGACTTACAGCTCGCATGTGTTTGGCTACAGCTCGTCTAGGCCAAATGTGGTTGTGGAATTGCAGTTGCCACCTTTGGAGGAAAGGGTGAAAATGGATTGAACCCTTCTATTTCTTTGGTGGATGGAACGTAAAACTCATTTGGGGATGATCTTCCGAGTGCATCATTTCGGGAATCCATTATGAATTTATGATAAAATAATAAATAATTAAAATGAAAAAAAATTAAATCATAATATGAATAAGAGATGATATTGAAAAATAGAAAAAATTGAATAATATAAATAAATAAATAAATAAAAAATATGAATAAATTATAAATATAAATATAAATTGAATGAGAATTTGATTGGAGATTTGAAGTAGAGAGATTGAGAGAATAAGAGATTGAGTGGTGTGGAAAAAATGAGAGATTTGGGGGTTATTTATAGTGTAGTGAGGGGGGAATGAAAAAAAAAAGTTCCCCCCCCAAAATGAATGTTGGTTATTAAAATTTTTTTATTTATTTTTTTAAATTTTATAAAATTTCCTTTTAACCCCTATATTCATGTTTATTTCAAAATTTATAGGGGGTTTTATGTAATTATACAAGGGACTAAAAAGAAAAAAATTAAAAAGGTTTGGGCCCCAGGCCTGGGCCTTGGAGGAGGGCTCAATGGAGGGACCAGGCCCTCCTCCTTAGGTCTGGTCTGGTTTTGGGACTAGGCCTCTTAGGACCGGGTTTTTAGGCTGGCTTTTTGGACCCAGTTCAAATGCCCAGCTCTATTTGCGGCTCCTCTTCCACCACTGTCATTCGCGAATCCTCTTCCACCATAGTGGGCTATCATCTTCCACCACCACTCGCCGCTATCATTCGCGACTCCTCTTCCACCACCATAGGCTATCCTTTACAAACCCACACGTTTTGAGCCACCAATCTATCATCTTCCACCACCACCAACCTATCCTTTTCAAAGGTGAATCTTTGAGTTCTTGAATTAGGTTTTTAAGTTGATTTGATTGCTTATTTCTAAAAGTTCCCTTAGGATTTTTGGGATTTTCTAATTGTTCATTTTTATATATTTGATTGAATAAATTGCAGTATGAACTGATGGCCTTAATGGTAAGAACACTGATATATATTTTTCTTTTTCTTATTAACTTCTAATTTTCTATTTGGATGAAGAGAAAATTAAGAACCCATAAATGGAAAGTTACGTTTTCACTAAGACAAATAACTTAATTAAAATTTTAAGTCGCTCCCTAATTGGTACGGATGGTGGGTGGGCAGTGGGAGGGTGTAGGGCTTGTTTCTGGTTAGTTGCATGGTGCATTTGGCAAAGATGTTTATGGAGGAAGCGATCTTGTTTTAGTTTTTTTTTCTCACCTGTGTTAGAGTAGATGCCCTAGAGCCAATCAATTATTGTAGAATTGACTCTTTGTAATAATGTTCATTAATCAATAAAAGACATTTTATTCTATATCGCGTAAATCATTATTATTGCAATATGTATTGATATATGTCCTTAGAATGGTAGAGCCGTGACGAGGGTATCAAGTGTTTCAAATCTTGATAGTGAGAACCCTATGAGCACATATGGTGGCCATTCTAGAAACGTCNTTAATTGAGATTACATCAAAGTAAGACGAAGTTGCTGAGATCAGCCAAATTACATCAAAGTTGAGAAATAGCCTTTCTAAATTCTACTTATTAGGCTATTATTTGCAATTCTACCTAATGGATTTGTTTTGCTGCATGGAGACTCAGAGCTTTCTGAAAGCTCTGTAATGCAGACCAACTTTCAAAGCAGACAAAACCTGAGTCTTTTTCACGACGAATTGAAATTAAACGTTGGGAGAAAAAGAAGAACAGTACCCTCCCATTGAAATCATATTTTTTCAGAGAAAATAATAAACTAAAATAAGATAGCACTGAAAAGTTGTGTTCATAGTGAAATTAATTTAAAGACGATATATGCGTGGCTGTCTTGTGCTGAGAATACCCTCAATTAATGCACTTTACAATCAATTAAAAAAAAGGATACCTTTCACTTTGGGGACAAAAAAAAAAAAAGTGTAGTTTGATTTATAGAACAGCTGGATAGTTTGATAACGTAACTTTTACTAGCTTTGGACAAAAAGATTCACGGACCTACTAAAAATGAGATAGTGACATGAACCATATCCTTCAGGAGTGGTTTATCTGCTTGTATACACAATATCTAAAATTTAAAACACTTGAAAATTTACATCCATATATAAAATAATTATTTTTTAAATAGAAAAATAATAATTATATTCTAGGATCTGAGTGATACGTTTTCTTCCCCGGCCCTGCTTGCATATGTACCTCAAATTTGCAGCTTCTTCGATCAGTTCAAGACAACCTACATGAATCTGTAGCCAGCCCAGCTTGGCATTGGCTCACCATTTGTATGAAGTAGAAGATTTCACTGGGAAAGAAGAGAAGGGCTAGCATGAGGAAGAAGAGTGTGTCAGCATAGCCAAGGAGACTGCCTGAGAACCGAATAATGGGTTCTAAATAACCTCAAGTTTCCATAACTTGGTACCTTTTGCAAGGCGCAGGCAAGTCATCCTTGGCTACCAAACAATACTCTTCTCTTCATGTAAGATCTCTCTCCTTAATTAAATTCACGTTCCAATGCGATGCGAATTGAAGCCGCACAAATTCTCCTAGTAAGCACCATGCATGAAGTGATAATTAAGTAGTTGGTGAAGAAGAAAAGGTCGGCCTGAAAGAAGAGAGCCTGTCAAGTTAGCCAAGGAGACTGCCTGGTACTCAACAAAGGGTTTTAAACATTTCATTTGTCATTATGCTGAAACCACTTTGAAGGATCAGGCAAGTCATCCTTGGCTACCAAACGAGACTCTTTATCTTTATGTTAGACGTCTCCTCTTTCCAAAACTCTATTAGCTGGTACACTCAGGCACCAATGGCATGCCAAAACCATTCTTTCAAGACTATTTATAACCGTCAAAGTATAGAGATGAGATTCAGATCGCCACACCACATTTATATATATATTTTTTCCACTTATCAACTATTATTTAGCCAAACATATATGAAGGAATATATTCTGTAATAATTAGTCGCAGAGACCCATGCCATGCAATTTCCTTTCGTTCCTTCATGCCAACTGCGAAGACATAATTTCAGTAAGGCCCTCCAATGTTTGCATCTGGGCAACTTGCTTCTGACCTTTGGTAGTAGCTCCCACGAATTATTCAAAAAGGCATAAAAGCTATATGACTTTTGGCCGAGCAAGTCCTCGATGCATGGGTCAATAATGGACCGCATGCCACTACATTAATTATATTTTTATTACCATAATGCTATTAGATGCTGTATACCTATTTTCCTTGTTTAGTTTATATCTTTAGTGATCGCCTTTTCTCAAATAATTTTGTTAAACAATGTATGAATTATATAAAATACTGAAGTTTAATTAGAGTGGAGAATATCTAAATTTATTAATAGTAAAAAAAACCCAAAATCCTTTTTACACTTTGTTGATACAGAAATCTGAACAAACTAGAGTGATCTAATCGACCTCGACGAGATCGGAACTGATGTGTGCATGATTATGGATAACTAGCAATGGATGAATAATTAATGCAGTAATGTAAATGGCAAAAAAGGATTTTAAAGTGGTTCGGCGAGATGAACTATTAAGCCTATATCCAATGTTCTTTGTATTTGCTGTATGAGCTTACAATAGTAATTCTGGGAGTATTTTTCAACCATTTCCTCATCGTTTGAGGGGGTTTATATACAAAGTTTTTACAAAGGAAAGAGAGAAATTAAGTGGATTACAATTAAATTGAAATGCAACTTCGATATTCTTGTGATTGGGTGTTGTGATTGTGCAAGGATTGCTATCAAACTAATCATCCCTGAGATATTTGAGATTTGAAGTTATTTGGAAATTGATTGAATGATCATTCAGATTGTTCGCAACTAGCATGTGCTGGGTCGAGCTATATCTCAACGAGCTTATGCCGGGTCGGACAATCAATAGAGTCAGATTGATTCTGGGTTGAGCTATTACCTCGTAACTCCCCGAACTTAATAAAAAAATCTCACACAACATCTGCCCCCTAGTGTTCAATGCTCATTTCGAGTTTCAAAGACTATTGCTCGATTTAATATCAAGCTCGGTGTCGTCAGTAGGCCATCAGATGCAGGCTCGGTCGAGCTTCGAGGGTCGAACCCATGATCGGTTGACGTACTTCACACTTGGATCTTCTCTCCTTCGTGACACCTGTAAACTTGGAATACGAATGGTTAGGACAATTATGTAAATTCTATGCGATCATGTCGCATTAAATGCAGTAGCCTTTGGCAGTCACGTTTCGTCGTGCGTGGGTGACTATAGCTATCCACGTGCGATGTTAAGACGACAATTATGATCACAGTAGTCTGAAGGTCCGTTGCCCCTCGCAGATGTCTGACACATGGCCATGTCCAAGGGCTAGGATCGCTCGATAAATGAAGGGTCGAGATTCACTGTGGATCGATGGCTACGATTGAAACCCGCCCTTTTGTCTCCCATGCAAGCCACTATAAAAGCGAGCAAAGTCGTCAAAAACTTACTCAACTTGCAAAAATTCTTCGACGTCTTTTGCTTATCCTGTTGTTGTTTCATTGTCGTCACGGTGTTCTTTTTCGGTGAGTTCTTCCCATTCTCTTATTTTGGTAAGGCTTATTTCCTTCTCATTAGTTGTTGTCTTGATTTTCGTGGCTAAGGGTGGCCATTATCGTGGCCACATTGAGCCTTCTAAGAATTTACTAAGGTTTTTAAGTGTGTCTCCGATGACCTTGGGTTTAAGGTGGGGTTATTGTGGTGGCCATCGGAACCTTGGGTAGGTCGCGTGCGCTCGTCGTGTGGTGCGAGCTATCTTGGGTGCTTGAACTGAAAGCAAGTGTGGATAGGTCGCCAAGTTTTTTGAGCTTTGACGCATGTTCGCTTTTGTTTCAGGTACACAGAAGCGAGCTATAATTATGTCTTCTTCTAATAGTCACACAATTGATTGCATGTTTGACTCACTTGTAGGCTTGTCAGTCCTCGAGGGTTTAGTCCCCGAGGTTTCTGTGGAAAGCATCGCATAGAGCTCGGACCCTAACGTGACGGGCTCATCCGATTATGCCTTTATACAATTGGCCAAATCCAAGTGGTCTCTAATTCATAGACTATGGAGGGAGCCACAATCCTCAATTAACGTCGAAGACCTGAATCACGTAAGAGAGATTTATGCACCGCAACTTAATTTGATGGTTCCAAGGGACTCTTCTTGGAAGAATTCCCTGCCTAGATGGGTGGTATCTATTCCCCCTTATCATTTTATGACAACGTTCTGAGATGGTTCGACATTGTTCCTCTCCAGCTGTCTGCGAACTCATACATTATAATCATAGGTCTGTATATAACATACATGATTGTCGAACTGGGCGAGTAATCCATTGAGGAGCTCGTCTATCTGTCTAGGCTTAAAAAAGGGCAAGACCAGATGTACCACCTTTCTAAGGCGAGAAAGGTACGTTTCAACAGGTTGGTCGACGTCCTAAAGAAGGTTTCGCATTTGGCTCCCAATTTTTCTTCTATGAAGCCCAGGAGGTCAACGTTTTCGCTTCAGAAGCAAGTAAGACCTTGACTCCCAGTGCGTGCGAGGATTGCTTTCAAACTTTATGTTTAAGCTAACCGAGTTGCTTAGCTTTGCAGTTAACATTGAACAAAACTATCTCCTTGCTGCGAGCTTGTAAATGTGTTTTAGCGACCTTTCTGACGGACAGTACAACATTCACGAGATCATTTTGCTTCCTCATTTGAAGGCGTATGGCTTTTGTGAGGACAATGCTAAGTTTCTTACCACTCTAAAGAAAGGTAAGTTATCAGTTGCTCGCACTTATTTCCCCTATGTAGATAGGTCATTCACTGTTTGCTTCCCTTTTTTGCAGACATATGGGTCAAGAAACCAAAGGGCCTTAAGAAGAGAGCGGGGGCCGGCAAGGAAAACACCCGAGCTAACTAGGGGCTCAAGGAAACAGAAGGCATTCGAGTAGTACGATGGCTCGGGCAAGAAAAAGTCGATTGAGCTCGCTCGAAAAAATAGAAAGTGGTCGAGCAGTAGGTTGGCTCGGGTAAAGAGGTCGCCATGTAGGCTGGCGGCCAAAAGAAAATATGGCCAAGAATTTGGTCAAGAAGAAGTCCGCTCCTACGAGCGAGGCTGACATCGTCGGGGGAAGTAAGTCCAGCTCGTCTCGGTTGGGAGGCAAGAGAATGGATGAAGTAGCTCAAGCTGCGGTTGATACATTGATCAACCAACTCCTCGACCATATCAGCGACAAGGCGACGTCGGCTAGGGATGACATCACCGCGCGAACATTCGCTGGTGTTAGGGATTCATTTCCCAGCGAGATGTTGGCCTGGGTGTGCAACTATATGACAAAGGTATTAATAGTTCGTGTTTTCTACTTTTTTATGCATGCTATCGATACTTCTTGCTAACTTTCCCTCTTTTATTTAGGCTGCCATGGCGAGCAGACTCTTCTACGATGAGTGCTATCCTACATTGGAAGACACTCACAAAGGATGGCAGTAGGTGGAGACTGTGTAGGAGGATGCCTTAGCTAAGGCCCAGGTTACGGAGAAGGCAAAGGAAGCAAAGCATGTCGAACTCGAACGACTCAGGGAGGAAATGGCGGCCTTCGGGGTCAAGGAAAGGGAGTTCCTTGACAAGCTCAAAGTGAGCGAAGCTGCACGAGCTAAGGCTAAAGCTGAAGCAACCGAGGCTGTGAAGAGTTTGACACAGTAGTGAGGTGCCAATAACAAGTTGAACTTCGAGCTTTCATTGGCCCAAAAAGCTGCCTTAGATTAGGAGGCCCAGTTCAAACAGACCTCGCTCGACCTTGCTCAAGAGGCGGAAGGTCGACGGAAGACCGAAGTTGAGGTTGGGCAACTCAGGCTTTAAATTGAGGAGTTGAATGAGGCCATCACTACTCGGGCTTGGTAAACATCGGTTTTTCTTGTGCAAAAGTTGTGGGAATCCCACCCTTCAATCAACTTATCTTTCCTTCCACGAGCTTATCAGAGAGAGGTCGATGGGATGAAGACCAAGGCTTAGGGTATGGCCTACATGTACTCGGATGACTCTAAGGATGATGGTGAAGGTCGAGAAGAGGTCGAGGAAGGTGAAGAGGAGATTGGGCTCAAGCAAGAAGTCAAGGATCCTGCTCCCCTGCCTACACTTCCCCTAGGCGAGGCTTCTAACCTTGAAGGGATCGCTACCATTCCTTTTGTCGAGGAACCGTCCTTTCCAATTGGCGATGAGCTCCATGGACCGATTGAGGACGATGCCCCTGCTCCTCCACTTGCCTGAAATATCATCATGTTTTTTTTTTTTTTTTTTTGGTTAGATTGTAATTGAACTCATCATTAGTATATCCTCATCAAGCAAATTTTTTATAATCCTATAGAGTCATTTCAGTCGTCCTAACTGGACTTGTCATAAAGAATCTGAATTTACTCCAAGTTATGGGAGGCTTGCTTCTTGAAGAGCTTTTTTCAAATATATACGAGGAAATCTTATGCGACAAGCAACTTCGACTTTGGATCCATTGTCCATTTCGAGTTTTGGTTGCTAGCTTAAGACCGATTTCCTTCAAAGTGTTTTTCTTGAATTTTTTTTTCAAGTTGAGCTTTGTCGATTTGGGATATTTCACCCTTATAGAGTTGGATTTTGGTGTGGCTTATTTAGATAAGCTGCCTTTTTCTGGACTCTTGACTTCGAGTTCTTTTTTAAATACTATTGTGTAGGTCGTGATTTTTGAAGCGATGAATAATAAGTGTTAAATGAGTAAAAATGACAATGATGAACAAAGAAAGATTTTGAATAATAGCTCTTTCATTGATAAAACATTTTGGCTGTGAACGACCTTACAATGAATAATAAAAATAAAGACATAGGTGGAATCTAAGCCACTCATTGGTAGTACAGTCGCAAATGCTTGCCGTTCTAGGCTCGGAATATTGCTTCACTGTTGAGGCGTTCTAGGTGGAAAGTTCTTGACGCGAACTTTTCAGCAATCCTAAAAGGACTTTCCCATTTGGGCCCAAGTACCCCCAAGTTCGGGTTTTGGACACCCTAGACGACCTTTCTTAGAACTAGATCACCTACTTTAAAGTCTATGTTTTTTACTATAGTGTTAAAATATCGTTTGAATCGCTACTGATATGAGGCGAGCCTTAACTGAGACTTGGCCCGATGCTTTTTGGTTAAGTCTAGCCTCAGGCGGAGAAGGTCTCCATTTACTTCTTCGTCAAAAATTTTCCTTAGGAACGAACTGATCCCCACTTCAATCGAGGCCATTGTATCACACCCGTATGACAGAGAGAATGGGGTTTCACTTGTCAAGCTCCTAATTATTGTTTTGTAGGATAACAAGGCTTCGGGCAATTCTTTAGCCCATCTTCCCTTTAGGACGTCGAGCTTCTTTTTGATGTTGTATTTGATGACCTTGTTTATAGCCTCTACTTGACCGTTGGCTTAAGGTCGATAAATAGCGGTGAAGCTCTTCTTGATATCGAGCTGTTCGTAGAAAGATTTGAAGTCCTCACTATCGAATTGTTTTCCGTTGTCGGTAATTATGGTGTGGGTGATTCCGAACCTACAAATGATGTTTTTGTAAACAAAATCCTTCAACTTGTTCGACGTGATGGTGGCTAAAGGTTCAGCTTCTGCCCATTTGGTAAAGTAGTCCATGACAACTATTGCGAACTTAATGCCCCCATTTCCGTGAGGCAAAAGACCGATTAGGTCAATCCTCTAGATTACGAATGGCCAAGGGCATATCAGCATAGTTAACCCTTAGGGCGAAGCTCATGGAGTATCTGCGAATCTTTAGCATCTGGGCACATAGTCCACTACGTCGTCGAAAACCGTTGGCCAATAATAACCTTGACGGAGTACTTTCTATGTTAGAGATCTGTCTCCTGCATGGTTCTCACAAATTCCCTCATGGATCTCCCTTAGAACATAATCCGCGTCCTCGTGGTTGATACATCGTAGTAGCGGTAAATTGAATTTGCATTTATACAACTTATCATTAATGAGTGTGTACCGAGTTGACTTCGCGCGGAGTGTTTTTGCTTCAGTTCTTCCTTCTAGCAGTGTACCATCCCTTAGGTAGACAATGATTGTGTCCATCCAACTGTACCTCTGACTTGTTGCTAAGACTGATTCATGTGCGGTGGAGATGCTTGGACTTGGGAGGAACTTGACTGGTGTTGAGTCAGTCTTCTCTTGGTTCACTACAGAGGCTAAGTGGGCTAAAGCATCAGCTACTGAGTTCTTTACCCTTGGAATATGAAGAACTGTGAAAGATCTAAACTGTTTGAGCTCGGATTTCACCAGCTGGAGGTAGGACGCCATCCTATCATCCTTCTTCTGGTATTCCTTGGTAATCTGGTGGACTAAGAGCTAGGAATCATCGTAAATTTTAATGGACTCTGCCCCCATTTCATTGGTGAGGCGGATCCCTATGAGCAACACCTTGTATTCAGCCTCGTTGTTGGAGGCGGCGAACCCAAATCTTACTGTAGCTCTGATCGGGTTTCTCTATGGACTTTCAAGTGAGAGCTCTGCTCTTGCCCCCTTCTCGTTTAAGGAGCCATCTACATACAGAGTCCATTGCCATAGGTCATTGAGCCTTGGCTTTTGCTACTCGACTTCTTCCGAGGTATTTGCCCCTGGCGGGCTTAGTTCCCATTCTGGCTGCTAAGAGAATTCTGATATGAAATTTAGCAAGGCTTGAAAGATGGAATGCATGGAGAATGATGCATGTGATACTATAACTTGTATATTCATATTTTGCAAAAAATTTCAATCAAATTGAAAACAAGTAAGGTATAACTTGTTACCTTAAGTCCTTAGCAACCTTGGAGACTTTTAATTTCAAAAGAAATTAAACAAAAGAGTATCCACACTAAAGTAAAAGAAAAATTAGGCCAAGAGACACATTTTTGGGTTCGTAGAAATTTTGATCTCTCTCTCAAAATTGATACATCATTTTCTTAATATATGTAGCCTTGTAAAAGATTCAATAATTGTTTTGGACTTCTTTAAATAATAACATTGGATTAACATTTAATCACAATTAATAATTTTACTCTTAAATTTTTTACATAACAATTTAACCCTTAAATTGTTCATATGTTTACAATTACAACCTATTGTTAAATTCAATTTAATATAAAGAAAATGATTAATTATGAATTGGATTCCATTTAATTCCAATTAGAAATTTAACTCTTAAATTATTTATAATAACTAATATAACCCTTCATTAAATCTAATTCAATGATAATAATATAAATAACTTTATTACCCTTGGTAGGTGCTAGCCAACCTTGGATAATCAGCTCTCTTTGGCTATTTTTTCATTCTCCTTAGTTTTTATATGTGACCTCTTAGGTTCAATGTGGTCGAGCCGTGGGCCCAATATCATAGTCTATTCCAATATGTTTTGTTATAACTCTTTATGAACAAAACTCTCACTGATTATGGTAGGCATATAGCAATGCTCCATAACCCCTAAGTCATAATGAAGATATACTCTTTTTATAATCATACGCGCTGTATAATCAAATCCTTCCGTTGTCTAATCCCAATTAAAAATGGATTCATGGTATATCAAAATCCTTATCTTAATTTTATATCAAATTGACAATCAATACATATGGAACGTGTCACCATGAAACAACATTTCAGGTAACATTTTATATATCCCGTCGGAGATTTCCCTTTTCCAATGTATCTTGACATTTGTCTAGGAACTTGATATCAATCTATACCAAGTCAACGGATCCCATCTTGACTATCACTTGTCCTCACACA
This sequence comes from Pistacia vera, assembly GCF_008641045.1. Classification (NCBI taxonomy): domain Eukaryota; kingdom Viridiplantae; phylum Streptophyta; class Magnoliopsida; order Sapindales; family Anacardiaceae; genus Pistacia; species Pistacia vera. The sequence continues at coordinate 1,261,598 of NW_022195586.1, read as the reverse complement.
TAAACAACACATGGCCAAATTGGCTTATTAACACATGACATGATTAGCCTTGTGTTTATACACCATATGAACCATATGCGTTTATGCAGAGTTCAACTGTGATATCTCAAGTCTAAGGATTAATAATACACTAGTACAATCTTATGATGAATCATTGATTACATTTTAAATGTCTATGTGATTCATCATAAATGACCATATTCGATAAACAGTTCACTAACCGCTTATCGATGGTAATGCCCTAGTGATATAATTTTTATAATCACCCATACTAATACCATCACATGATATTCTACGGAGGCATTCAACATGCCTACTATGTAATATTATTGCCCAATTAATATTACCTATGTAGGGAATACTTTGATGATTTTGATTTTCTAAAGATTTGTATCACCTAGACATTTCACATGTAATATATATATGTATATAAATGAAGCAATAAACCACATGTGAAATAAGAACACTTTCTTCTATTGATAAGATAAAGATGTATGTACAAAACATAATGCCTTGGAACCGACAACACGATTGGTTCCGAGGGCATACACTAACAAAACTCCCACTTGCACTAGAGCCAATCGTTGTGGTATCTAATACCCATCTTTTCAAGATGATGATCTAATTGTTTCTGTGTCATCGCTTTAGTAAGTGGGTCAACTACGTTATCCACCGAAGGTGTTTTCTGCACCAAAATTTCTCTAGCTTCAACAAGCTCTCTCAAAATATGATATTTACGCTGAATATGTTTTGATTTCTAGTGTGCTCTTGGTTCTTTTGCTTGTGCAATAATACCATTATTATCGCAGAACAAGGTTATCAGATAACTCATGTTCGGAACCACGTCAAGTTAAACTACAAATTTGCGTATCCACACACCTTCTTTTGCTACTTCTGAAGTGGCAATATATTCAGCTTTTGTAGTGAAGTCGAAAGTGGTCGACTGCTTGGAACGTTTCCAACTAACTGCTCCTCCATTACATGTAAAGATGAATTCGGATGTAGACTTTCTATCATCCACATTTAATTGAAAATTAGAATCTAAGTATCCCTGTATTTTTAATTCTGAACCTCCATAACTCAGTATTAAATCTTTAGTCATTCTCAAGTACTTAAAGATTGTTTTAACTGCTGACCAGTGTTTCTCTCCTAGATTTGATTGATATTTGCTCGCAACACTTACAGCATAGGCTATATCAGGCATTGTACATAGCATTGCGTACATAAGACTACCTACGGTTGAAGCATAGGGTATATTACGCATCCGCTATCGCTCCTAATCAGTCTTAGGACTCATATCCTTAAAAAGATGTAGTCCATGACCGCAAGGCAAAAAGCCTCTCTTGGAGTCTCACATGTTGAACTTTTTCAACATTTTCTCTATATACATGCTTTGAGATAACCCTATCAATCATTTCGCTCTATTTCTACCGATGCGAATTCCTAGGATATAATTTGCTTCTCCCAAATCTTTCATTAAGAAAGCCTTTGATAACCACATCTTAACTTCAATCATCATCCCAATATCATTTCCCATTAACAATATGTCATCTACATATAATATGAGGAAAATTGAGACATGGTCTTTTACCCACTTATATACACACGGTTCATCTGAATTCTTTATGAAACCAAAAGTCTTGATCGTTTCATCAAACCGGATATTCCAACTTCCAGAAGCTTGCTTCAATCCATAAATGGATCTATGTAATTTGCATACTTTATGTCTTTCAGTACTGGATACAAAACCTTCAGGTTGTTGCATATATATATGTTTTCCTCAATAAATCTATTGAGGAACACAGTCTTGACATTCATTTGCCAAATTTCATAATCATAGTGTGCCGCATGGCTACAATGATTCTGATAGATTTAAGCATTGCAACTGGTGAAAAAGTTTTCTCATAATCCAACCCTTGTTTCTGAGTATAACCTTTTGCTACCGGTCTAGCCTTATAGGTCTCTACCTTTCCATCTTTGCTAACCTTTCTCTTGAAGACTCATTTACAACCAATATGAACTATTCCTTCTGGAGTGTCAACAAGTGTCCAAACTTGATTAGTGTGCATGGATTCTATTTCAGAATTCATCGCTTCTAGCCATCTTCCAGAATCGATATCTAATATCGCTTCTTCATAAGTTTTAGGATCATCTCCATGATCAACTTCTCCCACTGAAAAAGATTAAAAAACTTTTTCATGTAGAAAACCATAATATCTCTCTGGAGGTCGAGATATTCTAGAAGATTTACGGGCTGGAGTCGTTGTGTCATGGGTTAAAGGTTCTTGATCTGGTTCGCCTATTTGAGTATTATTGAGTTGAGACTCTTCGAAATATTCTTTGAGTTCAATTTTTCTTCTTGCACCTCTTTCTTCTAAGAATTCTTTCTCAAGGAAATGTGCGTTTCTACTGATTGAGATTCTTTGATCAATAGGGAAGTAAAAATAATATCCTAAAATTTCTTTAGGATACCCTATAAACCAACCTTTTTAAGATCTTACGTCCAACTTATCTGTTCTGATAGTCTTGACATAAGCTGGACAACCCCAGACCTTTAAATAGTTAAGACTAGGTGGTTTGCCACACCATACTTCATATGATGTTTTCTAGATTAATTTAGATGGTGCTCTATTTAAAATATGCACCACTATTTGTAGGGCATACCCCCACAAGTAAATCGGCAAGTCCGTAAAAGTTATCATCGATCGTACCATATCCAATAAAGTACGATTTCTCATTTCAGATGCACCATTGTGTTGTGGTGTAAATGGAGGAGTTAATTGTGATATAATTCTATTTTCTTTTAGGAAATATCGAAATTTCGTACTTAAGTATTCACCTCCATGATCTGATCGTAGAATTTTAATATTTTTTCCAGTTTGTTTCTCTACTTCATTCTTGAATTCTTTTAACTTTTCAAAAGATTCTAATTTGTATTTTATTAAATACAAATACCCGTGCCTTGAATAATCATCAGTAAAGGTAATGAAGTAATGAAAACATCCTCTGGCTATTTCATTAAATGGTCCACATACATCTGTATATATTAATTTAAGTATTTCTTTAGCCCTTTCCCCTTTACTCTTAAAGGGTGACTTGGTCATTTTTCCTAGAAGACAAGATTCACAGGTCAGATAGGTTTCTGAACCCAATGAACTTAAAAGTCTACTTTCTCCTAACTGGATTACTCTTCTGTCTCCTATATGCCCTAATCTATGATGCCAAAGTAATTTAGGATTAATTTCATTTTGAGTTTGTTTATTAGTTATGGAATTCACTATGCTATGGTAGCACATGCAAACCATTTGTATTGATAGCTTTGCCAACAAGTTTATTTCCAAAATAAACTAAACATTCATTTATATTGAACTGTACACTATAACCATATTTACATAATATAGAAACATAAATTATATTTCTAGTGGCTTTAGCAAAATACAGGACATTGTACAAATACAAAATGTGTCCTGATGGAAGCATCAAATTGCATGTTCCCATGGCTTCAGTAGCAACATTTGCTCTATTTGCCATTCTTAACATGACTTGATCTTTTGCCAGAGCAGAATTATTCTGTAGATCCTGCAAACAAACACAAATGTGTGAAGTAGTAGCTAAATCTAATATCCAGGATGAATTATTTAAACTAACATTTAATTCAAATTCAATGACATAGCATTAGGACATACCTGGTCTAGTCTTATCAATAAGAAGAGTTTTAGTCTTCTTAAAACTTTCTAATAGAGAGGACAATTCCTCTTCCAGTGCCCTTTTTCTTTGCACCAAAAGCATTGGCCCTTTTCTTTATATTTATTGGCTTGAGGTGTATCCTTTTTTCTTAAACACCTTTGCCTTGGGTTTTTTTCCCAATTTCTTTTGGAATTTCATTGGCTTTTTCTTCTTTGTCTTACTAGAATAAACCATACTAACAACCTCCTGTCTTTTTCCTTTCCTTTCCTGATCATAAAACTGTTGAATCTCATTCAACAAATTAGGAAGTTTTCTCACAATCCTATTGAGATGATAATTATTGATGAAAGGTGTGAAACTTGAAGGTAGAGATTGGAGAACTAAATCCACCTTGAGGGTATCTGGCATTTCAATTTTCATGGCATGTAATTGCCCCAGAATATTAATCATTTTCATGACATGTTCTTCTGGTGACACACCCTCTTTCAACTTCATTCCAAATAAAGTTGAACTTAATTCATATTGTCTTATCCTTGAATTTTTATGGTACAACTCTTGTAACGCGAGGTAAATTTCATTAGCACTTTTCATCTCTTCACACTTTCTCTGGAGCTCGTCACTCATCGATGCCATCATATAAAAGCGAGCTTTAAGTTCATCTTCCTTCCATTTTTTATATTCATTATGCTCATCAAAAGGAGCATCAGAAGGGGGAGGTTCAGGTATGGGTGTTTCTAAACCGTAGGCTGCATTTCTGAATTCAATATTATTGTCAGTTTCCTCAGCCAATCATTGAAATTACTACGGCCAACTAACTTGTTCTCATCCAGGATTCAACAGTAGATTATTCATCTTTTACGATTTAATATTTTATGAGAGATTCTTCAAGGAAATTAAAAATTATTAGTGTTTTGTCACATATGTCTTTTATTAAGCTAATCTAATTAGCTCCCGCAAATTTAATTAGTTCCCACTATTTTATTCAAATCCTATACTTCCCTAGATGAAGATTCGGAAATTTTCTCGTTGGATAAAAATTTCTAGTGGGGAATCAAATTCTTATCAAATTTAATAAATCTCACATAATAGAAATCTCGGTCCATTAAATTCAATAAGTAGGAAACTATTTCTTTTTATATCACCATATAAGCTATGATTCATTTCCTTACCTCTAGTTTTGGATACATCACACAATAGAAATCTTGGTACCTTAGACTATCCGACCCATTATGCTTTCTTAAAATAGAATTCCTATTATACCCTCACATAATAGAAATCTTGGGTACAATGAAAACTTCTATCCAAGAACTAAGACAATCAATTCTATGTCATAAAATTAGCATCCCTCACATAATAGAAATCTTGGGATCTCTAATTCTATGGCAAAGAATTAATTGACTCATAATGGAAGGCTTAGACTTAATATTTTAATTAGGGAAGATTTAAAGATTAGGTTTTGTTTTAGGTTAATGGTTTAATATCTACCCTATACATATCCACCATATGCATCAACTAAATATAAAACATAAACCCCAAACTACAAACCTAAAACTAAATGTCATGCCATAAAATTAAGTTTGAACACTTCATATAAATATTAAAACTTAACTATAAACAATGGCATAATTAATATGCATAAATCATACAAGCATATTACATGCTTAAATACGGCATCACATGTTATCAAACATAACAAATATGCATTGTATTAATATAACACATATATACCCCATACTTCAATTATACCTAATAAATTGCCCATTAATAATCATTAATGAAACTTTATGGGATAATGTAACACTTACATTAAATAAACAATTATACAACCAACATTTGGCAATGAAAAGTTGGTGGAGCAAATTTATCTTATCTTATCACATGGAATATCAATATAAATTAATGATTGATTCAATTAATCTTATCAAAGATATAATGAACAATTAAATTGTGTTCACACTACCTTTCCATGTTCTTGGCACAAAGACAATTTTACCCTTAACTCTTTAAGGCAAATTATCTTAATACCCTTTAATGTCCATTAAATCACATATTTAAAAAACACAATATAGTATGACAAATTACGTCAAAGAAGATCAAACAACCCTTTTGCACCTAATTAAAAAACTTGAAATAATCTCTCACATGAACAAAATTCATCTCCATGCATCCATGAACATTTTAATCACTATTAAAAATTAAGACTTTTAAATTGTCTAAATAAGTATGTTAATTAATCAATAATTAATTTACAAACTTGTCATGGCCAAAATTTCACATAATCAAAATTATGTGAACAACATCAATTTTCATCAAAATTGACATATTAGCATCCACACAATGTCCTAATCACCAAGAATCTTATTCTTCAAGTCGTAAATATTGAACAATCAAAATTTTAACCCAAAACTCATTTGGCCAACTTCAATCAAACACGAAAATTTCAATTAAATCTTGATATTTGTGCTATAACCATCATGTTTTTCAAACAAAAAGCATAAGAACATAAAGTGCAATTAAAAAATTTTGAAAACTTAAGCCATGGCCGAATTTTGCAAGTCAACCAACATGATCAAAAAAATTTTTTTATGGCATATAAAGGATACACATGCATGGATCTACAACTCTTACAAAGCAAGTTAATATGTAACTTCACAAATCAAAATTTGTAAAATTACACAACATTATTCAACATATGAACATGAACTTTTTGGCCAATTTTAGACAATTAAGGATCAAATCCTTGGTTCTAACACTATTTGAAAGATGGAATGCATGGAGAATGATGCATATGATACTATAACATGTATATTCATATTTTGCAAAAAAAAATTCAATCAAATTGAAAACAAGGTATAACTTGTTACCTTAAGTCCTTAGCAATCCTGGAGACTTTTAATTTCAAGAGAAATTAAACAAAAGAGTATCCACACTAAGGTAAAAGAAGAATTAGGCCAAGAGAGACATTTTTAGGGTTCTTAGAAATTTTGATCTCTCTCTCAAAATTGATACATCATTTTCTTTATATATGTAGCCTTGTAAAAGATTCAATAATTGTTTTGGACTTCCTTAAACAATTCCATAATTGTTTTGGAGTTGTAAATAATTCCATAATTATTATGAAGTTGTTAAACTTCTGTAAATAATAACATTGGATTAACATTTAATCACAATTAACAATTTAACTCTTAAATTTTTTACATAATAATTTAACCCTTAAATTGTTCATATGTTTACAATTACAACCCATTGTTAAATTCAATTTAATATAAAGCAAATGATTAATTATGAATTGGATTCCATTTAATTCCAATTAGCAATTTAACTCTTAAATTATTTATAATAACTAATATAACCCTTCATTGAATCTAATTCAATGATAATAATATAAATAACTTTATTACCCTTGGTAGGTGCTAGCCAAACTTGGGTAATCAACTCTCTTTGACTATTTTTCCATTCTCCTTAGTTTTTATGTGTGACCTCTTAGGTTCAATGTGTCTAGCCGTGGGCCCAATATCATAGTCTATTCCGATATGTTTTGTCATAACTCTTTAAGAACAAAACTCCCACCGATTATGGTAGGCATCTAGCAATGCTCCATAACCCTTAAGTCACAATGAAAATATACTCCTTTTATAATCATACACACTGTATAATCAAATCCTTCCATGTCTAATCCCAATTAAGAATGGATTCATGGTATGTCAAAATCCTTATCTTAATTTTATATCAAACTGACAATCAATACATATGGAACATCTCACCATGAAACAACCTTTCAGGTAACATTTTATATACACTAGTCGCAGATTTCCCTTTTCCAATGTATCTTGACATTTGTCTAGGAACTTGATATCAATCTATACTAAGTCAACAGATCCCATTTTGACTATCACTTGTCCTCACACATAAATAACACATGGCCAAATCGACTTATTAACACATGACATGATTAGCCTCGTGTTTATACACCATATGAATCATATGCGTTTATGCAGAATCCAACCATGATATCTCAGGTCAAAGGATTAATAATACACTAGTACGATCTTATGATGAATTATTGACTACATTTTAAATGTCTATCTGATTCATCATAAATGGTCATATTCGATAAACAGTTCACTAACCGCTTATCCATGCTAATACCATCACATGATATTCTACGGAGGCATTCAACATGCCTACTATGTAATATTATTATCCAATTAATATTACTTATGTAGGAAATACTTTGATGATTTTGATCTTCTAAAGATTTGTATCATCTAGACATTTCACATGTAATACATATATATAAATGAAGCAATAAACCACATATGAAATAAGAACACTTTCTTCTATTGATAAGATAAAAGTGTATATACAAAATATATACATTAACATATATATACAAAACATAATGCCTTGGAACCGACGACACGATTGGTTCCTAGGGCATACACTAGCAGGGCCCCTCGTAGATCACGCCTACCAGGACCTCATTGTTTGCATTTGTCTGGGCTTGCTGGACCTAGTTTTAAACCTGGTTGTTTTGTTCGCCAGTATTTTCAGGAGTCGGTGCCTCCTTGACAAATTCTTTTTGGTGGCCCCTCCGTATCTTAAGGCATACACTAACAGGGCCCCTCGTAGATCACGCCTACCAGGATCTCATTGTTTGCGTTTGTCGGGGCTTGCTGGACCTAGTTTTGAACCTGGTTGTTTTGCTCGCCAGTATTTTCTGGAGTCGGTGCCTCCTTGACAAATTCTTTTTGGTGGCCCCTCCGTATCAAGTCTTCGATGACATCTTTCAAAGCCCAACACTCATTGGTGTTATGCTCGATGTTTTGGTGGTATCAACAATATTTTGTTGATCTTTTCTGCCCGGAGCCCTCTTTATCTTTTCTGGAGTGGGAATCTCTTTTCCTCATGGGAGACTTCGTAGATGTGGGCTATGTCTTGTGTAAGGGGGGTATATTCTGCATACTGTAGGAAGGGCTGACTGTCCTCGCAAGTATCTATTCTCTGTGTTTTTTGGGACATATTGCTGTCATTATCATTGCAGTCTTGGCCCTTGCACTTGTCTGATGGGCGATCTTGTCACCTGTCTGAGGCTTCTTACGTCGAGCTTCTGGCCAACGCTGTTAGCGAGCTTTCCACTCGCTAGTGTTTTACAACCATCTGATAGAACTTGGCTAAGCTCATGTGGTCTTTACTTTGGAGCTTTTTTAACAGCTCCATGTTCGGTTTGATGCCTGCAATCAGCAAAGTTCGGATTGACTCTAGGTGCATCCGTGACCTTTGCTTGCTCGTTCTGGAACCTCATTAAATACAAGGTTAGGGTTTCATCTCTCTCCTGATGAATATTGCTTAAGTAGCTGAGCAGCATCATGAACTATCTCCTCACTTGGAATTATTGCAAATATAGCGAGGAGAACTGTTGCGAATAACTGATGGAGTTCATCTTGAGTTTTTTGTACCACCTCTTGGCATATCCTACCAATGTGACCACGAAGCAGCGACATTTCGCTAGGTCACAGACCTGGTGTAGCTCCATCAGGTCATTGAAATTGTCGAGGTGGTCTCTAGGGTCTCCTCTCCCATCGAACTTACTCTCTAGCACCCTGAATCCCTGTGGAAGTGGGGCCTGATGAACCTCCTCTATGAAAGGGGAACTCATTATTTCTTCCATCACACTGTTCTAGTGAGCCCTTAGATCATCGAGTATTTTCTGCATGCGATCCAAGTCTTCATTGTGATTGCCCTGGTTGGCTCTGTTCAACCTTACCTTGAGCAAGTCAGTTCACAAATTTGCCGCTTGTGAACCCCCTCCATTGCTCGCATTGATGCGCGAGGTTGAGTCGTGATGGCTAGGTTGATAAGTGTTATCCTGCTAGTCAGTGCGTTGCTCACGACGTCGTTTATAATTGGAACGTTGGTCATTGCCAGATTGGCGCACATTACTCATCTTGTAAGCTTGCGAGGATTAGGCTTGTCTTGAGCATGGGTTAAGACCAGCACGTTGACGCTGAGGATTTTGTTAGAAAGGTTGAGCGTCTTATGGGCGACCATTACCTTCGTTTTCACCCACTGGTTGTATCCCCGATCGCCTCTCGGGGTTAGTTTGTTTGCAAGACTCACGCTTGTGGGTGGAGTGCACCCTTTGACGTCAAGGGTGTCGGTCGCCCCTTGGTGCCAATGAGCTAGACTGGTCCCTAGCTGAAGTCTGAACCGTCAGGGTGGGATCAGTGAAGCATCGTTGGTCAAGGTTCTGGACGGTTGGTTGCTGATTTCTTAGCTCAGCCACGTTCTGTTGCACCGCTTGTGCAACCATAGTTCTGATCATTTCCACCAGCTGGTCGATTTCGGGGTTTGACATTCCTGCCCCCTGGTTATTCATTGCATGTTGAGATGGCGACAATGGTGGTCGACGCCTAGCGACGTCCTATTGCACCTCTTGAGGGGTGGTCTCCACATCGTCGTGGTTTCCGGTGGTGGTTTTTGATCTTGTACGCACCATCGTGGGCCTGAAGTGGTTAGATCGTTGTGGTTGTTTGCCAGAATTTCTGAGATGTTGGCGAAGACCCTCCTTCTAACGCCAAAATGTTGATATAAAAATCTGCACCAACTAGAGTGATCTGATCGACCTTGGCGGGATCGAAACCGATGTGTGTGTGATTACGGATAACTAGTAATGGATGAATAATGAATGCAGTAATGTAAATGGCAAAAAAGGATTTTAAAGTGGTTCGACAAGATGAACTCTTAAGCCTACGTCCACTGTTCTTTGTATTTGTTGTGTGAGCTTACAATAGTAATTCTCGGAGTATTTTTCAACTCTTTCCTCATCGTTTGAGGGGGTTTATATACAAAGTTTGTACAAAGGAAATAGCGAAATTAAAAGGATTACAATTAAATTGAAATGCAACTCCGATATTCTCTTGATTGGGCGCTGTGATTACGCAAGGATTGCCGTCAATATGATATTCCCCAAGGTATCTAGGATTTGAAGTTATCTGGGAATTGATTGAATGATCATTCGAATTGTTCGCGACTAGCTTGTGCTGAGTCGAGCTATTACTTTGTAACTCCCTAAGCTTGATGGAAAAATCACAAACAATACACTTATAAGCCAATCTGACAAGCAATCTACGCCCGGGTTCGTCATTCATGTCAAGATCTTTTTAGTATTTTATGATCTTCATGTATAGATTTGTCTGACCTCTTTTTCCTTTTTAGTAGATTATGCCATCTGTGGCCTTTATATATTCTTTGACATTGCATGATTTTGACTTCAAATATATGCAACGCAACGGTGTTTGAAAGTCTTTGATTTTGCCAAAGAACTATTGATTGGCGAAGTCCATCTCCCCGCACCTTTCTCTATGATTCTGTGGCTCTTTTTTCAGGCATATATACGATTCCCATCTATTGACAATGTTATTAATTTTCTTTTCCAATTATCTTGGCGGAAATTTGATTAATGATTAACAATTTTTTTTTTTTATATAAATATATATATATAAATTTATGTCTTCTTTACTTCATATTTCTTAAAGTGTGTTCTATTATCACACCCATATATACAATGTCCCCCACCCATAATCAACAAACCAATATGAAATTGAATAAAAAGTTTATATGCCTAATATTATTCCATATCTAACTTATATATTGTAATTATTTGCATTCATCTGATATAACCAAAAAAAAAAAAAAAAAATTATGTGTTTGTTTTATTATTCCTGTCTTATCCTATTCAAAATACATGTTTATTAGGCATGACAATGGGGCGGAGCGGGACAGGGCGGGGATCTTAGTCACGTACCCATCCTCGCCCTCAAAATCAATCCCCACCCCCGCCATCCCCAATAGGGATGATAGGAATTCCCTTTCTCCCCCCAAAGGGGAATGTTGGAGGCCCGTCCCCATCCCGTTAATTTACATAAACATAAATTAATTTGAGCATTACCAACAAAAAGTTAATTCTCGTCTACATGACAAACACTTAAATTAATCATTTACTATAGTTAATTTTACAAAATATGGGTTAGTGTTTGTTCTTGTTCAATTGTTTAGGGTGAGGAAAATTGAGAAAATCTGAGTTTATATAGGTAGGATAATTGTGTAATTAGGTGAAATATAGGAGAATTAGTAAAAGCTATATATATAATTTTTAATTTTATATATTATGTACGGGCGGGGAAAATGATCACCCACCCCTGCCTCATCCCGAGGAGGGGGATTAAAATGTCCCCTGCCGTATCCCTGAAAAAACCGAGGCTTCCCCGCCTCATATAGAGCGAGGTGGGACAGGTCCCTAGAATTTCAAGACCATTGCCATGCCTAATGTTTGTTTCACTTTTCAAAATTTAATCATATTCTATTCAACTCAAAATATTAGATTTTTTTAATCTCTGGTTTGTTAATTTAACTAAACACCCCCAACAAAAAAGTTTATAAATTAACCAAAACACTCCCACCACCCACATATTCCCTGTAGCCGGTGGCCAACTGTCAGCATTTAATGGGTGGATGGGGATGTTTTTGTTAATTTTAAAATTTTTATTATAGGAGGTGTTTAACTAAATTAACAAATATGGGGGACTAAAAAAAATTTACTAAATATATTTTCAAATTCAAATTTATCTTCATAATAATAACCTAACTCAACATTTTCAAAAATACTACTTAAAATAATAAAACAAAAACACTCGATCATTTTTCTATCAAATTTGGTATGTTTTAGGTACAAACCATGGAAACCACGGAATGTGCGAATATAGCCACACACTTATCTGAATTCTAATAGTTATACTAAAACGACACGTTCAGTAATATTACAGTAAGACCACAACATTTGACAGATGAAATTAGTCCTTTTGACTAAAAATACTGACTCCCCCCTAAACTGGACTGAGCACTACTTGGACTTTTCACCAGCTTGTGTAAAGATGACAGACATCCCTTTTGAGTTACCTACACTGACAATCTCGTATCCTTATATTAATTTAATAATATGCATTTTTTATTTTTAAATTATCTCCTTTCATGCATTTACGTACCATCATAGTTGATATTTTAAAAATTAAAAACGAAAATTATCTAGGGGGAATATATAGAGATTTATTTACCTGTGTACGTTTTTGGGGCGTTCTATTGTAGACAGATATGGAAACTCTTCATTTTCGGTTGACTATTTCTCATTTAAATATCATCACATTTTTCATTAAACCCAATGTTTAAAAACCGGCCCGATCGGTTTAAAGTTTAATCGAGACCTGAAAGCTTCACCAGGTTGGGTTTACATTTTTCCTATTCACCCAAAACCTTAAAATTTGGGATGATGATTGATGAACAATTGAAGGTCAGGATGTTGGGCTTTTGAAGAGAAAGTGACAGTGAGTGCAATGATGATGATAGGGTTGATTTCTGGTGAGTAAATCGATCGAAAATAAAAAAAAAAAACTAGCGGCAGCACACAACTGATTTTGTAGGTGATTGGCGAGGCTAACGAGGTGGGGTGAGGCGGGTTTTGGTCGGGAGGAAGAGGGGAGTATTTTTGGGATAAGGGGAGGGTTTTCGATGCCAGTGTCGGTGAGATCTGGCCTGGAATGCCGACACCAACATCAGTGAGATCTAGTCGAAATCGGACCGATTTCGGCCAGATCTTGGGTAGATTTTCAGGGGCATGAGTTTAAGGGATAATTGGAGTTGCATTTGGGGTGTCGCCACCCCCACCAATGACCGGCCGATTTGTATTTGAGTTTGTTTGCTAAATTTCAAACTCATAAGAAATTCTCGTATTTTTTAGGTGTGTATTTGCTGAATTTTAAAAGTTTTTCATTCATGGTCAAACTGGTCAACCGGGACCCGTAACTTTGCGAGTTCACCCTGGGTTGGGTTTTAAAACATTGATTAAACCTCTAAATTAATCACTTTTTAAAAAAAAAAAAAAAAAAAAAACAAAAAATTAGATCACATTTGTTTATCCTATTCTTTGAATGGGGATAATCACGGTCACAATTTCAATCATGTCAGTTTATCAGTTGTTCTTGACTTTACTTGATGTGTTCCCTTAGAAAAACAAAATTTTTAATTATTTAATACACTATTTTATATGAATAAAAAAAAAAAAATCTTTTTAATGTATAAATATGATTTTGTTTTTTTTTTTTTTTTAACAATCTTTAGTATATCTCTTGAGGTATAGTTAAGACAACCGTAATGAAACTTAGAACTTTCTTATTTGAAGTTATTGTTAATTCTATTCATTAGGAGGCATAAAACCTTGGCGATTGCCAGTGCATGGTTAATATCGTCCCGTATCCTCAGTATGTTGAGAAACTCGTAACTGATCAAATCATAATTTGTTATAGAAGATAATAAATCAAATAGATTAGCGTAGTTTTGGATAGTAAAATTAAAGACATACAATGTATCATCTTGTGCTGAGAATTATAATTAATTCCTTTAATTTGTGTTTAAGTTTGCAAGAACTGTTGCATCAAGTGTGAATTCATACCATGATATTATTGCCGTATTAGATTTGAGCGAAATATACATCGATGATAAGAAAGCAAAAAAAGTGTAATTTGATATGCAGAAGAAGAACAAAGGGAGCTTTTAACTTTTACTATGATTGGACAAAAAGATTCATGGGCTACTATAATAAGAGTGACATCACTTAATACATATAATATTATATATATATATATATATTATATATATATATATATATATAATGCCGTAGAAGAGCTGGGTGGGGAAGAAGAGAAGGACTAGCATGAAAGAGAAGAGCCTGTCAGAATAGCCAGGAGACTGCCTGAGAACCAAACAAAGGCTACAATAAGCTCAAGTTTTCATACATGGAATCGAACCTCTTGCGAGGCGCAGGCAAGTCATCCTGGCTACCAAACAACGCTTTCCCTTCATGTAAGACCTCTCTCCTAAATTCACGCTCGAATGCTATAGAAAGGCTTGTAAATTCTCCTATTAATTAAATAGTTGGTGAAGAAGTGAAGGTCTGGCATGAAAGAAGCGAGCCTGTCAAGTTAGCCAAGGAGACTGCCTGGTACTCAACAAAGGGTTTAAACATCATTTGTCATTATGTTGAAACCACCTTGAAGGATCAGGCAAATCATCCTTGGCTACCAAACTAGACTCTTATCTTCATGTTAGACCTCTCTCCTACAGCTCTTATAACCTGGAATTCAAGCATCCAATAGGATGCCAATACTGTGTTTCAGGGTCTATTTATAGCAATAAAAGATAGAGATTAGATTCGGATCATCACGTTTCTATATATTTTTTCTTAAAACTATAAGTGCACGCATCTTTGACAAAACATAACGGAATATATCTCTAACAATAGTTCGTGGTAGAGAGTCAGAGACCCCATGCATGGAAGCAATAGCTTCATCCCATCTGCGGTACATAATTTTAGGAAAGCATAGAAGGTTGGATCACCCGCACATGGTAGGCACGTATATGTTAGCCAAGCTCACAATCAAAACAATTGAGCAAGCTAAGCCTGGACCATGATATTCATGTCAACAAATCACGATGGTTAAATTAATTCTTTTCAATGCTTTATGATCTCTCCATGTATGGACTTTTCTTCTCTGGCCATTAATATTCTTTTAAGGAAATTCGATTTCTAACTTTAATACATCACTTGACATTAGAAAATTTTGATCTCACGAGAAGAAGAAAGGATCAAGAACAATATCCAGAAAAAAGTGTGTTTGATTTAATGGGTTATGACTGGTATTGCATATTGGTAAAGGCTATCATTTGCCACATAACCATTTGTCAAGTCTCTCTTGCTCACTTTTTTATCGTTCTTTCTCAGGCATACGATTCCAATCCACAACATCAATCCATAATAATTCTTTTTTTTTTTGTCAACAAATTTTCGGAAATTTCGATTATTAACACAAATTTTTATTACGTATCATCTTCAATAATATTATTAGACTATGATACTACTCTTTTCAGTAATATCAAATATGAACTATTGTATTGGAAGAATTGACTTATATTTGGTGAATAAATTTTGGGTGGAATGGGGAAGCCACAAGTATATGCATCATCAGGATATGCCAATTTAATTGAAATATGAACCAACTTACGACGTACCATCATAATTGGGGTTTTTTCAATTAATAAGAGACATATTAGGAAATTATGGTTGGTGTATGCCGTCTCCATCACATGATAGGTGGGTTCCTAGAGGTATTGTCCGTTTTAGGCTATAGGTTTAGGTTGGGCTATTGGCAGGCCTGTACAGTTTTGTCTTGAAGAGGCAGCAGGCCCACACAATGCGAGAAGGCCCTCATTTCCTATCAATGTGGGAGTTTGGCACTAACACACCCTCCAGATGAGGGGCTTGGGAGTTTGGCCAATTTAAGCCTAGGACCTGCTTCTAGCGCCAATTATTGGTGTATGCTATCTCCAATCACATGGTAGATAGATGGTTTTCAAGGTATTGTCCGCTTTAGGTCACAGGCCGGACTGTTGGCAAACTTGCATAATTTTGTCCTGGAAGGCGCCTTGGGTGGTGAGGGTGTCCTTATGCTATAAGCGATCAAGACCTCGTCTCCTAGCGATGTAGGAGTTTGACACCAACACAACGCTTTAGACGACGGGCTTAGGAGTTTGACCCAGTTAAGCCTGGGGCCTTCCTTAATGCCAATTGTTGGTGAATGTCGTCTCAATCACCTGTAGATAGGTTCCTAAAGGTACATTTGCTTGAGACCACAGGTTGGGCTGTTGACAAGCTCCCACAGTTGTCTTGAAAAGCAGCCTGTGGGTGGGTGAGGGTGTCCTTGTACTATATAGCAACCAAGGCCCTTGTTCCCTAGCAATGTGGTAAATGTTGTGCAAGAGTTACGGCAAGCTCAGAATTAATAGCTAAAGAAAGTGAAGCTTGATGTAGCGAGCAAAGCTTGGCAGAACTAGTTAATTGGACCGTGTCACAAATCACAGATAAACCTATCCCCTAAAATCAAGGAGAGGATTTCGGTACCTTATCGCACAATTTCGGATTTAGCTAGGGGTGTGCAAAACGGATATCCGATTCAGTTTTGCATTTTTATGATCCGATTGAAAATTCGAATCAGGTTGAAACTTGATCCGAATTTGATCTGGATTTCATCTGATCCGATTTTCATCCGATCGAATATTCGGATCGAATAAACTGGATATCGGTTTTATTGAGTTTGTATGAAAAATATCATTTATCCCCTAAAATTTTGCATTATTCTTATTACCCCTACCACATCATCATATTACATTTTGGCCCCCAAAGGTGTCATCGTATTTCTAAATAGTCACATACTTTACCACTTTTCACCTAGGACCCCAAAATAATTTCTTAAAACTTGTAGTTATGGGCAAAACTGGATTGGATCCGGATATCCGGTTTCTTTGTGGAGCGATCCGAAATGGATATTCCAAAAATTGATATTCAAACGATCCGAATTTTTGGATATCCAGTTTTGGATCAGATCGGATACGAACGGATATTGGATATCGAATTTTTTTGCACACCCCTAGATTTAGCACAATCATGCCAATCATAAGATTAACTTTCCATGTTTAAACCGTGATCCCTAAAATCACTCACTTACCGTTAGCAAATTCTTGTATAAATAACCCCAAAAAATTCATTGTAATGGGTTAACAATTAGAGAGGAATTAGTTCTTATTCTGTAAAAGAATGGATAAAATAACAGTAGACGTAGACCTGAGAATTAGCTCGCTAAACCACTTTAAAAAGTGTCAGTGTCCTTTATTTATTCTTCCTAACTGATTTTAATTAATCACGCATCCATCGATTCCAATTCTGTCAATGTCAATCAGATCACTCTCGTTGTACGAAATTTCATAACAAAATTTATCTTCAATCCATAGTATGCTGTATGTGGTAAATTACTAATTTGTCCATAATTTATGAATTTAATTCATAATAGATTGCTATACATATGATGAACTCAACAGACTTGAAATTAAATTGCTTTCCATGACTGAAATCTAATATAGTCAACCCAATAGAACTTTCTTTGAATAACTAAAATCCTTTCTTCAACTTGTTAATTTTATGAATGTTTAGGTTTACAACGTTGATAGTAAATGAATTTAAGATATTTAATTTTCATTGTAAACTTAAGATTGTTGATAAAATATTGATGAAGGTTATTTGTGATTATGTTTCAATTGGGTTTACCACATTTTATTTATTATTTAACCTCTAAATTAAATTACTTATTGTTCCTTGCAATTCCTACTTAAAGTGACGTCTTTATATATTGACGATAATTAATCCATACACCATCACTGAATATGATCCCTGCGTCTTGACCATTTCTTGTATGCTACTTTTGTCATCCCCACAGTTATACGAGCCTTCTACTTGGATGCATGGGCACAATTTGAATGTATTTATGATTATGATCTATAATTCTATTAACTTGATAACCGTGTTGTTCTACCCAGCCATTAAAGTCGATCATTTTGGAATAAAAAGAAAAATATAAATGTGAATTACCTTATATTTAAACTTGAAAGATATTACTTTAATTACTCAGTTTGGTCATGAAAAGGGGATTATCGTTTGCAGAACTTATTACGAGCATGTATCAGTACTCTTTACTTTCATTGTAGCATATTACAGAGAGATGCAGACCTACTAAAAATTAAGACAGTGACATGAAACGCATCCATCTTATTATCTTATAAAAATAAACAAGAAACAATAAGCAATTTCATTACATTTACATGCAGTAGTAATTTCCTTAGCTAGCTTGCATATAGACATCAAATTTGCAGCTTGTGGTGGGCGATGATTAGCTCTCTCCAGATCACGACAAGATAGTACTATATGTATGCACAAAATTAAAATAGCTTATTGGGAATTGGGAAAGAAGAGAAGAGCTAGCATGAAAGAGAAGAGCCAGTCAGCATAGCCAAGGAGACTGCCTGAGAACCGAATAAAGGGTTCTAATTAATTAAAGTTAAGTTCCGTAGCTTGGTACCTTTTGCAAGGCGCAGGCAAGTCATCCTTGGCTACCAAACTAAACTCTTACTTTCAAGTTCCGTAGCTTGGTACCTTTTGCAAGGCGCAGGCAAGTCATCCTTGGCTACCAAACTAAACTCTTACTTTCATGTAAGACCTCTCTCCTTAAATTTGTGCTCCATTATTCGATAGAAAGTACCATGCATTCGCCTTATTATAATTAACTACAATGCAATTGCTTTTAATTAGTCTTAGATGACCAAAGGTGAAGAAGAGAAGGCCTAACATGAGAGAAAAGAGCCAGTCAAGTTAGCCAACGAATGACTACCTGCTACCACACCCAGAGTTTTAGATTTAATCAGGATTTTGAAACCACTTGGAAGGATCAGGCAAGTCATTCTTGGCTACCAAACTACACTCTTATCTTCATGCTAGATCTCTCTTCCTCTAATTAATGCACTCAAGAGATCGATGCAACACCATGTTTGCAGAGTGTCTATTTATCCATGAAATAATAAAGATCGATGAGATTCACATCACCGCATATGTTACATGTTATCCATCATTCAGCTCAACGTAAAGGCATATATTCTCTTAATAAGTTGCATTGACCCATGCATGCAATATTTTAGTATTTCATCTCTAATCTCTTCGGTCCCATTTGTAGAGATAGAATTTCCGCTGAGAAAGAAAGCTCTCGAAGGTTTTGATTGGGTAAATTAATTGTCATATATCTCTCACCAGCCACATTTTCAAGGCAACTTGCGTCTGACCTTCTCCAAAGAGAATGAAAAGATTGTAAGATCGAGTTGCCTAGATAGATATGCCTCCAATTGATGAGATTCACTTTCATTGATGCGGGCATGTGCATGCATCAGTGAAAGCAAATCTCATATCGCTATTAGCGAATGCTTCCCAGCTTAATTTATGTTATAGCTGAAAACTTAATACTGATCAATCAACACAAAACAATCACACCAAGAAACAAGAAAAACACCACAAAATCAAACACACAGACAAGCCACGATTTACCGTGGTTCACTTATCCTTTTATGGATAAGCTACATTCACGTTGAGCTCAAGAACGGTATGAGCTCGCTGCACTTCGATTACCATAAACAGTCAAGATTACACAGATTCAACCCTCACCAGATCTACCCAATTACAACAGCAACCAGCCTTACAAGATACTCTCTGAATATCCCAAACCCGAGAGAACACTACTATCACCTGAATGATTAAAACCCCTAACCATCGACTGATTTAACTCACAATCTGGAATGAAGAATCTCAACCCTAACACAGAGAAGAGCATGCACAGAGAACCCTAACGACTGTCTATCACTGTGCCAAATCTGAATAAACATGCGCTTATATATGGTTTGACTTCGTGATCGATCCTGGCCTTTAGATCTTGAGTGCATCCTGTGGTCTGAATTCGTCCAAGTTAATATGTCTCAAACGACGCCGTATTAATGTTACTTAAACGACGCTGTTTCAGGCTTCCATAGTTAACAATCTCCACCTTGGAAGCACTGGAAACAAACTCTTTGTGCAGCTTGCCCTGTCCCATTCTGTCATAGCTCTTTATCACTCTAGATTACTTGATATACAGCAAGTTCAAGCAGTGCTTGAACTTAGCTGGAGTGATAATTTTTGTGCCCATATCGGCTGGATTCTCTTCTGTGGGTACCTTCTTCAGTTCAATGATTTCATTTGCAACTTGGTCCCTCACGAAGTGATAACGGACATCCACATGTTTTGTTCTTTTGTGATACACTGGATTTTTGCTTAGGTGGATCGCACTCTGACTGTCTGAGTACACTGTAACCTTTCCACCAATTAGTTTTATTCCTGTCAGAATTCCTTTCAGCCATAAGGCTTCTTTAACTACATCAGTTACTGCAATGTACTTTGATTCTGTTGAAGACAGTGCTACAATAGGCTGCAACTGTGATTTCCAGCTTATACAATTTCCACCCAGTGTGAAGTAATATGCAGTTGTTGATTTTCTGGAATCCTTATCACCTGCAAAATCAACATCTACAAAACCAACCAGATCAAGTGCAGTATTTCTTTTACAGTATTCAAGCCCAACACAAACAGTACTGTTTATATACTTTAGCATCCATTTTAGAGCAGTCCAATATTCCATACCAGGATTGGACATATACCTGCTTAACATGGAAATGGCAAAAGCTAGGTCTGGCCTAGTACTAATCATGGCATACATTAGTGACCCCACAACATTTGCATAAGGTACAGACTCCATTTTCAGTAGCTCTGTCTCAGTTTTAGGGCATTCGGACTTACTAAGAATAAACTGACTGGTAAGGGGCATTGAGACCAGTTTGGCACCAGCCATGCCAAACTTTGTGACTAGTTTAAGTAAGTAAGATTGTTGCTGCAGTCTGAGTTCACACTTCTTTCTATCTCTGTTTATTTCCATGCCCAAAATTTTCTTAGCATTCCCTAGGTTTTTCATGCTGAATTCAGTGTTTAGTCTTTTCTTTAATTCACTGATCAAGGTTTTTGACTTACTGATCAACAGCATGTCATCCACATATAAAAGCAAGTAAATAGGCAGATTATTATCCATTTTAAAGTAGAAGCAACTGTCATATTGGCTTCTAGTGAATCCTATACCTATTATAAAGGTGTCAAACCTTTTGTACCATTGCCTAGGGGACTGTTTTAACCCGTATAGGGATCTTTTTAAAAGGCAAGCATGTTCAGGGAATTTAGGGTCAGTAAACCCCATGGGTTGACTCATATAGATTTTTTCTTCTAGTGTTCCATGAAGAAATGCAGTGGTGACATCCAACTGCTCTAGTTCTAAGTCTTGATAAGCAACTACAGATAGCATTAACCTAATTGTTTTGTATTTTACCACAGGGGAGA
Organism: Pistacia vera; assembly: GCF_008641045.1. Classification (NCBI taxonomy): domain Eukaryota; kingdom Viridiplantae; phylum Streptophyta; class Magnoliopsida; order Sapindales; family Anacardiaceae; genus Pistacia; species Pistacia vera. Next base: position 1,240,012 of record NW_022195586.1, on the reverse strand, counting down.
AGACTTCATTAAAGTCTATCCCCTCCCTTTGGGTAAACCCCTTAGCCACAAGTCTGGCTTTGTACCTAGGTGGGTCAGCTATGGAAATGCCCTCTTTAAGTTTAAATAGCCACTTACATTGGGTCAGCTTCTGATTACTAGGTTTTGGAACCAGTGTCCAGGTTTCATTCACCTTTAAAGATTGCATTTCCTCCTCCATAGCTGTTTTCCATTTGTCCCTATCCTTGGATTCCATGGCCTCTTGATATGTATCAGGTTTAGACCTAAGCACTTCAATCCCTGCAAGTAGAGCAGTGTAAATCAGTTCTGCATATGAATACCTTGAGGGTGGTCTTACCTGTCTTCTGGTTGTCTCTAGCCAATTGGTAGTTAGTCAGTTCATTTTGCTGTGGTTCTGGGAACTCTTCTACTTCCTCATCTTCAGCTTGGTCAGGTTCCTCAGGTGCAATTTCAGATTCAGGCTGCAGGGTAGTTTGAGCTTGTGCTTGAGGTGGGTTTACTTGATGGGTTTTGTGCTCCACCTCAATCTGTGTGGTATTGGTCTGTCTAGCAGCTTCTTCTGTGCTGTTGGTTGTTTCTTCATCAGGGTTAGTGCCTTTGCATGGGAATACACCCTCATTAAACACAACATCCCTGCTTACTAAGATCCTGACCCCTGGTGACTCTCTGTCCCACAGCCTGTATCCCTTTGTGCCCTCAAGATATCCAAGGAACACATATCTGGTTGATCTTGGCTCCAGTTTTCCCCCCACTGTGTGAGCATATGCAGCACAGCCAAACACTCTTAGGTGCCCTAGTTCTGGTCTTCTCCTAGACCATCTTTCTTCTGGACTGATAAGGCTTAGTACTGTGGAAGGACTCCTATTTACTAAGTAGGCAGCTGTGGAGAGTGCTTCTCCCCAGAAAGTTTTTGGTAGGTTTGAAGTGATCAAGAGGCATCTTACTTTGTCTAGCAGTGTTCTGTTCATCCTCTCAGCCACCCTGTTTTGCTGAGGGGTATTTCTCACTGTCCTATGCCTCAGAATCCCCTGTTCACTGCAGAATTTATCAAACTCCAGATTACAGAACTCAAGCCCATTGTCAGTCCTAAGGGCTTTCATCTTTCTGCCAGACTGGTTTTCAACAAGGGTTTTCCAGTCTTTAAATTTTGCTAAGGCTTGATCCTTTGACCTAAGTAGGAATACCCAGACCTTCCTGCTGTAATTAGCTACTATAGAGAGGAAGTAGCTGTTTCCACTATGAGATTGAACCTTTTCTGGCCCCTATAAGTCAGAATGTAGGTAATCCAAACAGTTGTTTACTAGGTGAACTCCCTTAGGAAAATTATTTCTGTGCTGTTTACCAAGTACACAACTTTCACAGAATTCTAGACTTGTAACAGTGTCTTTCCCAAATTGTCCTAGCCTGTTCAGTACATCCATTCCCTTCTGACTCATATGACCTAATCTTAAGTGCCACCTTTCTGTTACAGATAAATTTTTAGACCTAAGTGTTGTGCTGTTGCAGTCAGAATAAAAACCACCACAAAGTACATATATCCCATTTTTCTTTTCTCCTGTCAACACCAGATTCTCATTTTTATATACATTCAACACCCACTGTTAGCCTTATAACAGCAGCCTGCTTCATCTAGGGTGCCCAATGATATGAGGTTTCTCTTTAAGTCAGGTATATATCTGACTTTGGTCAACCTTATTAGTTTTCCCCCATTTAACCTAAGGGTAATGCAGCCAATCCCCTTAACCCTACATGCTTGATTGTTCCCCATGTACACAGTCTCATGATCAGACTCCTCAAAGTCTTGGAACCAACTCTTATTGGGGCTCATATGGAAAGTACAACCAGAATCTAACACCCATTCCTTTGCAGTGTTAGATATTGACACTGTTAGGACTTCTGGTTCATCCATTTGGTTACTAGTGGTGGCTAGGTTGCTCTCTGTGTTACCTAGTTTCTGTTTTCTCTTCCAATCAAAACAGTTTTTCTTTAGGTGGACTGTCTTATTACAGTAGTAACATTTCCTGGTTTCTGTTTTTGCCTTGTTGTTCCCCTTCCATTTCTTCTTGTTCTTACCCCCCTGGCTTGACTGAAACCCTTTACTAGGCTGAGCAGGTTCCATTCTACCCTTCACAAACAGAGTGCTATTGTTCCTCTTAAGAGTTTTAAGCTCTAATTCTCTAGCCTTAAGACCCGCAACTATCAAATCAACACTGGGTACAGTATCGGAGTACTGAAGGGCATTATTGACTACTTGGTAGTCTTCAGTTAGGGAATTTAGTAATATCATAGCAAGACTAGTTTGTCCTAGTTCTTGGTCTGTGCCCTTTAAGATTAGATTCATCTTAAGGAACTCATCTAAGTTTTTCTCTATGGACTTCGAATTATCCATCTTATAAGAGAATAAGGCTCCCTTTAAGAAAGCCAAATTCGGTGCAGACTGTAAAGCATATAGAGATTCTAATTTACCCCATAAACCAAGAGGAGTTTCGAATCCATCTACCTTCCGAAGGACACTGTCTGAAAGATTCATCACGATCAGGTTATAAGCTTCTTCGTCAATCTCTTCCTTCTTCTCCAGTTTCTCCTCTGACCATTTCTTGGGATCCTTTTCCAGTGCAATTGCAATTTTGTTATGTGAGAGAAGAGCCTTCATCTTCTTTTTCCAACTCTCGAAGTCGATCTTCCCATCGTATTGGGAGATCTCCATTCGGGTGGTGCTCATTTTCTTGTAATGGCAGGGAAAGGAAAGTCTAAGGCGGACTTGGCTTTGTTACACCAGAAGTTGCCAATTACTACCAGGCAGTTTTTAAGGCGGTCACTGATTTTCCAGCCGATATACCCTTACACTTTATTAAGATTTGACTCTCTAGAACCAATTCTAGACTCAAAGAAATAATCGAATCGAAAAACCCCCAATTTCCGAAACCCTAATTTTGTGAAACCCTAATTTCTGTTTCTTCAACAAAAAATTCCCAAATTCACAAAACCCTAATTTCGTAAAAGGACTTCTTATACCGAAACAATGACAGAGAAGGTGAGTCTAAGGCGTACGAGGCGTTGTTACACCAGAAGTTGCCAATTACTGCTATGCAGTTTTTAAGGCGGTCGCTGGTCTTCCAGCCGATATACCCTTACACTCGATCAAGATTTGACTCTCTAGAACTTAATTTGGAGACTCACAGGAATTGATTTGACAAACCCCCAATTTCTCAGAAGAACCTTAATTTTACGAAACCCTAATTTTTTAAAACACGAACTTCACTTTCAAGAAATGGCTCTGATACCACTGTTATAGCCGAAAACTTAATACTGATCAATCAACACAAAACAATCACACCAAGAAACAAGAAAAACACCACAAAATCAAACACACAGACAAGCCACGATTTACCGTGGTTCACTTATCCTTTTATGGATAAGCTACATCCACGTTGAGCTCAAGAACAGTATGAGCTTGCTGCACTTCGATTACCAGAAATAGTCAAGATTACACAGATTCAACCCTCACCAAATCTACCCGATTACAACAGCAACCAGCCTTACAAGATACTCTCTGAATATCCCAAACCCAAGAGAACACTAATCTCACCTGAATGATTAAAACCCCTAACCACTCGACTGATTTAACTCACAATCTGGAATGAAGAATCTCAACCCTAACACAGAGAAGAACATGCACAGAGAACCCTAACGACTGTCTATCACTGTGCCAAATCTGAATAAACATGCGCTTATATATGGTTTGACTTCGTGATCGATCCTGGCCATTAGATCTTGAGTGCATCCTGTGGTCTGAATTCGTCCAAGTTAATATGTCTAAAACGACGCCGTATTAATGTTACTTAAACGACGCTGTTTCAGGCTTCCATAGTTAACAATTTACATAAACTTGTGAAGGAAAAACGGTTTTACTTAGTTCATAATTATCAACACAAATTAATAAAGGGTGAATTTTTATAGCCTTAAACCTTACAGTGCATGCATAATTTATACATATACTTTCCTTCTCCAAAACAAAGTAATCAGATTCCTGAGCCTGACGGCATCTTTTAATCTGCACCGACTTCAATTTCTAAAACCCACAATAATAATTTCCTTAATTAATACTGAAACTCCTCTATGCACGATCTCTAGTATGTATGTAATCGAAACTACATCTATAAATTGAGTAATACTATATTTACAAACAAATAACTCCATACAAAGTAATGTGATAAAAAATGAATAGAAAAGTGAATTTAATGAGTTTGTCTTTTTGTTTTACTCTTCTATTTATTTTTTGTCACCTTACTTTGTATGAAAATCTTTGTAAGATTTTTTTGTAAGTATAGTATTATTGCTATAAATTAGATATGTAATCTGATCATGTGCATGTATAAACTTTTTATTTATAAACATTTTTATAAAACTATTAATTTATATATCTCATGAAATAGAACAATAACCGAACTTCAAGAGATAACATCTGCACGAAATTATACTATGTAAGAAATACAGTACTCTGATGAGTACACAGAGAGAGTCAGGCCAAGTTGCGATACAAATTTAACAAGCCAAGCTAGCCAACAAGCAAGCCATTAATAAAAGCAAGTTCCAACCATGCATGCATACAAGTTGATTGTACGTGTGATGATATTTATCTTATTTTCGGTGCGTTATATCCTCATCATCATTTATGGGCTTCTCTGACCATTCCAAATCCTTTGACATTAATATGATTTTGACCTGACGACGAAAAGCGGAAGAACAATATCAAAAAAAGAAAGGATCCACGTATATTGAAAGCTAGTCCATTTACCAAGTACATCCATCCATTCCTTTCTCTTGCTTGCTCTTTTTTCTATCTTCTCTTCTCAACGGGCACACGATTCTAGTAGTGGCAGCATCAATGCATTCAAGATGCTTCATGCCTCCACCTTATCGATAGAGTCAGCGCCTTTGCCGCTGAAAACTTACAAAGGTTTATGTTAAGAGAGAAGAAACTCAGCTATAACTCGTATTAGATTAGAGCAAATTTTTGAGAACTTTATGATGCCACGAGGAAAGTTACTTTACAATTGGTGACAGCATGAGTCACCGCGTGTTAACTAATAATTTCTGTCTCCGCAATTAATTTCATAAAAAAATTTATCTCTTTCCTTTAAGAAATAAAAAACTTCAAGATTAATGCACTCAAGTTAGTTAAATCTAATCCCACTTTTAAGTCCATTAATCTCTCCTAATACTCACATTTTGCATATATAATATAGGTACGACCACACAAAATAATTAAGTGTGCGTATTGAAATAAGTAACATTTTAGTTTAATTATATAACATATTTATAAATTAGTAATACTAGGTCCACAGGTACGTAACCTTAGAAAGCTCGTGTTTTCCCCTAGTTTAGGTTTCGTTCTTAGGTGAATTCAATCCAAAGAAGAACCGCTTGCAGGTAAAGCCCTCGCTCAGCCGACTTCACACTCGACATCGACACAATCCCAATTATCGATTGGTGAAAACAAGAAGGGCTGGGCTGCTTGCTCCATCAAACTATCTCTCCTCAGGCTGGATAGCTACATACACGTTTGCGGGCCAATTCCCTTTCTTTGAGATTAAGACTCAGGTGAGAAGGAAGGAATTAGGTTGCAGGGGAGCCCCATTCCCGATCGTCTTTGTAGGAGAAGCCTTTGATAAATTGTCCACAGGGCTCATGCAAAAAAGCGACTGGGTTAGTTTGGCCTTTAAAGCTGACCGAAACACGTTATACCTAACGAACTAGCGTAGCTGTGGGACTCTCGCTAGTATTGACCCCCTGGACTAGTACCGATGGTGGCTCCTCATCCGAGTCATGTTGGGCTAGGATGTTATCATATATCCAAGTGATCCCGGACAAGCAGCTTAGGTTTCCTATGCATACGACACTGAAAATGAAACCGAATGGGAACTAGTCCACCTGCCTCTTATGGGATTTTTCATAAAACACAATAATCTTCTTGATGAACAAGAAAGCGGCACTTCAAAAATTCCGCTGAGATTAGAAAAGTTCCGTTAGGTTCTTCGTCGCAACTCCTGTGTCAAAAGCTCGGGAAAACATAAATAAAGCAGATCAGATTGAGATAGATTGGCGGAGGCTACCTACCCATACCCATATTAAACAAAGTGTAAAATATAAAGGCTCAACCTCGACTCACTACTGGGAATCGTGGGTGCCGTAGAGCTTATCATAGAAATACAAAAACGTATCGCCCACTTCCTACAATCCGGCCTGAACCTTTGGGTAGGCTCCGCAGGATCAACAACAATAGCTGCACGGAGTACGGTAGAATTCCCCGGTACGGTCATTCGGGAAGTCCCTTCGAGGACGACTCCCATACAATTTTTTAGAGAGCTGGAGAAGCGTCTACGGGTAAAGCACCGTATCCATATAACTGCTTGCCACCTACGCTCCGCCATCCATTCCAAGAAGGGGGCAATTAATAGAAAGAGGAAGTCTCCTTCCGAAGGTCAAATCCATTGGACACAGAATCCTCATCTTCAAATTCACGTTCTTTTGGTATAATTCGGGGGGCTTGCTTCCTTTGTGACAAAGACGGGAGGGAATGTGCACGATTGAATGACCATGACTTTTCGATACTCACAGCCAGCCCCTTCTTTTTCTGCCTACCACATCTCTCTTCGATAGCGGGGGTTGGGGGTAGAACCCATATAGATTCGCAAGCACGGACTCGACATAATCATTAGTTTATGCTGGAACGCCGTGGACAATTACTCACAAGCTCGGCCTCAGTCAAGCAAAAGAGTGAAAGCGGCTGCCCCTCCCTACTGTCAAGCAAAAGAAAAGAGCCAAAGCGACTTGGTTTGGCCAGAGAGTAGTTCTTTGGCCGGATTAACACAACATTCCTCGACCGGATGTCAAGCAAGCTAGTCCATTCCTCCGTTACCATTAACTGTCTCACTTCCCTTCATCACTTAATTGACTATTTCTTAACTTTACACTTCTACTGAGTCGACAGCAACGACTTCTTCTTCCTCTGATTCTGATGTCGAGTGAGTCCGTTCCGTACCTTTATTCTCGTTCTTTGCAGTCGAGCTAGTCCGTAGCGACTAAAGGTAACTCTCTCCTGAAACGAAACCTGATGAGTTGAAACCTATTTTACAAGACCTATGGACACCAACTGCTAAATGGTTCATGGTTCCTCTTGCCAGAGGATTTTTTAATATTCACTAACCTTCCGACGAAGTGCTCCGGTTGCGGGATAATTGGTCACTCTATCTCTAGTTGCAGAATGAAACAACTGCTATTGATATTTTCGATTTTCTGCACTACTTCTCAGTGCACTTGCAGGGGTCGCTCACACACTCCTTACAAACGGATACTAATTAGTGCAAGAATGAATTCTTCCTTTCTCTCGTCGGATTGGGAGTGGCATGCGAATGCTAAGCCAACAAAATTAGATTCCAGGAACCTTTTTTCCTCACAATATTTTTTTATAACTCTCAATATGATAGTTCGTCATTGATCAGTTTATAAAATAGGTCTCACTTGCTTACTATTTACGAACCGACTAATGACGAGTTGTTACATCGAGGGTTGTGAGAGAAGATTGTGAAATTAGATTATGGACCTAACATTACTCGATTATATACGTGAGCATTGAAGCATAATCTAAAAAAGGCTATGAAAAATATATAAATAGCATTGTAAATAAAATTGGGTCGAATAATGTAACCCTAACCCAATCAATCAGGGTCCAGCTCTTGACCAAGGAGAAAAGTCAGCCTTGAAGCCCAATTATTTAGCAAAGAAAGACGCACATGCACTTTTTCGCCAGCTCAGCATAGAATGACGATATCTACCACGTGTAGACCCCATCTTTGACCAAAGCCATAACACGTGTCATCTCAATCCATGCTTTATCAAAGTACAAATCTTGAGATGCTCTTGTAATCTTGTTAGTTGTTACGTACGAATAATCCTCGTTCCTCATCAAGGTACCAAGTACTTTTTCTTCTTCTCTCACGTTTTACTTTCTCCCATATTTTTTTTCTAACACGTTTATTTCATTCAATAATTCGTATTCCCACTTCTACTTAATGGGTTCCTGATCTTTGTTTTCAGATTGTATTTTCCAAGAATTTTAATGTGTTGCACGTTCCTTTGAAGCTTAACGCTATTGAGTTTTTACATTGTTGATTGCAGAGGATTACAGTTTTAGATCAGAATTCGCGAGTTTGATAATGGTGTCGTGCGAATTTTGTAACACTAAACCTGCAGTTGTGTACTGCAGGGCTGACTGGGCCAAGCTCTGTTTGTTGTGTGATTACCAAGTTCACTCGGCTAATGCTCTCTCCCTGAACCATTTACGTTCGCAAATTTGTGATAATTGTAGAGCTGAGCCGGTTTCTGTTTGTTGCTTCACTGAAAATCTCATGCTTTGTCAAGATTGTGACTGGGACTCGCATAGGAATCACTCCGGGTCGTCTCTGCACGAGCGGTGTTCAGTTGAAGGGTTCTCTGGTTGTCCATCAGTTACTGAGATGGCTGCTATATTTGGTTTTGAATTGAAGGCCAAGAGTTTAGAGAATTTGGGTTCTGGGTTTGGTGCTTATGAGCAAAAAACGTTCAATTTGGATGATCTTTTGGTCCCGAAACAGAGTTGCTCTGTTTTTATGAGGTCTGAAAAGTATAATCGAGAGGTTTGCGAGCAGTTAGTGGAGATGTACCGGAGGGATTTGGAGAGATTGAATGGTGATGGAGCTGAACTAGAGCCGGGAACGCCACCGAATGGAGGTGATCAACAGGGGGGGAATATGGAAAGTCTTAAAATGGAAACTATGGATGGGGAAGGATTGCTACATCAGCAAACATTTACATCTCTGTTAAGTTTGGCTCCGAATGTGGATTTGAGAGAGTATTATGGCTTTTTTGCTGAAAATGATCTTATGTGGGATTGTCATCTCGCATATCAAGCAGCTCAGGTTGGTATCTACTGACATTTTTATGAACTATGAAATGATGGTTTTGTTTCTACTCTCTATTTACTTGCGTTTTGCAGTGATAATCTTACAGATTTTAGGTTTTGAATCTTTAGATCGCAAGACCAAAAATAGAAATAGACCTTAATTACAGTACATAAAATAAAATCAATATTATCAGGCCTTGTGCGCCTGATTAATGGATATGAAGAATAATTGCCTACATGGTTTGAGTTCTCGGCCGCATGGACAAGGTTGGATCATTTAATTTATCTTTTTTTTTTTTTTTTTTATGGCGTTTGTTACTTAGTTGAACTACACACCACCTTACTGTAAGGAAAATGATAACCTTAAACTTGCTGCTAGTTGTCTTATAAAGATACTCACATCTGAAGTACCATAACTGAAAAGATATGAAGAAATATCCTTTTTTTGGGATCTTAGTTATTATAAGAACACACAACTTTATGCATCTTCTTTGCTATATATTGGGATGCATTTGGCGTAATGATAAGCTTGACAATTGACATGCAACATTTGCAGAATCTCTCTAATCAACCATTGTCGTGCCACACATCAACAGAAGAAAGTAATAATACACCAATAATAGGGCAATCGATATCATCAGAATTAAGAGCAGTTGAATCCGAAACATGGGATAGCACTGGACTTTCCCACGTCCTTCATAACCCTTTTCTGGCCGGAAGTGAAGCTGTAACGGAGGCAAAATCCAGGGTTGACATGGACCTTTTAGCACAGAACAGAGGCAATGCCATGTTGCGCTATAAGGAAAAGAAGAAATATCGAAGGCATGCCTAGTAGCTTTTGCAGTTATATTTTACTTATTATATCTCTAGCTTTGTTTCTTTAGTCATTCAACCGATCTTATTCTGATTGTTGGTATTGTGAAATTTTGACAGATATGATAATCACATCCGTTATGAGTCAAGGAAGGCGAGGGCAGATACTAGAAAGCGAGTGAAAGGTCGGTTCGCCAAGTCAGGCGAAACTCCTGCTATTAAAATGTGATAATTGGGAGTTTCTGATTGTTGCCGACCTTATTTTAGTTCATTGTCTCTAGACTCTCAACTCTTCCCAAAAGTTTAAATAAAAAAAAATGCGGTGACTAGTGTTTCATTCCACCTTCCCAGGGGGATGAAATGAAGTCTAAGACTCTTAAGTATGTCCACAGAACTTAGATTGGGTTGAGTTACCTTGAATGTGTATACACTTCTGATATAAAAAAGGATAATTAGTTGAGCGTTAATTATGAAAACGTGAGCGATTGGCCACTGCCCAAGGCATCTGCAATAATTTGTTTATTATAAATTTCAAAAGTAATAGCCCAAGCGGATGATGCGCTGGTGCTACTCCGAAAATCAATAAATTCTAAGTCAATTTCAGAATTATATGTTATGTAAATAGCAAGCATTCTTTGAAGGAAAATGGTTCACAGACCTTGGTATACACGCTCGACTCATTAAGAATGCCTTCAATTTTTTGGGTTGTGCCGTGTAGAAACAACCCTGGAGGTGCGCTGGAGCAACTCAATAGGCTTTGCTAAAATCTTGCACATACACTAATACTATATATATTTAGAGTAATGCTAATTTTACAAAGACAAATACAAAGGGAGTATACAAAGACAATCCTATTCTTGATTTTCATGATTTCTCTCTCTCATTTTTTCGGTTTTTTCTTTGTTTTTTTCTTCTGGATGATGTCACTTTGTAACCCTCTTTATGTGAGTATTTATAAGGATAACATTTTTCATATATTTAACTGTTGGCATTACTGAAATTGCCTTCTGCCGAGAAAGTATATCTGACATATTGGCGATTCCCAAGAACACTGCCAAAACTCCTGCATGCATATACAAAAGCAGCCGATTTCATCAGGACAAATGTAGTGGTGAAATAATCTTTTCAAGATGCAATAAGATCTTGATCAATATTGAATGTCATAGCTTGTAACATTATATTTTACAACTGATATTCTAATATGTGTTTTATAATATAAATATCTAGTCAAAAGACGTGATTGCAACAATGTTAAATAGGTTGGCGATCTTTGATCTCATCAAACAATCCGCAGATAATTCAGATTTCCTGGGATTGGAACTGCAACACGTGATCGCAATCTCTTTAACTTCACACTAACTGTCTCAAAAAGCAATCTAGGATTGGTAACGTCTCTTTAATTATCTGGATGAAGCAGTTTGGATTTGAAGTAATTAAAACTCAAGTAATTGGACTAAATCAAATTAAGATTGTTTCAACTGAAAGGGAATATGACATTACCTAAAGTATTGATAAATTTATGTATATTTAAAAGACCATTTAATAAATTTTGATATGTTCATCACTCGCAAGCCCAAGATCTGAAAACCCCACATATAATTAATATTCACTGGTTGACAGTTGCAATTAATAGTTACTTAATTGTAGAATTGTCTGGTTTTGCCAAGTTGGAGATTGGACAACATTGATTAACGATGATCTATGAACCAGCCTGTATCCTGTAGAGGGTAACATGGTTACCTGGGAAGCTGGATAATTCAATTTCTTGTTAAACAATATATATAAATAGCATCTGTGAAGGTGACAGATTTATGATGAAGGCAGATCCACAGACAAGAACTGGAGTTTGTTTATATATATGCTTCCCCTCTGTGAGCTTCACCTAATTTTATTTAGTTAAGGCAAACATACAACCGTTTATTTAGGTATTTGCACGTGCACTCGATTAGCCTATATATTAAACCATATTAATAGAAACACCCGAGTTTCAAATGGATAAAACTAAAAACTGAGATTTAAACCATCATTTATTATATTGAATTATATATGCATTTGAATTTTTTAAATTTTGCCAATATTTATTGATTAAAATTGGTCTAGTAATATGATATCTCCCTCTTTTAGATATCAATTCTGATACTGCTATCGCAGTTGAGACCTGAAGCGTTTAGAATAGAGTAAATGACTTTTTCCCACCCAAAAAATAGCACAATCACACTTTTTGTTGTGAAGTGGGGCAAGATCGTCAAAAGCTAGTTAAAAGGTAAGGCAGAATGGTCATATTGTTATTTTGGCTAGATACCTTTCTAAACCCTAACTGTCGGTTTAGGCTGGTTTGGCATGATTTCAGCGTCGTTGATCAGCGCCGACTCCACCTTCAACTTCCCCATCCTTCACTCACAAAAGTCCCTCGCTTTCCCACTACACCAAGCACTCTAATCGCCAGCCACCGTTGGTTTTTTGTTCGCACGACCATTAAGCTTCTAGGCTAGATTCCGACCGATTTGGTTGCTGAAAATTCCACCTGAAGCCACCTGTAGCGTCAACGACACCTCCTCTCTAAAAGCCCCTGTTATCCTAGACCTTCGTTGTTCATCGTTCATTGAATGCTGACTGTTCAACAAAAAAACTAAACCACATCGCCCGCAATTGGAGAGCTATCACAATCCAGATTGTTAGGGCTATTTAAGAGGGATAGCCGATGATTTATTTGGTGGTAGAGGGTCAGATTGTGGTGGTCAGATTTGACCGGAATCGTACATGAAAGTTTAATTTGTGATGGTTGGCGATTGGGGATTGAAATTTGGTGGGGGTATTTTTGTCTTTGCAATCAATATTATTGTATTTAAAGGGAATTATCAACAGAATTTTTGTTTTGAGTGGAAAAATGATATTTTAAAAGTCTAAAATTGGGAAACTATCATTAAACCATTTTTGGGTGGGAAAAAGTTGTTAACTCTTTAGAATATTAAGAAGTGCTCTTGTAGACGATGCTTTATGAAGAAAGCACCTAAAGAATTTGTTTATATTTTTTTTATTTATTAAATAATTTGTAGTTAAATTAAGTAAAATACTTCTCGAAAGTGTTTTATATAGAAACTTTCCCAAAGAAATTCAAAACATTTTGGGGAACAACGAAACAAATATCTAAGAAGTGTATCCATGGAGTCTCAAAATTTAATTGGTCATTAATCCATGCCTTGAAAGCAGTCGATGAGCCGCGTAAGAGCATCTTTAATGGTGTTCTTAATTTTAAGAACACTTTTCATATAAATAAAAAATATTTTCATTAATTTCTAAATATAAAGAATAAAATTTTTATTCAAATCTGTTGATGCTTGATTTTGACACCAACGACTTGCATGTGCAAAGTGCTAAGAGAGTCTTAGAAATTACACATGATGGATTCATAAGATTCGAATATGGAGCTGATATTATATATGTTTGTAGAAAATATAAATATTAGATAGACAAGAAATGTTTTTATACCGGTTAGAATACTTAAAGCAAATCCTATATCCATTGTTATTTTATTGTTCTCTAACTATTTTTATGATATTTCCCATAAGACATACAAAGATGAAAAAATACTTTACTTATAGAGAGAAATAATGAAGCTCAAATGTTTGCCTAACTCTCATATGTCCAACTTCCCTCTTTTTGTGAAGAGAAATGTCAATTTATACACCTTTGAAGTCAATGTAATGAGTTTTTTTGCAAATTATCTTAACACATGGAGAGCTCTCATTCGTCCTTATCTTAAAATGAGATAAGATTGGTATAAAATATCTCTGAGGCGGTATGAGCTTGGCAGCTAATACACTTTGTCTTTTAGACACTTGTTGAGTTGACATCAACGTGACTTTTTAGGCATAATAAAATCCAATAGTGCTCTTTAAATTTAATGAATGTGTTCTTTATTTTCAAGAAAGAGACTTAATAAAAGAGAGAATTAATAAATAAAATACATCGAAACTTGTAATTTATTAATTAAAATTAAGATAGTGAATGAAATTTGATTCTTTAGATGTGAAGAGTCAAACTCACTCTTTAATTTATATTTAAAGAATAAAAAATGAACTGTTACTTTTATGAATAAACTCTTTATAATAAAGAATTTGAGTCATATGAAGAGTTTTTCTCAGGTATTCTAAATACATATTATTTGTATATAGTCGACATGGAAATAGTTAATACATGTGCTGTGCGTAGACTTGAATAGTTAGATGAATGGATCAACTTGGCAGGTCAAGAGCTGAGATTTCATTTCATTAAAAAAAAAAAAAAAAAAAAAGAATGTCGTAAATGGTGCCACCAAACAGATGGCTCCTGTCAACAAAAACATCAATTCTGCGCAAACACAAAAAATGGTCCATCGCATTCGCACCCACAAAACTTTTACCTTAATTCGAAAGTGATCACGTTCCACTAAACAAAGTGAAAAAAAAAAAAAAAAAAATTGACTAAGAATCGAGCACAATCCATGGGCAATTGGTTTAAGTAAAGTAACAAAATTGGATGGGAAATTTCAACGAGCTCCTTTAACTATGCAAAGACTTCTACGTCTCACCATGTGACAATGTCTCGATTACTGAGCTTCCCATTGCAAGATTCTCTCTCTGAAAATGGAGATCAGGAGATGCATTGACATTTTACATATATACATTCATATATATCTCTGCATTTTCTAAAATGCTTTCGAGAAGCTTCGCGGGCTTCTTATTCTCTCTCCTTTCTTTTGCCAGTAAGTCTTTTTTCAAGATCAATCCTGCATTTTTCATGTTTTCAGGATCAGTTTGGATGTAGTTTGTCAGTTTTAAACGTCTTTATTTAATATAAATCTACCTGCTATTGCCCACCTGCGTTTCTATCTCTTTCAGTGATCCCATTTAAGTTTGTTTTATATTTATGGTGTGTCAACTAGTGGAACTAAGTTTCAGTTCTTTTATTGTTGGTTTTTTTTCTGGCTCAACTATATTATGGTCTTTCTGTTCTCATTTAGGCATGCCCATGTGTTCTTTATTCAACTTCTTTCTACACTTACGTGTCTTTTTAATGGAAATTAGAGGGGAAAGAGTCGGATGATTGATTAGTAAGTATTTGTACGTAGGATACTATGCTTGAGACGAATCCCCAGCAGAAACAATGGGGTGCACTTCTTCAGTATACGCACTGGGGAGGAAGAAGAAGGTGACTATCCCCGAAGCGGTGGTGTTTGTTCCCTCTGTGAAAATCCCTGCACAATCTGATCTTCAAAGGCCACTTAAAGGTCTAATCCCGCGGGAGCTTCTAGATAGGTTGGTTTGTCTCAGGAACCAGATTGTATTAGTGGCTGAGGATACTGGTAATCATCAGTTTCATAATCCTGTTGGTTCTTTTCTTGTTGTTTGAATTATATTGGTTTTCTTCTAAATAGAAATTTTGATTCCTGCAGATGCATCTGCAATTATAGAACTACGGCGGGCGCTGGAGGAGTACTTGTCCCTTTTACTTGGGCTCCCCAAGAAAGGTACTAGTATATGCATCTCTTGTCACTCTCTCTGTATCTTTCACTCTGTTTCTGCCATAACCAATTTTGATATATTGCAGAACATGGCCTCCAGGACTTGGTAGAATTCAAGTGGAAAAATCTGGAAGATGGTAGACAAGTAAGAGAGTGCAAAAGCCATTTTTTGCTGGTTCTTCTGTGTTACTTTCATTATACTAATCGGACCATAATTGGGCTTATAATGCGTTTAGCAGGAAACCTGCGTAGCAAACTCCTGGTTTGAATTACTTTCTGTGGTTCACATGATGGCTATGCTTACATTATCAGAGGCCAATACACTGATGATCCCCAAGGACTACTCTGGTTCGGGTGTGAGGGTTGTATCTACAGGTCTATAGTTTTTTTTATTCAGAGGCCTTTCTACGTTTATTCTTCAATTACTGATGTTGATGAAAATCTTAGCTGATCAATTATCATTTCTAATGTTTACTATCAGATTGCAAGAGAAATGCTGTTGATTTACTGCTCAAGGCTTCGGGATACTTGGAATTTTGTGTCAAGAATGTGCTCATTCACATGCCACCTGATATCAAGTATGTTGGCAAAGCATAGTTAAGGTTCTTTGCACAAACTCTGATTTCCATTGAGAAATTATATATGATTTCAGGAATAGGTTGCCAAAAGATTTTCAGGATGGTGTATTGGAAGCTATTTCCATTCAAGCACTAGGCCAGGTATTCATTTAGTACTCGATGTCTCCAGAATAAGTTGTCATCTAAATATCACCAATTCTTTGGCATCTGATGTGCTCCTATGAATATCTGATCTTATTGAAAATATCAGGGAACTGAAATTCAACTCGGTTTAGCCGTTGAAAGTCAAAAGGCCACCTTATCAGTCAAGAGGAGATTGGCATGTGAGCTATTGATCTATTTTAGTCAGGTGTGTAATAAATTATCCAAAACTCATTGTTGCAGAATTTGATAATTAAGGAGATTTACTAACAAGATTTGAATAGCTTTTCAAGGGACTCTAAGATGAAAGTATATTTCTGTTTGTTTCCTATGTAATGATCTCTTATTTATCCGATTTCTCCAAGCTTTGATTAGGCTTATCAATGCTTGTCTGGATGTGACATGAATCACGGTTATGGAAAGAAGCATATGTGGTTCATCAAGTGGAAATTTCTTGAATCAAAGGTCTTTGATACTTCATTTCTCTGATTACAGTATATATGCATAGTTCTGTTGCTGCAATTAATAAATTATCGATATCAAATTCTAATTACTCAGCAAATATATCAGGCTGCAGCGTACTATTACCATGGTCTTATACTCGACAAGGGTAATGAACCGTCTTGTCATGTTAGCGCCGTGTGTTGTTTCCTTGCCGCGGAAGAACTGCTAGCAGAGAGCAAAAGGGCCTGCTTAAGCTTTTGCCTTGCAGCTCCGATAACCAGGTTAGTTTCTAATTGGTTACCTGTGGTGATTTTTTTGCTTTTTCTTACTTCGTAGCTCAATCATATTTCCATTTTGATTTTGTTTTTGGCAAGATCTCCTCCACTTTGGGGTGCTATGAAGCATTTACATCAGAAAATACCAGAAGTTGCATCAAGGAAGTCTCAGATGTATGGTTATCTCTTAGAAGAAGAGAAGTAAGGGTCTCGTATTTTCTATGTAATTTTAGTTCATTGTATTCATTCTAGAGCTCATAATGTAAATTGCTTCATTTTTAATGATGCAGGGCTCTTCAAGCACCAGAGCTACCAGATTTCCAACTGTCACTAAGACCTGACGACTATGAATTGCCAGAGATGGATCAAGCTTGGAACAGAGAAAAGTGGGAAATCGAGAGCCACTCCCTGAAAGAGCACCTCAAAGATTATGAAAACGGCATTGAAACAGAATAACACACCCCTCTATTGCTTCCTTCTTCTTCATTTAATCTGTAGTTTAATATATATTGTAATTTTTGCCTGCAAAACTTCATTGCTTTCTTATGCGAGCTAATATAATACTATAGAATGGCAAAAAGCAAGGATATTGATTCTCTGGATCTTTCTTAACCATGTCTGTGTAAATGTTCAGATGTTCAGTTCATTCACTAGTTTCTTTAATTTGAATCTACCAGCAATACCATTGTATAACATTTACAAAGTTAGTCTGCCAGAAGATTTAATGAAAATTTAAGGCCAAACACATTTCCAATTCTGAAAAAGTCATTTCATCATGAACTATGAGCCTATTATATGCTGAAGCTGAAATTTTACAACTATATACTGGAACTGTGACATTCCTCTCTTTTACAGTCTCAATCTTAAATCTCATCCCTCTTTCGTGTTCATCTCTCAGAAGCTGTACTCATAAATTTCTTGGCAGCCATAATTGCAAGTGCCATATAGGAGAAGAAACCCAAGTAAGATAACACAAGCGATATCATTACTCGGTTGCAAAATTTGCTGACGCTGTCACAAACAGCCGTCCAACCAATTTTTTCTTCTCCATATTTACTCAGATAACCAATTGCACTCGCCGCAGCACATCCAGATATCAGCAACACCATTATCACCTGCAACACCAATTTTCTTAGTAGACATACTGAAATTTAAGTTACAATCTTTAGTTTCACTTTCAATTTAGAATTTGCTTACCATGTCGTGCAAAAATAGATAAAAACACTTGTTGAGTTGTGATTCTGAACGGCTAATAACGCAAACAAAGATTAGTGATAGGAACGAGAATATACATGCTGTTATGTTCGCACCAAGGAAGAACCTGCAACATAAAAAAAATATAAGGAAATTTTCTTATCAGTAAAATACCCATTTATGAAATGTTAATGGTCAAAATAAAATGAAAGAGTGGTATTTAATTACCTCATTGCAGAAGAGTCACTGTAAGTGGCAACAAGTTTGATCCCAAATAGCATAACAGATTCGGTGCTGGTGAGCATGACAGAGATTGCAGCCAAGGTGAAAGCAATGGCTAGAATTCTGAGCATGACTTGGGCCATGAAGAAGCTTCTTCTGGTTGAAGATTTGACTGCTATTTCTGATGCCATTAGAGAGCCTTCTGCGTAAAATATAGAAAAAAACTTGCAGAGCAAAATCTGGGGCCACCCGGGTACCCTAATAAATAAGATTTAAGGGGTTATCTGGTGCTGGCAATAGGAAAAAATCTAAGTTGATTATTATTATTATTATTATTATTATTAGATGTAGGAGAAGCTGAGATTTCTAGAGAGCTAAAATTGGAAAAAACAATAATGGTGGTTAAGTTTTGGCTCCATTATAAGTCAGTCCAGTCTTTGATTGGGGTAAATTGTTTCACATTCTTGCCCTTGCCCAAATTTTTTACAAATCAATTAAAATTAATAAAATTGCGTTAAGATACTACATTTGTAGTCATGAAGTTTGTTTTATATTTATGGTGTGTCAACTAGTGGAACTAAGTTTCAGTTCTTTTATTGTTGGTTTTTTTTCTGGCTCAACTATATTATGGTCTTTCTGTTCTCACTTAGGCACGCCCATGTGTTCTTTATTCAACTTCTTTCTACAATTACGTGTCTTTTTAATGGAAATTAAAGGGGAAAGAGTTGGATGATTGATTAGTAAGTATTTGTACGTAGGATACTATGCTTGAGACGAATCCCCAGCAGAAACAATGGGGTGCACTTCTTCAGTATACGCACTGGGGAGGAAGAAGAAGGTGACTATCCCCGAAGCGGTGGTTTTTGTTCCCTCTGTGAAAATTCCTGCACAATCTGATCTTCAAAGGCCACTTAAAGGTCTAATTCCGCGGGAGCTTCTAGATAGGTTGGTTTGTCTCAGGAACCAGATTGTATTAGTGGCTGAGGATACTGGTAATCATCAGTTTCATAATCCTGTTGGTTCTTTTCTTGTTGTTTGAATTATATTGGTTTTCTTCTAAATAGAAATTTTGATTCCTGCAGATGCATCTGCAATTATAGAACTACGGCGGGCGCTGGAGGAGTACTTGTCCCTTTTACTTGGGCTCCCCAAGAAAGGTACTAGTATATGCATCTCTTGTCACTCTCTCTGTATCTTTCACTCTGTTTCTGCCATAACCAATTTTGATATATTGCAGAACATGGCCTCCAGGACTTGGTAGAATTCAAGTGGAAAAATCTGGAAGATGGTAGACAAGTAAGAGAGTGCAAAAGCCATTTTTTGCTGGTTCTTCTGTGTTACTTTCATTATACTAATCGGACCATAATTGGGCTTATAATGCGTTTAGCAGGAAACCTGCGTAGCAAACTCCTGGTTTGAATTACTTTCTGTGGTTCACATGATGGCTATGCTTACATTATCAGAGGCCAATACACTGATGATCCCCAAGGACTACTCTGGTTCGGGTGTGAGGGTTGTATCTACAGGTCTATAGTTTTTTTTATTCAGAGGCCTTTCTACGTTTATTCTTCAATTACTGATGTTGATGAAAATCTTAGCTGATCAATTATCATTTCTAATGTTTACTATCAGATTGCAAGAGAAATGCTGTTGATTTACTGCTCAAGGCTTCGGGATACTTGGAATTTTGTGTCAAGAATGTGCTCATTCACATGCCACCTGATATCAAGTATGTTGGCAAAGCATAGTTAAGGTTCTTTGCACAAACTCTGATTTCCATTGAGAAATTATATATGATTTCAGGAATAGGTTGCCAAAAGATTTTCAGGATGGTGTATTGGAAGCTATTTCCATTCAAGCACTAGGCCAGGTATTCATTTAGTACTCGATGTCTCCAGAATAAGTTGTCATCTAAATATCACCAATTCTTTGGCATCTGATGTGCTCCTATGAATATCTGATCTTATTGAAAATATCAGGGAACTGAAATTCAACTCGGTTTAGCCGTTGAAAGTCAAAAGGCCACCTTATCAGTCAAGAGGAGATTGGCATGTGAGCTATTGATCTATTTTAGTCAGGTGTGTAATAAATTATCCAAAACTCATTGTTGCAGAATTTGATAATTAAGGAGATTTACTAACAAGATTTGAATAGCTTTTCAAGGGACTCTAAGATGAAAGTATATTTCTGTTTGTTTCCTATGTAATGATCTCTTATTTATCCGATTTCTCCAAGCTTTGATTAGGCTTATCAATGCTTGTCTGGATGTGACATGAATCACGGTTATGGAAAGAAGCATATGTGGTTCATCAAGTGGAAATTTCTTGAATCAAAGGTCTTTGATACTTCATTTCTCTGATTACAGTATATATGCATAGTTCTGTTGCTGCAATTAATAAATTATCGATATCAAATTCTAATTACTCAGCAAATATCATCAGGCAGCAGCTTACTATTACCATGGTCTTATACTCGACAAGGGTAATGAACCGTCTTGTCATGTTAGCGCCGTGTGTTGTTTCCTTGCCGCGGAAGAACTGCTAGCAGAGAGCAAAAGGGCCTGCTTAAGCTTTTGCCTTGCAGCTCCGATAACCAGGTTAGTTTCTACTTGGTTACCTGTGGTGATTTTTTTGCTTTTTCTTACTTCGTAGCTCAATCATATTTCCATTTTGATTTTGTTTTTGGCAAGATCTCCTCCACTTTGGGGTGCTATGAAGCATTTACATCAGAAAATACCAGAAGTTGCATCAAGGAAGTCTCAGATGTATGGTTATCTCTTAGAAGAAGAGAAGTAAGGGTCTCGTATTTTCGATGTAATTTTAGTTCATTGTATTCATTCTAGAGCTCATAATGTAAATTGCTTCATTTTTAATGATGCAGGGCTCTTCAAGCACCAGAGCTACCAGATTTCCAACTGTCACTAAGACCTGACGACTATGAATTGCCAGAGATGGATCAAGCTTGGAACAGAGAAAAGTGGGAAATCGAGAGCCACTCCCTGAAAGAGCACCTCAAAGATTATGAAAACGGCATTGAAACAGAATAACACACCCCTCTATTGCTTCCTTCTTCTTCATTTAATCTGTAGTTTAATATATATTGTAATTTTTGCCTGCAAAACTTCATTGCTTTCTTATGCGAGCTAATATAATACTATAGAATGGCAAAAAGCAAGGATATTGATTCTCTGGATCTTTCTTAACCATGTCTGTGTAAATGTTCAGATGTTCAGTTCATTCACTAGTTTCTTTAATTTGAATCTAACAGCAATACCATTGTATAACATTTACAAAGTTAGTCTGCCAGAAGATTTAATGAAAATTTAAGGCCAAACACATTTCCAATTCTGAAAAAGTCATTTCATCATGAACTATGAGCCTATTATATGCTGAAGCTGAAATTTTACAACTATATACTGGAACTGTGACATTCCTCTCTTTTACAGTCTCAATCTTAAATCTCATCCCTCTTTCGTGTTCATCTCTCAGAAGCTGTACTCATAAATTTCTTGGCAGCCATAATTGCAAGTGCCATATAGGAGAAGAAACCCAAGTAAGATAACACAAGCGATATCATTACTCGGTTGCAAAATTTGCTGACGCAGTCACAAACAGCCGTCCAACCAATTTTTTCTTCTCCATATTTACTCAGATAACCAATTGAACTCGCCGCAGCACATCCAGATATCAGCAACACCATTATCACCTGCAACACCAATTTTCTTAGTAGACATACTGAAATTTAAGTTACAATCTTTAGTTTCACTTTCAATTTAGAATTTGCTTACCATGTCGTGCAAAAATAGATAAAAACACTTGTTGAGTTGTGATTCTGAACGGCTAATAACGCAAACAAAGATTAGTGATAGGAACGAGAATATACATGCTGTTATGTTCGCACCAAGGAAGAACCTGCAACATAAAAAAAATATAAGGAAATTTTCTTATCAGTAAAATACCCATTTATGAAATGTTAATGGTCAAAATAAAATGAAAGAGTGGTATTTAATTACCTCATTGCAGAAGAGTCACTGTAAGTGGCAACAAGTTTGATCCCAAATAGCATAACAGATTCGGTGCTGGTGAGCATGACAGAGATTGCAGCCAAGGTGAAAGCAATGGCTAGAATTCTGAGCATGACTTGGGCCATGAAGAAGCTTCTTCTGGTTGAAGATTTGACTGCTATTTCTGATGCCATTAGAGAGCCTTCTGCGTAAAATATAGAAAAAAACTTGCAGAGCAAAATCTGGGGGCACCCGGGTACCCTAATAAATAAGATTTAAGGGGTTATCTGATGCTGGCAATAGGAAAAAATCTAAGTTGATTATTATTATTATTATTATTATTATTAGATGTAGAAGAAGCTGAGATTTCTAGAGAGCTAAAATTGGAAAAAACAATAATGGTGGTTAAGTTTTGGCTCCATTATAAGTCAGTCCAGTCTTTGATTGGGGTAAATTGTTTCACATTCTTGCCCTTGCCCAAATTTTTTACAAATCAATTAAAATTAATAAAATTGCGTTAAGATACTACATTTGTAGTCATGCAAAGTCCACAGTGATTGGATCAGCAGATTTCCTGGATTATGATAAGATTTGCGTAACGGGTTAAAATAAAAATCATTTTCAGATGACAAAAGATATTTTAGTAATTGGATGAATATGCAACAAACATTGGACGTTTAGGTCCAATTACTAGGCAATGGGAAAACTTATAACGCGGACAGGACATTTCCCGCTCCACCTAAGCTTATCCTATACCTGCACCCAAACATGTCTCTGAAATCCATAGCATTTTATGGCTGTTACTGCCCGGTCCCTCCATCTACGAAATTCAAACACTCACACCCACTGTGAAGTGTTCCTCTAATCCAGCAATGTCGTTTCGTCGCAAATTCTCATACATGCATTCACGTTTGGTACATGGCGTTTCGTCACAATTGTTTCATTTTCTCAACCGTCCTCATAATCTCTCGTTAGAGAGTCCATATAAATCTCTCGACAACATCCGTGAAATTGTTTCACTAGCTCCTTTGCTATGACGACAATTGCAGCTTCTGTGGCCGCTTTGTTACCGGTTTTTCGGTCGATTCGGAGACATGTGGCAGTCAAAACGACGTCATGTTTGGCGGAGATTAGAAGGTTGGAGATGAGGAATGTACAAGGTACGAGAAAGAGATTGAAGGATTACTTCGAGGAGTCTAAAGATTTGATTAAATCAGACGGTGGTCCGCCTTGCTGGTTCTCGCCGTTGGAGTGTGGGTCCTGCTCTCAGGGTTCTCCTCTCCTCTTCTTTTTGCCTGGTTAGTCTCTATTTATTTAATTAATTAAGTTTTTCTGTCTGTTTTCGAAATTTTCTGACAAAACAAGCAGAGGCTTTGAGAGGGAAAGGCTAGCCTAGGCGTATTGTTACCATTTTGTTGATAACAAATATAGTCTTTCTTTTACTGTAGCTATAGAAGTCTATTTGAAATTAATGTTTTTAATTGTGAAGGAATTGATGGTGTGGGACTTGGACTAATAAAGCATCATCACATGCTTGGAAAGTAAGTAGATTTGGTTGCTTTATAATGTGTTTGACACCGCTTTTGACACTACGGAAAACATTTTTTTTTTGCCAATATATAAGTGCTTAGTTAAAAGCTTTTTCTGATAAAAGAACGGTGAAGTTTATTTGCGGAAAGAGCTTTTACTCAAAAGCGCTCCATATTCATCCTTACTCCACCATCTTCTATGATTAGAACTGTCAAAATTATTAAAATTGGTTTTGAACCTTTGTAGCCAAGTTCACTTGTTTGATATAATTATCTGCCTCTTATGTTTTCATTGGTTATGTTGCCTAATTAATATTTATTTTTTCTGTTGAAGGATTTTTGATATATGGTGCTTGTATATTCCAGTCAAGGATAGAACATCATTTACAGGTCCTTTCATCCATCTTAAATTATTCACTTGTTGGTTTTACCACGTGGAATTGGAATGAGAAATACCAGTCATGATTCTGTTTTAAACTTTTTTTTCCTATGGGAAACTTTCAGTTTCATCCAATTTTTACTCAGAGGCTGAATTTCATGTTGCCATATGAAGCCTTATTGTAATCAAGTATTTCATGGTGCAGGCCTTGTCGAGCTGGTTGAAGAAACAGTTAGGTCAGAAAGTCATCATTCACCAGCTAGACCTATATATCTTTTTGGAGAATCTCTTGGGGCATGCATTGCACTAGCTGTTGCATCTCGCAATCCTGCTGCAGATCTTGTACTAATTTTAGCTAACCCAGGTGAGAAATTCATTTATCCTGATTTTTGTTAATGGGATTGGTTTCTATATATTACTTGGAATGATAAAATAGTTGTTTTATGATAGGATTGCAGTCCTTGGGAAAATTAAAAACAAAATAAATTAAGAGGTCGCAACAGGTACACTGTGAAGTTTCACTGAACCAAAAAGTCATATGTATAGGAGACTAATTAGAGCCCTCAGTATGAAGCGAAAATGTTCTGCTTCAATACCAAGTCTCCAATTGAATCAACTTTGCAAAAGCTAATTGTTTGCTTTCATAGGTCCTAATTAATGTTCTTTCTGCAGCTACATCTTTCGGCAAGTCACAGCTCCAAGCATTACTACCTTTTTCGGAAGTCATCTCTGACCTACTCGATCTTAGCTTTCCTTATATACTGAGCTCAATGAAAGGTTTATCTTGTTCTTTATAACTTCTTTTCTCTTGCTTTGCTAGTTTTTCAAGATACTTCTTAGTTTTTTAGGTGGGCCCAAAATGCCCATCTCTCCAGCCTTTATTTATTTATTTATTTAATTAGATTATAAATGTGGTATACCATTCTCATGCACCTGATAATGGACATCATGAATTCAAAACATTCAGCTGCTCTTTTTTCTTTTATCTTGTTGCTTCAAATGGAGCATCTCTGATTTTGGAGCTAGGATAAAGATCCCACATAAATTTTGACAATTGATACCAACAATTCTGTCAAAAAAAACTAGGTAATCTTCTGAAAATGGTGACCGCTAGCATGGTGAAGGGAATTCCTTTGCAACAAACAGTTGCAGATCTATCTCAAGATTTAGTTGCAATGCCATCTTACCTCTCTGTAAGTTTTAACTCAAAAATATGACTTCATAAATACGTATTAGTAATAACAGGTTATTACCGTAGACCCTCCTACAGGATGACTTAATTTTATCAACACCTAGTGTTTTCGAAAAGTATTACAAATTTCCAGAGAGATCAATTTAGTTATCAAAACCCCCTAAAATTATTAACGAAAGTCCTATTAAAGTATTAAAACCCACTCTAAGAAGGCAGTATGTAATATTTTGTGAAAGTGAAACTAGTGGGTGATGACTAACTGAACAATTCTTTGGGGGGATCTATGATAAATACCCATGTAATAACATACTTGTTTATGTAAAAGACTATAAGCCTTGTCCCGAAAAGGAAATCAAGAATTTGTAAGACTGTGTGAGAGATACTTCTCTGCATTTGTTAATATAGTTGATTCCGTTACCTGCATTGCTTGTGATGCTTTTCATCGGGCTGCAACATTGCTATCTATATAAGTATGTCAAAATGTAAAGTGGCTTTGATTTAGTGGTATCATTTTGCATTTTATGGTTAAAGTGATTGCAACTCTGAGAGTTCATGTGGAGACAACTGTTTTGTGTTTGATTTTCCAAGCTGATGCTCAGGTTATAATTTCTCGTCATGTGCAACCAACAATTTGAACAAGAAATGATCTAAGTTGCAGGTTCTCACTGACATCTTACCACAAAAAACATTGATCTGGAAGCTTCAGATGCTTAAAACAGCTTCTGCATTTGTCAATTCATGCATTCATGCTGTAAAAGCTCAAACGCTGATACTTTCCAGGTCCTTTATCTTTAGCATAAATCCATTAAGTTTTGAAATTATTCGGAAAATGTTTTGTTAGTGACAAGAATCTATTACTTACCCATAAATACCACGGTTCAAGCAATTTATCACTAAAGTTCATGATTTTTTTCCAAATGATGGCTTGAGTTCACTTCATGTCTTTTCAGTGGAAGAGATCAATTGCTACCTAGTAAAGAGGAAGGTGAAAGACTTTGTCATGTACTACAAAAGTGTGAGACTCGGCATTTTTGGAACAATGGTCATTTCCTTTTTTTGGTAAATAATCTCTCTCTTTCTCTCTCTCTGTTTACATTCCAATTCGAAGTGAATATGTCTTTTATGTATACCTTGGCTCTTAAAATTCATGTTATAAATTTACTTGTACAAGAAAAAGACTGATTACACACTATTATTATTGCAAGTTAATGAGGGAGACACCGATGTGAAGTCCTCCATTCTGACCTAAACTAAGAGATAGCAAATGACAAGTAACAATCAAGCATCACATGACTTGAGCAAAGATACAATCAAAAGATTTGAAAAAATATCATTTTATAAAACAACAGAACAATATAGGAAAATACACTTCTATGCACCAAATTAGCATTTCTTCATACACTTCACCAGATATTGAATTCTGGGATAGCCGTTGTGCCTTCTCAAAATTTATGTATGATATGACTGGAACAACTCTGATTTGCAATAATTATAGGTATTTTTATAAGTTTGCTTGTTTATTATTTTGTAATATTGTTGTTTGTATTATAGTTCTCTCATCTTTCATGCAAAAGGTTTCCGGGGAACTTGGTATTAATCTATAGTTTTTGATATTATTCTATATTTCCCTTATCCCATGGCAGGAAGATGGTCTTGACTTGGTAAGTATCATCAAGGGTTCATATTTCTATCGTTGTGGAAAGTGCCTCGACTATGTATCAGATTATGTGCCATTAACCCCTTCTGAATTTAATAGAGTATATGCATATCACAGGTAGGTGATATTCTGTTAGACTTACAAATGCAGTTGAAATTTGCTCTTATGATAATATTAAAAAAAGGTCTGGCAATCGGCCAATCTCCAACAGCTTATCATAGTTTTGTGTATGGGGCATGTATTAATGATTAGCTAGAAAGACCAAATGTGTACTCAATCTATTAGATATACTTTTAATTGACATTGGATTGATCGGTTGACTATACTAATGACAAAGGTAGTTAACCTTTTGCCCTTACGTCTCAATATCAATAAGCTAGACCCATGCTTCGAGTTGTTTCATGCCATAAATAAACTCGAACACTCAAGAAATCCGTTGGACAGGCGGATTCACATCTCTTACAACCAACACAGTCGTCCGTTCTCGGAGCAGAAGCAATTTGCTTAGCTTTACATCCGTCCCAAGGTATCATTTCTAATACATCTGTGGGGCAGGCGCGGACACATTGAGTACACCCTATACATGTATCATAAATCTTTACTGAGGAAGTATATAGCAAATTTTTTTAAATATGGAATCTATATCCTATTGTTTCACATTGTTATATAAGCCTTTTGTAGAAATGCTCTGTAAAAACTTGAAGTTTCACTGGTTATCTTCATTCCAGGGGACTTTGTATCAAATTGTATCGTAATTTATTGGAGTTTATTTTGGATATGATTTTCTCACAGTTTGTATATTTTCAGAGTACTTAGCTACATTTCTTCTCCCATGCTACTCTCCACTTCTGAGGATGGGAAGATTGTGAAGGGACTTGGGGGCATTCCTTCTGAGGGACCAGTCTTGTTCGTCGGCTATCACATGCTTTTGGGATTGGAATTAATCCCTATGATCTGTCGACTCTTTATTGAAAGGAAAATAAGTTTGCGAGGAGTAGCACACCCATTTTTGTTTACAAAATTGAGAGAAAATTCATGCCATTATATACCACCATTTGATGCAATCGCAATGACTGGTGCCGTTCCTGTCTCAGCAAATAACTTCTATAAACTTCTATCATCAAAGTCTCATATCCTATTATATCCGGGAGGTTTACGTGAGGCTCTTCATCGGAAGGTAATATTCTTCATGGTTTAAATATACCTTGATAAATGCTTAAATATCTTACTCATTTCAAATTATTTTAAGTCACAATTTTAGTGATTGAAAGTCTACAATATTGTGAGTGGTCATCCTTTTTAACATTTTTTTTCGCTTGTAAAAACATGATATTCTGGCCTAATTCAGGGTGAGGAGTATAAGTTATTCTGGCCAAAACAGCCGGAATTTATCAGGATGGCGGCTATATTTGGAGCTAAAATTATACCATTTGGTGTTGTTGGAGAAGATGATCTCTCTAAAGTAAGCTTCAAAAGGTCTCAATTTTATTTTATTTTTCTTCACCATTCTCAACCTTGGCAGCTATTTTTTTCCTTCAGCTAACACATATTATGTCCATATGAAGCTGCTGCTGTGGAATGAAAATATTCTTATTAGGAGATTTTAGGCATATGTAAGCAATTTGAAGAAGAGATTTTAGAAAAGTTCGTTACAATAGCAGTTCCTCCCTATATTTTTTTTAGGTGTTCACTTGAAATTCTCCTTGTAAGAGGTGTTACATGGATACATATACATGTGTCTGGATGTGTATGTGTTTGCTTCCTTGTTTCTTTGGAGAAATATCAATGGTGATTTCATCCACGCCATATGTAACTTATTGAGAGTGAATGTATAGCAGTATGGGGTGGGTTTATCCTCATGTTTCCGTTCTTGATTTTGACGTTACCATACTTTCTCAACTGAATAATTGATTGCATGTTTATTGTTGTTCAGATACTTTTTGATTATGACGATCAAATAAATGTTCCTTATATGCGGTCCAAAATAGAAGAAGTGACAAATGAAGTCAAGAAGTTCAGGTACTTCGTTATGATCTTATCTTTTTCCCTCTCAACTGCCTGCTTTATCTTTATGTATAGTGATTTCCTTATATTCATCTTCACCCCATTAGGCGTTTCAAGTGCTGAGTTTTGTGTTTGAATTTACCTTAAACTTATGATTATAGGACAGCGACAGATGGGGAGGTGGCCAACCAACATTTACACTTTCCTATAATTCTGCCAAAATTTCCGGGTCCGTTTTATTATTATTTTGGGAAACCAATTGAAACAGAAGGTACGATCATTTGATCTAAGACCTTATCAATTAAACCAGTTAGAATTCATTATTTTTCATAATCATTATGGTATATTGATTTTTTGATAATTTTTATTCTATCCAAAGGGAAGAGTGAGGAATTAAGAGATAGGGAGAAATCTCGTGAACTATACTTGCAAGTTCAAGCTGAGGTTGAGAAGTGTCTAACTTTTCTTAAGGAGAAAAGAGAAAATGATCCGTACCGGAATATGTTGAACCGGCTGGCTTACCGAGCTACTCATGGCCTTACATCCGAAGTTCCCACATTTGCACTGTAATTCACCATTTCTTAGCTCATGTTTAGTCGGAAGCAAATTATAGGGATTGCTATGTTGATCAAGTTTCTACAAGGCTTTAAAATGGCATTTTGCACCCATGGTATTTATTATTTTTGTATTTCTTGTATAAAGTTTGTTATGTTTAAAAATATAAGGGCTAACGTAAGGTCCAGTTAGCATGCAAAAATCAGATCATTGGAATGCCCGCAGCCTGCTTCTGTCAGAACAGTGGGCGGGCGCCAGGTCAGCTAAGAGCTATGATGATCCCACGTGTTCAATCCCTGCTCCAAATCGTGCAAATCTCTATAGAAGGTGGGCAATGTGATATAAAGAAGGATTTTGCAAGGATAATCTCACTAACCTGCAGATTCAGTGATGATTGCCTCAATCAATTCCTCTATAAATTGAGAGCTACTCTCTCATTGAAGGGGATTCGTATATTTTACATTTGATTAGATACTTTTTCTCTCTCTCTAGAATTTTCAGCATTTGATACCTTGTATTACCATTGTAAAGTCAGTCAGCTGAAGCGACCTGACCCTTATCATCAATATAAGCATCAGTGGACGTATGACTTGCTACCTTAGCATCCGAACCACTTTAAAAATTGTCTCCATTGCATTTACTGTCGTTTTCCTTTACATTCACGTGTATCTTTTGGGCCAATTCAACATTTCACACGTGTATTTTGTTGGTGTAAAAATCACGCATCAACAGTTTGACGTTAGAGGAAGGGCATGATTTAGTGTTCATCCTTCATCAGGAGAATCTCCAACTCACCGGTTCTACAACAGTAAATGGCCTGTCAACCAGAACTTGAGCAAACCAACCAGGGCGTCGAGGGGCTTCCCCAAGTCCAGGGGGACACTTCTTCCAAGAAACCTTAGCTCTGTAAAATGCTGCAGGGGATATCCCGTCAAGTTCACAGCTTGACCCTGCCATCAGAAACTACCTGAAGAGGTTTGACAATACTCTCCAGACGGTCAACCGAAGGTTGGACCGTTTAGACCAATGCGTGCCATCCAAGTCAGCTGCGGCGGTGCAATCGCCAAAGACTCCTGCAGGTCGCGCTAAAGCGCAGCAAAGAGAAATAGCCTTTGTCGCAAGCACTGTAGCGCGTAGACGAAAGGGTAAGCAAGTGGCAAAAAACAAGCCCACGAGCTCTAAAGGGCCAGCAAACATCGACCGCGTCCCAAACAGAATACCAGACTCGTTGAGACTCGGTGAAAGGACGCAACCCGAGCTATTGTTAGAGTCATGAAAGTGACTCTATTTCGTTGATAAAAAGATCCCATATGTTATTGAATTGAAGTTATATTGAGACAATTAAGAGAAATTATGAATTTATGTATAAAAATCATATTTTGAGTTTTTCTTACTAATTTAGCATATTTGGGATGAATTTGGAAATGGTGTGAGTTGATATTAGGTTGTGGTTTATGGATTAGGGATGATTTTGTTTCATTTATGCTGTTTAGGGGGTAAAATGTCATGTTTCAAGGAGATGATTTTGTCATGTTTCAATCATGTAGGGACCAAATGGAAATTTGCCATATTTTGTATAAAACTACGGCTCAAAGATGCAGATTAGGTGGCTACCGCCCATCAAAACTCTTCACCTTCTCCGATCAAGCTCCGGTGACCCTTCAGCTCCTTTTTCGACGGCGTTTCAGCTTCCCCTTGCTCCGGTCACCATCATCCCTTCATCACCACTGTGAAACACGCACGCCACCGTGAGCTTCATCTTTCCACCGCGACGTTTCGTTTTCTCGGCCAGATTTGGCCCTTTTTTGGTGACGTTTCAGCTCCCAAGAGTCGATCTTCCTTCCCCACGACCGGATCTAGCATTTCTAAGCTTCAGCTGTCGCAAAAACCGCCGGAATCCGATATTTTGCCGTCGCACCTCTTCATCTTCCAGCCCAGATCTTGTTCATTTCTAGTGACTTCTCACCTCCCCAAGACCTGATCTAAACTCCCCATCACTAGAGCTTTCCATCGGTACCTTCGGATCCCATTTCCGCTACCGTTTTCCGGAAGACCCGTTGGAAAATTAACGTTTTTCGGCGAGTGCGACTGTTCGTATTCCGGGCTGTCCGTGGGTTGTTTTCGCCCCTTCTTCGCATCATATCGCTGTCGGTTACCTCCTCTTCGCCATGATCAGCTTCGTTTCCACTGTTTCAACCTCCGTCATCACTACCATGAGCGGCTGAGTTCTCGGTTGTCTGTTACGGTGTAGGCGAGATTGAGATTGACTCCATTGATCTCCTCATCAGCTCTCGACTAATTGGATGAGCCCGAATGTTGGACATTTGGTTAAGTTTCTTATATTTAGATTATATTTGTTTTCGTTTCAGTTTGTTTGCGATGCTTTAATATTATTCTGATGCTAGACATGTTGAATTGATAATGTCCATTGAGAACGTTTATTGATATATAACTTTTCGCATAATTGAATGTCGGTTTGAGATTATTGAATGTTGATTATGACTTTAAATTGCTTCAGTACTGATTACAATCAAGTTGTAGTAGCGTTTAATATCATTTCTACTAGGAATGCATTTATTGTGTAATTAGTTGATTGGATGATACAGGTTGATAGGTTGTACTTGTTAACGTTGTACCAACTAGTGGTGTTTAAGGGTTTAGCATTTTTCGGTTAGTCAATGATAGTCTTTAACCAATCGATCTGTAACTAAGACGACAGGGAGACAGGATAGATTATATCTAGATTGCTGAGAGATATTTTTATTGATTTGCCTAGCCTTGTAGGTTTAGGAAATTGAAGAGCGAGGAGAGGAATTGTGAGAGTTGGTCTTGAGTCAAACCGAACCCGTAGCGACAACGATTTTAATATTGTGTTTTAGTTAGCAATTTATTTAATGCTTTTAATTTCCTGCAAGTAATTAGTTTCCTTAGTTTTAATCAATCATTTTGCCAATTTCTCTTTCGTTAACTCAAATATACATTAGGTCGTTAGTCTTGCTCTCTGTGGATTCGACCTTGCTTACCGCTAACTACGGTATTTAGGTTTAATTTTGTGACCGTGATGACCGGTCCAACAGCTATCCCATGCCACGTCGTAAGTACACACCCATAAAAGTGCTGGGCAGGGCGATTCTTATCACCGCCAGCAAAACGATCTTGATCGTCACCGTGCGAGAGGGTCCCATACTTAGCAGGGCGGTTTTTACCACCGCGAAGGTTGTGAAAATACCCCTCACCTTTCGTAGCCATCACACGCCTCTAGCCAGCGTGTTTCGAGAGTGGCTGGAACCGCCGGCCAAGGCGAAGAGGAACTCGACCTTCGGACTTTCCTCAATCGCAATCGTGAGGGTCGAACTCGCATGGGTGAAAGCAATCCCCAAGCAGCTCCGTTGCCGCAAATTGAGGAGCTGCAGCGAGCTCTAGACAGACTAAGAGCTCAACAAAATGAATAGGGGCAGGTCGCATCTGCGTCCCCCTTCTTTCCTGAAGTGTTAGCCGCTCCACTCCCACCAGGATTCAGGATGCCCGACATGCGGGCGTTTGATTAAAATTCTGATCCGCAGGATCATTTATATGAATTTAACGACCTAATGGAGCTTTACCAAGTCTTAGATCTAGCAAAATGCCGTTGTTTGGCAGTGACTTTGACCTCTCATGCCAAACAGTGGTTTAGGTCGCTCCCAGTGGGATCAATCAGTTCGCGGCCTCAGATGAGCGCGACGTTCCTATGACATTTTCAAGCAAATCAAAAGTTCTCGATGCCTTTGAGCTACCTTAGCAATATAATGCAAGAAACGGATGAATCCTTCCAGTCCTACATTGACTGTTTCCACAAAGAACTCAACAAGGTGGCTCATACTCCCGAAGAGTCTGTTCGGAGTCTCATCATAGTTGGAGTTCGTCCACAAACTGACCTGTGGACTGCTTATCTACCTTCAATGGTTTTACACGGGACCACCTGATCCCCAAGAGAACGATCCAACTCTCAGTCACGCTGGGTGACTATGACGAAGTGACTAAGGTTACTGAATTCTTGGTCGTGGACTGCCTATCTACCTTCAATGGGATCCTGAGGCGACCTCTGTTGAAAAACTTTAAGGTAGTCACTTCTATTTACCATCTGAAGATGAAGTTTCCCACCCCGATGGGGATAGGGGAAGTTAGTGCATCTCAAAGCGCATCTCGCAACTGTTACATAAAAGTAATGCGGATGGCATGCAGAGGGAAGGGCATCTCGCGTTATATTCCTCGACAGGCCATGGCGATCAGCCGGATCGAGCCACAGCCTGGCCCAGCAGAGGATAATATGGATCATCGAATTGAGGAAAGCCTTTCCAGTGGGCCAGTTAGGGATTTGTCAGAAGTACCGGTCAACCCGAAGGAGCCGAGCTGAGTGTTAAGGATTGGGAGTAGTCTCAACCCCTAGCTCGCCTCCGAGCTAATCAGCTTCCTGAAAGAAAATATCGCTGTGTTTGCCTGGTCGCACACAGATATGGTCGGGATCAACCCAGATATCATTTGCCATGCGTTGAACATCGACAGCGAAGCCAAGCCAGTTCGCCAGAAAAGAAGAGCAATAGATCTGGAGCGATATGTCGCCTTAAAATTAGAGGTGGATAATCTCCTTCGAAACGGGTCTATCCGAGAGGCACTCTACCCGACCTGGGTTGCCAACCTGGTTTTGGTAAAGAAGCCAAATGGCAAGTGACGAACCTGTGTCGACTTCAGCGACCTCAACAAGGCATGTCCTAAAGACAGTTTCCCCTTGCCAAGAATTGACCAGCTCGTGGATGCCACCTTGGGGCACGAGCTACTAAGTTTTATGGATGCGTACTCGGGATATAATCAAATTCCGATGTACGGGCCAGACGAAGAGCATACATCTTTTATTACAGATCGGGGGCTGTATTGCTACAAAGTTATGCCCTTCGGCCTCAAGAACGCTGGCTCGACCTACCAGCAATTGGTTAACCGGATGTTCTCCGACCAGATCGGCAAGTCAATGGAGGTCTATGTAGATGACATGCTGGTCAAATCCTATATCGCTGTAGATCACATAGCGCATCTCGTTGAGATGTTTGATATCCTTCGACTGTACAGAATGAAACTGAATCATCTCAAGTGTTCTTTTGGAGTATCATCAGGTAAATTCCTAGGACACATGGTTAACCAATGGGGAATAGAAATCAACCCCGAGAAAATTCAAGCTCTGCTCGATATGGAAAGCCCGACCAGCAAAAAAACAGGTAATGAGTTTTAATGGGTGAATAGCGGCACTAAGTCGCTTCATATCGAGGCTAACAGATCGCTGCTTATCATTCTTCGATGTTCTGAAGGCCAATAAGAAGTTCGAATGGACTCCCGAGTGCGAACAAGCGTTCCAAAGTATAAAAGAACACCTCGGGAAACCACCTCTCCTGACCAAGCCTCTTCCCCAAGAGATCCTGCTCCTGTATCTGTTCGTCTCTCAGTTCGTGGTCAGTGCAGCCCTAATTCGGGAAGAGGAAAAGGTCCAATGGCCAGTGTACTATGCAAGCAAGCGTCTGACGGATGCCGAGATGTGGTATCCGAAAATGGAGCGGTTAGCCTATGCTTTGCTGATCGCTTCCAAAAAGTTGCGACCTTACTTCCACGCCCATACTGTCCATGTGATGACTAATTACCCCCTCAGATAGGTCCTCCAAAAGCCAGAGGCATCGGGCAAATTGCTTAAATGGGCCATGAAATTGAGTCAGTTCGATCTGAAGTGCAAGCCAAGATCGACTATCAAAGGGCAGGTTGTTGCTGACTTCATTTCAGAATTCTCCTATCTTCCAAGTGAATCAGAGCAACAGCCTAGCGAAGCCATCCAGGAAACTGCTCAGAATCTATCGACCTGGAGCCTCTACATCGATGGATCATCGAAGAGAAAGAGGGCCGGTGCAGGTATTCTCATTTTGAGCCTCGAAGGGGCTCGCGTTCACGACATTCTTCGGCTCGGATTCAAGGCAACCAACAATGAGGCCGAGTATGAAGCTTTTCTCGTTGGATTACGATTGGCCAGAGAAATGGGGGCAACCGTGATCAGTGTCCATAGCGACTCCATGTTGGTCGTTAATCAAATTTTAGGGGAATACCAAGCCAAGGAAGAAAACATGATCCATTATCTGAAAGAAGCTAAGGCCGCACTCGAGCCGTTCAAGCACTTCGCGATCACTCAGATTTCCAGAGATGACAACTCTGTGGCGGACGCCCTAGCAAGAATAGCCTCATCGTTGGACTCAGAAGCGTCGGATAGCATTCCTGTTCGATTCATCGAGGCCCCAAGTATCAGCCTAATCGAATAGGCTGTGAATGTGACCGAATCAAATTCCTGGATGACTCCTATTTTCCAATACCTCAAGGATGAGATCTTGCCTGACGACAAGGTCGAGGCAAGGGTTTTGCGAACAAGATCTGCTCGTTATACCCTCATCGGGGACCAGTTGTACAAGCGGGGATTTAGTGCCCATCTCTTTCGATGTGTAACCAACGAAGAAGCAGAATACATCATAAGGGAAATACATGAAGGGATCTGCGGTAATCACACCGCTGCACGATCTCTTGCGAACAAGGTTGTTCATCAAGGGTACTATTGGCCTCGAATAAAAAATGACGCCTACAACTTTGTTAAGAGGTGTGATAAGTGTCAGCGGTTCGTGAATATACAGCGAGCTCCATCCCACAAACTGATAACCATGACTAGCCCCTGACCTTTTTCCATGTGGAGGATCGATCTCATCGATCCCATGCCAGTCGGTAAAGAAGGAGTCAAATATGCCGTGGTCACAGTGGATTACTTCACCAAATGGGTGGAAGCTGAACTGCTAGCCGCGATCACGACCAGAAAGCTCAAAGACTTCGTTTTCAAGAATATTGTGTGTTGGTACGGAATTCCTCATACCTTCATCTCGGATAATGGGAAACAGTTCGACAACGAGGAATTCAAGCAGTTTTGCGACGAGCTGGGCATCCATAAAAAATTTGCCTCAGTCGCGAGACCACAAGCAAATGGTCAAGTTGAAGCTGTCAACAAAACCATCAAGCACACTTTAAAGGCCAAACTTGGCGTAGTCAAAGGGAATTGGGCCGACAACCTCCTCGAAGTCCTATGGGTGTACAGAACAACTCCAAGAATCTCCACCTCAGAAACACCTTTTTCGCTAGCATACGGATGCGAAGCGATGATCCATGTAGAGGTAGGAATTGGTTCACTTCGGAGGGACTTGTACAATGAGGCCGACAACGAAGCACTTATGAGAGCAAGCTTAGACCTTGTTGAAGAACATCGCAACAAGGCTTCGCTAAGGATAGCAGCCTACCAACAACGTGCGAAGAGGTTCTTTGACTCAAAGGGCAGACGAAGAGACTTCCAGGTCAGCGACCTTGTGTTAAAGGAAGTTCTTCTTGATACCAGGGAACCAAGTGCGGGAGTGTTAGGACTGAACTGGGAAGGTCCATACCGCATCGGCAAAGTGATAAAATCGGGGACTTATCATCTCAAAAGGTGAACGGTTCCAAAGTACCCTAAGCTTGGAATGCTGAGCACCTTCGACCATACTATCGGTAATTCCGAACTCAATTTTCCTTGTAAATTAATTTCTGATTTTTGTAAGTCATTTCCTTGTAAAGTGTTATTTTGTGCGCTTGTAACAATCTTCGCATGTAAACTTGTTCGCGTAAATGTGTTATGTTATCACACTTGTTCCAATAATGTAAGCAATCAGAATGTACTTATGAATAATAAAGCGAACATAAATTGTAAAAGCAAAAATGTATTTCATTAATGAGGAGAGTACAGCAGGCAAAATGGCACGATTATACGCCCTAATCTGGCTCCTAGATGATCGACCTCAACGTCCTAGGGCTGGTCAGCTGAGGGTTTCTCCAAGGCATGTCTCGAACCTCCTGTCTGATCAGATGCTCGAGCGGCCGCTGTTTCGTCATCCTCCTGTGCCATGGACATGAGGGTATCCTGCCAATCCTCTGGAAGGTCGGACATATCAAGTCGCAGATTCTTCGGTCGCAAGGCATAGATAGACTAGATTGCTCAATTGGCAGCCTTCTTCTCGACCTCTGCTGCCTGATTCTGTATCTCTTCGGTCAGGGAAGCAACTTTTCCCTAACTTGCCTAAAGTTCAGCCTCAAGAGCTTGCCTTTACTTCTCGGAGGCATCCCTCTCTTGTTCTGTTCGCAAAGCTCGCAAACAGGTCGCTTTTAGCTCCTGGTCCTTCTCTCCGACCTCCTTGGAGAGCCTGACTATGGTCCTTTGAAGCTCTTTTGTTTCCTTCGCATGCCGCTCGAGCTCCGCTTTTTAGAAGTCTACCGTTCGAAGAGCCGTGTCTCTTTCATTCAGGTACCGGTTCACCGACTCAGAAGACAGGTTTCTCTCTGTTTCGGTGGCTTCCAGGCTTTGCTTGAGTGTTGTGTTCTCTTCCTTCAGAGCGACCTCCCCCTTTGAGGCTCCCACTCGTACCTTCTCCAATGACATTTGCATGGAAAGTAGGGCCTGCGAACAAAGAAAGAGTTAGCTAATCAAAAAGAGCTAAGGGTAGTCCTTACCGAGGACAGTTCGTTCACCTTGCTTAAATGTTGGACTGATGTGGACATTAGGTCCACGTCATTGGAATCTGTGAACTGCTCAAATGATTCAGAGAGTCCGCATTCCAGTAAGGTGTAGACTATCGGCTGCAGGTACTCCGGCAGATTCCTTAGCGAGTCCAGCACATGAGTATCCTTCTCCGCACCTTCGGCAGTGGTCGTGTCGTCCATCGGTTCCTTACCCGACCTCCTCATGTCCAGCCATGACCTCTTAGGTTGATCGCCCTCAGATTCGGTCTCCGACTCTTCGGCCTGAATCTGCCTCCTCTTCTTTCACTAAGCTGTTGTCTTTCGCCTCGGGAGAACAGGCGACGGCTGGGAGGCCTTCGTGGTTCGGATGGGTGAGTCCTCTAATGGTTGGGGTTGAGAAGTTCCAGCAGGTCGCGTCGATGGGCCCGATGTTGCACCTTCAGCCAGGGGAACGGTCAGAGCAGCATTGGTCGCCTTGGCTTTTCTTGACCGAGGAAAATTGAGCGGCCTTCGTCGCGGCTGCTCTGACTCCTTCGGAGGCATGGTCGCTGCATGCAAAGCATCGTTAGCAAAGTGTTTCATTTCACTACTAGAGAAGGACCAGTTAGCAAGACTTACTTAATGGGAACTCTAGAGACGCGTTTGCGTTGAAGAAATCGTATTTTCGCAGATTCGCGGTCGTCACGAGCTTCTTCGCGTCGCGTTTGTCCTCGGGCAGGAAGCTGAAATTCACGACCTAGTCAGATCGAAGAGCAGCCCTAAGTCGGTCGTCTTGTTAATTGTTAGAAAGGAATCAAGTCGTTCGAAAGAAAACGTATTCCAAATTTAATGAGTTCGCCAAGGGAAAAGAACCTACTCGGTTCCTGAAAGCGGCAATGGCCATTGTAACGAAAGAAAAAAAACTTTGTTTCGTAGGCCTCTGCGTTGCTAGGGTAGTTTTGTATCCCATCGACTATGGTAGGTCATCTGGACAAGTAATAAGAATCCTTGTCCTTGCTCTTTTTCAAAAAATACGAGCAGCCGAGCTCCACAACCGTCAGTTCGCCTAGCCCATTCTCGCGACATGCGATGTACATTGCGACAACAATCACATACGCGTTCGGAGTGAGCTGTATCGGTGCTATCCCGAAGTGGTCCAAAAGCGACCTGATAAAAGGGTGTAGGGGGATCAATCCCCCGCCCTTTATGATCTCCTCGGAGATCACGGCTAGATCACTTAACGGGTAGCACGATGAGTGTGCCACGTCGAGGAAAGCGTCCACCTCGATACCGTATTGTTTTATTACCCTCTCGAGCTCATCCCTGGTAAGTACCGAGAAGACCTCGGGGGGGATACTCGCAGCACCCTGCAGGGATGAACCGGTTCCCTGTTCGGATTTGGTTGTTGAGGGGTCCATTCTGCCAGTCTGCAAAAGCGACAAGCGTGAGGGTCATTTAGCTGCCGTACGCTATTTTATACGATGACGTGGAGGGAAACAAACACCCTAAATCCCAAAGAAAACCCTAACAACTTAGTTCGAGCCGCCATTCATGACTCGAACCTAACATGAGCGCCTCGTCTCCGATGGGTTACCGGAGGACTGACGCCATTTAACCATGGAAAATAAGAAAACAAAAAACAGAGAAAGGTTCTTACCTCTCGGAGTACGAAATGGTTTCTGCTTCGAATATGGGAAAAACGCCGGTTTGGAAGACAAAGGTTCCAGGCTTGCGAAAATCTTTTACTCTCTGTGAAAAAGACTCTGGCGACATTGCCTGAGAAAGATTTGAGTTTTTATAGCGCATGAACTGATGTTTGATTTTCTCGGAATCGAAACGACATTTGGGCGGCAAAGGTTTCTCACCGTTCATCACAGCCACGTGTCGTAGATCAGTGAGGAAGAGTGAGCGTCACAATTAAAGAAAGTCAAACCTTCATCTTTCCTGTTGAAAAGCTTGAACGACGACCATCTCTCTCTCAGAGCATTAGTTGCACCTCAATCTGCATTTAATGCTCTGGTACGGGGCGTCGTTCCAGCATGCCACTCATTTAATGTTTTGATAAAGCATACTGTGTCGGCGTACAACGCATTTAAAGCGCCTGGTTGGCATTTATCACACGCAGGACGTATCTGTCAGTGCAGAGACTGCTTCATTAAATGCGTCCATCCCTAAAGCACAACAGGTGACGTCTGACGAAATCAGGTCGCTCGTCCTCTGTAAACAATGATCATGCAAGGTCGTGTTCGCAAAAAGTGCCATCCCGACCTACTTTCAAACAGGTCGGAATCACCGGAATCGCCAGAATCTCCAGAATCTCTAGAAATCATCCAATCGCGGCATGACTTATAGTTTCCAAGGTTCGATCCTCAAACCTGAAAAACCAGGGGATTTCTGTTATGCCTAAAAATATAAGGGCTGACGTAAGGTCCAGTCAGCATGCAAAAGTCAGATCATTGGAATGCCTGCAGCCTGCTTCTATCAGAATAGTGGGCGCGCGCCAGGCCAGCCAAGAGCTGTGATGATCCCACGTATCCAATCCCTGCTCCAAATCATGCAAATCTCTATAGAAGGTGGGCAATGTGACATAAAAAAGGATTTTGCACGGATAATCTCACCAACCCGCAGATTCAGTGATGATTGCCTCAATCCATTCCTCTATAAATTGAGAGCCCCTCTCTCATTGAACGGGATTCGCATATTTTACATTTGATTAGATTCTCTCTCTCTAGAATTTTCAGCATTTGATACTTTGTATTACCATTGTAAAGTCAGTCAACTGAAGCGACCTGACCCTTATTATCAATATAAGCATCAGTGGACGTAGAACTTGCTACCTTAGCATCCGAACCACTTTAAAAACTGTCCCCATTACATTTACTGTCGTTTTTCTTTACATTCATATGTGTCTTTTGGGCCAGCTCAATATTTCACACGTGTATTTCGTTAGTGTAAAAATCACGCATCAACAAAGTTAATCATCAAACCCACTTTTCCTTCCTTATAATAATGTACCATTCATTCATAAATACTTTTGTTGCACTAATGGACAATATAATTATAAAGATTGTGCTAGATTATAAATGAGAGATCTATATATTGTAGGATATGTTATTTATAGACAACAAAGGATAGGTTAATATGACAAAGACATGTTGCCAGTCCTCATTTGTATGGTGATTTAATATGTCGAGAAACTGACTTGACTTACATGACGCATTTTAGAGGGTTGAATTACAAAATAAGGGTTATTTTAGTAATTTCATGGTGAGATTAAGATGTTTACATTAGAGTGGTGCTATTTGCCCCTCATGATTTATCTTAATAAACCTCATTTCTAAATTTACTCTATTCAAATTTTTAAATATATCATCTAAATGTCTAAATAAACCACATTTATTTACAAAATAACCTTTACATTTATGTTTTTACTATTCATGTTATAATTTCTCAATACTTGTTATATATAAAGTATTCATATTACATGTGTTTTCTTTTAAAAAAAAAAAAAAAAGAATAACAAACTTATAAATTTTGTAAATGTGCAAATCAATTAAAAGTTGGAAACAATAAAATATCATAAAATAAACTCAAAGAATTTAATGCATATATTTTTTTGATCAAACTTATTTTTCATCTTGATTATTTCAAAATAAAATAATAGGGTTTATGCTGTAGAAAATAAAATAAAATATTTAAATAATAGCACAAGATTTATTTTAGGTAGATTATATATAAAATACTTTTGAGTCTTATAAGGAATTTTCAATAAGAAGAAAATAAAAATTAGGGTCTACTGAGATAAAATGTGGATAAAATTATATGAAAATAATTATAATAATTTTAACTTTTTTCAGATGATAAATATTAAATAATTTAATTATTGTATTAATGACAGTTAAATAGAAATATAAATAAACG
The DNA here is from genome assembly GCF_008641045.1 of Pistacia vera. Lineage (NCBI taxonomy): Eukaryota > Viridiplantae > Streptophyta > Magnoliopsida > Sapindales > Anacardiaceae > Pistacia > Pistacia vera. Next base: position 1,198,090 of record NW_022195586.1, on the reverse strand, counting down.
TGTATTAATAAGGCGATCTTTCAATTTTCAAAGTTTTTACGTTAAGTAAGGTAAAGACAAAAGTGAGATCGTTCTGCATAAGCATAAGCGTAACTCCCTGGAAAATTGAAGATTTACAGCAGCCACTCAGATCATGTCTGTCTGAAGCTGAACTACTACAAAATGCCTCTCTTACTCCGCTTTTCTAGTTTTTAATTTATTATAATATAATATAGATTATTTTATTATTACTTAATTATATCATTTGTAACAAATCTGTTTCAAGACCGCCATTATTACAAAATACAAACAAATAAACGAGACAAAGACTGCAACTTCTTCTTAGCTCTCCATGGCCATGGCCGGCGCTTTTTTTTTCTCCGCTGATTTATCGCCGCTATTTCGCCGAGACATGATGTCAGCGTCCGGCAAAACAAAGCGGAGTCCGATTTTGAAGCGTCTAGCTGCGTCCACGGAGCAGAGACCAAGTCCAACGACTGTGAGAACGAAAACGGCGAGGGAGAGGAGCAGCAGCTTTGTGGAGAAGAAGAGTAGTAGTGAAGAAGTTGAGAGGATTCGCGGAGTCAACGTGGAGGATGAACCGGAACGTAACAGAAAGAGTTTTAAAGACTACTTTGAAGAAGCAAAAGATATGATCAGATCAGACGGTGGTCCGCCTCGCTGGTTCTCTCCATTAGAGTGCGGGTCCCACGCTCCTGATTCTCCTCTCCTTCTATATTTGTCAGGTTTGTCTGCTACCTTATCTTTACTTTTTGTTCGTCAACTGCTTTTTTGGTGACTGTTATTTTATTTAAGGCTCTTTGGGTGACTCTAACGCATCCTCAGAAAATTTTTATATAATCAAAACTTTTTATTATAAAATATTTATTCATAAAAATAATAGTGGGTTTTTATTTTTTTAATATAAATTAAAAATCAGGTTTGATTTAATAATTAAATTTTACTCTTTATCTTAATTTTAAATAATAAATAATAAATTTTTATATATTTTATTTATGATTTATTTTTTTATTATTTTTTTTTCTTAAAAAAATATATTCCCTTCTAAAATTAAAAGAGTTTATTTGAATAAAAGATTTGTTTTTTATATTTAAAAATCAATGATAGTCTTTATTTATATAAAATATATTCTTTAAAATAAATATATAAAAAATATTCTTTAAAATAAAAAATACAATAGGAAATACTCTATATTTATTACTAACTTTTGGATTATTTTCTTTATTAATTTAAAAAAAAAGGGAGTGAAGGTATCAGTTATTTATCAATCACAACTGGGACGTAGAGTCATTGATAGTTGTATCGACTTTTGTTTTAGGAGCAATGTTTTTGTTTCATTTATTGTATATTGTCAATTATTTGTGTTATTTAAGTCCCATCTATCCTTTTAAATCCCAAAAGCAATTAAATTTAAATAANTATCAGTTATTTATCAATCACAACTGGGACGTAGAGTCATTGATAGTTGTATCGACTTTTGTTTTAGGAGCAATGTTTTTGTTTCATTTATTGTATATTGTAAATTATTTGTGTTATTTAAGTCCCATCTATCCTTTTAAATCCCAAAAGCAATTAAATTTAAATAAATTTTATTTATTCCAAAATTTTCACAATTTATATACCAAGTTACATGTGTTAGTCAAATAATTGGTATTCTTTGTATGGTAGGTTTTATTTTTTTTATTTTTTTTTTTGCATGAAAAAGAAATTCATAGTTCTTTAATAGTCAATATGAAATTTGTAGGAATGGATGGAGTTGGAGTTGGACTTGTAACGCAGCATCAAAGACTTGGACAGTAAGATGCATTCTACCATCACTATGGATAATACTTGCAAAAATATTTAGATTAGTTTGTAATTCTAATATGGAGTATTATTATAAAAATAGAAAAATAAGGGATACACATGATCTCCAAACGTATTTATTTAGCTCGGACCAACTTACAATGCATTTTCAAATAACCGAAAATATATATTAAAATTCATAAAACTTGATCATTATGTTATATCTTATGTAGCATCTTTGATTCTGTCAACACTTGTAAGAAACTTGATTATTATGTTATGTGATTATCTGCTGTCTACTGACCAATTATAGCATTGTTATATAAGCTGTTTAATTTGTATTTTCCTATGAATGAAGGATTTTTGACATATGGTGCTTGCATATTCCTGTCAAGGATCGAACATCATTTACAGGTCTTGTTTTTTCTTTCTCACGCACTCATTTATTATATTCATACATGTTATGTATAAGTGATATGCTCTGTAAATAAGCTGCTCATTGCATTCTTCTCAAATAATTTCTCCCCAACTGGTTATGGTCCAGGCCTAGTGAAGCTGGTAGAAAGAACTGTCAGATCAGAGAATTATCTTTTGCCAAATAGACCAATATATCTTGTTGGAGAATCTCTTGGAGCATGCCTTGCACTAGCTGTTGCAGCCAGGAATCCTGATATCGACCTTGTACTAATTTTGGCTAACCCAGGTTAGAAGTTGCTTTTACTTTCACGTTAAAGAGATTAGTGATATTTCTAGTCTTATTAATCAATGTATATGTATGTATTTATTGTAAAACTTCGAAATTGAAGATGTTTTTTAATCTTCAGAAATAAATGTTAATCATCCATTTGCATTAGCAGAGCTTATGATGGTCATGCTGATTTTTGAGTTTGACCAGGTTAGGATTCAGTTATTTGTGTTGTGACTCAATGAAATTTTGCATACTAGATCCGAATTAGAGGTTATGTAGGGGAACATGGTTTAAGAAGATACCATCATCTAGTGTTCTCCCTTAATAATGCTAGAATCTTTCACCATATTTTTGCTAGATGTAGGCTTTCAACCCAGTCCTGAACATAATTATGTATTCTGATTGTTGATTTTCTGCTATTCTGTTGATGACCATCCAAATTTGTGTGATGGGTAAACATGACAATGCTGAATTGGTCCTTGATTTTTTGTTGGTTTATACAGTTGTGTCTAGCTTAGCAAAAGTGATTTAATGCCTCTTGAAATAGTGATGCAAGCAAGAGACCGCCAAATATGGGCAATGATCTTCTGGGACCTAAGTACTGTTCTAAATAGAGCTCTCCTTGAGATATTGGGAAAAAAATCTATGTCACTTTAGCATGCAAGTACACTCGCTTCATCGTGGATGGCATTCAGTTCATGAATACCTTTTCTTACTTGCATGGTATCTAATTGATGTTCTTTTACAGCTACATCTTTTAGCAAGTCCCAGTTCCAACCGTTAATACCTTTATTGGAGCTTATGCCACATCAAGTCCCTCTTATTCTTCTGTCAGTGCTGTCTTTAATGGAAGGTTTGCTCTTCTGCTCAAATTTCTGTCTTATGTCTTCGTTACTTTAGCTACATATTGTTTTCACTCAGACATATATTGTCAAGTAATCATTTTAGAGATAATATTACTTAAATAGGTGTTCAATTTGAAGCAAGCTGCGCAACGTGATAGCCATTGACAATTGACTTTAGCAACATATTTCCGGTAGATTGATATACATTGGCAAAGATTTTCTATTTTTAAAAAAAAAAAAAATTATTTGTTTTTTCAAATTAGGAGATAGGATTCCATGATATACTTTTGAGTTGTCAATGCATTTTTTAGATACCTATGATGCTTTTCCATATTCATGCTTCAATATTATGATGAGAGATATCTATCAGCTTTGTTCTTCCCGGTCACTTCTTTAATGACCTGGGGCGCAGAGTTGGGGGCAGGGCTTCAATTTTTCTGGAGCTTCTCTCTTTAACTTAAATGTGTAGAAAGAATGTTTATTTCTTCTTACTGCTTCCAGGAAATGATGCCAGCGTATTTCTTTTCATTATTCTTAGTTCTGGTGAACATTAATGGCCCAGTGACACATAAGTTTGTCGCATGTTTATTACCCTTGTAATCTTGTCTTTGAAGTGATACCAGCTATTATAATATATGCATATAGGTGACCCTTTGAGGATGGCTGTGGATAATCTGATAAAGGGACTTCCTTTGCAAACAAAAATTGGAGATCAGTCACGGGATCCTTTTACAGTATCATCTTACCTCCCTGTAAGATCCAAACCTAGAATGAATATAAATTAGTTAACTGTTAATAATATATTACCGTAGGCATTAAAAAATTAGCAACATGTTATCTTAGGACTTTGAGAAACAATTTTCTGTTAATATGCTAAAGACTATGATACAAGTAGTTTTATGATGTTTTGTATCCATATGTCTCATCACAATGTATGGCTCTATATTTCAACGTTTTATGATATTACGACATATTATATATCAAAAAGAAAAAATAAAGAGCATGCTGGAAGTCTGTTGGAATTCTTACAGAGACATTTGCTTTCCATGGAGTGTCTATTCTTTCAGGTTGAGGTTGCCAATATATTTTTCTCATTATATCTGGTATTGCATGAAAAGAATTGATAACTTAGGTTGCAGGTTATTAATGATATGATGCCTAAAGAAACTCTCCGTTGGAAGCTAGAAATGCTAAAATCAGCATCTGCATATGCCAATTCCCGCCTGCATGCTGTGAAAGCTCAAACACTGATACTCTCCAGGTCCTTATCTTTGGCATGGTCTTTTAATTTCAGCAGTTTAAACTTCTATAATCGCGCATACATTCCATATTTTTATGCTATCAGTTTAAGCACTTCTTCAGTTTATGTCTATGATTCTTCCGGAACAATGTATAGAAGTCACTGTTTGTCTTCCTTACAGTGGGAGAGATCAGCTTTTGCCAAGTCGAGAGGAAGGTGAAAGACTTCGTCTTGCACTATCACATTGTCAGATTCGTAGGTTCAATGACAGTCGTCATGCTCTTTTCCTGGTAAAATTCTATTACTTTCTGTTTTGCTTGCGTGTATGTGCCTGCATCATCTTCCATGTGAGTGATCAGAGAAGCTATAATCAGGCATCAGAAACCATTTTGCTTCTTTTTCTTCCATAGTAAAGTGTATTGGCATTTTTGTTGAAGCTGATGCCTGTCTTTGCAGCTTTGTTGCATAATTTCACTTAAAAAGTCGTCCTGCAAATTTGAATTTTGATGCATATAATAGTTCATCTTATGTGTGGCAGGAAGATGATTTTGACTTGGTAACTGTCATCAAAGGGGCTGGTTTCTATCGCTGTGGAAAGTACCTTGACTATATTTCAGATTTTATACCACCAACCCCTTCTGAATTCAAAAAGACATTCGAATCAGACAGGTAATTATTAACTTTCAAGAGAACTTATGCTATAGCAAAAGAAATAAATTATACTTATCCAATCAGTGTGAAAATGATGTAAAAGAAACTCATCTATTTGAAATATATCAGTTAAGGATTTGCTGAAAGTTCCTGACTGTACCATTCTTTCGATGAATTAAAAATCATCATAGAAGAAGTGTAATGGGATGGTGAAAATATAATTTTTCCCCGCTTAATCGTGCGTTTGGTGTACAGAACAAAAATAAGACGGTGAAATATGTATCAATTGTCTATTAGTATGCAAATAATAATAAAACCTTAAAAATTAACCTAAATTATATCTTAAAGTATTAAATTGGTTTAATTAGTTTCACAGTAGAATTTGAATATATCCATTATGTACAAGCTCATCTAACCCTTGTTGCTCAAACAAAAGACAATAGTGTTTATGAACAGTCCTATCTAATTGAATCCCAGTCCTATCAAATACCAAATAATAATTCAATCCTTGATGTGTCAAACACATTAGCCAATCGTAATCTGGACGATGGTTTTTCACTGATATTTAGCCATCTGATTGAGTTGCAATTACTTTCATTTTTTTTTAAATTTTATTATCTATAGGTGGATATATGTTGCTACTGCACCTGTGATGCTCTCAACTTTAGAGGATGGGAAGATTGTGAAAGGCCTTGCTGGGATTCCTTCTGAGGGACCAGTCTTATTCGTTGGCTATCACATGTTACTAGGACTTGAATTGACTCCCCTGGTTTCACAATTTATGATTGAAAGAAATATTGTTCTGCGAGGAATAGCACATCCAATGATGTTTAAGAAATTGAAAGATGGAAAGTTACCTGAGTTGTCCCAATATGACAAGATTAGAATAATGGGCGCAGTTCCTGTCTCAGGAACCAATTTCTTCAAACTTCTATCTTCGAAGTCTCATGTCCTACTTTATCCTGGAGGCATGCGTGAGGCTCTTCATAGGAAGGTTAGATCTCTTTATTGTTACATTGTTACCTTGATCTGCAGTTCTTATTGTATCTATTACTTCGATGTTTCATTTTATTCAGAACTTCACAATTTTTCTCTAGTATAAAAATCTCATTTTCTGGTTTCCTGCATGCCACAAAAATCTGAAAGAGGAGAAGATAATGAATAGGTGGATAGCCTGTATTCTTTCTAATATGAATGGAACATTCTAATAAGATACATCTAGTTAGATGATGCAACATTGACTATTTCCACTTTTGTCTCTCACTCTTCTTTAAGCCTGAATCGGTGTAAAAGTGCGTGCACATTTTGTTTGACCAACTCTTGTTGGTGTTTTTGTACACTCTGTGGCTTCAAACACAAATTTTGTTTTCCTGTTTATTTCTTTGGTATACTTGTCTTCCTCATGGTCAAGCACTAGATTCTTTAATTTCAAGTTATTACTACCATTTTGGTATACTCAACCTATCATATTTGCAGGGAGAAGAATACAAGTTATTTTGGCCAGAACAGTCAGAGTTTGTCAGGATGGCAGCTAGGTTTGGGGCCAAAATCGTACCTTTTGGTGCTGTTGGAGAAGATGATATTGGTCAAGTAAGCCTGAAACCCAATTTTCCTTTCTCTGATTATTGTCTACCTTAACAACTGTTATTTCTGTCATGTACTTGCATATATGGTGCTCTGAAGTTTATTGCCTGATTTAATTTAATTGGTATATGGTGAAGTGGTACTCACTGAATTGGTTGTGCTTCTATCCTTCCTGCTTATTGTTGACTGTCCACATCTGAAATTTTGTGCTTATCTTGTGTGATAGGAAAATGAGCAAGATTAAGAAATGAATACATTTCTGTTAAGGAGAAAGGAATAATATTCTGATAAGTATTATGTGCCAATTAGATGCATATTACAATGTCTCTCCACATACATATATATTTTCTTCTTGTAAATGTAGGTTAGTGATATCATAAATGTCCTAACTGGTGCCAACAAAACTGGGACTTGGATGTTGTCTTGAGTAGTGTTTGACGTGTCTGTTGTTTTACGGAAAATGTTTCCTTTCTATTTTGAGAAGAAACTAAAATAATTTCATTACTTGTAGAAATTACAAGAGAGTGAACAAGCTGTCCACAAAAGTTTCCTTTTCTACTGTAGATATTTTGAAGTTTCGAGTTTTATTAATCTATTGCATGTCATATTTACTTTAGGCATTACATGTGCTAACTTATTTAGAGATTGTTATTTCTGATATGATCTCTGTTCTCTAAGGAATAATAAAAATGCATATTCGTTGTTTTCAGGTAGTTTTTGATTATGATGACCTTATGAAGATTCCTTACTTTAGGAATGAAATAAATGAACTGACTAGTGAGGCTGTACACTTGAGGTAATCTGAGTTTTTTCATCTCAACTAAAATTGAATCTCTCTCTTCATGTGTCCTTTCATTTTTTTTTCTTAATGTCTATGCCTTCCTGCATTGCCTCTTTTTGAATTTGTCGTGATGTGTTGGTAATAGGACTGATGCGAGTGGTGAGGTAGCAAACCAAGATGTTCATCTTCCAGGAATTCTACCTAAAGTTCCAGGCCGGTTTTATTATTACTTTGGAAAACCAATTGAAACAGCAGGTATGGTAATTAGACAGTCCATGTTTTTTAAATCTATTAGCTTACCTATTTGACCACTATCTAGTTAGTCAAAAACCAATATATATACATGTTATTGGGCCACAGAAAAATTAAATCCAGGAATTATATGATGCAACTGATAGGGATAGAAATCAATACCCTCTAGTTGAAAAGCCCAACTGATAATCATGAACTCATGAGCTGCCCTATTCACTTTTGGTGGCTACAAACGACCAAGATTTTGAGTCAAACTGTAAGAAATCAACTAATATTGTTCAGTCCAGTGTTGCTGGTCAGTATATAGACTAAATTAGCAAAGAATTCCATCTAATGGGTTTAAACTTCTAAAGAGTTCAATTTAATTTGTTCCGTAAGGCAATAATAAGTTAATAGAATTTTGATTTTCCGCAACTTTGACCCTTACCATGTATTGACTTGTATCATTAATGTTGCTTTGAAGGGAGGAAACAAGAATTAAGAGACAGGAAGAAATGTCATGAGTTGTATTTGGAAGTGAAGTCTGAGGTTGAGAAATGCATTTCTTACTTGAAGGAGAAGAGAGAAAGTGATCCTTACCGGAATTTATTGCCTCGGCTAATTTACCAGGCCACACATGGCTTTACATCTGAAGTTCCGACCTTTGAACCTTGAATTTTTCCTGCACTTCAAAAGTCAAAATTCCATCTGCATTCACAGATGAACTCTGGAACTTTCCCTGCGATAAAGGGGCATCATTTATGGCAAAAATTCTTGCAGAGTATTTACTTTATTTTTATCTGGACTAGAGGAAGAGTTCAGGAATTCAGATTCCTTCTTAGATTGTATTGAATAAAATTAAAAAGGTGGTTGATCCTTTGATAGTTCAAGCGATTGTTGAAATTTGGGGGCTATTTATCAAACTCAGAGATAATGCAATATACAACAGAAGCTGGAATAGTGACCATTGTCGGAGATTTGTAAGACTATTATTAGGTAAAATGTTTCATTGTTCACGTGCATCATAATGTGGTGGGATATTAAGATGTTAATTATACCTTTACCAGTGAACAAATTCACATTTTTAGTTGTCGGGTCGGAAAGTAATGTCCCAAAAAAAAAAAAAAAAAAAAAAAATATCAATCTATTGGAAAGAACATTCGTCAAATTTCTTGGTCTGAACCACTATTGGATAGTCTAATGATCAATTAAGACTCTTGAGTATATTATTAAAAAAATCTTGAGTTCGATCTATCTGAGTTGCTAATATGGGTGGTCATTAAGGGAATTTACTCGGCCGTTAACTTTAAGTCCTCACAAGATTAGTTAAAATGCACGTAAATTGGCGCGTAAACCTCTAGTCACAAAAAAATAAAAAAATAAATAAATTCGTGGTCTGAACTCTGAAGCAAACAACAAAAGAGGGGATTGCCTGTAAAAACTCACGGGATATTTTTGCACATTAACTTTTGAAACCATTCTTATAATTGTTTTGCACGAATTTTTGAATGGTTTTTCCTTTTAAAGATTATTTTAGAGAACATGTAATTTGTTGCTGTGATTAACAGGTAATTTGTTTAGTTAGAATCTATTGTTTTTTGGCAACTAGCTTAAAATTTGAGGGTAAACATGTGTAGAGTGATAAATGGGCCTGAGTAGAACTTCTGAACTTATTCTCGAAATATCACAATCTAGCTATGTTGGACAAATTTAAATTCAAAACATAAAAGCACACTCAAAATATAATTTCATTTAAATTCTGCTAGTCTCCTCATCTCTTCTTTCATTTTCTTCTTCAAGCACTTTCCGCCCCGTTGGTGAAGGGTGAAACCAAGCTCCCCACATAAGTATACAGAGAAAACCATCTCGGAGCTCTTCGAATGGCAGTAAACTCATTCACAATTTCATCTTCAGGTGCATACATAACCAACTTCCCCTCGCCCTTCTCTATCAGAATTTCGCCATTCTTCTTCATACACAGAGGCCTCAAAAATATGTAACAGGGATCTATCATCATCTGGGGTCCGATCACAAACATCTTTGTCCACGACTCCTTCACGCCGAACTCCTTCATTGCCCAAATCTCAACACGCTCACCTCTCCACATATGAAACATCGAAAAGTACTCTTTCATCACCCCGACTTCAATCTGACAGCTCGCAGGATCTCTGAGCTCAGGTTTTGGAACCTCTTTGAACTCTTCTTTGTCCATGTCAAAAGCAACCACCAGAATACTCATTCTTCTTCCAAACCCTCGAGACGCTTTCCAAATAAAAATTTGATCATCAAAACAAACTGCAGCTCGAGTGCTGATATGGAATGGAACAGCTCCAATTTTCTTCCACTTATCAGTGCTTAAAGAGTAAATCCTAGCTTCACATTGATAAGAATCAATGTTTTCAAAAGGCTTATCATAAAGGAAAATAGATCTTATTACCTTGTAATCATTCTCTGCTCGATGGAAACCGAATCCCAACGAAGTAAAACAAGTACTTTCAATGGTGGGGACATCGAACTCCGGAGGCGGAAGCTTCCTGTAAACTCCGGTAGAAGGGTTAAAGAGATAAATATCTTCATTGCATCTCTGATCAGAAATGCAAAGCAGGCCATGGTATGAACCCGAAATCTCAACTTTATCAAGAGATAAAGAAAAGGGTACTTGAAGTTTTCGAGCTTTGCTCCATCCTTCATTATCAACAGCAAAAAGCTTGAAGTCTGTTCTCAGGATGAGATTCGGGTCTATCCGTATTGCTCTTTCAAGATGCTTCTTAATGAATTTCTGATTGTGAAGCAACGCATACATGGATTTGGACACACACATGAATCGAGCAAGAGACTTCACAGGAAGTCTAGCAAAAATATCATTAATAATATCACTCGGTAAATTTGCTGAGACATAAGGGACACTCGAAAAATTGGAGATCATGGCACCAGGGTGGCTCGCCATTTTTGCTATATTATATAATATTTTTTTCTTCTTTGGCTAGTTATTGCAAGCTATGGCTGGTTTGTCATGAGAGAAGAAGATGAAGATTATATATAGGGAAAGGAGAAGGTAGAAATTGAATTTGTATTGCTGAATAAAGAGAAAATACAGGTGGGTTTGGGTTCTTCAGAATCTGGAGAGTGTAATGAAAGATATCTAATTCTAGGATAGATATGATTAGGGTGAATCCATTATTTAATGTCCTTATTAATGAAAGATATCTAATTCTTTTTCTTGCCTTCATATTCTAATTTATTCTAAATTTATCTATTAATGTAGAGGATATTTATTATTATTTTTTTTTGGTAACCGAGGTGTCCGGGCTAGCTGACATGCACCTCAACTAATCCTCGGGATCTTAAAGTCAACGGCCAGATAAACCTCTAATGATCACCCTTATTAGTAATCGAGGTGAATCGAACTCAGGATCTCTTAGGTAATACCCTAAAATTCACTATTCAACCACTCAAGGGTAGTTCTTGTAGAAGATATTTATTCCTCTTTGTTTAATTTTTCTCTAAAATAATTTAATTATATAATTTATGCTGCCAATAATGACCATGCGTATATATAGTAAAATTATTCATCATTCCAATTATAAGCTCAAATTATCCTTAAAAGTTTGGATTTTTTTTCTAATTACTCTAATAATATTAATTTTTTTTTCTGTATTTGATGTCTTAATATACCTATATGTGTATTTAATTTTTTTTTTAAATTTTAAATCACCATAATTACAAATTAACTTAAAATTTTATGACAATTACTGGACCAATATCACGAGCAGTGCAATTACGAGACGTGTTTTAATCGCTTTTCAAAATTAAATTTTCACTTAACCTTTGTTAGGGCCAAAAAAGGTGCTCGGCCCAAATAGGCCCAAAGACGGAGACACCTCCAACAAAGATGAAAGCTCAGGCCCAATTCCGATGGGGCCCAAATCAGAGTTCTGTAGATGAGGCCCGTTCGATATGTTTTCTCAGCTCCTCACTATCTGGACCCAGGCCTCCTGATCTTAGAACGCCTTCTGGGCTTACGATCAACTCGGAGTCCACAGTTGCCTACGAACGACAGTACTACTTGAACTCTACTAAGGGAGTCAATGGCTATCCCAATTCGTCTAAGGTCCGTATCCTAGGCATACTAGGACTCCCTTTCCTACTGAGATAAGGGAGCCAAAGGCTCCACTCTTTGAGGAGACCACTGCTACAAGGACTCCTAGTCCCACCAAGATTCGAGGACCATACAGTCACTGTTTAAGTAAAGGTTAGAACTCTCACAAAGGACAGAGACATTACACCTTCAAACTCTGAAGTTCTCACTCTTGAGAACTTTGCATTACAGCCATAGTCATAGTCCCCGACTAGACTTTCGGTAACCTTTCTTCTCTCTAACCCTCACTACACTAGCCTTACTCAGCCTTGCTAACTTGAGCGTCGGAGTGCCTACGGCAAACACCACCCTGGTGTTTTTTGTCTGCTTCACGCTTGTTTCCTTATGTGTGTAGGTGCAGTAGATCGCTAGTGGCCTCAACCTCACGGGATCAGTACCTCTTTCCGTACAGGTAGATTTTTATGTCTACAATTTGGCGCCCACTATGGGGCCTCTGGCAATCGTTTCGTTTCACAAACCCTACTACGTAAAGAAACTCTCGATGGTTGACAATTCTGATAACACTAACCTTGGCCTCAAGCCCAAACTAGAGGTGCTAACCGCCCTCATGCAATAACACTCAGACAAGGTGGCCGTACTGGAAGCTGAGAACACTACCATCCGGACTAAAAACGCCTCCATTAGGGCCGAAAACCAGTCTCTAAAAGAGAAGGTAAGTCGGTTTTATGATCTTGAGTTTCTGCCTTGTCAAGTACAACCCAGCCGGTTTCGCGCCACAGTTCCCTCTATGCAACCTCTCCAAACTCCAGAGCATAGACCCACGACCTCATATAAGAGGTCGCGCCAACTATGTTCATCATTGGTCGACCATTCAGCCCTGACTTATGGTGAACGGGGGCTACCAATAAAACCCCTCTCGGTAGATCCGCTTCAGGCATGAGATCAAGGCGTCCAAGTGACAAAAAGCTTGCTACAACAAGAACCACTCATCCTCGCCATACCACCTCACCTTCGGTCAACTGTCCCTACCCAAACTCCACTCGACTCAGCTCATCCTCGCGGGTTGAGCGGTCACCCACTTCAAACCATCCCACTCGAGTCCATCCATCCCAACGGATTGAGCGAGTTCCAAATAGCCCCCTTAACCATCCATGTAGGGCGAAACACCCGATCAGTTACAATGGGAGTCACCCAACCGGAGGGAATGAATGGGGATCTAGGCTACCAAACGATACATGACGGAATGATCTACCAAGCTACACCACACGGATTGACCAACAGAATGCACCGAGTGCGAATCCTTTGGCCAATCGAGTCAATCAGGATGACCTAGTTGTATCTGCCTCTCCCATGGAGCAGATATTGGCCAAGAGACTGGTCGACATAGAGGCAATGATGAGGCGCATACCAGGAGTGCCAATCCCTACCAAAAAGAGCAATCCTTACTGCTATGCCGATTCGCCCTTCATGGATGCAATCGCGCTAGCCAACATGCCCCACAAATTCACTATCCTTAGCATGATGTCTTACGATAGCACAACTGACCCAAATGATCACATAGCCTCATATAAGCAGTAGCTGTTTACCATCTCGATACCCTAAACGCTGATGGAAACCTGCATGTGTAAGAGCTTTGGTTCAAGCCTCTCCAGTCCAGCTCTTCAGTGGTACACCAACCTTCCGAACAGTTCAATAAACTTATTCGCCTAGCTCACTGACACCTTCGTTGAATAATTCGCTAGCAGCAAGAAACTTGAGAAACTAGCGGCCGACCTGTACAGAGTCTACCAGAAGAGGGGGGAGCCACTAAGAGAGTACGTTAGCAGATTCAACAGAGAAAAAATCTCCATTCCCTCCTATAACCCCGAGACAGCCGTAGACGCCTTTAGAAAAGGGGTCTTCTCCCGGATGGAGAACTATACAAAGACTTGACGAAGCTCGGTTGCACCACGATGGAAGATGCATTGGCCAGAGCTATGATTCAAATAAGCTGGGAGGAAGATGAGATGAATCGGGCGAGTCATGCCAGGTACAACCCAAGGCGAAATGATAGGAGGTCAAAGCTCATACCGATTGAACCCCGTTACCAACCCCCTCTACGCAATCTGAACAAAGTAAAAAAACCATATGATCGCCAGCCACTTAGAGCTGACAACAGACCAACCGGATCGAGCCAATACAAAATTCCAGAGTACAACCTTAACGTCGAACCAGTCTAGGTAGTGGCAATCATGAAGGGGATGGGACCTATAGTCAAGTGGCCGAACAAGCTCCATCCCAAGGTGAGCAGGGACAAAACCAAGTGGTGCGAATTCCACAATGACCATAGACATAACATGGCGGATTGCATCACCCTATGGTTGGAAGTCGCAACACTACTGAAGAGGGGACTTCTCCGAGATCTATTGATGGATAAAGGGAAGAATACAGTGAACCAGAGAAGCTCAAAAGAAACATCTCCATCTCCACGAGAACCTACACCAAAAGGATTCTGCTCACTTATCTCAAGAGGGTCGGAGATCAGTGGGGTCAGTTATTCCTCAACCAAGCGCTACGCTAGAGCCAACCATCACCATGAAATCCAATCCATCCATCCGTCCTCTCGGTCACACACCCACTAGGTAATTCAGTTTGAAGATGACGAGCTAGTCACCCTGGCTGCCCCTCATCACGATGCTTTAGTCATCTCCCTCCAGATTGCTAACATCCTAGTCAAGAAAGTATTCATAGATTGGGGATCCTCGGCGAACATTCTCTTCCTTGAAGTAGTGAAGGCCATGGGTCTAGAAGAAGCAAACATCAGTAAACGACCAACCATACTGGTTGGGTTCAGTTCTGAGTAGAAATACACTATCAGAGAAATCGTTCTGCCTGTTTACGCAAGCAGAGTCAACAAGCAAACCGTTTTTCTAGTGATCAATTGTCCTTCACCATACAACGTCATCTAGGGCTGACCTTAGATCCATGACATGCGAGCCGTTCTATCTATCTTCCATCAAACTATAAGGTTTCCAACAAAATGGGGAGTAACGAAAATCAAGGGCGATCCTAAGGCTTCCAAAGATTGCTACAAAAACACCTTCAAAGGCAAAGGTCATACTTCATAGCAACTACGGTCTCATTCAACCCCTCCAATCGAGCCAGATCAACCATCTATGGAAGAGTTGGATGAAGTGTAGATACACCCGGACGACCTCGAAAGAACTCGTGCCCGAGATAAGAGAGAGACTCATAGAATTCCTCAAACGAAACCAGGACTGTTCGCTTGGTCCCACGCTGACATGATAGGAGTCAGCCTAGAGGCAATCGTCCACCATCTCAAAGTAGATCCGGATGATCCCCCAATGAAACAGAGGCATAGGAAATTCGCACCAGAGTGCAATCAGATTGTCAATGAGGAGATTGATAAGTTACTGAATAATGGTCTGCTCAGACAGGTCCATTACCCCGACTGGCTGGCAAATGTTGTGGTCGTAAAGAAAAAGAATGGAAAGTGGAGGGTTTGCATTGACTTCACGGATTTAAACAAAGCATGCCCTAAGGACTCCTACCCGTTCCCACATATCGACATGATGGTTAATGCAACAGCAGGCCACGAGCTCCTAAGTTTCATGGATGCCTTCTTAAGGTACAACCAGATTTTGATGCATCTGGATGACTAGGAGAAAACAGCCTTCATCACAAAGAGAGGGACCTACTGCTATAAGGTGATGCCATTTGGTCTCAAGAACGCCGGGGCTACCTATCAGCGGCTAGTCAACAAAATGTTTGTCGAACACCTCGGGAACACCATGGAAGTGTACATCGACGACATGCTTGTCAAGTCCCTGATGGCCGAGCAGCACCTCGACCACCTTAGTCAGGCGTTTGCCATTCTAAGGAAGTATAACATAAAGTTGAATCCAGCCAATACTCGTTCGGGGTCTCATCAGGTAAATTCTTGGGATACATGGTAACTCAGCGATGGTTAGAAGCTAACCCTGACCAAATCAGCGCCTCGCAGGACAAGTAGCCGTCTTGAGCCGTTTCATCTCCAGATCCACCGACAAGTGCCACCACTTCTTCTACACGCTCAAGAAATCTAAGAAGTTTGAATAAACCTCTTCTTACGAGGAAGTCTTTTGACAACTGAAGAGATACTTGACCTCCCCCTCATTCCTTTCCAACCTGTGGATGGGGAGAAGCTTTACACCTATCTGACAGTCTCGGAGACAGCAATCTTAGCAATGTTAGTTCGGAAAGATAATACGAAGTAGCTACCGGTTTAGTATGTAAGTAAATCACTCCTCAACGCGGAGACACGATACAGTCAATTGGAGAAACTGGCCCTCGCCCTCGTACATGCATCCAAGAAGCTCAGGCCATACTTTCAGTGTCACTCTATAGTCGTACTCACCTCTTTCCCACTGAAGAAGATACCACATAAACCAGAGTTATCAGGCTGACTCACGCAATTGACAGTAGATCTTAGTAAGTTTGACATATCTTTCCATCCACGCACTACCGTCAAGTTCGAAGCATTGATAGACTTTATTGTTGATTTCACCCCGAACACCATTGTCCAAGTAGAAAGAGAGTTACTATGCACGAATAGTGGGTCGCCTTCAAAGTAGACTCTCTCAGTGGATGGCTCAAGCAACGTGAACAGAAGTGGGCTCGGGGTAGTACTTACTACACCAGAAGCAGAAGTCATCCAGCGGGCCATACGATGCAGATTCAAATGCACCAACAACGAAGCTGAATACGAGACTCTCATCACTGGACTTTCCCTAGCCAAAGAAATTGGAGTAAGGAAGCTGGAGGTAAAGTCTGACTCCTAACTCGTGGTAAACCAGCTATAAGGCACTTACCAAGCCCGCGACACGAAGATGACAGCCTACTTGAACTTGGATAAAGAATTGAAAACCGAATTCGAAGAATTCTCCATCGCCCAAGTCCCAAGAACGGAGAACACCCATGCTGACGCCCTTGCTAACCTCGGCTTAACCCTTCAATGTTCTTTCCAGTCATCCATCCCTCTGTTATTCCTCCAATGGCCAGTCGACTGGAAGGAACGACTAACAAACAAGTCGTCCGAAGAAGCAATGGACATCGAACTGGTCGACTCTTGGATGACCCTGATAGTGAAATACTTGGAACACAATGAGCTCCTAGCCGACAAGAATGAAGCACGCAGCCTGAGAGCGAGAGCCTCCAGGTTCACCATATATGAGGGCCAACTCCTTATGAAGTTATTCTCATGTCCCTACCTTAAACGCATAAGCCCAGAAGACGCCAAACGGGTTATCGCCGAACTCCATGAAGGAAAATGTGGAAACCAGGCAGGAGGATGCAGCCTCGCACATTGGGTGATCCCTACTGGATACTATTGGCCAACCATAGGCATTGACTAAGCGGCTTATGTGAAGAAATGTGATAGTTGTTAGAGGTTTGCCCACGTCTCACACCTCCCACCTGAGCGACTCCACTCCACTCCACTCTCACACCTTGGCCGTTCATGAAGTGGGGAATGTATATAGTAGGAAAGCTCCCGACTGCGCCCAGGCAACGAGTCTTCATGTTGGCAGCCACTGATTACTTTACTAAGTGGATCGAAGCCGAAGCATCGCACAAGTCAGAGACCGAGAGGTAAAAGCCTTCATCTGGAAACACGTCATCTGTAGGTTTGGGATACCAAAGGAAATCGTCACCGACAATGGATCCCAATTTGTCAGTTTAGGCTTTAGAGATTTCTACGGCATGTGGGGAATCAAGCTTAGCTTCTCTACCCCCCATACCCCCTAATCCAACTTCGAATCATCGAATAAAACCATCATGCAGACTTTAAAGAAGCGCCTGTAGAAAGCCAAGGGTGCATGGGCAGATGAACTACTTGGGGTCATTTGGTCCTACTGGACTACAACCTGTTCATCCACGGGCAAAACTCCTTTTTCTTTCACATACGGATCTGAAGCGGTCATCCCAACCAAAGTATTTGTTTCTTCCACCAGACTCCAATAGGCGGACGAGGAAATCAACAGCCAGAACCTGGACATCGTCAATGAGCTACGCGAGCAGGCGAACATTCGTAACGCAGTTTATCAGCAGCAGGCCACTCGACACTACAACCGCAATGTCCGGATCAGAACTTTCAAAACTAGCGATTGGGTCCTTCGTAAGGTCTTTCAAAACACTAAAGAGATCAATTTTTGTAAGCTCGGCCCCACTTGGGAGGGTCTCTACAAGATCACTAAAGAAGTAGGGAAGGGCGCCTATCGACTCCAAACTCACGAAGGCAAAGACATCAGTAACAGTTGGAATGCAGTCCATCTCCAATGTTACTACTTTTAGGTTAACTCATTCATCTACATTTCTGTTTTCTTTTTTCTAGTTTAAAAAAAGATGAGTGGGCCTATCCACCTCCTTCACCGTCAGTCGGCCTCATGGCCCAAAGTCAATGAAGCATTATTCAGCAATTGAACAGTTTACGCCTTCGATCGACTGTTAGAGTCATGAAAGTGAATCTACTTTGGTGACAAAAAGACCCTATGTGTAATTGAATTGAAGTTATATTGAGACAATTAAGAGAAATTATGAATTTATGTTTAAAAATCATATTTTGAGTTTTTCTTACTAATTTGGCATGTTTGGATTGAAATTTGAGATTGTGTAAGTTGATATTAGGATGTGATTTATTTTCTAGGGTTGATGTTGTCTCATTTATGCCATTCAGGGGTCAGATTGTCATAATCTTGGGGTTGATTTGTCACTTTCAAACATGTAGGGACCAAAATGATATTTTATATTTTGTTCTATAAAAAGAAGATGAAAAGTCGCGTACAGGGGAGGCTGTTCACCCAGTTTTTCGGCGAGCTTCGGCGACCCTTCATCTCCCTCCGATGACGATTCATCTCCCCATGCACCGATCCGTCATCAGCCACCACAAACCGCCACCGTGAAACATCACAAAGCCGCGACGATTCGTCTTCCACCACCGCGACGTTTCGTCTTCCCGGCCAATTTTGGCCATTTTCCGGTGACGATTCGGCTCCCCAAGACTTGATCTTCATTCCCCACGGCCGGATCTACACTTCCCTTGCTTCAGCCGCCGCGAAAACCGTCGGAATCCGCGATTTTGCCGCCGCGCCTCTTCATCTTCCAGCCCAGATCCTGCTCATTTCTGGCGACTTCTCACGTCCCCAGGACCTGATGTGAACTTCCCATCACCAGAGCTTTCCATCGGTACCTTCGGATCCCATTTCCGCCACCGTTTTTCGGAAGACTCGCTGAAAAATTAACGTTTTCCGGCGAGTGCGGCTGTTCGTATTCTGGGCTGTCCGTTGGTCGTTTTCGACCCTTCTTCACATCATATCGCTGTCTGTTACCTCCTCTTCACCATGATTAGCTTCGTTTCCACCGTTTCAGCCTCCGTCATCACCACCATGAGCGGCTAAGTTCCCGGTTGTCCGTTACGGTGTAGGCGAGATCGAGATTGACTCCACTGATCTCCTCATCAGCTCTCGACTAGTTGGATGAGCCCGAATGTTAGATATTTGGTTAAGTTTCTTGTATTCAGATTATATTTGTTTTCGTTTTAGTTTGTTTGCGATACTTTAATATTATTCTGATGCTCGACGTGTTGAATTGATAATGTCCATTGAGAACGTTTATTGATATATAACTTTTCGCATAATTGAATGTCGGTTTGAGATTATTGAATGTTGATTATGACTTTAAATTGCTTCGGTACTGATTGCAATCAAGTTGTAGTAGCGTTTAATATCATTTCTACTAGGAATGCATTTATTGTGTAATTAGTTGATTGGATGATACAAGTTAGTAGGTTGTACTTGTTAACGTTGTACCAACTAGTGGTGTTTAAGGGTTTAGCATTTTTCGGTTAGTCAATGATAGTCTTTAACCAATCGATCTGTAACTAAGACGACGGGGAGACAGGATAGATTATGCCTAGATTGCCGGGAGATATTTCTATTGATTTGCCTAGCCTTGTAGGATTAGGAAATTGAAGAGCGAGGAGAGGAATTGTGAGAGTTGGTCTTGAGTCAAACCGAACCCGTAGCGACAACGCTTTTAATATTGTGTTTTAGTTAGCAATTTATTTAATGCTTTTAATTTCCTGCAAGTAATTAGTTTCCTTAGTTTTAATCAATCATTTTGCCAATTTCTCTTTTGTTAACTCAAATATACATTAGGTCGTTAGTCTTGCTCTCTGTGGATTCGACCCTGCTTACCGCTAACTACGGTACTTAGGTTTAATTTTGTGACTGTGACGACTGGTCTAACATCGACCCAGACCAATCTACGAGTTTACGCCTTTATGAGTTTATGCCTTCGATCGGCCTAGACCGATCCACGAGTTTACGCCTTCATGAGTTTACGCCTTCGATCGGCCTAGACCGATCCACGAGTTTACGCCTTCATGATTTTACGCCTTCGATCGTCCTAGACCGATCCACGAGTTTACACCTTCATGATTTTATGCCTTCATGAGTTTACGCCTTCAATCGGCCTAAACCGATCCACGATTTTACGCCTTCATGATTTTACTTTTCACGAGTTTACACCTTCGATCGACCCAGACCGATCCATGAGTTTACACCTTCATGATTTTATGCCTTCATGAGTTTACGCCTTCAATCGGCCTAAACCGATCCACGATTTTACGCCTTCATGATTTTACTTTTCACGAGTTTACACCTTCGATCGACCCAGACCGATCCACGAGTTTACACCTTCATGATTTTATGCCTTCATGAGTTTACGCCTTCAATCGGCCTAAACCGATCCACGATTTTACGCCTTCATGATTTTACTTTTCACGAGTTTACACCTTCGATCGACCCAGACCGATCCATGAGTTTACACCTTCATGATTTTATGCCTTCATGAGTTTACACCTTCATGATTTTATGCCTTCATGATTTTATGCTTTCATGAGTTTACGCCTTCATGATTTTACGCCTTCATGAGTTTACGCCTTCGATCGGCCCAGACCGATTCTGAGTTTACGCCTTCAATCGATGAAGTAATCGACGCAGCCAACTAAATAGTCCACACGATTCAGCCACTTGGCCTCATCAAATTCACAACATAAGCAGTCGGTTCAAACCCAAATACATCTACAAACAAACAAACAATCAACTCATTCATCCACAAGGAAAGCAGCAAAACAGAATCGCAAGTATAATATTAAAGAGCCTGAAGTGGCTAAGTATCAAGTACAAAAGTAAGGCACACATGCCAGGGAAGGGCATCGTAGGCCCCAAAAGTACATAAGAGTAACAATAAGCCTAAGGGGCATCATGGCCCATATCATCGGTGCGAGTCGTCTCGCCTATCTCTGACTCGGTCATCCTGTCACCGACCCCAGTGCTTGCCCTTACAGCCTGGTCGCCCATATCCCCTGTAACCGAGAGCCCCGGCTAGCTAGCGAGACCGAATACCTACTCATCGACCCGCTCCTCCATGTGCCCAGCGGCCTCCTCTTCCTCCATCTCTCGCATAAGCTGGATGTCCTCGTCTAGGTTCCAATGGGAGGTATTCCCGACCTTGTACTCTAGCATCAATTCTCCTCGCACCCTGATGATGGCGTTGTCAGCAATACTGATGCACTACTCCTTCAGGGACTCGACCTCCGTGTTCTTCTCAACCAGTTCTTTCTTCAGTTGATCCAACTCGGCCTTTACCTCTCTAAGGCGCTGCTGGCTCTCCCGTTCGGCTTTCTGGGCCGTCGCCTCTATCTGGTGCAGACTAGCATTTGATTTGGATACATCCTGTATCATCTTCTCCTGCGCCATGATGGACTTCCTCAGGTGCAAGCTGCTCGTAAATGCCTACATAACAAAACAACTTGATTAGTACATGACCAAAATAAGCATAAAAAGGTAGAAAACCGGCTCATACCTCGAAAGCACGGGAAGCATCCTAGTCAGCGGCCGCAACCGCAACCGCACCCATCTGGTTCAAACAGCTCTCGTCCGTTGGAACAAGAATGAGTTAGCCAACTGGCTCATGGAAGCCACGGCCAAATAAGTGGATGCAGAAGCCGGGATGCTAAAAGTGAGCATCTCAGTCTCCTCATCCAAGACTACAGTCTTGGAGGACCCAGCTCCGACAGTAAGTTGACGATTTGATGGAGTCGCCACCACATCTGCCGCTCTCCTCTCCTTTCTGACCGCAGATTCCCTTTTCTATTTCTCACGACGTCTCGCAATGGACTCGCTCGCACTTGGGACTGTCAACTTCTTCATTAGCTTTTCTGCAATCGCAAACTCTTCAACGATTAGTGGGTTCAGCCTCAACTTACTAAACAAAATATGACTGCAGTAGCGGATGAGTAGCACGCTCCAGGTTTGCTTTAGCGAAAGGAAGGGGATAACTCTCTGGATAGCACCTACTCCGGCCCAAAAATGGCTCGTCCTAAGATTGGCCTCCTCTAACACTCAATCCCTCTACGCCTTCGGAATGGCTAGAACCTTCTAGGTCTGCATGTCCAAGCCATCCCCGCTCTGCCCGGCTTGGTTGAATTCAAGATCTGCAAAGAACAAACACAATAAGATTTTAGTAACCAAAATCAAAGGTAAAGACAAAGTTCCTCACCAGTCACTCGCTAGGTGTACGAAATCTGGCCCTGGCCTCTCTCTCCGAAGACTGCCTCACCCCTTACAAGAAAGTATCGATCCTTCCAATTCTTGTCATTCGATTGAAGGTCAGTTACTAAGTGAGACCGATCATGCCTAAGGTTGATCAGATATCGACCTTTCTCCTTATCGGTTTCCTTCAAGAAATACGAATACAGAAGCTCTTGCAGCCTAAACACCACTTGGTTCCACACATAAAGGTCCTCCAGTGCCATCAGTAACCTCCAACAGTTCGGCATAATCTGGGACTGGACGATCATAAAGTAGTTCAGGACCTCCCAGACAAGGCGAGGGATGGGAAACCTCAGCCCATCGTGAAACCATTTCTTGTAGACACTCACCCAACCTTTTGACTCTCAGTTGACCTGCTCGTACGACTGCAATGCCCTGATTTCGATGGAATTTGGATATGATAAATCATCCGGATCCATCACACATCATTGTCCTTTAGTAAGGGCGGATAATCCTAACTAAGTATCCCACTACAAGGCCCACTCGGCTCGTCCTCAAAGCCATTACCGGTGGAAGGTGAACTCCTAGAATCACCAACTTTATCAGAGTCTTTCCCACTCGCCCCATGCCTATCCGACTCATCATCACTCGGGGTGGCGCCACTCGTTCTAGGGGCAGCCACGTTCACCCCGGTTGGTATACCAACCGGAACGCCCCAACCTTCGGGCATCATCATTATGGTCGGGGCATTCTTGTACTCATCCCCAACTTCTGACTCAGCTCCATTCGAGTTGCCTGACCCTGACCTAGACATTGGGGAATCTACCCACTCGCCCCGGGAGATCAACCTCCCTAATTAAGAGCCTACTCTTCCCAAAACCTAACGGCGTTTGATCACTGCTTGCCCTACACCACCGATCACTCCTAAAAAACTAACTCTGCTCGGTTACCCCACTCGCCCCGCGACACCGACCGGCTGGTCAAACACCAAAACTCTCCCAACTCCTACTCGACCTTTGACTCGATATGGATAACCAAATATCAACTTAGAGTCAACCAATGACCACCCGGCCTGAAAGACCAGTCGACCCAGAAATACTACCAAACTTCAAACCCCCAGCCGAATGCTACACTTGACTCGGTCAAGTAGACCGAAACGAGCCGAATGGGAAACTCAAAAAAATTGAATTCATCTTCCAGAAACCCAGAAAGGCCACCGTGAAACCAGATTTTTCTATCGTCGACAAAAGTTTTTTTTCCCTTTTCCATTGACCCAAAATTCAAACCTATTTGAAAACCAAAACACTACAACTCCTAAAAAACTTTCCAAACCTCCCAGAAATCCACCAAACCCACAAAGTCCTCCAAAACTTCGCTCAATCTCTCTATAAAAACACCGCAGAAATGAAGAAAACAAGAAACCAAACAGAAAAGAGCATAAAGGAATGAATTTTTTACCGTAGAAATAGCCAAAATCCAGAAATCATCCAAAGCTGCGAAGTTAACCCAAAACCCAGAGAAAAATGTGAAGTGAAAGAGAAAGGAGGGAGAAGATGAAAAGATCAGTCAGCCCATAGATTTTATCAGCAAAAAGATGTCAGGCTCAACATGTGGCGGCCTATGATTGGTCATCGAGAACCACGCGATTTTGATGTTCCTGCCAAAATGCAAAAGATTCCTTGATCGTACACGTGTTGCAAGGTAACCACTCGTTTGGTTCACCCTACCGAGCAGAGTTACCGTTGGGATTATTGACTATCCAGCCTCAGTTCTCCGACCCCATACCGAACATTGCTCAACGAAACATGAGCTCCACCCATCGGTTATCCTGACCGAGCGAGCAAGTTTCCCCGATTTGAATCACACGTACTCCTATCCATTCAGATTCAACCAACAAGCCTACATCACTGCCAAGTCTAGCCTTCTGATCTTGGAATGCCTTCTAGGCTAACGATCAACTCGGAGTCCATAGTCGCCTACGAACGACAGTACTACTTGAACTCTACTAAGGGAGTCAATGGCTATCCCAATTCGTCTAAGGTCCGTATCCTAGGCATACTGGGACTCCCTTTCCTACTAAGATAAGGGAGCCAAAGGCTCCACTCTTTGGGGAGACCACCGCTATAAGGACTCTCAGTCCCACCAGGATTCGGGGACCATACAATCACTATTTAAGTAGAGGCCAACCCTCTCACAAAGGACAAAGACATTACACCTTCAGACCCTGAAGTTCTCACTCTTGAGAACTTCGCATTACAGCCATAGTCACAGTCCTCGACTAGACTTCCGGTAACCTTTCTTCTCCCTAACCCTCACTACACTAGCCTCACTCAACCTTGCTGGCTTGAGCGTTGGAGTGCCTACGGCAAACACCACCTTGGTGTTTTCTGTCTTCTTCACGCTTTGTTTCTTTACGTGTGCAGGTGCAATAGATCGCTAGTGGCCTCAACCTCACGGGATCAGTCCCTCTTTCCGTACAGGTAGATTTTTACGTCTACAACTTTATATTATAATTTTGTTCATAGTTTTCAAATATCTGATTAAATCTTATTTTTTTGTCGTTCTTCTCTTAAATTCATGATTTTCAGCTTGGATTCTCAATAANGTAATATCACTAATTGAGAGAGTTACGACTATGAAGTGGGAAGATAATTTCTTTCTCACCTAGCAATAAACGAGAGTGTGTGTTCTGTTTGATGTATGGCATGCCCATGTAGATTCAGTTTCATACTTTGAGTTGCTGTAATCTGATGGAAAAAATAATAAGGGTTCGAATTTTTATTTCCAAGTTTTAAATGTGGGTTCTGTAGTTACAATACCACTTGAGATTGATACTTGATACAGGAAATTGATTATTTTGATGGCATAAAAGATAGAACCGACTCCCGCACGAAAAATGATAATCATGGACATTTAATGTTTTTAATGAAAATTGTTGCTCTTTTCCTATTTTCAATCTCCTCTCTCTTAAATCTCTTAAAACTTTAAGAAACTTTCTTGAGTAGGGATGGCAATGGGCCTGGTATTTTGGGATACTTGGCCCGAAAAGGTTGGGCTTTACCCGATATTTGCGGGCTTGGGCTTGGGCCTGGGCCTGATTTTAAGGCTCGACCTCGGGTACGGGCCGGGCTTAGGTATATCTTTAAGCCCGACTCGGTCTGACCCGACAATTTTAGTATTAATTATACTAAATTACCCTTATACTATTTATTTAATTACAAGATTATCCTACATATATATACTCATTTTTCCCAAACCCTATATGGATGGATTGATGCACTTTGTGGAAAGTTATTTATATATTTGGTGAGTATTCAAAAATAAATTAATATTCAAAAATTGTTTCTAGAATTAAAAATATAAAAAAAAATTACAATTTATTAATATTTAAAAATTCACATTATAAAAATGGACGGGCTTGGGCCGAGCCTAATGTTACAAAAAGCATGTCGGGCCAGGCTTGGGCTTCACCTGTCATGCCCGTGACGGGCTCGGGCCGGCCTTGGGCCTTTGTTATGAGGTCAGGCTTAGGCCTGGGCCAAGGGGTACCCGATCCTGGCTCGACCCATTGCCATCACTATTCTTGAGCTTTGTTTTTATAGAGAGCATCATTATATTATAGAAAAGAGCTTTTATGGAGGATAAATTACAGAGTATATGGATAGAAATTCAAGAATTCATCCGGTCTTAAATTAATTAACTAGTATAAACTTGATGATCACTTAAAAGAAATCGAAAGTCCCAAGTTTTACTTCAATAAGTTAAATCGAAATGACATATAGTATAAACACTTCATTTGCAATATTCCAGTGCATTGCAAAGAATCTTTGGGGTTTCAAAACAAGCAAATTGAAGGGAGAAAAATTTAGAACGTGGTTGTTGATATAAAGTAGAAAAAAACCATTGGAACAAGTTGGGGGAAGAATATTCTTTAGCTTTTGTAAATATAAATTGTGAAAGGAAACGTATTTTTAAAATGACTAGATGCGGGAGATTTTGGAGGCATCTGTTGTTAGCTGACAACGTAGCTGCAATTACAATAGTTGGATGAAAAGAACAGCTTAATTACAATCTTATATATAGTCCATTTAAATAAGATTGGAAAATCAAATTAAAAGCAGTAAAATAAATAATGAAGACGATTGATCATGCAAATAATCCTTCGCTTTCACCTGTTGGTTGTTTCCCAGCCGCCTCTTGGGGTTAGTTTACCTGCAGGACTCACACTAGTGAGCGGAGTGCACTCTGTGACGTCGGGGGTATCGATCGCCCCTTTGGCGCCAGTGAGCTGGTTTGCTCCTCGGCTAAATTCTGACCCGCGGGGTGTTATTGGTGAAGCGTGGCTGGTCAAATTTTTGAGCGGTTGGTTGCTGATTTCTTAGCTCAACCACAGTCTGTGACACCGCCTGTGCAACCATGGTTCTGATCATCTCCACTAGTTGGCTGTTTTTGGGGTTTGATGTTCCTACCCTTGGTTATTCGTGGCATGCTGAGTAGGTGGCACTAGTGGTCGACATCTAGCGGCGCCCTATTGCACCTCTTGGTGGGTGGTCTCCACATTATCGTGGTTTCTGGAGATGGTTTTCGATCTTGTACGCACCATCATGGGCCTAGCTGGTTAAATTGTTGTGGTTGTTTGCCAAAATTTCTAAGATGTTTGCGAAAGCCCTCCTTCTAGCACCAAAGTGTTGATACATAAATCTGCACCAACTAGAGTGTTTCGATCGACCTTGGTGGAATCGAAGCTGGTGTATGCGTGATTACAGATAATCAGCAATGAATAAGTAATGAATGCAGTAAAGAAGATAGCAAAGAGATTTTTAAAGTGGTTCTGCGAATAAACTCTTAAGCCTACGACCACTGTTTTTGTATTTGCTGTAAGAGCTTACAATAGTAATTCTAGAAATATTTTCCAACCCCTTTCTCATTATTTGAGGAGGTTTATATACAGAGTTTGTATAAAGGAAAGAGCAAAAATAAAGGGATTACAATTGAACTAAAATGCAACTCCATATTCTCGTGATTGGGCGTTGTGATCGCTCAAAAATTGCTGTCAGTCTGATCCCTTCCAAGATATCTGGGATCTAAAGTTATCTGGGAATTGGTTGAACGATCGCATAGATTGTTCACATTTAGCTTGTGCTGGGTCGAGCTATAGCTTGACGAGCTTTACACTAGGTCAGACAATCGATGAAGTCGAGCTATTTTCGGATTAGGCTATAACCTCATGATACTCCGAGTTTGATGGAAGGATCACACACAACACTTGAAATCCGGACATTAATGTACAATGTATGGAAAGAATCAATTGTAATTAAAACAAATATTTTCATATCTCAACATTCCCTCTCAAACATACGGTTGGTAAATATCATAAATGTCAAGCTTGCATAATAGATATGAATGTTGTCTGTTGCACAGTGGTTTGGTGAAGATGTCTACTGGCTACTCTGCAATACCAATGTGCATGGTTTTAATGATTCCTTCTTGAATTTTTCCTCTTACGAAGTGACAGTTAATCTCAATGTGTTTCGTTCTTTCATGAAACACTAGATTTGTTGCAATATCGTTTGTTGCTTTATTATCAAAATATAAATGCACAAGGTCTTTTACTTGTACTTCTAGATCTCCCAGTAATCCAAGAATCCAAGTGATCTCATAGATGGTTTTGGCCATAGCTCTGTATTCAGCTTCAGCTGATGAGAGAGATATAATGGACTACTTCTTTATTTTCCAGGAAATCAATGCTTCTCCAAGTTTTATACAAAGCCCAGTAAGGGATCTCCTCGTCATTGGACATGTGCCCCAATCTGAGTCGCAATAAGCTGTGACATCTAAGTTTGCATTTCGAGATAAGAAAAGTCTCGATCCAGGGCATCCCTTTAAATACTTGATTATCTTTATTGCCACATCCATATGAGATTGTTTTGGTCCATGCATGAACTGACTGGGGATGTGGACTGCGTAACCAATGTCTGGCCGTGTCATAGTGAGATAGATAAGACGACCCATAAGTCTCTGATAATGTGACGCATCTTCCAATGGTAGATACACTTCTGAAGATGATATTGCTCTGTCATACTCTTAGGTAGTGAGTTTAGAATTATGCTCAACAAGAATAACACTTGGTTTACATGCCGACAAACCAAAATCAGACAAAAGTTTTAGAACATATTTCTGTTGGCTAAGAGATATTCCTGTTGGAGACCTTGCAATTTCAATTCCAAGGAAATATTTTGGTTCTCCTAAATCTTTGATATGAAAATGCTTATTCAGATGCTCTTTTAGGCTCTTGATGGTTATTTCGTCATTTCTTATGATCAAGACATCATCTACATATATAATAAGAGCAACAAGAGAGTTACATCTTCGTCTTAAGAAAAAAGCATAATCATGTTTAGATTGAGAAAATCCTAGACTTGTGAGAGCTTTAGTGAACTTCTCATTCCATTGTTGGGATGCTTGGTTTAAACCATATCGGGACTTTCGAAGATGACATACTTTATTCTCCCCTTGTTTGTTGAAGTTCCAGAGGAATATCTATATAAATTTCTTTGTGGAGGTCATCATGGAGAAAAGCATTGTGAACGTCCATTTGATGCAAGGTTCAGTCACGAACAGATGTGACTGTCAGGAAAGTGCAGACAGTGAAATGTTTGGCCACTAGGAAGAAAGTCTCAACATAATCAAACCCTTCATGTTGAGTGAAACCTTTTACAACCAGGCAAACTTTATCTCTCAATGGAGCCATTAGAACAGTGTTTGATTTTATATACCTATTTGCAACCAATAGGTTTTCTGTGAGATGGATGTGGCACTAAGCAAGGTTCTGAAAACCGGACCGGACCGTCCGGTCGGACCGGTTCGACCGGTGACCGGCGGCATTTCCGGTCCAGAATAAGTAAAAAATCGTTATTTGCATTTAAACCGGATTGGACCGCGGTTGGACCGCCAGAATAATGCCGAATCGCGGTCCAATCGCGGTTGAATCCCGCCGGATTCCGACACCGATCGAGGGAGAAATCACCGCCATTAGACTTGACGGCATCTCCACTACAAAACCCTGCCATTTTCAGTGGCCGTCGTCTAGCCATCGTCGCTCGCCGTCCACCGAAACTTCACGCGACCGTCAGAGTTATTTTGTTGATTCCGGCGATTTCCGGCGCCGATGGAACTCCTTAGCACCATTATTAGAGTCGTCGGCACCTACACATCAAAAGCCCCAAGATTCCAGCTTCGATTGGCCGTCGATCGTCGCTACCAACACCAATCACCAGAATCTTCGCAAAAAAGGGGTGTTTTAGATAGATTTCAAACCTTAAGGGAGTATATAGGGGTGTTTTTGATGAATTTTAAACCTTTAGGGACTAAAATGTAATTTTATAAATTACGGTCCAACCGACCGATCCAACCGGAAACCGGACCCTTGAACGGGTCATTGTCCGGTCCGATTTTCAGAACATTGGCACTAAGTCCCATGTATGATTTAGTATTGGGGCAGAAAGTTCTTCAACCGTGGTCTGATGCCAAAGAGAGTAAGAAACAACCCTAGAATAATAAAAAGGTTCCCTTTTCGTAGAAATCTGACTGATACAGTCCCTGTGGCCTAGTATAGTCTATTATAGCTGACATCGTTAAATGTTGGATAAGGGATACCTATGCATGTCTATATTGTGGGACAATCACAATTAGCTACCCAAATGGGTAGCCGAATTGTGTGTGGGGACCGACGTGGAGGGGGATCAGGAACTCTTCCAAGAGATTCTGTGAGTGGTGGAATACTACTGCTGGAAGATTCTACTGCTGGAAGGTCAGAAGACAAAAGAGCAATTTGTAAATCTGTAGTGCTAGTAGTAAGTGGAGCAGGGATGAGCTCTAAAGATGGACCTGATGGAGGGTCATCTTCCAAAAAAGGTGTCATTTGTGGTTGGCTAGAACTGGGAACTACATCATAATAAGGAAATCTGTCCTCATGAAAGAAGACATCATGGGAGATCAAAAGCTTTTTCTCTGCTAGATCTATAACTTGTACCTTTTTTGTAGCATATGGCTTATAAGAATAGTGTAATATGCCTGAATCAATTTGCTAACCTCTCTCTCATCGTTTTAGGGGTTTTTTTTATACAACTTTGTAATTAATGGAGAGAGATAAGTTCAAGATTGCAATAAGAGTTGATCTGCAATCCCGTGATCTTCGTGATCATGCACTGAGATTGCATTGCCAGTAGTGTTGATCTTATTCCTTCCGAAATATCCGAGATTGAAGTTTATCTTTGATTTCGTTGAAAACCTATTTGGATTGATTACTGTGGTGAGCTTCACCTAGGTCGAGCTTACTCTGAATCGAACTGACTCTGGGTCGAGCTTGTTTAGGGTCAAACTATCTCTCTACGAGCTTTTGAGATTTGCGAGCTTTTATGACAAAATCACACACAACACCAATTAATTAATTTGATATTTATTATATATAATTACATTGGAGGTTTAAAGTTTGATAATTGTGAAGAAGGTTGAACATTTTTCCTTTTTCTGAAGTTTTGATAAAGACAACCTCTGCCAACTAATTAACCATTATTTAGGAAAATACCATAAATTATTTTTTTTTAATAAATATTATAATACATATCTTAATTAAAAATGGCACCCGCGACAAATTTTCTATTTTATAATTTGTCTTCATAATTGCACGTGATTTCTCTTTCAATTCTTTTTTTTTTTTTTTTTAATATAAAATCACTCGTATTATCCCTCTGTTGATTTCTTAATTTCCATGTTTGAATATAAAAAGGTCTCTGTTATAGGACTCGTGCCAAAAAGTGCATTCTAATAATAACAAGAATCTGTTTTTTCTTTCGACTTTTTCCACGACTTCGAGCGAAGTTTCATTAAACTGAATCAAACTAAGCCTCTCATAATTTTAAAATGCCCAGCAAAAAACTATGAAAATCATGGCAACCACCCTGCAGTTTAGAAAATATGGTGGCTGGCTTTGGCCTTTGGGTGGGCCTCCGTAAGTTGACCATAATTGTCAAACATAGTTACCTTCTCATAATTTTTAAAATGTACATCGAAAAAACTATGAAAAACATGCCAACCATCCTGCAATTTAGAAAAGAAAAGATGGTAGCTGTCTTTTTCCAGTAAGTGCCCAAATCTTGTTCTATAAATAAATTTCTTGTACTTGGTCTTTCCAGTAAGCTTTAATTTCATATTTTCTTTATCAATCATGGTGCCAGAGTTATCCAGTATGATTGGTAGCTCAATCTTGGAAGGTTGGTCAACTTGGTGGCTCTGGTGGGAATGGGATGGAGTCACCAGGCACATCAACATGATCAGAGTGATAACTACCATTTTGGTCATTGTATTATGTGCTATTTCCTGGTTGATGAAGAAATCAACCAGAAGTATTCCATCACTTCCACCTGGCTTGCCTTTAGTAGGAAATCTTCTTTCCATTGAACCTGAACTCCATCGTTACTTTGCCAAATTATCCGAAAATTATGGCCCAATTATGAAACTTAAACTGGGTACCAAACTTTGTATTGTGATAAGTTCACCTACATTAGCAAGACATGTTCTCAAAGACCATGATGCAAATTTTGCCAACCGCGATCCTCCTGCAGTAGCATTACCCTTCTCATTTGGCGGAGCTGACATATTATGGAAGTCTTATGGGCATGAATGGCGAAAGTTACGTAAAGTTTTTGTTGCTGAACTGATGAGTAAAAAAGCCCTCAATGCTTGTCACACACTTCGACGACAAAAAGTAGTAGAAATGATGGAGGAGGTACATGGGAAGGTTGGTTCACCGATAAATATTGGTGAATTAACCTTCTTAACTGCGTTAAAAGTAATAATGAACATGTTATGGGGTGCTTCATTGCCTGGGGAGAATAAGAGCAGCAACGGGGTTCAAATTAGGGAACTGGTGGAAGAAATTGTTGAATTGTTGGGAGCTCCCAACATTTCTGATTTTTTTCCTCCTCTTGCGCGGTTTGATTTACAAGGTCTTCGAACGAAAATGAACAAACTTATGCATTCGTTTGACAGGATTTTCGAGTCCTTAATAGACAATCAGATGAAAGCCGGTATGGTTTGTGGAGAAGACGGGAATGAAGACAACGGGAACAAGGATTTTCTACAATTCTTGTTGGAGCTTAAGCAGCAAGGAGATGAAGCCTCATTATCCTTGAACCAAATTAAGGGTTTGCTCATGGTATATATCTGTTGGAAATTTAATGCTATTTTTGCCCTTTTTTTCTATTAAAATTTAATTTTCTAGCTCAATAATACAAATCCAACGAATACCACGTATTCATTTTCAGTTCTAAGTTGTGATTTGTGATATTGAACTTGTCAACAGGACATTTTTGTTGCGGCTACAGATACAACATCAACCACACTAGAGTGGGCGATGGCAGAAATGCTACAACAGTCGGAGATAATGAAAAAAGCCAGCAAAGAGTTGGAGGAAGTGGTTGGGAATGAGAATATAGTGGAGGAGTTTCATCTTGACAAACTGCATTATTTAAATGCAATAGTAAAAGAGACACTTCGATTGCACCCACCAGCGCCGTTCCTAGTTCCGCACAGCCCGAGTATAACTTGCACAATTTCCGGATACACCATCCCTAAGGGCTCAAGAATTATCCTAAACGTATGGAAAATGCAAAGGGACTCTGAGGCATGGAATAATCCTCTGGAGTTTCAACCTGACAGGTTCCAGAATGATTCTGAAAATGGTTACTACCATGGAAAAAACTTTAATTTTCTTCCTTTTGGTTCCGGGAGAAGGATTTGTGCTGGAATGCCTTTGGCAGAGAAATTGCTACCATATTTGTTGGCTACCTTATTGCACTCTTTCAAATGGAATTTGCCAGAGGGAACAAAGCTTGATTTATCTGACAAATTTGGTCTTGTTTTGAAGAAGAGGAAACCACTGCTTGCCATACCAACCGCAAAATCATATAAAAATTAAAATTTCTTAATAACTAGTAGTAATAATGTAATATCACTAATTGAGAGAGTTACGACTGTGAAGTGGGAAGATAATATCTTGCTCACCTAGCAATAAACGAGAGTGTGTGTTCTGTTTGATGTATGGCATGCCCATGTAGATTCAGTTTCATACTTTGAGTTGCTGTAATCTGATGGAAAAAATAATAAGGGTGTGAATTTTTATTTCCAAATTTTAAATGTGGGTTAACATTCTGGTCTGTCTTATAACTTCTATTGTTAGCTAGAATTGGAGAATGTCTATCAAAAGAGGAAAATAATGATTTTGAAGCCTAAACGATTAAAAATGACTACAACCATGTGAATTATAATTTCAGTTGTGAGTTTTAATATACTATCGACGAATTCCTTACTAAAGCCTGAACATGTGACGGTCATATTAGACTGGGTTCTGTAGTTACAATGCCAATTGAGATTGATACTTGATAGAGGAAAATGATTATTTTGATGGCATAAAAGATAGAACCGACTCCCGCACGAAAAATGATAATCATGGACATTTAATAAGTTAAATCGAAATGACATATAGTATGAACACTTCATTTACAATATTCCAGTGCATTGCAAAGAATCTTTGGGATTTCAAAACAAGCAAATTGAAGGGAGAAAAACTTAAAACGTGGTTGTTGAGATAGAGTAGAAAAAACCATTGGAACGAGTTGGGGGAAGAATATTCTCTAGCTTTTGTAAATATAAAATTGTGAGAGGAAACGTATTTTTAAAATGACTAGATGCGGGAGATTTTGGAGGCATATGTTGTTAGCTAACAACGTAGCTGCAATTACAATAGTTGGATGAAAAGAACAGCTTAATTACAATCTTATATATAGTCCATTTAAATAAGATTGGAAAATCAAATTAAACACATGTTATAATTTTAATATTAACTAATGTCCAGTAATGAAGACGATCGATCATGCAAATAAGCCAGTAACTTCCATGTGCTTTTAGCTCCAGGGACCACATGAACTTCAGCCTAATCTAGGAGAGCTTATCTGGAGCACAACCAAATGTAAAATATCAAATATATATAGTGCATTTCAAGTGAGGCAATTAATATTAAACAAGCATCTTTAATTTTAATACACAATGTTGAAATCATGCTAGCTACGATTAAAAGGTGTAGGTTTATGTCCCTTGTCATATATATTATTATTATATATATATATATATATATACACTAAACTAAGGATATAGAAGGCATAATAATCTGCTTAACTATTTTCAGTAAGCTTTTCATCTTCTTTAATATGGCATCGAACTTTTCCAAAAAGATTGTAAGTGTAGACGTAAAAATCTACCTGTACGGAAGGAGGTTGAGACCACTAGCGATCTGCTGTACCTGCACACATAAGGAAACAAACGTGAAGCGACAGAAAACACCGGGGTGGTGTTTGCCGTAGGCACTCCAACGCTCAAGTCAGCAAGGCTGAAAGAGGCTAATTTAGTGAGGGCTAAGGAGAAGAGAGGTTACCAAAAGTCTAGTCGGGGACTGTGACTACGGCTGTAATGCGAAGTTCTCAAGCGAGAACTCCGGGATCTGGAGGTGTAATGTAATATGCCTTGTGAGAGGGTTAGCCTCTGTTTAAATAGCAACTGTCTGGTCTCCCAATCCTGGTGGGATTGGGAGTTCTCATAGTAATCCTTCCTCCCAGGGATGTATCTTTTGGCCCCCTTATCCTGGCGTGAAAGGGAGTTCGAGTATGATTCGGATACGGAACTTGGAGGAATTGGGATAATAGTGAACTGCCTTATCAGAGTTCAAGTAGGAGTGTGATCCGTAGGTGACCGTGGGCTCCGAATTGGACCATAGGCCCAGATGGTGTGCTGGGATTAGGAGGCCTGGGTCCAGATGGTGTGGACCGACTGTACTTCATACCGAATGGGCCTCATCTGGGGAATTCTGGCTCGGGCTGCATCGGGACTGGGCCTAGGCTTTCCTCTTTGTCAGAAGTGTTATCCTATTTGGGCTGAGGACATTTTTTGGCCCTAATAGTAAGCTTAATCCTTGGAGGCTGGGGGCAAAGGAAGCAAGGACTTTTAACAATTCTTATAAGAACTTAAGCATTGAGGAGATAAATCACCATTATCCATTAACCAAATTAAGGCTTTGCTTATGGTATATAATTTATTCCAAACTTCCTGATGATTTTTTTTAGCTACTTTTGCATTTGCTTAGTAAACTCTACCACGTATGCCTTTCAGTTCTAAGGGGTATTTTCTTTAAATTTGTCAATAGGAGTATATGACATTGTTATTGCAGGTACAGAAACAACATCTGTCACAGTAGAGTGGGCAATGACAAAAGTGCTTTATTATCCAAGCCTGCAAAGAATTGGAAGAAGTGGTAGGGAATGACAACATTGTTGAAGAGTCTTATCTTGACAAACTGCATTATTTAGATGCTATTTGTCTGGTTACACTATCCCTAAGGGCTCAAGAATTTTTATAGATGTTTGGGCAATGCAGAGGGACCTTGAGGCCTGGAAAAATCCACTTGAGTTTTGTTGTGTGGGAATTCTAGAGAAGATAAACCCCTTTTGACATGCAGATATCTTGCAATATGGATCCCTAATCAAGGCCGAAGATCACGCAACTTATCGTTTAAACAAATTTGAGTGTATCTCCAACTCAACCATGTAACTTGCACTATATAAACCTAGTTGTAATCTGTTTCTAGGGATGAAAAACAAGCCTTAGAAAGTAAACTACAAACTCTCTGTAAATCATATTATTGTTTTAACGCATTTAATAATATAACAGTGAACGTAGGCCTTGCATTACGAGCACCCAAACCACTTTAAAAAATCTCTTTTTGTTCTTTGTGTTTTAGATTAACTCTTGCATATTCATCATCATATTGTCTCATCACTGGGCCACTGGGATCACGCAAAAATCCCATGTGGTTCTAACATTGTCAATCACATACCTCTGGTTGGTGCCAAAATTTCCTGCATCAACGTGATTCAACCCGACAGGTTCTTCAGAGATACTGAAATAGGTGAGTACAAAGGAAAAAAAAAAATCAGTTTTCTTCCATTTGATTCTAGAAGAAGGATTTTTGTTGGAATTCTTTTGGAAGAGAAAATGATAATGTTTGTGTTAGCTACCTCATAGCATTCTTTCAAATGGAAATTGCCGGAGGGAATAGTCCTCAATTTATCAGAGAAATTAAGAATTTTTTTGAAGAAGAGAAACCCACTTATTGCTATACCAACTGCAAAATTATCTACTACAAAGCATTATCAGTAATAAGCAGTGAGAAATCACATATAACTTCTTTCACCTAGCAACAAATAGAGATAATTTATTTTGTTTGCATATGCCCATATTCTAATAAAATAAGTGTTTCCACTGTATTTATATATTGTTGATGCTTGATTTTGACACCAACTACTCGCACGTGTAAAATGCTAAAATGACTTAGAAGTCACACGTGATATGAGGGGATTGAATCAAATAACAGGTGAAGAGCAATATTTAAAGTGGTTTGGATGCTCTAAAGCGAATCTTACGTCTACTGTTATTGTATTAATAAGAGAGAGATCAGGTCGTGTTCTGCGAACTGAGTTACAGTTTAGAGAGAGAAAGAGAGCTATTTCAGCGTAAAATCAGCTTATCCCTCCAAATGAGAGGGAAGTCCTCTATTTATACTGGGAAAGTTCAAGGTAATGATTATGAAAGCTGCAAGTGGATAGGTGTCGTACAAATCCTTTCTTTGCGTCCCATTGATCACCTGCCCGAGGGATTTCCTCGATTAAAGCAGGGCTTTGACACGTGGGCGATCTCCAGTCGCTTGCTAGTCTGGCACTCACCTGCTGCACTGACAGGAGCCATGCCACTTGCGCTAGGCACGACATGGCCACACCGAGGTGGCACAGAACCCTTCTGAGCTCTGACCATCCTTTACTGACGAGGTTCCACATCAACCCAACTTTTTCAAGCATAACAGAAGTCCCCTAGTTTTTAATGTTTAAGGATCGAACCTTAAGAACTTAATAATTATGCCACGATTTGACATATCCAAATGACGCGTGGTCGAGCCAACCTGGCTACAAGGAGGTCGCAGAACATTTTTCTACGAGTGACCTGAGATGGTCTTCTTCTGCGAAGTCGATAACCTGGATTAGACCCTACTCAGTGTCGTATTGATGCACCTTATCTTAACCGAGGTTCGCGACCTGATTACACTTGGCATATTTCTGCTGGAGGCAAGGAATCACTTCGCTTTGCAACCGACATGCGACGAAGAGTGTTCTTTTCCAACGACCTCTTCAGATGTTATCTGTTGCGCTTGATAGCGAATCCATTAATGAAGTATCCTTTATTCTAACAAACATGTCTTGTGCGCAATAAGTGTCAGCCATGTGTATTAAATGCAAGACATGCTGAAACAACATTCTTTATCAAGGCATTAAATGCGGATGAGAGCGCATTTAATGTAGAGGAGAGAATCGAGCCATTGCTCGATTATTTCAACGGAGAGAAGCGACGATTGAATTTCTCGAAGCGTGGCGGTTATTCATTCTCATCGATTGATGACATGTGGTCGCGATCAACGGCGAGAGACGCATTCCACCCAAACGTCGCTTGGCTTCAAGAAAACCAATCGTCGTTTCCTCTACTATAAAACCCCAGGCTCGCCTTAAGCAATGTTACAACACTCATACTTTCAAAAAAGCAAAAAGCTCTCGCCAGACCAGATTTTCAATCCTTCAAGTTAGTGAGCACTTTCCGTTAACAGTAAGAAGTTCGACCCCCACAGCCAAAAAGGTAAGGAAGATCCTTCCATTGCTTTCCTTTTTCTATTTCGTGGACAACTTAACCAGGCAATAATGGTGGGTGTTTATGGCTAGACTTCTGTAAGGAATAGGTTTTCAGGGTACGAACCATTGGGGGTGGTCCCCAAGGGTTTTTTAGGATTTTTGGAAGATACATTAGGGTTTTGTTCTTCCATGTCGTCGTACAAAATTCTGTATGGAGACTGAGTAATCTATACGTGTCCCCCTTTTTCAGACCGTAGAAGAGATGGACCCTACAATGGCTAGAACAAATGAGGGGACGAGCTCGTAGGCGCAGGACACCCTAATGGGTCCTGCGCAAGAGATTCTGTCAGTGGCTATCTGAGAGGAAATACAGAAGGTAGTAGACCAATACGCACTTAGCGTAGACGTCTACTGGTACAGGTCGCATACAGCTCAAAATTCACTAGAGGGAATGGATGCGATCTCTGAAGCTATATTCAAATACGGAGTACGAATTCCCTTCCATCCCTTTATTAGGTCGATCCTCGATCACTTTGGGGTCGCACCTTTACAACTGACGCCTAACGCATATATGATAGTCGTGGCTATGTATATTGCGTGCACCGAGTACGGCCTCGGCCAACTGACTACGTTGGAGCTCGCTTGCTCTTACTATTTAAAAAAGAGCAAGGACAAAGATTCTTACTACCTC
This sequence comes from Pistacia vera, assembly GCF_008641045.1. NCBI lineage: Eukaryota > Viridiplantae > Streptophyta > Magnoliopsida > Sapindales > Anacardiaceae > Pistacia > Pistacia vera. The sequence continues at coordinate 1,159,121 of NW_022195586.1, read as the reverse complement.
TCGAAGCAATCCACGATCGAGGGAGGCATATTCAATTACCCTAGTAATGTCGGGGTATACGAGACAAAGTTTTTCTTTTTCCATTACGATGACATCTACCACTTTAGGGAGTCGAATAGGTCTTCCCTTTTGTACTCAGTGAATTTTTTCTTTTCTTTTTGGGATTTACTTTCTAACAATATTTTTTGTCTCTTCGTAGGAAACAAGTCAACCAGGTTGACAGATCTCTCTAACTTCAACCGAATAATTTCATTCGATAACCTGCCAGATCACTATCGCGACGTGAAACTACTTGTGACAACCGCCAATTTGAGGAAGTATAGTTTCTTCAATTCTGAAGCGATTTTGGAACCCTTACTTCGTAAGTGTCCGCAGTCTTTTCAAATTTTTGCTTTTGCATGTAGCGAACTCTTTTACTAATAGTACCCGTATGCAACGAATATGCCGCCCATAGTGCCAAGGTCATTGAGAGAGAGGGGGTTCGTTTTCCCCTGGGTCGGCGTCACGGAACTAGTCGAGGCGGGCCCTAGCGACACCCCTATCGAAGGAGCACAGTTGGGGGCGCAGCCACCCACCGAACAACCGACATAACCTTCTTAGCCTACGGCCGCACTCCCAAAGCAGAAGACCATGGGCCAAAAGTCCAAGAAAAGAAGGGTGCTGCAGCCCAAGGAATCAAAGTTCGAGCCGGAGGGCTTGGGGATGTAGCCTGAGAGGTCGCAGCCCTATCAAGCTTTTCACTCAAGAGGGAGCTCGAGGCACGTGACCGAGGTTACACTGGTCCGTCCACGTAGGGGACAAAAGGAGGGCGCAACTTCCGGGATGAGAGAAGGCAAAGGGCCGGCTGGCGAGGTGCCTTCTGCTTCAGGAGCTGACACACCAATGTTGGACTCTATGGGTCAACTTCCAGAGCACCTGCAGCCGATAGTGTTCACCCTTTTGGAGTGCCAACTTGCCAAAGTCTTTGAAGAGCTCGTGGCCTCCAACTCTGCGAACCTGATGATTAGAGCAGTTCAAATGCAAAGCCAGATAAGATGGTTTGTCCTCGTCAAGGACTTTCCAATACTTTACTCTTTTCAAGGAGACAGTCAAATGCTTGCTTATTTCACTATGCAATATTTGCTCGCCATGCACTTAGCCCAACAAAAGATCCAACTGGAAGCTGCCAGCGGACTCTTCGAGCTGAAGGAAGAGAACACGCAACTAAGGCACGACTTAGCAACTGCAAAAGAAAAGCTGGGCCTGAACATCGTTCAGACGAACCAGTACATGTCGGAGAGGAACTCTACTCTTCACACGGTGGACTTCTAGAAGGCCGAGCTGGAGAAGAAGGGAGAGGAGCTTAAACAGCTTCAAAGGACAGTGACCAAGCTCACCAAAGAGGCTGGCAAGAAAGAGCTGGAGCTGCGAGCGAACTCTAAACGGGCCTTGCCGACGAAGGAAAAGAGAGCTCGGTTGTGGGAAACTTCCGAGAAGCAGAGGAGGGCACTCGAGGCGGACCTCGAATTATCTCAGGGGCGGGTCGCTTCTTTAACCGAAGAGATGAAACGACAAGAATTGAAAATTGAGAGGAAAACTCCTGACTGGTCGATTCAGTCCATTTATGCCCTTCGGCCAAAGAACCTGACCATGGACCTCACCGACCTTTCGGATGATTACCAAAGGATCCTTGTCTCCATGGCGAGAGTCGATGATGAGGAGGAAGGTCTAAGACCTCACCTAGAAGAGGATCAACCGGAGGAGTACGTCTCGGAGGACCTGGTAACTAACCAAGTGGTCGACGACCAACCTGGAGATACCGAGGTCGCACCTTCAAGGCCTAGGGACGAAGACCAGTGATCACTTCTGCCTTTATTTTTCCCACAACCTTGCTTTTAAACTGCCTTTGCATATTCTCTTGTACTTAGAAATTTATGAATAAAATGATCATTTTTTAAATTATTTGTGAGCACTTATAATCTTTCGTACTTCACAAACATTACATATGCGAACAGGGGGACGTCCTCTAGCTATTTGAGATTTTAAATTATTTGTGAGCACTTATAATTTTTCATACTTCACAAACATTACATATGCGAACAGAAAGATAGAAACAATGCGAGGAACAAAATCATACATTTATACAAGATGAATTTGGCTTAAAAGCGATCTTAATTACAAAGCTTTCAAGGGAATTTTTATGAGGAAATTAAAAGAGTGAGTTCGAATTACTGATAATAGGGGCGAAGATGCGCAGCATTCCAAGCTCGCGGTACTTTGGAACTGTTGAGCATTTTGAGGTGATAAGTCCCCGGTCGTATCACCTTAGCGATGCGGTATAGGCCCTCCCAGTTCGGTCCCAATACTCCCACTCTTGGTTCCCTTGTACCAAGAAGGACTTCTTTCAGAACCAGGTTGCCGACCTGGAAGTCTCTTCTCCTGACTTTAGAGTTGAAGAATCTTTTCGCACGCTGCTGGTAGATTGCTATCCTTAACTGAGCTTTGTTATGGTGTTCTTCAACTAAGTCCAGACTTGCATGCAAAATTGCTTCATTGTCTGTTCCATTGAACAAGTCCCTCTGAAGTGAACCAACCCCCACTTCCATTTGGATCATAGCCTCGCAGCCATATGCTAGCGAGAAAGGCGTTTCTGAAGTAAAGGTTCTCGGAGTTGTCCTGTATGCTTATAGGACTTCTAGGAGGTCATCGACCCAATTTCCCTTGGCAGTACCAAGCTTGGCTTTCAAAGTATGTTTGATGGTCTTATTGACAGCTTCAACCTGCCCATTGGCTTACAGTCTTGCGACTGAGGCGAACTTTTTATGGATCCCCAACTAATTGCAAAACTGCTTGAATTTCTCATTGTCAAACTGCTTCAAATTATCAGAGATGAGTGTATGAGGAATTCCGTAGGGGCACACTATATTTTTGAAGACAAAGTCCTTGAGCTTCTTGGTAGTGGTTGCGGCCAAGGGTTCAGCTTCGGCCCACTTGGTGAAATAATCCACCGCGACCACAACATACTTGACCCCTCCCTTTCCGGCTGGCGTGGGTCCAATAAGATCAATTCCCTACATGGAGAATGGGCAAGGGCTGGTCATAGTTATCAACTGGTGAGAAGGAGCTCGCAGTACATTTGCAAACCGCTGGCACTTATCATACTTTTTTACAAAGTTGAAGGTATCTTCTTGAAGTAGGGGTCAGTAGTACCCTTGACGAACAACTTTGTTAGTGAGAGATCACGCAACAGTGTGATTACCGTAGATCCCTTCATGTATCTCCCTCATGATATAGTCTACTTCCTCGTCGGTTACACATCGGAAAAGAGGGGCACTAAATCCTCGCCTGTACAACTTATCCCCTATGAGTGTGTAACGAGCAACTCTGGTTCGCAAGGTTCTGGCCTCAACCTTGTCATTGGGCAAGGTCCCATCTCGGAGATACTAAATAACTAAGGTCATCCAGGAAACTGATTTTATCGTAACCACGGCCTGTTTGGGTGAGCTGATACTAGGGATCTCTATGTACCGAACAGGAATACTCTCTGGGGAATCTGAGTCCAGCGATGAGGCTATTCTTGCCAAGACATCCGCAACAGAATTATTGTCTCTAGGAATCTGTGCGATCGCGAAGTGCTTGAAAGACTCGAGTGCGGCCTTAGCTTTCTTCAGATAGCTGATCATGTTTTCTTCCTTGGCTTGATACTCTCCCAAAATCTAATTAACAACCAGCATGGAATCGCTGTGAATACTGATCGCAGTTGACCCCATTTCTTTTGCCAACCGCAGACCAACGAACAGTGCTTCATACTCGGCCTCGTTGTTGGTAGCTTTGAACCAAAACAGAAGAATACCATGGATGCGAGTCCTCTCAGGACTAAGGAGGAGAAAACCTACCCCGGCTCTTTTCCTATTCGAGGATCCATCGACATAGAGGATCCAGGTCGATAGATTCTGAATAGTTTCCTGGGTGACTTCGCTGGACTGTTTCTCAGATTCCTAAATTGGTTGGTGTGAAAAGTCCGAAATGAATTCTGCAATAGCCTGCCCTTTAATGGTTGCTTTCGGTCTGTACTGCAGATCGAACTGACTTAGTTCCATTGCCTACTTGAGCAACTTACCCGAAGCCTTTGGCTTTTGGAGGACTTGCCTGAGCGTGTAGTTGGTCAATACATGGATAGTGTGAGCATGGAAATAAGGTCGCAACTTTCTGGAGGAGACCAGCAAGGCATAAGCCAAGCTCCATTTCTAGATATCACATTTCGATGTCTAGCAAACGCTTGCTCACGTAATATACTAGCCATTGGACTGTGTTTTCTTCCTGAATCAGAGCTGCACTAACCGTATGCTAAGAGATGGATAGATACAGGAGAAGAATTTCTTGAGGGAGCAGCTTGGACAGGAGATGTGGCTTTCCGAGATGCTCTTTTATGCTCTGGAAAGCCTGTTCGCAGTCCAGAGCCCACTCGAACTTCTTGTTGGCCCTGAGTATATTGAAAAATGGCAAGCAACGATCTGTTGCTCTTGATATGAAGCGACTAAGAGCTGTTATTCACCCATTAAGACTTTGAACCTATTTTCGGTTGGTCGGGCTCCTCATATCAAAGAGAGCTTAAATCTTTTCGGGGTTAATATCTATTCCCCTCTAGTTAACCATATACCCCAAGAATTTTCCCAAGGATGCTCCAAACAAACACTTTAGGGGATTGAGCTTCATTATGTACCTTCGGAGTATACCGAACATCGCAGCGAGATGTGCTATATGATCTGAAGCGACATGCGATTTGACCAGCATGTCATCAACATAGACTTCCACTGATTTTCTGATCTGCTCAAAAAACATTTGATTAACCAGCCGCTGGTAAGTCATCCCAGCGTTTTTTAGGCCAAAAGGTATAACCTTATAGCAATACAGCCCCCAATCTGTAACAAATGAGGTATGCTCTTCGTCCGACGCATACATCAGAATCTGATTATATCCCAAATAAGCGTCCATAAAACTCAACGGCTCATGTCCGGAGATGGCATCGACGAGCTGGTCGATTCTCTGCAAGGGAAAGTTGTCCTTCGAACAGGCCTTGTTGAGATCGGTGAAGTCAACGCATGTCTACCATTTGTCGGTAGGCTTCTTTACTAAGATCGGGTTGGCAACCCAGCTTGGGTAAAGTGCCTTCTGGATGGACCCGCTCAAGAGGAGGTTATTTACCTCGACTTTTAAGGCCGCATACCCCTCGGGGTCCATTGCTCTCCTCTTTTGGTGAATCGACCTGACTGCACTATCAATATTCAAGGCATGGCATATAACATTCGGGCTGATCCCGACCATGTCAGCATGAGTCCATGTGAATACGTCGACATTTTCCTTGAGGAAGCTTGTCAGGTTGTTGGCAAGCTGAGGGTTGAGATTACTCTCGATCCTCAACAGTCGGGTCAGCTAGCTTTAATCGATCGATACCTCGGATAGGTCCTCGACCGATCCACTGTGAGGGCATTCCTGGATGCAAGGATCCATGTCATCCTCAACTGGGTCAGGCTATGGCTCAATCCTGCTAATCGTCATTGTATGCTCAGGGATGCCAACTGGTGCTCCCTTTCCCTTGCACGTCATCTACACTACCCTTACATAGTAGTCGCGAGACACATGTTGAGATCCACTTACTTCCCCTATCCCCATCGGGGTGGGGAACTTCATCTTCAGATGGTATATTGAGGTGACTGCCTTGAAGCTTCGTAGTAGAGGTCGTCCCAAGATGCCATTGAAAGCGGAAAGACAGTCTACTACTAAAAACTCAGTCATTTTGGTCAGCTCGTTGGTTTCTCCCAATGTGACCTGGAGTGAGATCATCCCCTTGGGAATCAAATAATCGCCAGTGAAACCGTACAGAGGGATAGAGGCAGGTTTCAGATCTGCCTCGTCCAGTTTCATCTTCTTGAAGGCTCACTGAAATAAGATATTCACGATGCCTCCATTGTCCACCAATATCCTGTGGACTTCGCACCAACCTATTTCAGGCGTGATGACAAGAGCATCCTTATAGGGATGATGTAATCGCACCGCATCTTTCTCAAAGAAGGTGATTTCCTCCTCTCTGCGAACCTTGGCGGGTCGCGGCGTTGTACTCATGAAACTTATGGGGTCATGACGAGCTGCCCGAGTATACCTTTCCTGGGCACCTCGAGAGTTCCCGGCAAGGAGTGGTCCTCTAAAGATAATCCCCACACTGTAGAGACCTTTGCGACCACGATGCCTCTTCCCTGGTTCCTCTTGATTTTTCTCCTGAACGGGAGTTGAGTCATCAACATACTCTTTGAAGTGCCCCTGTTTAATGAGGTCCTCAATTGCTTGCTTGAGGGCTCGACACTCATCGGTGTGGTGCTCATTATCCCGATGATAACAGCAGTATTTTTTATTGCTTCTAGCTGAGGGGGGATTCTTCATGGGTTCGGGCTCTCCGGGCAAACCAGCCTTATCTGATTTATCTAGAATAACCGATACCAAAGCATTCAGAGAAGTGTATTGACTCTTGTCACGATCGCGATGAGGAACTGGAGTATCAGATTTCTTAGGCTCATAACCGCTGCTTCTTTTCTTTTCGTTGATCATCATTAGCCCATTGGGATCAGCTCTCCTATTCTCCCCCCAGTTGGAAGCACTGCTTGACGGATCGGGGTCATGGCGACTAAGAGCTACCACGAAACTTTCGATTTGGAGGTACTTTTCAGTAAGGTTGTTGAAGCGAGTGAGGGAAACATCATCCTCAGATTGCAGTTCCTTCCATAAGTCTGTCTGCAGGCAAACTCCCATAACAATGAAAGTTCGAACAGACTCTTTGAGAGTATGAGCCACTTTGTGGAGCTCCCTGTGGAACCTGTCTATATAAGATTTTAGGGGTTCATCCCTCTCTTGCCGTATATTGCTCAAGTAGCTTAGCGGCATTGAGAACTTCTTGTTCTCCTGGAAGTGCCTTAGAAATGTCGAGCTCATTTGAGGCCATGAGCTGACTGATCCTGTTGGAAGTGACCTGAACCAGTGCTTGGCATGGGCGATAAGAGTTACTGCCAAGCAATGACATTTTGCCAAGTCAGAGACTTGGTGGAGCTCCATAAGGTCGTTGAACTCGTATAAATGATCTTGCGGATCAGAATTCCCATCGAATGCTCGCATGTCGGGCATTATGAATCTCGATGAGAGAGGGGTAGCTAACACTGCCGGAGAAAAGGGAGACGCCTCTACGACCTGCCCTTGCTCATTCTACTGAGCCTTAAGCTGATCCATAGCTTGTTGTAGTTCCTCAATCTGAGGCAACGGAGCTACCTGGGGATCACTTTTCGCAACGTGGGTTTGACCTTCACAGTTGCGGTTAAGGAAAAACTGCAAATCGGACTCTTCCTCACCTCAACCGAAAGCTCTGGCCAATCTCGGCACACGCTAGCTAAAGCCGTGTGATTCAAGGAGTCTTTCTGACCTCCGCAGTGGTACAAACTGACCCATAGAGGATGGGAATCCATTGCACGATGACAACCAAAGTCGTCATTCTGGCGATATTGGGAATCTCCCCGCCTTGCACCTTTATAGGAGTGCCTGTGCGTCGTGGCGTGGGACAGCTCATGCTGCGACATATTGCCGAGTTGCAATGCCACGAGTAATCTACCCAGGGCACGATCGGTGTTTGCTTGTCCCTCGAAGCCCTTGGGTCTACTGTGCACCACTTGCTTTCCCTTTCTCTGACGCGCTGTAGTGTGCGTAATATGGGATTTCGCCCTTTTTCGCGCTTTCACGCGACCTGCAGGCGTTTTTAGTGGTGGCACAACCTCATTGGATTTAGGTGGCATGACCCGATCCAATCAGTCTAGCCTTTGGCAGACCGTTTGAAGAGTATTATTAAACCTCTCCAAGTAACTCATGATGGTTGGGTCGAGCCGCGAGCTTGAAGGGATGTCCCCTGTGATATTCTGCCGGACTGGCGGTATTTCGGGAGAAGTGTCCTCCTAGATCTAAGGGATTTCTTCATTGCCATGATTGGTTCGCTCGGATTCGAAACTGCGAGCCATTTACTGTTGTGGGACTGATTAGTCAGAGATTTTTCTGATGAAAAGTAGGTACTAAATCAGGCCCTCCTTCTAGCGCCAAACTGTTGATGCTTGATTTTGACACCAACTACTCGCATGTGTACAATGCTAGAATGACTTAGAAGTCACACGTGATATGAAGGGATTAAATCAAATAATAGGTGAAGAGCAATATTTAAAGTGGTTCGGATGCTCTAAAGCGAATCCTACATCCACTGTTATTGTATTAATAAGAGAGAGATCAGGTCGCATTTCGCGAGCCAAGTTATAGTTTAGAGAGAGAGAGAGAGAGAGAGAGAGAGAGCTATTTCAGTGTAAAATTAACTAATCCCTTCAAATGAGAGGGAAGTCCTCTATTTATAGTGGGAAAGTTCAAGGTAATGATTATGAAAGCTGCAAGTGGGTAGGTGTCGTGCAAATCCTTTCTTTGCATCCCAATGTCCCATTGATCACCTACCTGAGGGATTTCCTCGATTAAAGCAGGGCTTTGACACATGGGCGATCTCCAGCTTCTTGCTGGCTTGGCACTCACCTGCTGCACTAACAGGAGCCATGCCACTTGCGCTAGTCGCGACGTGGCCGCACCTGGACAGCACATAACCCTTCTGAGCTCTGACCATTCTTTACTGACGAGGCTCCACATCAGCCCTACTTTTTCAGGCACAACATATATTGATGTATATTGGTTGCAACTTCTAATTCCATATCAATTTTTTGCATTTTCCTTCAATATTTACAGACCTGGAAAATTTATCTTTTTAACCCTGCAAATTAAATTAGGAAATCTTGAGATAGGAATTATATGACAAGGTTGCCTATTCAAAATGTTATATGCTTCTACTAGTACTCATTTCAAGAAGAAAAATAAGGAGAACGCTTCAATGTTAGCATCAGTACATTAAAAACAAGAACACAAATTCCATGTGGCAGATTACTGATTCTACCAAGTCTATTAGTTATTTCTTACTACCATGGCCTCCACTTCAAAGATCTATCCATTCTTACTAGATCCTATTAAACCAAGTCAATATGGTTGAGATTTTTATGGCATTTATTTTATCTTTCTGTAACCACCAGATATTATTTCCATATTCTTTGTAAATATACCGCCCACTCTTTGTGGGGTTTCTGTTTCATCTTGTTTGGGTATAAATTGTGATAATAGCTGTCATTATGGTATTTCAAAATAATAAGTATTAATTGCTTTTTGGACTGTTATGCAATTAAAGCAATAATAGTTTCAATTTTTTATTTAAAAATTGCTGTTATGCAATTAGTATAATGACATTTTTTTGAGCTTTAATAGGTGAGTGGCAGTTTCATGGGTGACTATTATGAGATTGATAGTTTCAGCTGTTATAATATTAATAAATTGGAGTAATTTGATTGTTACTATATTAATTCTTTGGGAGAGTAACATCCAAATATTTTGTGTATAAAGGGCCCATTCCTTTTTATTTGTAGTAGACTCCAATTATTTTTTGCTTCCATTTTCATATTGTGTCAAAACACCTTTTAGTTCTCATTGTTGATATCATATCATCATTGCTTGGTTACTTCTCTATTATTGTTCTAAATCTCTATTAGAGTGTGCACTCTAAAAAGGTTCGTCATTGTATCTTGGAGGTCAATCTGCTGTTGAGCCTTTTTGCACCACGAAAATTCTTCCAGTAGGGGTGGAATTCTGATCTTAAGGACAGTGCTTTTGCCCGCCTTGACGTTGTTGTATCATTGTTGTTTCGCTACTGTGTTCGTTGCTGTTTCACTGCTGTATCATTGTTGTTTTGTTGTTGTTTCACTGATGTTCTTCTGCTATTTTGTTGTTGTTCTTCCACTGTTTTGTTGCCAATTTGTATTAAATTTCAACAATAATATCCCAGTTCTTAATGCATAAAACATCCACTTCTCCTATTCTTTTATGGTATCAGAGCAATAAAAGCTCCAACGAGTTTTTTTTTTTTTTTTTTTTTTTGATCCTTCTTCATCTTGTCCTTTGTTCACCCATGGCCTCAAGCAATGTTACTATCTCCTCAACCTCTATTTTTTATGGAATTATCTCCATTAATGCAACAGCATTAACCTGTTAAAGTATGTGCCTTAGAGCCAATTCACATATTGTATTTTGACTCTTTGTATCATGTTTATAATTAATAGACATTTTTCTACGTCATGTAAATTGTATTTAATTATATGTTATGATGTATGTCTTTAGGATGGTAAAACCATAACGAGTGTATTAAGTATTTCAAATCTCGATTGTGAGACCTTATAATCACATATAATTGCCATCCTGGAAATGTCCGTAGCCTCAGTATTATTCTAACCATGGGCAACGATAATACGGTAAAGCTATCATAGTGTTGAACGACCTTGTCAAAAGATAGTGCCAGTTCTCACATGTCAAGGCAAGGTTGTTTGGTGACAACCTTGACATATGAGAACTAGCCTGTCTTACAACTTCTATTGTTAGCTAGAATTGGAGAATGTAACCCCAAGGGGTTGACCTGATGGTTAATAAGGTTTGCTCCCTTCATTGACTTCTTGAGTTCAAACCACTTTGGAGCCACCTACCACATTTATGGCTTACTTGGCTTATAGGGCTTGTAAGGTGTTCAATGAGTCATGTGGATTAGTTGAGGTACGCACAAACTGATCCGGACACCCCGATTACCAAAAAAAAACTAGAGAATGTCTATCAAAAGAGGAAAATAATGATTCTGAAGCCTAAAGGATTAAAAATGACTCCAACCATCTGAATTATAATTTCAGTTCTGAGTTTTAATATACTGTCCACGAATTCCTTACTAAAGTCTAAACATGTGACGGTCATATTAGACAGGGTTCTGTAGTTACAATACCACTTGAGATTGACATTTGATAGAGGAAATTGATTATTTTGATGGCATAAAAGATAGAACCGACTCTCCAGGTCATGTGAGACATAAACTATACTGTAACAAAGCCAATACGGAAAATGATAATTATGCACATTTAATTGTTGCTCTTTTCCTCTTTTCGCTCTCCTTTCTCTTAAATCTCTTAAAACTTTAAGAAACTTTCTTGAGCTTTGTTTGTTTTTATAGACAGCATCATTATATTATAGAAAAGAGCTTTTATGAAAGATAAATTACATAAATTTTAAAGTGTATATGGATAGAAATTCAAGAATTCACCCGGTCTTAAATTAATTAAAGAGTTCTAATTAATGTGATATATCATCATTTCATCGCCTTATCTGGATGGAGCAAATTTAAAGATTGGCATTCATGGGAGTCAGAACCCAATTTCTGAAGTATTGTATAGTCAGTCCTCTTCAATAGCGTTTGCAATTCATTTTAAACCAGCATCTTGTAAATTTAAATTTCCCAGTAAAACCAAGTGTGACATTAATTAATCATGCTAACTACGACCTAAGATGTTGGTTTACGGCAGTTTAATTACGTCCCTAATTGTCATATATGATTATGATGAATGGTCCCTTCGTATATTTTGATTCGGTATTAAGACTTTAATCAAATAACCATCCTTGGGTGGTCAGATAGGCGATAAAGATTCTTGGATATATTACTCAAAAGGTATTAAGTTTGATTTCTTTCAATTGCTAATAGGGGTGATCATTAAAAAGTTTACCCGATTGTTAACTTCATAGCCCCGGTGATTAAAAGTAAATAATACAGCAACTAAAGAAAAAATTGAAGTAAACTAATAAAAATAAAATTTTGAGTCTGGTCACTAAACCCCACTCATCATAACGTGGGTCCTCCCATGTCTCAGAGCTAATCTTGTTCTATACTTCTATATATACAAGAACTTGCTTCTACTTCAGGTTTCGATTTCCTTGATCAAACAGGCATCAAAAGTTTCCAGTAAGATTGCTAGCTTAATCTTGGGAGACCCTTTTGGCTGCTCTTTTTGCCATTACTTGAGGGGTATGCATGGTTTAGGGTTTATATTCCATAACTGCCACCTGTCCAGCAGGCCGGGCTTGCCTTTATTAGGTAACCTTTCTTCTCTTGAACCTGATCTTCGTTGATCTTTTCAACCAAATTGTCTCCAATTTATGGCCCATTTATAAAAATTTCAACTGGGAAGCAAAATCTGCATCGTGATAATTTATGCCAACCGTGACTACCATACGGCATGATGAAATTGTCTCAGTTTGAGCTAACAATTCTACCCGTAAATTTAAGGATTCACCTCAGGGTGGGGATTCTCCGAATAAGCTGGGACGGGGACGAAAAGATTGCCCAAAAACGGGGATGAGATGAGGACAGGGATAGATATCTACCCACCCCGTACCTACCCCGCCCCGCTTAAACCCCAATATAAAATTATAAAATTAACCCTTCCATATTTATATAATTACAAAGATTAATACTACATTAATAAACATTTCTCACTAACTTTCTCTCACAAACACGATGTGTCAGCTAACATGGTCCCGTTGCCCAAAAATGGGTCTCACTTGACTAAATGCAAGCTAACCAATTGTGAACTGTCACGTCGCGTTTGTGAAAGAGTATTAGTAAAAAGTATTTATCAGGCTATCTTTATTCAATTACAAAAAACTCTCCATATATGTAGCCAAGGTCAAACCCTAAACCAATTAAGTGAACTCTTTAGAGAGAGAGAGAAAAAAAAATTTCTCTCAACTCTTTGGCTAGAGTCGACGCCGCCGTTGGTGGTCTTCACCGCAACTCCGGTGCCATCTGCAGCTAACACTTTCCCAATCAATCAAACACCTAGCCGCCATTTCTAGAAGCTCTCTTCTCGCCGTGCCACTTGCACTTATGTTGTCGTGCTTGCACACAACCTTTGGAGATCTCTCACGGTAGCCTCGTTTTCTTTGAAACCGACCTTGGTCTTTGTGTTGCCGGCCATTAACAGGTCAACTGTGCAATCCTTTCGATAATATGTGCCGCATGACTAGTTTTGTCTCCCTAATTCGGGGCGGGGTGAGGCTAGCACAGGGGTCAATATTTCCCCACGGGACAGGCACAGGGGTTCCTTGCCATCCCTGTAGCGTACAGTCGAGAGCTCTAGCTTGGCCCGAGAAGAATCAGAGCCAATCCTAACCGAAAGTGTGCAGATAGTCAAGAGGTCTCGCCTAGCCCAAGAGGGATCGCAGTGAGGACGCTAGATCCTAAGAGAGGGAGATTGAGACATCTCACATCTCTTGGGAAGGAGAGACTTAAGCTAGTTAAATACCAAGAGAATCTCCCAAATGTCAAGACGCGTTTTAGGTTTGAGTAAAGGTTCTTGGGCCTGAAAACAAAACCGTGAAGAGCTAGGCTTCGGAGTCGCGCCATCCAGACACAATATCTTGATAGTATTAGGCCGACTGTGGGCCAAGGTGTTACAAAGACAATTCAGAAATCCTAGCACTTCACGAAACCAATTGAAAACACATGGTTATCAACATTAACTTTTGAAAAGGTGGTGTATGGCATCAGTATGCAATGGCTCAATAAGCAATTAAGTAAATTTTGGCATTATGGGAGGGGAGCATCGATCAAAGAGAGCAAATTTAGAGAGAGCTAGTGTACTAGACATAAGTGCATTACACTTTTTTGAGTAATACTAACCTTACAAAGAGGCATACAAAGAGTCATATAAAGAATCAAATCCAGCCCTTTAAATTCATGATTGCCTTTTTCTCTCTCTCTTTTTCCCTTCTTTCAATGGTTGGATTTGACTTTTTGTATGACTCTTTGTATGCCTCTTTGTAAGGCTAGTATTACTCTACTTTTTTTCTTTGATCAGGTTTTATCCACTGGGTTTTTTGGGCATGGATTTTAATGAGGCAGTATTGAACACATCCAACTCCATTATACAGTTTATCATGTAATTATGTTTATTTGCTTAAGGTTTTTGGTCCCACTGCATTTTTCCCAAGTCAAATATAATTATCTGTGTATTGTGGATTTTATTTGGTAGAGATCCAAGGAGTATTGTAAGAACGTGGATCTACCACCACTTGAGACTTTTTCGTCATCCCATTGCCACCTTTTGACACATGGCAAAAAGTTTGTATATGCTTGCTAAATATGTCACACCTACTACCTAGCGGCTAAATGACAGGTTTTAATTAGTTTAGGGGCGGCAAAGACCACTATATAAACCCGTTCCCTCCTTGGATTTTGCAGTACTGATCTGAGAAATAAATCAATGAGAAGGAAACAACACTTCACCCCTTCTATCGTTCTTCTACTCATAACAGTCTCTTATCTTTCATTTATTACATTTTAGTCCTTATTATTATTTAATATTTCCTCAATTAGTTTACAACAAATATAATGCCTTTTCCCAATAAATAATTTATTGCAATCTGATAATTTCTTTTTGACAAAATGCTTTTGCCTGATTTTTCTGTTCATGCATGACTTACCCAACCAGTGACATACCGCACAAGGCCTTCACACCTACCAGACACCATAATGCCTGCTAATTCCTAAAAAAACACTTTTGAAAAAAGGGTAATTACCCATGCAAGAACCTCTTAAAAATATCTAATTACCAAGGTTTAATCATGTAATCAGTAATCACTAAAGAACATCAGAGTTCAGCTGTCAGTCAATGAATTGCAATTTGACTCTTAAGCTCAACTATAATTCTTTTCTTGGTTCCAATACTGGGAATACAACATTCAATCAAAACAAAAGCGCACTGGCGTATTACTGAAATTCATGATAATTAACTGAAAACTTCTGAAGCCATTGTCCATGTCAACCCAGCAGCAGCAGGTTAAGCCAATTAGCTTAGCACCAAATTTTGCAAGAAAAGATTGCCATTGTATTTAATATCAAAATTAAACATCCAAAACATTAACTTAAAGAAAGAAAATTGCGAGTAAACAAAATCCCTCTCCACAAAACATAGAACATAATCGTTAACTTCAAAAATAGTATGGAAAAAACAAACTAGAGTTTTCACCTACAACAACCATTAAAAACATTAATTCTTAACAAATATCTTCCAAGCAGACAGTAAGACAGGGAGGGAAGATTACTTCTGAATCACTAAGAACTAAATAGTGCCAGAAAGGAAGTCGGAAACATTTAAGAGTCAGCGATAGTAACTTCCACCTCAACACCAGGTTCAATTGTAATGGAAGTGATCTGCTTCACCACATCGGGGGAGCTGAAGAGGTCAATAACTCTCTTGTGAACACGAAGCTCAAATCTATCCCAAGTGTTGGTTCCTGAAAACAATATGGCCATAACGAATTATCTTTTGATAAAAAGCATGAAAGCCATTCTAAAAATCCAAAGTGCATGCTATGCCAACTGCACATTACCATACACCCGTATTGCCTTAAGTATAGAAACAAGGACCCTCACACCCCTGGAGGACCCAGGCACTATTTTACCCACAACTTATAGTAGCTCATTTATACCTTAATTGTCAGAAGAAAGAATCAAATTGTGTAACTAAAACTAAGCATACAAATGCTTGGAAAGACTGAATGGGTCTCCAAATAAAAAATTGATTCACCACTCTGTTTCCTAAAGTTACTCAGTTAAAAGGAGTCATGGAACATGTGACAAATTCTTTCAGGTTCACATTTTTCTTCAATTAAGAAAACCTTACCGAATGTCATACATATGAAAATGAGGCTTAACAGAAGGTCTCGTCAAGGAAAATATCCATTTATACATATTTTAAAGAACTTTCAACACTGGAACAGAATTAACAAAAGAAATCCAAGCAACTAATTTAAAATGCAAATATGTTTAAATAGTCTTGAGATCAATACCTTCACCACAAGGAGACTTCCTAGTGGTAATGTGAAGAACCTTGGTTGGCATTCTCACAGGTCCCTTAACCCTCAATCTCTTATCCTTGGCACCACGAACTAAATCCGCACAGACTAATATAACCACAAAAAAGCGCCGTAAGAATAGCTTAAAAAAATTCCTACCATACCATACTTAAGTTGCCATTCTACTGCAAATTCAGATATAAACAAAATCATAGAGCATGAATAAGCTCCAAACCATAACCATTACAACAAGGCTATGATCTGATAACAAAGCATCATTATGCGAAATAAAATAATAATCATATGGGTGTGATTGGATTGCAAAACACAGACGAAAAAATTACCTTTCTCGAGATTTTTCACATTCTTCGAGGAAAGAGTGATTCTTATCTTGTGAATCTGCTCTTGGGGCTCCTCCAAACCCGGCTTGGTTGGTTTGATTCCGTAGGCCGCCATTGTTTGTAGACTATTCTAGGGCTTACTGAGAATATAATAGCCAAAATTCATTCAAAATATGCAACTAACAAGTGCTCTTCAATCACATAAACTAAATAATTTAATTTTCAGATTAACAGAAAAATGAATCAGTCTTCGAGTGTTGAAACACGAATGAAACGGGAAAAACAGTACATAAAACAAGGCACATAAACAAAACAAAGTCGTCATAATTCTGTCAAACATAGAGGGAGAGGGAGAGAGATACCTAGATTGTGAGAGAGAAGGGAGCTGCTGCAGCTTCTGCTTTGTGAAACAATGGCCAGTTCCAATAAAATGTTGCGAGGGTTATATATGTGTAGTGTTATTACTAGGGTTAGGGTTTTTGTTTCGATCTCAATCTCTTCGGCTGGGTAATGGGCCTTCAAGTTGCTTTGTCAGAGTTTAAGCCTGGCCCAAGTTCTAAACCTTGCTTGTTTTTCCATGGAAAATTCCAACCCCACTAATTAGATCAGCTACCATTTTCAAAATCAAACAAGGGTAAATTTGTAATAATTAAAAAATAAATAAAATAAAATTTCATTAGACATCGATATTGAAAAATCAAGGTTCAGTCACTAATAAAAGCTTCAAGAAATTGGTCCAAAGAACAATAATAAAACTATCATTTATCATAAAGTTCTTCTCACAAGTTAAATTTTTCATCAAGCGATCAAAAAATATCATCACAGATCCAATTTATCATAAAGATCTCTTTTTCAGAAGTTAAATTTTTCATATTATAAATTTCATCAACCTACATACACCTCTTCTCTTAACTTTGGTAGTAAATGAATTTGTTGATTAACCTCTCCCTTCGTTGTCGAATGATAAATCTTTTAACCACTAGGGTTAGTTATACTTAGGGGTAATATATACCACGTTTGTGTGATTATCTTAGTTCATTAGGCTTGTAGGGTATTCCGTAGTCCTTAGGATTAGGCAGGTTTCAATGTGGGTCTGGATATCTCAAATACCTTTTTTGGGTTTATAAGTTGAGCTTATAAGCTAGTTTGACCAAGTATATTATCACATTATTTCTATTTAATTTTAAAATTCTATCATACAATTTATTAATTGATAAAATAATATAATATCTTTTTTAGTCATTTTGATAATAAAATGTAATTATAAACCACATTTTACCAAACACATCAATTACTTACCAGTAACTTATAAATACTTTAATCAAACACATAATTACTTAAATTTTAAATGTTTATAAGCTCAAATTAGCCTATAAGTACTAAATACTTATAAGTTAATTTTCATAAGTTCGGTCAAACAGGCTCTAAGCTTTAAAACTTAATCTGGGAAATGAATTTAAGCTTATAATTTATTTTTATAAATCTTATTTAACAGAAGATTTAGACAAACACGGCTCCGTTTGGTTCACAATTTTGTGTTTTTGGGAAAAGTTTTTTTAAAAAAGTTAAAAAAAAGTTGAATTGGGCGGGTATTACGATGTTAGATTTATAAATTAATAAGATACCCCCTATGTTTATTTTTTTACAAAAAAACCCCTATAATAAAACATTAAAAGTTAACAAAAACACCCCCAATCCACCCTCAAATACGGACAACCGGCCACCACCGCCGGAGGGTGGCCGAAGTCGTTGTATCGGCACATGACTGGCTGGATCTTGTCGGTCGTGCGCCGATATGGCATTTTCCGACCAGATCCACGGTGGATCTAGCCGGCAAAGGCCAGATCTAGCCATTGACGGCCAGATCCGGCCGTATTTGCTTGTCAACGACGGCCAACAAACGATCGTCGTTTATGGTCAACAACGACCGTTTGTTGGCCGTTGTTACCGACTAGTTACGGCCAAAGATCTGGTAGTCAATGGCCAGATCTTTGGCCTTAGATCTGGCCGGAAAAGGCTAAATCGGCCCACTACCGGCCAGATTCAGCCGGTAGTGCACCATCCTACCAGATTCCGACCATTTTCCGGCAATGGTGGCTGGAATCTGGTAAATGTGGATTGTTGGGGTGTTTTTATAATTTTTAAAAAAATATTTAAGGGTATTTAATTAAATTAACAAATTTAAGAGGTTTAAAAAAAGTTAAATAATATTGTGAGTTTTTGGGTATTTTACTTTTTAACTTTTTTTGAAATACTAAAAATAGTATTCCCAAAAACCAACCAAACGAAGCCAATTTTTTTAATATATTAATATTATTAATATTTTTTTAGTAGCCTTAATAACAAACAAGCACCATGAGCTCAATAAGTTAAAAGTTCAGAGCTCAAAAAATTTATTGAATTCATTCGGAAACGGCATATCAAGATTATTATGACTAGTTTAAAAGAAACAAATTTCCCTGAATACGAACATCTGAAAACAATAGAAGCAACAATAGTAGCTTTCAAATGGCTATAATACAATCATTCAATGAACCACATTAGCCATGGAATATGGTAGCAAATCTTCCAACTGCTACTGCCAAAACTACACTAGAATGACATGTAGCTGTGGTAGTACATCCACTGTGATTGCCAAGAAAACTGTAATGAAAAAAGAAGAGTGGGAGTGGGGAAGAGAGCTGGGAAAGAAGATACAACATCCAAAGTGTCCAGAGATTGTAGTAATAACATCACATCCAAAATGTCTCCAGAGCAGGCTAATTGTTCACACAAATCCAATAACAATAAACAACAATCACACATGAAAAACAAAACAAATCAAGCATTCCTTCATTTGAAATAAAATTTGTTGAAAGATGAGTACACCAGAGCATGCACGAGTATAGAACCTTCAATTTTAGGCGCACTGCAATATCCACTGGTGCATATTCCAAAGTGTTCAATCTCCTGCAGTCTAGTATAAGCTCTAAGATTGTGTGCATGTTAGCTACACGTATTTTACTATACTCGGCTCCTTAAATTTCTATTCTCACAATTAAAAGTTTCCACAAAGGAGACTACCTTTTTTTCCATCAATTCCGGGTTTTGTCCAGCCTATATGAAAAATACAAAGTAGCCCAATAGAAGAGCCAAATGATCCTCTCCTTTGGTGTAAGTCTACCGTTAATGCAACAATTAAATTAAAATAATTAATTAGCTGGCCAAAAACTAAAAGAAAACTTCAATTTTCATATTATTATTGTATAACAAAAATACATAAAACACAATTAAGCTTACATTCTTCACAGCAACATGTAGAAGACAATAATTTCACAGGAAAACCCAAGACAGGCGCATGCTATTATTGAAACTCCAAACGATGATTATAGAAGCTTTCAGATGATCAGATGTCCCAAATTAACAGATCATGACTGTAATGACTAAAGTACAAATCATAGAAAGAAAAAAAAAAAAAAACAATGTGGAATATGAGAGAGATGCTTCTGGTTTCTCTATCTAATTCATATAAGCCCTGCAAAGAATGCACATCAACCATGAAACCTTCACTATCGTGGTTCAAGTATCAGGAATCAAATCAAATAAAGATTCATAAGATCCTACCACAGATCCACAAAAGAACTCATTTACACAGCACTCTTCTTGCCTGATGGTGAGTAGTAGTCTAGATACCATCTCACAAACTTCTTCAACCCAGCCTGCAAATCTGTTTTGGGCTTATACCCAAGCTCCCTCTGTGCCAAACTAACATTAGCATGAGTAAACAACACATCCCCATTTGCCGGCATTGGTAACACAATCTTCTTTGCCTTCACCTTCAACAACTTCTCCAACGTGCTAACAAGCTTACCAACAGGCTCCGGTGTCGTATTCCCAAGATTAAACACTCTCAATTGCGCCGGTCCCCTCTTCTTCCCACCACTTCCTGTGCTTTTCTTTGCAGTATCCAGTGCCGCCAAGCAACCCTTCACAATATCATCAATGTAGGTAAAATCCCTAGCCACAGTACTATGATCAGGACCTTCAAATATCACCACATTCTTTCTTTTCAAAATATTCCTTGTGAAAAAGAAATAAGCCATATCCGGCCTACCCCACGGACCATACACAGTGAAAAACCTCAACCCTGTAATTGACAAACCATAAATGTGATTATAAGTATGTGCAATTTCTTCACCTGCCTTCTTACTAGCAGCATATAAACTCGAAGGCTGATCAGTCCGGTCTTTCTCCGAAAAGGGTATTTTAGTATTTAGTCCATAAACTGAACTGGAAGAAGCCCATACAATAGCAGGCTGTGGATTTGCAAATTTACAAACTTCAAGCACATTAACAAACCCAGCAATGTTACTGTTAACATAAGAACTTGGATTCTTCATTGCATAACGAACACCGGCCTGAGCCGCTAAGTGCATTACGTGGCTAAATTTAACTAACCCAAAAAGCTTTTTCAACAACAAAGAATCATTAATATCACCTTCAACAACAAACACACCTGCGCGTTCAAGAAGCGAAGCGCGTCCACGTTTCAGTGACGTGTCATAGTAATCATTAAAATTGTCGAGTCCAACGACGCCGTCACCGCGTCTGCGCAATGCGGCAGACACGTGGGTGCCGATGAAGCCAGCGGCGCCAGTGACGAGCACCACACGACCGCCGGCGCGGGAGCGGGGGCGAGCGGAGTGGAGCACGCGGTACTCCCAGTCGGCGCCGCCCCAGAGACGGCGGCGAGAGGAGTCGGAAGAAGAGGGAGGGTGGTAGAAGAAGAAGTAAATGAGGGAAAGAAAGAGCAAAGACCAAAAGAGGAGTTTGGTGATGGAAAAATGGTAACGAAAGCGGTGAATGTAAAGGGGTTTGTCCATTTTCTGGAGAAAGTGATAGAAAAATGTAAAATTTCAGTGAATCATTATTTGGTTTTTAGGGTTTTCGATTACAATGTGAATGAAAATCTGTTATAAATTTAGAAACATTTGGTTGTTGGTGTTGTTTATCAAAGTGAAGGAAGTTGGACTGTTAAAGAGTTGGGTTTTCTGTTTGTGAAAGAGAGAGAGATATGATCATGAAATTAATCAAGTCTAATTGTAGTTTAAATCCTAACAGATGTCCTGCCACGTGTCCTCTCGTCACTCTCAAATCAAAAGATTCAATCACAGTTTAAGATGAGATAAAATTTGATTGGGTAATTAAGTGTATTTAGTTTGGTCTTGATAACAGAGAAGTTAATCCTATAGATTAAAAAATAAATAGATAAATAAATTTGAAGAATTTTTTTTTTTAAATCTAGCTGGCTGAGAGAAATTAGGACATTAATTATATCTTAAATATAAGGTTTTAAAAATTAAAAGAAATATCTTATCAATCTCTTTTGTATTTAAAAAAAAAAGTTAGTTTAATACCAAGAAATTGGAAATAATTTATTGGTTAGTGTAGAAATTTATGAATAATAAATCCACCGGCAGGAGCAAGTTGAGAGGGGCAATGTGATTCTGCAAATCTGTTATTTTCATTTTCAGATTATCAACTTGCAATTTAATTATTCATATTTCTTACTTTGGTTATTTCCCCAGATATTGAGAAGAGAGCAGGCATCCTTTGTCTATCATCTTCAGTGCATGTGCCTAGATCTGTCTAACATCTAATTTACCCAAAATCTTATTTTATATTCTGTTATGCCTAAAAAATCAAGGCTGATGTAAGCTTACATCAACTAGCTCCAATCAGAATTTAGGAAGGTTTTGCCCTGGCCATGGATTGCCACATCACCCCAAGACAGAGAGAATACGACTGTCACCAACTTGACAGATTCAGGTTTTGTCTATAAGTGAATGGGAGTCGTACACTTGTCCAATCCCTAGGTAACTTGAGGATATATATTAAGTTATCAACCAATGGGAGGCACGGAAGGACTTGCACAGCAACTACCCACTTACAGATTTGTAATCATTACCTTGAATTCCTCTACTATAAATAGAGGACTCCCCCTTTCATTTTCGGGATTCTGATACAGAAAACTCACACTTTGATTGTAATCTATATTTTCAAAGCAAAGATAACCTACGAGAAAGAGACTGACTTGATATTCTATCTGAATAATCAATCGTTATACCTCTGCTTACTGTTCGTTATATGCGACCTCTTGTAATCTCTCATATATAAAATAACAGTGGACGTAGGACTTGCATTAAGCATCCAAACCACTTCAAAAATCGTCTTTTATTTATTATTCAGTCTTTGCATTAAATTATCATATTTATTCACGTGTAATTTCTAAGACTAGCTTAGCACTTTGCACGTGCGAGTCATTGGTGTCAAAATCAAGCATCAACAGTTTGGCGCTAAAAGGAGAGCCTGATTTAGTATCCGCTCTTCATAAGGAATCTCTGATCAACCAGTTCTATTCGCAAACAAATGGCTCGTGGTCTTGAAGCTGAGCGAGCTAGCACTAGCAACAAGGAGATCCTTTGGGCGTAGGATGATGCCCCTCCTAAGGTACCTCCAATTTCGCAGAGTACTATGGCGGATATTCCCTCGAGCTCACAGCTCGACCCAACTGTGAGGAATTACTTAGAGAGGTTCACAATACTCTCCAAACGGTCAACCAAAGGCTAGATCGTTTGGATCATGTTGTACCAGCTAATTCTGATAAAGTGGTGCCACCGTCGAAGGCGCCTGTAGGTCATGCTAAAGCACGAAAATGGGCGAAAGCCCATGGTGTGCGCACTACAATGCTTAAAGATAAAGGGAAGCAAGTGGCCGATAATGTGCCAAAAGGCTCCAAGGGACCAGCGAACCTTGGTCGTGAAGCAGGTAGAATACATATGGCTTTGCGACTTGACGGTATGTCACATCATGAGCCGTCCCACGCCACATCTCATGGGCTCCCCCACAAGAGTGCAAGGCAGGGAGATTCCCATTATCATCGGCGTGATGGTTCCAACCATCACCATGAAGGAAATGCCCACCATCCACGGGTCGATTTTGACCACCGTGGAGGTCAGGATAGCTCCTCTAGCCATTCCATGCTTTCGCATGGCTCAAGCCAGCGTGTGTCAAGGTATGCTGGAGGATTCGTCCAAGGTGAGAAAGAGTCTGACCTGCGGTCTTTCTTCAATCGTAATTGTGAGGGTCAAACCCACGTTGCGAAAAGTGATCCCCAAGTAGCTCCGCTTCCTCATATTGAGGAGTTACAGCGAGCTTTGAATCAAATTAGAGCTCAACAGAATGAGCGAGGGCAGGTCGTTAAGGCGTTTCCCTTTTTTCTAGCAGTATTGACTACTCCTCTCCTGTCAAGATTCAGAATGCCCGACATGCGAGCATTCGATGGGAATTCTGATCCGCAAGATTATCTCTATGAGTTTAACGACCTCATGAAGCTTCACCAAGTTTTCAACTTGGTTCAATGTCGCTGCTTAGCAGTAACTCTGACTGCCCAAGCCAAGCACTGGTTTAGATTGCTTCCACCAGGATCTATTAATTTGTGGCAGCAAATGAGTTCATTATTTTTTAGACACTTCCAGGCTAATAGGAAGTTCTTAATGCCATTAAGCTATCTGAGCAATATACGACAGGAAAGGAATGAGTCCCTCTCGTCTTATATCGACAAGTTCCACAAAGAGCTACATAAGGTGACTAATACACTTGAAGAGTCAGTTCAGACTCTTATTATTGCGAGAGTTCGCCTGCAAACCAACCTAGGGAAGAAGCTACAATCTGAGGATAATATTTCCCTCACCCGTTTCTACAACCTCACTGAGAAGTATCTCAAAATTGAAAATTCAGTGGCTGCCTTGAATCGCCACAACCCCGAGTCCTTCGACAAGCGCTCTTAGTCAGAGGGATGAAAACTGGGGGGAAGGTAGTAGAAAGCCTGATCGCAGATGGGCTAATGACGATCAAAGAAAGGGAAAGAAACAACGGTTTGAGCCCAAGAAATCTTATGCCTAGGTTTCTCATCGCAATCGCGAAAAGAATCAGTATACTCCGCTAATGCATTGGTATCAGCTATTCTGGATAAATCATAAGAAGCTAGTATGCTCGGAGAGTTGCTGACCATGAATAATCCCCCTTTAGCAGGAACAACAAGAAATATTGTCGTTATCACCGGGATAATGGGCACCATACCGATGAATGTCAGGCTTTTAAGCAAGCGATTAAGGACCTCATTAAAAATGGGCACTTCAAGGAGTATGTTGATAGTCTAACTCCCACTCGGGAGAAGGACCAAAGGGACTAGGGGAAGAAGCGCCATGGTCGCAAGAGCCTCCATTTTTTCATAATGATATTTAAAGGGCCTCACCTTACGGGGAATTCTCGAAGTGCTCAGGAGAAGTACGCTCGAGAAGCTCACCATAACCCCGTGAGTGTGATGAACACGGTGTTGTGACCTGTAAAAGTGCACAAAAATGAGGAGATCACCTTCTCAGAAAAAGACGCGGTATGATTGCATCACCCCCATGAGGATGCACTCGTTTTCGCGCCTGAAATAAGTTGGTGCAAAGCCCACAAGATGTTAGTGGATAATGGTAATGCTGTGAATATCCTATTTCAACGAGCATTCAAGGAAATGCAATTGAACGAGGCAGATTTGAAGCCTGCCTTTATCCCCTTTTATGGTTTTATAGGGGATCATTTGATTCCCAAGAGAACAATTGTACTTCCTATCACTTTGGGTGAGACCCACAAAGTGACTAAGATGACCGAGTTTTTGGTAGTAGAATGTCCATCCACTTTCAATGGCATATTGGGACGACCTCTACTCGGAACTTCAAGGTTGTCATCTCCATCTATCGTCTAAAGATGAAATTTCCCACACCGACAGGGTGCGGGGAAGTTAAGGCCTCTCAAAAGTAAATCTCGCAACTGCTATGTAAGAGCAGTGCAAATGGCATGCAAAGAGAAAGGGAAGTCGATCGGCTTTCCTGAGCAGGTTATGACGATCAGCAAGATCGAACCACAGCCAAGTCTAGTGGAACACAATTTAGATCCTTGGGTTCAAGAGAAGTATTCCCACAGTGGGCCTGTTGAGACTCTTTGTGAGGCATCGTCGACCAAAGCAAGATGACCCGTATATTGAGAATCGAAAGTAATCTCAGCCCTCAGCTCGCTGCCAATTTGACAAGCATCCTCAGAAAGAATATTGATGTTTCTGCCTGAACTTTTGCTGACATGGTCGAGATCAACCCGAATGTGATATGTCATGCACTCAACATCAACAGTGAGATCAAGCCAGTTCACCAAAAAAAAAGAACCCTATACCCAGAGCGTTATGCTGCTCGTAAGGTTGAGATAGATAAGCTCCTATTAATCGGGTTTATTCAGGAGTCTTATTACCTTATTTGGGTTGGCAATCCTGTTTTGGTGAAGAAACCCAATAGCAAATGGCGAACTTGCATTGATTTCACCAACCTCAACAAAGCCTATCTAAATGACAGGTTCCCTTTGCCTAGAATTGATCAGCTCGTTGATACCACTTCTTAGTGCGAGTTGTTAAGTTTTGTGTATGCCTACTCGGAGTATAATCAAATCCTGATATACGCATCCGACGAGGAGCATACCTCGTTCATTACGGATCGAGGACTATACTGTTATAAAGTCATGCCCTTCAGTTTAAAAAACACGGGGGCAACCTATCAGTATTTGGTTAATCGTATGTTTTTCGAGTAGATCGAAAAGTTAATGGAAGTTTATCTCGATGACATGCTGGTCAAGTCGCATGTCGCTTCAGATCACATAGCCCATCTTGTAGAGATGTTCAACATACTTCGGAGATATAGAATAAAACTCAATCCTCTCAAGTGTTCATTCGGTGTATCCTCTGGGAAGCTCTTAGGGGATATGGTTAACCATCGGGGAATTGAAGTCATCCCCGAAAAGATCCAAGCTTTCTTAGATATGAAAAGTCATGTCAACCGAAGCAGGTTCAAAGCTTAAATGGGAGGATAGAGGCTCTCAGTCGCTTCATATCAAGAGCGACAAATTGTTGTTTACCATTCTTTAATATACTTAGGGCCAACAAAAGATTTGAATGGACTCCGGAAGGTGAGCAAGCCTTCCAAAGAATAAAATAGCATCTCGAAAAGCCACATCTTCTGTCCAAGCCAGTTCCCAAAGAAATTTTATTTCTCTACCTGTTCGTCTCTCAATATGCGATCAGTGCAGCTCTCATCTAAGAACAAGGCAGAATTTAGTGGCTAGTATATTATACGAGCAAGCGACTGCTGGACGCCTAGACACGGTATCCAAAGATGGAACGATTAGCTTTTGCCCTACTGATCACTTCTAGGGTACTGCGACCTTATTTACATGCTCATATCATCCATGTATTAACCAGCTACCCATTCAGACAAGTTCTTCAGAAGCTGGAGGCTTCGAGTAAGTTACTTAAGTGGGAGTAAGTTACTTAAGTGGGCTATGGAATTAAGTCAATTCGATCTACATTACAGACCAAAAGCAACAATCAAAGGGTAAGTTGTTTCTAATTTTATTTCAGAGTTCTCCCATCAGCCAGATTGGGAATCCGAACAACCAGCCAGCAAAGTTGTCCAGGAAACTGTTCAAAACTTGTCAACTTAGAGTCTCTATGTTGATGGGTCTTTGAACAGTAGAAGAGTCGAAGATGGCCTTCTACTCATCAGTCCCAAAAGGACTCGCATTTATGAAGTCCTTAGGTTTGAGTTCAAAGCTATGAATAATGAAGCTGAGTATGAAGCGATATTTGCTAGTCAACGACTAGCAAGAGAAATGAGGTCAGATATGATCGACATTAATAACAACTCACAATTGGTTGTTAATCAAATTTTGGGAAAATATCAAGCCAAAGAAAAGAATATGATCAGTTATTTGAAAAAAGCTAAGGTCGCGCTCAAGCCCTTCAAATCTTATACGATCAAGCAAATCCCGAGAGATAGTAACTCTATCGCAGTTGCTTTGGCAAAGATAGCCTCATCGCTGGATTCCAATGCTCCGGATAATATTCCAATTTGATACATCGAGGTTCCCAGCATCAGCTCCCCTGATCAGGTCGTAGCTACAACTGAATCTGTTTCCTGGATGACTCTGATTCTTCAGTATCTCCAAGATAAGATTTTTCCCGATAGCAAGGCTAAGGCAAGACTCCTACAAACTAGAGCTACTCGTTACACACTTATCGGGGATCAGTTGTATAAGCGAGGGTTTAGCACTCCCCTCCTCCGATGTGTAACCAATGATGAAGCAAACTATATCATGAGAGAGATACATGAAAGGATATGTGGTAATCACACTGTCACATGATCTCTTGCCAATAAAATTATCCGACAAGGATATTACTGGCCCCTGCTTCGCGAAGATGCCTTCAACTTTTTGAAAAAGTGTGATAAGTGTCAAAGAGTTACAAACATCCCGCAAGCTCCTTCCCACCAGTTAACAACAATGACTGGTCTTTGGCCATTCTCTATGTGAGGAATTGATCTCATCAAACCTATGCCAGCTGGTAAAGGGGGTGTCAAGTATGCGGTGGTCATAGTGGATTATTTCACTAAATAAGTCGAAGTAGAACCTTTGGCCGCGATCACTACAAAAAAGCTCAAATACTTAGTCTTCAAAAATATAGTATGCCACTATAGAATTCCTCATAAACTCATCTCTGATAATGGGAAGCATTTCGATAATGAGAAATTCAAGCAATTTTGCAAAGAGTTGGGGATTCATAAGAAATTTGTCTCAATGGCAAGACCGCAAGCCAATGGTAAGGTTGAAACTGTCAACAAAACTATTAAGCACACATTGAAGGCCAAGCTTGGTGCAGCCAAGGGCAATTGGGTTGAAGATCTCCCAGAAGTTCTATAGGCATATAGAACGACTCCGAGAACCTCTACTTCAGAAACACCCTTCTTGCTAACATATGGCTGCGAGGCAACGTTTCCAATGGAAGTAGGTACTGGTTCACTTCGGAGAGAGTTTTTTAGTAAACAGATAATAAGGCACTCTTACGTGCGAGTTTGGACTTAGTTGAAGAATATCACGACAAGGCTTTTTTAAGGATAGTTTTTTACTAGCAGAGGGCAAAAAGATTCTTTGACTCTAGAGTTAGGAGAAGGGACTTCCGGGTTGGCGACCTAGTTTTGAAAGAAGTCTTTCTCGGCACAAGAGAACCAAGTACGAGGGTATTAGAGCCTAACTAGGAAGATCCATATCACATCGTTAAGATAATACGACTTGGAACGTATCACCTCAAAAGGCTTAATGGTTTTAAAGTGTCGCGAGCTTGGAATGTTGAGCATCTTTGCCCTTATTATCAGTAATTTCAAACTCGCTTATATCTTGATCATTTTTTTACTTGTAAAGTTTCGTTGTTGTAAATATCATGAATAAGATTGTTCCAATTCTCCTCACAAGAAATAATTGCGTTGTAATCTCAAGTTTTTAATAATCTTATTCTTTATAACATTTTACAAGTTCAATGATCGGATATGTTACATTTGTTTTGTGAAGTGCTTGAGTTATAAAAGTGTTATCATAAATGATCAAAAATTCTTTTTTTATATATTCAAAAAATGTATACAAAAGTGACAAGGAGCTACATTAACAAAAGAATAAGCAAAATGGCTCAATTTCAGTAGAAAATGGGGCGATCACTAGTCTTTGTTTCCAAGCCCCTTGGGTGCGACCTCTTGCTGTTCGTTCAGTGAAGTGACACACTATATTGCCAACCTTCGGATCGATTGCGTGGTCTTCAGGAATACCTGTTTTCAACTGATCATCCTCCGGGGAAAGTTCTTGTTCCTCTCACTGTTCGACCTTTTCAGCCTCGAGCATATAAACAAGAATTCCTTGGTAATCATCAGGGAGGTCGAAGATATCTATTTCCAGATTTCTCAGCCGCAAGCTGTATATAACTTGTATTGCCTAGTGAGCAGTCTTCCTCTCGAGCCCAAGGTTCTAGCGCCTCATATGTTTGTTCAACGAAGTGACTCGGCCTTGGGCTAGCTCGAGATCTATCTACAGCACCCTCATCTACTTTTCTAAGTTTTCCTACAACTTAGCCCGAGTCTTTTCTATTTCCTTTTCGCGCTCTAAGCTCGTTTGCAACTCCTTTTTTCTCTAGCTCAATTTCTTAGTGAGTCTCACTATTATTTGCTGGAACTTTTTATTTTCATCATTCTTCTTCTCGAGCTCAACCTTGTTGAAGTCTAATGCTCGCAAAACAGATTTCCTCTCAGTCATATATAAATTCACCTGAACTTGGGCAGCTTTTGCCTCTGCATCTAAAGTTGCGAGATCTTGCTTTAGTTTGGCATTTTCTTCCTTTAGTTTGTGAAGTTTACCAGCAGAGTCCATATCCATCTACTGTTAGGCCACGGTCAAGGCGAGCAAAGACTGCATGAGAAAAGCATGAGAAGTTAGTTTTTTTTGTAAGTTGTTAAAATACTAAAGCTTTGACTGGTAAGGAAGAGTTCTCGAAGAAAACAAGTCGCTTTACCTGACTTTGCATTTGGAGTGCGGTGGCCACTAAGTCGATGGGTCGAGAAGCCACGAACCCATCAAAGGCTGTGGCAAGTTGGCATTCCAAGAGGGTGTAAACCACCAATTGTAAATATTCTGGTAGTTGCCTCATTGAATCCAGAACCGACGAGCTCGCCTAGAAGAAACAGGCACTCCTTTGACTTGTTGTTCAACTGCTCCCCCTTGGGCAGTTATGGTCGCTCCCTCTCTCCTTCTCGAGCTTCTGGGAGAGGCTGAAGTCCTAGGAGCTTCTCTTGAGGGTGCCCTGTAGAAAAGATCCGGTACGGCGGAAGCCCGCCTAGTAATACCCCAAAGCCCTCTGGTTTAGATTCAGTGTCTTCTTCAACGTGTAATTGCTTTCTTTTCTTGGACTTCTGGCCTACGGTCTTTTTCTTCGAAGCCCGAGCAATCGCGAGTTGGGGAGCTTCCTCACGTTGCTTCGCAAGTTGTTGCCTTTTGGCACCAATTTGTATTCCCCTCGTAGGGATACCGTTGGGGGTCGCTGCGGCTGGTTCGGTCAGGTTAATCTTAGGGAATGTGAACCTCTTAGTTTTTTTCAACGTCTTTACGACCCTTGGTGGCATGGTCGCTGCATGGCAGAAAAGTGAATCAGCAAGAAAAGTCTTCTCTTCTTAGTAAAAAACATAAAAAACTCTTTTACAGAGGAAGTTACTTATGTGCTGGAGCTTCCAAAAATGCCTTGGGGTTGAAAAAACCATATTTTCGCAAGTTCAGAGTAGTCACGAGCAGCTTCACGTCGCGACTCTGTTCGGGCAAGCGACCAAATGCCTCGATGTGTCTAAAATCAACTAGCGCAGACAACCTAGTCATTTTTTTCTCTACAAGAAAACAAAAAATTCATTAGCCTTAGTTATCAAAGAAGAGTTAAAGATAGAGGATGGGCAGTCTTAGAATTAAAAGGAAAACCTACTCGGTTCCTTAAATTTATTGACTCATTCATACTCGAAGAAGAAATACTTAGTTTCATAAGCCCTGGCATTGCTAGGGTAACCGAATATCCCTTATTCGATCATTGATCGCTTAGAGAGGTAGTATGAATCATTGTCTTTACTCCTCTTTAGATAATAGGCGCAGTCGAGTTCCATTATTGTCAGTTTGCCGAGGTTGTTTTCGCCAAATGAAATATAGATAGCGACTGCTATCATATATGCATTGGACGTCAACTAGAACGGTGCGACTTAGAAGTGGTCGAGAATCGACCTGATGTAAGGGTGGAGGGGTATCCTCGCCCCACGTTTAAAAATTGCTTTCGAGATCGTAGCCATTCCCTCGGGAGGTTCCTGAGCAGTGTGCGACCTATGTTGGTAGACGTTTACGTTGATCGCAAATTGGTCTATTGCCTTTTGTATCTCCTCCCCTGTAACTATTATTCGTACCGCCAGCTAGGGACCTGCCGAGGTGCCCGATGGTCGTGTGCTTCCCTCCCATGTTGTTCTTACCTCAGCATTGTTCTTAAAGTCTTAAAATGTGCGACATATAAAGGTGACTCAGTCTTCGTACATATTGCCTCGTACGACGACTTAAAAGAGTAAAAGAAACCCTAAAAATTCTTAAGGATAGTTTTCTTTAGGATTTGTGCCCTAAGTTTCTATTCTTAAAGGTGTTTCTTTTCAAACACTACCCAAGAGTGTTCATCGTCAGAACCCATCAGACATCTATGCCACCATTACTGTAAAAATTGAGTTTTTTAACAGAAATGAAAAAGAGAAAGAGAATAAATTTTCTTTACCTTTGGATTACTAGGAATGGACGTTATGTCATAACGATGAGTGCGCATCAATTGGGAAGAAAAAGAACTGATTTCTTGAGTGTAAAAACGCAGTTTTTCTCTCTAAATGTGCAAGTTCTATGAGAAACTTAGAATGGGCTTATGGTTTTATAAGGAAGAAGATGACGTTTGGTTTCTTTTCTATGTGACGATTGGGTTAGACACGTTTCTAGCCATTGATTGCGACCACGTGTTGTCAATCTGCGTGAAGAGTAACCGTCGCGCTTCGTGAAAATCAACCGGCGTTTCCCTTTATTGAAATCGCCAAGCGACGGCATGATTATCTCCTCCACATTAAATGTGCCCTCATCTGCATTTAATACCTTAAAAAAGAATGTCATTTCAGCATGGCTTGCATTTAATACTCATGGCTAACACTTATTGTGCAGAGACACGTCTTTTAGATAAAGCTTATTTTATTGACTAAGACATTTGAAATGGTCGTTCGAATAAAACACTATTCTTCATGTGTCAAGCTCGAAGCAAAGTGATTCTCAATTTTCGACAGTAAAATATCCAAGTGTTTTCAGTTCGCAAATGACAAATAAAGTTTGAAGCACATCGGTATAGCACTGAGTGGGATCCGACATAGGTTGTTGAACCTCTTTGGAACGATCACCTTGTAACGCCCCGCTTGAGGTACGTTGTTATTGTTTCCTCTTTTGCCCTTAATCGAGTTGGTTTTTGTTATTATTGTTTGATTGAGTGTTATGTTGAATGTTTGCCCTGAAAATTGGTTGAAAACAGAAGAAGTTCAGTCTGCCGTGCTTCGCCGGGGCGAAGAAGAAGCTTCGCCGCGGCGAAGATGTGTTGAAACCAAGGGGAACTCCCTGGACAGTTTCGCCGCGGCGACAGATGTTTCTTCGCCGCGGCGACGGGCCGAATAAAAGGTTGATTGAGTTTTAGATATTTTCTTCCTTAAGGACAATTTGACCTTTCTACCCCTAATTAGCAGGAAAAGTGGGGAGTTAATTGTAAGGATATTTCATGGAGAATAGGTTGAGATAGGGGTGAGTTTGTAATGAATCAAAGGATATGGATGGAATTCCCAAAGTAGAACAAGGGCAAAATGGGAATGAGTGTGTTTATATTTCATTAAAAGGAATTAGAATCAAAGAAACCCCTCATTTCTTCTTCTCAAACGTGACTCTTCATTCTTCTCCTCTCAACTTCTCTTTTCTTTTGATCAAGGTTTTCCAAGGGATTTTTGAAGGGTTTTGGGGTAGAAAAGCAACCTAAGGCTTCCTAAGGTAAGGATTTCTTCTTAAGTTGTGTGATTTGAGAGTTTTAACCCATATTGAAGTTTGAGGGTTTTCATTCTTTTGATTAAGATTTGAGGAGATATCAAGCTTATCAAGTGAAAGGAAGAATTTGTGAAGTCTCTCCTTAACAAGTAAGTAAAACCCAACCCAAGTTGAGATTTATGAATTTTCTTGATTAGGGTTTTGATAGAAATGATGTATGTATGTGATGTGCATGTAATATAGCATGTATGAAGGATTAAATAGAGATTTCTATGCTTTGTGATTGTTTATACCTTGCAAATTTGAGAAATGGGTTGTTGGTTTGGCAAGGTAGTTGAGATGGAATTTAAGGGGTATTATGTATTCCCTTTTTGGAAGTGTTTTCTATGGCAGGTTTTGTGGCTTTGTGAAGGGGTTTTTCCCCATTTTGGATGGTTAAGAAAAGTTTTAGAATCATGGCTATGATAGAGTTTTATAGTGCACATGAGTTGTTTGATGAAATGCCTAATAGAGGTTTGAGTGTGAGTAATGAACCTTAATTCTTGCAACATTGCATGTTGGCATCTCATAAGTGCATTGGTGAAGATGAACCATCCATAGGCACTAGTTGTACATGGAAAAGTGACCTAAGAAAGTGTAAGGAAATGGTTTATGCAATTACCCTATGAGTAGA
The DNA here is from genome assembly GCF_008641045.1 of Pistacia vera. Classification (NCBI taxonomy): domain Eukaryota; kingdom Viridiplantae; phylum Streptophyta; class Magnoliopsida; order Sapindales; family Anacardiaceae; genus Pistacia; species Pistacia vera. Next base: position 1,125,782 of record NW_022195586.1, on the reverse strand, counting down.
GAGCTTAGTGGGTAAAATTACTCTAAGGGTAGAGAGCATTGAAAAATGCTACAATAGAATGAATTAGAAGAGTAGTATAGTTGGGATGATGCTTTGTGATCATTACCCGACCGTTATGGGAATCGGATTGATGCTTGGTGATCATCATCCGAATAGCCCTTAGAGTGATGGGTCGATGCTTTGTGATCGTCACCCGATGAGTAGTAGAAATGGGTAGATGCTTTGTGACCGCTACCCGGTTAGTGATAGATAAGTAGGTTGATGCTTTGTGATCATCATCCGACATTTAGTAGAAACGGGTTGATGCTTTGTGACCATCACCCGATAGTGACTAGAGACGGGTAAATGCTTGGTGATCGTTACCCAAAATTCATGAGGAACGGGTAGGCGCTAGGTGATCTCCACCCGATAGTTAGAAAGAACCGAGTTGGTGCTTTGTGATCCTCACTCGGTAGTCACTAAGAACGGGTTGGTACTGTGTGAATTCCACCCGATAGCCATAGAGAGTGAGATGGTGCTGTGTGAACGTCATCCGGCCGTACCTCCGGTAAGATGAGGCCATGATGTTATTAGAAACAGAAATAGAATCAGAGATAGCATAAGGAAAGAATTAAGAGTTATTCATACGGGGACAGACAGATAGAGAGTTTTACTTACTAAGCATTATTTTGTGCTCACCCCGTTATTTTCCTTTGTGAATGCAGGTTCTAGGTGATGTTGCGGTCGGAGGGGCGTCGGCAAGCAATGAGGAATAGCTACACTGTTTCCACTGTTTTGTCTTTTAAAATACATTTTTTGTAAACAGTACTCTTTATGTATAAAAGACACATGAATTGTAATGAAAAGAAAACTTTGGGCCCAACTTTTCTATTGTTATTATGCATGCATCGTACAGTTTTCAGTAGATGTTACACACCTCAGGTCACTTGTGTAACGCTCAAAGATCCATATCGTGACCTCCACTCAATTCGCTGGTCAGGCTAAGTCGGCAACCTCATGTAGTTTTGGCTGTTCTCAACTGTTAGTTTGGGTAAGTCTTTCTCAGGACCATTCAGATTGTGGCATAATCATAAAGTTCTCAAGATTCAATTATTGAACCTTAAGAACTGGGGAGCTTCTGTTATGCCTAAAAAATTAGGGCTGATGTAAGCCTATATCAGCTAGCTCCAATCAGAGTTCGGGAAGGCTTTGCGTCATCCAGGGGTTGCCATGCCACCCCAAGATAGAGAGAATACGACTATCACCAACTTAACAGATTTAGGTTTTGTCTATAAGTGAATAGAAGCCACACACTTGTCAAGCCCCAGGTAACTTGAGGATATATCCTAAGTTATCAGCCAATAGGAGGCACGGAAGAACTTGCACGGCACCTATCCACTTGCAGATTTGTAATCATTACCTTGTCAAGCCCCAGGTAACTTAAGGATATATCCTAAGTTATCAGCCAATGGGAGGCATGGAAGGACTTGCACAGCACCTACCCACTTGCAGATTTGTAATCATTACCTTGAATTCCTCTACTATAAATAGAGGACTCCCCCTCTCATTTTCGAGATTCTGATACAGAAAACTCACACTTTGATTGTAATCTATATTTTTAGAGCAAAGATAACCTGTGAGAAAGAGACTAACTTGATATTCTATCTGAATAATCAGTCGTTGTACCTCTGCTCGCTATTCGCTATACGCAACCTCTTGTAATCTCTCACATATAAAAGAACAGTGGACGTAGGACTTGCGTTAAGCATTAGAACCACTTCAAAAATCGTCTTTTATTTATTATTCAGTCTTTGCATTAGATTATCATATTTATTCACGTCTAATTTCTAAGAGTAGCTTAGCATTTTGCATGTGCAAGTCGTTGGTGTCAAAATCAAGTATCAACATATTCAATTGTTGTCTAACTGAAATAAGCTTACTATATTTATTATCACATTCAAATTATGGCAGATTAAGACCCTGGAAATTGTTCATCTTAATTATCACAAGAGAAAGACTTAACTCGAGGTTTTAATCCAATAGTCGAGATACCCCTCTCAAACTTACAACAATTAATCAAATTTTAAATTTAAAGCAACGTTTTTTAGAAACACTAGTAAATTAAGAATAAATTATCTATTCTACCCTTATTTGCAATATTTTAAAACCCGACTCGGCCCGGCCGATTTAACCAGGACCCGGAAGCTTCACTAGGTCGTGTTTACATTTTTCCTATTCACCCAAAACCTTAAAATTTGGGATGATGATCAGTGAACCATTGAAGGCTAGGATGTTGAAACTTTTGAAGAGAAAGTGCCAGTGAGTGTAATGGTGGCAACGAAGTTTATTTCCAGTGAGTGAATCGATTAGAAATTAAAAAAAAAAAAAAAAACTAGCGACAGAAACAACCGGCTTATTCCGACGATTGACAAGGCTAACGGGGGTGAGGTGAGGTGGGTTTTGGTCAAGAAGAGAGAGGCGTATTTTTCGGGTGATGGGAGGGTTGTCGACATTGGAGTCAGTGAGATCTGGCCTAGAGTGCCGACGCTAGTGTCGATGTTCGATTTCGGCCAAATCTTGGGTAGATTTTTAGGGGAATCGGCCAAGGGACGATTGGGGTTGCATTTGGGGTGTTGCCGTCGCCGACCGATTCATATCTAGGGTGTGTTTGCTAAATTTCTAACCTATAGGGACTTAACTGTAATTTTTATGGTGAATTTGTTGAATTTTCAAAGTTTTGCCACCTGGTTTGGCCGACCGGTTAAATCAGTCAACCCGAGACCCGACAACTTTGTCGGGTTTCACCCCAAGTTGGGTTTTAAAACATTGCGTATTTGTACACGTAAATTACTCATTTTACCCAAACATGGGTCAACAAATATCTATTAGTATCAAGACCACGATGGTGTTACTTAATAGTAGGGGTGAGCATGGGTAAAGGGTAGAAGTGAAACCAACCCCATTAGGGTTTGGTTCTGGTTCTGATTCCAATTCCTACAGTGCTTATAAGCTTATGCCTAAACCAAAAACAAGGTCCAGTACCCAGGTAGGAATTGGGACTGAATGTAATTTTTGTAAATTATTGAGTGTGTATTTGTCATTTTTTTTTTTTAAAGTAGAGGGTAATAAAAATTAACCCACGTACCTGAAATCAGAACCAGAACCTATGTTTCAGGTTTCGGCTCTAGGTTTTAGGAATTGGAACCGATTGGTTCCAATTTTGATTCCAAATCTTAAGAATCAGCTGATTCCTGATTCCGGTTTTTAAAAAAAAAAAAGTGTTGTGTTCCTGGAACCAGCACCCCTACTGAGTAGTTTAAACTGCAAGACCTAGAAAATACTAGACCCAAAACCGGCCATTATCTCTCGTTGCCATTGTTTAAAGTTTAACACAAGTGGACCAAAGAGATGTTGTAATTGGGCTCATTTGGCTGATCCAAATTTTCTATTAAATCGCTCAAAATGCAATGAGACCAGAACTAATGTTACAAGAAGAAGCCCATTTCAGAATGATCAGGTTTTTGTATTACAATATGTGTGGCTCCAAATTAAGAGAGTTCACACTTCACAGTCAAAGAAACAACAGATCTGAACAGAAACAACAATCATCACAAATAGATTTTATAGAATAGTCAGGTAAGGTTCCACTTTTCAGAATGCAAGGAGGTCTAAAACCCAGCTGGCATATCCGGCTCCCGCATTTACATCATTCATTATTGAACCTTTGAATTGAGTTTTGCCATTAGGGATTTTTGGCCCTTTCCCATTTGGCTTCACCTGAAATAATCCCAGATTGAATTTATTTGTACAGAGATTATTATTATGCAAATGTGAATTGAAGAAGCTGTCAATCCTGAAAATCCCAGAAGGATAATAATGATTAACAATGATAAACACAGTATAAAATTGAATAATGATTAATTTTCAATTAATTAGACCATATTCAGCCGTCGTTTTAGGCTTTTAGCATCATCAAAAGTGCTGTAAAATAAGAAACGTTTTCTTTATTTAATTTATGATATTAGCTTAAATAAATAAAAATATTTTCATAACTAAGAACTCTTTTCTTGCACTTTAAAAAAAAAAAATGATAATTCTTCAAGAAATACAATGCTAATTAATTAGACGATAAATCTGACCCTGAAATCGAAATTATTGACAAAATGAGAAGGACAAAGTTAATTAGATAAAGTTAAAGTTAAAAGACCCCCAAAAAAAAAAAAAAAAAAAAGTAGCCACTTAATATTCATAAATTTTTTTCTTTTTTAATGATTATCAGACTTAATTTATGCATATTTCAACTAATCTCTCAAGACCAAAGAACTATCAATCGAGTAAACTCAAACTGAGGAGCTATTGAATAATACACCTAAGAGTTAATATTGAACTGCTCAACAATCTAGAGATAAATAATATTCATAATTTTTCGATCACATAAGTATAACATCAAAATAATGTAGATTTTGTTGAAATATTTCAAGATATTTGTTTGCTTTTGTTTTGGTCTATCCAGTTGTGAAAAAACAAAGTAGCTGAAAATCAAACATCATTTCCAATCACTATAATTTTCCTGCAATGATGTTGAATTTTTCTTGGGATTTATGTAATCATTCACGTCTCAAAACATTATTAGATAAGATTGATAAGATTTAAATAGTTTTTATAAAAAGCATGATTTATGGCTTCTTTCGGTTCTCCCTTTTTTTTTTTCACTCACAACCAAAATTGTCTCTTCATTCTTTGATTTAGTCATGTATCCCAACAAACAACCACCCATCATTTTGTAAATAACCTTTTTTTTCAGTCATAGGACCACAATTTTAGCTTTTCCCAACGTGATTCCCTATGAAAATCACTATGTTTTTTCACTTAAATTTATAATTAATCTCTGTTAAAACAAATCCTCAGAAATTTAAAGAGATTAATTGAGAGTACAGTAGATTTTTTTTTTTTTTTTTTTTTTATTCGGTTGTTAGTTAGTTTACACGTATTTCAGTTAATCTTTCAAAGTTTTGAAGTTAATAATCAGATAAGCCTCTACTAAATGCCCCAAGACCCTAAGCTTTTTTTTTTTTTTTTTTTTTTTTTTTTTTCAGTCATAGGACCACAATTTTAGCTTTTTCCAACGTGATTCCCCATGAAAATCACTATGTTTTTCCCTCAAATTTATAATTAATCTCTGTTAAAACAAATCCCCATAAATTTAAAGAGATTAATTGAAAGCACAGTAGATTTCTTTTTTTGGTTATTCGGTTGTTAGTTAGTTTACACGTATTTCAGTTAATCTTTCAAAGTTCTGAAGTTAATAATCAGATAAGCCTCCAGTAGATATCCCAAGACCCTAAACCCTTTTTTTTTCAGTCAAAGGACCACGATTTTAGCTTTTTCCAACGTGATTCCTCATGAAAATCACAATGTTTTTCACTCAAATTTATAATTAATCATTTATGTTAAAACAAATCCCAAAGAATTTAAAGAAATTAATTGAAAGCAAGAGTGGACCTTTTACAGTTTGTATATAATCGAAGGATTCTGATACAATTTCATTGTAAATTATCTCTAGATAACTTAGCAGTTTGCTTGAAACTCTTGGGTGTATTATTTAATAGGTCTTAAATTCAAATCCTCACAACTATTAATAAAAGGTAGTCACAAGAGGCTTACCTAACCGTTAACTTTAGAGCCTCAAGATAACAGTCGATTATTCAAGAGGTCCTAAATTCGAATCCTCGCGACCTACTAATAAGGGATAGTCACAAGAGGCTTACTTAACCAATAATTTTAGAGTCTCAGGATAACAGTCGAAATACATGTAAGTTGACCCAGATACCAAAAAAAAAAAAAAATCATTGTAGAAACCAGGCATTTAAATTCATTAATTAGGATGGTGAATCCTTTACTTTCTGTGGCCCAATTGCCCATAATTGAATTTACCTTTCAAAACAATAGTAAAAAAAAAAAAAAAATGATCACAACTCCTTACACACAAGTTTCGGAACACACTACTACATTCAATGTGTTCACCTTAAAAATTCATGAACATATTAAGAAATTTCAACCACCACCATGGATAAAGCTACATTCACAGATCAATTTACTGTTGCTTTCCCTTTGATGAAAAGTCGGTTTACATAATCAATTATCGAAATTTTCTTGCACCCATATTGGATGAGAGTGAAGCTTTTCCATAAATAATGTTTGTCTGGTTTTAATTTCCTTTCAGACTCAAGGTCAGCATCACAGTCACTTTCACTCCCAAACTCTATTATTTTGTGCCCCGAAACTTTGCCAAGATATTTTTATATCTCATGCAACTTGGCTTTGATTGAGTGAAGAAAACAAATGCCAAACTGGACAAGACTGAACGTATAATAAAACTTAACTTTTACACATAATTTAAAGGATTCAGGTAACTTTTTTCTTTTTGTACAGAGTTTCTCATATTTTAAAGCAGCAACTTTAGACCTTTAAAGAAAAAATTGCAGAAGATAGTAATCCGCAGTATTAAAATACTAAACCCCATAACATTTACGTTAATATTATCCATTAAAAGCACCAAAAGCTACCGGTTTCTCCCCATTAAAGTCATTGAAAACCAAAAGCTTTCCAACGCAAAAGAAACACACCCCGATAGCCACAGCCATTCAAGTAGTGGTGTTCATATTGGAGTATTAGACAATTTTTCAAAGACTCGTTGACCATCGTTCTTAAAAATAATTATAATATTGATTTATGTTGTCAGGTCAGGTCCTTCTCAAAGCTCTGTTTACGCATGAATATAGATTTTTTTTTTTCTTTTTTTTTTCCTAACCTAACTCGAAGACTTCTGTCTCTGTAATTATCAGGACGATCTGCAAAATTTGAGTCACGGAACAGGCATTTTGCAGAAGATAATGGGTGTAATTTATAAACGTGAATTCGGTGGAGATAAGTTTTATACAGTTAATTATTGCAAAGATATGGACGTGAAAAAAAACTGTTGCCCTACAATTACTTCACTTTCACTCTCTTGGGCCTTTTACAACACACCATTCATTTTTTTTTTTAACCGAAAGTATCTGAATCAGTTTACATACATCTTAAATAATATCTCAGAATTCTGAAACTATTATAGGATCAGAGTTCATTTGGTCACCCTTATTAACAGTAACAGTTACGTGAACTCAAACTCGAGAGACCATATAAACTTAAATCCTTTTTTATCTTTTTATCATCAAGTCATCAAATAGTAGTTAAAAGATAAGTGTGCACGTTTTGCATTTTTTAGAATATTAAAAAATAAATGAGTTTATGTAAATAAAAATATGTTTGACATATTTGTCTGAAAAAGACATATATAATTACATAATTTGAAATCATGTTTAACAACAAAATATAGTTAAAATATGTTTCCATTTGATCTAAATACATAAATTGATTCGAAAAAGATGGAATAGAACATGTGATAATTTATTTTGTTTTGATAAAAGAAAATACAAAAACGTAAAATAAACAAATTTACGAAGAGCAAGAGCGTGTAGGTCCCAACTTCAACTAACCTTCTATGACTGAACAGTAAAGTGTTGAATACGCGCCAATTCCGAGAGTACAGTATTCATCCACTGGGCTGGTGTATGTGTATCCCACGAACCCGCCTACATCCCAAAGTTCGCTCGACAATGTTTTACTTTTACCAAGGAATTTAGACGCGCGTGAGACAACAAGACACACATGTCAGTGGATGCATGCGTGTTGTGTTGTGCAGTTTCTCCTTTCAATTCTTCTGTGAACACAAAGAAGAAAAGTGACCTCACATTCAACGGGTGGGGGCCACGATCAAAGTTTTTGTTGATCACAGTTTTGTTAAAGTTTAAATGGTGTGATTGAAGCGGTGGGGACCCACGAGAGTCGTTTTCGAGCTGACCTGTAGGATTGCTACTGGCTATTCGCTCAATCTGTCATGATTAGGAAGCCGCGCAATTTACTCCGTGATTAGGAACACCCATACTCTTTCACTCTTACGTGGCTGTAGCTCCACTTCCACTTGGCAAGTTGGCTCTTTCTCTCGCTCTGGGACCATCAGCCTCTGCTCCCAACTCCATCATTTTTACGCTGCTTTCGCTGCGTTATTGATGTATTTCTAAAATAAATTTCTCGGAAATATTATCCTAAATTTTGCACATCCAAAATTAGAGTGCGATAGAATTTGTCTTCTAAAATTTTTGTTTGTGAAATGGTTTAACAAAAACTACCGTTGAATAGTCGAATGATTGAATAAAGATTTTTAGAATATTATTCAAGAGATCTTGAGTTTTATTCATCTTAATTATTAATTGGAATAATTATTAAAGGTTTATCTGATCGTTAACTTTAGTATCTCAGATATTAGTTAAGGTATGCATAAACTGATTCGAACACCCCCGATCATAAAAAAAATAATAATAAAAAGGTTTGAGAGTTTGTTACCATAATTGATAATCTAATTATTACAAGGCAAATGACATTTTATCATTAGTTACCATTTTACCAACCTATAAACCATCGTTAAGATTGAGATGTGGCGGTAAAAATATTAAAAAACTAAAAAGCATGTTATTGAGGACATTTGGAGTAATCTTATTAAGGGAATTTTACCCTTTCTTGAAACTATGACATTATTCACTATAGTAAAAGTAACATTCTCTTGGTAGTTAATCATTTATTTTTTCCTATATTTAACATTTGGTGTATGATTATTCATTATCGCGTCATAGGCCACAATTTTAGCTTTTTCCAACGTGATTCCCCATGAAATCACATGTTTTTCACTCAAATTTATAATTAATCATCTATGTTAAAACAAATCCCCAAAAATTAAAGAAATTAATTGAAAGCAAGAGTGGACCTTTTACAGTTTGTTATAACTGAAGGATTCCGATACAATTTCATTGTAAATTATCTCTAGATAACTTAGCAGTTTGCTTGAAACTCTTGGGTGTTTATTTAATAGGTCTTAAATTCAATCCTCACAACTATTAATAAAAGGTAGTCCAAGAGGCTTACCTAACCGTTAACTTTAGAGCCTCAGATAACAGTCGATTATTCAAGAGGTCCTAAATTCGACCTCGCGACCTACTAATAGGGATAGTCACAAGAGGCTTACTTAACCATAATTTTAGAGTCTCAGATAACAGTCGAAATACATGTAAGTTGACCCAGATACCAAAAAAAAAAAAATCATTGTGAAACCAGGCATTTAAATTCATTAATTAGGATGGTGATTCCTTTACTTTCTGTGGCCCAATTGCCCATAATTGAATTTACCTTTCAAACACATAAAAAAAAAAAAAATGATCACAACTCCTTACACACAAGTTTCGGACACACTACTACATTCAATGTGTTCACCTTAAAAATTCATGAACATATTAAGAAATTTCAACCACCACCATGGATAAAGCTACATTCACAGATCAATTTACTGTTGCTTTCCCTTTGATGAAAAGTCGTTTACATATCATTATCGAAATTTTCTTGCACCCATATTGGATGAGAGTGAAGCTTTTCCATAAATAATGTTTGTCTGTTTTTAATTTCTTTTTCTTTCAGTCATAGGACCACAATTTTAGCTTTTCCCAACGTGATTCCCCATGAAAATCACGATGTTTTTCACTCAAATTTATATTTAATCTCTGTTAAAACAAATCCCCAGAAATTTAAAGAGATTAATTGAAAGCACAGTAGATTTTTTTTTTTTTTTTGGTAATAGGTTGTTGATCAGTTTATAAGCATTTTGACTAATTCTCCAAAGTTCCAAAGTTAATAATTATAAGTCCGTTTATTTTATTATTTTGGATAAGATTTTGAAAATAATATTGGGTAGTTGAATAGGGGAGTATTACAAGATAAAATTTAAAAGTTTATAAAAAAAACCCCATAGGTTTGTTAATTTAACTAAACACCCCAATATATAAAAATTTTGTAAAATAATAAAAACACCCCCACCACTTGCAGTGCCAGATTCCAGCTACCACTGCCAGAATCTGATCAAAAAATTGCGTAACAACACATACCGATCGGATCTGGCGGGTATAGCGTCGACATGGCCTTTTCCGGCCAGATCCACCACGGATCTAGCCGAAAACGGCCAGATATGGCCGTCGACGGCCGTAAAAGTCCATCTTTGGGCGACGGCCAAAGATATGGCCGTTGTTGTCGGTCAACAACGGCCATTTCTTTGGCCATCGGATCTGGCTGGAAAAGGCCAGATCGGTGAATTATCGACCAGTTCCGATCGTGGTGTAGGCCGTTGTGACAAATTTCGGCTACCACCGATGGTGGTTGCCGGAATCTGGCAAGTATGGGTCGGTGGGGGTGTTTTTGTTAATTTTTAAACTTTTTTTTTGGGGGTATGTAATGAAATTAATAAACTTAAGGGGTCTAAAAGTAATTAAAAAAATATAATAATATTTCTCAAATAATGTGTCAAACGATATTTAGGGGATAGGATTGGGAATATGGGTAGAAATATAGATCCAAACACACCCTAGATAAGCCTCCAGTAAAATACCCCAAGACCCTAAACCTTTTTTTTTTTTTTTTTTTTTTATTATCAGTCAAGGCCACAATTTAGCTTTTTCCAACGTGATTCCCCTGAAAATCACAATGTTTTTCACTCAAATTATAATTTCATCTATGTTAAAACAAATCCCCAAGAAATTAAAGAATTAATTGAAAGCAAGAGTGGACCTTTTACAGTTGTATATAACGAAGGATTCCGATACAATTTCATTGTAAATTATCTCTAGATAACTTAGCAGTTTGCTTGAAACTCTTGGGTGTATTTTAATAGGTCTTAAATTCAAATCCTCACAACATTAATAAAAGGTAGTCACAAGAGGCTATCTAACCGTTACTTTAGAGCCTCAAGATAACAGTCGATTATTCAAGAGGGCTAATTCGAATCCTCGCGACCTACTAATAAGGGATAGTCACAAGAGGCTTACTAACAATAATTTTAGAGTCTCAGGATAACAGTCGAAATACATGTAAGTTGACCAGATACCAAAAAAAAAAAAAAAATCATGTGTAGAAACCAGCATTAAATTCATTAATTAGGATGGTGAGTCCTACTTCTGTGGCCCAATTGCCCATAATTGAATTTACCTTTCAAAACAATAGTAAAAAAAAAAAAAAATGATCCACAACTCCTTACACACAAGTTTCGGAACACACTACTACATTCAATGTGTTCACCTTAAAAATTATGAACATATTAAGAAATTTCAACCACCACCATGGATAAAGCTACATTCACAGATCAATTTACTGTTGCTTCCCTTGATGAAAAGGCGGTTTACATAATCAATTATCGAAATTTTCTGCACCCATATTGGATGAGAGTGAAGCTTCCATAATAATGTTTGTCTGGTTTTAATTTCCTTTCAGACTCAAGGTCAGCATCACAGTCATTTTCACTCCCAAACTCTATTATTTTGTGCCCCGAAACTTTGCCAAGATATTTTATATCTCATGCAACTTGGCTTTGATTGAGTGAAGAAAACTATGCCAAAACTGGACAAGACTGAACGTATAATAAAACTTAACTTTTACACATAATTTAAAGGATTCAGGTAACTTTTTTTTTGTACAGAGTTTTTCATATTCAAAGCAGCAACTTTAGACCTTTAAAGAAAAAGTAGAGATAGTAATCGCCCAGTATTAAAATACTAAACCCATAATATTTACGTTAATATTATCCATTAAAGCACCAAAAGCTACCGGTTTCTCCCATTAAAGTCATTGAAAACCAAAAGCTTTCCAACGCAAAAGAACACACCCCGATAGCCACAGCCATTAAGTAGTGGTGTATATTGGAGTATTGGACAATTTTCAAAGAATCGTTGACCATCGTTCTTAAAAATAATTTAATATTGTTTATGTTGTCAGGCAGGTCCTTCTCAAAGCTCTGTTTGCGCATGAATATAGAATTTTTTCATTTTATTTTTTCTAACTAACTCGAAGACTTCTGTCTCTGTAATTATCAGGACGATCTGCAAAATTTGAGTCACGGAACAGGCATTTTGCAGAGGGTAATGGGTGTAATTTATAAACGTGAACGGTGGAGATAAGTTTTATACAGTTAATGATTGCAAAGATATGGACGTGAAAAAAAAACTTTTGCCCTACAATTACTTCACTTTCATCTCTTGGGCCTCCACAAACAACCATTATTTTTTTTTTTTTTTTAATAATTAAGAACATCTAAATCAGTTTACGTACATCTCAACTAATATTTCAGAACTCTGAAATTATCATAGGATCAGAATTCATTTGTTACCCTTATTAGTAGTTAAGGGACTCAAAATCGAGAGACCATGTAAACTAAATACTTTTTATTCTTTTATCATGATCATCTAATGATAGTTAAAAGATGAGTGTGGTACGTTTTACATTTTTTTAAATGTAAAAATAAATGAGTTTACGTAAATAAAAATATGTTGGCAATTTGTCCGAAAAAGATATACATAATAATTTAATTTTAAATCATGTTTAACAACAAAATATAGTTAAAATGTGTTTCCATTTGATGTAAATACATAAATTGACTCGAAAAAGATGGAATATGAACATGTGATAATTTTTTTTGTTTGATAAAAGAAAATACAAAAACGTAAAATCAACAAATTTACGAAGAGCAAGAGCGTGTAGGTCCCAACTTCAACCAACCTTCTATGCGAACAGTAAAGTGTGAATACGCGCCAATTCCGAGAGTACAGTATTCATCCACTGGGCGGTGTATGTGTATCCCACGAACCCGCCTACATACCAAAGTTCGCTCGACAATGTTTTACTTTTACCAAGGAATTTAGACGCGCGTGAGACAACAAGACACACATGTCAGTGGATGCAGCGTGTTGTGTGTGCAGTTTCTCCTTTCGTCTTCTGTGAACACAAGAAGAAAAGTGACCCTCACATTCAACGGGTGGGGGCCACGATCAAAGTTTTTGTTGATCACAGTTTTGTTAAAGTTTAAGTGGTGTGATTGAAGCGGTGGGGACCAGAGAGTCGTTTTCGAGTGCCTGTAGGATTGCTACTGGCATTCGCTCAATTGTCATGATTAGGAAGCCGCGCAATTTACTCCGTGATTAGGAACACCCATACTCTTTCACTCTACGTGGCTGTAGCTCCACTTCCACTTGGCAAGTGGGCTCTTTCTGTCGCTCTAGGACCATCACCCTCTGCTCCCAACTCCATCATTTTTACGCTGCTTTCGCTGCGTATTGATGTATTTCTAAAATAAATTTCTCGGAAATATTATCCTAAATTTTGCACATCCAAAAATAGAGTGCGATAGAATTTATCTTCTAAAATTTTGTAGGAAATGGTTTAGAGAAACCACCGTTGGGTAGCCGAGTAATTGAATAAAGATTTTTTGGTAATATCCAATGGTCCTGAATTCGATTTAACTTGATAATTAATTGGAATAATTACTGAAATTTACCCAACCGTTTGAGTACAACAAACAGATTCGCTACCCAATCACAAAAAAAAAAAAAAAAAAAAAAAGGTTTGAGAGTTTGTTACCATAATTGATAATAAACTAAAAAGCATGTTATTGAGGACACTTGGAGTAATCTTATTAAGGGAATTTTACCCTTTCTTGAAACTATGACATTATTCACTATAGTAAAAGTAACATTCTCTTGGTAGTTAATCATTTATTTTTTCCTATATTTAACATTTGGTGTATGATTATTCATTTGAGTGTGCAAAGGTTTTTTTTTTTTTTTAAAAGACAGGAGGTGTTTGAGTCAACTTACGTGCATCTCAATTATCCCTCAGGATCTTAGGATTGTCGGCTGGGTAAGACTCCAATCATTATTCCTATTAGCAACTGAGGAGAGACTTTAATTCAGAATCTCTTGAGTAATATACCCAAGAGTCCCTATCGAACTATTCAGTCATTCAGAGATAGTTAGCGTGTAAAGGTTTATATTGGTAAAACTCTTCAATTCTTTCTTTGAGATATTAAATTTCTCAAGAATATTAAGTCACTTAAGAAGGGGAAAAAAAAAAAAAAGATACACATAAAATAGAAGCTTATTTCACTTTTGAAGAAACAACCAAAGTAGTTCATTCCGAATCCTATTATCACTTATCTAATCTTGGACCCCATTTTCTTTTTAATTCTTATATTCTATATTCTGAAAAATAGCAAAATAAACCCCAAGGGGTTGGCCTTCCTTAAGTTTATAGATTCAAACCTTGGGGTCACCTACTACAATAACATTTTGGTTTATGTGATCCTTTGACCTTGTAGGGTATTTAATGGACTCAAATAATTAATTAATGTACGCATAAACTAACCAAAACATCCCGATTAAAAAAAAAAAAAAAAAAAAAGAGCAAAAAAGTGAATATCACGTTTAAGTCAGCGATACAACTGGCCGGGGCGATAAAAATTTTCTATAATTAAATCAATATGTTGGGTTTACAATGATGCAGAATCATGCAACTATGAATTAACTTGGTTAGATATAATTAATTGAATAATAATTATCAACGCCTCATCCTGATCATAGGACCAAATATGGACGGTCAGATTATTGACAATGTGCGGCGCATGAAACATCATACATATGAAAAGTGTTGTAGCAAAGATCTTGGACAGTGTATCCTTTTTTAACGTAAACCGAAATTAGGAAGATAAATAAAGTTAAAATATGAAAATTCAACAATGCCCCCATTTCAAGGATTGTCCTTCTTTACGAAGACAACAAAAGGGTCCCATTCTTGTCACCAGCTCCACTTGCATCTGTGAGAAAATCCAAAAACAAGGTTATTATTGTAAATTAAATAAAAAAAATTGCTATCCTTCTTCTGTGGACCGAAGGGAAAGGGTTGGACTCTTCTGCTTTGAAGGATCCTTTTTATATGATCAATTATACTTTATATTAAATTTTTATATATAAATTTAGCATATAGTTCAATGCCATATACAATAATGAATGGAAAACCACTACTAGGTGGTTCAGTAATCAATTAAGACTCTTAGATATATTATTCAAGAGATTCTGAATTGCTAATAGGGGTAGTTACTGATGGAATTTACTCGACTGTTAACTTTAGGATCCCAAAAAATTAGTTGAGATACTCGTAATTTGAAGATTAATAACATAAAAGCCATTTTATTTTATTTTTTATCACCGTGGATGTCCATGTTAGTTTTGACGTACTTCAACAAATCTTCTAAGACCTTGGAAGGTTAAAATTATCAATCAGATAAAAGCATCAATGGTCATCTTTATTAATATTTAGAGTAATGCTACAGTTATTAAATAGTGTACACCAAATAATGTGACAAAATCTTGATCATTAATTCATTATAAATTAATATTAATCAATAGTTAGGATTTTATTACGTTATTCAATATATAAATTTGGTATATAAATTTCAATAACTCTATTATTTTTCTAATATTTATAAAGACTTAAACTCAATAACTCATTCAATTTGCGTTAATTCTTTTACCACCAACTCATCCGGTGGTGATTGATGTCATTTTATTCATTTTCTTCGTGCTTCTGGAGTTGTCATTTCAATGAAATAAATGCATGTTCTTGATTTTATTCTTTTGCAATATTAGTAAGTTTTCAAAGTTTGACTTAATCAAGAGATTCTATTCTGGTTTGATTTTATTATCATATAATAAAAACAAGTCAATGAAAAAATCTATCCAAAGCAATATTGTTTGGTTTTATTAATTTATCTGATTTGAAATGAAAGTGACTCTATTTCTATCCTTAATTGCCTCCATTATTTTCTTCCTAATAATTGTTGTAGGAAACGAAACACTGATGATAGTGATTTGTAAATCAATAATTCGCTGTATGTAAAATTAGAATCTCATTAACGTGACTATTTATATGTCCACCACGATGCGATAAGATATATGAATAATTCGTATATAAGAGATTATTATCGATTATTTTCTTTTATTAAAGGTATTCGAATCAATTTACGTGTATCTTAACTAATCTCTTGAGATTTTAGAACTATCGATTATATAAGAGTTTCAGTGATTATCCCCATTAGCAATCAAAGAGGAATTCAAACTCATAACTTTTTGAGAAATACATCTAAAAGTCGCTATTGAACAATTTAATTACCCATAGATAGTTTAAAAGAATTCCAACATTCTTGTATTTCATTAATGAATGCAAGATTGGGTCTCCCTATATCCTTTCTCTTTCTAAAATTAAACCCTAAATCTAAACTAATAACAACTTGAATAGTAGAGGGTCAATTTAGGTGAAACCCATTAATTTTTCATTTTCTTATGTCTATTTAGTTCACATGCCTTTAATAGATGCACAGCCCAAATAAAAACTAAAACCTACAACAAACAACTTTATTGAAACCGTGACGCATATCCCATTTGATTTTTTTTTTTTTTTTAATTAACATATACTTTCATTTTTTTTTTTTTCTCATATACGCAAACTCCAACAATTCAATATCAACAAGAAGTTGTAAATGAGTTGGGTAAGTAGTAAATTTTATTCCAACAACTTCCTCGCATTACAATTATCATCATGTTATGAATAAAATTGATAATGTGAATCAAAACGACAATATATAATATTATGTCTAAAAAATAAGGGTTGACATAAGCGCACGCCAGGACGGGCCAATAAGAGTTTAGATAGACTTTATGTCATCTAGACGCTGTCACATCGCACAAGGACGAAAGAGGTAAGACTGTCGTCAATATGGTAGTTGAAAGCCTTACTTGCGAGTGGCTAGGAATTGTCCACCTGCTCAAGCCTTACGCGATTTAAAGATATCTCCTATACAGATAACCAATGGGAAGCAAGTTAGGAATTGTACAACACATGCCCGACTGCAGAATCATGATTACTATTTTGAATCTCTCGACTATAAATAGAAGACTCCTCTCTCATTTATGGGGATTCACTCATTTTTAGTTTCCTAAAACAGACTATCTCTCTCTCTCTCTCTATATATTTTAATTCTCTCTATACTGTAACTTAGATCGCTGTACGCGATTTGATTGTAATCATCTATTAATATATATATAGTAGACGTAGGATTCGCTTTTGGACATCCAAATTATTTTAAAAATTATTTTTTCTTTTGTTGTATATTTTTATATCACCTATGATTTTTAAATCCATCAAACACTTTACACATGATATCGGCGTCAAAATCAAACATTATGAATAACATAACTTGAAGTAAGATTTAACTGTGGTCAAAACTAACCAAAAGGGACCGTATGCTCGATAAAAGAGAGAAGGACAAAAGTGGAATTCCGTAACTACTCCTTCCAACATTTTCCCGCGCATCAGAAGCAAAAAAAATTTAATGAGATCAAATCAGATCAGATGACGACGACCATCATGATGATGATGGTGCCCCTGACTTTCTTTCTGACTCGGTGGCCCCAGCCGCTTCCCCTCTTCGCCTCTTTCACTTTTAAGAATCTATCTGTCCTCCATTACCCGCAAATCAATGGCCCTCAAAAATATAATATATATTTTCAAAAATTCAAAAACATTATTTATTTAGTTCCCTCACTCTCGCTCTCTCTCTCTCTCTATATATATAACCTCATTGGTCATTACCTTAACGCAACACTAAACCTTTCTTTCTGTCTGCCCCATTTCAAACAAACAAAATACTCACTCGATAAAATGCCACCGCTTACGGGGGTCCTCACCCTCACCGTAGTTACCCTACTCCTCACAATCGCTCCCTCCACCGCCTGGCGCCCATGGCGGAACACCACATACAACACCTCCGATTTCATCTACGGTAACTCTAAAAAATATGAGGGCTCGTCGGAGTTCGTCCACTTGAAATACCACATGGGCCCCGTACTCACTGCCAACATAACCGTACACACTATATGGTACGGCACGTGGCAGAAGAGTCAGAAGAAGATCATCCGCGAGTTCATCAACTCAATCTCCGCCGTTAACGCCAAGCACCCCTCGATTGCCGGCTGGTGGAAGACCGTGCAGCTTTACACTGACCAAACCGGGAACAATATTTCCAGGACGGTGCGGTTAGGCCAGGAGAAAAACGATCGCTTTTACTCCCACGGCAAGAGACTCACGCGCTTGTCCGTTCAGACCGTGATTAAAAGCCACGTCACTGCTAAGTCAAAGCCGTTACCAATAAACCCCAAGAGTGGCCTTTACCTTTTGCTCACATCGGATGACGTGTACGTCCAGGATTTCTGCGGACAAGTATGTGGGTTCCATTACTTCACCTTCCCGTCAATCGTGGGGTACACGTTACCGTACGCATGGGTTGGTAACTCAGGGAAGCTCTGTCCAGGAGTGTGCGCCTACCCCTTCGCTGTGCCGAATTATATCCCCGGATTAAAGCCGGTGAAGTCACCAAACGGCGACGTAGGAGTGGACGGAATGATAAGCGTAATTGGTCACGAGATTGCTGAGCTGGCAACAAACCCTTTAGTTAACGCTTGGTACGCAGGACCCGACCCGATTGCCCCAGTGGAGATTGCTGATTTGTGTGAGGGTATTTATGGAACCGGAGGGGGTGGGTCGTACACGGGACAGTTATTGGACGGTGAAGATGGTGCAACTTACAATATGAATGGAATCAGACGGAGGTACTTGCTTCAGTGGGTTTGGAACCACGTGGTGAATTACTGTACTGGACCTAATGCACTTGATCAGTAATTTAGAGGTTTTTGTTGGGGTTTGTGGTAATTTGATAATTTCTGGATTTGGATTTTTGTTTGTTGGGTTGGGATTTGAGAATGTATGGGTGAATGGAATGTGGAAGGATGGAGTTATGAAGGGTTATGGATAATTAGTTAACGTAGTTAAAGTTTGTTAAATATGTAATAATAATGATCGGTATACTTGTTTTTGTATACAATTTATATGCCGTTAGCCGTTAGTTGGCCCTTCGTTCCTTAAAGAGATATTTTCATGATATTTCGTTATTCCTTTTTATTTTTATTTATTTTCCCCTTTCTTTTAAAATATTTTTTGCTTTGTTATTTAAAAAATATTTGATTAGATTTATTACGTGGGATATGATTCAATCATGCATCACCTTATTTCCTTCTAAATTATATTAATGTAATTCACGTTTTGATCGGTAAAAAAAAAAAAAAAAGTTTCATGAGTTTTTGAGTTTGAATAGATCTAAACACTAATAAAGATAATCATTGAGATTGTTACTCGGACAATAGTTTTAAGGTTTCAGAAGATTAATTGAAATACTGATTCAGACACTCTTGATAATGTGATTAAAAAAAAATATCGGTCAAAACGGCATTGATAAATGCATTAGTTGATTAGTTGGCTCTCATTTATTCAAGCGGCATTGATGTTTTAGTAAGAAAAAGAAATCATAAATTTGGGGCCATTTGGAATATGAAATAACATAGGAGAGTAGGTAAAGATTAAGGCAATAAAAAATTATATGCAGGCATTGGATTTGGATGGTCATAATCCGACTCTTAGATACAATTTTTATAAGCCAATAAGTGATTTGCAGCGGCGGAAAAAGCAGTAGCGCCGTCCGAAGCTTTGATTTTGAGTTTTGACCTACAAAACAATTCATGTGAATAAACAATAACCCTATAAATCTAACATATGTTTTATTCAAGATTCTTTCTTGGACTCTAAGACAAAAGGCAAATCTTAGGAAGAAGAAAATTATAATGTTAATGTCAACGATTTATTGGTTACTAAATAATATTTCTAAATTAAACGTGCTTAATAACATGTTCAAAACAGTTTTATGATAATACTAGTATGATGCATAATTTTGTTGCGAACAAGGCAAGAGTCCCGTGATTTGTAGATTTGAATTGACAATACGGGTAATAAAAATTGGGTGGGTAACTATGTTCAGATGACTGAGTGGTTCGATAAAGACTCTTGAGTATATTACTCAAGAGGTCCTGAATTTGAATTCCTCTTTAGATGCTAATAGGGGTAGCCACTGAAGCTATTATTTAATCGGTAGTACCTGAATATTGTTTTGGTTGGTTAGGTTTAATGGGGTTTATGCAAAAATATATTTCATGAAAGCTAGGACTAGTTCAGCCTTAACCATGTGTAAATTAATCTCAAGTCAATCCATTTTGAGGAGAAAGAAAAATATATTATGCATTTAGCTATTGCAATTTCAATGCAGGTTAAGTGGGCATTAAAAGAAGAAGAGGGAGACCTTTTGAGTCTCAAGTCTTCTAATTTTTATACAAGTTTGAAATAGTGTGAAACTGAAAAAAATTTAGTGGTCCAATAGAAAACTGGACTCTGTGATTTCCTCGAGTGGCACCAAAGGTTCACTTTTGAGAACACAAATTTTTCGAAAATTTCAGGATGTTGGTCGCATCGACCATTGATATTTAAAATATATTTTTGAGGAAAATTCTTGAAATCACAACAGTTTTGTCTTTGTAATCTCTGCCAACACCACTACTTTTCATAAGAGGTTTTGTTCATGTGTCGGTGCAGAGACACCCTATTACGAAATTTAATGACCTCCAATTGTAAGAGATAATTGCCTACAGAAGGGAAGAAAAGGATCCATGTTGCCGAAAACTTAGGCAGTAATTTAGCAGTTGAATTGGCTTAATTTAAGGGTTAATGTATTGTGTACTTTTCCCATCAATCCAATACATTATGAAGGATTCTCATCTGTAGATTTGATTGTTGTCAGAGATTAAAGGAAGACTGCTATAGCAAAAAAACAGATAAAATAAGTGAAGTTCATTTGGTCCATGGTAATGAAATACGCAATCAAACTTAAGCAGAAGCAAATTAAATAACTAATCAGACTTTACTGTATACACAGAAGTTCAGAATTTCTACCACTTGAATGCATACCACCGCAGATACTGTACAAATGCTGTCAAAATTTGTAGATACTCAAGAATGAACTTATTTTACTGGCTTTTAAAACCAAGTACTAGCAATCTGAAGTTCAATATACAATAATTGCATTATATGAATATGATCCTATTTTAATGGGATTTAAGTTTACGTCTGGCCATGAGAACAGGTTGTTCCATGAACAACTTCAACAGAGGTAAACTGATCCTTTCTGAGGCTTTTGCAGCTGCCTGCAAAATGAAAATAAAGAATGATATAGGTCTAAGATTTTGAGCATTTTAGTCTCTGTTAACAATATTACAGTCAAACAGTTGCCATGAAAATTTTTTGACTCAAAGTGTGAGGCATTGTGAAAGAACAAAGAATATCATGGTGTTCAGACATTATTCAAAAATAAAGAGAATTTCATAACTTTTTGTTTTTTCAAAAAGATTCAACTAGATGAAAAAAGTGCACATTCTATGTTAATCTAACATAAATAGGATTTCTATTGAACAAGGTTCCAGTAACCAGATTTGCCTTAGTAATTACAACATATCACAAAGGGATAAGACTTCAAGAAACAAAGTTGCCTCAACATCCATAGAATTTCACCGCATTCAAAGGCTCAGTCCTGGTGAAACTGAAGAAGCAACTGCAAAAAATTTCACCACAGTCAACTAGAACTGCCTTTCTTTGTACCAAATGTAAGAAATAGTCATTCTATCACAAAATTATAAGTGGATAACGTAGAAGTCCTCCAGTTCTCTTACAACTGAAACTATCATCCTCCATCCATGATTCATTTTTGGTCTCTGAGTTTCTCATTTTGGAGGTACTTAACCACTCCATATGCAACTGTTCCAGCAACAAACAGGACGACTGTTGGAGTGAAAGTTGGATACAGATACTTCACAAAGAATTTATCCAACTCTTCTGGTAGGAAGCCTGTACAATGAAACGGCTACATTACAGTCTGGAAGCAACATAAATCATGATTAAAATCCAAATTCAGATAATTTCCCTATTTTCCTGTTAATTGTGGAAGTAGCATATAAATCATATTACTGTGCCTTCAGCCCCCTATTATAGGACATTGAATCTTTGGTATACTGTTAAACGAAAATAATAGAACCACCGAAGGTTGTGCACCGAATGACATGGCAAAATTCTGTGTACAGATTCGGTGCACAACCTTCGGTTGCTGTAGTATTACTCATTGTTAAATGGAAAAGGAACACATCTTTTGTAAAACAAAAAGTCAAATTCAGAAGCAACTAAACACCTGTGGTTAAAGAGCTGAGTGAAGCAGCTAATTTAAACTACTTCCACAAACATTTGAAGACTTGCAAAAAATAATAGTAGACTCTACTGGTCTGAAATTCACCATAAATCTCTCCTAAGATCATCAGAGACCTCCACTCAAGATTCAAAATTTTCATCAGAAACATCCTGTGCAAGTTACCTCAGCCTATTCACTATTATGCTGGTAATTAAGCCAAACTCGAGGGAGGTGATGAAATTAACCCCATATGTTATGTAACACTACTGTTTCTGAGCACTCTGAAACCTCTCTGGAAGCATATTGATGAAGAACAAAATGTTCAACTTGCAATACATATATAAAATGAAACAATTAATGAAACTACAAGGAAATATGACGGTACATATTTCTCTTTAGAGGATTTGTGAGATTTACAGAACATCTGGTTTATAAGGCTATCCTCAGGTTTGCCAGACTAAAATACGAAGATAAGAATAATTAGTTACATTAGTAGTTTTAGTAGGAAATATGCTAGAAGTAGTCATTACCCGGACTTTCAGCTGTCCGTAAGAAAATACATTACCAAAAGTTCTAGCACTAGAACCTCCTATTAGAGGCTTAAACTTCTAGAGCATGCAAAAAAAGGTCATCCACATTCAACAAGGGTACACACTTGCACTGTTCCATATTGAAAATTTAATCTTTATTCTCTCTTTTTGACAACTCAAACAGAACTATAGAAGCAAGTTTCCTCCTATTCCTTGAAATTTATAGTTGTAAGGCCAAAAAGAGCCCTTTTTCTGGCTAATTTTCAATCAATTGCATCATATTGAATCTAATTTAGGAAATTTGAACTAAATTATCAGATCACTCAACTGCAATTTCAACTAGTACTGCTATATATGAAAACCAAACATTCAATGTCACCAATTATATCAAGATATCAATACGCAGAGTTAACAAAATGAGGAAAACTTGAATATACCTGAAGCGGCGAGAGTAATGCCTTGAAGAAGAATGACCCCTCCAATTCCCAACCAAGCAAGAAGAAAAGCACTCTCATTCTTCATCATTTCTTTAGCTTTAGCCTCATCTTCTTGACTTACAAAGGCGGGTTTCTGAACGGGAGCCCTCCTGATAACCGAGGCCCTCTCTCTTTTACTATTGGCTTTCTTTTTCTTAGTGACAGAAGCGGCAGTAGGTTTCCCAGGAGTAGAAGATGAGGAGCCAAAGCCTTGGCCAGGTGAAATGGGCTTGGGTTTCTTGGGAGAGTCTTGAGTAGATTCAGTGTCGATTGGAGTATTCTGAGATTTGATAACTGTGAATTTAGATTTGGTTGTGGACAGAAGGAGATGATAATAATAGGGTTTGGTGGTGGTGAAAGATGATGGAGTACGGATTTGGAGTTGTAGCGCCATTTTCAGTTTAGTTGGTTATTATGATGTTGTGTCATTTTATCTCTTGCTCTGGAATCCTGCTCTGCGTGTCCATTGGTTGAGATAATTATTTACATAGATAAACCGTCTACTTATTTTTTGAATAAGTTATTAGTTAACCGATATAAATACGGCCCGGCCCATCCATCCCAACCCAGCCCGGCTTGGCCCATCCATCCTAGCCCAGCCCGGCTCTGCCCACTGAGATGCATACAAATTCTTCTTGCAGCAAACGGCCCCACGTCAGATTGTACGTTTACAAAGAAGGGAATGTCGTGGTCCATTCCCCTCCTCATCAAATTTGTCAAAATTTCTCCTCCACAATTCGTATTTTGTTTGATGCGATGTGCAGTGCCAGCTCTACTTAATCCGAAGCCTCTCCCATGGAAAGAAGAATTTTTTTCAATCTTAAACGACCCGACTGATTCTGCTCATGGCTGTTATCGCTTTCCCGCGCATTCTTTCTCGGTTCTTGGCGCCAAATCACTTCTCTCTCCGTAGAAACAAATGCATTTGTTGCGCCTCTCCAGCAGCGAGAGAAACCAAAAGAAAAGGGTCGGCGATTGTGTGGTTCAAACAAGATCTTCGCGTGGACGATCACCTCGGCCTCATGGCTGCCTCTCACTATCAAGCTGTTCTTCCTCTTTATGTTTTTGATCATAGGATTCTTTCTCGTAAGTGCCTTCTCTTTATCTTTCTATTTTCATTTTTTTTTTGCCTCTTCATTATCTTCAGATTGGAATTTATTATATGATTGTTGAATATGCTCTCTGCATTATTCAAGTTTGTATCATAATCACTGTTTTATTTACAGCTAAAAGCTTAAGCTAGTATAGGTAAAGGATCAACGTAGTATTTAATTTCTAAAAAATTATGTGCAAGTCCATAGTTTATCAAGGAGCTAGTCACTTGAATCAATTCCAAAATCAAACAAATGCAGATGCATATACTAATTCAAATACATTTACAATTTGGTCAAAGTGACTCTAATATCTTGTTAAGTTATTAATCAATTAAAAAGCTCTTACTTACATTTAAGACCTGACAATATTATTTAAGCAATGATGGTTAATACGTGAAACTGAGTATCCGCATTCTTGTTTTATTTAGTGTTGATAAGACGTGGTAGTGAATGATTATATCTTTGGTATGTGCTGATGCAACCAATAATTTGTGCAGTTTATTCTGATGAAATGCTAGAACTGGTTCTTTTTGCTTTGGAAGACTTGAGAAAGTCATTAAAGGAACAAGGGTCTGATGTGATGATCAGATTTGGAAGAGTAGAAAATTTCATCAAGGAACTTGTAGATGAGGTTGTTATTTGCTATATTTGCTTTGTGGGCTGATGTTTTAAGGGGGGCCACTCATTTTTGTTAAATTTATCACAAGGATTGCAACAGGTGAAAGCAACCAGTATATTTGCTGAAGAGGAGGTTGAGTACCACCTTCGGATGATGATAGGCATTGTGGATGAAACCTTTGCTACAACAAATTTTAAAGATGGGAAGCCAAACATTTGTCTGTGGCAGACACCATTTTATGATATTAAGGTGGTCTTTTTCGCCTTTTGTGAGTGTTTGATTTTTGAGTTTGTGTCATTGGTTCTTGGGATGTGTAATTTATTCATTTATATTCATGTCATGTAGAATCTGAATGACCTGCCTGTATCAAATAATGACTTTGTGAAACTTCAACTGCCTGTAACTTCACCGACTCAGTCCCCAACATTATCTGGTTCAAAATTGGAAGTGGATTGGGGTAAGTTTCAATTTTGGTAAAACTTTACCTTGTACTTCTCTCTGCCTAATATTCTTTTTTATGTAAAAATTCGATTTCATAAATTTTAGTGTATGAAAAGTTTTTGATGTGCAATTTTGGTTAACCCTAGGGACAATGATGATTGAACTGTGAACCAGGTCCTCTGCCCACATTTGATGATTTGAAGAAATTTATGAATGAGAATCCATGGAAATTAAAAGAGAGTTGGACTGTAATCAAGAATATTTCAGCTGAAACTATATTACTTGAGAAGTTATCAAAATCAGGGGAAAGAAGTAAAAGAAATTTGAATGTCAATCATGCTCCAGTGAAGAAGCCAGATGCATCCGTTTTTGTTACAGAGAAGGGTAATATTGTAGGAGGTGGAACAAATGCTATATTGAATGCATTGGCAGCATATTTGAGATATTTGGAGGGAACAGCTCGCGATGACTGGCAAGAGTATGTGGTGATTTTACATGTTGATTTATCATGATTTATGCAATGGAAAACTTAAGATCTTGTGCACGACTTCTTACCTGAATAATACAATATGTTTTAATCTAATGTTTGTGGAATAACTGATGCCTACCTTGTCATTCTTGTTGATTAATTTTATGGGGTACAAGATACACCTTATGGAGCATTAAGTAACATGGATAGAATTGTCTTTTTGACTTGATCTTGTGACAGGGTGCATGAAAGGCTACGTAATGCTGAAAGTCGGGATGGAGCTTCATTTTTTACCCTCTTTGGCCCAGCCCTTTGTCTTGGTATCATATCGAGAAGGAGAGTGCATTATGAAGCAATCAAGTATGAGAAAGAACGAAATGCTGGATTTTTATCACCCTTTGGATATTCTGCTGTCACTGTTGCTGCAGCAGCTGATGCTGTTTGTTCAATGGAGGTATTGTGATTCTTGCAAATGTCCATTTAATATGTTTGTTGCAGAAACAGTAATGCACAATTTGTTATGTGCTTGATTGGTCTAATGTGTGACTAACCCTGATGAGGGGCTTTCCTTTTATTTTCTTTTGTTTTACTAATTAATGTTTTTCATATAGACCCCTTTTGTTTTTTTTCCTATGGCAGTGGTACTGGCTTATGTCTCTAAGAAGTCTAATAAGTGAAGGAGGAATCTATTCTACACGGATATGGAGATGGAATGGCTATCTAATACAGGTTCATAGTTGAAATTTGATGCATTTAATAATCAATTTCCTTTCAAATCATATAGTTTAGTCGGTAGATTTTATGGGAGATCTATCGTATTTTGTTCTGGAGAAATATTTGAAACAATTTTTAATTGATTTCTGTAATTTTCCATTGAAAACATATATTCTTGCAGTATACAGTTGCTGGAAATGAAGGTCCTGCCGTTCTGCTTGTGCATGGTTTTGGTGCATTCTTTGAGCACTACCGTGACAATATATATGGCATTGCTGAAGGTGGAAACCGTGTTTGGGCCGTCACAGTTTTAGGATTTGGCAAATCAGAAAAACCAAATATTGTATACACTGAATTAATGTGGGCTGAATTACTGAGAGATTTTGTTGTTGAAGTTGTGGGTGAACCAGTACATCTTATAGGGAATTCAATTGGTGGTATATTTTTAATCCAACCTGAATTTGCATGAACTTGTATGCTTTATTGCTCTCTATCAGTTACCTAATTCTCTGTGTATATTATCCCCAGGCTATTTTGTTGCCATTGTTGCTTGCCTTTGGCATGCTTTGGTCAAGTCTGTTGTCCTTATCAACAGTGCTGGAGATGTTGTTCCTGAACATTCATTTACACAGTTCTCTAGTGTAAGTCTAAATAAAATTCTGTGCAAATTTTCCTAAATTTAACTTGTCTCAGACCTCAAAGTTCTGTTTATTTGTACTTTGTATGTCATGGTGGTCTACGAGATTTTGGAAGTTAGTCATGCATTGACCTGTTATTGAAAATTTTTTCTGAAGATATAGGGTGTCAGATTAATATATTTTACTTCTGCTTTGAGCTTACTCAGTAGTGGGAAATTTTTGGTGAATTGCATCGCTGAGCTACTAATGAAAAGTTACTAAAGATGTCTTGAGTTTCTGGTTTGATATTATTTGCTTATATCTATGATCTCTGTAATTATACTTGGTGATTTTACAAATGGTTCAGGAAAGACAGACTTCTGGCCCCGCATGGCTAGGTGCTCGACTCCTTTTGTTCTACTTGAGATTGAATATCAGTAACGTAGTGAAACAATGTTACCCAACTGTAAGTTCTTCTTGTATTTCAGCTTCCAACTTTGTGTTGCATCTGGTGATAAATTCTGCATTCTTCCACTTTGCAGAGGACAGAGCGAGTTGATGACTGGCTCATAGGTGAAATGCTAAGAGCAGTATCCTCTTCTTTATTGATTTTTTTTTTTATCTGTTCTAGGGACAGAAAATAATGTCTATGTTCCCTTAACCTATATTGAAGTCTCATGATCCTGGGGTGCTGGTAGTGTTGGAAAGTATTTTCAGCTTCAATCTCTCACTTCCTCTTAGTTATCTCTTGGAAGGATTCAATGAAAAGGTTCTAATCATACAGGTAAATTCGCCTCGTGCTGAAAAATCAAAGATACCACTGTGTGCATGTGTTGAGCCTGTGTCTTGATTAATCCAACACAGCTACTTGCTTATTAGTAATTTATGGATCGATTTATTTGGTATCAGGGAATGAAAGATCCAATATCTGACTCCAAATCTAAACTGGATATGCTTAGAGAACATTGTCCCGGGTTTGCAATTAGGGAATTAGATGCTGGTAATTATACTGCTGTACCTAGCAAATTTGTTAGCTGTGTTCATTTCCCATAAAATTAAATCATTGCATCTCTAATTCATTCTCTCTTTCTGATATGCCAGGCCATTGCCCACATGATGAGCGGCCGGAAGAAGTGAATTCTTTAATCTGCAAATGGATAGAGACCATAGAAAGTAAGCTACTAGCTGAGAGCTTATTGTAGTTGGTTAGACTAATGCTTGATGGCTAACCGAGGACAGGGAAAAAGAAAATATTGCATATTCCAGATTAGAAAGAAAAAGAACTTTGGTAACTCCTAATCACTCTCTTGACAGTTTAGATTTTATGTTATTGTACAGATCCGGTACTTGTTTACCGTAAATGGTCCAATTACGGTACTGGAGGGGTAAAGTTGTCCCCAAAATGATCACCCTTGGACCCTCTCGAACATTACCATTAGCAAATATTCTTATTTGAGGCACTACTGTTAAATTCTAAAGCTAATCAAGATCCAGGGGTCAACATGTGTGGAGTAACCTTGCCTCCATCCAAGATCATAGAAATTTACTTTGGTCGAAGCACAAGTTTTAAATTTTAGAAGCTAGCATTTGAATCCAAATAATTCCCATCCAGAAACACTCCTGATGGACAAAGGTGTAGATCAAGTCAAAAATACTTGGGTCTTTATCGCTCAATATAGTTTTTTCTATATCCATTTCAACTAAAGCAAAGAATATTCCGTTTGCTTATTTAACTTTTCAAACTTTATTCTATTTTATTATCTTATTCTAAAAAGTGAAAAACTTGTTTATTTTAATATTGATTATTCAATTCAATGTCCAATATAATCTTTATCTATTAAACTGAAAACATTTACACTCACATCTACCCAAGCAATAATTGTTTGTCAGCAACCACTGTTGGTCGCTAGCCATTGTCATTGTCGGCATTGAAACGATACACGATTGACTGAATTTGGCCAATCGTGCATCGACCTGACTGTTAACGATGACTAGATTTTAGTTGTAAATCTAACTGTTTTTGATCAGATACACAATGAATCTGTTAAAAAAAAATGTCAGATTAACGCACGATCAACTAGATCCAATCAATCGTACGTCATTCTGACAATTATTGACCACCATTCAATAATGATGGCCAATTGTCGACAGTCAGTTGGATGAATGAAAGTGTTTTTATTAATTTATAAACTTTTATTTAAGGAGTGTTTAACTAAATTAACAAATATAGAAGATTAAAAATAATCTAATATTTGCATAAAATGTTTTCCAATAATATATCAAACACATTCTCAAAATTTTATATTATCTAAGTGTACCAAAGAGGGCCAATTTGTCATACATCTACATTAATTTATATGTTCAGTTCCAATTGGTAATTATGCTAATAATGATTTTACTTAAATATTTTGTTTAACTCAGCTTCCCACATAAACCAAAGAATAAGCTAACAAGAAATTGTAGTCAGGGTTCCAATATAGCTACTCTTCTCTTCATGCCAAAAGAATAAGTGAATAACTTAAACAGCCGTCTCTTCTCACATTGAGAACTCTGCATTACCTAGGCCATTCCCAGCAATTTGTCCGCAAGTCTAAATGACCATCACGTCAAATTTGCTTTCTCTCCAACAAAGAAGTGCCTCTCTATATCTCTCTTTTCTCCATCCCTGTCCTTATTTTCTTTCCTTTATTCAGCTACAAGAACAGCCGCTCTTGCTTTATCTTCCACCAACTTTACTTCATCTGAGAAACTTGTAATGTCAGGAATTATGCCTCCATTGCAATATGTCAAAATCCTATCGCCCACTAGATCATTCAGCAAATGAGCTGGTTCCCTGGCACCACCATGCTGCAATAATTTTGTCCTAAGAGCAGTTCCTGTGACTAATGATAGTGGATCCTCCTGGCATAGCTTTTGCCAAATGGTTGCAGCAAAACATTTGGCGTACAAGTAGCTATAGTAGCCTACATATACATAAGGAACAATAATCAGTGGAAAGTAGCCTACATATACAAGGAACAATCATCAATTGAAATTAGCCTACATATATAAGAAACAATCAGCAGTGGAAAAAGGTTCGTGCATATTCTAGTTCAACATTAGATGCTCCAATTCATCATGTACACTTGGTGAATATGTTAGGCTGCAACATCACACTTTACGCATACTTACACTAAACATGCTTGTGTGTTCGCAAGCACAACATCCTTCAAAAAACACATAATAATACATGGATGTCAAATATACCTGCCCCATAATTAATGAGGTGACTAAATCGGATCTGCCAATGAGTACCCTCCATGTGGTTCCAGCTGGTATATTGCGTTTTCAGATCAGCAACAATAGAACTTGTATCCCTGGTTGGGCATGGCTGTTCACCAAACAGCGTTTGATCGACCAAAGCATAAAAAATCTGATGAATCATACAAGCAAACAAACATTGGTCAGTACTTCTTTCCACCACCATGAACAAATTGCAGGCATCATTTGTTTATTCAATATTGGCCTTCAACAACAAACCTGACGTTGCAATTCAGTTGCTGCAAACATGTCTCTGGCACCTTGCAAAGAGTTTACCAACTTCTCAGGTATTATTTCACCAGTTGAATAGTGTTTAGCAAATCTCCTCAAGACTCGGTAATCCCATGCAAAGTATCTGGGTATACCACCAAAATCAGTGCCAGAATAACTTTAAAGCACAGAATTAATCTTTGCTTCTTTCAGAAAAGTTATACATCAAAGAGAGAGCATTGAGAAAATATTTAATGGGTATTACATGTTATATCAGTTCTCACACTCATGACATTATTTTTGTCAAATAAACTGGTGTTTGAATTAACTATCTATAGAAAGGTAAGTTAGAAAAAATAAAAAAGGCAAAGAATTTTAGATCATTTACACATTCTATTTAATAATTTTAACACATTTATTCAAGTTTTCAGTGAGAAAGGGTGGCATTGTCCACTTTGGAGAATGCAGTTCGTTCAGTTACCATCCAAAACATGTACTGTTTGAAAAAGGGAGTCTACCTATAAAGTTTGACCCTCTGACAACATAAAACTTTGACAATTGTCTTCATTTCAATGATATTGACTTCCATGCCTCATGCATTTTGGATCTTAGGTGTTATTATTTATCCCAGTAGAAACCATACATCTTCATATCAGATCAGTCATACCCTGGGTTATACCCAACATGGAAAGGAAAATCTAGCTCTAACACCAATTATAAGGACCCACATAATAAGATTATAAGATTTTGCACATTCATTACAAAAGTTTGGTGGAAGTTCAATGTAGAACAAGCTATGGAAATATGGAACTATTTAATGCAAGAGATATTTTTATCTAAAAATTTGGTTATATTTTTATGACTTGAATTAGTTTTCTTTAACATATTAAAAGAAATTATTATTACTTATTCAGGTAGATTTAGATTCAATTTGTTTAAAACTTGTCCACTATGAGTAGGTCTTAATGTATTACCTCTGGAAAGCAAATACAAAAATGATAGAATTATCATTTTATTTCTCCCAATCTTTACAATTTAGGAGTATATTGTTATTACTTATTTGAGAAATTTGGATTCCATTTATCGAGAACTTACCACTACAGAGCCCAACTGTATTCTCTCTGGGTTAAATAACTTAATTACAGAAAATATAGAATGACTGAATCATGTTCTTTCTAGATCACTTTGAGTTCTTTCTCCTACAGATTTTATTCTCTTTTCCTCTTTAGTTTTTATTATGTTCTCCCTCTCTTCTCTCTCTTTCTCTATCCTTTTCTCTATTGGTCATACATCATATGTACTAATCAAAACAATAAGAATACTCAACTTTAGTATGCCAAAAATCAAATTAAAACAATATGAAGATAGATGATACTATAGCAACAGCAGGGTGCTACTCACTCAAAGAGATTTGAAGGTGTCTCAGCAAAGTCAAGAACCACCCTGGTGCCTGAAAAGTGTTGGTAATCCTGTAGCATATTTAAGACATAAAATGTGACAAATCATATCAAGGTCACGTAACTTGTTTGCTTAGTAGTATGATATCAACATAATACCGTTCTTGAGAGCAAGGAATGAAGGGCATGTCCAAACTCATGGAATAGAGTTTCTACTTCACAGTGATTAAGCCTCACGGTCGATGAATTATGGGAACCTGAAAAGTTGCAAATGAGGGCTACAACCTGCAAGTAAGCATATTCATCAAGAACTAATTTTCCCTCACCTTTTTTTTTTGTGGGGGGGGCGGGGTGTGGGGGGAAGATATCAGAAATCTCTCAATCTTTCCTACACGTTCACAAAGTTTTAAACTGGAAGCTATGTCTTGTCTAGACCCAACAAACTTGGTAGCCAAAATCTTTTGGCAAGCAAGAACAAAATTTAGCCCACAAAACAACTTTCAGGATTATCATATTCATATTTATTCTAAAAGTGCAGGAACTTTCAAAAGAACACATTTCCCACCAAAATGGGTCTGGTGCAAGGAGACAGAAATCTGGACTAAGTAACACAAGTTCACAAGTTCCAAACCATTATTATGTCAAGCAACAAGTAATGAAGGTTGGAATTATGTCTAAGTTGGTCCCTTCGGATCTTTCTTTTGACATTTAGCTTCAGGTTAATGGCTCTTTTTATGTATTTCACTCAACAAGAGGCACTGGATATCAACAAGCCAACTGTTTGGCTCTCAGGACAAGAGTTCAAACATAAAACAGAATCAATACACACAAAACTTCATGGTTATTTATTCCACAGAAACATAAATAAACCGGATAAATTCACTAAACAATTACTAGAAATTTACCCATTATAAAAAAGTACCGCATAAGCAAATAATATAGATGTACTTCTCAATGTTATGATATAATAGCCACAAATTGAATATTCCTAAGGTCTAGTGTCAGAATCTTGGCATCTGAGCATGCCAGGCATGGGATGCTTACATTATTTCAGGGCTCAAGTGGGGGTGCAGGTGCACACAATTCATACGGAACATATGAGAGCACCAATGAGGTTAACAGTGCATGCTAAGTGTGCATTGCAAGGTTCTGAGCGATACATGATGGACAAGCATTGAGAAGTTAAAGACGTGACAGAATTGTATTAAATAGTGATAATTAAGAACACATATGTAGTCAGTAATGCTCATGTGGAATTGGCCAAGCAGCCACGCACAATACATGCAGAAGTACAGCAATGTGGCACACAATGCATAAACAGTGGGTTTGCGAGAGACTCAACAATATGGCACAGGTACCACCTTGGATGACAGTTGAAAAAAAGAAAAAGAAAAAACAAGTAGTAACACAAACTGACAAATGCTACTAAAACATAAACATACAGGAAGCTGGTATTCTGTTTCTGATATTCGACGTCCCCCTTTGATTGCAAAATTAGCACAACCTGGATACTTGCCTGCCCTTGAGTAAAGATCAAGGTACAGGTATCCCATGTCTCCCTGAAACAAAGGTAGAATGCTTAAATTCAAGGTTGAAACAGAAATGTAAAACCACTAGACAAAAGTCAATTTATAATTGGAAATGCAAAACACTGAAAGTTGGAATAAAATTCTTTCAACTACTGATGATGATAGCAGGCAGGTATGTAAACTTTTTTTAACTATGGAGGAGAAGCAAAAATGCATTTAAAAGTTTAAACACGGATGTCTATGTGTGTGTATGTGCATGCACACCTGCACTTCTAATGTCCAAGTCATTGTGTATGCCTAAGAACATTTATAATTTCCGAGATACAAAGGCATAACCCAAATTATTTAATTCTACATCAAAACTCAGGATACTAGTAAAAGTTGGATACAATATATATTCATCTTCAAAATGATTAAGATTTTTGTCAAAATTATTCAAAAAAGATGAAAAAATTACTCTCCCATCAACCATTTCTATACCTCTTCAGGGTGATAAAGGGACATTTTAAGGACAGCTGGGTGCCATGATTCACCTGGTGCCAGGGGGACACTATGAAATGTAGCACCAAATAATGACTCCACTAGCACTTTCAAACCTTCAATACATTGTGGCAAAGGAAAATATGGTGCCACAACCTGCCAAAGAAACCTTGCAATTTAGAAAATAAAAAAACAGTTGCCTGTCTCTGCAACCAAAATTAACAGTACTACTGAAAATAAATGTGGAGACAAGAACGTAAAGAAGTCACCATAAAATACTCATAGAAGCAACAAAACAAACTCTGCTGGTCACATTTTTTTTGGATAGAAACCTAATGCTGCTTGAGTTTAATCTGCAGCATGAACAAAATCATATACTTACTGAAGAGTCCAGATTATAAGTAGAAGACTTCATCATTGCTGTGTAATAAGCCTCATCCCATGGCTCCAAATCTACAAATCTTTGACCACATATTTTCCTCTTAAAATCGCGAATTGCCTTAAACTCCTACAAGAAAAGTAAACACTAATCAAACACGAAAACAGAAACAAAGCCTACACCTAAATGAGGCAGTAAAAAACTGCACACCTTGCAAATTTATAGCAGAGAATAATACCTCATCAGCCTTCGGCTTAATCATCTTATTCATCTCAAGCAAAAAGGACGTCACTACCTCAGGAGATGAAGCCATGTTTGGCTTAACTATAAAATCAGCATAAGACCTATAACCCATAATCTACATTCAGCAACAAAATAAGGACATGTCAAAAATAGCATATGATAAAAGGTAAAGAGGCATCCAATTTAAATATCTCATGCAACCAAGTACTTTTGACCCAAAGAGCTAATTGCTTTGTACAACAAAAATGATTATTACTACAGATTACAAACCCAACAATTTTGCACACACCACATTATTCATATCTATCTTGATTCACAAAACTTCCACTGATGTATATTTCTGTGACTTCCAACCATATTTACTGGAAAGAAATAAAGTAAATGCAACAAAATTAGAAACATCATTGGAGAATCAATGAACGTGCAGTCTAAGCCTTCAATTTAAAGGTAGGCATACTTGCAATTTGGAATATAATGATAACTAATCAGATGAGGAAACAATATAATATCCAAGTGCCTCATAGCATCACATATATCTTTCATACTCTGTTGACGATAAACAACCTGGGCAAGCTCATGGCGGGCAGCTATAAGCCTGTCAAGAGCTTCATGGTTCGCATGTGGGACAGAGTTCCCTTGCACATAAGCCATTTTCCTGACCTAAAGAAACAGAAGAAAAAAGAAAGATAAATGCATCTTGAAATCTGTCTGACTGCAATAGAAAATAAAAATAAGATGGTGCAATTTAAAATTTGACAATTTTCTTCTTTCCTAAAAAATCTTAATTTCCTTAACTAAATATAATCAATTGACATATAGCCCAGAGTATCTAATGTATAGTCTCAACTTAATTAAATTGTAGAAATAAAAAAAAATAAAAGCTACCTCATCATCTGATGTCCATTGCAGAACAGAATGTAGAGTGCGGGGCTCAGTTATTATCCGAAATCCTTTTTCTTTCATGCTATTGCATGACCTTAATGATTCTCTTGATGCTCCAGATGTTAATCGATGAATGGGCTTAAGAAGATGATGTATATTTTTTGGGATACGTGATGCCGGAAATACATCCACATGACCTGGGTCATTGATAATATTTTGACCAAACCTGACTCATAACATTGCACACACAATATGCATCACAATCAATTATTATTCAAACATCATCAATTATATTAATTACATTATGGAATATAGAAGTCATAAGAAGTGCATCACTGGAAGGGATGTTATACTTACTCCCTGCACAGCTGAAAAATATCAATATTTAGCTGATTAACTTGATCAAGTTTCTCTGCAAAGCAAAGCAGGGTGTTTATTTACTGAAAGTGAAAAACTGTCCGTCAACAAAACTTAAAAAGTAAATAATAATCTATCACATACCAGGACAGAGATGAATTCCACCCTTCTCAAAATCAATGCGCAGATGACTGGCAGCCCTATGAGCTTCCCTGGAAAGCAAATGAGCATCTTTCTCGGCTTTCTTCACGGCATCATACAGAGTATGATTTGTATTTAGATACTGAACAACAACAAAGAAATGCACCAATAAGATTACTAGCAATAGCACATGGTGATATACAGGTTTATCGTTAAAAAACATAGAACAACTCTATGGACAATATTTTTCACTCAAAGCAAAAGCTGATTAAATCAAAGTTTAATGAATCTTAGTGGAGCTTCAAGGCGTGTGGAGTAAACCGACATATGTTTGGAAAGAAAATTATTTTTATCAACACTTTCCCAAAGATTTTGGCGCCAACTAACCACATTCTCACATTGCAAGTGACAATGAATGGAATCTTGCTTTCAGCCAGAGACTTACTCCCAAAATGATCGCTGGTCATTGATCAACTATTACTAAATCATTGTCAAATGAATAAATCCTCAGCATGTTTCAGTCTAGTGGGTGTCTGAGAGATCCATGTTATGTAAGATGCATAATGGCCTTGTCTTCAACCCCTTTAAGCAACTGAAGAGGATGTTCAAGCTCGTTTTAATAAGTAACTGGTGGCTCAAACAGTATAGTAGGGCTTTGAAACCTGAACTTATTCAAAAAGCATTCAAGGACTATTTTAACAGTTATCTTGCCTAGCTAACTTAACACAATACTAGATAAGACCATAGCTCTTAATTTGCTCAGCTTTTTCTGAGCCCTGGTTGTCAGCATAAAAAAAATGAAATGTTGATTCAATATCTACAGTCCTAATTTGCAGTGCAGCCAATTGACTGCATTATTTAACTGTCTACATTTTTCTACAAAACAAAATAATCAGTGTCCATGAAATGTTATGCCAACATATAACTTGTTTTATTCATTGCAGACTACCAGGTTATCACTTCAATATAGCTACATTTATGTTTTAGAGCACCATCTTATTCCCTTTGACAGGCAACATAAAACATTCAGGTAATTACATAAATATAGGCTTAACATAAATAGCAGCTAAATTACTTTACTACTGAGCATGGGTACAAATGCATGCTGTGACCAAGAAAATTTATAAGCTAAATGGATCACTGGTCACCTCACATGTAGATATTCATTGATTCTCATTGATGCCTTGTTAGCCTCCTCGACAAATTCTCTGAAAAACACAAAACCAAATTAATAAATACCCAAAAGAATAATGTGCATTAGCATTAAAAATTAAATGTGCTTATAAGCTAAAAGGTGAAAAATGAAGAAGAGCAACCTGTCGGGATGAGTTTGCCTACACAGTTCTGCAGAATCAACAACCGAACAGACCTACAAATCAAAAACTCCAATTACTAAACACTCTCAAAAAGAAAAAGAAAAATCAGAATACCAGAAGAGGGAGAAACCTACAGTATCTGAAATCTCATCCATTGTACGAATAATTTCCATAGATGAAGGCATCTCAGCTATATAATCAACAAGTTCTGTAGACCTAACAATAATAAATTCAATGAATATTAGAATAAAAATGGGAATCAAGAAGCATAATTAACAAAATTTAGAAATCAACAGGTAAATAAGTTTTACAAAAATGCAATAGAATGATGCTTCAACCTTCTCTTTCCTTTAACATTTTCCTATTTGCAAATTAACCAAAAAACCTGAAACACTCTTAGAACTCAAGCTCGAAACTAAGGCCCCATCAACTCTTACAAGCTTTAATAAGTAGGAACACTATGGCTATTCATTAGATACGCACCTCAATTTTTTTTACTTTATTTTATAGATAAGTAATATTAGTTTACGTTTTCTGCCCCTTTAATAATATAACAGCAACTGCATAATTCTTAATAAAATAAAACGATGAAGCAATTAAAAAATAATGATCTCCATTTCCTTTTCTCCTTTTCCCGCATTTACATTCAATGCAGTCAAACACATAACAAACTAATATACAAGAAATATCATGTTTTCTGCTTCCTATGACTGCAATTTATTTAGTTTTCTTCTCACATTTTCGTGGCTTCCAAGCAGCAATGGCGAACAAACCAATTTCAAAAGTCTATTGTTCCGTTTTTCATCTTTAACTTTTTAAAATTCTAATTCGTTTACCTCTCAATGGCTTCATCGACGAACCGCCGAAAGCCTTTCGGGGTCTTCAATTGATCAAAGCCATAGAGACCGGTGGGGGTTCCGTTTACGGCCCGGTTGTGGAGATAGCGGGTCGAGTAGAAACCCGAACAGCATGAGTTGAGGTGGAAAATCGAGGCGGTTCGGCGGATTAGAGTCGACATTTGTTATGGTGGTGGCGCTGCAAACGAGTGTGACGAGACCTTTTGAACTTTCAACTGGATTCGGGTTATTGGGTCCGGCTTTGGGTTAAACGGGTCTATGCTTGTTCGATAGGACATTTTTGTAAAATGAATACTTTATTTTAATTTTTACATTACTTCAATATTAAAAAAAAAAAAATTAACAAATTTAATTCTCTAGTGAATAATACTGTCTATATTAATTATAGATTGATGATATACACCTCAAAAATAGAGTTACATTAATTAAAATACTATAACTTAAATATAAATTTATGAAAAAAGCTATTACAAATATTTAAACCCCTTTTATATTTTATCTTCTATAGTTTCCATTAAATTCAAAAGCCAATTTCAAAATTATTCTAAAAACATATAGATTAAAAGATAACGACCACTAATTAACCTATTGGATAACTAAGCGATCGAATAAATACTTTTAAGTATATTATTCAAGAAATCATAAACTTAATTTTCTTTAATTACTAATTGATATGACCACTAGAGAATTATTCGTCGAGTTAATTTTAAGACCATTATATTATATTATCGTTTATTTTAAATTAAATTAATTATCGAAATGATGCTACTTGTTCCCAATCTATTATGTTAATAGATCTCAATTATTATTATTTGTTTCGAATAATACAGTTTTACTTTTATCCTCAGTCAAAATTTATTTAAGTTACATCACCTATTACATTTTCGTTTCTACATCTTAAATTTATATTTTAATTTAAAAATAAATTTTGAAATATATCTTTTTTCTTGAAGGAAGATATGCTTCCTTTTTTATTTCTCATCTCTTTCTCCAGTCCGTCTACTTTTTCAGATTCTTTTGCAATTAAGTAAAGTTTTTTTTAGCCATGAATTTTTATTAGGTACTATTAACCGAATAATTCTTCTAGTTACAACATCTTCATATTAATTTATCATAATTATGAATATAATAAGTTGTAAAATATCATATCAATCAAATAAGATGAATCTAAGGGGCGTTTGATTGGGGGTTATATGAGATTACTGGGGTTAAATTATCTTATATTACTTGATTACTATGTTTGGTTGTCAAGTAGTATAAGATACCGGTAATCTTTAAATACCAATAGTAGTTATTATTGGTAATATTTGAAGTAATCTGATTAACTCAATTTTCTTAGATATTCTAAGATTACCAGGGTTTTTTTTTTTTTTTTTTGTTACAATTTTATCCCTTATTAATAATTTTTTAAGACAATAATGCCCTTATTTTTAAATTTATTTACATGAATATGGTTTTTACTATTTCACCCAAATTAATAATTTTTTTGGACAAACTTACCCTTGAATTCAAAACAAATTGCAGCCCACCCAACCCACCACCCCCACCCACCTGCCGTCGGCAACCACCGCTGCGGCCATATCTGACCAGTCATGCACCGTTCTGATGACTGTCGGTGGTGGTCGGCAGCTGGCAATGCGTTGGGGTAAGGGGGGTGATTTTGTTATAAATTAAACTTTCATATGGCTGTGGTTTTTTAACAAAATTTCAAATATAGAAGGTTAAAAAATATGATTTAAAAAATAATATTATATTAATATTTTAAAAGTATGGCAATTTAATAATCTATATAACATATCCACAAATTTACCCCCTAACCAAACATATCAATATAACATACCCACCAATTTATTCTAACATAATTAAACATATTTTTCTAAACATTTCCAGTAATCGCCTCAGTAATTTATCTTTCCATTAATATAACATTCTCAATAATACAACATTCCTTGAACCAAACACACCCTAACAGTAATTAAACATTTATTGATCAAAATTAATATGAGAAGATTCTAACTAGAGAATAACTAATGTTTAGAAGGGTGATGTAATAAGATAATAAATTTGAGGTAAAAATAGTGTATTCTAAATATTTTTTATTTATTATCAACTTAACATAAATACCGGATTTGTTTATAGAAAAAGTAGAATATTAATCTATTTTATTGAAAGGTTTCTAGATGCTTTTTTAAAATCATTGATAAAAATAATAGTAAAATATTCAGCTTTAACAATAATTAATTTCAAAATTAGTTCATCAAACATTTTTTGTATTTTAACTTTAAATATAGTAATAAGTTTTAAGACCTGGCGAGGTCGGTTTAACTGGTTGAACCAGGAGCCGGGGTCTAAATTGGGCCAGTCACACTTTGAAGACCTTTTCATCAATCAATTTGGTTTGATCTGTAGTTGGATCAATCGCATTGTAGCAAACCACCGATCCAACTGGATTGGTGCCAAAACTGGGTTACTGAAAAATGAAATTTCAATTTACACAATCCTAATTCCCTTCGTATTTTATTGTTTTTTTACTTTTACAATAATACCGGAGGTACAAAGAAATTTACAAAGATTTATTGTACAAAGTGATGTGGCAAACGATGAATGGAATAGTGAATACAAAAAGTCAAATTCATCAAATTCACTCATCAATTCATCTTTTATCACATCACTTTGTACAAAAAATATTTGAAAATTTCTGTGTACGTCTAGTATTATCCTTAGTTTTAAGAGGTTTATATGAGTTTGATAAGGAGTGAGAAATCGGTTTGGTTAGTGGGGAAACTGGGAAATGAGGAAAAAAAGAACTTAAAAGGTCTTTTAGAAATTTATTAATTTTTAGGGTTTAATTTTTTTATTATGTGATGCTGATGTCAATATGATGACATCACCGATTGGGTTGGACTGATTAGACTGATCAACCTAGGACTTGGGCCTTTGAGTAGGGCAATGCCCGAGTCTCAAGTCGGGTTTGAAAACATTGTTGAAAACTACAAGTTCTTTCTTTGAATACGTTTATTTCGTTTTAAGTTTTGTATGATTTTTTTAGAATTCTACGTTTTACCCTCGGAATTTTTTTCTACATTTCCCTAGTCTAATAAATGTGTTATTTGTGTTTGATTTATTGATCATAATACTATGTGAGAGGTAAAAAAAATAATAATAAAAAGCTAAGTAATAGGAGAAGAGAGAGTATATGGGTATTTTAGTCATTACGTATAAGATGATGGTATAAGATTTGGGGTAGTTTTGTTAGTTTACGAAACTGATGGACCAAATAGATAAAGTTTCCATCTTTTAAACACCGCCTAAAAATTGAGTGCGATGTGCCGTCTTAAGATTTGGAGTTGTTTTGTTAGTTTACGAAACTGATGGACCAAAAACTTGGACGAAGTTTCTATCTTATAAACACCGCCTAAAAATTGAGGGAAAATT
Source organism: Pistacia vera (assembly GCF_008641045.1). Lineage (NCBI taxonomy): Eukaryota > Viridiplantae > Streptophyta > Magnoliopsida > Sapindales > Anacardiaceae > Pistacia > Pistacia vera. Next base: position 1,084,185 of record NW_022195586.1, on the reverse strand, counting down.
CAAAAACTCAAATCATCAATCTGCCGCCTTCTTCTCCCTGCTAGCACAATTGGGTCAGCAACAGAACGTTTGATGAAAAGTAGTTCATAGCTCCCGTCTTTATTCTAAATCATTTTAAGGTAATTTATAAATAAATTATAATTTTTCTTTGAGATTTATTAATTTGGTAATTTCTTTCTTCGTTGGTGTTGGTTAGATTGGCGCATTGGAATTTGCCGATTAGGTGTTTGTAGAAAGTCCTAAATGATTTTGATTTTAAAATCTCTAACTTCTTTAACGGCCTAATTTATGTATTTTAAAGTGTTAAGGTTATTTGACTTTAGATTTCATTGAAACAGCAGAAATTAGTTGTGGAAATGGATTTGTTTGTTGAGAATTGATCAGTAAAGATGTCGAAATTTGATTACCCCAAGCTTTCGGTGGCGGAAATCATCTCGATATTGGCAGATTCACAGATAGCTATTATTACAGAAAACGATCTCAAGAACCCGAACCCGGATTTCATTTCGGATCTCTACACCCGACTCTTGATCTACCTCGACATTCTCCACGAGTATGCGTGCTATTTGCTTGGTTTTCTTGATTTTTTGAACTCATTTGATTGTTTTATGATTAATGAGAGCGTTTGTTTTGTGGGTTTGTTTTCTTTTCTTGCAGGGAAGATCAGGGGCAACTGGAGTTTGGTGCCTTGGAGGAGCTTGAGAATCCGGACCTTCATGTGGGTTCAGTTCAGACCATGAATTTGTATAGTAGGATAAAGGAGGTGGTGAGCTCTGTTGATTGCCCGATGAAATTTACACTCAAAGATCTTGTAAGACCAGATGCTACTCGGACCGAGTATTTTGTCAGTGCAATTCTAAATTTTTGTCTTCACAAGTGAGTTTCCTCTTTTGGTTCTACTAAAATAAATAGTGAATTTTATCTCGGGAATTTGAAAAATTCTTTTGAACTGTTTGATTTAGTTGTGAATTTGGTAGATTGGTTTGTCAAAGTAGTGTCTCTTATAAGTATTTATTAGGATATTTGTTAAGATTGTTGAATTTCAAAGCACTCTTTGCAAGTGATAATCATGTTTGTCCAGTTTACGGTTATGATTAAGTTATTATGTATCTACTGTTTTCTTCATACTTGCATGTGGATTCTTAACATGATATAAAAGAGGAAACTAGCAAGCCCTGGATAAGTTATTGGCTTGAAGTTCTTAATCAGAAGTGCTGCAGAATAAAACACTTGGTTGATAAAATGTCATTTGGATGAGATTATTTGTCCTGGATCTGGGACTGGGAAACGCATTGTTAGGTACGAATATTATGTATAATTAGAGGAATTTATGTTGTCTGTAATAATTAAAGTTTGTTCTCATAATTGAGATATTGGTGAAGTGAATCTCCTTTAATCAGTTCATGTGTTTCACACTTAGTAATGTAAGTTGTTTATATGTTTTCAATTTCAGAGACACAAAAATGAATCTTCTTAGACCGATTGCTGAGGATTTAACTATTCTTGACGAGCAGCGAAGAGAGTGGGAGGCTAAGATTGCCCAGGTAAATCAGAAGAGAAACCTTTGATGCTGTAAGGTGAACATCAGTTTTCACCAAATATTTGCTTTGCAGTTGAATGCAGAGATCGCAACCTATAATGAAGCAAGAGAAAGGGAGTTACCTGTTGTTCAAGAGGTAGATGCAAAAGTTAAAGAATTGCGTCAGACCATTCAGGACCTCAACAAGCATCAGATGTCACTAAGAACTTCTATTAAAAAATTGAAGGAGAAGACAGGGGAACTTGAAGAGAAGGTAAGAATATTTGAAACCAGCTTCTTTTATATAGCCTTTGATCCAATAATTTTAGGAATGAAAAGTGGTACTAGGCTCTGTTTAGAGGAATCAAATATCAAATGTGTGATAAGCAAATAAGAAATCAGTATTATTAGGAGGGGATTAGTTTGAGAGCAATCTGTTACAAACAGAGAACTGATTGTAATTTTCTTATGTATTGCATTGACAAATTATACATCCATATATAGGAAAATAAAGAACTAATCTAGGAAATAAATAATCTAATCTAGGAAATAAAAAATCTAACTTCCTATTTTGCAGATTTGTTCCTATTATGTATTGATTACAATCCTAATATCCTATTATAGATTTATTCACTTAATCATGCAATATCTGTAAGATTTTGCATGATTATCTACAACAATCTACAACACAATCAATGATTCTATGAGAGTATAAGAGAGATGTATGCAAATTGGCTATTGATATAAGCTTGTTTCTTTCTGAAGAAATATTGTTCTTGTTGCTCTTTTTGTCTGTATCTTCATCAAATTTAGATCTGATTCTTTCATTCTACATGCTCTATACATTTTAGTCTGATTTCGGTCTCCTTCATTCATGTCAATTTTGGCTTCTTTTTTGTTTGTAGTTAAATTACCTCATAATTGCAATGTTATATTTCTAAATCTAATGTTTTTTAAGACTTATGATTGAATTTGGGATTTAGTGTTTATATATTTATGTTCATCATGCAGATTGGAAATTTGATATGTAGGTTTGGTTCTTTATTATTGTTGTTGTTGTTGTTATCAATTGATCTTTCCTTCTATGTTCCAGATCTCTCAGGCTGAGTTTGACCTGGTACAAAGTGTCCAACAAAATGCAGATTTGCGTTCAAAAATTGTTCAATCACCAGATAAACTGCAGGTACCTTACTCATGTTATCATTGAGTTTTCATATGATACTGGGTGCTTTTATCACAACGGCATACACATTGACTGATGAAGTTTTTCTTGAATTCAAGCTATATGTGCAGCAATGAACTATGAACGTATACTTTTTCAATAAACTATGATGCTTTTCTACAATATCATATGGGTAGTTTCACATAAATCTTTAACAAGTTACTACTGGGGTTCGGCCGACCATTATGAGTCCAGATGCTAAAGGCATTAGCTGTTGTGTCTGTCTTTTTTGAAGGAGTTAGAGGGTCAATGATCCACATATGCCAGATGGATCAATTCCTGTTGAAGCTTTCAGATGTCGTTAAAAGCCAAAAGGACACATAGGCAGCATTTGGTAGCTACCTCTTTATTTTCCAGCTGCTTTGGTCGGGAAATAGAGATAATTATGTAGTCGTGCAGAGGAGATTGTATGTTGAGTGATTGCTCTTAGTGCTGCCATGGAAATAAGATTTAGGGAAATCTATAAGTACTTTTTCATCTGTGTCTCTATGTTTTGGTGAAGCAGCTGAACATTGTGAAAACAAAAGTGGAATGAATAGATACTTAAGAGTCATAAGAATGAGTTGCACTGAGTCAATTGTTGTTGCATTTTATCCTCATCCGCGTTAATTGATTTGAAAATGAAGCTCAGTGTTTTGTTTTTCTTCATAACTCTGTTAAACACTTCACTTTTTCTAGTGCAGCTATTTCTTCTGATGTCCTTTTCTTATAGTCAGCTCTGACTACTGTGTTAGCCATATGTTTGTGTTTTCTCTTTCCTAACTCTTGGTAGTTAAGTTGTACATGGTTAAGTATTTTTCTCCTTGTATGCTAACATCATTTTCGATTGAAATCTTTGTTTATGCATGAAGTAGATGCAATGATCTGCTTGTGCAATAGATGTCCACATAAGGGCCTAATTTAATCATTCGAGTCATGTAGGTTTTCCCATTAATTTATCTTATTATATTGCTTGGAGAATTTAGTTAGTTGTAAGTAATTTTCTATATATATTTTTAATGCTGGTTGGATTTGACTGTTTGGGTGCTACATTTGTAATCTCTTATTATGATGTAAGGAATTCTTCCATATTCTTATTTATTTATTTTAAATTTATTATTATTTTTTTTGGCTAAAAGAGAGCTTTGGAAGAGAAAAAATCAGTTCGGGATGAGGCAAAGAATGCGGAAAGAGTAGCAATGCAGTCTTTTCAGGAGAAGACTGCAACCCTTGAGGTTTATACGAAGGTAATTTTGCATAAACTACTGTGCTAATGTATTTGTGGTATTCATGTAAACTAATATGTTGTACTAGTCAATGTTCATGGTGTTAGGATGTTCATAGTCTTTTTTTTTTTTTTTTTTTCTTTTAAGGATCCTCTTTTTATTATTTAATTTAATTTTTTAGCTGAAAACATGACTACACAAGACATGATCTTTTATTGAAAATGCTTATATTCACTCTGCTTGTGGAATTCACTTGAGGTTCTTGGCATCCCTTGAAATCTAAGATTTGTACATCAGTTACTGCCAAATTGCAGTAGCATGTGATCTGGGACCCTTTTATTAATTGAAAGCTAATTATTGATAAATCTAATGACATTTGAGTGTGTTATTGCTGACTTGTGGTTTCTGGGAGACAACTGGTCCTAGAGTGGAAATGAAGTCGGATAACATCTGAACAAAGGAGCAGAGTGCATACATCTATATCCTTAATCTTGTCTTTGCTGTTAAGTCATCATAGTGCAATCAGACCTTAGATTCCCTGTTAAGAGGATCTGCTCTTTTGTTTCTACTGGATGTTAATTAAATTTTTAATTTTATTGCATTTATTGACATTCTACAATATACATATAAGAAGTAAAGCAGAAGCGGTGATTAATTGTTGGTATCTATTTGTGGTTTTTTTCAGGTCTTGAAGAAAATGTCAAAGCACTTTGCTCAGATGCAAGCTATACTCGAACAGGTCTCAATAATTGCATTAAATTTTCCGTTGGTTCTTTCTCAAACATTGTCTGTTGGCTGCAATGAAATGTACTTATAGAAACTTATCTACATACTTAAAGTGTTTAGGTGTATTATGAATCTATTGTAACTCTTATATAGTGATAACCTGTCGTAGTTTTGCTATGGAAGTCCTCATTACCCAAATATCTTTAGTTATTATATCTGCACTGTTAATAGGTAAACTCCGCAAAATCGATTGAAAGGGACTATAAGGCATTGAAAACAAAGTTCAGTGATGATATAGTGTCGGATAAGTCGCTAGAAGCCAAACTGGTTGAACGGCAAAGCAAAGGCAGGTTCTTCTTTGAGCTATATTGAGTTATTGTCCTTCATTTATGTTATCATTTTGGAGTTAAACTTTCTCTTGCCCCACTTTTTTTTCTTCAGCGGAACAATTGGATGAACTAAAGAAGCAGTTTGAAAAAGAAAGGAATCTTAAATTTCAGGAGGCTACTAAAGAACTAGAAAATGTGAAAGTGGAGGTGGAATCCAGGAGGCGTGATCTGGAAGCAAGGCAAAGGAAGGTTGAAGCTGTGGTGGCAGAGGTAATTTCAGTACCTTTGAATCTTTATACTGAATCTTAGTCATTTTCTTCCGAGGGAGTTTGATATCTGAGTTTTTCTTTTTCTAATAGGTGGATGCCATAACTTCAAAAACCATGTCTGTGAAAGAATCTGGAGAAGCCAAACTGCAAGAGTTAGCAAATAAAGCTGAAGAAGTTGTAAAGCAGGTGTGTTTCTATTTATTTTGTTTAAACACTAAATAAAAGTGTCAGCTTAGTGACCCCAAGAGTTTGTTGTGGTGGCAAAAAATATTGGTTTCAACTAAGAGGCTGAGGTTCAAATCCTATTGACGCCATGTACTTGCATATTATATATCACAAGCTTTTTTGGCTACCTAAGTTGCAGTCTTGCCATAATTTATAGCTCGGTGAACATGTAGGGAGACTAAAGGGATTTTTAGGTATCAAAGAAAAGAAAAGAAAAGAAAGGTATCAATTTAGAAATTGAAATGTCATCTGCTTCACTTACCGCTAAAAGTGCTTGAGTTAATATTTCAAAGAATCTTTAAAGAAGTAATAATTTGCATGCTTCTGAGCCATTATTGATTTTATAAGATTTCAACATGCAACATCTATCTGGGACGCCCTTATATGAACTAGGTTCTATTGTTTGATGATTGTTTTTCTCCCTATTCTAATTCGGTGAAAAGGAGAGGAGAAGTAAACTTCATAAGATTTTTCCATGCTTGCTGTTGTGGTTGCTGTTTTCTATGTTTTTTGTTTGATTTCTGGGGCCTTACACAACTCTTCCATTGAAATTAGTTTAAATTTTTATGTTCGTGGGTGTTTGCAGTTTCAGCAATATACACACTCTCTTGGGGTACTGTTGGTGACTGAGGCTGAGGCAGGAGCAGGTACATTGGCTTTAGCATGATTATTAGCAGCTTTACTCTGGAAATTAAACATCTTGGTTGGCAAGCTTGAGTTCTTGTGTATAGTGTATATGGTTTGTTGATGCTTTGTCCAAAAGCCATTTTGTTAAATTTGATGGACATACAATATAGATGTCACCAAAGATTGACCTGTGCTTCTCAAACTTGGCTTGATTGAACTTGAATCAAGTTTAAGCCATCTTGTATTTTCAGCCAAATATGACTGATGAACAGTAATTCTTTATCAAGTTAGTTCCAAAATATCGTTGCCTAAACAGTCATTTTACTTGACAATTGTTATGTCATGTTCATATCGCTAGTGAAAATAGCCCTAGATTTCGTTTGTTTGAATTAAGTATATGAATTTTATGTACATGATGTTTGCATAAAGTTCAAAAGAAATCAATGTGGATAAATGATGTTTGTATAAAGTTCAAAAGAAATCAACACAGATAAATGATGTGTACGTTTAAATGTTCAAATATTTGATTGAACTTGAGGAGTTATGGTATCATGGTAACTAATTAATTTTAGCTTTCTCATGTAAGTGTAACATTTTACATTGTAAAGTAATTTGTCAATTAGTGTGCTATGGACTATGGTTAAATTCCATGACCAATATTTCATTCCTTTTGAATTTGTGCTACAAACGTACAGCTCATGGTGTGCAATTCAAATTCATGTTTCATTTCTTTCCTAACATTTTATTTTCACATTTACCACCAAATAAATTCCTCTGTCTTCTTTGTTATATTATATTCAGGATTTTTTCGTAATATCTAAATACAATGATAAACTGACACTCGACAAACAAAAAATTGTACAGTTATAAAACTATTATTTACTTTTTTTGAAAAAATTAAAATAAAATGATTCAAAAGGAATTAAAGAAACAATAAAATAAAATTATAAGAATTTGCGATCTTTATTTACTTCAATTAAACTCACACCTAGGGGTGTATACAAATCGAGCCAAGTCGAATACCATAGCGCTCGAGCTTGATTTGTGAAATAGGTACTGAGCTTGTGTCAGAAATTAGAGAGAAGAAATATATAAAGAGGGGTTTTGGAAAAAGTGCCCTCTGACTTTCAGCCACCCTTTTCTTATCAACTTATACCCGGAGAGCCCCTAATTGATCCCCATATTTAGCCTATATACATGGTAATATATCTATACAGCTAATATTAATAGAGAAGTCTTAAATTATATAAATTCCTAAATTGTATACGGTAACATCCCCCCACAAATTGATGCTGGTAAGTCAACCAGCAACAATTTGCCAACAAGAAATTGATGCCGTTGTCGAGTCATAGATTTGTTGAAGACATCAGCCACTTGGAGATCAGAAGAGATGTGAGGAAGAGATATCACTCGACTTTCCAAGGTGTCTCGAATAAATGACAATCAACCTCAATGTGCTTGGTGCATTCATGGAAAACGGGATTGGTGGCAATCTGAATAGCACTAGTGTTATCAGCATGAAAAGGGGTAGAAGTAGTCTGAGGAAACCCAAGCTCCTCAAGAAGACCGCGTAGCCATACAATTTCAGAACAAGCAGTAGACATGGCATGATACTCGACCTCAGTAGAGGATTTAGAAACACGATCTTGTTTCTTACACCTCCAAGAAATTAAGATATCACTTAAAAACATACACCAACCTGTAGTAGATCGACGTGTATCTGGACACCTAGCCCAATCAACATCACTATAGGCAACAAGTTGAAGAGATGAGCCGGTAGGAAAGAACAACCCACGAGTAGGTGAACCTCGAAGATAGCGGATGATGCATCGAACTCCAACAAGATGGAGATGCCGAGGAGAAGACATAAACTGACTGACCTGATGAACAGCATAGGAGATATCAGGTCTCGTAGTGGTCAAGTAGATAAGACTCCCAACCAAGCGCCGATAGAGAGTAGGATCATCTAGAAGGTCCCCTTCATCTTTCTTGTATTTGACATTTACCTCCATAGGAGTATCAACAGAAGAAGTGTCCTCCAAACCAACCAAAGTGATAAGATCTTGAATATATTTATGTTGGTTCACGAAAATACCATTGGCCCGATGATGAACTGCTAATCCTAAAAAGTACGTGAGTTGGGAAAGATCTTTCATATGGAAAGTTGCATGTAACAGCTACTGAAGCTTAGTAATCAAACTACAGTCAATGCCAGTAATGATAATATCATCCACATAAACTAAGAGAAGGACTATACTTGATGCAGACGTGTGGAAGAAGAGAGAAGAATCATACTGACTTTGTGTAAAACTGAAGGAAAGAAGTGTACTGCGAAACTTCTCAAACTAAGCCCGGGGCCCTTGCTTGAGCCCATACAGAGAACGCCTTAGCTTACAGACATCATGAGGAGAAGAAGTAGTCATACTAGAGGGAAGCTTCATGTAAATCTCTTCCTGGAGATCACCATGAAGAAAGACATTCTCCACATCCATCTAATGTAGTTGCCACGACTGTGAAGTGACAATAGCTAAGATGGTTCGAATCGTGGTCATTTTGACAACAAGAGCAAATGTCTCCTCATAATCAACCCCATATTCCTGTTTGTTACACAGAGCTATGAGGCGAGCTTTGTACCGGTCCAAAGAGTCATCAGAACGAAGTTTTACAAAGAAAACCCATTTACTCCCAATAGGTTTGACTGTAGGAGGACAAGGAACAATATCCCAAGTGTGATTCTTCTTAAGTGCTTGAAGTTCTGCTTGCATTGCATTTTGCCAACACACATGTTCCATGGTCTGTTTGTAGCAAGAGGGAATGGAAATAGTGGATAAAGCAGCGACAAGAGAGACATAAGGAAGAAAACATACCAATCAGGGGGTCAAGAAAGACGAGTAGACCGACGAAGAGTGGTGGAAGTAGGAGCAAGATCAGGCGTCGGGCTAAGATCGGAAGGGGGCACAGAGGAAGTGGAACCAGACTCATGTCGACTACGTCTTTCATACATAAAACCAGGTTTAAACCTTTCTACAATGGTTAGGGAATCAGAAAAACTAGGCAGAAGAGATAAAGATGCAGATGGCAGCTAAACATGAGATGGAAAGAAATATTGATTTTCAAAGAAAATCACATTCCTAGAAGCCCATATACGACGAGCATGAGGATCATAACAAACATAACCCTTTTGAGGGATAGCATAACCAAGAAAAAGACACTTAACAGACTGAACAGTAAGTTTATGATGTTCATGAGTAGGGAGATGCACAAAACATACACAACCAAATGTACGAAGATCATAATATAAAGGAGGATGACCAAACAACTTAAAGAAAGGAGAAACACGATTTAACGTAGGAGAGGGTAAGCGATTGATCAAATGAACAGCAGTAGAAAGTGCTTCACACTAAAAACGAGGAGGAATGGATGATTCAAGTAAAAGAGTTCTTACCACATCAAGAAGGTAACGATTTTTCCTCTCAACAACACCGTTTTGTTGTGGTGTTGAAGGATAAGAACGCTGAGAGAAGATCCCTTTGCTTTGAAGAAAGTTTTGAAACTCATTAGACATGTATTCGCCGCCAAAATCAGAGCGCAAAACCTTGATGCTGGCAGACAATTGAGTCTCAAGAAGTGTAAGTAAGCGCTTAAAGACTGAAAAAACTTCAGCCTTAGCTCGGAGGAAGTAAACCCAAGTAAAACGACTAAAGTCATCAATGAAAGTAACAAAGTACTTGCAATGCGCATGAGAAACAATAGGTGCAATCCCCCAAACATCACTATGAATAATACAAAACATTGTGAGGCACGAGATGCATGATGAGAAAAGGGTAGAACTTTACTTTTGCCAAGTTTGCATGATGTACAATAAAAAGAAAGATCAAGAGAAGAACATGCTTTATTTCCCAATAATCCAGAATTAAACAAAGTACGAAGTACATCAGAGTTTAGGTGGCCTAGACATCTATGCCACATCTTATTTCCAGAACCAACAACATTACATACAAATGAAAGTAAAGGAAAACTAGGAATGATAGTGGAAGGTGAAACATGAAGAGGAAAGAGTCGTCCCACTTTAGGCCCCTTCGCAATCATCTTCCCTGACACTTGATCCTACACATCACAACCAGAACGAGAGAAATAGACATTAAAATTATTATCAACCAATTAACCAACAGAAATAAGATTTGTGGAGAGGCCAGGAGACACAAAAATATCAATTAAGGAAGGGGAAAGATCACCAACAACACTGATAGACAGAGAACTGCCATCAACGATGTTAATTTTCAGATTTCATCATAATTTTTTACATTGGAAAGAGGAACAACAGTATTGGTCATATGGTTAGAGGTTCCAAAGTCAAAATACCATGGCTTAGAAGAAACTCTATGATTACCTGAGAACCCAAAAGCAGAAAAAGCAAAAATGATCATCTGTTGTACCATTTCAGGAGTAAGTGTGTTTGGGTTTGCCAAGGCTGTAGGAGGAGGAATGAGAACAACCGACGAGCCAGCATGCAATGCAGTAGAATTAGAGGCACTAGTGGAGGCATGATAAATGGTACATTGCTTCCTTTCAGGTCAAATGGGACAAGCAGAGATGATATCACCCTGTTTCTTGCAGTAGTTACAGAACTTTTTGGAACAATCTCGAGCAAAATGACCAAAAGCTTTACAACTAAAGCACTGGACAACATGCATATCTCTACCCTTATTCCTCTCCTGTGCTGCATAAGCCACAGAAACAGGTGCACTAACATTAGCCCGATGTTCCATGGCAGCCTGAGTTACAATACGCTGCTCCTCACGAAGAAGTTCACTCAAACAGGCATCCAGAGATGGTACAAGATAACGATTCATCAGATTAGACCGTGCAATTTCAAAGTCAAGTCGTAGCTTCATCAAGAATTGATCGCGCTTGCTGGTTACATGCACTGCTTGGACAACAGAGAAAGCTGTAGCGGGAACATTAGCATAAACAATATCGGAATAATCAGCCCAAAGAGTTTGAAAACCAGAAAAATATTCTTCAATTGAGAGACTTCCTTGTGTGAAATTAGCCATCTCATACTCCAATTGAAACCGCCTAGCGAAGTTGTCTTGATTGTAAACCGTGTTGAGATAATTCCACATAGCAGCAACAATTTTATAAGGCTTCAAATTGAGGACAAGATGAGGCTTAACCGAGCTAAGGATCCAAGTCATAACCTGAGCATCCTTAATTTCCCATTTAGACAAAGCCTCGACACCTTGAAGTGCGGGAGCATTCCCATCAATATGACCCCATAATTCATTTCCTTTAACAAATAATTTAAATTGAAACTTCCAAGTAGAATAATTTTTGCAGTAAACCTAATATGGAACGATTCCAACTTATCTGATGACATGATGCAACCAAGAGACAGAGAGAATATCCCACCAGAAAATTGTAACTTGCACCATGAAAAAAAATACACAAAGAAACACGCACCAAAAAATCTATTGCACTGAAAAGAAGCACAACCAAGGACGGCAATAGAGATCTCCGAAAGCCACAACTAACAAGAAATCAACACTAGAGGCCCCAAAAATAAGAGACCATACTAGAAAACACCACAGACGGCGTCGAAAACAAGAGCCCAGAACTAGAAAATGCAACCGATGGTGCTAACAGCAAGGATCGAACCAAAACACCCACTTTTGATGCCGACAGAAACCCAAGAACCAAAAAATAGTCACAAACAGTGATGAAATCAACACCTAAACACCCTCAAGAGATAAAAAAAAAAAAATTGCAAAACAAGCAAGTAATCAAACCCGCTCTTGATACCATTTCAGAAACTAGAGAAAAGAAATATATGAAGAGAGGTTTTGGAAAAAGTGCAACCACCTTTCTCTTATCAACGTAAAAGTCCTATACATGGAAAAATGGGTCAAATGCTATATCCGGAGAGCCCCTAACTGATCTCTATTATTTAGCCCATATACATGGTAATATATCTATACAACTAATATTAATAGAGAAGTCCTAAATTATATAAATTCCTAAATTGTATACGGTAACAGCTTGAGCTTGGGCTCAAGTTCGACGAGCCTTGGAAACGTGGGCTCAAGCTTGAGCTCGACTCTTTTTTGGGTTAAGCTTGAGCCTAGGCTCAATTGTGGAGTTTGAATTCGAGTTGCATATTGCATTAGCACTCTGCTACCAACACTAAAAGTGGCCTTCGAAGCCACCGTGGTGATGGAATAGCTAGTACATCATGAGCCATCCTGGATAAGATACGATACTTCAACGTATTCACTTTTCATCACTCAAGTGCATCAAATGTATTTGAATCCCCCTCATTACAAATGTAGCCTCCCTCTTCTAGGTAATTATCTAAATTAGATTTTTCTTGTGGAATAGTTTGAATTGTCTTCAAATGTTGGATAAATAATGCAAACCCAGATGTAGGAGGTGTCGCTTGTACATTCACCCGAGCAACCACGATGCTCTCAGCACTTTTATCATTGTTGGAAGATTGAGTCAGCCACATATTCTTGGTAAAGTTCGTACAAGGCATCCTTTAACCTTGACATAATTTGCCCCTAGTTTTGCTTCTTCATACATTTGGGGGAAACAAAAGTCAAGCATTGCCATTTTGCACCTAAGATCCATAACAGCAACAACACACTTAAGCAGATTATATTCCTCTCAATGTCAAACTTTTTTTTTATTTGCTTCACTATATCTCGAATGAATTCATTTCGGTGCATTGACTTTTTATCTAGCATAACGTTGACTCAAAATATTTCACTCAGAAACAAATTGGCAATCGGGTAATTACTCTTGTAGATGATATTAGTAATTGTATTCAACACTTCTAGTACCTCACAAACTTGTTCCACTTTCTCTTAGTCTTCTGGTTGCGGACAACAATTATAATGTGGGTCTTTCTCTCTGAATTTTAGGAAGACATTCTTGAACCCAAATGCAGTAAACAACATCTCATAAGTGGAATTTCATCTCGTTTTACAGTCCATAATGAGCTTCCGATTAGGCAAACGCAATAGTGATGGATACCACTCCCAAGCCAGGCAACCACAACAGAAATAACAAGCAAACAATCGAATTAAACCTAGAAAGCAACAAGAATCAGTAGCCAAAATCAAGAAATACTAGCACTTATATTGATATTCCAATAGCACAAAATACACAACAAAAAAAACTTAACAAAACTAGCCAAAACAGGAAATCAAATAAAGCATAAACAAGAACAAGAAATCAAAATGATGTTAGTCTTTAAGGGCCAACCCCTCCCAGGTAGTGTTGGACTTTCAGGGCTAGCAACCTCCCACTCTCCACTTTTCTCTTTTTCTACCCCTTCATATCCCACTGTCTCCCCTTTTATTCTATTCCTCATAACAGAATTCCTTTAATCACCCAGTCACGTAATGTCATATGTCCCTCCCTAAACCATCTTTAACACCTCACACACAAGAACCTTTCTAGCTACTGCACCAAAATCCCCTACTTCACACCCTTAAGTCTTTTACAATAGACCAACGTATTAGGAGTGGGTCTCATCAAAACCCCCCCGAGCAGTACCATCTTGTCCTCAAGGTGGGAAGATGGAAATGGTTTACCCTACACCATCCCGCTCCTTTACTCCTTCACCGCCCTCTTCTACTTTACCCAACTTTTCCTCATCTTTTGTCCATCGCTAGAAAAGGGTTGTTCACAGTTGAGGGAAGTTAGAATCGATCATTCAAAGCGTTGCCGAGCTTGTACTCCGATGACCGATAGCTGTTGTTGCATTGGATGATGCTTCTTCCCAGGATTGGCGCTTCGGTGATGAGTTTGTGGAGTACTTTGGGTGGTTGGAGAAAGGACGAAGTTTGGAGTCGTGCGATTTGTTTCTGATATAAGGGAAATGGACCCTCGACCCAAATTTTCCTGACCCGGTTCCTTGCTTAAGCTCCAAGTCTGCTGGTCCAATTCCCATTAGTCCCAACCCAATTTCAGTTTGTCTAAGCTCATGCCCAGTTATATTTGTTTTCCCATGTTTGCCTAGACCAAATTTTAAATCCTCCCAAGCCCCCAAGTTTTTTCCTCTATTCTTTGGGTCAATTCAATTAATTGGACTAATGAGTTGGGTTGGCCTAACCTCACTTCAACCCTAATTTCATATTTCAGCCCATTTACAAAAGAAGCCCTCAAAATATCTTCTTCCTCTTCACTTAACAAGGCTGAGACAGCTCAAACTTTCTTTGATTAACCTCTACCACGCCTAGTTGCCCCAAAGTGTTGTTCCCTTCTGCCTCCGTTTGATTTCCCAGATTATGATTGTGAATAGTTCCCAATGACTCTGGAAATTTCTCTCTACCTATTCGCCTTACTTCTTCTTCATATTTCCTTCTCATCCAAGCTTGTATTTCCATCAAACCATCCCAAATAGCATCAATATCTCTTCCAAGTTTTGACACTTCCCTCTCAACATTTTCTATTCTAACTTCCATTCTTGTACCAACCATCCCATAACCAAACCGCTCTGATACCAATTGATGGATGCCACTCCCATGCCAGCCAACCACAATAGAAATAACAAGCAAACAATCAAATTAAACCCATGAAGCAACAAGAATCAAGAGCCAAAATCTAGAAATACTAGCACATATATTGATATTCCAACAACACAAAATACACAACAACAAAAACTTAACAAAACTAGCCAAAATAGGAAATCAAATAAATCATAAACCAAAACTTGAAATCAAAATAATGTTGGTCTTCGAGAGCCAACTCCTCCTAGGTAGTGCTGGACTTCGAGGGCCAACAACCTCCCACTCTATACTTTTCTCTTTTTCTGTCCTTCCATATCCCATTGTCTCCCCTTTTATTCTATTCCTGATAACAGAATTCTTCAATCATCCACTCCTTTAATGCCATCTATCCCTCCCTAAACCATTCTTAACACCTCACACACAAGAACCTTCCTGGCTACTACACCAAAATCCCCTAATTCACACCCTTAAGTCTTTTACAATAGACTAGCATATTAGGAGTGGGTAGTTGGACAATCTCTGCAAAAGTGATAAGCCTGCTCTCCATTTGTTTGACATATGCCACATTGTCATGTATATCTTCACTAATATACTTTATTTTAGAAAGACCATTCAAGATATGTGCACAACACCAAACGTGCAATAGTTTCCCTCCATAGATGAGCCTATTGTTTATGGATAAATTCTCTTTCAATATTCTGGTTGTCGTATTGTTACTTGAGGCATTATTGATTGAGATCGTGTAAACATTGTTTTCAAAACCCCAATCCTTCAAACACTTATAAATCAAGTCTATAATCTGAACATTAGTACGAGGAGGTAGTATATGCACAAAGTTCAGCACACATTTCTACAACCTTGAATTACCATCTATAAATTGCCCCCTCACCACCATGTACTCAAACTTTTAATTGCTTGACTTCCATAAATCCGTCGTCAAGCTTACTTTGTCAACACTCTTTAGCAAAGTCTTCAATCTCTCTTCTCACTTTCATACAAAGCAACACAATCATTTTTGCGCGTATTGCAACTTATCTTCTCCCATTGAGGCATCCCATATCTTATATATTATTAAATTCATCCCCCTCCACAATTGCGAATGGATGCTCATGTATAAGCACCCAACTTGCAACTAGTTCCTTCATCTTAGCCATGCCAAACTTCCCATGACAAAATCAGTAGCACTTCCATCTAATTGCTGGAAAAATATTTGCTATTGCCTCTGGAAAACCATCCGCTGTACACAATTTCTTAAATCTCTGGAAATGTGAGTAGTGCCTAGCTTAGAGGCAATCTTTCACAATAACATTTGTATACATCTCTTTGGTGAAATCCTATAAAACAAAGGCAAAATCATGCCAAACTATTGTAATTGGCAAAATCCGAGTCTAGTGGAACTTCAAGGATGTTGACTTGAAAAAATCAATGTAGGAGACTCTTGATCAAAGCTCTGAACCACTATAAAACACTGAACATCTCTTCTCTCTCAACTTCTTTAATTTTTCTGTACATTTATTGCTATAACTTGTTTTAAAGCATTGTTATTGTGGTAATAATTTATTAATTTTCAAAGCTACAACAATTCCAAACATACTCTTAATATGTGGTAATAATTTATTAATTTTCAAAGCTGCAACAATTCCAAACATACTCTTAATATAAATAAATTAATATATATTTTTGTTAAGTTTTTGAATGATTAATATAGAACAAAACTATAAGAATTTGTACAATTAAATAGTTTCGATAACCTATATTTCATTTAATTAAAATTTGAATTATACAAAACAAAATAATAATATAAAAAATTATGGATGCAAAAATTTGGACACAAATTTATATTCGTATATATTGATTCAGTGCAATCCTAAAAAAACAAAGAAAAAAAGATAGAGGTCATTATTTTAATAGAGTAAATGACTTTTCTCACCCAAGGTTTGCCTTAATGACACTTTCCCACCTAAAAAGTTTCAAAATACGACTTTCCCACCTAAAGTTAAGATTCCATTGCTACCTAGAGCCGATTCCGACCGATTACAATACCGAAAATTCTCCCCGTCACCACCATTTGAATCTCTGGTCTCCTCTCTACAAAACTCTTCTCACTACAGCACCTGATTTCTCACCGATTGTTGGCCATTGCAAAGCAGAGTTTTATGTTCTTAGCTAATTTTTGGCTGATTCCAGGAGTGAATATTCAATCAATCACCACCATTTGATCCACCGGCCTCCACTCTACAAAAACCTTTTTACCCTAACTTTTAATAACTCGTCGAATGCTGGTTGAGAAAGTGAAGTGTATTTTAATTTTGGGTATTAACGGAATATAAATGTTGGGTGGGAAAGTGGTATTTTGAAACTTTTTGGATTGGGAAAGTGTCATTAATGCAAACCTTATATAATCTATTTCTCAATAATTACGTCGTTATAAATTAAAGAATAATAATCTATTTCACATGTTTCTATTTGCATACAATATAGTTTAACCTTATTTAATATAAAATGAAAGCTATATATTGTTATGCTAAGTGGCTTGTTGGTTGGTTAGCAAACAAACTTGTAATTGGTTAGAAATCTAACAAAAACATAATCGTGCCAAGAATAAAAGAAACCGTTACGAAAAAATAAAAAAAAATTAACCCAATCCATATTTATTCACAGAGTAAATATGGTTTGAAACCAAGGATATAATTAAATGGTGACCGTTTCATGTTCATCTTACTAACCGCAGATTGACCAATGACTAACCATAATCATCCTTCGACGCATGCATGCACGCACGTTTCCAAAACAGAATATTTTCAATAATTACAATACCATTAACCAAAAGCTCATAATGTCTTCCTCAATCCCTCAATTCCCGCGAAAACCTCACACACGCTCTGTCTTTCCATCTCTCGCGAAATTTCCATTTTTAATTTTAATTTATATTAAAAGTAAATCTCTCTCAATTTGTCCTTTGATGATGCCATGAACAACAGAAGCCAATTGTTCAATGTCCAGTGATAACCAAGATCCATCAACGCCGACACCGTCGGTGTCTTCGCCGTCATCGGCACGTGCCAAGATGCTGAGGAAGATTCCGCCGATCCCGATTCGTCGCGGCAAGAATGATGAGCTGGAAGATACTAATAATAATAACAATAATAATGATGATGATAAAGGTAACAAGGAGCTATCGGAAAGCGAGAAGTCGGCTATACTCTTAGCGTCTTCTCTTGGTTTAAACCATATTAAAACGAGATCCGCGTCGTCTCCATCGCCTCTTAGATTTTCTTCTTCAGCTGGTTTTCCGAATCTCAAGAATGAGGCCAAGAACGATAAGGTTAACGCTGAAACGGTGCCTAAATTCGTTGCTCCTACTGAAAGCAAAATAGCCAGGACCATGACGGAACCAGGTTCTCAATTGTCGATTTTTATTGGTCAATATGATGAACACGGGAAATTAATTTGAGCTTTCATTTTTTTTTATTAAATAATTAACAAAAATGATTGTTTACGAATTATGTTGCTAGTAGCTGAAGTTTTTCACCAAGTCTCCTGAGAATGTGTGTTTTTTATTTTTTATTATTGATATCAATATATGAAAAAAAATAATTAAAACTTTTTAAATGAATTTAATGTATATCCTTAAAGACACATCACACATGTAAATAAATATTCTCTTGAAAGCTTTTGGTATTTTTATTTTTACTTTTTGTTGAAAACTTGAACTGAAATGTTTCTATAAATTTATAGGACACATTGTTTGATTCAGCTTTTCGTAATTGTTTCATAGGGAAAAAGGTTCAATGGAGTCAATCAAAATCGTTAAGATTTACATCACCTCTCAATACAGAGTTGGAGGTAATAATTTTTTTTTTTTTTTGGGTTTATTTAGATACACAACATGTATTTAAGTTTGTTAAATGGAGAGATTTAGGTAAGTGGGGTTGATTACGTGGTTGCTTTTACAGGTTAATCATGCAGCATTTGCCAAGGAAATGCAATCGCCACGTTTCCAGGCTATACTGCGTGTCACTAGTGGCCGTAAGAAGAAAGCCTCAGAAATCAAGAGCTTCTCTCATGAACTCAATTCTAAGGGAGTACGGCCTTTTCCCGTTTGGAAATCCCGAGCATTGGGCCACATGGGGGTATATATGCACTTTCAGAGACCTATTTAGCGCACTAATATTTTCGTTTTTGGGTTGTATATTGATGTATGAAACTTCTTGATAAAATGGAACAAAAAATAATTTATATACTGCACTTTCAAAGCCTCAAAATTAAGATTCATTTAACATTGTCCTTTTTGCATCTCGATTTTACAAGTAGAAATCCTGGCTTATTGTATATGCAGAGTGTACTTTGTTAACAGAATGTTGATCTTTTAAGACTTGTAACTATATTTTCTTTATGTTAACAATGTATATTTGTCCAAAAAACTTCTACAGGAGATTATGGTAGCAATCCGGGCAAAGTTTGAGAAGTTGAAGGAGGAAGTTAATGCTGACTTGGGAGTACTAGCTGGTGACTTGGTGGGTATCCTGGAAAAGGCTTCAGATACTCATCCTGAATGGAAGGAGGGTTTGGAGGATCTGTTGGTGGTAGCTCAAAAATGTGCTACGATGTCACCAACTGAATTTTGGGTGAAATGTGAATATATTGTTCAGACTCTAGATGA
Organism: Pistacia vera; assembly: GCF_008641045.1. Classification (NCBI taxonomy): domain Eukaryota; kingdom Viridiplantae; phylum Streptophyta; class Magnoliopsida; order Sapindales; family Anacardiaceae; genus Pistacia; species Pistacia vera. The sequence goes on along the minus strand of NW_022195586.1, from coordinate 1,064,884 downwards.
TAGACGTCAAGAACTACCGATGGGGATTCTCAAACAAGCCCATACCCGCCTACTTTTTATCCTCACTCGATGTACTAGGCTTGTACAGTTTCAGAAAGAGTCTGGTTGTGAACAAGATAACATTTTGGGACTACACAAACTTAGCGATCTTGGAGTTTATCCAGAGCAAATATTGGAAGTTGCACAGCAGGACTTTAGTGGCCCATTGACTGGTGGGAAGGTGGTGAATGAGAAGCAGAGGAAGAAGACACATGGGCAGGAACAGGGCAGTCAGATTTTGAAACAAGATCAAGATGACGAACTGAGTGGTGAAACTGAAAATGTGGAGGTTAGCACCGCCAAAAGTACTGATTCAAATACAAGCGGCTATAGGATGTCTTCTTGGAAGAAACTTCCATCTGGAGCTAGGAGAAATCGTAAGGGCTCGGATGCTGTTGATACGCCCTCTAAGGAGAAATCAGAGCCCTTTCGAACCAAGGATCAAAACAAAGCTGTGAGTGATGACGGGACTGGAAATTTGGATGCGCCATTCCATCTCCCATCCTTAGAAGCACCGAAGGCTTCTTGGGGATTCTGGGGGGATCATCAACATGTAACATTTGAAAATTCGATGATCTGTCGTATTTGTGAGGTAGAAATACCAATTGTGCATGTTGAAGAGCACTCTCGAATATGCACGATCACTGACAGATGTGACCTGAAAGGTCTAACTGTAAATGAACGTCTTGAAAGAGTTGCTGAAACTCTTGAAAAGATAATGGATTCATGCACACCGAAGAGCACACCCAGAAGCACTGATTCCCCAAGAGGAAGTTCGGAAGTTTCAAGAGGGCTTACAACAAGTATGAATGACGATTTAAATGAGATGTCATCAAAGACAATTAGCTTGCGTCGACAATGCTCCGAAGACATTCTTGAGCGCGTTTCTGAAGCTGAACATGCTTTTGTCATGGAAGATCTGAATGTTTTGCCCGAAATATCATGTGACAAAAGTTCTACACAGACTGTTCCTGATGTCGGCACAAAAACCCCATCACCAGGAAGCTTGACCCCGCGATCACCATTATTAACACCACGCACCAGCCAGATTGAATTGCTATTGAGTGGACAACGAACTCTAACAGAACTTCAAAACTCCCAGCAGGTAAGCTGTTATATTAACTTTTTATTCTTTTTGCACTTATCTTTTATCATCATTTTGGTTTAACGATCTTCGTGATAGTTGTAATGGATATCCTCATAACTCTAATAGCAAATTAATATGACCGTTTGGTTTTTTGCGTTGTAAAACCATGAGGTTTCTTTATTGTAATTTTCATTTTCTAATGTTATCTTGGGATGACAGATAAGCAAGTTACTGGATATAGCACGCTGCCTTGCAAAGTTAAATTATTGTGAGTATGGTACACTGGAGAAAATGCTTGATCGTTTGGAAGATCTAAAATACGTTATCCAGGATAGGAAGGTGGATGCCCTTCTGGTAGAAACTTTTGGACGGCGTATAGAGAAATTATTGCAGTAAGTCAATCTCTTATTCCAAATTTTACTTGTTTAATGTTTCTAGTTGCTGTGAAAAAATATGTTGGGGGTGGATATTCTTTATAGTAGTTCAATTGAGTAAATTGATATTTAACAACAAATCTACAGTTTGACTTCTTAGTTTCTGTTATCATCTCATTATCATATGTTTTTCCGATTGTTGGTTTGTTATTTTACATATAATATCTCAAATCTTTATATAACTATCGAAAATCTACAGGGAGAAATATGCATATCTTTGTGGACAGATAGAAGATGAAAAGGCAGACTCATCAAATGCCATGGCTGAAGAAGAGAGTTCAATGGATGAAGATCCGATGCGTAGTCTGCGTGCGAGCCCAATCAATCCATGTTCTAAGGATCGAACATCCATAGAAGATTTTGACATAATAAAACCAATCAGCCAAGGGGCATTTGGGCGAGTTTTCCTAGCCAGAAAAAGAGCAACTGGTGACTTATTTGCTATAAAGGTAACTATCCATATCTCCAGGAATTGGCTGACTCATATAGATAGAAGCCAATAAGACATGCTTAACCATTTTTCTCTCTGTATACCCTTTTCAAAGTGTATATGATGTTAGGGACACCCTGCATTATAAAAATGTGGATTCAATTGGGGTACTCGTAGTATCAAAGTGTCTTATATGCTATTTGATTGCTAAGAACTTACTGTTTTGTCATGATATGAATTATATGGGGAGCTTATTTGGGGATCCTGACCTTAAATAGAATATTACCTGCTTCTTAGTGTTATGAAACAAACCATGACTAGTTTCTGAGTAGAATTTAATATTAGATATTGACAATTGAAGTAAAACTTTACATTGGAACTCCTATAGTTTACTTCCCATTGCAGATTAAGGTGATCATTATCTCCTAAAACCATCAAAATAAGAAGAAGAAAAATATATATTAATTCCAACTTTTCCTTATTGTAAGGGCGTAAAGGGAGGTTTTCATTCAATGGCAAAGCAATACTTATAAGTTCTTGGCTCCCAGGTCATTAGTTTCTGCCCTTATTAGGTTTAGTTATTCTGGGAAGTTTCTGGTTCTAAGGTGTGTAACATATAGCTTGCCCTGCTTATGTTTGCAGCTCTTTAGTTTATCGAATAACATTTATATATCTGGCTACTGAAAATGTTGTATATATCTTTAGTCCATTTATCTGAAATATGATTCAATTACTGGATGTATGTTCCTGTGTTAGTATGTACACCTGTGTATTCTGAAAGTGTTTAATGCTTGTGTAATTTATCAAAAAGAAAAGAATAAGTGTTAACTGACCCAAAATGGTCTTCATCCTTGAGAATTAATCTGTTACAAGAATTGTCACAGGTCTTAAAGAAGGCTGATATGATTCGTAAAAACGCAGTTGAAAGTATTTTGGCTGAGCGCAATATCCTCATATCAGTTCGCAACCCTTTTGTGGTTAGCAAATTCCCTTGATGCTGAATAATTTTAGAGATGCATTACGTTGATAATTATCTAATACTAAATGATCTGATGATGAACAGGTCCGGTTTTTCTACTCGTTCACTTGCAGGGAAAATCTTTATCTGGTCATGGAGTATTTAAATGGTGGAGATCTCTACTCTCTGTTGAAAAACCTTGGTTGCTTAGATGAAGATATGGCCCGTGTATACGTTGCAGAACTTGTAAGGACATATTCATATTCCTTAATTGTTGAGGACTTTTGTGCTAACTTGATAAAAATTTCTCACAATAGTACACATAGTTTGTTTATTATTTCTCAGGTTCTTGCTTTGGAGTATTTGCACTCTGCAAATGTCATTCATAGAGATATAAAGCCAGACAACTTGTTAATTGGTCAAGATGGTCACATCAAGGTCAATATTTTGCAACCTAGTTCATAGTTTCCATTTTGTTAAGCTTGAACACTGAAGATGGTTGGGGAAATATTCCATTATATTGGCTCATTATTCAACGCTCACTGTTTTCTTTACCTTCGTTATCAATTTATCAATGACTAGAGTATGGCAGCATTGTGTAGCTGGCGCAAAATCAATATTGTTCTAGGAAACGGAAAAAATCCTTTATTTTTCTTTAGTGCCTTTAACAAATGCAATCAAGAAAATGAGCAGTTACCCTTAATGGTATTGGAATAATCAGCAGTACAACTATTCTTCATTTACATAATATGTCAGAATTTACTGTTTTTATGTGGGAATTGAGTTGATTTGTGTCTACTTATTCCTAAGATTACATGACATCTATGACTGTTTGTTTTGTATTGCATATTTGCTATGCTGTTTGATCTCTTCAGTTTTCATTTATACAGTAATGATTATGTTAATTGTCACCTCACACTTTCTTCTACTACAGTTGACAGATTTTGGGCTCTCTAAGGTTGGTCTTATCCACAGCACAGACGACTTAGCAGGTTCATCACTCAGTGGTGCTGGATTTCTTGGAGAAGAACCAAAAACTCAACCTTCATTGAATAGAGAACAGCGCCAAAAGCATTCAGTAGTTGGCACTCCTGATTATTTGGCACCTGAAATACTTCTTGGCATGGGACATGGTAAGCAAGTTATTTGCTAAAGGGTAGCACGCATAAATAAGAAACGAGAAAATGATTGTTTGATGCTCCACTTTTTTCTCCTCCTAGGTGCAACCGCTGATTGGTGGTCTGTTGGTGTTATTCTATTTGAGCTGCTTGTTGGTATTCCACCATTCAATGCAGAAACTCCACAGGTTGGCCATCTGAATATGATTAACTTTTAAATGATTCCAAACACAGTTTCTTCTTTCTTGTAAACAAACTGTCATCTAGGGTACAACTTGGCCTCATGACAACTGTGTCCGGTTGATTGCAGCAAATTTTTGACAATATAATGAATAGAGATATACCCTGGCCTGAGATACCTGGGGAAATGACCTATGAAGCTTATGATTTAATTGACAAGTAAGTTCTATAAAAGGATTTGTACATTTTATGTCTGTTTGCCTTCAGTCTGTATAAGTAATTTCCTTGAATGCATGTTCTTGATACGTCCATATTGAAAGAGAATATGTGTTTTTGGTCGACAATTCTTGCGCCCGTTAGAATCATTATGAGCATGATATGCAAATTACATTAACACATTTGTAATTGATTTCTTTCAGATTGTTAACTGAAAATCCAGTTCAAAGACTAGGAGCAACAGGAGCCAAAGAAGTAAACTGTTCACAACAATTAGCAAAGGCTTATTTATAATTATATTGTGATTTCAGGAACTAAGCAGACTTTTTTGGTAGGTGAAGAGACATCCTTTCTTCAAGGATATCAGCTGGGACACGCTTGAAATGCAAAAGGTCTTATTTTAGAATTCTTGAAATCCTTGCAAGACAAAAAGTCTTAAGTAAACTCTTAACAACTATTTCCTTACTCTGTAACTACCCTTCTTTGCTGCAGGCTATGTTCATACCAGTAGCAGACACTCTTGATACTAGTTACTTTGTGAGCCGTTATGTGTGGAATCCAGAAGAGGAAAATTTTCAGGGAGGTAGTGATTTTGATGACATGACAGACTCGTGCAGCAGCGGTTCACTCAGCATCACACATGAAGAGGATGTGAGAACATACTTTTATCCTGATCATCCATGGAACTCTTTGCACATAGGGCTGTCAGTAGGTCAAACCGTGGCCTGATACCATTTGACAACAGCTTCAATCTGATTGTTTTAATGCCAATTAAGCGCCCAACCTCTATGGAACTATGTAGACAAAGTAAAACTCAAAGATATGATGAGGAACTGAAGCCAAAAATCTTATGAGAATTTCCATTCGAATTTGATGAGGATTCTGGCAGCCCTATGTGCTCAATATTTTATTATTCTGATTGTTGTTTTCTTGTACAACAGAGGGATGAATGTGGCAGTTTAGCAGAATTCAATTCCTCAACTCTTTTGCAGTACTCTTTTAGTAATTTCTCATTCAAGGTAAAACCTTCCACACTTAAATTTATATTCTATTGTCATGAGAAAAATTATTATATTAGATGGAAATGAATCTTTGTTGCGGTTTGTATAACTTTCCTTAATCTGACAAGGTAATTGCTTGCATAAGATTTTGAATAGATGTATAACTTTTAAGTTTTGCAATATTTAATTTAAGAGCCGTTGCGTCATATTCTTATCATCAATTAGACAAATTGCGCTTGGAAAAGGGGTAAGGCCGAGGGGAGGAAAGAATCAAAATTATATTTTTCTTACCAGAAATTAAAATACTTTTGTGTTCTTGAAAGCTTCCTTCAAGACTTCATTTAGTCAGGTTTGAATTGATATATTCTTTTCCTTTGGTCCAATTTAGTCTGTTTTCCAAGTTTAGTCAAGTTTGAACTGATCCTGTGGACCTCTGGTTCAATCAGTCTAACTCTAATGTTCAAATTAGGTGATGAAAGCTATTGATGTAGTCAATTTTGGTCCTCAAGGGTCATTTACATTAAGTTGTAAAAGCCCGGGATAGGTTTGTATACAGTGGTCCTCAGCCTTGGTCCTGGAACTTTAAACAGGGGCTGGAGACTAGGATAGGGATTGGCTAAATGCCAGTAACCACTCCTTGTACCCAGATTCAAAGCCTATCAACGTAATGAGACAAATCCCCAATGAGCCAAATTAAATTTTTTCCATTTTGGCCCAATAAAAAACCTAAATTAAAAATGGTGAAAATGCTTATTTTTACTTTTTCTTACACAATAGCAAATTGAAAAATAAATTATATATTACGGGGGCCAAGGCCAAATCTTAAGTGGAAATCTCAGCCTTAGTTGAAGCTTGAGGATCTCCACAGATCTCTCTAATAGACTAGGGAGAGGCATAAGAGGGAAAAAATTGACATGGAGGAGGGAGAGATGAAAGCTATGTGTTCTTAAAGTTAGTGAAGCTAGTTAACTACTTGTTCATATATCTGGAATACTGGTCACTTTAATGATAAAATCAGAATTTCAAAGAGCATATTGAAGTTTAAACTAAACATTGAGGACCAAAATAGTGCTGCAACAAAAATGTTTTAATTATGATTATGGTGCTAAACATCAAATATCCGCTCCATTTTTATGAAATTACAATCTGATATTAGAATTGACATGTTGTTTGTTTGCTCAGAACTTGTCGCAGCTGGCTTCTATCAATTATGATATGGTGGTAAAGAGCTCCAGGGAATCAAAAGAAGCCTCCAAACCACCTGTTCCATGAAAGTGATCACATGGTTACTTCAGCATGTATATACTCTCACTTATCAGACATCTAGTTAGCTCTTTCATATATGGTTTGAAGAAAAACCACAACCTCATGACAAGTTCAAGAAGATGCTGATCTGTTTTTCCTTTTTCCTTTTTTTTTTTTTTATTTAACAAAAATAGGTGGACACTCTGGTTGTAAGGTCTCAGTCCATGCTCACCAACTTATGATGAAAATGGACCTGAAGTTAGTCATCCTGCTGCCTATCCACCTCCTAGGATCATCCATGCCAAAAATGGCAGTTCATTGGAACAGGTCATGGTTTTTTTCTTTCTTTTTCTTTTAATAAATAGAGGGTTTTCTTTTCTTTGTATATATTTACAAAAATCTTTCTAATAGATAAAATTTTGTGAGATTATATTATTTTAGGCTATGATTTTCCTGGTTGTTCCATGGACATATATTTATTGCCATTATGGCCGGTTCTGTGACTTAGTATTGAGAGATTAAATAATTTTTTTTTCTTTCTTTTTCCTCTTATCATGACCTTTGCCCCCTTCTCTTTGAAAGTTGAAATTTATGCTTTCTGTAATTACCTTCATGTGGCTGGGGAAAGATAAATTACTTAGGCTTAAAATAAAGACAACTGAAATTCTTTTGCCCCATTCTAGGATTGGTTTTGGCATGAATTCTGCCACACTATTAACACGTGCAGTTTTTCTTTTTCTTTTTGTTTTTTGATTATGGTGTTGCTAACTGTTTTTTAGGGGTCTCCTTAATGGGTGTCCATAGAATAGTAGTATGACATAATCGAGAAGAACCATAATATAAAAACGGCACTTCAGTGGAAATCCGAAGAGGATTGTAAAAAGAGGCATGAGGTATTCATATTAAATAGATACGAGGTGTTTTATGCTCTTCGAAATTTTCTTGAATAAGATTTTTATAAATCTGTTCCTCCAGTTTGTTTATGCAAATGTTCGTTGATGGTACTGAAGGCATGGTCTTAAAAATGAATGGCCATAAATCTTCATTGCCGAATGATTTTTTCTTGTAATGCACTTCAGTTTATAGGTGACTAAGATAGATCGATATAATAGATAGTACAGCACAAAGAGGCCCTTCTTTTAACTCTTATTGGTAGCCTGCAGGCCAATATATATAAAAGAGTGCAAGAGGTTTAAAAAATATTAACTTTCTTCTCAGTGTTGCACTAATATTATCTGTGACCAAATCATCATCAAAGTGAGTTGGCATTCCACATTCTTCCTTGGGACAGAAAGAATAAAGGAGCATGGTTCACTAGCTGCCAACTTCATACGTTACATCATCTAATGTTATAACAATGATAGAGAGCTTGAAATTTTATCAAACTGATCGTAAGTGGATATCTCCAATTAGGAAGCTCTAAATTCTTATGTCGTTTCTGGATTTTTTTTTTTGGTAAGTAAGTAGTATCATTAAAAAAGATAGTATCATTAAAAAAGAGAAAACATATACAGAGAGGTTATAAAAAAGCTGACCATCAAATCTTAGGACAAATCTTGTGATGGGAACGAAAACATATACCTAATAGGCTGAGAATATAATCTTCTCTTGTTTGTCTATCTTAAGCATGGGAAGGATAGGAGACGAGATGAGAGGAGCAAGCAAAAGAACACAAAAACAAAGACATCTTATCATAAGACATGCCTTGGGATATGATTAAAAAAAAACCTAAACGAGACTAACAACAACAATATATAACATCATTCCTACCTCAGGAAAACATCATTTCTAGATATTTTAATCACGCATTCTCGTCATTTAGTCTCAAACAAATAAGGCTCCTTGTCTTAGGTTATATGATAACATTAAGAAAAGACCTACATTTTATGTTACATATACAACGGCAGTAAAAAATTTAGTTGTTGTTTTCTAAATGATGCAATGGTGGTTGGAGTATCATTATCAATATCATATGCCATTGATGTAGTTTCTTATTTGTAAGAGTCTCTTTCATCTTTTGAATCCATTCCCAGCTAGCTCTTCTCTTTATACATATATAAATATCTTACTTCTTACTCAGTAATTAACCATCATGTTTCATAGTTTTATAAGGGGACCATCGACTTTTGTATTCCCTTGTTTGTTCTACAGTTCTTTTAATCTTCACTTATTTTAATGTTCTAAAAGGCTTTCTCAGGGGTCAATCTCAAAACTTTATAATTTAAAGATTATCATCATTGATGGAGCATATATTATATAGCATTAAAGGGAACAACTTGAAAAATTGTTATGACTGTTTGAGAATACATGGTGCCCACAACTTAAAATATAATAGGACAGGAAAGACATTTATCTTATATATCTTATATATCTTCAAATTCAATGGATTTATATGATTTCAGAGACCTTCCTTACTTTTTACTACATCTTGTAGAAGTTCAATTTAAAGACATTTGAGTTTCAAATTTTACTAAGTGTTTTGTACTGACATACGGTTTAGTGTCAAGGCACATTTTTTTAGATGATGCTAATTTTGCGTCGAAGAAGGCCTGCCCCGGCTGTCTTTGTTGGCCGATGCTGCTTTTACCATCGGAGCAGGCCTTAATTCCAGCGGTGTACTCCACTCCACATTCACCATTTATTAGTGGATCATGTTATGATAGTTACCTCATACCAAATTTGTTAAAAATCAGAAATTTTGTCTTGTATTATGATGAGTAAGCTTGTTTAATTTTATTTGCTAAATAATCATCACCTCTTGGACTTGGTGGAGCAGAAAAGATAGATTAAATACAAATATGTAATTGGGATCACTGGAAATTTGCTTATCTGTAAAGCGCTAAGTGTGCAACGTCCCCAGTATACACTAAGGACCAAGAGCCAATTATAGCAGAAACTTGAAAAATATTATACTACTGTAATCTGTTTAAAGTTAGATTTAATGGCTTAATGGTTTTGTGGGCATTGCCAACTTTCAGGAGCACGTAATTTTCTATTAATTTGTTTTATTAATAAGAGTAAACTGAGTTTTTCTTATCTAAATAATGGCTAAACGATACTTTCATATCTATAGATTTTTAAAATACCACTTTATTATGTAAATTTGTATTCTGTTTCTAATTCTGGCATCGTTGTGACCCCACACCACTACCATTCTTTTCCCGATCATGACTCACCAAATCTTATCAAATCCTACCCCTGTTGACCTTACCAATAACTGGAAATCAAGCGATTAGGGATTGCATAACCACCTCCCAAGTCAAATTCTGATCAATTTCAATCACCAAAATCTAATCTTTTCACCACCAAAAGACTCATCGGCCTCTTCTCTTCAAAAGCTCTAATAGCTTGGACCGAGTTTGCTCTCTGTTTGCCGTCGGAATATAATTTTAGGTAGTAAAATGATATTTTAAAATATGTGGGTGAGATTGTGTCATTAAACCATTATTTGTATGGGAAAAAGTCGACTCTATTAATAAATACTAGTTGAAATTAAATAGATGTGGTAATGATCAACGTGACCAAGCTACCATTGAAATCAATCGATGACCCTTTAATTTTGTATTAATTAAATTTCTCATTAATACAGATAATTATTATGACTGTGATATATATATTTATATTCATATTGTTGTGATACTGATGTTGATCCATTAGTTCATATGTCTATGTTGCTTACTTCCTTAGAATGTGATGAAATTTTTTTATACAAATATTTTAAACATTAATTTGCAAAAAAAAAAAAAAATCAATATTTTAGTTGAATTTATTCATATTTTAAGAATATTCTGCCATGAGTTATGATCAGGTTGACCGCTTCTTCTTCTTTTATTGTTCACATATTATATAGCTTTTAAAAAATGGTTTCAATTTTTGGTAGATATTTATTTTGACCATTTTTTTTTTTAATATTTAAAGTTTTCATGCATGGAAAATTATTGTTTGTGGAATTTCTAAAGGTGATATTCGAGATTTTCTCACATTGGATTACGACTGATTTTTAATTTCTTCGTTTAATAGTCAATTAGCATACCGTATTTTGTTTGAATCTGTTATATATTACTGTCACATCAAAATAAATTAATTTTGCTCCTCGGAATGCATTTTTGAATCTGTGATGATATTTTTTTATACAAATATTTTAAACATTAATTTGCAAAAAAAAAAAATCAATATTTTCTTTGAATTTATTCATATTTTAAGAATATTCTGCCATGAGTTATGATCAGGTTGACTGCTTATTCTTCTTTTCTTGTTCACATATTATATAGTTTTTAAAAAATGGTTTTAATTTTTGGTAGATATTTATTTTTGACCATTATTATTATTATTATTATTATTTTGATAGTTTGTGGAATTTCTAAAGGTGATATTCGAGATTTTCTCACATTGGATTACGACTGATTTTTAATTTCTTCATTTAATAGTCAATTAGCATACCGTATTTTTTTGAATCTGTTATCTATTACTTTCATATTAAAATAAATTAATTTTGCTCCTTGTAATGCATTATTGTATAATAAGAGATCGAATTGTTGGGTTGATAATTGAATAAAAATGATAATGCGTTGACAAATACTGTCAAGAACCAGTTGAGTAGTCCAGTGGTCAATTAAAACTTTTGAGTGTATTATTTAAGAAGTCTTGAATTTGATTCACCTTGACCCTTAATAGCAGTAGCCACTGAAGGTTTACACAGTTGTTAACTTCAGGATCCCGAAATTAGTTGAGGTGTGTTTAAGCTAATCCGTACACCCCCGAACAACCAACTGCTTAAAGTGCTTCTCAAGAATAAGTATCAAGTGATGAAGTAAATTAGAAATGTTATGAAAGGCTTACAGAAGAAGTACTTTTGAGACTAAAATATTGTTTATAAAAAAAAAAAAACACTTTGAAAAAATTTAAAATTGGTTGGACTGCAACTAGATTTGTCAAGAGTTGAGTATCAAAGTTCACAACCCCATTACTTAATTATTGTTGGGCACAATAAAATAATAATATGGTACATAAACAAGAGAAGATCATCATAAAAGTACAAAAGTTCATCCTATAATTTTCTCTTTTACTTTATTAAGAAGAGGCAAAGCTACATTTAATTACATTAATTTATATTCAAGTATCGCATTTGTTTCTTCAACCTCACAGCTCTGAAAAGAGTGGGGTGACCCTTTAGGTAGAATATCTCCTTCTTTTAATTGCAGATCCTTCAGGTTGATAAGATGATAATATAATGCCAGACAAGAACAAAAAGAAAGGAAGACAGATATGGTTTGATTTTGCTTAAGAAACCAAATTTATTTCTTAAACACTTGTTTTCTTCTTGGTTCTTCTGCAGAAATTTTTGAAGTAAATAATGGTTGTCCAGAAATCCTGAAGCTTCTCTTTTTACATAACAACTCCAGAAAGTTGAATATATGGATTGTCATAGCTTGCTCCCCATGTCTAGTACTGCATTAATGTCCTTTTCATTGAAACAATTTCCAAGCCCAAATTCTCCTTCTCCAAACTCTTGATAGTCCATCAACCATGAACAGTTTTCTTCTGATGAAGACAATCTTCCAAATTGATCACCATATTCTATTTCTCTGGCTGCTGGGAAGCTCCATGAAGTGTCATCAAGAAATGTCTCTGACCACATGTAACTCATCAACAGGTCGTCATCACTACTGTTTGGATCCAATGACCTCGAATTCGATTCATCAGTTGAATAATTCTCAGTCTGAGAGCTCACTTTTGCCTCCTCTTGCTGATCATTATTAACATCAAACTTTGCAGCTGCCTCAGGATTATTATCTTGTGTACCGGTTTCTTGTTTTTTCAGAGGCTCATGCGTAACCGGATCGATTCCCATCTTAATAAGCTTCTTCTTGATGTGGGTATTCCAATGATTCTTGATCTCATTATCCGTTCTTCCTGGCAATCTTGCTGCAATTTTAGACCACCTAAACATAACCAAAACTGCACGTTAATAACAACAAGAAAAAGAAAAAAAACATAAACATTCCCATTACATCCAGGGAAATTAAAAAAGAATATATAGTAAAGTAGACCTATTGCCAAGGCGAGCATGGAGATCAATGACAAGTTGTTCTTCAGCTTCATTAAGAAGGCCACGTTTGAGGTCAGGGCGGAGATAGTTAGTCCAGCGGAGGCGGCAGCTCTTGCCACAGCGACGGAGGCCAGCGAGCTTGGGGACAGCCCGCCAACAACAATGGCCATGAGTGAGAATAAAGGTGACCAATTTTTTGTCCTCCTCAGCAGTCCAAGGACCCTTCTTGACACCGAGTTTGTCACAACAAGGTTGCCTTCCCATTTGAGTTTCAAAGTGGGTAATTTAATTAAACTATACTTCAACAATAACGCCAACAACTTAATCCCACCCACCTATTTATACTACTCCTCTTGCCTTCCTTTTGGGGTTTTCATTTCTCCTTTTATCTTACCCTTNTTTGAATCTGTTATCTATTACTTTCATATTAAAATAAATTAATTTTGCTCCTCGTAATGCATTATTGTATAATAAGAGATTGAATTGTTGGGTTGATAATTGAAATAAAAATGATAATGCGTTGACAAATACTGTCAAGAACCAGTTGAGTGTTCGAGTGGTCAATTAAAACTTTTTGAGTGTATTATTCAAAAAGTCTTGAGTTTGATTCACTTTGTCTTCTAATAGCAGTGGCCACTGAAGGTTTACACAGTTGTTAATTTCAGGATCCCAAAATTAGTTGAGGTGTGTTTAAGCTAATCCGTACACCCCCGAACAACCAACTGCTTAAAGTGCTTCTCAAGAATAAGTATCAAGTGATGAAGTAAATTAGAAATGTTATGAAAGGCTTATAGAAGAAGTACTTTTGAGACTAAAATATTGTTTATAAAAAAACACTTTGAAAAAATTTAAAATTGGTTGGACTGCAACTAGATTTGTCAAGAGTTGAGTATCAAAGTTTACAACCCCATTACTTAATTATTTTGGGCACAATAAAATAATAATATGGTACATAAACAAGAGAAGATCATCATAAAAGTACAAAAGTTCATCCTATAATTTTCTCTTTTACTTTATTAAGAAGAGGCAAAGCTACATTTAATTACATTAATTTATATTCAAGTATTGCATTTGTTTCTTCAACCTCACAGCTCTGAAAAGAGTGGGGTTACCCTTTAGGTGGAATATCTCCTTCTTTTAATTGCAGATCCTTCAGGTTGATAAGATGATAATATAATGCCAGACAAGAACAAAAAGAAAGAAAAACAGATATGGTTTGATTTTGCTTAAGAAACCAAATTTATTTCTTAAACACTTGTTTTCTTCTTGGTTCTTCTGCAGAAATTTTTGGAAGTAAATAATGGTTGTCCAGAAATCCTGAAGCTTCTCTTTTTACATAACAACTCCAGAAGATTGAATATATGGATTGTCATAGCTTGCTCCCCATGTCTAGTACTGCATTAATGTCCTTTTCATTGAAACAATTTCCAAGCCCAAATTCACCTTCTCCAAACTCTTGATAGTCCATCAACCATGAACAGTTTTCTTCTGATGAAGACAATCTTCCAAATTGATCACCATATTCTATTTCTCTGGCAGCTGGGAAGCTCCATGAAGTGTCATCAAGAAATGTCTCTGACCACATGTAACTCATCAACAGGTCGTCATCACTACTGTTTGGATCCAATGACCTGGAATTCGATTCATCAGTTGAATAATTCTCAGTCCGAGAGCTCACTTTTGCCTCCTCCTGCTGATCATTATTAACATCAAACTTTGCAGCTGCCTCAGGATTATTATTATCTTGTGTACCGGTTTCTTGTTTTTTCAGAGGCTCATGCGTAACCGGATCGATTCCCATCTTAATAAGCTTCTTCTTGATGTGGGTATTCCAATGATTCTTGATCTCATTATCCGTTCTTCCTGGCAATCTTGCTGCAATTTTAGACCACCTAAACATAACCAAAACTGCACGTTAATAACAACAAGAAAAAGAAAAAAAACATAAACATTCCCATTACATCCAGGGAAATTAAAAAAGAATATATAGTAAAGTAGACCTATTGCCAAGGCGAGCATGGAGATCAATGACAAGTTGTTCTTCAGCTTCATTAAGAAGGCCACGTTTGAGGTCAGGGCGGAGATAGTTAGTCCAGCGGAGGCGGCAGCTCTTGCCACAGCGACGGAGGCCAGCGAGCTTGGGGACGGCCCGCCAGCAACAATGGCCATGAGTGAGAATAAAGGTGACCAATTTTTTGTCCTCTTCAGCAGTCCAAGGACCCTTCTTGACGCCGAGTTTGTCACAACAAGGCTGCCTTCCCATTTGAGTTTCAAAGTGGGTAATTTAATTAAACTATACTTCAACAATAACGCCAACAACCTAATCCCACCCACCTATTTATACTACTCCTCTTGCCTTCCTTTTGGGGTTTTCATTTCTCCTTTTATCTTACCCTTTTCTTATTGTCCGTGTTTCTCACTTTAATTAATTAAATCATTTTTTTTTTAAATAATATCTCAGACTTTTATTCCAAATAATGTCTCATATTTTGTAACTTTAATGTATGGTAAATAATATGTTAATGTCACTTAAAATAATAATAAAAAATATAGTATTACTTAATTTAAGTGTAATTTTCTTTAATCCGACACTCATTTTTAGGTTCTTTACTTTACATTGAAGAAATAATATAATTTATTTCCTATCTTATCCCAATTCACCTAAACTGAATCTCATAATAATTTAAAAAAAAAAAAAAAAAATATATATATAAAAAGACATATTTCTTTTTCAATTATAAAACAATCAGCTTTTAATTTAAAATAAAAAAACTAATTTTGATCAAAGTCTAAGGCTGCTTTTAAGATATAATTGTGAGTGATCATGACAAGAAAATTAATTTTATAATAATTAAATAAAGAATTATGTAGGGTGAGTGTGTAGGAACGCGCCTCCGAGGGGTGGGGGGATGAGGTGGAGATATGGGGACCCACCATGGGTTAATGAAAGCAGCCTGGGACCTAAATTGATATATTCTTGGGTGTCAGGCTCCACTGAAGTAGGGCCCATGATAGTGAAGGTGCAAATATGAATCGTCCAATGAAAAGCTTACGCATACACACTTGAAGCTCACGTTGTATTTTATCGTTATAAAAATTAAGAGTACAAACAAATTACTTAAGCATTACATCACCCATTTCATCATCACCACTACAATGTTAAGCAACCCTAATACTGTACTAACATTACATCATATATTCTATAAATTTATTATATAAAAATACGGATCTTATATAATAAATAATAAATCTTCAATTTAATTATAAAAATCAATAATTATTTCAAATTTCTTAATTTTTTTTTCTAAACTTTTTTTGTTATCGGGGATGCTTAGGTTAGCTTATGCATATCTTGTCTCGACAAGTCTCTCGATCTAGAACAAGACTTTCGAAACAGGATAAACCCTACGATCCGTAACCAATAATATTATCAACCATTCTTGTGATTCAAACTTAAGACCATAAGGGAAGCAAACCCTTTAGCCCCAAGCATTTATCACTCGGTCAATCCATTGCTGATTCTTTCTAAATTCCAAAAAGGTTATAGTGATATTTAAGTTTTATTTTGTTTATCCGCATAACAAATATAAGGGTTGTTTTTATTTTCCTTTTTATGTATTACATAACAATAATAAAGAATTAGTAATAATATTAATATAGTGATACCCAATGAACCCATATGTAACAGATGCACCATATATACTTCCATGTCAATCTATCATAAATTTGATGTTAGATATAAACAAATATTATACTTTATGTTTGGTTACATATTCAAAATAATGAATTCCATGTTTACATTATAAATCACACTTTTTTTTATTATAAAATTTGATTATATAACACACTTTATATTACAGATAGTTTACGTTATCGAAGTAAAACTTGTAAATAATATATTTTTATTCCAAGCAAATGGTCTCAATAACTTAGGCTTCGTTTGATTCGCTTTTGAGAATACTATTATTAGTATTCCCAAAAAAGTTAAACAATAAAATGTCATTATTCCTAAAATATTATTCTATATTTTTTTAATTTCTTTTAAACCACTTAAATTTGTTAATTTAACTAAACACCCCCAAATATTTTTTTTTTAGAAATTGCAAAAATACTCCGACCACCCTCCGGCGGTGGTAGTCGGCTGTCCGTATTTAATGGATAGATTGGGGGTATTTTTGTTAACTTTTAATATTTTATTATAGGGGTGTTTAGTAAATAAACAAACACAAGAGATATTTTTATTAACTTTTAAATTTTACATCGTAATACCTATCCAATTTAATTTTTTTCAAAAAATTATTCTAAAAACTATCAAAATAATGAACTAAACCGAGCCTTAATTTCGAACACCATTATGGTTAGCGAAAGGCAATTTTAGCGCGGGAGCACAAGACAGACAGACACTCGTTCAGTTTTTGTCATTAATTGGCTTTGACCCTCCCGTAACTCGAACCCGTGCTCTGATATCAGTAAACTCAAGGCGCTTATTCCACCACGCTTTGTTTATTTATATATTAAACTTCACTGTCATTAAAGTGTTATTTTATCTCTTATTTATCTTACCAACCAACATGATAGTTTAACATTTAAATAATGATAATTAATACTCAAGTAAACCCCAATTAGGGATTTTATGAGTTTTGATGAACTCAAATTTAAAGAGAGCCATTTAATCCAAAACGATGACGTGCAGAAGTGGGAGTAGATTAGGTTAGAGTGTACAAGTGATGCAAGCAAATCGAATGACATAGCTAGGAATATGAAGAGATATAAGTTAAAACTACTACTGATTTTGTATTTTTTTAATCTAAGAGATTACTTAAACTCTTTATTATAAAGAGTTTATCCATAAAAATAAGAGTTTAATAGATTCTTTATCTTTAAAATATAAATTAGAGAGTGAGTTTGATTCTCCACATTTAGAGAGTCAAATTTCACTTTCTATCATAATTTTAATTAATAAACTACAAGTTCCTATGTATTTTATTTATTAATTCTCTTTCACGTTAAGTCTCTTTCTTAAAAATATAGAGTATCTTCATTAAATTTAAAGAGTCTATTAGATTTGAATAAAAATTATGTTCTTTATATTTTAAAATTAATGAAGATACTCTTTATTTATATGAAATATGCTCTTGAGCACCATTGGAGATGCTCTAAGAACGAAATTAAATTATGAGTTATAATTAAAGGTTGAATCGCACCCGAAGTTTTCCCTAACATATTTACTATCTAAAAAGTTTGAAAATGACAATTACCCATCAACCATTAATTTTGTCCATTAAATTGAACTGCAGAAAGATATGATGGTAAATTCAAAAGTAGTCAAAGGGTAATTATATCATTTTATGCCCTATATATAAAATAAATAGTAAAAAATATATATCTTCTTCTCATCTCTCCCTTCTCCTCCCATTTTCTTCTTCTTCTTCATCTCCCCCTCCTCTGCCGTCGGTATCTCCATCAATATTTCACTACCTTTCTGACAATCGACATCTCCCAATCAACAGCCCTTCCACTCTCCCCGCCAACAGTTGCCCCCAATCGTCGAATTTCGCCTCCCTGCCCATCTGAGTCCCTCAATTGCGCGATTGTCTCCATTGCAGTCACGTGACAAACCACCCCACCTCAGCCGACGAAATCTACGACATTAATGGCATGTGGGTAATTATCGTATAGATATTAACGATGGGTGGGTAATTGTCGTTTTCAAACTTTTTGGATAGTAAATTGTTGTTAGGGCAAACTTCAGGTGGAAAAATGTGGTTAAGCCTATAATTAAATCTTCTGATTTTTTATTATTATATTGATTTGCTAGCAATTAACTAAATACAATTATGATGTAATCGTTGTGTAGTGGCATCGTCATAAAGCTAAACCCATACCCATATGTAAGCAAATATAATAATAATAAACATAGACATCAAAAAGAAGAAAACAAAAAAACAAAGATGATTGATTTGAGGGATGTGGGTTGGTTTTTGATTGGTTAATTTAGGAATAAACTTTTCTGATTAGCTTTAATTGTACAAGCAGCAACCTCTGATTAATTAGGCATATAATCCACAATTCTTTCATGGGTTCAATGAAAAATTAATTTAAAAAAAAAAAAAGAAAAGTCTTGAATTGACGAGGCAATAGAATCTTGGGTTTGATTGATTGATGGTTGGAGAATTGGACTAAAGGGCAAAGTGATTGTTTTTGACTTTTGTTTTTCTAAAGTGGAATAATGTTGATAATGATCATAAAACCATTGCATTGAGTACGTATATGTCAAGTTGAAGGAATCTTAAATCTTTTCGTTTCAATTAAATAGTTTTACTTTTGAACAATTGATGAGGTGGAAATTGGGTCATCATTTTACATAAGCTACAATGTCGTCTCAATTGGGCAAGTTCATTTTGTTTAGAATTAGTCCAAGCCCTGTCCTCCTCCTGGCCCAATTTTGGGCTTCATTTGCCTTGCCCAAATATAAACCTAATCTTCTTGAATGTTATGTGGACACTGCTTCATTCCAAAACAAAACATTGTTTATGCAACCTCAGATGGATGTCTCATCCATCATACTTCTTGAACAAGTAGGGTTTAACCAATTTAAGATCCTAAAATTTAAAAAAAAAAAAAAAAAAAAAGTTCATTTGAACTATAGCTTAAAGGTAAGGAGGGTATAACCAAACTACAACTTCAATAAGTTGATTATAGAGTAAACGACTTTTTCCCACCTAAATAATAGTTTAATGATGCTTTTTTCACTTAAAAAAATTTCAAAATACAATTTTATTACCAAAGCACAATTTCGTTAGTAAATTTTATTGTGAAGAAGATTAGGATGGTCAAAAGTCTCTTATAAGTAAAGGTAGGATGGACTTTCCTCACGACGTCTATCCCACTCAATAGCACCAACCTTTTTGCCTCCATTAGCTGACAAACCCCCATCGCCATCAACCTTGCTAGCCCCCCTAATCGCGTGATTGACGTCACTAACCAATTGCGCGTGCCTCTTGCTCCACTTGGCAGGCGCGATTTCAGCCACATTGTTGTACCCAACTGCCATCCTCACCACCCCCTTTGTTTGCCTTGTTGTTGTGTGTAAACCAACCATCTTCCACCGCCGTTGGGTTTTGCGATTTAATTATTTTGGAGCTTTTTTGAAGCATTTTGATAGTTGTTTTGGTGTTGTTGGTGTGTTGAGTTTTGTTGGCTTGATTGTGGGTGTTTTTCCTGGTTTTTCCACCTTCCTTAGCCATTCCATCTTCTTCTTCTCTCGGGTGCACACCGAGAACTTGACGAAAAGCCCCAGTCAGTGCGCGCAAGCCCAATGCACGTGAGCGCCAACTGGTGTGAGAAGGATATTTTTGTCTTTAGAATAAATATCACTGTATTTAACGAAAATTATTAATAGAATATAACATATGGGTAGTAAAGTTTATTTTGAAACTTTTTGGGTGAAAAAGTATCATTAGATCATTATTTGGAATAAGACTATATATATAGGGGTGAGCATGGGTAAAGGATAGAATTGAAACCGACAGATTCCACCCACTAGTTTTGGGTAGGAACCGGAATTAGCCCTATTGCTATTAGGGTCCCGTTCCGATTTTAAAAAATTAGAATCGAGAATTCCCAGGTCTAGTTTCAATTCCTACAGTGCTTGAACTGGAATCGAAATTGAGGTTTGGGTACCAGATAGGAATTAAGACTAAATTGTAATTTTTGTAAACTATTGGGGGTGTATGAGTAATTTTTTAGGGATGTACTTGTTATTTTTTAAAAAGTTGATTGAAACTAAAAACTATGTTTTAGGTTCCGTTTCTAGGTTTCTAGAAATCGAAACCGGCCAGTTCCTGTTCCGATTTCAAATCTTAGGAATTGGTTGGTTTCGGTTCTGCTTCCTTAAAAAAATGCAGGATATCTGGAACTGATATATACCCGAGCTTCAATATTGGACTTTAACCCTAATGATTGAATCAAAAAATAATTTTGTGAGCAATTAATAAAATTTCAACAAATATATATATCTATAATACCAATCTATTTGACAAAAGAGAATTACATTAATTTTTTATTTTGAAAAGTTAAAACTTATTTTAAATAATATTGACAAAATAAAGAAAGTTGTTTTATTAAAAAAAATACTTTTTTATCAGAAAAGAAAAGTCAAATAACAAATTTTGATTGGGTTTAATAATAATTTGACCAAAAAAGAGTTGACGTGGCTTGAGTTTGAAGGTTTTCAACTAGAATTTGCATTTGCATGAAGTCACAGGCTTTTTCATTCACTATGTGCCGCGCACGTTGCGCCCCTGTATTAGCTCAAACACTCTCAGTAGTTATTCATAAAGTAATAATCGACTGTTTTTTTTGTTTTCTTCCTCGCACGAGGCGTTACTTGTTCGACTAAATGTCTCACTGAACCTTTGATCTACTTAATTTACAGAAAACGCTGCTGTAGAAACATGTGGAGGCGCGTGGCTTCACTTTCTCCTTTGATCTCTTCCTCAATATCGTCCTATCTTAACCAGGTAACCATCGTCAACTCACGGGTTTCAACATCATCCTCTCTTAAATTACATTTTTTTCTTTTTTTTTAAATCTTGATTTGTTGAAGCTTATCTGGGCTCTCATTATTAGTACAAATGATGATGTTTACGATTCATTTTTTTTTTTTAATTAACAGCGAATATGAATGTTGCTAATATGATATTGCGCCAAACTGTAATGAATATGTTAATTATGATGATTTTACTTGCGTCTGCGCTCTGTTGCCACTCTAAGAAACCTGAAACGCCTTATTGAATTTGATATTAAGCTTGAAGGCATTATGTTGGATTATTAGAAACTGTGATTGTTATCGGGGTGTAGTTTTGTTCATGACCAAGAAATGAAGATTTTAGATGACGAGAGAAGAATGTTTACAGATTATTATTATTTTGGAATGTGAAGGGAGCGCAATTAAAATGAGTAATTTTTATGGGTTCGCTACAGTTTTGATTTGTTGATGAGAGAAGAATGTTTGTTCCTGATTGTCAATAGTCATAGGCTCATAGCCAATTAGAAATTGAAGTTGCAAATCATATAGTCCTTTTCATTTCTTGCTTTGGTGTTAGCTTTTGCTTCATTTTCATATTTAGATTCTTAACTTCTCTTTACCTTTGATTATTTTATATTCAATGCAGGCAGCTTATAAATTCAAGATATGGGAATCATTTACCACAGATATACCCACTCAGGTATTGAATACTTTGATCAAACTGTTTGGTAAGGTTCAGTGATTAAGATGAGTGGTTACAGTGTGGCTAATGTTCGGTATTAACTGGAATTGGTTCTCACAAAAATATTTTATCATTGTCTACATTGACTATGCCTGTATTGAAGACTTTATGTGGTGGAGCTTCTAAATGCTTTTGTAGCTGAATCCAAAAAACATAAAGTTATTGTGCCTTAAATTTTGATATTACTAAATAAACTTTAAGAAATTTATAAGGAAACAGGGATTTTCTAAAGCTGAGGGTAATTTCAGTTTACTTCAGTTTACAATATAGCTCAAAATATTTTCGTTAGATCATCAACTATTAAGCCTTACCCAGCATCACCAATCAGCATCACCAATTCTCTATGTGGGGATTTCTAGTTGTGCTACATCCCTTATTATTACTTAATCTTTTATGGTTTGGCAGTTATACAACATTGGGTTTGCTGTCTATATATAGTATGTTTATGTCCTGCAATAAGTCTGTTACAAAGTATAAGGTTTCCAAACATCAAATTGAAACTTAAGTTGAACTATGAGAATTATTTTTTTCAACGAGTATTTGCTTATTTTCCTGTGGTTGACCCTCATCCATAGATGTGGGATGTACTGACAATCTTTTGCTCCATCATGCAGGGCATATATAAAGAGCACTTAATTGTCAAACTGGATTGTGTTAATTGTGCTCCTTATTTTGATGCAGGCAAAAGGTGGACTGTTCTCAAAAGGAAAAGCTCCATTCATCACTTTTGTCTTAGGTAATAATTGTATATCATTAGTGATTAATTAAAGGATCCCATATTAATTTTTTGTATGCTGTCATGAAAAAGTACTTTGATGTTCTTAAGGTACCAAATTCATGGTTTAAAGTTCTCATTCCTTAAATCTCAACTAAAGCATATTGGGATATCTAGAAGAAGGTATGGATTTAGATAACTTGTTCCCTGATTTTTGTTAAGGTGGGTCTTCACATCTTTCACATCTTGATAAATCAATTTTCAAGACTGATCAGATTGAAAGAACGTTGATCAGTTTTGGTTACTTAAAAAAATGTTAAAAGTAGGCATGTCCATGTGAAGATTTCCATAGATATTACTTCCAAAACTTTTTGATGCTTCAATATAAAATTTATGATGCGTATATGTGATAGAAACTTTTCTTCCCAAGCTCTCAGGTGGCCCTGGTAGTGGAAAAGGTACTCAATGTGCTAAGATTGTTAACAATTTTGGATTCAAGCATCTAAGTGCAGGAGAATTATTGAGGAGAGAAATAGCTTCTAACAGTGAATATGGGTAATGATTCTCATTCCCATTATTGAGAATTGTTCAATTATAGATACCTTCAAAGTTATGAATCCTCTGAAAATGGAACTGCAATTTCAGTGCCATGATTCTTAACACAATTAAGGAAGGAAAGATTGTCCCATCAGAAGTAACTGTCAAATTGATCCAAAAGGAGATGGAATCAAGTGATAGCCGTAGATTCCTCATTGATGGTTTTCCACGAACTGAGGAGAATCGCATTGCTTTTGAGAAAATTGTGAGTTCCTCTCTCTGTTTCCTCTTTTATGAAATGGGCTGAAGAAAGTTATGTTTTATTGTTTCTTGTATTGGCTTTATTTGGCTATACATATGATGGACATGATTAAGGTTAATAAAGTTTGTTACATTTGTTGAGTACAATGAGCCTGTTAGTGAAGTCATGAGATTCTTCCTACACGTGGCCTCGAGAGAAAGAAAAGGGGGTGGGGTGGTTGGGGTTGAGGAGATATAAGAGTAAATTGGTCCTGATAGGGAGATCTTACGCAGTAATAATCCTGAAAACAAGTTCAAGTAAACCAGTAAAAAGAACCCATATTTATCATTTGTTTAAGGACACTTGCATGAGATGACCAATATTGTTTCTGATGCAGACTGGAGCAGAACCAGATCTTGTTATTTTCTTTGATTGTCCTCAAGAAGAGATGGTGAAAAGAGTTCTGAACCGTAACGAGGTGCTTATCTCTTATACTTTTCCATGTATAGATATTCTGTTGATACCACTCTTTAAGATAACATATTGTTTAATTGCAGGGTCGAGTTGATGATAACATAGTTACAATCAAGAAACGTCTCATAGTGTTCGAAGCATTAAATCTTCCTGTTATCAATTACTATTCAAAGAGGGGAAAACTTTATACGGTAATATTTAGTAATTAGTGAATAGGGGGTCAGAATTTTATTAGCTTATTAGTTATAGTAAAGTTTAACCTGTCAGCTTTTTCATTCCTATTTATGAATTTAATTGGACTGTCAGAACAGACATAGTGTTCAAGGATGTGGATTGGGTTTTCTTATTTGCATTTATTCCCTCTCTTAACCTGTGTCCTCTCTGTCTCACAGTCCACCTGAGTTCATAGAGATCTTTTTCTAAAATAGCTTCAAAATTTGAAAATTATACCTCAGTTGTAGTGACAGAAGGTTTTGCATGCAGATCAATGCTGTAGGTACAGTCGATGAAATATTTGAACAGGTTCGCCCAGTTTTTGCTGGTAAGGTATGTCTCGTGGCATTCAGTGTTTACCTTTTACTTATTGTTTTACTAAGAATATGGCTTCATTTGTCAACCAAACGAACTACTTCTTCCATTGGCTGTGAAAATTTTTATATTTGTAGTTGATGTTGTGATCATACCAGAACACTCAAGGACGGACCTAGGAATTAACTTTAGGGAGTACAAATTCAAAATAATACAACATAAAATAGAAGAAATTAGATAAGTGTGGTCAAATCTATAAACATTAATACATATATAACTTGGTCAAAGCAAAAAATTTAAACCAAATTAATATGAAAAAAATCTTGATTGGGTCACCAGCCCCTACTCATGAATATGTGAGTCCATCCATGAGAACAATTTGTGTCATACCTATTCATTCATCTCAATGCTTGTGATCCCCTTTTGTCTATACCACATCTGGTCTTTGAATGATTTGTTCGCATCACATGTTTAGTAAAAACCATATTTAAAAGCCTCTGAGTCTAGCTGATTCTATTCTGCAGCAGTTGATCGGATGAATTGTAATCATACTGAGTCAAGAGTAACATAAAGCATGGAAAATTCAGGTATTTCTTGCGAGTTAGCGGTGCCCATTTCCCCAACATCATATGATTAATTGCACAACTACTATCTTAAGGAGTGGATATTCTCAGCAAGGATTCTGGGAACTTGTAGATACAAACATCTATCAGACTAGAGGGCAGCAATTTCTTTTAACTCTGTTTACTGCCCTTTCCTTCATGAGGATACATGTACTTAGCATATTCTGCCGGGACTCTCATGCCCTGTTGTAGTTAAGCCCCATCTATGATATATCACAGGCCAAAAAATTCTGAGTGGTTTGAGTGGTATCATTCAACTGATGACCATGAATATTCAATTATCATATCACATATGATGCAATTTCTTTTTCTTTCTCATTTCTTTTGTAAGACAAGGAAGATAAGACATCGAGGATGACAAAAGTTACCGGCGATCTTTTATCTAATTAAATTTAAAGGATCTAATAAATAAGTTTAAATTATTTATTTTTAATATCAAATGGACTGTATTAAGAGCCTGATTGGGTTGACTTATTTACTGGCCGAAAAAACTTATTTAAAGTCATTTGGTTCACTGTTATTACCCTATCTTATTTCTCTATTTTATTCTAAAAACTTAAAAATATATTTGTTCCAATATTTTCAAAATCCAATTTTATTTTACTCAACTCACAAAATATTAATAATTACCTTTCTCGTAAAAATTCTAACTTTACTTTTTCTAAAATACTATTCTAAAAAGTATCAGAATAATGAACTAAACGGAACCATATATACTTTTGAAACATTTTTTTAGGTTGATTGGTTGCGTTATAAAAGTACTTACAGAATTTTAAATAAGTTATTTTATAGCTTACGGGATAAGCTCAAATTTTGAGTTTTTTCCGCAGTGATGAGAATCCAAGCCTATTGTGTTCTTTAAACATACACGAGTGTTTATTGAAGATTCAAGAACCCCAAGTCTTACAAGGAGGACAACATTCGGCTCAAGCACTCAAGGAAGCTTATAAACTTGTCCAAAAGATGTTAAGGGTCCAAGACATGGCACAAACCCTTTTTTGTAGCCCAAGCTATGGAGATCAAATGGAAAGAAGCTTAATTGGTCTAAGTTCAATTTGTGGATGCTACTTGATTCAATTGGTGAAGGAAAATCAAGAAAATTGTAATTAGAGACATAACATTAAATGGGTATGGTTTGCACTTTTGTAATTGCATGGTAGAGAATTATCCCTTAATATTTTGTGTAAGATTTTATTGTAATATTTATATAATACTTGTTAGGGTAATTCTCATGTTTTGTAAAGCCTATATAAAGACCATTCTTTCATAATAGGAAAGAGACAATGAATATTACATGAATAGTGTTTGTCTTGGAGAATTGTTTTTTTTTTAATTCCTTTATCCAAGTTCGGCCAATCTTGATGGTGGATTGATCTTTCAAGCTGGTGGAGTTCCTTTAGGCTTGAATGATCATTGATCATCTTTCTTGTAAGTTATTTTTCCCTTTGGTTACCATTCATCTCAATTCCGAGTTTGACTTGCCGTGTTTGTGATCCCATTTGTGTTGTGTTTGCAAGTAGAATGAGTTTGTATTGATTGAAAATAGATAAAAAGTGTTGCTCTAAGTTGTCAAAAGGGTTGTGTGTGCTTGTGGAGTGTTGGCCAGGTTTGTTTTAGGGTGTTACAAGTAAGTCCTAGTTTAGATTGAGTTAGAATTGGTTGAAGTAAGGTGATATATGAATTGTGGTTGCATGAATTCATATCACGTAACCTCTTTTTGAATTTACTTATTGTGTTGAAATTTCAAATCTATTTTCATTCAATTTTACAAATTTGATTTGATCTATTCTCGTATATTAAACCCTTTTTAATAAATTAATATTGATTTTTTTTTTAACATTTTCTTAATCAAACAATTATTAAAATTTTCAAAAAAGATCAAAAGTTATATTAATGGCCATTTCCGGCCAGAGATCTGGCCAGAAATGGCCAGATCGATGGCCTTTAATGTCTAGATTAGATCTGGCCGGAAATGGCCATATCGGTGCATGACGGTCATTTTCGGCCTTCTGTGCGTCGTTCTGATGGTGGCGACGGTTGGCCGCGGCTGTGGTTGTCAGCAGCGACATGTTGGTGGGGGTGATGACTTGAGTGGGTTGCAATTTGTTTTGAATTCAAGGGTAATTTTGTCCAAAAAGTTAATTAATTAGGGTGAAATAGTAAAAGCTATATTCATGTAAATAAATTTAAAAATAAGAGCATTATTATCCTAAAATTTTATTAATAAGGGATAAAATTGTAACAAAAAAAGATAAACCTAGTAATCTTAGAATACCTAAGAAAATAGAGGTAATCAGATTACCTCCAATATCACTAATAATAATTATTATTGGTATTTGAAGATTACTGATATCTTATATTACTTGACAACCAAACATAGTAATAAAATAATATAGGATGACTTAACCCAAGTAATCCCACGTAACCTCAAACCAAACGCCCACAAATAGTTATCTTACTATATATTAAACTGTTTAAAAGTTTTTATGAATAAAAAAAGAAAATGTAAGGTTCAATATAATATTACAAAACCCAATAAGATGAGTTCCCTCCATATGGTCATCTCCAAAACCTAAACCAAAAACAATGAGTGTTCTACAACCACCAAGCTTCAGCTCTTCCCTAACACTCCACTGTGCTTCCAGAAGAAAGAAAAACAGAATACGAGAACAACAAAAACAGAAGCAAATTTTAAAAAACAAGAAAAACATCTTGTCCTCTTACCCAAAATCATCCCCAACTCCACTGCTAATCACCCACAAACCATTACCCCAAAATAAACTTCAAGCCTTAGACACCCTCATTAAAGACCTCGAAACCTCTATTCAGAAAGGCATTACCATAGACACTGAAACCTTCTCTTCGCTACTCGAAGTATGTTACCAATTAAAATCCATTAATCACGGAATTAAGCTTCATAGTCTCATACCCACATACATTTTACGCAAAAACGTCGGCGTTTCAGCAAAACTGTTGAGGTTATACGCGTCGTGCGGCGATATAGATAACGCTCACCAACTGTTCGATCAAATGCCAAAGAGAAATTCATTTGCGTTTCCTTGGAATTCGCTTATATCGGGATATGCCGAATTGGGTCAATATGAAGATGCCATAGCGCTTTACTTTCAAATGGAGGAAGAGGGTATTGAACCAGACCGGTTTACGTACCCTCGTGCTTTGAAAGCTTGCGCTGGACTCGGGTCAATTCAGGTCGGTGAGGCGGTGCACCGTGGCGCGGTACGTTTTGGATTTGGTTATGATGGATTTGTGCTTAATGCGCTTGTTGACATGTATGCAAAATGTGGTGACATCGTTAAGGCTAGAAGAATTTTTGACAAGAATGATGACAAGGACTTGATTTCTTGGAATTCAATGTTGATTGGTTATATTCGTCACGGGCTTTTAATTGAGGCATTGGATATATTCGGTGGGATGGTTCAAAATGGATTTGAACCCGATTCAGTGGCTATATCAGCCATTCTTGCTAATGTGTCATTAAAGATTGGTGTTCAAATTCATGGGTGGATTCTTAGGCGTGGAGTTGAATGGAATTTGTCTATTGCTAACTCTTTGATTGTTTTATATTCTAATAGCGGAAAGTTGGATCGAGCAAGTTGGTTATTTGGTCACATGCCTGAAAAAGATGTTGTGTCATGGAATTCTATAATTTCTGCTCATCGTAAGAACCCTAAAGTGTTAATGTATTTTGAGGAGATGGAGAAGGATGGTGTCTTGCCAGATAATATCACATTTGTGTCGTTACTATCGGCTTGTGCTCATTTAGGTATGGTGAAGGATGGAGAGAGATTGTTTTCTATTATGAGAGAGACGTATGGAATTAGCCCAAGATCACAACACTATGCATGTATGGTGAATCTGTATGCACGGGCAGGAATGATTGACGAGGCTTATGCAATGATAGTTGAGAAAATGGAGGTTGAGGCTGGTCCAACTGTGTGGGGAGCATTATTATACTCTTGCTATCTTCATGGGAATGTAGAGATTGGGGGGATTGCTGCTCAAAAGCTTTTTGATTTGGAGCCTGATAATGAACATAATTTCGAACTTTTAATGAGGATTTATCGCAATGCAGGTAGGTTGGAGGATGTAGCGGAAGTGGAAACAATGCTATTGGACAGAGGATTGATATAGTAGACTGCCATGTAGAGTCATGTTTTGATATTGAGAAGCGAGAAACGAAACTGGCCCTAAAATCTCTGGCTTATCGAAGAGGAAGTATGAGTTGTGTTAGAAGGGGTAAACTTAAATATTGCTGGTTATTGATATCCATGGGACAGATGAAACACCACTATACTTTTTATCTTCCTCCATCGATCATTTAGTGGATTCTGGGGAAGTTGTGAGTTGCTCAAGGCCCCACCACTCACCAGGTTGTCTGCTGTTCACAGGAGTACCATTGTACAAGAACTTAGAAAGCCTTGGAAATGTCAAAATATTAACTACGGAAAACTCAGTGAATGCATATGGACTTGAAGTAGAAGAAAAAATAATAATGGGAGCAAATTATTGTGTAAATGTGTAATGTAAAGATTAAAGCGAAAAGGATATGTAGCATATGTACTTTTTTTTTTGGTTAGCCACGGGCATTCGGATCAGTTTACGTATACCTTAACTAATCTTTTAGGGCCCTGAAGTTAACAGTCGGGTAAATTTCGGGCGTAGCCATCCCTACTAGTGCTTGGGGGACTCGAATTCAAGAATCCACATTCGACCTCTTTGCTCTTTTATCATCAAGTCATCTAGTGGTGGTTACATATGTACTTTAATGATTGTGTATAGAGGTGGAACAAATGGGCTGAGTAAGGCGAGTCAACCCTAACCCGGCCCGCATTAAAATGGGTTCAATCTGGACCCCTAAAAGGCAGGTCGGGTCGGTTTTAATATGTCAACTCGGCGAGTTAACTTTTTTATTTTTTAAAAAAAAACCCTCCAACCCGCTAGGTTGGGAGTTTTCAACCCGGTAGGTTGGTTGGCTGTTGCAAGCTAACGGTCACTCCGTTGAGTTGGACGAAAAAAATTATTAATATATATATATATATATATATATATATTATATTATATTTTTTTTTTTTTTTTTTTTTACAAATACCATTTTTACCCTTGAAATATGGCCGTTTATAGCAGTTGGAAGGGTCTTTTTCGTCATTTTCCTTTCCCTTTTTTTTTTTTTCTATAAATAGGGTCTAAACTCTCGTATTTTCTTATATCCCAAATTCTCTCATTTTCTCTAATCTCTATTAAATCTTTCAATTATTCTCTTTGTTGTCAATTTGTTCTCATTTTAATTTTTATCAGTTTTTGCAATTTTCAATTCATATTTCCAAATTCTAATTCTCTTTCTTTAATTTTTTATTTCTTCTATATCAATTTTTTTTTTAACTACAATGGATAGATATTTTCATCCAATCGATTCCGATGATGAAGGAAATTATCCTAGTCCCCCTAAATTTACTAACATAAATGCAATAGAATCAAATAGTCTCGCTTTCTTAGTCTCATAATCTGATACACCTCATAATATTCCCCCGATTCCTCCTTATGCTGCTACAACTCCTGGTGGTTCTAGAAGTCGTCCTCGTCCAACTTCGTCTCAAGCAGAAGTGGGTTCATCAACTCTGTCGAAATTGACGACAGGCACACATCATACGTTCAAGTGCATTTCGATAAGTTTTACAAGATAAAAAATGGAGTTCAAGTGAAGAAAGCAAGATGCAAGTATTGTGGAAATATTTATAAAGCTGATTTAAGTATTGTTACTAGTACTTTAAAAAGACATGCTAATAAACATATTACTCAACATGAAAATAGAGAAACCAACCAAACTCAAATAACTAATATGAGTACTACTTGGCGTTATAATTCTGATGTATATAGGGAACAATTAGCTTTGTATATTGCTGCAACTGATCAACCTATTAATATGGTTGAAGATAAATATTTTGAAAGATTTATTAAAAATTTATTTTTTTAAGGATTTAAAAGTTATTCTAAAATTGCAATTAAAAATGATTTAATAAAATTGTTTGGGAAAATGAAATTAGAATAAAAAAATAAAATACATAGTTATCATGTTAGTATGGTTCTAACTGCCAATATTTAGAGTGGTAGAGTTAAATAGGATTATATTTGTGTGACTAGTCATTATTTTGATAACGAATGTAAATTAAATAAATCTTTATTGGGATTTAGATTAATGGATGTGGATCATAGTAGTCAACAAATTTATAATAAAATTATTGAAATTTTAGAAGATTATGATGTTGTTAATAAAATGATAAGTTTAACTTTAGATAATGCAAGTGCTAATAGTGCAGCTATCGATTTTTTTTTAAATTAATTTTTCTTTTTATGACAATTTGAAGTTTTTTCACTAATACTGTGCATGTCACTTCATTAATTTAATTGCGAAAAGTGATATGAAAAAAATTAAAAATAATATTGATAGAATTATGGATTCTTTAGCTTGGATTACTAGTAGTAATAAAAGAAATGTTGAATTTCAAGATGTTTGTATAAAATCAAATATGTCTCCTAAAACTTTTGCATTAGACATGCCCGTTATATGGAATAGTACTTATTTAATGTTTGATTCATGTTTACCTTATGCAAATTTAATTAGCTATTTTGTAGCAAACAATAGAGGTCCTCATTATTTGGTAGAAAATGATTGATATATAGCTAAAAAATTTTATTCTTTTCTTAAATTTTTTTACTAATCCACTTTCCATCTTTCTAGTGTGTATTATCCTACTACTCCATTGGTAATACATACAATTATAAAAATTTCAAATTTATTTAGAAAGAACAGAAACAATTAAATTTTAGCGGAACCAATACAGGCAATAAAATTAAAATTTAAAAAATATTGGAAACTCATTCATTTTCTGTATTGTTTAGGTGCTATATTTGATCCTAGAATTAAAGTAGCAGGTTTAGAAAATGGTTTAAACATATTAACTGAAAATTTACAAAATGAAGCATATGCCAATCAACTAGGAGAGGTAAGAGAGTGTCTAGCATAGGTATATTTACAATATGAGAACATGTATGAGAACTAGCAAAGAAGTGAAATACCCGGGGAAGTTGCATCAGAAGAAACAAATGAAGACTTTGACTCCTGGAGTGCACTTAATAGGCCGAAGAGGATCCGAATCTGAAGCACAGCCCCCTCTTTAGAAGCACCAATAACAAATGTACTGTCCTCTATGCAGTTACAAAGTAATAAGCTTCACCAATATTTGGGAACGCCCGAAGTGTTACCAGCAGATCCACAACAAAGAGCCAACTTTGATGTCTTAGAATATTGGAAAACCAGAAAATGTATTTTTCCGGTATTATCAAGACTTGTCTTGGATGTTTTCTCTGTTTTTGTCTCAACTGTCTCATCCGAACAAACCTTTAGTGCAAGTGGAAGAATTTTAAATGAAAGGAGGACTAAACTTTCACAAAAAATGATTGAAGTCCCCGCATGTCTTTGAGATTGGGAACAGTTGCGCCATCAAGATCAATATAAGGTTGTCGACAAACTTTAATAGAATCATTTCAATTTTATAATATAGATGATACGGATGTGGGAGATCTTAGCCAACCCCCAAATTAGTTGTTTTGTAAATTGTAACTTGTAAATTAATTATCAATTATTACACTCTTTTTTCCTTACCAAGTTTTTGTCCTATTGGGTTTTTCTTAGTAAGCTTTTTAACGAGGCAATAATTGTTTTAATTTCTTATTTTATTTTTTGATAAATAAATAAATCTAATTTTTCTTATATTACAATTTCATTGTATTAAAATTGAATTAATATTTGAAATGTTAAAAAAAAATTAATTTAATTGAATTATTGATATTTGAAAAGTTAACTAAAAAGTAAAAACAATTACACAAAAGAAAAAAATAAAAAAATTATGGGCTAACCCGGTGCGACCGTATCAAAACCCGTCAGGTTAGGATTGGCAGGCCGAGCTGGATCAGCCTTTTTGGCCAAGAGAGGGGCTAGGCCCGGCCCACCAATTCCTATAACCCGCCATGGGCTAGGCTGGGTCGGGTTGAACGGGTTATTTTTCCACGATTTTGTTTACACTTCTAGCAGATAATTCTTTTGTGAAATACACATCTAATTGCCTCACCAACTGATAAAAGAGAAGAAAAGAAAGAAAAAAGTGGCATGTGCATTCTGCGAATATTTATTGAAATGACACGAACATCAAAAGCCTCCAAAGCTACAGAGTAAAGGTTTTCTGATGCTTTATCAAAAGACGTACGTGACTGAGACCAATTTTCAGGTTTCATACTTATCTTAAAATCTTTAATTTAAGTGGACACAATCTTTTCTCATACTTCTCTTCTCTTGTCTTGTCTATAATCTTATATCATATATTCATTTATTAAGATCGTGATTACATAACTAAAGATTCTGATCATAATCAGAAAATATATAAAATTCATTTCCATTGTTACAGTAAGCAGCGCCGGTGATCACGGGAATGTCTTGACCGTTGATGCTGCGGGCTTTCAAAGTCAATAACAATAGTATTGCAAGTAAGACAAATATGTAAAAATTTCAGCCATAATCTCCGATTATGCTCATGTTTAGTGGTAGCCTACCACTTATTTTCAAATTTCAACCTTAAAAACTTTATTTCTTCTTCCAAAAGTCAACAACCGGAATCAATGAGGTGTTTCCAAGTCCAAAATTAGTTATCCGTAGACCATTTCCAACCATAAACAATAAATCAGCGTAACTTTCACATCAAATCGGTGTAATTTTCATACTATTTTCACACGGCATCTCCAATCTATTGCACATAATATTATCTTTCTTTTTATTTCTACTAATTTAAACATAATTTAATTTACTAATTATTTTTATATATACTACTAATAATAACTTTAAAGTTGTGTATTATTTTTAAGTTATTAAAGTTTAATATTTATAACTTTATTAATTATTTTTGTATCTATTAATTAAATATTGAAAATAATAACTTTATTAATTAATAATTAATTAACTACTAATAATAACTTTAAATTAGTGTTAATTTATTTGAAAGTGTTAAAGTTTAATATTTGTATTATAATGTTTTTATTATTTTTTAAATTATATAATTATTATAAAAATAAATTTATAAATAATAATTAAATTAATATAAATATAAATTAAAAAAATAAATAACAAAAATAAAGAAATAAAAAATTTCATGTCGTACTAATTTAATGTGGCTTTTAGTGTTTGGTTGCAATAAAATTTGGACACTATTTTAGCGTTTCTAATGGAAATGCCCTTTATGTCGGTAGCGGGTAGCCTAAGGCCCTAGAAAAAGGAAATTCACACTATCATGCGCTCATTTTAATCATAATATATAGATATCACATCTGTCCAGTGTCCCATACTCCGACATAAAATTTAATGTTTGTGATAAGTTTAAAATAAAGTAATAGAAAATATCTATGAATAAAAATAATATTTACCTTTACTCTTTTATTGAATTCAGTTGATAAAAAATAGATAATGATAAACTCATAACCCAATTTTATAAATTATTCTTCATAATCTCGATAAAATAGTTTATAATTAATTAATTCGTAATTAAGTAGGTAAGACTTATAATAAGTAGATAAGATATATTTATAAATTGATCAATTATAAATTATCACATCAAAATTATAAAAAAAAAGTTTATGGCTTCGTTTGTTTCGCTTTTGGGAATACTATTATTAGTATTTCCAAAAAAGTTAAACAATAAAATATTATTATACCAAAATATTATTCTATATTTTTTAATTTTTTTTAAATTTCTAAATTTATTAATTTAACTAAACACTCCCAAATAGTTTTTTAGAAATTACAAAAATACTCTGGCCACCCTCTGGCGGTGCTGGCCGACTGTCCGTATTTAATGGGTGGATTAAGAGTGTTTTTGTTAACTTTTAATATTTTATTATAGAGATATTTAATAAATAAATAAAAATAAGAGATATTTTTATTAATTTCTTAATTTTATATTGTAATACACTTCCAATTAAACTTTTTTTTCAAAAGGTTATTCTAAAATTTACATTATAAATATAGTATTATCGTGATTAAATATATTATCAAAGTATTAACTTTATTTATTTAATATAATTATTTATTTTTTAATATTAAAGTGGCCCACGAAAAAGCACAAATTGCTCAAACCTCTATAAATACAAACACTTGCACTCTTCATTCCTCACAATCCCATTGCAGTTTTCATCACTCCAAGAAACAAGAGAGTCTTTTGGCATCTAAAATCATGGCAAGAGCCGCTTCTCTTCTTCTACTCCTCTCCCTATTATACTTCACCACCACGGCCATCCCCACTAAGAGCTCTAGTGACACAACCTTCATTAAAACCTCCTGCAAATCCACTACTTACCCCGCTCTCTGCGTCCAGTCTCTCTCAACTTACGCCACTTCAATTCAACAGAGCCCGCGCCAGCTGGCTCTCGCGGCCTTGTCCGTGAGCCTGTCGAGGGCACATTCCACTAAATCATTCGTCACAAAGTTGAAGAAGTTCAAGAACTTGAAGCACAGGGAGATTG
Organism: Pistacia vera; assembly: GCF_008641045.1. Taxonomy (NCBI): domain Eukaryota; kingdom Viridiplantae; phylum Streptophyta; class Magnoliopsida; order Sapindales; family Anacardiaceae; genus Pistacia; species Pistacia vera. The sequence continues at coordinate 1,029,153 of NW_022195586.1, read as the reverse complement.
GAGCTATTGCAGACTGCGTGGAAGAGATGAGCGACACCGTGGACCGGCTGAGCAAGTCGGTTCAGGAGCTGAAGCACATGGGTCAAGCCAAAGGTCAGGACTTTTTGATGCACATGAGCAATGTGGAAACCTGGGTCAGTGCAGCTCTCACTGATGAGAACACTTGCGTTGATGGTTTTGCCGGCAAGGCCTTGAATGGGAAGATCAAGGATTCGATTAAAGGTCAAGTTGTTAATGTTGCTCAAGTTACTAGCAACGCACTGGCCTTGATTAACAAGTTTGCTGCAACATAATGATCCAGCAGGCAGCCATGGATGTGTGGGTGAAAAAGCTCTTAAGATTTTGCCAAGTTTTTGATCTGTCGTTTAAATTTGATGTATAAATTAAGCTTGTTTTTATGTGTTTTTAACAGTTATGTATGTATCATATATTGAGTGTTTTGAGTGGGAAATGAACAAGATGAAGTGTTTTGAACTTTGAAGTACTGCTTTTGTCTTGTGGCTCAAAATAAATCCCTTGATTGAAGGCATAAGGTCCTCAAAAAACACAATTAAATGACCGAATCGAATCAATATGATGAAATTACGAGATATGGTCCCATCTCAATCATAATTAGCGGGCCTAACTTGTATTAGGTAATTAAAAAGAAACACGGAAGAATCATTTCATTTGATAAATGATACTAAAATACTGAATATATCTGAAGATGAGCACAATTGGCTTTTACGGAAAGGGCGGTGTATAAATAAATAAATAAATGTATCGGCAATCGGGAATCGGAACGGGATTGAGACCGAGCAGAAAAAGAGGACTTTGCGTGGGGACTCTGTGTCGACTGCGATCACGTGACTGGGCTTTTTGTCTCCATTTTTTCTCCTATAACTCTATATTATATATATATATATATAGGTATAATGCATTGAAATGACTGGGGATAGGGCGAAAGGGATCGCCTGCACATGGATGATGGGATTGTAACCTAATCAAACAAACTTTTAGTTACAACTGCGCACTATTTTATTTCAATTATTTATTGATATATTACCAAGTGGGCGCATGGGAGATGACTACACGCTGCCAATACCATACCATTCAGTGCACCAGTGTATTTGTATATGTATGATATTTTCGAACAAATATCCGAATTTGACTTTCTACAATGTTAATATAGATGATTATTGAAGAGTTTATTTGATCGTTAACTTCAAGATTTTAAAAATTAATTAGGTTACGTGTAAACTAGTTTAAACATCTCCCATGAAAACAAAAAAGAAAAAAGTTTGATGTATTTTTTTTTTCTTATTTTGTTTGATGCTGCTATTGCATACAACGTTTAATGCGTAATTTCTTGAAAGAAATTCCAATATTATTACATCAATTGCGTTGTTTAATTGTTTAATTTATTATTTACCAGCACTCTGACTCCACTTTTGTTCAGGCTTATCTTCACGGCGGCACGGCTCTTTTTTTTAATGTTCATTCTAGATTTTTTTTTTTTTTTTTTTTGGTTAAATCTAGAACGGTAACTATCAGTTTCTAGATTTTTGCATAGATATATCTTATATAAACTAACTGCATGCGTTTGACCCTACTGTATTAACAGGGCGTTAACTCATTCTCTTATTATTCCAACCATCAAAATATTATCATATAAATAAGTTACTAATATTAGCAGATAATCGAAAGTGCAAACATCAATAGCTATCAAAGAAATAATTGACAGAGTCAGGTAAACTAATTTTCTTCTGCTCTCTTCCATGATTTGATTTTTTTTTTTTGTTTTTGTCTCCCCGTATTTTAAGTTAATTAACTTGAACGTAACGTAACCCTAGTTAACAAAATTGACCTAATTAAAATCAATTTAAAAGAAAAAAAAACATATAATCATATCAATAATGTTTTATTTATAATTGAATCATACAACTAAACCAAAATTAAACAAAATTCATATAAAATGATTCCTCCATGTTTTGTTTTTTATCTAATTGTATGATTTGATTGTAGACATAACATTTCCGTAATCATATATATTTTTTTCTTGATTAAATTCATTAATACAGATTACAGTTGGCATGTAACATGGTTAAAAATCCTTGTTCACATGAAGTGACTGCGTCAACTATAGGCATGGACACCCATCACTCACTCATCATATATATAACCCTCCATACTGCCAAAAAATGATGTTGCCTTTTCTTCTTTGCTAGTTGCAATATCTTTAATGTACAAAATTTTATACATACATTAGAATGTTTCATAGAGTAGAAAACTTACATAAATGAGTCAATTATTTTGAAGAGAACACATGAACAACGGCGTGAGTGGAGAGAATTAAGAAGAATAGCTAACCTAAACGTCTATATCATAGATTAATGGAGAGAAACTGCTGACCTTATTCCCTCGTTGCATGTGATTTGACGCGATGTTTTATCCACACAAAATATGGAAAGTGGAAATAGACACTTCCCTTGTCTCATGCATCCATTTAATTCAATAAATTTTGGGAAGCCATTTGAAAATTGTATCGAATTTCTTCTTCTACCACCTCTCTATATAAATATTTATTTTATATTTTATTTTATATATATATATACAGGATCAGTGGCGGATCCAGGCACTTTTTGGGTGGGCTATGGTCCATCCTTAAATTTTTTTTTTTTTAATATTAATATGTATAATTTATATATTTTGGCCCACTCTAACAAAAATATTAATGGATAAAAATAGTAATGTATAATAAATTTTTATTTTGGTCTACCCTAAAAGAAATTCCTGGATCTACTACTGTACAGGATCATCAAGGAGGTTTATTCACGATTTCACGTGCTGCTTGCCATTGCCTCACATTCTTATCCGTTCTAATCGATATGCACTCTTTTCACGCAATGGAATTAATTGGTTTCTTCCAAATTTAATTCCACATTCGCCTTTGCAGCACATGAAAACTTAGAAATATTGGAATATTTATATTCCAACTGCAATAATAATAAAAATGTCCCCTTCTTAATATAAGAACAGATGTGATCTTCTTTATAATAAGTTTGGCCTTTCCGTTGGTTTTTCTGGGAATCCCTTGATTATAATACATGACAAAATTAATTTAAATAGATGACCCACCGTAAAGGGTAATTAAAAGCATCCTACCTGAAGTAGTGAAGTTAGCTGATTCAGTTACTCCAAGTGATTGCATATACTGGGAGCTAGAGAAACAAAAAAGAAAAATGTACTGAAATCATGCACACACTATAACAAAAGATTTTTGCGATTATTTCTAGTTACAACCAGATACATATTAAACAGAAGAGAACATATATTTAAACTTTGTAGCAAAAAGAATTAAAAGAAGAAAAACACACCAAGAACTATTAAGAGGGTTGAAATTCATTACTAACTCTTAAGATTATTGTTGATAAGAGCCAAAGAGTTGCTTGTTTGCTTAGCAAGATTCACAACGCTCTTCCTGATTTTGTTCTTCACAGATTTGCTAACCTTGTTGCCTTCATCAATTTCATCTGTGCACGTATTCTCATCCGTTAGCGCAGCGCTAACCCACGTTTGTATGTTAGCTATTTGTAAATGAAGACGTGACCCTGTTCCTAAATGCTCCATTTCATCCAACGAATCCTTTAGCTCATCGATGCTGTCGCTAATTTCATCGATGCAATCTTTAACAATTGCTTTCTCTGCAGAACTCAGTCCTCCTTGTTTTGCTATGCTCGACACCAAGGCAGAAGTGTTACGCGCGGTTTTTAGGGTTACCTTCAAGGAAGTTTTGCAGAGCTTTAAAGGATCTGTTTTGATTGTATTGTAGTAGGATTTGAGACTCTTGTAGCAGTCAGCTGGGTATGTTGTTGAATTGCAGGATGTCAGGATGTAGATTTTGTAGGTATTTGAACAAGTTTTATCGGTTGAAACTGCGGCTATTGCAGTTTGCAAATTCGAAATGAGGAAAAGGAAGGCGCAGTGAAATGAGATTTGGAATATTGCGCAAGTTTTTGCTTCCATCCCTCTTAGCTATATCAGAAATTAATCTTTCTAATATTGTTTTCTTTTGATGAGAGTGTGTAGAGAAGATGGGAATTTATAAGGATATGATTTTCAGATGGGAATTTATTTTTTTTGCATGTCTTTTCTATCACGCAACATTTTGAAATTGACTCTTGAAATATAATAATAGAAATTAATGAAATATTTTAGCATTGAAATTGAGATTGCGACAGTTTAGTATGATTTGTACATACTTAATTTCAGATCTTGCACGTTTTGACAGAAGTGGAAGCCGGCTGGCTAGCTTTAGAATAACATCTCATAGAGGTACAGCTGGCTATTTGTGCCATTTTTTTAATTTTTTAATTTTTGTTTTGTTTTGTGCAGTGTGAATGTGTCAACAAAAACACATTATATATTTTTGCAAGCTGTGTAAGCAACAGTACCCACCTGGGGTTCGTACTTCCAAATTTAATTATAATTTTCCATTGTCACGCCTCGACTATTGGAATTTGGAAATATATATGACTATATGAGCACTTACTTATATGCCTTCCCGAGCTCCATGGTAATTTGCTCTTTTCTTATCTTATCATTTGATGCCTCGAGTCAATCAGTGAATGAAAACACTTACGATTAGTTTTGATGGATTAATATAGGAGTCAAAACTAATTCAAGGTTACGATGGAGAGTGTCTTAGAAACAATAATACTATATTCACAAAGAAATCTTACAAAAATTTTCATACAAAGTAAGGTGACAAAAAATAAATGAAAGAGTGAAACAAAAAGTCAAACTTATTATAATCACTTTTCCATTCATTTTTTACCACATTACCCTTTAGATAATTTTTGTAGATTTCTTTGTAAGTGCAGCATTACTTGTTTGCCACATTACCTTATATGAGAATTTTTGTAAGATTTCTTTGTAAGTGCAGCATTACTTGTCTTAGAAATTAAGGTTTTTTCCCTTTAAGACTAGGTTGAGTGTAGTTAGAACTAGAATTATTTTTGCTTTGTTTTATGTACTAGGTTTATGATGTTGTGTACTTTTGTGTATTGTATTCATGAAACTATAATAATTTTTCTTATTCATATATATAAATAGATTATGTTGAATCACGTAAATACCATATCTCTTTAAATGATTTGATTTTAATATTACCTTATTTATCCTCGATATATATTTTCTGCTGTCCATCTCATAACAGTTTTATAGATCCGTCAATATGTATTAAAATCAGAATTAATTATTGTAAGACGTGTTGCCATGTTAAACATGAAACAACGTGTTTACTAAGTTTTAAATTTTTAATATATAAAACTCAAAGGCGGGAGACGGCGTGAGCTGGAAGACTCGATTACGATTAACCAACGGTCGATGGTAGGGCCTATTTTTAGAACATGGACAACCTATTACATCCGGACGCGTGTAATGTGAGCAGTACAAAAAGTCAAACATTTGCGTGGGTAGTCGTGAAGACTTTTGCACATTATCTTAACGAAAAATTGTCACATTAGCGTTGCCGCTGTCTACGGTGATCTTATCTCTGATCTTCATCTTCTCTTCCCCTTAATTTAAGCTAATTGTGATTTTTTTATTTTTTTATTTTTTTTTTTTGGGTAAGTAAGCTTTATGAACAAAAAGAATAAGGTTTGAACAAAAAGAATAAGGTTAGAAAGTAACGCGAACGGCTCATAGGAAAAAAAAAACAAAAACAACAAAGGGACACACACTCCTGTCTCAAGAGCATGCAAGCTCAAATAAAAGAAAAGGTACAAACGCTTGCATAGGAGCACACAGACTCGAAACAAAAACACAAAAAAGGCACAAACGCTCAAAAAGAGCATGTAGGCTCTACAAAAAAGAAAAGGAACAAGAAGTCAGGATCGCCGTCCTTTCTTCTCACTCTTCTTATCCTTGGGCGTCGACAGACTCGATGGACGAGAGGACTGGGACTGAAGCATGAGCCACTCCATGTCAGAGTGGAAGTCCACCTCGACGTCTTCGACAAGGATAGCAAGAACCATGACTAACAATCATTTGCGATTGTCAACAGAATACTCGTCACTCGATTGGTCCCTCGTTGCCCTTTTAAGAGCTTTGTGAGCTAAAAAATCACGAGTTTCGACAAACGGGTTGAAGAAGCAATTTTGTAGTATAAAATTAGTGTTTTCAGAAAAGAAAAGCTTGTTAATTGTTGATTTATAAAAGGAATAATTAAAGTATGTTTTCTTTGACCTATTTATTTTACTTAATATTCTAAAATAAGTGCATATACTTTTTGGAAGAGTTTAATAAAAAAGGGTTTTTGTGAGATGTTATCATTAGTTTCACATTTCACATACATACTATTAAATTGTACGGTCGGTGATGATATATATTTATATAATGGCTGAGAGCATGGTTTTTAAAAACCGAAATGTGTACTTGATACTGTTTTATTTACTTTCGTGTAAAAGAATAATCTTGCGTTGAAGAATTTTAAAAACACATGCTGGGATTACAAGCTGAACGTGGGATAAGAAGACTTATTTGTGATTATAAAAGACGAATCTTGAATTCAAATATATATATATATATATTGATGTGAAACTGATCGAGACGTGCACATTATATATATTATATAAAGATCAAAATCACTTGCTTCTTAATTCATGGAATTTGGTATAATTCTTTCAGCTAATGATGATGATGATCGAATTGATTTTCAAATCCATTACATGATCTTTTTGAAAATCTTTCACGCATTGGTCTCTCGATTGTCCTTGTACACATTCAATATAAACATTGACATAATATCTCAAGTTGCTCCTTCATGTTAATAGGAGATTTTATAGCAAACGGCATATTCTCACCCAAGGTTTAGCAAAATTCCAAGCTGATACCCCTGATTGCATTTATTCCAGATTTTTATCCTTAAAGTAACGTCATTTCCTTTATTTTAATAAATTCTCAACTTTTTACTATAGCATAGCCCACGTTAACATGCTAAAGTGCTCCAACGTTTTCTTTGGCCAAGAAGGGCTCATGTTATCAAGAAAGGGCTCATGTTAATAGCGTCCAAGTCAACGGTTTTTGGCTTTTTTCAGTTGATTCGAAAGTCTAAAATCACTCCCGAAACCACCATTGGACTTCCTACAACCTCCTCTACAAAACCCATAGCTTCATTTGTTGACTTCATTCATTGTTTTCAATTATCTTCAACAGTCACTAACGATGTTAATTTAAGGGGGAAAATTTGAAATAAATGCAATCAGGGGTATCAACTTAGGGTTTTGCTAAACCTCGATGGTAATATGTGATATTTTTATTAAAATCCATTCTTGGAATAGTGGGCATATGTTAATTAAGTTGATGATGAAACCGCCATAGATGATTAGGATACTTAATTTTCACTCAAAATATATCACTATTAATTAGGATTCGCTAGGAGCCAACTAGATGTAATTAATCTTGTTATATATTATATAGATATGAGTTGATAATAACTTGCATATGAAATATTTATGTCACAATCTAGGTTATATGTATGTACATGGTTAATTAATTAGCTAGATATATAGCGGATATCATCATCCATTTAAGTTAAGATCTTCTATAAATTTGAAAAAAACCAAGTTTTATTCTAGTTATCTAAGCATGTGTTAACTTAAACACTTAACAACTGATCATCATCCTTAGTAATTTCAAATTAAGAAGGATGTTTACAAAAAAGTTTTTCTTTCTTTTCCCATGCACACCATGCATTTCATTAATTTGCTTTCAAATGAGGAATTTCAAGAAATCATTAAACAATTAAATTAAAGAAGCATTGCGCTACATGCATTATATATATATATAATTCATATAGATATAGCTACTGGATCAAAACATACACATAAAATAATTTAACTAGTGAGTTAAGTACTAGTATTTGAGTTTATTAATGAAGGCTAAAGCATTGCTGGTTAACTGCGAAACCCTTACAAGTTCCAATACATCCTCTAACAGTGTCCTTAATTTTCCATGCACGTATCTTCATTTGTTAAAGCAGCACTCACCCAAGTTAATATATCACTCATTTTCCATTAAAATTCAGGGCCTTTTAGATCCTTTATTGCTGCCAAAGATTGTTGCAGGTCATCAACCGAGTCTTTTATCGTCTCCACACAATCCCTTATGGCACCGGCTTCTCTAGGCCTAAAGTCACGCCCTTTCGATAACTTTTGCACCAATGCAGAAGTAGACTGCACTTCTTTCAGGCTCACCGACAGGGCTGCATTCGCCAACTCTCTTGGATTTGTCTTTATGGTGGCTGCATAAGATGAGAGTGTCCTGTAACATATATCAGGATACACTGTTGACAGACATGAATTTTTAATAAATTGAATACTTGAATTTAATTTGGATTGTTTTAATCTTGCTGGAAGCATCATGTTGTAGTAGAAAAGAGTGACAAAATGAATATGGAGGCAAGGCCATGGCAAGAGTATAGATTTGAACATGTGAAAGATTCCATGACAGCGAAGTAGGATATATATTTGAATTAATGGATGGTGAGAGAAGGGTCCATATAATGTCACCTCTTATAGGGTAATATGACCTAATTTAAATGCAATTGTGGGGCACAGTTTCTTCAATTATTAGATGGGTAACAGAAGACTCCACTATTTTAGGGCAAAAGAGATAGGGTAAGGGTGAGCCATAAACACTGAAAATGGATGAAGATTATAAGATCAGAAATTGCGAGGAAATAAGCAATTAATTGTTTATCTAGGAAAGGAAGAGATGCAAATAATTATTATCTTGGTGGTCCTCGTCTAACATGCATGCACAGTAGACAAAAATGTTTGATAGAGGCATATCGAAATTCTCAATATCAAAAATGAAATAATTACTAGAAAAAACAAAAAATAATTTTTCTCATAACCAATCAATTCATAGTATGTCGTTTTTTGAATTATTGGAATGGAACAAAAGCAAGAGATAAGGACTGTGATAGACACAATTATTTAAAGGGGGAGGAAAATATTCCAATTTGGATTATGGCATCATAGAAGAAAAGAAAATATAGGGACGGTTTTATGAGAAGTTAATTAATTGAACAACATAGAAGAGCATACAGCTAGTACTCATAACATAATTGCGTTCACGTACCTTCTAGGTGTCATCAATCCTAACATATATATAGTTAAACAATAAAAGGGGAAGGAAAATATTCTAATTTGGATTATGGCATCATAGAAGAAAAGAAAATTTAGGGACGGTTTACGAGAAGTTAATTAAATTGAACAAGATAGAAGAGTATACAAAGATAGTACTCATAACATAATTGTGTTCACGTACCTTCTAGGTGCCATCAATCCTCACACACACACACACACACCCCCCCCCCCCCCCCCCCCCCCAAAACACACACACATATAGTTAAACAATAAAGATGAGCTCATAACCCAATTTTACAAACTTTCTTTTATAATTCCAACGTGACCGTTCGTAATTAGTCAGCTTGTAATTGGACAGGTGGGACCCATAACAAGCAAATGAGACTTATTTGCGAGCTAATTAATTGTGAGCTGCCACATCGATGTTGTGAAAGAAAGTTTGTGAAAATAGGTTGTAAGTGCAGTATTGCCCACAGTTAAATTTACACTTCTCACAATTTTCAGTATTATGATATGTGACTGTTATTAAGTATTTTTAGCATTGAACATATATAGATTAAAATTTGAGAGCCTTAACCACACATTTATAGTGGCGAAACTATTAGGAGATCGCACAGCAGAAAACATACAGTCAAGAAAAATAACATTAGTTGAAATCACACCACATAAAGAGATACAATATTTATGTGGTTTGACATAACCTGCCTACATCCACGAATGAGAGAAATCCACTATAGTTTCATAAACACGATATCAATGTTTTAATAACCAACTCGGGGTGAAACCCATCAAAGTTGCCAGGTCTCGGGTTGACCGATTTAACCAATTTGACTCGCCAGTCAAATTGGGTGTCCAAAAGTTTAAAATTTAGGAAATACACTCTTAAAAATTATATTTAAGTCCCTACAAATTTGAAATTAGCAAACACACCTCAAATACAAATCAACGATCGACTAGTTGGTGGTGGCGACACACCAAAAGCAATCCCAATCATCCCTTGAGCCATTCCCTAGAAAATCCGGTGTTAACAACCTAGGCTAGATCTCATCACCGCTGGCGTTGACAACCCTCCCCATCACCATGAAAATACTCCCCTCAACCTCTTGAGAAAAACCTATCTCACCCATCCTCGTTCGCCTTGCTAATCACTAGCAACAGTTGACTGTTGTCGTCATAGGTTTTTTCGATTTTCGGTCGATTCACTCATCAGAAATCACTTTCTTCACCATCATTGTACTCACCGACCCTTCATCTTCAAAACCCCTAACCTCAGGACCTTCAATTATTCGTCAATCATCATCTCAATTTCTAGGGTTTTCAATGAATAGGGAAATTTTTAATCCGATTCGATGAGGGCCTGGGTCTCGATTGAATTGGTTCAACCGGTTGGGTTTTAAGACATTACACGATATACAAGAGTACGCAACACCATAAACCCGGTACAATTAACAAAGTGGAAACAATCATAGTTTCTAACCATGCTCAACCCAGTACCTAGAGCGGAAACATTCCCAGTTTCTAAGACACTCTCCCCATGGTGTTTAATAACACTTACATCAAATACCCTGTGTTTACAATTATATTTTTTATTAAACATTTTTCTTAAAGACATACAATTTAAGAATAAATAGGAAAGTGAGCCACAATATCCCAACATGAACTTCTTATCAGAGATTTTGTAAAAAGCCCAACTGACATTTTATAGTATTTGATGATGTATATTGACATTCGCTTACTACACAATTTTGTTTGCTATATATTCATACTTTCTGAAACTATATATGTATTACAAATATTTGCCCTCTTTAATTAAATGATATAGAATTTTTATGTTCTTTCATTTGATTCAACTATTTTTTTTTTTTTTTTTTGTTACCGGGGGTGTTCGGGCCACTTACGGGCACCTCAACTAGTCTCCTAACCCCGAACAAGGCTTCTAAAAGGAAGGACAAGCCCTATGGTCTGTGGTCAACAATATTAGCAACCGCTCTTGTGATTCGAACTTGAGACCATAGGGGGAGCAAACCCCTTGGCCTAAGCTTTTACCACTCGGCCAACCCATTGTTGGTTCATTTGATTTAACTATTTGACCTCTACATTATAGATCGTCTATATTTTTATTTTGATAATCCATTCAGGAGTCTATCCACCATCACATTTCCTTTACTTAAAAAAAAATTGAAGATTATTTCAAATTCAAGAAACCCAAACAAGAGAGAGAGAGAGAGAGAGAAGAATGGTTATTTTCACAAGGTTTTGCAAATTTCACAGACTTCTACCACTAACTAAAGATTGAGAAACACAGTATCAAAAAATTATCTTGTGGGATTTAACTTTGCCCATGAATTCCTATACACCAAGGTAAGTTCTAATTAATTAAAGGAATCAAAATAACGCAAGAATGGTACTAGGTGACCCAATAGTTTGCATTATTAAATAATTTTTTTTTTCTGGGAAAAGGTAAATAATTATAAAAGAAAGAAAAAAATGTACAAATATATGAGGGGCATACCCAACAAACAAAACAAAATCAGTCTAGCCGGCATCAAAGGGCTCTAAGGGAAGAATGTCATACTTAGAGGCTAAGTCATAGGCTCCATCTCAGATTAAGGTGAAAATCTCATAAATGACAATATGTCAGAGTCTTGCTCTCATGATTGAACACTCAATTATTCCTTTCATACCAAAGAAAATAGACTATGGCAGAGAGAACGGGCCGTGCTAGGAGGTGCCTAAAGTTGCCTCTATATCAAAAGTGAAGGATTGTCCACTAGAGAATAGAGGGTCAGGAGAAAGGAGGCCAAGCCAGGAGGGTTTTAGCATACACCTCTCCCCAAACCGATGCAGAGAAGGTACAACTAAAAAAAAGGTGCTCTTGGGTCTCAGATGCAGAGCTGCTGAGAACACACTGAAAGGAAGCTATGAGATCGTGGGCCTGTAGGCAATCCATAGTGTGTTTAAATGATGTTGCTTTATCAATTCCATTTTTGCTTTGATGTTCCTTTTGAACTAACACCTTTTCCATTATATATATATATATATATATAATACTATAAAATATATATAGTATATATATATATAAATTAGTTTCCAGGTCTCCTAAGTACCAAGCTACATTACCATCATTATTAATATGCGGGTCAACCTATGAAACATTTTCCCACTATGATCACGCAACATGTTCAATCCATTTTTAAAAACATCATCATTATTATGCTGAAAAAAATCAAGGCTAACTTAAGCTCACGCCAGCAAGGGCCAATCAGAGTTCAGGAAGGCTTTGTGTCGTCCAGATGCTGCCATGTCACACAAGGACGGAAGAAGTAAGGCTGTCATCAACGTGGCAGGTGAAAGCTTGGCTTGTGAGTGGCTAGGAATTGTCCACCTGCCCAAACCCTACGCGATTTTAGGATATCTCCTGTACGGTCAGCCAATAGGAAGCGAGTTAGGAATTGTACCACACCTACCCGATTGCAAAATCATGATTATTACCTTGAATCCCTCAACTATAAATACAAGGCTCCTCTCTCATTTATGGGATCTGTTCATTTTTAATCTTCCAAGAGCAGACTCTCTCTCTGTATTTAAATTCTCTCTCTATATTTAAATTCTCTCTCTAGATTGTAACTCAGCTCGCTGCTTGTGACTTGACTGTAATCATCCATCAATACAAATATAGTGGACATAGGATTCACTTTTGAGCATCCGAACCACTTTAAAAATTATCTCTTGTTTACTCTTTCGTTGCACATTTCTATAATACGTGTAATTTCTAAGTCCGCTTAGCACTTTACACATGTGAGTCGTTGGTGTCAAAATCAAGCATCAACAGTTTGACACTAAAATCAGGGCCTGATTTAGTATCCATCCTTCATCAGGAATCTCTGATCGATCAGTCCTGTCCATCAACAAATGGCTCGTGGTTTTGAAACTGAGCGAACCAGCCTCGATAATGAGGAAATCCTCTAGGTACAGGATGACACTTCTCCCGAAGTGCCTCTAGTCTAGCAGAGTACCATGGCGGGTATTCCTTCGAGCTCACAACTTGACCTAGCTGTGATGGATTACCTGGAGAGGTTCAATAATACTCTTCAAACAGTTAGCCGAAGGTTAGACCGTTTAGATCAGGTCATACCACTAGAGTCTGACGAGGCGGTGCCACTGCCAAAGACACTTGCAGGTCGCACAAAAGCGCGTAAAATTAATGGAAAGCAAATGGCGAATAGTGGGCTGAAGGGCTCCAAGGGGCTAGCGAACACTGGTCGTGCAACGGGTAGAATACCCTGTTAGGAAACGATCCAGTTACGCAGCGAAAAAACAAAAATATTTATGACATGGATCGTTCTATATAACCACGATCAGGGTACAAATTTACAGTTTATATATTAAATAAGAATCTGCAGATTTTAGTTTAGAGTTTAAGAAATCATACGCACGTTTGGAGGCTCCTCCAACTTGTCTCTAAACGTATTTTGCTACCGACCCAAGTGTAGGATCAAACCAATGTAGTCCATGCGAAGATAACCTCAAGAAACTAGAAAGAGATTTGCTAGATCTTTTTTAACCTTTAAGAACCAAAAGAAATTAAAGTGTATTTGATTTTTAGCAAAAAGCAAAACCGGCGTGAGAGTGTTTCAAGGGGCTGGAGTGTTTCAATTGTGAATGAAATGAATGAATTAATTTATTTCACAAAATGTGCACTTACATAGTGCACACCATACCTATTACATCATGGAATGGGCTTGGGCTCCAACTCAAACACCCCTTGTATCCAAACATCCCCTTTAAGATATTTTTTAATTTTAATTTATCATTATCTCAATTAAATTAAATTGATATATATTTATAATATATATTAACATTTAACAATAATGATAATTTATTTAAATATATGCGAACACATGTTTAAACGTAATCTCACTTATTTAATTTTAATCTCAAATTAATAAAGGCTACGACCTCAACAAATTTAATTACACTGTGAAATTACCAAAATACCATTTCGCCTAAAAAGATGAAAATGCCATTCTTCTAAACTGGTTCTTAAATTATCTTCTATGTGTGTGACCTGTAGGCTCCTCATCATACCGGTAGTGTGTAGTATCCTGATTAACATTAATTAATCATCTCACTACACGCATACCAAGATTGACCCCTAACAAGACATCATGGCCACCCGATAGATTTGGATTCAGTGAAGCAGCTACCTGTCAATGATATTGTTATCGTATAATCCGATCATTTCATCATCCATTATCTCGACGAGACCGAGACATAGAAATAGTGTCAACCTTCGGTTACTCTCGATATTGTGTATTTAGTTACTGGACCAATGACCTGTATTATAAACGGGATAGAGCAACAACTCAATCCCACTGTGGCTACAATTTTAGTGTTATTGCCATTTACTGAATTGCACCATGAGATAACTTCTCCTGTACCTGGGAGTGATGAATCCTCTGTCTATCCACCATAGTCTTGATACACTCTTTAATGTAGCAAATCACCACCGTATTGACAGCTCTGAATAGAACTGTGTTAGGTTAGTGTCAAACTACACCAATTGGTGCACAAGACGCTCCAGTGATCTCAAGTCTAAGGATCACATGCACCACCATTCGTTAGAGGATTTGTTTCATAGACACTGGGGTTACCATCCATATGGAATCCTCTGGTGGGTCAGTCCAGTAAACTTGCCTACAGTAAGCACCCATGTGCTATACCAGGTTGTCACCAAACAACCTTGATAAGTGAGATCAGTCACTACCTTTCGACAGGGTCGTTCAACACTATGATAGCCTTATCGTATTATCTGTGCCCTTTACTTCAGAATAATACTGGGGCTATGGACGTTTCTAGAATGGCCACCATATATGCTCATAGGTTTCTCACTATCAAGATTTGAACCACTTGATACTCTCGTCATGGTTCTACCATTCTAAGGACATATATCAATACATACAATGATGATTTACACGATATAGTATAAAATACATTTTATTGATCAATGAACATTATTACAAAGAGTCAATTCTACAATAATTGATTGGCTCTAGGGCATCTACTTTAACATACTTGTGGCATTGTGACTTGATGACATGTCGCAGCATGAGTTGTCTCACGCCATGTCGCATGGGCATTCCCACAAGAGTGTAAGGCAGGGAGATTCCCAGTATCATCGAAATGATGATCTCGACCGTCATCATGCAGGAAACCCTATCATCTGTGGGTCGATTCTGACTACCGTGGAGGTCGAGAAAACTCCCTGAGCCATTCGTTGCCTTCACACGGCTCCAGCCAGCGTGTGTCAAGGTTCGCCGGAGCTTTCGGCCAAGTTGAGGAAGAGCCTGATTTGCGATCTTTCCTCAACCGCAATCGTGAGGGTCGAACCCACGTTGCGGAAAGTGATCCTCAATAGCTCCACTACCTCAGATTAAGGAATTACAACGAGCTTTGGATCAGCTTAAAGCTTAGTAGAATAGGTGTGGGAAGGTCACCGAGACATCTCCATTTTCTCTAGTAGTGTTAGCTATTTCTCTCCCATCGAGATTTAGAATGTCCGATATGCAAGCGTTCGATAGAAATTCTGATTCGTAGGATCACCTTTATGAATTCAACGACCTCATGGAACTCCACCAAGTCTCCAACTTGGCCAAATATTGCTACTTGGCAGTAACTCTGACTGTCCATGCCAAGCGTTGGTTAAGATCGCTTCCCGCAGGATCTATCAGCTCGTGACAACAAGTGAGCTCGTCATTCTTGAGGCACTTCTAGGCGAACAGGAAGTTCTCGATACCGTTGAGCTATCTAAGCAACAGATGGCAGGAAAGGAATGAATCCCTCCAGTCTTACATAGACAGATTCCACAAGGAACTCCACAAAGTAGCTCACAATTCCGAAGAGTCCATTCGGACCCTCGTTATTGCGGGGGTTTGCCTGCAGATTGACTTGTGGAAAGAATTGCAATCTGAGGATGATGTTTCCCTCACTCGCTTTTATGACCTTATTGAGAAGTATCTCCGAATCGAAAATTCTATGGTTGCTCTTAATCGCCACGACCTCGGTCCCTTGACCAGTGCTCCCAACCGGGGGGAGAACAGTAGAAGGGTTGATCGCAGATGGGCTAATGATGATCAGTAGAAAAGAAAGAAGCAACGATTTAAGCCCAAAAAATCTTATGCCTAAGTTCCTCGTCGCGATCGCGACAAAATTCAATACACTCATTTGAATGTCTCAGTGTCAGCTATTTTGGATAAGTTAGAAGAGGCCAGCCTACTCGGAGAGCCAGAGCCCATAAAGAATCCCCCCTCAGCCAGGAACAACAAAAAGTATTGCCACTATCATCAGGATAATGGGTATCACACCAATGAGTGTCAGGCTCTCAAGCAAACAATTGAAGACCTTATCAAACAGGGGCACTTCAAGGAGTATGTTGATGGTCCGACTCTCATTCGGGAAAAGAATCAAGAGGAATAAGAGAAAAAGCATCGTGGTCGTAAGGGTCTCTATTGTGCGGGGATGATCTTTGGATGACCACACCTTGTAGGGAATTCTCGAGGTGTTCAGGAAATATACGCTCGGGAAGCTCGTCATGACCCCATGAGTGTGATGAGCATGGCGTTGCGACCTGCTAAGGTTCGCAGGGAAGAAGGGATTACATTCTCAGAGAAAGACGCAGTGCGATTGCATCATCCCCATGAGGATGCACTTGTCATCACGCCTAAAATAGGTTGGTGTCAAGTCCACAGAATGTTTGTGGAAAATGGAAGCATTGTAAATATTCTGTTTTAGCGAGCTTTTGAAAAAATACAATTGGACGAGACAAACTTGAAGCCTGCCTCTATCCCTTTCTTCGATTTTACTAGGGATCATTTGATTCCTAAGGGAACAATCACACTTCCCGTCACTTTGGGTGAGGCCAACAAAGTGACTAAGATGATAGAGTTCTTGGTAGTAGACTGTCCATCCGCCTTTAATGGCATTCTGTGACGACCTCTACTACAAAGTTTCAAGGCCGTCACCTCCATCTATCATCTGAAAATGAAGTTCCCCACTCCGACGGGGATTGGAGAAGTAAAAGGATTTCAACGCGAATCTCGCGACTGTTACATAAGAGCAGTGCAGATGGCTTGCAAGGGAAAAGGAAGGACAACAGGCATCCCCGAATAGGCTATGGCAATCAGCAGGATCGAGCCACAGTCCGTCCTAGTAGAGGACAACATGGATTCTCGCATCCAGGAGTGCCCTCATAGTGGGCTAATTGAGGATTTATCTAAGATATCAATCGATCAAAATGAGCCGACTCGAGTGTTGAGAATTGGGAGTAATCTCAACCCCCCAGCTCGCCAAAAGCTTAATGAGCTTCCTTAGAGAGAATGTCGATGTTTTTGCATGGACTCATGCTGATATGATTGGGATTAGCTCGAATGTGATATGCCATGCACTCAACATTGATAGTGCAGTGAAGCTGGTTCTCCAGAAGAGAAGAGTCATGAACTTGGAGCGCTATGCTGCCTTGAAAAGTGAGATAGATAAGCTCCTTTCAAATGGGTTTATTTAGGAGGCGTGTTACTTGAGTTGGGTTGCCAATCCAGTTTTGGTAAAGAAGCCCAATAGAAAGTGGCAAACCTACATCGATTTCATCGAATAAAGCCTGTCCGAATGACAGTTTTCGCTTGCCAAGGATTGACTAGCTCGTTGATGCCACCTCGGAACACGAGTTGCTGAGCTTTATGGATGCCTACTCGGGGTATAATAAAATCCTGATGTATGCACTTAACAAAGAGCATACCTCGTTCATTACAGATTGAGGACTGTACTGTTACAAGGTCATGACCTTCAGCTTGAAAAATGCTGGGGCAACCTAACAGCGGCTGGTTAACCCTATGTTTTTCAAGCAGATTGGAAAGTCGATGGATGTTTATGTCGATGACATGCTAGTCAAGTCACATGTCGCTTCAAATCACATAGCGCATCTCGCTGAGATGTTCGACGTGCTCTGAAAGTACAAGATGAAGCTCAATCCTTTTAAGTGCTCATTCGAAGTATCCTTAGGAAAGCTTTTGGGGTATATGGTTAACCAAAGGGGAATCGAAATCAACCCGGAGAAGATCCAAGCTCTCTTAGATATGAAAAGTCTAACAAACCGAAAACAAGTTCAGAGCCTAAATTGGAGGATAACGGCTCTTAGTCGCTTCATATCGAGGGTAACAGATCGTTGCTTGCCATTCTTTAATATACTTAGGGCTAACAAAAAGTTCGAGTGGACTCCAGAGTGTGAGTAGACTTTTCAAAGTATAAAAGAACATCTTGAAAAGCCACCTCTTGTATCCAATTCTATTCCTCTACCTATCAATCTCTAAGTATGCGGTGAGCACAACTCTCATTCGAGAAGAGGGCAGAGTTCAGTGGCCAGTGTATTACGCAAGCAAGCGACTACTGGATGGCGAGATGCGATATCCAAAGATGAAGCGATTAGCTTATGCCCCACTGATCGCCTCCAGGAAGCTGCGACTCTATTTCTATGCCCACACAATCCATGCTCTGACCAACTACCCGTTCAGACAAGTTCTTCAAAAGCCGGAATCTTTGGGTAAGTTACTTAAATGGGCAATGAAATTGAGTCAGTTTGATCTATATTACAGACTAAAGACAACAATCAAAGGGCAGGCTGTTGTCGATTTTATTTCAGAATTCTCGTACCAGCCAAATTAAGAATTCGAACAGTCAACAAGCGAAGTCATCTAGGAAATCGTTAAGAACTTATTGACTTGGAGCCTCTATGTCGATGGTTCCTCAAACAGAAAAATAGTTGGAGCAAGTCTTCTATTTCTCAGTCCTGAAAGGACTCACATTCATGGAATTCTTCGATTTGGGTTCCAAGCTACGAACAACGAGGTCGAATATGAAGCGCTGCTTATTGCTTTGTGACTAGCAAGGGAAATGGGATCGCATGCGATCAACATTCACAGCGACTCCCATCTGGTTGTTAATCAGATTTTGGGAGAATATCAACCTAAGGAAGAAAACATGATCAACTATCTGAGCTAAGGCCATACTCAAGCCTTTCAAGCCCTTTATGATCAAGCAAATCTTGAGAGACAGTAACTTTATCGTGAACGTCTTGGCAAGGATAGCCTCATCGCTAGACTTCGATGTGCAGGAAAGCATTCCAGTTTGGTATGTAGAGATTTTTAGCATCAGCTTGCCTGAGTAGACCTTAGCTGCAACAGAATCTACCTCTTAGATGACTCAAATAATTTAGTATCTCCGAGATGGGACTCTGCCTGGTGACAAGACTGAGGCAAAAATTCTGCGCACCAGAGCTTCTCGTTACACGCTTATCAGAGATCAGTTGTACAAGTGAGGGTTTAGCACCCTTCTCCTCCAATATGAAACCAACAAAAAAGCAGACTATATTATGAGGGGGATACATGAAGGGACCTGCGGTAATCACACCGCCGCATGATCCCTCACCAATAAAATTGTTCACCAGGGATATTATTGGCGTCTAATTCTGGAAGACACTTTCAACTTTGTGAAAAAGTGTGACAAGTACCAACGGTTCGCGAATATCTCTCGAGCTCCTTCCCATCAACTGACAACAATGATCAGCTTCTGACCATTCTCTATATAGGGAATTGATCTCATTAGACCCATGTCGACCAGAAAAGGGAGTGTCAAGTATGCTGTGATTGTAGTGAATTATTTCACCAAATGGGTCGAGGCTGAGCCTTTGGTCACAATCACTACCAAGAATCTCAAAGACTTTGTCTTCAACAATATAATGTGCCACTACGGGATTCCTCATGCACTCATCTTTGATAACGGAAAGTAGTTTGACAATGAGGAATTCAAGCAGTTTTACAATGAGCTAGGGATCTATAAGAAGTTTGCCTCAGTCGCAAGATCGCAAGCCAATGGTCAGGTTGAAGCTGTTAACAAGACCATCAAACACACACTGAAGGCCAAGCTTGGTGCTGCCAAGGGCAATTGGGCCAATGACCTCCCAGAAGTTCTATGGGCATATAGAACAACTCCGAGAAGGGCGTTTCCGAGAAGCTCTACTTCAGAAACGCCCTTCTTGCTACTGTGAGGCTATGATTCTAGTGGAAGTAGGGATTGGTTCACTTCAAAGAGACTTATTCAATGAGACAGACAATGAAGCACTTTTACGTGCAAGTTTGGACCTAGTTGAAGAATGCCACCACAATGCTCGGTTAAGGATAACATCTTACCAGCAATGGGAGAAAAAGTTCTTTGACTCTAAGGTTAGGTGAAGAGACTTTCAGGTCGGCAACCTGGTTCTAAAAGAAGTCCTTCTCGGTATAAAGGAACCAAGTACGAGGTATTGAGACCTAACTGGGAGGGCCTATACTGCACCGTTGAGGTAATACGACTTGGAATGTATCACCTCAAGAGGTTTAACGGTTCTGAAGTATGTCGAGCTTGGAATGTTGAACATCTTTGCAAGAATAAGATCATTTTGCTTTTTCTTGAAAGACTATTTGTGTCATGCTCTTTTGAATGATCTTGTTCGTTACCATATTTTTACAAGTTCCATGATCAGATGTATAATATTAGTCTTGTGAAGTGCTCGAATTTTAAAAGTACTATCGCAAGTGGCCGAAAACGTTTCTTTTATATATATGTCTAAGTAAATACAATGGACAGCCAAAAAAAAAAAAAAAAAAAAAAAAGTCTAAAGGAAAGCTGTGAAAAACAGAAGAGGCAATCACTGGTCCACGCCTCCAGGGTCTCTAAGTGTGACGTCTGTATCCAATGGTTGGTTGCAGACCACCCGATCAGCTACCTGGTCATCAGGGATGTATGCCTCTGACTGGTCATCCTTTGGAAGAGGCTCTCATCCCTTTTCCTCCTCTGCATCATCAGCTTGGGCCATGGAGGGCAAGGATGTCCTAGTATTCATTTGGAAGGTCGGAGAGATGCATCCCCGGATTCCTCGGTCGTAAGCTGTAGATGGCTTGTATTGCCCAGTCAGCAGCTTTCCTCTCGAGTTCAAGGTTTTGCCGCTTTATCTATTCAGTTAATGAAGTGACTCGCCCTTGGAGCAGCTCGAGATGCACCTCCAAAGCCCTCTTCTGCTTCTCCAAGTTTTCCTATAGTCGAGCTCTGTCTTCCTTCGCCTTTCGGGCACGCTCAGAGTTCACCTTCAACTCCTTCTCTTTCTCGCCACACTCTTTGGTGAGTTTGGCCAGTGTCCTTTGGAGCTCCTTATTGTGCTCGCCTCTCTTCTAAAGCTTAGCCTTCTGAAAGTCCACTATACAAAGGGCATAATTTCTCTCTACCAAGTACTGATTCGCTTGAATGTGGACCGCTTTCGCCTCTACGTCCAGAGCCACGAAGTCCTATTTTACCTTGGTATTCTCCTCCCTCAGCTCGTGGAATCCTCAAGTAGAGTCCATATCGATCTTCTGTTGGGCCATATGTAAGGCAAGCAGGGATTGTATGAGAAAAGAAACAAGAGTTAGTCTTTTTTTTTTTTTTTTTCTAAAAATCATAAAAGTTAGCAAATCAACTGATACTAAAAAGTCCTCGACGAGAATAAACTGTTTTACCCGACTTTGTAACTAAAGCGCGGCGGCCACCAGGTCCGCGGGCCAAGAAGCCGCGAACTCCTCAAAGGCCGTAGCTAGTTGGCATTCCAGCAAGGTATACGCCATCGGTTGCAGGTGCTCTGACAGCTGCCTCATGGAATCTAGCAAATGCGGGTTTGGTCCCGGAGGAACAGGCACCTTGTCGACCCGTTGCTTGCCCGCTCTCCTTTGGGTAACTGTGACCTCCCCATCTCCTCTCTCTGAGCTCTCGGGAACTGTCGAAATGCCAAGGGCACTCCTCGGGGGCACCCCCGAGTGAAAAACCTGGTAAGGTTGTGATTCCTCTAACAGCATCTCAAAGCCCTTCAGCTCGGACTCCGACTCCTCCTCGGTAAGCAACTACTTCCTCTTCTTGGTCTTCTGGCCCATGGTTTTTTGCTTCGCAGCACAAGTAACCATGGGCTGAGAAGCTTCTCAAAGTCGCTCCATGGATTTTCAACTTTCGACATCAATCTGTATCCCTCATATGGGGATATCACTGGGGGGTTATCTCGGCTGGCTCGATCGAGTCGACCTAGGGAAATACGAATCTCCTAGTCCTCATCGATGGCTTTGGAACCCTAGGTGGCATGGTCGCTGCGCGCCATGGAAACATGTTAGCGAAGAGGTCACCTCACCAAAAAAAAGTACTAAGTGTGAAGATACTTATGGGCTAAGGGTTCCAAAGATGCTTTCGGGTTGAAGAAACCATACATTCACAAGTTGGTAGTAGTCACGAGCAGTCTTGCGTCAGGACTCTGTTCGGGTAGACGACCGAACGTCACAATGTAGTTAAAGTCTATCAGAGCTGTCAACCTGGTCATCTTATTTTCTCCAAGGAGACAAAAAGTTCATCAATTTCACCTATCGAAGAGGAGCTGAAGAAAAAGGGACAGTTCACAAATCAAAGGAAAAGAATACCTACTCGGCTCCCTAAATTGACAAACACCATCGTATGCAAAAAAGAAAAATTCTGTCTCATATGCCCTGACATTACTGGGGTAACAAAATATTCCTCATTCGATCGAAGATCGCCTCAAGAGATAGAAAAAGTCTTTATCTTTACTCTTATTCAAATAGTAAGTGCATGCGAGCTCTAGCTCCATCAGCTTGCCAAGACCATTTTCGCTACATGCTATATACATAGCAATCACTATCATATCTGCATTAGGCGTCAATTGTAGTGATGCGACCTTGAAGTGGTTGAGGATTGATCTGTTGAAGGGGTGAAAAGGTATCAACACCACACACTTAAAGACCGCCTTAGAGATCGCAGCCATTCTTTTTGGGGGATTCTGAGTTGTGCACGTCCTGTGTTGGTAGACATCTACACTAAGCGCAAACTGGTCTACTGCTTTTTGTATCACGTCTCGGGTGGCCATTGATAATGTCTCTTGCACGAGACCCACTAAGGTGTCCGGTGCTTACGAGCTCGTCCCCTCGGCTGCTTTGGTCCTTGAAGTGTCCATTGCTTCTAAAGTCTGAAAAATGGGTGACATGTAGAGATGACTTAGTCTCCGTACAATGTCCCGTACGATGACGTGTAAGAGCAAAAGGAAACCCTAATTTACCTTCCTTAACCCCTAGAAAAACCCTAAAAACCCTTGAGAATGAATTCCCAATAATCTGTGCCCCAAGTTTTCACTTCCAAAAAAAAAAAAAGTTTTCTTTTTTTACCACTATCTAGAAACATGCATCGTATAGGTTTACCAGGTAGTTTATACCCACCATTACTATAAAGTCAATCTTTTAGCAGAAATAAAAGAGGAAAATGAAGGAGAGTCCTCCTCACCTCTTGACTACTAGGGACGAACTTCCTGTCGTAATGAAAAGTGCGCATCAACTGGAAGAAGAATAGACTGATTTCACAAGTGCAAGAGCTTTGCTTTTCTTTTTGAAAATGTAAGTTCTATGATAAAACTTGAAGCGAACCTGGGGTTTTATAGGGGGAAAGACGACGATTGGTTTCCCTAGCAAGCGACGTTTAGGTGGGATACATTTCTCGCCATTGATTACGACCACGTGTCGTTAATCCACACGAAGAGTAACCTTCACGCTTCGTGGGTGCCAATCAATGTTTCCCTCCATTGGAGTAACCAAGCGTTGGCGCGGTTATCTCCTCCATATTAAATGCGCCCTTATCTGTTTTTAATACTCTGAAAGGGAATGTTGTTTCAGTATAACTTGCATTTAATGCGCATGGCTGACACTTATTGCGCAAGAGATATATCTGTCAGAATAAAGTTTACTTTATTGACCAGACCGGCTGTCAAGCACAACTGATAACATCTAAAGAAATCGTTCAAGTAAAACACTTTTCTCCATATATCAATTTCAAGACGATGTGACCCCTTGTTTTCAGTAAAAATGTGCTAAGTATTTTCAGGTCGTGAGCGACGGATGAAGTCCAAAGTATGTTGGTCTAGCACTGAACAGGGTTCGACCTAGGTCGCTGAGCCTGTGGAGGAAGGCCGCCTCAAGTCGCTTGTGTTATTCTTAGAGACCTATGCTGCGACCTCCTTATAGCTCGATCAAGCGTCACTCAGGATAAGTTAGGTCACGGCATAATCATGAAGTTCTCAAGGTTCAATCCTTAAACCTTAAGAACCGGGGGGCTTCTGTTATGCTTAAAAAAATCAGGGCTGATATAAGCTCACGCCAGCAAGGGCCAATTAGAGTTCAGAAGGCTTTGTGCTGTCCAGACGCTGCCACGTCGCAAAAGGACAGAAGAAGAAAGGCTGTCGTCAGCATGGCAGGTGAAAGCTTGGCTTGTGAATGGCTAGGAATTGTCCACCTGCCTAAGCCCTACGCGATTTAAGGATATCTCTTGTACGGTCAGCCAATAGGAAACAAGTTAGGAATTGTACCACACCTAGCTGACAGGAAAATCATGATTATTACCTTGAATCCCTCGACTATAAATAGAGAGCTCATTTCTCCTTTATGGGATCCGTTCATTTTTAATCTTCCAAGAGCAGACTCTATCTCTGCATTTAAATTCTCTCTCCAGATTGTAACTTAACTCCATGCTCGCGACTTGACTGTAATCATCCATCAATACAAATATAGTGGATGTAAGATTTGCTTTTGAGCATCCGAACCACTTTAAAAATTGTCTCTTGTTTATTCTTTCGTTGCACATTTCCATATTACGAGTAATTTCTAAGTCCGCTTAGCACTTTACACGTGTGAATCGTTGGTGTCAAAATCAAGCATCAACAATCATATAATTATATACAATTCATAAAGGGTATTTTTTTTTTTTTTTCCCAATTTATATCCATTTTATTGAGAATTCTATGACAAACCACATTAACATTTCTTATATATTATGTCAAGTGAAGGCAATGTAGCCCTCCATTCCAATTTAGAAATAAGTATATATAGAAAAATTCTAGTGCCTTAGCAGTCTTCAACTTAAAATTCATTGATCAATTATGATTAATTGGTTAACTAATATAAACAATTGAAAGAAAATCAAATTTATTAATCAATACTTGTAATAAGAAGATATATATGTTTCACTTTTTTTTTTTTTTTTTTTAATCTAAAATGGGAGAAACTTAATCATACAGTTCTCAATTCGACCGAGTACGATGATTGAAGTTGACATGATAGAAACAAATATTCATGAATAATTTAGGGTCCGTTTGGTTTATTATTTTGGATAAGATTTTGGGAATAATATTGAATAGTTGAATAAGGAGTATTACGAGGTAAAATTTAAAAATTTATAAAAAAGCCCCTAGGTTTACTAATTTAATTAAACACCCCAACATATAAAATGCAAAAATACCTCCACCACCCGCAGTGCCAGATTTCGGCCACCACCACCGAAATCTGGCCGAAAAATTGCGTTACGACATAGACCGGTCAATCTGTGTCGTAACGCGTCGTTATGGCCTTTTCCGGTCAGATCCACCACGAATCTGGCTGGAAAAGGCCAGATCTACGGCTTGCTATGGCCGTTGATGGCTGGAAAAGGTCAAAATGACGGCCAGATCTGGCCTTTTCTAGCCAGATTCACAGGCTAGATCTACTGTGGATCTGGCCAGAAAAGGCCAGATCGGTGAACTATCGACTAGTGGTTGTTGTGGTATAGGCCGTTGTACAGATTTCGGCTACCACCGACGATGGTTGCCAGAATCTGACAAGTATGGGTTGATGGGGGTGTTTTTGTTAGTTTTCAAAATTTTTTTTGTGGGGTATTTAATGAAATTAATAAACTTAAGGGGTTTAAAAATACTTAAAAAAATATAATAATATTTCTGCAATAATGTGCCAAACAATATTTGAAGAATAAAATTGGGAATATGGATAGAAATATTGAACCAAACGCACCCTTAAAGTCTTAGCGAAAGTTGAGGCATTAAAGTTTACTTACTTCCCATGCAACTAGGAAACTGACGCCTACTAAATAGGTAAGAAAATGTCTTTAATGCTTCCCTTCCCCCACTAGGAATACTGTAATATTGGGGTCCCGATATGCCTCCCATATCATTAGATGATTGGGGATGCTATGCTAGTTGGATGGTCTAGATAATCTAGCGTTTCACTTTCCTCACAAATATGAAAGGTTTGTATAAAATGTCCAACACCGTGGTGATCTTATTCCTGAGTCTTTTTCATGCATACTTTCTTAAAATTGTTTTTACTTACATATGACCCTTAATCTCTGCAACCCCGACAATTTTTTTGTTATTCTTTCTTTGACTTGATTCAAAAGTTAATTTTAAGAAGTCATAGTGGACAGTATCACGTACTTTAATTTTTATATATTTTATTGATTTTATATGAACGTGGTTGAATTTTAAACGAATTCTCTTTATTTAGATTAATTAGAAATAGCATGACAAAAATGTTTGATATCCCGCCCCGTGGATGGGATGTGGAGGGGCTAGAGAGTTGAGACCTTTCTTTGAACTCATTTGTGAGCAGGATGTTGAACAGTTGATTAGTAAACTCTTAATCAACTGTTCAACTCACCTAACAGCAGTGAGTTTCACATCATATATCCAACACTGCTCCTCTGCCAAGCCATCCTCCTAGAATTCAATCCGTCAATTCCACGAAACTAGGAATCCTTTTGGACAGTAGCTAAACTCTAAACAACATTGGCTGCCATCGAAAGTGAAAGTTCATACCAACTTTTAAACCTTAGATAACCCTAAAATTCTGTGGCTATCCCTCAACTTTATCAGCCACGTTTACTTGATAAACTTGGTCCAAAAACAAGCCAGTGGCGCAACAACTTGTGTTTTCTCGGATTCGAAATCGGTTAGCTTATGACCCTACCTACGTTCACGTAGGCATGCATTGAAGCTTAAATTAAACAGTAATTAGATCAGACACAGACCCAGACCCACATGCATGCAATTTGCTTCTCCAGTTCACAAGCCTGTCCCTGTTACGAAACATCTACTTCCACTTGCGTTTTGAGTGAAGAGTTTTAGGACCAGATGAGTTATTTTTTCATGCATATTATTAACAAGTGGCCTCTTGGCTCGAGATGTTTTATTAATTTTTGTCCACACAAATATCTTTAGACGGTAGGGACGATATTATCCCAACTACTCCCAACTACTCCTTTTCTTGTACGCAAAAACACCATGCTTTGGCTAGCCAATTGGCCATATCGACATCCCTGGTTCAATAGTGGGGTAAGTAACTAAGTATTTGATAAGTATTGCATAATTTTTGTGATGGTATGTAATGAACAAGAATTATTGATTTGTTCAGGTCAAAAACCTATCAGCAGCCTTGCTTTTTATGATAATAAAGTTTGATTTAGTGTTGATTGATTTTTATTAAAAAAATTGCGGTCTAATCCATTTTTAAGTTCCATTAATCCGACTCCCAATGGGTTCGATTTGATTGACTGGTCAATTTTGTTGCACTTACTTATAAAGAAATTAAAAATCAATCTATTGATCAAACGTTCAATTAAGTTTAAAAAGTTCTCATAATTCAAATGATTAAACAGAAACTTTCAAAAATCCAACTACTGTATTTGAAATAGAATGAACCATTAGAATAATTGAATATATCATATTAATTATGAGAAGCAAATATTTTAAAAATTTTAACATATAAACTAAGGATTGGTGATTCATCTTAGTTTTAGTTTTGTATTATGTTAAAAGTAGTAATTGTTTTTCAATCATAAACCACGCTTTAAAAATTTCAAAATATTTACGTATGAATATATATGAAAATAAAAATTAATGATAACATCAACTTCGAGGTATCTACAATATTTGAGATGTCGCCTGCCCAGAAGTAGCTTACTCAAAAGGAGGTAAACTAAATTATGTTTATACTTGCAACTTGCCTATATTAAAATCTCTATATCTTTAAAGGGATTAACACATGCTTTTTGAGCTTGACATTTGGTAGGTTCCATTCTTTGGATATCAACTTTTTCCCCCTATAAATTGGGCACCCTTTCTCCTCTACTTTCATCACTTCATTACCTCCCAACTTCAGAGATTACTTACAGAATTAAGCACAGATATGGAAGGTTCAATTGCAAAACACTTGCTCAACTCTTTTCTCATTCTGCTAGCCATTACTTCACTCATAAACTCAAGCTCAGCCGATACTCGATTCTACCCCGTGCCTCCTAAAAGCGATAGCACAGGGTTCATTAAAACATCTTGTAGCTCTACAACTTATCCCAGACTTTGCTATACGACGCTTGCTGGGCATGCCAGCTTAATCCAAACTAGTCCTAAGCTCCTTGCCCATGTAGCCCTTAACGTGACTCTTGCAACGGCTAAATCAACGTCGGCCGTCATGTTAAAGCTGTCGAAAGGCTCCGGGATGAACCCTAGAGAGGTGGAAGCCATACAAGATTGCCTAGAGGAGCTGAGTGATTCAGTTGATGAGATCAGGAGGTCTATTGGTGAGATGGGTCAGATAAATGCTTCTAATTTTGAGATTATGATGAGTGATATACAGACTTGGGTTAGTGCTGCTTTGACTGACGAAACCACTTGCAGAGATGGCTTTGAAGGTAATACAGTGAATGGGAAAATGGTGAGAAGCCGAATTGTGAACATTGCTCACATGACTAGCAATGCCTTGTCTTTGATCAATAGTTATGCTTCTGTTCATGCTTAATAATTATATAAAAAAAAAAAGATATATTTATGTATATTTCTTATTAAAATCTCGGCTGCTGCGGTTGGCCAAGCCGCCGCTTGACATGCCATGGTTGCTGCAAGAAAAAATGTAAGAGGTTTTCAGACCTCAGAATTAGTATGTAGAAGCTATAGTGAGGTTGCTTTGTAATTGTATAATGTGTGTGTGTGTACTCCATTGTAATAGAATTTATACAAAATATAAGTTTCTTGCTGCATATATTCTGGAAATTTCACTAAAAAAGTTCTCCAATTTGATTTGATTCGATTTTTTTTTTGTTGATCGAGAATGTTTGTACCAGTTTGCATGCACATAAACTAATCTTACGACCGATAAACCCTTCAGTGGTCACCTCTATTAAAGTCTGCGAGGACACAAACTCAAAAGTTTATAGAATCTTCTTTTACATTTTTACCATCAGGCGCCTAAGATGGTTAATTTTATTTCTCGTTCATGTGAATTTGAATAGTAGATAACTCCAGCAAATGTCAGATGTGCATATTGAACAATTAGACAAATAAAGCAATCAACTAAAAACGATGGGCTCCAGCAAACGATAGCTATTGATGGCAAAAGGCTTGTCAAATGTCTAAACGATTCCAAAACAGAAAATAAATTATGTTAAATTAAGAAGGATGTTTACAAAAAAGTTTTTCTTTCTTTTCCCATGCACACCATGCATTTCATTAATTTGCTTTCAAATGAGGCATTTCAAGAAATCATTAAACAATTAAATTAAAGAAGCATTGCGCTACATGCATTAATATATAATTCATATAGATATAGCTACTGGATCAAAACATACACATAAATTAATTTAATCAGAAAGTTAAAGTACTAGTATTTGAGTTTATTAATGAAGGCTAAAGCATTGCTAGTTAAGTCTTTTATCGTCTCCACACAATCTCTTATGGCACCGGCTTCTCTAGGCCTCAAGTCACGCCCTTTCGAAAACTTTTGTACCAATGCAGAAGTAGACTGCACTTCTTTCAGGCTCACCGACAGGGCTGCATTCGCCAACTCTCTTGGATTTGTTTTTATGGTGCCTGCATAAGATGAGAGTGTCTTGTAAGATATATTAGGATACATTGTTGACCCACATGAATTTTTAATAAATTCAATACTTGAATTTAATTGGGATTGTTGTAATCTTGCTGGTAAGCATCATGTTGTAGTAGAAAAGAGTAATAAAATGACTATGGAGGCAAGGCCATGGCAAGAGTTTAGATTTGAACATGTGAAAGATTCCATGGTAGCGAAGTAGGATATATATTTGAATGAATGGATGGTGAGAGAAGGGTTCTTATAATGTCACCTTTTATAGGGTAATATGACCTAATTTAAATGCAATTGTGGGGCACAATTTCTTCAATTATTGGATGGGTAACAGAAGACCACTATTTCAGGGCAAAAGAGATAGGGTAAAGGTGATCCATACACACTGAAAATGGATGAAGATTATAAGATAAGAAATTGCGAGGAAATAAGCAATTAATTGTTTATCTAGGAAAGGAAGAGATGCAAACAATTGTCATCTTCGTGGTCCTCGTCTAACATGCATGCACAGTAGACAAAAATGTTTGATAGAGGCATATCGAAATTCTCAATATCAAAAATGAAATAATTACTAGAAAAAACAAAAAAATAATTTTTCTTATAACCAATCAATTGATAGTATGTCGTTTTTTGAATTATTGGAATGGAACAAAGGCAAGAGATAAGGACTGTGATAGATACAATTATTTAAAGGGGAAGGAAAATATTCCAATTTGGATTATAGCATCATAGAAGAAAAGAAAATTTAGGGACGGTTTATGAGAAGTTAATTAAATTGAACAAGATAGAAGAGTATACAGCTAGTACTCATAACATAATTGCGTTCACGTACCTTCTAGGTGCCATCAATCCTGACATATATATAGTTAAACAATAAATAGGGGAAGGAAAATATTCTAATTTGGATTGTGGCATCATAGAAGAAAAGAAAATTTAGGGACGGTTTATGAGAAGTTAATTAAATTGAACAAGATAGAAGAGTATACAAAGCTAGTACTCATAACTTAGTTGCCTAAAAGTACCTTCTAGGTGCCATCAATCCTAGCTTATATATATATATATAGTTAAATAATTAAATATGGGCTCGTAATCTAATTTTACAAATTTTCTCTTACAACTTCAACGTGACAGTTTGTAATTAGACAGACGGGACTCATAACAAGCAGACAGGACCTATTACGAGTTGACTAATTGTGAGCTGTCACGTCAGAGTTGTGAGAGAAAGTTTGTGAAAATAGATTGTAAATGTAGTATTGCCCACTGTTAAAATCTACACTTCTCGCAATTTTCGGTATTATGATTTGTGACTATTATTAAGTATCTTTTAGCTTTGAACATATATAGATTAAAATTTGAGAGCCTCAACCTCACATTTATAATGGAAAAACTGTTAGGAGATCATGCAACGGAAAACATACAGTGAAGAAAAATAACATAAAATTAAAATCACATCACATAAAGAGATACAATACTTACATGGTTCAGCATAACCCGCCTACATCCATGGATGAGAAAAATCCAATATAGTTTTATGAACACGATATCAATGTTTTAATAACCAACTCGGGGTGAAAACCGACAAAGTTGTCGAGTCTCAGGTTAACCGGTTTAACCAGTTTGACCCACCTGTCAAATTGCGTGTCCAAAAGTTTAAAATTCAGGAAATATAGTCTTGAAAATTATAGTTAAGTCCTTACAGATTTGAAATTAGCAAACACACTTCAAATACAAACCAACGATCAGTTGGTTGGTGGTGGCGACACACTAAAAGCAATCCCAATCATCTCTTGAGCCATTAATTCTCTGAAAAATGTACCCAAAATCTGGCCGAAATTGGTTTGATTTTGGCTAACATTGACAACCCAGGCTAGATCTCACCATCGTCGACGTTGACAACCCTCCCCATCACCATGAAAATACTCTGCTTAATCTCCTGATCAAAACCTATCTCACCCACCCTTGTTGGCCTGGCCAATCGTTGGCAACAGCTGGCTGTTTTCATTATAGGTGTTTTTTGATTTCCAGTCGATTCACTCATAAAAAATCACCTCCGTCGCCACTATTGTACTCACTGGCCCTTTCTCTTCAAAACCCCCAACCTCCCGACCTTCAATTATTCATCGATCATCATCCTAATTTCTAGGGTTTTCAGTGAATAGGAAAATTTTTAATCTAGCTCGGGTCTCGGTTGAACTGATTTAACCAGCTAGGTTTTAAAACATTACACGATATACAAGAGTACGCAACACCATAAACTCAGTACAATTAACAGAGTAGAAACAATTCTAGCTTTTAACCACGCTCAACCTAGTACTTAGAGGGAAAACAATCCCAGTTTCTAAGACACTCTCCCTATAGTGTTTAATAACACTTACATCAAATACCCTGTGTTCTCACATTATTCTTGAATTGGTTCTTACCCTTATATTTGTAGATAGTATATGTAATATTATTTTCCTAATAGGATTTATATTTCAATTCCTAATAGAACTCCTAAATTCTATTCCTATTTACAATTATATTTTTTATTAAATAGTTTTTTTAGCAACATGTAATTTTAAAATAAATGGAAAAACGAGCCACAATATCCCAATAGGAACTTCTTATCAAAGATTTTGTAAAAAACCCTTATGACATTTTATAATATTTGATGATTTATATTGACATTCGGCTTACTACACAATTTAGTTTGCTACACATTCATAATATCTAAGAACATATATGTATTACAAATACCCGCTCTCTTTAATTAAATGATATAGAATTTTTACGTCCTTTCATTTGATTCAACTATTTGACCTCTATGTTATAGATCATTTATATTTTTTATTTTGATAATCCATTCAGAGTCTATCCAACATCATTTTTCCTTTACTTTAAAAAAATTGAAGATTATTTCAAATTCAAGAAACCCAAAGAGAGAGAGAGAGAGAGAGAGAGAGAGAGAAGAATGGTTATTTTCACAAGGTTTTGCAAATTTCACAGATTCCTACCACTAACTAAAGACTGAGAAACACAACAACTCTTTCTCACAAACTTTTTCTCACAACCCTGACGTGACAGTTCGTAATTGGTCAACTCTCAATTAATTTAGTGGGACCTATGCGGGAGCCATGTAAGACCCGTTGTGAACTGACCAATTGCGAGCTACCACATTAGGGTTGTGAGAGAGGGTTATTGGTGTAGTATTATTCTATCAAAAAATTATTTGGTGGGATTTAACTTTGCCCATGAATTCCTATACACCAAGGTAAGTTCTAATTAATTAAAGGAATCAAAATAATGCAAGGAATGGTACTAGGTGACGCAATAGTTTGCATTATTAAATGATTTTTTTTTTTTTTTTTTTTTGGAAAAGGTAAATAATTATAAAAGTAAGAAAAAAAATGTACAAATATACAAGGCGGATACTCAACAAATAAAACTAAATCAGTTTAGCTGGCCCGAAAGGGCTCTAAGGGAAGAATGTCCTACTTAGAGGCTAAGTCATAGGCTCTATCTCAGATTAAGGTGAAAATCTTATCAATGACAACACGTCGAGTCTTGCTGTCATGATTGAACATTCAATTATTTCTTTTATAGAAAATAGATTATGGCAAAGAGGACTAACTGTGCTAGGAGGTGCCTAAAGTTGCCTCTACGTCGAAATTGAAGGATTGTCCACTAGAGAATAGATGGTCATGAGAAAGGAGGCCACTCCAGGAGGTTTTTAGCAGACGCCTCTCTTCAAACCGATGCATAGAAGATACAACTAAAGAAAATGTGTTCGTGGGTCTCAGTTTCAGAGCCGCAGAGAACACACTCAAAGGAAGCTATGAGGTCGTGGGCCTGTAGGCAGTCCATAGTGCATTTAAATGCGGGTGCTTTCTCAATTCCCCTTTTACTTTGGTGCTCCTTTTGAACTAACACTTTTTTCGTTGGATATATATCTTTAACAAATGTTCTTGTAAAATCTTGAAAGAAATCAGTTTCCAGCTCTCCTACCTACCAGGCTACATTACCATCATTATTAATATGCGGGGCCAATCTATTTAACATTTTCTCACTATGATCACGCGGCATGTTCAATCCATTTTAAAAAACATCATCATATAATTATATACAATTCGTAAAGTGTATTTTTTTTTTTTCCAATTTATATACATTTTATTGAGAATTTTATGACAAACCACATTAACATTTCTTATATATTATGTCAGGTGAAGGCAATGTAGCCCTCCATTCCAATTTAGAAAGAAGTATATATAGAAAAATTTTAGTGCCTTAGCAGTCTTCAACTTAAAATTCACTGATCAATTATGATTAATTAATTAAGTAATATAAACAGAGTTGAAAGAAAATCAAATTTATTAATCAATACTTGCAATAAGAAGATATATATATGTTGGAGTCTAACGTCGACTAGGCACGCTCAAGCCTATTTGGTTATAAGAGGGGATAATTCTCCCATTTAACAAGGCCTTATTGGGTGAAGAGTTAGGCTGACCTCAAATTCTAACATGGTATCAGAGCCCAGGCTTAGTTGAGCTGAGCGCTTGACCAGCGGGTGAGAAGTTAGAGCCAACAACTACCTCCAATAACAGGCATGACCCAACATATGGGCTTGACCGTAAGGGGGAGTGTTAGAGTCCCACATCGACTAGGCACACTTAAGTCTATTGGTTTATAAGAGGGGGTAATCCTCCCATTCAACAAGACCTTATTGGATGGGGAGTTAAGCCCACCTCAAATTTTAACAATATATATTTCACTTTTTTTTTTTTTTAAATCTAAAACGGGAGAAAGTTAATCATATTGTTCTCAATTCGACCGAGTACGATGATTGAAGTTGACATGATAGAAACTGTTGTTCATGAATAATTTAAAGTCAGAGCGAAAGTAGAGGCATTAGAGTTTACTTACTTCCCATGCAACTAGGAAACTGACGCCCACTAAATAGGTAAGAAAATGCCTTTAATGCTTCCCTTCCCCCACTAGGAATACTGTAATATTGGGGTCCCGATATGCCTCCCATATCATTAGATGATTGGAAATGCTATGCTAGTTGGATGGTCTAGATAATCTAGCGTTTCACTTTCCTCGTAAATGTGAAAGGTTTGCATAAAATGTCCAACACCGTGGTGATCTTATTCCGAGTCTTTTTCATGCAAACTTTCTTAAAATTGTTTTTACTTATATATATATATATTTTTTTTTTCCACCCAAATAAAGGTTTAATGATATTTTTTCACAAACAAACTTTTAAAATACTATTTTACTACCTAAATTTATATTCTGTTTTTTATTCCGGTATTGTTGCGACCACATACTAATACCATTCTCTTCTCCGACCATCACTCATCAAAACCTTCAAACCCTACTTCCATCGACCTTGCCAATCGTCGGTAATCGAGCGATTAAGGTTTGTGCAACTGTCTCTTTTAAGTCAAATTCCGATTAATCTCAACCATAAAAAATTCAACATTTTACTACCAAAAGACTCATCAGCATTCTCTCTTAAAAGTGCTAACAATTTGGATTGAGATTGCTCTTTATTAGTCATCAGAATATAAATTTGAATAATAAATTAGTGTTTTAAAAGTTTGTGGATGAAAAAGTGTCATTAAACCATTATTTGGGTGGGAAAAAGTCGTTAACTCTCTATATATATGACCCTCAATCTCTGCACCCCCGACAGTTTTTTTCGCTGTTCTTTCTTTGACTTGATTCAAAAGTTGATTTTAAGAAGTCACAGTGGACAGTATCGCATACTATTTTATATACTTTATTGATTTTACATGAAGGTGGTCGAATTTTAAATGAATTCTCTTTATTTAGATTAATTAGAAATAGCATAGCAAAAATGTTAGATATCCTACCCCGTGCATGGGATGTGGAGGGGCTAGAGAGTTGAGACCTTTCTTTGAATTCATTTGTAAGCAGGATGTAGCCATGATTAGTAAACTCTTAATCAACAGATCAACTCACCTAACAACAGTGAGTTTCACATCATATCCAACACTGCTCCTCATAATTGTACCTTTGACGAGTCATCCTCCTAGAATTCAATTCGTCAATTCCACGAAACTAGGACCCTTTTGGACAGTAGCTAAATTCTAAACAACATTGGCTGCCATCGAAAGTGAAGTTCATACCAACTTTTAAACCTTAGATAACCCTAAAATTCTATAGCTATCCCTCAACTTTATCAGCCACGTTTACTTGATGAATTTGGTCCAAAAACAAGCCAGTGGCGGAACAACTTGTGTTTTCTCGGATTCGAATTCGGCTATCTTATGACCCTACCTACGTTCACGTATGCATGCATTGAAGCTTAAATTAAACAGTAATTGGATCAGACACAGACCCAGACCCAGACCCAGACCCAGACCCAGACCCAGACCCACATGCATGCAATTTGCCTCTCCAGTTCACAAGCCTGTCCCTGACACGAAACATCTACTTCCACTTGCGTTTTGAGTGAAGAGTTTTAGGACCAGATGAGTTGCATATTATTAACAAGTGGCCTCTTGGCTCGATATATTTTATTAATTTTTGTCCACACAAATATCTGCAGAAATTAGGGACCACGCTTTGGGTAGCCAATTGGCCATATCGACATCCCTGGTTATATATTGAGGTAAGTATTTGGTAAGTATTGCATAATTTTTTTGATGGTATGTAATGAACAAGAGTTATTGATTTGTCCAGTTCAAAAACCTATCAGCAGCCTTGCTTTTTATTATAATAAAGTTTGATTTAGTGTTGATTGATTTGTATTAAAAAAATTCAGTCTAATCCATTTTTAAGTTCCATTAATCCGACTCCCAATGGGTTCGATTTGATTGACTGGTCAATTTGTTACACTTATAAAGAAATTAAAAATCAATCTATTGATCAAACATTCAATTAAGTTTAAAAAGTACTCATAATTCAAATTATTAAACAGAAACTTTCGAAATCAAACTACTGTAACTGAAATAGAATGAACCATTAGAATAATTGAATATATCATATTAATTATGAGATGAAAATATTTTAAAAATTTTAACATATAAACTAAGGATTGGTGATTCATCTTAGTTTTAGTTTTGTATTATGTTAAAGTAGCAATTGTTTGTCAATCATAAACCACGCTTTAAAAATTTCAAAATATTTACGTATGAATATATATGAAAAATAAAAATTAATGATGATATCAACTTCGAGGTATCTATTGGAGTTGTCGACTACTTCAGCATTAATAGGTAACGGAGACGCACTCGAGGGTATATAAACTAGGTTTAATCTCTTAAATCTAGTATATAAACATACTTTTCTCTTGTTATGAGTGTAAGAGCAATTCATTCATTGTAAACGAGAGAGGTGAGACATATTGCAATAATATTGACTCAGCTGGACGTAGCCTACATTAGGTGAACCAGGGTAAATCGCGCGTATTATTTTCTTTGTTTACTGTTTGATTTGTTTTATTATTATATTTTGTTCCTGTTGTTATCTCTATTTCGTTCAGTATCTACCGTGTTTGAGATGTCGCCTACCTGAAGTAGCGTATTCAAAAGGAGATAAACTAAATTATGTTTATACTTGCAACTTGCCTATATTAAATTATGTCAGATGAAGGCAATGTAGCCCTCCATTCCAATTTAGAAAGAAGTAAATATAGTTAAATTTTAGTGCCTTTGCAGTCTTCAACTTAAAATTCACTGATAAATTATGATTAATTGGTTAACTAATATAAACAGAGTCGAAAGAAAATCAAATTTATTAATCAATACTTGTAATAAGAAGATATATATATATGTTTCACTTTTTTTTTTAAATCTAAAATGGGAGAAAGTTAATCATATTGTTCTCTATTCGACCGAGTACCATGATTGATGTTGACATGATAGAAACTGCTGTTCATGAATAATTTAAAGTCTGAGCGAAAGTAGAGGCATTAAAGTTTACTTACATCCCATGCAACCAGGAAACTGACGCCTAGTTAATAGGTAAGAAAATGTCTTTAATGCTTCCCTTCCCCCACTAGGAATACCGCAATTAATATTGGGGTCCCGATATGCCTCCCATATCATTAGATGATTGGGGATGCTATGCTAGTTGGATGGTCTAGATAATCTAGCGTTTCACTTTCCACATAAATATGGAAGGTTTGTATAAAATGTCCAACACCGTGGTGATCTTATTCCGAATCTTTTTCATGCATACTTCCTTAAAATTGTTTATATATATACACACACTTTTTTTCACCTAAATAATAGTTTAATGATATTTTTTCACATACAAACTTTTAAGATACTACTTTGCTACCTAAATTTATATTCTGTTTCTGATTCCAACATCGTTGCAACCTCATAAGTTGCGAAAGTAGAATTGCAGAAAAAGAAACTTAGTAGAAAAATCAAAGTAGAGTGTAAAACGTGTGAGCTAAAACTTTGCTCTTTTCTTACTGAGATATTTTACATGAGTTCACTTATATAGGGTGAACAGTGAACAAAGTCAAAGTCAAAGTTTACACAGTAAGTCAGCAGAGTAAAACAGACTCTGTTTTTACTAAAACGAGCTGCATGAGCTTTACTTAAATCGAACTGCATGAGCATAACCTGCATGAGCTGAATGAGTAAAATAAGCCTAGCTCATTTTCAGTCTATCCTAACATCCTTCCATAAACAAAACCTCCTGTGAGTTTTAGTCAGCCATCGTCAGCTAGGTTCAACAAGTCCAGTCACAGAACTTGAAGTAGAAACTCACAATTCCAGTAATCTAAAACTGAACCAACTCACAATTCCAGTAATCTAAAACTGAACCAACTCACAATTCTAGTAATTTAACACTGAACCAGTTCCACATTTCCAGTTACTGAAATCTGAGTCACCTTTCAAATAGTCAAGTATCACTTGACTAACCATGCTGCATCATTTTCCAGCCAAAACAACAGCCAACCAAAAACTTCATCAAATTTCTGGCAAACAACCATCAAAAACCAACTAAACTTTAGATTATCACCAATCAAATTTTTTTAGCAAACAACCATAAAAAACCAACTAAACTTCAGATTATCACTAATCAAATTTTTCCAGCAAACAACCATAAAAAACCAACTAAACTTCAGATTATCACCAATCAAATTTCCAGCAAGTAGTCATCAAAGAACCTATGTAGCTTTACAAACTTCAGCAGATGATGTAACAGTCAGTTTCTCTCGCAGGATTGCAAATCTAGACAGTGAAAGTGCTTTGGTGAAAATTTCAGCCTTTTGATACTCAGTGGGAACATATTGCACTTTAAGTCTATTATTTGTGACTTGTTCTCACACATAATGTGCATCCAACTCAATGTGCTTAGTCCTTCCATGAAAAACTAGATTACAGGCAAGAGACCCTGCACTTTGATTATCACACCAGAGGACAAGAACTTCAGGAAGAATGAGACCAATTTCAGAAAATAGGCTGCTAAACCAGGCAAGTTCAGTTGACCCTTGTGCAAGAGCCCTATACTCTACTTCTGTGGATGATAAAGCCACAACCTTCTGCTTCCTTGAATACCATTGTATCAGATTGTTTCCCAGAAAAACACAACATCCATTGGTTGATCTCCTATCCTGAACACTATTAGCCCAATCCAAATCTGTATAGCATGTCAAATTAAGTCTACGACTGGGGCTAAACTGAAGACCATAATCTGAAGTTCCCTTGAGATATCTAAGCAATTGTTTATAGGCTTGCCAATGTAGCTGAGTGGGGGCTTTCAAGAATTGACTCAGCTTATTCACAACATAAGAAATATCTGGTCTAGACAGTGTCAAATACTGTAACGCACCAACTGTACTCCTATAGAGGGCTGAATTTTCAAATGGTTCATTATCTTCAAGGGTAAGTTTGGTCCCAATTGCCATTGGAGTTGAGCAAGGTTTACTGTCAAGCATGTTAGTTTTAATCAGCAAGTCTTTGGCATATTTCTCCTGTGTCATATGAAGACCTGACTTTCTTCTTGTCACCTCAAAATCTAGAAAGTATTTGAGTGAACCTAATGCTTTTAAAGCAAATTGATTATTCAGATCAGTGACAGTTTGCTGAACTAAGCTGAAATCATTGCCAGTGAGTAATATGTCATCAACATACACCAATACATACATTATCTTCTTATCCTTTTTGTAAATAAACAGACTCGGATCTACCAAGGAATGACTAAAGCGCCAACCAAGAAAGGCTTTCTTTAATTTATCAAATCGGGCCCTTGGTGCCTGTTTCAGACCATACAAAGCCTTGGTAAGCCGACATACATGATGAGGATGATGAGGACTCACAAAACCCTCAGGCTGAACCATATAAACTTTTTCAGTAAGGTCACCATTCAAGAAGGCATTATTAATGTCCACTTGTTGTATATCCCAACCATAACTCACAGCCAAACTCAGTATAACTCTAACAGTGGGAGACTTCACCATAGGACTGAAAGTTTCAAGATAATCAATATCAGGGGTCTGCTGGAATCCTTTAGCCACCAATCTGGCCTTAAACCGCTAAATAGAGCCATCAGGATTGGTTTTGATTTTAAAAACCCACTAACACCCAACTGGTTGTATCTCGGATGAGGCAGGAACAAGTTCCCAGGTTTTATTAGACAACAAAGCATCATATTTTGACTGCATAGCAGCCTTTCAAGTAGGATGTGTAAGTGCTTCGGTTACAGATACTGGTTCCTTAGTATCAAGTGCAGAAGTGGAAAGAAGGGCAGTGTTATGGGCCTTGGCTTTGGCTCTAGTAACCATAGGGTGAGTATTAATGGCAGAAGGAATAGAGGGTTCAGTTAGAGGTAGCTGAACTGTAAGAGGGATAGCATCATAAGAGGTTTGAGAGGAAATTGTAACAGGTGATAGCCAAGATTTGGGAGAATCTGAGTTGGAGAAAATTGAGATTACAAAATCAACAAAGGTTCTGGTATTAGAGGATTGATCAGTATCATATGGAGCAGATTGTGTAGTGTTAGTGGGTGCTAATGGTGAAGACAAGAATTCAAATAATGTAGGCAAGGATTTAGTAGAAACTTTAAGGCTGAAAGCTGATGTAGAGGTGCATTGATCAGGGTCTAAAGCTAAGGAACCTACTGTTGAAGGAACTGACTTTAGGGATGGCACTGTGTTAGGTGCCTGAATTGATGTTTTTAGCTAATCATGTGTAGTAGGACATGTAGATTTTGAATTGACTGGGGATGAAATTTGTAGAGTAGAGACAGGAATAGACCAACTGGGATGACCTGACATAGAAGGAAAAGACTCTGAATTCATGGTATTGTTTGATGTAAGTGGTGTTGATTCAGCAAAAGACTTGAAAGGAAATTCTGATTCATCAAAAGTGAACTTTGACAAATGTATATTCTGCCAGAAGGTGCTAGACACTGATATCCTTTGTGGTTAAGGCTGTAACCTACAAAAGTACACTTAGATGTATGAAAGTTGAATTTGTGTTGACTATAGGGTCTAAGAAATGGATAAACAGCACAGCCAAAAATTTGTATAACAGAGTAGTTGGGGACAGCTTTGAATAACATCTGAAAGGGGGAAATATTATCTAACACAGGGGTAGGAAGTCTATTTGTAAGGTAGGTGGCTGTTTGGAAAGCATACCACTAGTATTTAAGAGGCATATATGCTTGAGCAAGAAGAGTTAAACCTTGTTCCACTATTTGCCTATGCTTTCTCTCTACCCTCCCATTTTGTTAATGAGTATGGGGACATGGATGTCTAAAAAGGATGCCATGAGCTTTTAGGTATGGAACTAAAGTCCTATACTCACCCCCCCAATCAGTTTGAACATATTTTAAGGAAGCAGCAAATTGTTTTTCAACTAGCTTGTGAAACTGTGTAAAAACAGAATATGTTTCAGATTTGGTTTTCAAGGGAAATAGCTAGGTAAATCTTGTATGATCATCCAAGAATTGAATGTAATATTTGAAACCTTCAGGAGAGGGGAGAGGGGAGAGGGGAGAGGAGAGGGTCCCCAAAGGTCTGAATATACCAGTTCAAGTGGTTTGGTGGCATGAAATGTGGATTTAGGATAGGTGGACTGATGCATCTTGCCAAATTGGCATACTTGACAAAAGGTAATATCAGATTTGTTATTGGATGGTATTTGTAAGTGTTTAAGTATTTGTGTGAGTACAGATTTATTAGGATGACCTAACCGCTTGTACCAAATCATAGGATCAGTCTTTTGCACAGGAAAAAGTTGAATAGAAGTATCAGTTTTATTGCACAAGTAGAGGTTACATTGCTAGGTTCAACAACACTATTACATGCATTATAAAACTGACTCTTAATAGGAGTACAGGATGAAGTACATTCATTGTGAACTGAAGACAACTCAGGTTGTTTATTCATAGGATTACTAGGATCTTTATTGGAATAACAAGGAAATGAAGCAAGACAGTGACTTGGCATGGAATTGAAGGATGAAACCAAGACTGCAATAGACTTAGAGTAGAGCAGGCTGAACTCTGAAGCTGATACAAGCTAGATTTAAGTGTTCCTTGGAGAAGAATGGCTTGGGAAGACTTGTCCTTTACCACACAATGATTAGTTAAAAACTCAATAAAGACATCATTATCTCTAGTTAATTTAGAAACACTAAGTAAATTTTTGGTGATATGAGGAACAAATAATACATTCTTAAGATGCAACACTTTATTAACACAAGATAAAAATGCAGAACTAGTATGTGTAATTGAAAGCAACTCACCATTTCCCACCTGAAGCTACTCACTGCCCATGTAGTTAGAACTTGAAGTCAGTTGGGAAAAATCAGAGGTAACATGGTCTGTTGCACCAGAATCCATGTACCAAGTAGTGTCTTTGACTGAGGATGGAGGAGCAATGTAATTGATTGTTGCAGGAGGTCGACTATGATTCTGTGACTGAGCCATGAAGGCTTGATTATGCATCTGTGAAGTACTAGAATTAGTGTCCAAACTGCCCAAAGAATGACCAGCAGCTGAGGGAGACTGTGACTGGAAATTATTCTGAAGCTGCATTGAGGGGACTATATTGACACTCTGTGAGTAGTGTTGAGAAGGAAAAGAAGTATAATGTCCTCCATAGTTAGGGTCAATTGGTCTTGAAAATACTCTAGGATTAAAGTTGCTGCTAATTAGGGAGTTGTGCCTAGTAAAATTCACATCGAAGCGATGGTAACAGTTTAAAGCCAAGTGACCTGTTTTCCCACACACTTGGCATATGAATCTATTTCTACCTCCTGCACGACCTCTGCCTCTGCCACCAGTATAGTTTCCAGAAAAATGTGGTGTGAAAAACTGAGTTTGCTGGGGTGTGTATATAGGTGAGCTCTGTGTATTTGGAAAGTAGGATGAACTAAGACTTGGAGACTATGATGTAGGTGAGGATTGGTTGTTATATTGAGTAATACTACCCTGAAGTTGGGATGAAGTCTGTCTAGACTGTAATTTTTTTGCATCATTATCAGTAGACAAATTAGCAATATTTGCTGAGCTACTATGAAATTCAGCATATACCATAGAATTCATTGCACTATTTGCCTTTTCCAACCGTAATTCAAACTTCTGCAAAACAATCTGTGCTTCTTGAACTGTTATAGGATCAACTCTGGATTCAAGCCTAGTGGTAACATTTACTACTGCTGCATCATATTTGGAATCAAGTTCATCTAATATGTAGTTTATCAGTTCATCATCAAAAATAACAACACCATTGGCAGACAAAATTTCAGCATATCCTTTCATCTTTAGAAAATAGTCATGCATACTCATACTTTCTTTCTTTGTATCTTGCAAGAGACTTCTAACATGTAGTGTTTTTGCTCTAGACTTAGTTAAAAACTCCTTTTCTAGAGTAAGCCAGATATCATTTGCAGTTTGACATTTTGATATTACAGAGAACATTGCCTCCGAAATTGAAGACAATAACTAGCTCATTAATAGTTTATCTATTTTCTTCCGAAGAGTAAACTCTGAGTTAGATTTTGTTGTTACCTCTGAATTTGAGTTGTCCAATTGAACTCTAACGAACGGAGCTAGACATGAAATTAGTCCCGTTAGTGTTCTTCGATATCATGAGCTCCTACGGCAAAAAGAATTTGCGATTTCTAGAATTGGTGGTTAGCTTTGGTGAAATCACAGGAAGCGTGGATGAAGCAACTGATGAATGATTAATGAAATTGATTGTGTCGAAGATCTCCTTAGAGCTTGAATTCTTGTTTGATTTATCAAGAGAAGATGGATTTGAAGACGAATCAGCCATTTCCGACGTTGGCCAGTGGCTCTGATACCAAGTTGCGAAAGTAGAATTGCAGAAAAATCAAAGTAGAGTGTAAAACATGTGAGCTAAAACTTTACTCTTTTCTTACTGAGATATTTTACATGAGTTCACTTATATAGGGTGAACAATGAACAAAGTAAAAGTAAAAGTTTACACGATAA
This sequence comes from Pistacia vera, assembly GCF_008641045.1. Lineage (NCBI taxonomy): Eukaryota > Viridiplantae > Streptophyta > Magnoliopsida > Sapindales > Anacardiaceae > Pistacia > Pistacia vera. The sequence continues at coordinate 984,791 of NW_022195586.1, read as the reverse complement.
GTCAGTAGAGTAAAACAAACTCTGTTTTTACTTAAAACAAGCTGCGTGAGCTTTACTTAAAATGAACTGCATGAGCACGAACTGCATGAGCTTTACTTAAACGAACTGCATGAGCTTTACTTAAACTGAACTGCATGAGCACGAACTGCATGAGCTTTACTTAAACGAATAGCATGAGCACGACCTGCATGAGCTGAATGAGTAAAATAAGCCTAGCTCATTTTCAGTCTATCCTAACATCGTACCAATATCATTCTCTTTCTTGACCATCACTCACCAAAACCTCTCAAATCTTACATTCATCGACTTTGCCAATCGCGGGTAATCGAGCGATTAGGGTTTGTGTAGCTGTCTCTCTTAAGTCAAATTTCGATTAATCCCAACCATAAAAATTCAACATTTTACCACCAAAAGACTCATCAGCCTCCCCTCTTCAAAATCGCTAACAATTTTGACCGAGTTTGTTCTTTATTAGCTATTAGAATATAAATTTGGATAATAAATTGGTATTTTAAATGTTTGTCAATAGAAAAGTGTCATTAAACCATTATCTGAGTGGGAAAAAGTTGTTAACTCTCTTTATATATGACCCTTACTCTCTACACCCCCAACAGCTTTTTTGGCTGTTCTTTCTTTGACTTGATTCAAAAGTTGATTTTAAGAACTCACAGTGGACAGTATCACAAACATTTTTATATATTTTATTGATTTTACATGAACGTGGTTGAATTTTAAACGAATTCTCTTTATTTAGATTAATTAGAAATAGCATGACAAAAATGTCTGATATCCTGCCTTGTGGATGGGATGTGGAGGGGCTACAGAGTTGAGACCTTTCTTTGAATTCATTTGTGAGCAGGATGCAGCCATGATTAGTAAACTCTTAATAAGCTGCTCAACTCACCTAACAACAGTGAGTTTCATATCATATATCCAACATTGCTCCTCATAATTGTACCTTTGCCTAGTCATCCTCCTAGAATACAATCAGTCAATTCCATGAAACTAGGAATCCTTTTGGATAGTAGCTAAATTCTAAACAGCATTGGTTGCCATCGAAAGTGAAGTTCATACCAATTTTTAAACCTTAGATAACCCTAAAATTATGTGGCTATCCCTCAACTTTATCAGCCACGTTTACTTGATCAACTTGTAAACAAATTAGTCCAAAAACAAGCCAGTGGCGCAACAACTTTTGTTTTCTCAGATTCGAATTCGGCTAGCTTATGACCCTACCTACGTTCACGTATGCATGCATTAAAGCTTAAATTAAACAGTAATTGGATTAGACCCAGACCTAGACCCATATGCATGCAATTTGCCTTTCCAATTCAGAAGCCTGTATCTGTTACAAAACATCTACTTCCACTTGCATTTTGAGTGAAGAGTTTTGTTGAAATATGGAATGCTGAGGATATCTATGCTGGAATCAAGCAGTCATTGATTCTCAAATTATTTGATTGATTGTTGTAATATTTTGTAATTAAGAGTTTATTGTATTTCATTTGCAGTATTATTACCTTTCCTTTATTGTATTCAAAGCCACTGTATAAATTGTCTAATGTACACATTACAAAAATAAAATATAGATACAATTCTCTCTTTTTGCTTGATATTATTTGGTCTTTATTTTTGCCCTTTTATCAAGCTTTCTTGTAGACATTGTTCGGCAGTCTTCTACCCCTTTTTGCCACCTTCAATCTCAAACTCTGACATGGTATCAGAGCAAACTTTTGCTTCCGCTACAATCCTCCCTAAGCCATTATTTCTCTAAACCTGCAAAACAAGGCAACAAAATTAGTTTTTCCAAACATCACAAATGGAGCCAACCAAAATACCAATTGAACCAGAACCAGAATCAGCATCCACAACCACAAATGAAGGTCCACACAACCAAACTCCACCAAGCCCAGACACCCACATTGGTCAAAATTATCCACCAGAGCCCAACCAAGAACTCGGATCCAATTTTCAACCCGGCCCATTCCCATTTGGGTTTATGGGTGAAAACCCTAACCCGAAGGGTCAAAATCCCTACTCGATTTTCCAAATTCTTCCAGCCTCCATCGGTCGATTGGAACCAGGGGATGCCCTTTTCTCGTCGGTTTCTGATGGATCTGAACTCGTGCTCGTCAAACAGTCGTTGGCCCGATCTCAAAATTACGCCACTTGGGCCAGAGATTTCTGGCGCGCTCTGGTAACCTAAAACAAGGAAGGGTTCATCGATGGAACCCTTCCCCAACCCACTGAATCGCATCTGATCCAGCACTGGATTCGATGCAAAACACTTGTTCGCGCCTAGATCAGCAACTCCTTGACCCAGGAGATTGCTGCCGGCTTGCCTTAGACAGAAAACCCCCATGAAATGTGGACGAACACCAGAGAGATGTACGGCCAACTCGATCTTGCAAATATTTTTACTTTGCGTAAAAACCTTCTTGAAATCAAACAACACAACCTGCCAGTCACAGTTTATTTCAATAGCCTTTCAGCGACTTGGAACGAGCTTGATGCTGTTGAAGAACTGATTGAAGGACCTTCCACGATTCTTCACCAGATTAAACACCTTAAGGATCAAAACAGGTTAATACAATTTTTAATTGGTTTAAATGACAATTTTTGGCTTTTCGAACGCAGATGTTGTCTACGTCCCTTGCGCCATCTCTTCGACGCACCTACCAACTGGCCATCCAAGACGAAAGCCAGAGATCGGCTTCGTCTGAACCCCAATCCAGTGCTGAAATGGTAGCTTTCGCTATCAATTCCCAACGGCGGCAGAATGGACACTCTGAAATGAAAACTGGAAATGACAAGGGGAGGCTAGGGCAAACTGATGGTGAAAACCATAATTTATATGGAGTTAACGGCCCCGATTTGACCTCCTCATCCAACGGCTCACACTCAATTGGGCTTCATAACCGTGTGGGCTCAAATTTGGTTACTAGCCCAAATTCCAGAAATAGTCAAATTTTTGCAGCTGGCCTAAACTCAGGCAATAACCCAGTCCACTCCATAAATTTTAATTCCTCCCATAGGTCATTCAAGTCCAACAAAAATCGTTATTGCGATTTTTGCAAGAGGAGAAACCACATAAGAGACACTTGTTGGAAACTACATGGCCATAACCAAAATCAACGGCCTGGATCTGCCATTGCCAATCAAGTAAGTCACCCTGTCAATTCTGAGAGTAACGCTACGGTCCTTATGTTTAGCCAAGAACAATATCGTCAGATCCTGCAACTGCTAAATCAAAGTCCACAGACCAATACCACATCCTATTCAGGTACATCTTTTTGTTCCAATGTTACAAAAGAAAATTTTTGGATAATTGATTCAGGGGTCAATGACCACATCGTTTGCAATCCCAAACATTTTTCCCACACATTTCCCATACCCTACACATCAGTTTGCATGCCAAGTGGAACACATGCACCAACCACCCAATTAGGAACTATTCAACTAAATAAACATTTAATTCTTCATAATGTCTTGTTTGTTCCTGCTTTCCGTTTCAATCTCATCTCTGTTTCGAAACTTTGTCAAGATAATGTCTATATCATAAAAGTTTTTCCTAACAAATGTGAATTTCAGGACTGTTTGACTGGGAAACTGATGGGCTCGGGTAAAGTTCACCAACGCCTTTATTATTGGATATGTGCTTCTGATGCTACAAATTCGATGTCTTGTATTTCTGAAAATAAAAGTTCTTTTAATACAAACATTAATAAAACTTCTCTTATTTTGCATCAACGTATGGGTCATAATGCATCTATTCCACAACCCAATTGTCCTATTTGTCCCCTTGCCAAACAATCCCGCACAAAATTTCCCAAACACACGCCTTCCACAAACCGTACATTTTCCTTAGTTCATATGGACATATGGGGTCCATATCACACAGCCAATCATGATGGCTCTAGATTTTTTCTTACCATCGTAGATGATTACTCTCGAGGAACCTGGGTCTACCTCATGCACTTGAAAACCCAGACACTCACTCATATCAGCCATTTTCTGTCCATGGTCAAAACCCAATTTGATGTTTCAGTTCAACGAGTTCAGACAGATAATGCTAGGGATGAAAATTTTTTCCTCTCTGGGTATTATTCATGAAAGCTCTTGTGTCTATACCCCTCAATAGAATGGCATAATTGAACAGAAACATCGACATCTTTTAGAGGTTGTCTGTGCCCTTAAACACTAAGCAAACATCCCTATTACCCTTTGGGGCGAATGTATGGTCACGACCACCTACCTGATCAATAGGATGCCAAGTCGGACTCTAGATGGCAAGACACCTTATGAAGTTTTTTTGGTAAACCACCTACAGTTGATCATCTCAAAGTATTTGGGTGTTTGTGCTACTCTACAAATTTAAGGGGGCATGATAAATTTTCTCTTCGGGCTATTCCATGTGTTTTTATGGGTTACCTAATGCATCAGAAAGGTTATCGACTATATGATATCACCGCAGAGAAATTCCTGGTTTCTAGGGATGTGGTTTTTCACGAAGATTCTTTTCCTTTTTTAGACAGGTCCCCCTCTAAAGACCCCCGCAGTCTCCCACTTTTTTAGAAGCTCCTTTAGCAGCGGACTTATCCAGCCCCTATTATACCATGCATCCCATTCAAGACATGGGACCCTCCAAGTCAGCCCCTGAACTAGTTTCTGCAGAAACACAGCTTTTTGGTCATTCTCTTGATTCATCTCCAGAGAACCAGCTTCCTAATCCACCTCCACTGGACAATACTCCCATTGTTCCTATTCCTCCTCAGATACGTTCCACAAGGGTTACTCGGCCACCTGTTTGGACAGAAGATTATGTCTATCCTACCATCCAGACTACCACAGGTACTACTTACCCTACTTCCAACTATGTTACTTATGATCAACTATCCCCTGCCCACAGGATTTGTATCAGTCAGATTTCTGTACACCAGGAACCCTCTTGTCACTCTGAAGCTGTTTCCTATTCACATTGGTGTCAGGCCATGGCCGATGAACTCAGTGCCTTCTCTCAGAATCATACCTGGGATCTTGTTCCTCGTCCTCTCACTGGAAACCCATTGGTTGCAAATGGGTTTACAAGATCAAGCACCGTGCTGATGGATCCATTGAGCGTTACCAGGCTCTTCTCGTTGCTAAAGGTTTCACCCAGAGAGAAGGTTTTGATTACCAAGACACATTTTCCCCAGTGGCCAAGCATGTCACTGTTTGGACCTTCTTGTCCATTGCTGCCATCCGTAACTGGTCTCTTCATCAAATGGATGTCCATAATGCCTTTCTCCATGGAGATCTTCATGAAGAAATTTATATGGACCTTCCTCCCGAACTTCGTAGATAGGGGGAGAATATGGTATGTCGTCTACGCAAGTCCTTATATGGTTTGAAACAAGCATCATGTCAATGGAATGCAAAATTCACAGAGGCTCTGACTAACATGGGATTCACTCAATCCAAGCATGACTACTTTCTCTTCACATGGCACAAAGGTACCACTGTCATTGCTCTTATTATTTATGTTGATGATATTTTAATAACTGGAAATGATGAGAGTGGCATTCGCATCCTAAAAGAGCATCTCAACAAACATTTCCATATAAAAGATCTGGGGGAACCAAAATATTTCTTGGGCATTGAGATTGCACGATCCCCGATAGGTATTTCTCTAAGTCAACGAAAATATGTTTTAGAACTTGTATCCGATTCTGGTTTATGAGCATGCAAACCTAGCATCATTCCTGTGGAACAAAACATCAAACTCACATCACAGCAATATGACCATGAGACAGCCTCTTCAAAAAATGATCCTCTGTTACAAGACCTATCTCCTTACCAGAGACTCGTAGGAAGACTTATCTATCTCACCATGACAAGGCCTAACATAAGTTATGCAGTCCACATACTAAGTCAGTTCATGCATCAACCCAAACAATCTCATATGGATACAGCAATCAGGGTGCTTAAATATTTAAAAGGATGTCCTGGATTAGGACTTCTCTTACCTCGAGATAGGAATTTCGACATCACATCGTACTGCGATTCAGATTGGGGTACTTGTCCTATGACTAGAAAGTCTCTTACAGGATTTTGCATTAAAATTGGAGGATCTCTTATATCATGGAAAACAAAAAGGCAATCAATAATATCACTTTCTTCAGCTGAAGTAGAATATAGAGTAATGGAAAAAACAACTTGTGAGATTGTCTGGATTCTTGGATTAGTCAAAGACTTGGGAGTAAAAACAGGAAACCAGTCACTCTATACTGCGATAACAAAGTTGCTAATAATATCACGGCAAATCCAGTTTTCCATGAAAGAACCAAATATATAGAAATTGACTGTCATTTCATCAGGGAGAAAATTCAGAAAGGGATGATCAGGACTAGGCACATACGAACATCGGAACAACCAGCAGACATATTCACGAAGCCTTTATGTAGTCGTCAACACTCTCATTTATTACACAAGCTTGGGGTTTTTGATATCTACAAACCATCAACTTGAGGGGGAGTGATGAAATATGGAATGCTAAGGATATCTATGCTGGAATCAAGCAGTCATTGATTCTCAAATTATTTGATTGATTATTGTAATATTTTGTAATTAAGAGTTTATTGTATTTCCTTTATAGTATTATTACCTTTCCTTTATTGTATTCAAAGCCACTGTATAAATTGGCTAATTACACATTACAAAAATACAATACAGATACAATTCTCTCTTTTTGCTTGATATTCTTTGGTCTTTATTTCTGCCCTTTTATCAAGCTTTCTTGTAGGCATTCTTTGGCAGTCTTCTGCCCCCTTTTGCCACCTTCAATCTCAAACTCTGACAAGTTTTAGGACCAGAGGAGTTACAAAAGGCCTCTTGGCTCGAGATGTTTTATTAATTTTTGTCCACACAAATATCTTTAGACAGTAGGGACGAACTTGTCCTAACTACTCCTTTTCTTGTACGCAAAAACGCCACGCTTTGGCTAGCCAATTGGCCATATCGACATCCCTGGTTCAATATTGGGGTATGTATTTGATAAGTATTGCATAATTTTTGTGATGATATGTAATGAACAAGAATTATTGATTTGTCCAGTTCAAAAACCTATCAGCAGCCTTGCTTTTTATTATAATAAAGTTTGATTTGTATTAAAAAAATTCAGTCTAATCCACTTTTAAGTTCCATTAATCCGACTCCCAATGGGTTCGATTTAATTGACTGGTCAATTTTGTTACACTTACTTATAAAGAAATTAAAAATCAATCTACTGATCAAACATTCAATTAAGTTTAAAAAGTACTCATAATTCAAATTCAAATTATTTAACAGAGACTTTCAAAATCCAACTACTGTATTTGAAATAGAATGAACAATTAGAATAATTGAATATATCATATTATGTATGAGATGCAAATATTTTGAAATTTTCAACATATAAACTAAGGATTCGTGATTAATCTTAGTTTTAGTTTTAGTTTTGTCTTATGTTAAACTAGTGATTGTTTGTCAATCATAAACCACACTTTTAAAATTTCAAAATATTTACGTATGAATATACGAATATAAAAATTAATGATAATATTATTATTATTATTATTATTTTTTTTTTTTTTTTGATATCAAAGGATGTTCATTAGTTTGTTCATATTTCAACTAGTCTCTTAAAACCTTGAAATATTAATAATAATATCAACTTTGATGTATTTATAGTATTTTACATGTCGCCTACTCAGAAGTAGCCTACTCAAAAGGAAGTAAACTAAATTATGTCCATACTGGCAACTTGCCTACATTAAAATCTCTACATCTTTAAAGGGATTAACACATGCTTTTTGAGCTTGACATTCGGTGGGTTCCATTGTTTGGATATCAACTTTTTCCCCCTCTTAATTGGGCAACCTTTCTCCTCTTGCTTTCATCACTTCATTACCTCCCAACTTCCGAGATTTCTTACAGAATTAAACACAGATATGGAAGGTTCAATTGCAAAACACTTGCTCAACTCTTTTCTCATTCTACTAGCCATTACTTCATTCATAAACTCAAGCTCAGCCCATACTCGATTCTACTACCCCGTGCCTCCTAAAAGCGTTAGCACAGAGTTCATTAAAACATCTTGTAGCTCTACAACTTATCCCAGACTTTGCTATACCTCGCTTGCTGGGCAAGCGGGCTTAATCCAAACTAGTCCTAAGCTCCTTGCCCATGCAGCCCTTAACGTGACTCTTGCAACGGCTAAATCAACTTCGGCGGTCATGTTAAAGCTGTCAAAAGGCTCCGGGATGAACCCTAGAGAGGTGGAAGCCATGCAAGATTGCCTAGAGGAGCTGAGTGATTCAGTTGATGAGATCAGGAGGTCTATTGGTGAGATGGATCAGATAAAAGCTTCTAATTTTGAGCTTATGATGAGTGATATACAGACTTGGGTTAGTGCTGCTTTGACTGACGAAACCACTTGCAGCGATGGTTTTGAAGGTAATACAGTGAATGGGAAAATGGTGAGAAGCCGAATTGCGAACATTGCTCATATGACTAGCAATGCCTTGTCTTTGATCAATAGCTATGCTTCTGTTCATGCTTAATAATTATAAAAAAAATAAATAGATATATTTATGTATATTTCTTATTAAAAACTCGGCTGCTGCGGTTGGCCAAGCCGCCGCTTGACATGCCATGGTTGCTGCAAGAAAAAATGTAAGTGATTTTCAGACCTCAGGATTAGTATGTAAAAGTTTTAGTGAGGTTGATTTGTATTTCGTAGAATGTGTGCACTTCATTGTATCTATGAGATTGAGTTGTAAGTATAGTATTATCCTTTGTGTAAAATATAAGTTTCTTAGCTGCATATATTGCGGAAATTTAACTAAAAATGTTCTCCAATTTGATTTTTTTTTTTGGTTTTTTTTTTGGGTATCCAAGGGTGTTCAGGCCACTATGTGCATCTCAACTAGTCCTCTAAGATTTGGAAGTTAACAGTCAAGTAAACCTTCAGTGGTTATCCTTTATTAGTAGTTGTGAAGATTCAAACTCAGAACCTTTTGAATAATATACGCAAAAATCCGTAACAAACCTTCAAACTAATTAGAGGAAGTTCTCCAATTTTATTTTATTTCTTGTCTATGTTTAGAAATTGGGCAAATGACATGCACCTACCCATAGTTTGTCATAAAGACAATTTGATACCTAAAAAGTTTGAAAATAACAAATAACTATTTTCCATTAGATTCTGTTAAAGATTTCTATTTACTAAAGATAACAGTAATATAAAAGACGGAAATACCTTTTAAAGTTTGATGTTCTTGTTTATCTTCATCTGTCTTTGTTTTCATCTCTTTATCTTCCTCTAAGGTGAAAGGGGTGGGTGGGTTTGCTGGGCGAATGAGGAAATTATTGGCTACCAAAGGATGGTGATATTCGCTTCTGAAGAAATTCTTCAAGGTTATGAAGATGTGTTTGTTGGTGGTTTGGAGAAGTTTGCAACGGTGGAGGATGGGGGAGATTGGACTGGACTGTGAAGTGGTTGTGTAGATGATTTTACAAGAAAGAGATCTTGTGAAAGAGGTTTTAGGAAATTTAATTTTAATTAGAGTAAATATAATCAATAAAATTTATCCCTTTACCATTATTTGAATTCTGGTAAAATCCAAGAGAGAAGAAGGGAGAGGAAAATAAAGAGATGGAAGGAAACAGAGACCAAAAAGAAACGAAGAAGTGAAGATAAAAAATTTTAAGGGCATTTCAGTCTTTTTCAGCACTATTATCCTTTAGCAAACGAAAATCTTTAACAGAATAAGATGAAAAATGACTGTTTGTCATTTCTAAACTTTTTGAGTACCAAATTATCTTTACAGAAAACTATGAGTGGGTGCCAGTCGTTCGGCCTTATAAATTTGAATTGTAGATAACTCCGAGCAAATGTCACATGCGCATAGTAAACAATTAGACAAATAAAGCAATCAACTAAAAATGATGGGCTCCAGCAAATGATAGCTATTGATGGCGAAAGGCTTGTCAAATGTCTAAACGGTTCTAAACAGAAAATAAATTACGACAAATCTATGTTGGTTCACGAGAAATATCTCAAGGGCTTTGATCCCAAGTTCTTTTAATCTCGTAGTTCATCGTGTACTCAAGTATTAACGAAATGATTGGAGTACTATTAGTACATTATCAAAACTTGGGACACAGTAAGATTGAATGGACAGAGCCCTTACCATATCAGAAATGTGAAGAACAATGGTATCTCAATCAACTCCTTAAGCAAATCAAATGCTAAAAAGTTGGTTTGCCAGTTGCCAAGCAATAATTTGAAAATGGGTAATCACTTTAACAAATAATCGTACACTGCTTAGGCATCGAAATTCGAAAGTTGACATGTTCCCAGCTCTCTGTCTTAACACTCCAAAATTAACCCGTTTCCACCAAACTTTCATCCTCACTGTTTCTCCTCTTCAGCAATTATAGAAAATAGATGAGAGGTGAACCAATTCATAAACAGTCTCTTTAGTTCAGTAAATTCTTCAGCATGTTTAAAATAAGCAAATGAGAGGTGCAAGACTCTATCTCACGAGCTTGCGCATGTTTTAATCAAATTTAAGCTGTGTTTTTTTCTTGATATTTGTCAAACAGAAACACAGTGTGCACTAATTTTCAAAAAGGACCAAAAAGAGAAAAAAAAAAGATTAAAGCAAGTCTCATAAAGATAGAACGCTATAATGAAGGCATCAAAATATCTTTCCTTTTTAACAATCTTTGTGAGGCATGGAAAAGATGTAAAGTGAACCACAAGAAAAAAGAAAAAGGTTTTGCTCTTATAACCATTGACAGGGTTAGTAATTTTGAAGTTACAACCGGGCCAAATAATATTGAACTTACAAGAAACGTTAAGAAGCTCTCTTGGGAGGAGACATGTTATCAATGAGGGAAATTATAGTGCTGATCAGAAATACCTGTACCAGTGATCCTGTAAATGTAAAACATGAAGACAACAATGTTCTGTTTATATGAATAATATGATGTTAGCATTATCCAGATACGTAGTTAAGATAAAGATGCTCAACATACCAACCAGAACCCGTGCAGTCTCAACAAGTTCAAACTTCTCGGCCTCCCAGTCACTTGGGTTTCTAATAACCTAAAAAGTAAATATCCCACAATTAAACTTTCAGGACAATATTATTAAGTTCTTAAGATATTTGTTTTTCTTAAGTACATATGCATGTGCGTGAAGTGTGAATAACATAATTTTCTAGTTCTAACTAAATAATCACGCATAACATGTGACATGAAGGAGGGCATCCACCATTCAGAAAAACCTAATAGATCTACCAACATATTCCATTCTTTCAGCTATAATACCCAGAAGTTACAATGAACTCTTTTTGTATCAGAAGGAAATTTTATATCAATAGAAACACTGAAGCACTCTGCAGTACAAAACAACAACTTGCATTCAAAACCAATGCTAATTCTACTACTTAAGAGTTTCAACATCACAGATCAACAAAAACATCCACGGAGAACCTCTCCCCTTGTGGCCGGATGGCAAGCCCTTTAATTATTGGGGTTAGTTATACCTACGGTCTTGAGTTAGAGTCGCTGAAAAGGCAATTACCGGGTTTAACAAAAAAAAAAAAAAATTCATCATTACAGAGGAGTCATCAATGGTGCACTCCTCAACTAGCTTCCAAATAAGGTTAGGCCATTCACTCTTCCTACATGCCTATCAAGCCCCTCTTGCCTTCACAACCAAGGACTCATAAAATTGTGACACAATACCTAATTTCACTTAAATTAGTGAAAATCACTGCACAACAACCAAATTCCCCATTTTTGCTTTATTATATTTCCCAAGTAGCTTTATCAACAAAATGAACCATTATCATTCTGTCTCAGGATTCTTTATATAAAGTGAAAATAAAAACCATCTTACTCTTGTATACTGTCCCCTTCTAATAACACCAAACAAAAGTTTCTTCACTAGCATAGGCCACTTTAGCCACACATATTACCACAAACGAGATACAAGACTACTAGAGCTGGCAGAAAGTCAGACCTAGATTCCCTTCAAAACTTACCATTAAAATGCACACCCCTTGTAACCAACCTCACAAGTAGAATCTAACAACTCATTTTGTCAACACGATGTAGTAGACCCTCCCTTCATCCAACTCAACCTTACCTAACCTAAGTTGAAATGTATTATTAGATACATACAGATTCTCTAATTGTTTATCTGTTCAAGATTTAAAAATTGTTAATCCCCAATTATTGGTTTGATAACACAACATCACTAGTGCCAATTTTAGTGAACTCCAGATCAGATAAAAGGACTGAAATACTTAAATGTATATCATACGAGTTAATCAGGCATACAAAATTCACTGTTTCGTAGAATTGGATTCAATTCAATATAATTAATGAGGACTACAATTTTGCTCATTAGAAGTCAAAACGGGTTAACCTTATGACTCACAAATAATCAAAGTTAGGACCAGTAAAATTAAAAACATGTTTGTCTAGCAGACCCTATACCTATTCTTCCTCTGTTTACATGATGGCATCTGAACTGAAGAGTGCGATCATATATCCAAAACAAAAATTATCACAAGTTTCTAAGCACTGTGGGAGATTTCTTCTTTTCAACATTTAGTCTAAGCAAAATTTGAAAAAATTAAAATCCTTGAGGAATTGAAAAGATTATGACCATTCTGTCAAAGAGATAATTAACACTTGGAAAACGAAGAAACTTTACAGAAATTTAAAGGAATAAAAAAGGGAAAAATTATGAACTGACCTCTAAAATTGAATTAGCCTTGACAACACAAAATATTGAGAGAAGTATTGCAATAGATGATCCAAGCATACAAACTCTCAAAAAATTGATTTTGCTTCGCTTTCGACCTACAACACATGATGATGGTTTATTTAAATGGGTGCACAACAACAAAGCAACTTAAAGAGAAACAAAGGATTTGGTCGGAACCTAATTCCCCTAAAATAAGAGATATTAAGCCAAGTGAAGCAGACGAAACAGCAAGTTTATTGGGACCCTCCTCCTTTGTTGTAGATAGATATGTGGAAACTGACCCTATCAAGTGAATGACCGCCTGCAAACAAATAAGAAAAACCTATCTTAAAATCCTGTAGTCAATCACATTAGAGCCTGAAATATTCATATTTATAGGAACGGAACTGATGCTCTTGGAAATCAAAAACCACATTCCTTTAAAAGGAGAAGATTAAGCTACCACTATTGCCGGTGAAATCTTTGGGCTTGCAGCACAAACCAAACCATCTGAATCAGTTGATACATCTACAGATCCTAATGCAATTACCATTGGCTTAAACCCATCTTAACTAAAAACCATACAAAGTTAAATATTTTTAAACAACAAATCCTAGAACAAATTTAACCAGAACAAAAAGTACCACATTGACCCTATTCAAATTGGGGGCTCAACTATGATGACTGAATCTTATTTCGAACTAAAAATCTCAACTTCCAATATTAAATCAGGGAAACTTTGCAAGTTATTGAAAAGGGAGTACCTGAGTGAAGATAAGTGCAGAGAGACGAGCCTTCCCTTTTGCAACCCTTGTGTACCCTAAAATTAAAATTTAAACAAAGGATAAAATCAAACAGATATACTGAGACTAGGGAATTGATATTAACATAAGAGATGGAGCTTACGGGAATCGACGACCATGCGATAGGAAAAATCAGAGCCGTCCGTTCCAGATGGCCTTCCTGATGCAGATGAGTGTCTCTGCTGCATCTTGTTTTCTGCAAAAGTTCTGGTGGTTTGAGTTTACTTGGAAAATGACGAAGAATGTTGGGCCTCTTTAGAGTTTTGTATAAGATCTGCTGGTTTCCAAATAATCCTTAAATTTTAAATAATTTTATGTTAGCCCATTAAGGTTTTTTTTTTTTTTTTTTTTTTAAATTGAATTATTGCAGTATGGGGAATGGGGATTGTTTCAAATACAACTGTACTAAAACCAATTAATGCAGCCTAAATCAATGTACTAAAATGATTTTGTTGGATTATAAATTAAAAAGAGGGTAAATTTTGGGTCACTAAGTAACGAGTAATACTATGTGCACTACTAATTCAAGTATAACAGTTGAAAATCTGAAATTTTTTTATTTTAGTTTTTGGTGAAAACTGACGTGACAATAAAGAAGGTCTACCACATCAGTTAGTACTTGGATTGTATGATTTTTTGTTAGTGTACATAGCATTATTCTTAAGTAATATCTAAAACATATCAATCAACATAGAATTGAAAAACAAACTGTGTTTTCAAGATCAATAGCTGCATAAATTCATCCCAGATACAGAAACTATCAGAAAGCAATTAAAGTCCCTAGCTTGTTCAGGGTTCTAACTGGTTTAGTTGAAAATTAAAACTCGTTCAGTCTTGAAACCTCACTTCGTTTCAAGAAGTTCGGGATATTACATATGATACTGGGTATAGTTAGAATCAAATGTAAGAGATTCCAAGGATGTATATCTTTTGAAGTAAGCCAACACGCCAACAAAAGGTGCATTTATATAAGTAGTTGGCTCTGATTGAGGAGGATTAGTCCGATCGTCTATGTACTGATCATTGTCATCAGGTCCTCCAACAATAGCCCCAGTAAGCATGTTGTAGTTATGATATTTGCTTTCAAAGAATAAGGTTCCACCATGACATGTGATGTGCTTTGGATGCGAATAAATGGAAGGCATGCTAGATCCACGATGATGTATTTTTCTAGGAAAATTTATCCCATATCCCACCATGTATGACATCTTGATTGGATTGCTTCCTAATATATAATCAACCTGACTTTTTGCTACATCAACAAGCCTGGAGGGGGGAGTGGCAGCATTGTTGCCACATTGAACGACTCTATTTTTGGCCATTTGCAAATAGCTGGAGTACACCAGAAGAAGAAAAGACGCGGCTGTAACATGTTGAGTGTTGCTTCCTCCAGGTTTGAATTGTAGCCCACCTAACAGATACACTCATCTATTAAAATATAGTTCATTTTAAATCAAATCACAGCCTGTGAAGTATCACACCAGAAACAAACACTTTTATAGAGTATTACCTGGAGAGTATGTGACGGTTTTGGTGGGAGATTCGGGCAGTACAGAACAAACAAACTTATCTGCATAGGAAACAAAAGGATCGGCCTTGGGGGTGCTCAACACCAACTGTTGAGAAAATTAGAAAACAAATTTAGAGTGTCCAGGAGTGTTTTATAATGAATAAGAACAGGTGAAATGGTCTACCCCGGAAACAAGTACGTTGATTCCAGCGTGCTTTGAATCCCATCCGAATTCATAATTATCCAGGTGTTGATTGTTTTGTACAACATAATTCCAGTAATTATATGACCCGGTCGCTTTGTATAACCATGCTGCTCCCCAGATCAATTCATCCTGAAAGACAGAATCGCATTAAATTTCTTTCAAATGAATTCAATATTGTAGATGAACAAGTTTGTAACTCTCTAATCTTTACCATGTAGCCATCGTAATCGCAGTAATAAGGGCAGACCCCTACACCAACACTGGAATTATACGAGCCCTGATACTTCTGTGCAAATTCATAAACCTGCAGCTCCAGGAACAACAACAAGAGCTTAATAGTTTGAAAAACCAAATTGTACCTGACAAAAGTCAATTAAACTGAACTACCTGGGTGGCCCTCTGGAGAAGCCTTCTAGAGTATCTAAGATCAACGGACTTGAAAACCATGGAAGAGGCCGCAAGGGAAGCTGCAATCTCAGCAGAAACTTCTGATCCGGGGTTGCTTGTATTAACAACATAGGAGGTTCTGGGGGTGTCCATATCTTCAGGCCTCTCCCAACAGTTGTGGTCACCACTGGGATCACCAACTTGGGCAACGACTTTGCCGGGGACACTGGTGGCCTTCAGGAAATAGTCTGTGCCCCATTTCAGAGCTTCTAATGCGTATTGTTTATCTGAGCCCATAAGATTACCAAATTCTAAGATGCTCCAGGCCAGCATTGTGGTAGTGAAAGCCATCGGAAAACTGAATTTTATGTTGTCTCCAGCGTCATAGTAACCACCTACCAAGTCAACCTGAAAATGAACGCCAGAAAATACAATTTTCCTTTCCTTGATCTTACAAATTATAGATGCAAATTCGAATTTGTAAGGACTCAAATCATACATATTCATTAAGTTGGTTTTTTTTTTTTTTAATATTAATTATTATTATTTTCCTATTGATGTTAACATCTCTGTTAAACCAACAGTATAGGATTATATATTAATTAATTGTAAAATAATCTATAATGTCTTAAAACAATACTTAAAAAAAACTAAGTCATTGAGCACGTTTAATTCTTTCATACAAATACAAAGGAAAAAAAAAAAAAAAAGTATCATGTTGAGCTCAATGGAAAGAGTGAATATAAAAAACTTACACCAACGTCAGAGCCATCACGAAGAGCAGAATGAGCTCTCCAAGTCATCCTTTGTGTAGGGAGTAACTTCCCAGACCTCTGACCTTCAAAGAACAAAATACACTTGGACAATGCATCTCCATAATTATGTGAAGCCACCTTCATCACCATTATCATCCCTACCAACACTTTCAGAGATATAAACTTTACACCCATTGTTTCTTTCTTTCTGCTCTCTTTACCTCACCTTCTTCCTCTACTTGTAACTTTTTTTTATGTTAATTAACACGCACTCATTTGAAGTCTGTAAAAAGGGTCAAGAATAGATAATACATTGTCAGCTTGAAATTCTCTTAATATTTTATTTATTTCATTGACATTTATGTTGGTATTTAAATAAATTACATAACAGCACAGTCCAGCGCAAGGTTAAATGGTGCACTGCTCATTTTGGGCAACCTCATTAAGGCATAGAGCAAATTGACCATTCATATGGAAAATGCCACATGTAAGAACAAGCAAAATTACACAAAAGGAAAATAACTTTGCATATCCAGTAAAAATTGAGAAAACTTAAAGATATATATCAAGAAAATTTAGTAAGAAAGTAAGTGGTAAATCTAGGAATGAGAAGGGAATCATGGTAATATAGAAATAAATATCTTACTTTATGGGGCCGTTTGGATCATATAATGTTTTATTATAGGAAGATATTATATTAATGGAATAAAAAATCACCTTGAAGATTACTGGGAATGTTTAAAAAATGTGTTTGGTTGACTCGAATAAATTGGTGAATAATATGTTTGGTTGGGAGGATAAATGGGTGGATATGCTATATAGATTACTAAATTGCTCTCATTTTTAAATATTAATATAACAGTATTTTTTATTATTATTATTTCAATAATTTTTTAACCCACTACTTTTCAGATTTGGCAAAAACACCATAACAACCAAAAACGTTTTAAACTTAACAAAAACACCCCTACTCACCCCAAGTCACTGTCGATAGCCAGCTACCACTGCTGGTGGCCATTGGCAATGCCACATATCTGATTGTGACGTCAGTAGTGCCACAAATTTGGTCGTTTCATGGCCAAAGATGTGGCTGTGAAACGGCCACAAATCTGGCCGTGAAATGTCAACCATTTCACGGCCAGATCAGTGGCCGTTCATGGCCACATCTTTGGCCATGAACGGCCATAGATCTGCCCATGAAACCGCTAGATCTAGCATTTTTCGACCATGGTTGGAAAAAGCCTCACTAGCACACAATCAGTAATCGACGGTGGCTGGCGGTGGTGGTTAGTTCTGGGTATAATGTCATTTCTGTAAATAATGACAATAACAAGGGTAATGTCATCCAAAAATTTTAAAAAACAAGAACAAAAGTGTCTACACTAACGTCAGAGTCATCACGAAGAGCAGAATGAGCTCTCCAAGCCATCCTTTGTGTAGAGGGTAACTTCCCTGACCTCTGACCTTCAAAGAACAAAATACACTTGGAAAATGCATCTCCATAATTATGTGATGCCACCTTCATCACCATTATCATCCCTACCAACACTTTCAGGGATATAAACTTTACACCCATTGTTTCTTTCTTTCTGCTCTCTTTACCTCACCTTCTTCCTCTACTTGTAACTTTTTTTTATGTTAATTAACAGGCACTCATTTGAAGTCTATAAAAAGGGTCAAGAATAGATAATACATTGTCAGCTTGAAATTCTCTTAATATTTTATTTATTTCATTGACATTTATGTTGGTATTTAAATAAATTACATAACAGCACAGTCCAGCGCAAGGTTAAATGGTGCACTGCTCATTTTGGGCAACCTCATTAAGGCATAGAGCAAATTGACCATTCATATAGAAAGTGCCACATGTAAGAACCAGCAAAATTACACAAAAGGAAGATAACTTTGCATATCCAGTAAAAATTGAGAAAACTTAAAGATATATATCAAGAAAATTTATTAAGAAATTAAGTGGTAAATCTAGGAATGAGAAGGGAATCATGGTAATACATAAATAAATATCTTACTCTATGAGGGCGTTTGGATCATATAATATTTTATTATAGGGAAATATTATATTAACGGAATAAAACATCACCTTGAAGATTATTGAGAATTTTTATAATATGTGTTTGGTTGATTCGATTAAATTGATGAATAATATATTTGGTTGGGAGGACAAATGGGTGGGTATGTTATATAGATTACTAAATTGCCCTCATTTTTAAATATTAATATAACAGTATTTTTTATTATTTTTTTTTGAATAATTTCTTTTAACCCAATACTTTGCAGATTTAGCAAAAACACCCTGGCAACCAAAAACATTTTAAACTTAAAAAAAACACTCCTACCCACCCCAAGTCATTGCCGACAACCAGCTACCACTGCTGGTGGCCGTTGGCAATGCTACATATCTGACTGTGATGTCGGTAGTGCCACAGATCTGGCCGTTGCACGGCCAAAGATGTGGTCGTGAAACGGCCACAAATCTGGTCGTGAAATGGTCAGGTCTTTGGCCTTGAAACGCCAACTGTTTCATGACCCAATCAGTGGCCATTCATGGCCACATCTTTGGTCGTGAAACAGCTAGATCTGGCATTTTTCGACCATGGTCGGAAAAAGCCTCACCGGCGCACGGTCGGCCATATATGGCCGGTCGTATGCCATTATGGTGACTTTAAGCAGGCTCCTATGGTGATTGATGGTGGCTAGTTCTGGGTATAATGTCATTTCTGTAAATAATGACAATAACAAGGGCAATGTCGTCCAAAAAAATTAAAAAGCGAGGTCAAAAGTGTCTACATGAGTGAATTAGGTGTTTTGTAAATATTAACAAATATAAGGTTAATTTGAACCAAATGCTCAACTGTTTAGGGGCAACATGGGAAACAAAATTATATTACCAGGGTAAGTTTTAATAACAACTCACCCCCTCCTCCCCCCAAGTATTAAGATTCCCGACAATATACCCCCCAGATGCTACTATTTGTCATAAAATATTCCGAGAATGATTTTTTACAAACCAACCAAACATCATCATCTACTCAATTTAAAAAATATTACTCTAATTATCTAATATTAACCCCACCCAAACGGCTACTATATGTACGTGTCTTTTCCCTATTGGATTAATGTTACAACTTAGATTCATAATTAGATAAGGAGTAAACAATTTTTTTTCACCCAAAGAATGGCTTAATGACATTTTTCCATCCACAAACTTTTAAAATATCATTTTATTACTCAAATTTATATTCCGTTTCTAATTCCGGCAATGTTGCGACCCCACACCACCATCATTCTCCTCCCTAGTCATCACTCACCAAAACCCTTCAAACTCTACTCTCGTCAACCCCGCCAATCGCCGACAATCGAGCGATTAGGGCTTGTGCGACCGTCCCTTTCAAGTCAAATTTCGATCCATCCCAACTGCAAAAATCCAACATTTTACCACCAAAAGACTCATTGACATCCCTTCTTCAAAAGCCCTAACAGCCTAAATTAACTTTGCTCTCTGTTCATCGTCAGAATATAAACTTGGATAGTAAAGTAATATTTTAAAAGTCTGTGGGTGAAAAGGTATCATTAAGTCATTATTTAGGTGGGAAAAAAGTCATTAACTCTTAGACAAGGAGTTAGGACAACATCTAAGTTTTGATGACTTCGATAATTTTACCTATAAATTTAGATTGGAATGAAATGGGTAAAATAATAATCAATTTCAGTTAATTTTTTGCTAATTAATGTATTAATTGGATTTCGTTTAAATGGTTCATCTGGGTTCAACCGAATATTGAACGAAGTTCATGTGATTATCATAATCAAATATGCATGCAGAGAAGGGCATCATACAATTACAGAATGAGAGTAACTAATAAATTTAATTATTCATACGATGTAACTAAAACTAGTGCTAAACTTTACAGTTCCAATGGAGCTAAATCAATTTGCTAAAGCTTCTATTCTAACAGGATGGATGTGATTTAAAGAAAGCCAAAACGCCAACAAAAGGTGCATTAATGTATGTGGTAGGCTCTGATTGCCGAAAATTAACTCGATCATCAGGATATGTATCATTCATAAAAGGTCCTCCAACAACGGCCCCAGTTAACACGTTGGCATTAGGATTGTTGCTGTTAGCGTATAATTTACCACCATTGCAATCGATAAAACCCGGATGTTGATCAATGGAAGGTAAAGTTGAACCCCGATGATGAATTCTCTGAGGAAAATAACCCGAATATCCAACCATGTATGACAGGTTCAATGGGTTGCTTCCAAGTATATAATCCACCTGCAAAATCAAATATTTGAACACAAACTCTTATAAATCATGTTGAACAAATAGAATCATATCCATTTAATGGAGATTTATGTATACCTGGCCTTTTGCTAGTTGTCTGAACCTATGCTTGTCGGCCATAACGCCACCACCACAAGCAACCACTCTGTTATTTGATTCTTCTAAATAGCGACTGTAAACGAGAGCCAGAAAGGATAAAGATGTGGCATGTTGTAAATTGCTTCCTCCATCTTTGAACATAAGTCCACCTGTTTTGATATAAGAACAAGAATTAAGTTAGAAATTCAAGTTAACTTATGCTTATTAAAAACTCTAGAATTGTTGTTATAATAATTACCTGGTGAATAATCTACTGCCTTTGTAGGTGATTCAGGCAACAGAGAACATGCAAACTTGTTCGCATTTCCAATGAAGAGACCGGAATTAGAGGTATTAAGCTGCCAAATCAACAACAGGAAAAAAAATTAATTTAAGCGAAAGCCGAAAAGTATATAAATAGATATCCAAAGCTCGGATACGGACTCTGGTAACAAGCACATTAATGCCAGCATTCTTGTTATCCCATCCAAATTCATTATAGTTTCCCAGATTGTATGCGTTCTTCACGACATAGTTCCAGTAATCAGGTATCAAAGTTGCCCTATATAACCATGCCGCTCCCCAGAGCAATTCATCCTATAAGAAAATATCATTTGAACGTTTAGACTCCGAATCTAAATTTCTAATTAGATGTGCAACAACGCAAAATTTTCTACAGGATTTAAACGTGTTTACCTGATAGCCACTGAAGTCGCAATAGAAGGGGCAGACCCAGGGATAAAGAGTATCATTGTAAAATCCACGGTACTTATCTGCGAAATAGAAAACCTATGCCAGGGAAAAGAAAATAATCAACTATAATTCTTACCGAGAAAACTTGTTCGCAAATAATGAATGAATAAATTTCATTCTACCTTTGTCGCCCTTCTGATAAGGTCCTGAGAATAACTATAATTAGTGTGTCTAAAGACTATGGAAGAGGATGCAAGTGCAGCTGCTATCTCAGCAGCAACTTCTGAACCTGGAAACTCTTTACTAATAGCATAAGGGGTTCTAGGTGTGTCCATATCATCAGGTCTCTCCCAGCAGTTGTGGTCATTATAAGGTTCACCAACTTGAACGAATATAAAGTTAGGAATACTGGTTGCTTTCATTAAGTAATCAGTTCCCCATCGAATGGCATCCAATGCATATTGCTGGTCTAATCCCATGGAGTCGCCAAACTCTATTACGCTCCATGCCAGCATCGTTATTGAAAAGGACATCGGAAAGCTAAATTTAACATTGTCACCAGCATCGTAATAACCACCCGTTAAATCAACCTGAGGACAAATTGTGATGAATTTTAATGTTAATGCCAATATAACAATTAAGTTCTAAACTGTACGGAACCTTCAGGAACAAACAAGACACAAAAATCTTGTAACTGCCATACCCAACGCACCCAAGTCAACTTAAGTTAGAACCACGAAGAACTATACTTTATTAACCATACATGATAAATTCACAGGCAAAAAAGTCCCTTTTTCAGCTTCTGCTATTTTGTACACTTCCAGCTGTAAGCTCCTTGAAAACGAGGTTAATATGTTTTTTTTTTTTTTTTTTGTTTTTTTGTGAGAAGCACTCCTGTTTGCAAGAAAATGCTTTACGGATAACTGCTTTCACATTTTTGTCATGAATAATACTATGTTCATAAACATTTTTTATTAACTTTTTTTCACAAAACTTAACGTAACATAACAGTTTATAATCAGTCTCATTTGTCTAATAATGAGTCTCATCTGACCAATTATAAACTATCACGTCACATTTATGAGAAAGATTTGTCGATCAATTTTTATTGATTTGTCATAACAAATTTCTAATTGTTTCTAATATACTTGTCTTCGTAAGAGGTAGTTTTTATCTATAAACTTAACCACATTTTACCAAAAAAGTTATTAATTGGAAAGCAAGCAAGCTTAATTTGACAAATTATTATTTATGATTGTATACAAATCTAACATGCGGGGATTAAAACAAATTGTTGATCTAAAAGAGAAAAGGGGAGTTTGTGCAAGTTTGCAGGAGGAGAAAAAATGAACAGTGGGGAGAAATGTAAAGGACTTACACCAATTTCAATGCCATCCTTAAGTGCAGAATCCTTCCTCCAAGTCATCCTTTGGTTAGCGGGTATTTTCCCCGACCTCTGCCCTTCAAAAAACAAAATGCTTTTCGTTAATGCATCTCCATAATCATGTGACCGTACACTCCCCACCATTACCAACACCGACACTAACACGCTTTGAATAATTAGCTTCATTGTCTCTCAATCTCTCTTTCCCTGATCAGCTGAATCTTTCCCTAATAAGTAAGTAATTCACTTAATGCGTGTACACAGCAATATCACTCAAAGAATAATGAAAGTACACATGATAGCTTTGTGCAGAAGCTTAGTTCCTCCTCTTCTCTTTATATATTTACACTATAAATGATGATAGAGACTAATAGAATCAACCACTTCCTTCTTTATATATTTACACTATAAATGATGATAGAGACTAATAGAATCAACCACTTCCGCAGCCTGAAGAGGTTTCGTGTAAGTTACATTAATTTCTTCTCCAATTATCCTTCCTTTAACTGATTGAAAAATACATTAATATCCCTCCACGAGTAATGAAAACAACTAAAACTTGTTCAAATTCGCATAAATTTACAAACACCAGAACGTAATCGATGACTTGTATCCAGTTTCAAAGATGTGATAGAATTTCAAGAGATTATAGCCAAAGAAACTATGAGTAAAGTGGCCAACTGCCAAATTAATTACTTAATTAATCAACTTTTTACGTAACTTTAAGTGGGTATTTGGGGATTCAAGATATCTAATGGAACTAAAGTTGCACAGGAGCAGTGGATTTGCTAGCAGCATATCTTTGCTCTTTACCAGAAGCGACATTAGAGTAAACGAACTTTTTCCCACCCAAATGATGACTTAATAACATTTTTCTACCCACAAACTTTAAAAATACTATTTTATTATCCAAATTTATATTCCGTTTCCGATTCCAGCATCGTTGCGACCCCACACCACCACCATTCTCTTCCCCGATCATCACTCACAAAAACCCCTCAAACCCTACTCCTGTCGACCTCATCAATCGCCGACAATTGAGCGATTAGGGTTTGCTCAACAACTGCCCCTCCCAAGTCAAATTCCAATCAATCGCAACTACCAAAATTCAACTTTCTACCACTAAAAGACTCATTGGCTTTCCTTCTTCAAAAGCTCCAACAGTCTGGACTGAGTTTGCTCTTTATTTGCCTTTAGAATATAAATTTGGATAATAAAATAGTATTTTAAAAGTATTGTAGGTAAAAAAGTGTTATTAAGTCATTATTAGAGTGGGAAAAAGTCATTAACTAAGCAACATTATTTCCTTTTCGAAAATTTCAAGCAATCGTTTACCGTTGCTCATTAATAATCAATCTGGATAAGGAGTCGTTAACTGGTAACTGCTTTATCACAACTATTCACAAGAACAAGAACACGAGTTTAAAGTTTCATACTTAAGAGAACTGAATGAATTGCCATTTTATTAACGTGTGACATGTGCAAAATGAGTTGATGAGGAAGAAGCAGTTACCAGTTTCCAAGTGTTTGTTCACCTAAAGAACGTATGGCCTCAATTTTTTTAGTATATTTTTCATATAAGATGACCAGTTTTATAAACAATCAAATGCTAAACTGATTGGATATGCAAATCTAATTAAATTTTCTATCTGTGCCTTTTGTAATGATATAATTATTATAGCAAATTAATTGGGATCATATATATAAAATCTAATCTATATGCAAATATATATCAATAATTAATGTATATCAAAATCCATTATATATTTGTAAAAATGAGCAAGCTACGGGATAAGGAAAAAAGAAAATAAAATAAAAGAGAGCAATACAGCTAAATGATGAGATTATGTAAGTAAGATATGTTGTCCAAACAAATGAACCGATTTTTGAATTAATTATCCATTTATTCGATGATTTAAGGGTGTTTGGACCAGTTTGCGTGTACCTTAATTAATCCTTTAAGACTTTGGAACTACTGGTTGATTAGGAGTTTCAGTAGCCACTCTTATTAGGAGCTGTGAAGACTTGAACTCAGGACTCGAACTTAGAAGATCATATTAAATCTTTTTTTATTTTTCTATCATCAAGCCACTAAGTGATAGTTTTTATTGGATGACTGATATCTACCATGGCTATCAATTATCATGAATACACTAAAAATTGAAATATTGTTGAGTAGATATATTCTCAGTTTAATTTAGTCAACTTGAGCCCAACCCAATTATCAGAAAGCAATATTAGCCCAAAACAGGACTGAAAAGATTAACCGAGCCCAATTAATTTATATCATCTTGAATCTTTTTATCAATTTTTACTTATTATATAGTTTTCAACTTGATAGTGGTAAAGTATTACCTTTTTTGACATCTTTCTATATCTTAAGTTAGTGAAGTAAGTCAACCTGGGAAAGATTAAATTATACCTTCAACGTATATGAAATCTTTTTTCTGCCAAGATTTGAACAGAACCCAACTAATTGAAATCGGCAGCTTCTTCTTTTTCTGTGAAATTTCATTATTGAACACTGAAGAGATGATAAATTAAACGTATAATGCAAACTATAAATCACATGGATTCTTGTTTGGAGATTTGAGTGTTAGACTTTCAAGCGACTGTTACTTCTTTCTTACACGGTTTCATGTGACTAGAACGTGCTGATTGATTTTTATATTAAGTCCACTCAACCCCATTTGCTAATTGGCTTATAATTTATAAGTGCCCACATCTTTAAGCAACTTTGCAAATTTAGCCAGATTTTTTCTATCCCTCAATCAATTAAATCATTAGATTTTTCCTTCCAATTTTGACCCACCTAATTATATAATTTAATTCTTGGGAAAAGGGTTTATATATGATCATATTTTACTTCAAATATACATTATTGTGGTAAGTATTTTCTTCGAATTCATAATATCATACACCCCTTTTTCTCTCTCTCGCTTTCCTTGAACGAAGCCTATGTATTATGAAATTAAATTTTACGTAAAGAAGGAAAGATTACAACATGGAATATAAATTTATTAAATTCTCTTTGCCTTGCAATTGCATTTATATATCACGTTCAGTCTTCATTTCTCACTTTCCTACATAAAGGAATCTCTTAGTAAGAAATGATCCTCAAAGTCCCGAACTCCAAAGCACAGAAAAAAAGAAAATGGCCGGGGTGATGAGGCTAATACTTCTGTTCATATCCTTCTATTCAATCTTTCATCCTGCACTATCGAGAAAATCTTCATCAAACATAACCTGGTGGTGCAGCAAAACGCCACATCCTGAACCATGCGTTTACTACATGAGGCGAAGCCACCAACATTTTGCGCCGAAACACAAGTCCGAGTTTCGGCAAATGGTAGTCCAATTGGCCATGGAACGAGCCCTCAATGCGAAAAAGCATGCCTTGAAATTCAGGTCAAGTTGCGAGACTGAGCATCGGAAAGCCGCATGGTCCGATTGTCTAAAACTATATGATAATACAGTTCTTCAACTAAACCGTACCTTACAAGGCATTGGAGCCAACAAGAGTTGTACTGATTTCGATGCACAAACGTGGCTTAGCGCAGCATTAACCAACATCCAAACATGTGGATCCGGGTCCATGGATTTGAATGTTTCCGATTTCATTAATCCAATCATAATGTCCAATAATTTAACCCAGCTATTAAGCAATAGTTTGGCCATCAATGGAGTATTCGTAAAGCAAGAAAATACATCATATACAGGATGGTTTCCCAGTTGGCTTACGCGGCAAGAAAGGAAATTATTGCAGAGTTCATCATTAACTTTTAAAGCAAAAGCAAATCTTGTGGTAGCAAAAGATGGCTCCGGGAATTATAAGACAATTCAAGCTGCCATTAACGCTGCTGCAAAGAGGAAAGGGACTGCAAGGTTTATTATATATGTAAAGAAAGGTGTTTATAACGAAAATATTGAGGTTGGCCTCAATAACAATAACATTATGTTGATCGGCGATGGCATGAAGTATACTATAATCACCAGCAGCCGCAGTGTTAAAGGAGGTTACACCACGTACAGTTCTGCAACTGCTGGTAACTGAATTTCTTTTACGTGCTGTGAATTTCTGTTAATTTTTTATTTAGATTTTTGGATATATTGAAAATAATGACTTGCAGGCATTGATGGACCTGGGTTCATTGCTTGGGAAATTACCTTCCGAAATGGAGCCGGACCCTCTAAGGGCCAAGCGGTGGCGCTACGTTCAGCCTCCGATCTCTCAGTCTTCTATCGTTGTGCCATCCAGGGATACCAGGACACCTTAATGGTCCACTCGCAACGCCAATTCTACAGAGAATGCTACATCTATGGCACAATTGACTTCATTTTCGGCAATGCAGCAGTGGTCTTCCAGAACTCTTTGATTTATGTGAGAAGGCCTCTCAAAGGACAAGCAAATGTGATCACCGCACAAGGCCGCAATGACCCTTATCAAAACACGGCGATTACAATCCATAATTCAAAAATTTTAGCCGCATCTGATCTAAAGCCAGTGGTTAAAGCATTTAAAACCTACTTAGGGAGGCCATGGCAGCAATACTCAAGAACGGTTATTGTTAAAACTTATCTCGATAGTCTTGTTAGTCCACTTGGATGGTCTCCATGGGCGCTGAACAGTAAGTTTGCTCTTGACACATTGTATTATGGTGAATATAAGAATTCGGGGCCTGGTTCGTCTACTAGATCAAGGGTGAAGTGGAAAGGTTTTCATGTTATGACTAGCTCTGCTACGGCGTCGCGTTTCACTGTTGGAAGTCTTATTGCTGGCCGCTCATGGTTGCCGGCTACGGGTGTGCCATTCACTTCTGGCTTGTGAATCACGTTCTATTATTATTTATTAACTTCATTTGTTAATAATTTTTTGCCTCTCTGACTGGATTAATTTTTATATATTATTTATTGGTTACTTATAAAAAAATATGATAATAAATTATGAACATTTTTTTTTTTTTTTTTTATGATTTGGATAGTAATTTTGGTTTATGAGTGGAGTTGTTGGCACTTGGCACTGCACTTATGTTAAATACCCCATCATCATTATTCCTAAAATAAAAAAAGATTAAAACCTAAAAAAAAAAAATATTTACAAATAATCCCAAGAACATAATAAAATAGTTACCAATACTTTGAAGAAAAAAATAACAATAAATTTATATATATAAAGCAATTAAAAACTTACAATTTTATATTACAAATCTTCTTCATCCATAAAACTATCATTTTTGTTCTAAAAAAGATTTAAATATCTAAAAACAATTAGTGTTTGTGAGATAATAGTGGGATATCAAAAGCATTTGTAAAGAATAAAAAATTAAAATTAATCTTATAATTTAATATAAAGATAAATTTCTCATTATAAAATTTATTAAAAATAAAACTTTTTAATTCAATAGGTAAAGTATCAATAGATCCACTATAAGTACACCTGGAAGTACAACTTTTATCCGGCCGTGGCATTGGAAAGTCCAAAGCAAAGTTCATACTTTATTTGAAATCGTTTGGGCTGGACAATTTCTAGTCAAAGCCCATCTTCATAAATCCAAGAAGAATTCCACATTCTCAAATTCAATTCAGACTAATTATATTTATTGATCATTAATATGAATAATATGTTTTAATGTGAATGGATGATTTTAAATTAGAGAAAATTTAAATAAATTAGAGTAAATAATATGTCAAATATGTAAAGCTGTTACATTAGTTTGTAAGAAATAATTTATATATGTAGCATTATCTATTATAAAATCAATAAAACTGTGTTTTAAGGAAAGGACAAACTTTATTACAATAATACTTCATGTATAAATTTTATTGTACAATTTGATGTGTTTTAAGATTAATCGAATAACTTTAAATGGAAGATAAAGTATTAAATAAAAATATTACATGTCAAAGTCAAACATGTGTATCGTATCAGTTTGTAGTATTACTCTTTCAAGTAAATACTAAATACTATACATAAACCAAAAAATAAAATAATATTCTTAATTATCTCATAATGTTTTGGAGTCATTGTAGTTTGACTCTAAAATCTAAATCAAATTCTAACACAATAATTATTTCTAAGTTTAGTATGATTTAAACTACGTCTAATGTTATATATATACATATATTGGAGTCATTGTAGTTCGACTCTAAAATCTAAATCAAATTCTAACACAACAATTATTTCTAAGTTTAGTATGATTTAAACTACATCTAACGTTATATATATATATGCCTAGATTAATCANAAAAAAAAAAAAAAAAAAAAAAAAATTATCCCATCTCTTCTTCCTTTGTTAATTCCTCCCACCTTCACATTAATGCAGACAATGTACTGGTAAAAGCATGAAACAGACACGGGCATCGCCAGACTATGTAAGCAAGATCCATTGACGTTCTCCACAAACTCTAAAAATTTAACATTTTCAACCCTTTCATAATCATTGTCTCTCAAGTATCATTTTTTTTTTTCATAAATTTAATCAAACGATATCTGAGACAAATCCTTAAGAAAAAAGCCCATTTCGACAGTTTCAGATGGAACTCAAAATACAAGAAATATTGTATTACAAAAGCTCCTACTAATTTGTTAACAGTTGGAATTTTTTTATTTTTTATTTTTACGTTTGAAGTTTGATATAATATTATAAACATAATTTCCTAGGTAAAAACTACTTTATTGAGTTTACTTTTGTATGCATTCATTCAACATTAACGCATAATCTATTAGCAAATTGTTCAACATTATGAATGTTTACGTTGTGAGTTATTTTCAGCAACTGGAAATCAGGCTCCTCCCTTCCAGGTCTCATATTTTACTCTGCATTTGAGTTCAGAATGCAGAGTTTACTTAGTGACGGATGGGAAAGGCTATGAAGTCAAAAAACCAGCAATAGTTACCCAAATTAATCATTAGTCTATATATGTTTAAATATGTGTATACATACGATATTTATATACATATACGTACATATACATATTTACATATGTATACCAAAGCGGGCAGGGTCTTTAAGAAATCAAATACTAGGGCTCCGTTTGGTTCACAATTTTGTGTTTTTGGGAAAAGTTTTTTGAAAAAAGTTAAAAAAAAATTGAATTGGGCGGGTATTACGATGTAGGATTTATAAATTAATAAAATACCCCATATGTTTGTTTTTTTACAAAACACCCCGTATAATAAAACATTAAAAGTTAACAAAAACACCCCCAATCCACCCTCAAATACGGACAGCCGGCCACCACCAACGGAGGGTGGCCGGAGTAACAGTAACAAAAACATTAAAAATATTTAGGGGTATTTAATTGAATTAACAAATTTAGGGGGTTTAAAAAATATTGAATAAAGTTGAATAATATTGTGAGTTTTTAGGTATTTTACTGTTTAACCTTTTTGGGAATACTAAAAGTAGTATTCGCAAAATCCAACCAAACGAAGCCTAGATTATTACCAAACTAAATCGCCACCAATTCCTTTCTCTTCCACTGCTAGGTCCTCCTCTCCCGATGCCCCCGGCCATGTCGACCACGTTGTCACCTGTCAGTTCCTTGCCTACTAATCAAACGTTCAAGTTGATTTAATCACCTTTTAACCACAAGTCGTTGCTCTGAGTTGCGACATCCTTGATACATTGGTTTTGGTTGGAAGCCACATGAAGGAGTTGCCTCCCCAACTGCGATAAAAAAAAAATAGTTAGAAACACAAAAATAAGAAATACCACAAAATTTTTAAAAAGTTAAAAAGAAAATAGTATTGCATAGCGAAAGTCTCGGCCAAAACTAAAGTATTGTTGCAGGGTCGTTAAGCAGTTACTAACTCAATCCTATGCTTGATGTTCGTGCAAAGTCAAGGAGTTGATTTCCTGGTTCGAAGCATCGATTTGCCGATTAAACACATTGATTTGCACATACCAGGCGTTGATTTGTTCACCAAGACCATTCACGGTTAGCATTTCCTTGTTAACACTGTCCATTGTTGTGTGTGTGTGTGTGTGTATATATATATATATACATAATAATATAACAAAGGTTACTACCAGGACAAAAGCATGATTTTTCAGAATTCAAATGCAACTGTCAAGACGAAATCGGGTTTTTCAAATATTAAATGCGACCAATAAAGCTACGGACACCAGCATTTTTGGACCGAAAATGTGTACCGGCCTATGTGTCTCCTGACTTATACCAGAAATTCAGACGCGTTATTAAATATTTTTCTAGTAAACGGCCGTCCATCAAATATTGATGGACGTTCACTTACATAGACTCCCATCCATATTATATGGACTGGGGTCCATTTACTACGGACAGGCGTCCCCATTAATAGATTCCCGTCCATAAGTAAAATAGAATAAAATATTTTTATAAAAATTAGGGACGATCGTTCATAGGTTATGGACTACTGTCCCTAAATATTGGACAGGACGCCTGTACATTAATAATTTTTTAAAAAAATTTAAAAAAATTTATGGACTGTCGTTCATCCTTTATGGACGGCCGTCCATTAATTTTGGACAGGCGCCCGCAAATAATGGACGCCCGTCCTTAACCAAGAAAAAAAAAAAAAAACTTTGGGGACGCCGTCCACAAATTGTGGACGGACGTCCCTTACATTTGGACAGGCGTCCGTAAGAAATGGATGCCCGTCCATTATTTTGGTTTTACAAAACAAAAGAAAAACTTCAACGCGCCAATTCCTTTGCTTTCTCTCTATAAATTCTTTCCTTCTTCTTCAACTATCACCAACTTCAATGCCTCCGCCACTGACTTCCATGTATATGCTCCATCTTCCTCATTTCTCGCTATCTCTATCCCTGCCTTCTTCTTGGCAAACACTCTAGCAATCAACCCTTGGTCCATGGAGAAAGGTAGCAAAACCAATGGATGTCCAAAGTAAGGTGACTCTGTAATTGAACTAAATCCACAGTGAGTCAAGAATGCTCCCACCAATTCATGAGCTAATATCTTGAGCTAAGGTGCCCAACTCGTCCAGACCACTCCTCTTCCCTTCACTCTTTCCTCGAACCCATCTGGAAGAACTATCGTTTCATCCCGATTTCTCAACGCCCAAAAGAAAGGTAATCCAGATAACTCGAGCCCCAAAGCCAACTCAGTCAACTCATTTTGACTCAAATTCAACTTGCTTCCAATTCAAACCATCCACAAAGTTGAATTGGTTGCTCATGTCGATATTTGTCCTGATTCTTGATGATGATAACTTCTTTATGAAATTCAGGTGACATCCATGGTCAATTTTCTGATCTCTTAAGGGTTTTTGAGAATGGTGGTTATCTTCCAATAGCTAACTACTTATTTCTGGGCGATTATGTGGACCGTGGCGAGCAAGGAATCGAGACAATGTGTCTTCTTCTTGCCTACAAGATAAAATATCCTGAAAAAATTTTCCTCTTGAGAGGAAACCACGAATGTGCATCTACAAATATCAACTATGGCTTTTACGAAGAGTGCAAGAAAAGATTCAATGTTAAGCTATGGTACACATTCATAGAATGTTTTAATTGTCTACCAGTAGTAACCATAGTCGGTGAAAAGATTTTCTACGTGCACGGTGGCATTTCTCCAAAGCTAAAAAATTTGGATCAAATCAGAAAAATACAACGCCCCGTTGATGAACCCAGTGAAGGTATTCAAGGTTGGGGAGAAAATAGAACCAGGAATATTTCGGTTATTTTCGGTGCTGACAAAGTTATAGAGTTTCTGCAGAAGCATGATCTGGATCTCATCTGTCGCCCAGATAATTCAACTCAATGGATATTAGCTCATGAATTGGTGGGAGCATTCTTGACTCACTGTGGATTTAGTTCAATTACAGAGTCACTTTACTTTGGACATCCATTGGTTTTGCTACCTTTCTCCATGGACCAAGGGTTGATTGCTAGAGTGTTTGCCAAGAAGAAGGCGGGGATAGAGATAGCGAGAAGTGAGGAAGATTGAGCATATACATGGAAGTCGGTGACGGAGGCGTTGAAGTTGGTGATAGTTGAAGAAGAAGGAAATAATTTACAGAGAGAAAGCAAAGGAATTGGCGCGTTGGAGTTTTTCTTTTGTTTTGTAAAACCAAAATAATGGACGGGTGTCCATTCCTTACGGACACCCATCCAAACGTAAGGGACGCTCGTCCACAATTTGTAGACGAGCATCCCCAAAGTTCTTATTTTTTTTATTTTCATATTTTGGTTAAGGACGGGCGTCCCTTATTTGCGGGCACCCGTTCAAAATTAATGGACGGTCGTCCATAAAGGATGAATGGTCGTTCATAAAGGATGAACGGTTGTCCTTAAATGTTTTTTTAATTTTTTAAAAAGAATTGTTAATGGACGGGCGTCCATTAAAATATGAACGCCCATCCAATATTTAGGGACAACTGTCCATAACCTATGAACGGCTGTCCCTAATTTTTATAAAAATATTTTATTCTATTTTACTTATGGACGGGCGTCCTTTAAATGGGGATCTCGTCCGTAGTAAATAGACCCCCGTCCATATAATATGGACGGAAGTCCATGTAAGTGAATGGCCGTCCATATTTGATGGACGACCGTTCACTAGAAAAATATTTAATAATGCGTCTAGATTGCTGGTGTGAGTTAGGAGACACGTAGGCCGGTACACATTTTCGATGCGAAAATTCTACGGGTATGATACAACAAATAGTGAAAAATATGTTTGTAAAAATTCAGCCATAAAATTTGGATACAGGAAAAATACAGTATGAGTATATACGGGTTTAATATGCACATTATCAATAATACGTTTTGAAAAATACGACAATATCAATCTTGGTTTTAGCACTTTTCATAGACGACCCGGTAAATCAATATAGCATTTCAAATGTAAAGTATTCAATCAACCAATAATCATTAGACCTAATAGCCAAAATTCAAATTATATATAGTCTCCATACTCAAACACAATGTATAGCCAAGATTCAATTATAGTCTCAAGCTAAACACATAACAAAACC
Organism: Pistacia vera; assembly: GCF_008641045.1. NCBI lineage: Eukaryota > Viridiplantae > Streptophyta > Magnoliopsida > Sapindales > Anacardiaceae > Pistacia > Pistacia vera. The sequence goes on along the minus strand of NW_022195586.1, from coordinate 950,905 downwards.
AAAATTCAAAGTCGAACTAGAGCTTCAAACAAAAAATAAAATAAAATAAAATAAACAAATTACACAACCAAGATTCAAATTATATATAATGTATAATAGAAACTCACAAAGTACATAAACAAACAATAACAACTCAAAAAAGAACATCATCCAACCAAGAAATGTTATCATTATCCATCAAGTCATCCATGTAACCCTCAATCGTTGGTGTAGAATTAGCATCTTTGTCCATATGAATTTCTTCATGTTCCAAGTCCCAACTCATCGTGGAAGTGAACTTATCTATCATCAGCTTGTGCATCCTCACATACACAAGCGTGTCTAGCATTTCGTGTGACAACCTATTCCTTTTTGTTTTGTTTTGTTTGAGCAGCTTCAAAGACACTCTAATTTCTCTCATATGATGAAGCGCCACAAGGTTGACTCAAAATTCGAATGGCACACTTCTTGAGCACAGGAAGATCATCCCCATTGTAACCCCACCATATTCCTGTAAATGACATAAAAAGCTTTCTTAAATACAAAGAGAGAAGCAATGTACAAAAAAGATATACAAAATTTTTAAAAAACTTATGAGGATGACTTGTTTGTAACATCGTTTTTGCCATTGCGGTAAATAAGATAGCTAGCCTACTACGATACAATTGAATCTCTCTCATAAATAAATTCTTTTCTTCTACCAGAAGTAGGTTTTTGTGAATGAAATTGAGGTCATCTTTCATCTCCCTTTCCTCTCTAAATTTTTTTTTCAGAAAAAGTAAGATGGATTGAGAAAGGCAGCTGCAACATGTATTGGATGAATGATGTTGTTAACCCAACGATTCTCAAACAATTCCCAAATTCTCTCATACTTGGTTTCCTCACTATTATATCTTTTCTTGATTACAACTTTTGCTCTCATCATTGCTTCATATAAGTAACCAACAGTAGATCCATCACCATCAACCAAACGAAGAACTCGAACCAATGGCTCAATAGTTTTTATAACCTCCCTTCCTCTAGCCCAAAAATCACTTCGAACAATTTTAGTGACCCTTTTACCTAATTCGATCTTACAATAATCAAAACCCCTCCATTTAGATGAAGCAACAAAGAGTCAAAGTGCAGTCTCCAAAACCAACACAGATTGAAGCATTAAAAAGTTTGAAGCAAATCTTGTGGCACAAGTTTGTCTCAATTGTCTATCTCTGGGTGTACTCTTTTATTGCTGCATGAAGAACTGCGTACCGTGTCATGAACATAACTATTATTTTTGCTTCATCTGTGGCAACTTTTACCCAATTAACTTCATTATATATGTCTTTCAGAAAAAGTTGAATTCCATGAGCAACACACCTCATCTTATACATTCGAGGATACAATCCAATGAGCATGTCACTAGCATATGTGAAATTGCTACCAGTATCAATTATGAATTGCACAACGTGTTCTTATTCAATTGATTCAATCACAAAAACAATAATTTCTTTCAGATAAATCCCATTTTTTCTTTCTCGGGAAACATCCAATGATTTTATAAACACTGTACTGCCAGGAAAATATGACACAAGATTAATGAAAGATCGATGTCTTATATCATCCATATATCAGACATTATAGTGTAACCAGATTCAGATGTATCCCAAGAACACTTCAACATAGCAACATACTTATTAACACCTTTTCTAAATTCTGGAATTAACGTAGCTTGAAGAGTTGAGTAAGATGGAAGGTTGTATGTTGCACCATATTTAACCACTGCCTTAACCAATTTGAACAACATTAAAAGCGATATTGTTCACCACAAAACACTTAGCAAACTTTTTATCAACAAACTCCTCGTCATTTTTCTTATTAATTTCTAGTAAAGATACTTGACTTTGACGTCTTTGGTTACCTTTAGAAAGTGGCAAAAATGGTGCATCTGTTTCCTCCTCATGATCATTATAGTTTAAAGCAGTAGAAGAACCGACTGAAACTTTTTAATTTTTTGTAACTTCCATTTCCAGACATAGCTAAGAATTCATATGTTTGTGTCTCATGATTGACTTTATTACAAATCTCAACATCATGGCCAGCAATTCCTGATAAGTGTGCTTTAATTCTATAAGCCCTACCACTAAACACTTTTTGACAAAATTTACATTTCCATTTATTCCCTTGAAGCTCCTCAACATGCTCCCAAAATTTATCTTTTTTTCGTACCATATTGGTTCGAGTCTACATTTAAAAGAACAGAAAAGAGAACATTATCAGATATAAAAGGAAAATTAGGATGATAAAAAAAAAAAAAAAAAAAAAAAAAAAACAACACAATCGACAGTGCATAATTGTAGATACACACAAGTTCACAAAACACAATCATTTTTTTTTTTTGGGGGTAACTAACAACATTACCACTAGAATCAACAAAAAAGTTCTCACAACTAAGCCACATCTCAACCAGGTATTCACTAGCCTGCAACGTTCACAATAAGTGACTCTCCAACCACTAATCATCCACCTACCACTAATACAGCACCCATAATCCAATCCGTCAACTAAAGGAGAAACACACAAGTCAAAACACCACCACAACACAAAACTCCCCCACATACCACCTTGAATCAAGTCTACTCTAATTAAAACACCAAGCCAACCCCTACTACTACTCACACTATAAGAACTTTAAAAAAAAAAAAAAAAGAACATTACCAATCACAATCACTTGAATCAAGCCTACTCTAATTAAGACACCAAGCACTTAGGCTCTTTTTTTGCTTGTTTGTGATTGTGTATGGGCATTTTGTGAATAGGAAAACAAGTAAAAAAGATTCAGAAGTAGAATCATTTGTATTTCATTTGTTCTTAATAGCCATGAGATGATTATTTTAGGGTGTTCCTTTTGTGAATGGGTACCTTATAATTGTAATAGCGTTTGTTTGGAGTGTGAGAATGTAAGATTATATTTGAACTACAAATTGAAAAGACAAACGATACACTCTCATTGATATTTAAGAATTAAGAGAGGAAGTTTCATTAGTATATTAACAGAAAATCCAGCTACCAACCAAACTAAGCTGCCAGAACACAAATCCATTAAGCCTATTACTAGTGGCCAGGAAAATGTCCTGATAACCCTAGATAAAAACTCCCAAAAACCTGCAATGTCTCACCAAATGCACAAATAACGTTCAAAAAGGAAAAACAGTGAAACACCAGGTACATAAGTTAAACATCCAGTATCCATAAAGCCTCAAGTCACACATCAAGCACAAACACAAGCAATCCACCAACATAACAAGAATCTAAGACAATCAAACAAAAAAGAAAAACACACACAAGGCTTCATTATGTATAACACACACACACAATCAATCAATCATTTCATAAACAAATCAAGCAAAAAAAGGGGGAAAAAAAACAATAATAATTAATAAGTTAATAACAAAAAGTGTGTACCTTGAGGCTTGAAGTTTTGGAGTTGAAGCTTGGAAAAGAAAGTTAAAAAGAGAAGAGAAGAAGAGATCAAAAGATGAAGAAAATAGATTTAATGAGATTCAAAGTGAAGCTTGACGGGCTGACAACCTAGAAGGAGGAACTGTGGCTGGAGACTGGAAGAGATCAAGAGATGAAGAGGAGAATTTGTAGAGATCAAGAGAAGAATAGTTGAAGAAGAGACGAGGAGAATAACTGAAGAAGAGGAGAAGGAGAATTCATTTCATTTGACAAACCTTCATCCTAAAACAACGTTCTTTTCCCTTATTAAATAACAAATTTTCTTTTGCAAAAATATGGTTGAATAATTTGCGAATAAAACGTTTGGGGCATATAGTTCGCGAATTATTCGGCTGTGCTGATAAAATATGGGAATTCAAGAATTATACGGCTGGGCGTATAATTCACGTTTTATATGCAAATTTACTAACTAGGAGTATTGTTATTGTTGGATACATGTGGGACACCCATGATGAGACCCACTTGAACACCCATTATCCAAATAAATGGTAATTGTTTGATAGTTACCATACACATACCTATAGCAGTTACCAAAGATGTCGAACCAGTTGTCACAACTACAAAATTAACCTAAGTATTATAGTTACCAATAAGAAGGGTCGAATCCACAGAGAGCAAAGTCTAATGACCTAATATATATTTGAGTTAATGAAAGGGAAATTGGCAAATTGATTAATTAAACTAATGAAACTAAATGCAAGAATTTAAGATCATAAAATTAATAACAGAATAAAACTTAATAATGAAGGCGTTGCCCCATGGGTTCAGCTCAACTCAGGATTGGCACACATTCTTCTTCTCACTCTTACATTTCCTAAACCTACAAGGCTAGACAAATCACATAAAATGCCTCTCCACAACTTAGGTATAATTTATCCTATCTTCATGTCGTCTTAGTTACAGGTTGATTGGTTAAAAACTATCTTCAATTAATAAAGAGACCCAAACAATTAAAACCACTAATTGGTATAGAGATAATAAATACAATTCATAACCCCTGTAATACAATCACAAATTTATCACACTTGAATGAAATCATAGCAGAAACATTCCTAAATGATGATATATAGCAAGATTGTAATCAATATCGAAATAATTGGAAACCATAATCCATTATTCAGAACTTTCAAACCCAACATTCAACATACAGTTAATTTGATTTCACAATGAACACAAATCCAACAAGCATTTCATAATTCAAATCATGCATCATATTGTAATCGTATTGAAACAAAATAGTCCTCAAATCACCAAACACAACAATCAAATCATATGTTCAATGTGTAATTAATAATCCAATTAGTCAAGAGTTTAAGTGAAGAAAACTATGGCCTTAATCTTGGTCTCGCCTCTGCCTAACGGGCAACCGGTGCTCAGTCGCTCATGGTGGTGTCGACGGAGGCTGGGGAAGGTGAACGGTTGTATATATATATGGAAAACAAGTCCCTGGTAGCTGGAATGGTTGTTTTTTGGATGAGGGAGAACAAAGGTGAGTTCGAAAGTCGAACGGTCAGCTGAAGACGAAGAGACGCGTCGGTGGCGATGGATTCCAATGATGGTTCACGACAGTGGGTGGTGAAAGGCGATGAAAATGCTTGGGAACGTTGAGGGAAGGATGGTCGACACCTGGGGAAGTTGAATCGATGCCGGAGAATATGAGACGACGTCGAAAAAATGAAGAATTGCGATTGGAAGGTGGAACATTGCGGCAACGCAAAAGGTGATGTGAGACGTCGATTGGCAGGTCTCGGCGATGGGAAAAAGATGTCAGCGCTTGGGGAAGCTGAAACGACACCGGAGAAGCTCCAAAGTCACCGAAATATGGAGAGGCGTGGTAGTGGAATGGAATGCGTAATGTCGCTAGAAAGCGGTGGAACGACAGTAGGGATGATGATGGAAGGTAACTGGCGCTTGGGGAAACCCAACGGTCGCCAGAGATGGCTAGAATCTGGTGGAGATGAGCTAGGGTTTGGGTGATGGGAGGCTAACTCCTTTTCACTACTGTTCACTTTCCTTTTATAGAAAATGTGGCAAATTATTTAGTCCCTGCACATTTAAAAAGTGACAAAATCAACCCCTTAGAAACATGACATTTTATCCCCTGATAAACATAAATAAGACAAAATCAACCGTAATCCATAAACCACAACCTAATATCAACTCACACTATTTCCAAAATCATTCCAATCATGCAATTTCTCATCAATAAATTCATAAATTGTCTCAATATATATATTCAATTAAATCATAACAAAGGGCATTAAATCACTTTAATGGAGTCATTTTCATGACTCTAACAAAAGGCAACTTCTATATAATAGGGAAGGATGAACCATCTTTCATATAGGATATATTTTACTTTTGAAACAAAAAAATCCCTCTCTTTTTTTCTCAAAAATTCTGTGTGACTTAAGGAACAACTTGGGTATCTACAAGAGGTATTTATGCTATGAATTATATATATAGTAATTCGTTATTTTATATATAATTTGATTGCAATTGAGACCTTTGCATGTTTATGATCTTGGGATTTTGCTTCAATTAAATCGTTGTGATTTCGTGTTTAATTTTCAACAATGGTATCAAAGTGAGGTTAGAAACATGTTTTCTGGCATGATTATTCTATGCAATATGTGAGATTTTTTTCAAAGAAATTCGTAATATTTATTTGTTTGCTTTTTTTTGAACACTTATATTCATAAAATGAGACTAGCATATATGGAAAGTACTCATTTCCAAATTTCCAACGACATATTATTTGTGTTTTTCTGAGTTCTATAGAAAAAATTATGGAATGCATAATACCCTTATTTTTATTTATATGACTGCTATATGAATCGATTAACGGTATGATATGTTTTTTGAAAACGATTGCTAGGAAATTGAAATGTAAACTTAATGTTTGCTAGTTGATTTTTTACTTGGGTTATTTCAGCTATAATTGAGAAATATTGTTGCATGTTGTGTAGGTATAGGTTTAAAGCCCATATGTTAATAGTGTTGTCAATGTCATAAAATTGAAGTATAGATGACTCATAAAAAGAGTTGGGCTAGACCCAAACACAAGATATTGTGAGTAATGGGTATATTGGGTTAACCTTTATTTTTATTTTTTTAAAGGATATTACCAAAATATGATAAAATGATAGTAGAATTGGGGCCATTTTTATTTATTTAGCAAATATATATATATATAAGAAAGCAATTATTTTTTTTTCCTTTTTCTGTATTTGTTAGAGGAATTCATGGTGTTGATTGTGAGTAATGGGTATAATGGGTTGGCTTTTATTTTTTTTTTTAAAAGGATATCACCAATATATATGTAAGAAAACAATTATTATTTTTTTTTTCTCTTTTTATGTATTTGTTAGAGGAATTCATGGCATTGATTAGAATAACCCGAAAGGCTATTAGGACAACCCACCAAAGAGAAAAGGTGGATAGGATGATAAGGACACTTTGTGGTTAAAAATTTGAACCAAATGGAAGAGAAAACAAGTTAGTCTGATTAGCGAATCATTTTTCAATGTGAATGAAATGATACAAGAAATTGTTTGGAAATGGGGCTTAATTTGTGAGACTATGAAGTTTAATGCTCTCAAAACAACTCTTAATTACCCAAGTCTTGTTGGTTTCCATGATTTGCTTTGGAATAAGATGGAGGATAGAAGTTATCATCTTTTACTTGATTCATCAAGGAATATGTAAATTGGGGTGCTAAGAAAACAGTCGGTCCTTCAATTGGTGTTTCCACTCGTAAGGGACACCATAAGACGATAGGAAATTCATTGCCTAAGATCCATTATGAGCTAGATAAGGACCTTAGAGATAGGCTTTATAAGTCTTTCTCAATCTATATGATTGAGTATAGGATTTAATTATTTATTTATTTATTATTAATTGTCAAACATTTGAATTACTTTTTTAATATTAGTTCTTGTTTTATGCAAACAAAAATTGTTTTATTTATATATGTCGAATTATACTTAAATCATCATTGGAATGAGAATTGTATGTTCGTTGAGTATGAATTTAAGTTTTGTAACTTTATAAGAATTCCTTACACAATTAATTATATTAATGGTGATTAAATATTAGTATTTTAGATGATAATTGTTGACACAAAGTGAACTGTTGATTCTAAATCTAATGTGAGATTATTATTGATATAATTAATCGATGTTGAGAAAACGTTTGTATGTCCTAAGCATTAAATGATGTGCATAATGTCTATGTGTATGTGTGTTTAGAAATGGCATCTACTTCTAAGAATATTGTGGTTGAACTCAATAAGGGTGAAAAATTGAATGGTGAAAATTATGAGATATGGAGCATGAAAATACAATAGGTATTAGAGGAGCAAGAGGCTCTTAACACATCCATGGAACAGCTAGATCACAGAAACATGATACAACATAGGAAGGACCTTGCAGCTTATGAAACCTAGAAGAAAAAGAACTTCATTGCTTGCATTACATTGTTGAGTAGCATGAACAATGACATAATGAGGGAATACAAAAAGTATGAGAATAGCAAAGGGCATGTGGTCTGCACTTGCTGCAAAGTTTAGATGTATGTCCATTACCAAACTTCGATCACTTACAACCAAGCTTGACACCTACAAGAAAAAACCTGATTATACAATGAGGCAACACTTGAGGCACATGTCAAACATGATAAGTGAACTGAGAGATGCAGGTCATGTCTTAATAGATGAACAATATGTTCAGGCTATTATTTGATAATTGCCCTAAAGTTGGGAACATATAAAGATTCACCTAACCTACAATGATGACATCAAAACTATAGAAGATGTCGTGTGACATTTGGAGCTAGAAGATGATCCCTTTAATACTAATAAGGCGAATATTGATGTGTATATGGCTAACTCCAGCTCACAAGGTGAGGAAGGATTTAAGCATAAATTCCAAGGTGAGTCCCAACAAAGGGGCAACAAAGGAAGTGCTCAAGCTTATAAGAAAAAAAAGTTTTACCAATGTGGAAAGGGAAAGCGTCCTTCCAAAAAGAAGAATATAGCAAAAGTCAAATGTTATAACTGTGACAAAAAGGGACATTTTGCTCGTGATTATAGCGAGCCAAAGAAAGCAAAACACTTTTTTGCACAAGTAGGTACAGTAAATGTTTCTAGTTCTATTTTTCTAACTGAATCTCATTCTTTGTGAATTGTAGACTCAGTAACCACATACCATATAATGAGGGACAAGAGTGCCTTCATGGAATTTCGACGGTTCCCACAAGAAGTAAGATGGATATATGAAGGAAGCAACCCCAAGGTGGAAGTTAAAGGGGTTGGCACATACAAGTTGGTTATGTGTGGAGGTCAAACGTATTTCTACATGATTTGTTATATGCTTTCGATATTCATAAAAATTTGATTTCTGTGTTGGTATTACTTAAATTAGGATTTAATTTGAACTTCACAAACTATGGTGTTGACTTGTCTTTGGGAACAAGTTATTATGGATGTGGATATTTTTTAGATGGTTTTATTGTGTTGGACATGAATTACAATATTAGTAATGTGTGTTTTTCTTTCATTACATTTTCTAGTATTGATGGAAATGATGTGAACATATGACATGCTAGGCTTGGACATATTGGTCAACAAGGAATGAATATCCTAGCAAGAGAAGGCTTGTTTGGAAACTTAAAAAGAGTAGAATTGTCTACTTGTGAGAATTGCCTAGTTGGAAAAATAGCACGAAAACCATTTGGAAAAGCAATAAGAGCCGAAGCTCCATTGTAATCGATTCATTCTGACATTTGTGATCCAATGAATGCGAGGGCAAAGAATGTGTTTGTTTATTTTATCATATTTATAGATGATTACACATTATTCGATTTTTTTTTTATTTCTCATAAATATGAAGCTTTAAATTGCTTAAAAAGAATATAAAAATTTAGTTGAGAATCAATTAGATAAGAAAATAAAAGTTCTAAGAACCGATCGAGGTTGTGAGTATCTATCTAATCGGTTCATAAATTTATGTGATGAGATGGGAATAAAACACCAATTACTATTCCAAGAACTCGGTAACAGAATGTTGTTGTAGAAAGAAGAAACAAAACCTTGCTTGAAATGGTGAGATCAATGATGGCACAGGCAAATTTACCCATCATTTTTTGGGGTGATACCTTATTAACTGCTACATATATACTCAACAAAGTATCCTCTAAATCAGTTACCACTACACCATATGAGTTATGGACAAATCCAAAACCCGATTTGAATTTTCTAAAGCCATGGGGATGTGCTGTCTATGTTCATGAGTCTTCTCATAAATATGAAAAATTAGGTCCAAGAGGAAAGAAATATATCTTCATTAGATACTCAGAGCAATAAAAAGGATACGCGTTTATAGGGGAACAAAATAATGGTAACAAAGCTAAATTTGAATCACGAGATGTCACATTTTTGGAAAATGATTTTCCAAAGGAGGGCGAGATAGGTCAAGACTTATCTTTATATGAAACTCAAGACCACATCAATTTCACTATTGAAAATCAATTAGATATAGTACATTTGAGTTGAAGTGACATGAGAGTTGATGAATCTGTTTCAAATACTCAATTGGTACCCATAATAGATCCAACTATAATGGTTGGTCCAAGTGGGAGTAACTTAGAAGAATCTCAAATATGCTGAACAAACAAGAAAAGTGTTCAATGTCGTCAATTTGAGATTAAGGGGGGAGTTTTTCTAATTACCCCGCAAGATGAAGAAGAGCCGAAGAATATAAATAAGGCTCTCAAATGCCTTTCAAAGAAAAAATGGATGAAAGCAATGGAAGAATAAATGGAGTCTATGAAATCAAACCAAGTATGGGAATAGATTGATTTATCAAAAGGATGTAAAGTCATTGGGAACAAATGGATTCTCAAAATCAAGCGTAAAGCTGATGGCAGTATTTAGGCATGTAGCCACATACAAACACATGTGGGTTCAATTAAACCCACTCAACTTTAAAAAAAAAAAATTAAAAAAAAAAGTCTTTATGTTTTATAAAATTTACAATTTTAACCTCATTTAAATTCATATTGACCCCACAAAAATAAATTATTAATTAACATTTTTTTTAAATTTTCTCTCTTCTTCATTTCCCCTCATTTTCTCTCATATTATCTTGTTCTTTTGGTTGGATATTCAAGAAAGGCTACTCCTTTGGATTACAAGGTAAGATGATGCTTTTTTTTTTTTTTTTAGCTTTCTTAATTGATAAAAAATCATGAGTTATGCATTTTTGTTGAGTTTAATAAATAGGTTTGAAATTAGAAAATTAAATTTCTAGGTTTTGATTTTGATGTAGGCTTTGATTTAATCTTATTTATATTGAGGTATGAGTTAATTAGTTGTTATTTTAAGTTGGATTTAATAAATTTTGGTTAGTTATTCAGTTAATTTTGAATGGTTTAAAGAATTGATGAAACCTAAGTTGTAGAGATTTGGGGATTTTGTTTAATTTTGATATATTGGTCAATCGTTTGATATTTAAAGTTGGATTTGATGAGTTTTCATGGGTTTATGAGTTGAATTTTATTGGGTTAGTATAAATTGTTGGAAAAACCTAAGTTATGAGTTGAATTTTGATAAATTAAGTTGTAATTGGAAAGTGTTGAAAGAGCGTTTTTTACAATGAAGATTGTGAAAAATCGACTACAAAATCGAATAGGAAATTAATTATTAAATGATTGTCTTATTACTCATATTGAGAGGGAGATATTTAATGGAATTGTCAATGAAGTAATTATACAACGTTTTCAGAATATGAAAAATCGTCAAGGACAATTATAGAATTAATAATTTGGTATGTATAACTTTTAAAAGTACATTTTTTTATCCTTATTACTTCAGTATATATTTTATTGTAAATTTATCAACTTAGATGTTTTGAACCCGCTCACTAAAAATCCTGACAATATTGAAATATTCAAAGCTTACTTAGTCGCAAAAAGGTATACACAAGAAGAATGAATAAATTATGAAAAAACTTTCTCACCTGTTGTGAGGTTTACCTCAATCTAAGTTATTCTAACTATAGTTGCAAACATGGATCCTGAATTGCATCAAATGGATGTAAAAAGACTGTTTTTCTTAATAGAGAATTAAAAGAAGGGATTTATATAGAATAACCAATAGGTTTTATTAGGAAGGTCAAGAACATAAAGTGTGCAAACTTTTGAAGTCAATTTATGGCCTAAAGCAATCTTCAAGACAATGGTAAATTCAATTTCATAATGCGATAATGTCATATGATTTCAAAATGATTGATGAAGATCACTGTGTTTATACAGAGAGATCCAATGTCAAATTTGTTATATTATCATTATATGTCGATAATATATTTATAGCTAAAAATGACAAGGGTTGTGAATGAAATCAAAGGTTGGTTGTCATCTTATTTTAAGATGAAAGATATGGGTGAAACTGGATATATCCTTGGAGTCAAGATTTCAAGAAATCGCCCAAAGAAATAAGTCTCTTTCGCAAGAGCCATACATTAAGAAAATTCTTGAATAATTTCATATGCAAGATTGCAAACCCATAGACAACCCTATCTCCAAAGGTGAGACTTTGAGCCATAGATTGCGTTTTAAGACTCCACAAGAGAATCAACAAATGAAAAATATTCTTTATACAAGTGTTGTTGGAAGTCTTACATACACCATAATGTGCACAAGGTCTGACATCTATTATGCTGTTGGGTTGGTAAGCAGATATCAGTCCGACCTAAGACAAACACATTAGAAAACAATGAAGAGAATCTTAAGATATTTAAAAAAAAACAACTGATTACTCATTGTGTTATCAAGGAAATGATTTACATTTGAGATGCTACACCAATGCTGATTGGGGAGGGGATTTAGATGAAAGAAAATATACCTCTGGATTTATTTTCTTACCAAATGGCAGAGCTATATCTTGAAGTAGTAAGAAACAATCATGTATAGCCTTATCTACAATGGAGGCTGAGTTTGTAGCATTTTCAATTGTAGTGCAAGAAGCCGTTTGGTTGAGACGGTTAATGAATCATTTTAGAATAATTGATATTACTATTGAACCTGTGACAGTCAAGTACCAATAGCATATACTAAGGATCCCAAATATCATAGTAAAACAAAACACATAGATATCAAATGCAACTTTGTGCGAGATTTGGTAGCACGAAAAGAGGTGAACATGAAGTACATATATACACATGACATGATATTAGTCTCATATATGCTAATCACTCAAGACAAATATTGATTACTCACCTTGGAAGTTGCGCTTAAATCCTTGGTAAACAGTCATATTGATGCATGACCAGCAAGATCCAATCGGTTATGCGTCATTTCAGCGATTGCCAACTGTCGGTCGACGATGGTGGCTAACGGCCAACTATCTTCTTGGGTGGCTAGGGTGTTTTAATTAATTTTTAAACTTTTATTGTCAGAGTGTTTAGTAAATTAACAAATGTAAGGGATTAAAAAATAATATAAATATTTTTTAGAAAATGTACCCAACCACTATTCTGTCTTAAAAACTTGTTTTAAAAAAATGTACCAAACAACTATTCACATTGTATCTAACTCTGATATAATTTTTAGATATTTTACTAAACACATTTTTAGATTCAAATCCAATTCGATTTAATTCAACTCAAAACACTTTTCAAAATAACATTTTTAAAAAAGTGTAACAACAGGCCCTATAAGTTTCCAGGGGTCTTATGATATTTGAATAATAGTTTTACACTTTAATAAGTTGTCAGGGGTCTTATGATATTTGAATAAAAGTTTTACACTTTAATTTGGGTTCAAACTCATTTAAAACTTAAGTCTACATATCAACTTAATTTTTTTTATACTAATTAATAATATTTCAATTGTAATTCAATGATCAAGATATTGTTAAGGTAGTACAAAAGGTAATTCTTTGTTTATTAAATTGTTTTAGAATTATGGTCAATAATCAATATCCCAGCAATTTAAATAAAAAATTTGAGTTATTAAAGCTTTCTAACCTTAGAGAACCAATTTATAACTCTAAGCGGAAGAGAAGTCAATTTTCTTTGGGGTTTCAACATAATCTCTTATGTATAATTAAATTACAAAAATTTCCCTATAATTATAGTAATAATTGAAATTCCTCTATTTATAAGTTTTTGGTGTTAAAATTAACAAGAAAGGGAAAAATAGGTAAATATTTATTAACTCATCATATTATAAATTTTAACGGTACAAAAATGGGTCACATTTATGTTATTTTATTAAACCTCAAGGGGTTAAAAAACCCTTTCTTTTTTTTTAACTTCAAAAAGTGATTATCTTCTATTTCAGTTAACTGCCACATGATGAAATAAAAGCACTTTTCTATTAATTTCAGAGTGTTTTTGACAATGTCAAAAGCTAGTCTGTTTTTATAATGTAAAAGCTGTCCCAATCCAAACACACACTGGTTTTTGACAATGTAAAAGCACTTCCACACACATATATAATAGCTTTGAAAATGTTAAAAGTAATGGAAAACACAAAAATAAGCATGTATCATTAAGGGTATGCATGTTTACTGAGAATCCAAAATTAAAATTGTTTATAATAAATTTGATAGAAATTCACTTAAGCCTGCATTTTATAATTTCTGCAACAAATTTGATTTTCTTCATCTCATCTATGCCAATGCACATAAATGTTCTTCTACATTCAATTGATTTTATCTTCCAGAACTAGCATTCAAAAATATGTTCTTTTCTCTACACAAGTTTGGAAACATTTTTCTTCACTATCTACCAACCCCTTATGCACAAACTGTATGCGCCAGTCAGTAAGTCATTGTAAAACTAGTCAACTATACTTCGATAAATTTTGTTGTCTTCATCATCCATGATTAATCGATGTTCATGTGCCTTGACTATAGTAGCACAGCATGTTTCCAAACTTACGATGCTTTTTCTTACACCTTATACAGTTGCAGAATGGCCTTTACAGAATGCTCAACCGACACTTCCAAGAGAATTTCATCCAACTGGAAAGTATGAATTAGCAAAATTTGGTGTTTGTTCAATCTCGTAATGGTTATGCTTGGATATTAGTACCTGATGATATGCAGAAAGAATCAGACAACAAATTTAAATCTCAAAAACTAGACTCCGTTAAAAGCAACAGGATCCAACTCACATGTTATTACTGCAATCATTTTCTGGTAGAAGGTAAAAGCTCTTCAACTCCAACTTTCATGTTACTGCCAGATAATTTCTTTCTTAACCCTCCCTCGGCCACCTCAACATCCACCAAAAATGTCCCACATACAGGCCGGTGGTCAGAAAAACGAGACTCCCCTCGTATGTAAGAAAGCTGCCGAATTCCATTTCCATGCCAGAGTATTCTATCACACCTGTAATTCTTAACTGTTAAAAATAAATTGTAGCCAGTGTAGTTGAGACATGTAGATACAGGTTTAATTTAAACATACCAAGCTGGGGTTCTCCTTTTGTTTTTGGTTTTAATAGTCTCTCCGGCATACATGTCTGAATTATAAGAGTATTTGTATGTAGGAGCAAAGTAGATTTTTCCTTCTTTCCATCCTTTGAATACTCGCCCAGCATCCTTTTCAATCTTGAGCTATCGAACAAGAAGCAGAAAGCTCTTAATGAGTATATGGCAAAAAAGCTAAATCCTGACTATATTACAAAAGATGCTGCTTCGGAATCAATAACGTCTGATATCAATTTCTATGATGGTTTCTATGCTAGATGAAAAAGCTACTACTATTTCAAATGCTACTGGAGATTAAATGAATGAACACATTTCCACATGGGAGCAAACCACCCAAGAAAAAAGAAACTACCTGATCTTTGTCTAATAGCGTATCCCAGTTGTTCTGCTCCAGAAGCTTTCGAGTGTCAGAGTAACTCAATGCTATCCGGTAGTTCAAATCCCCGAACCATATAACCCGACTAGGTCCATTAACAAGTAAAGAAAATGTTCAGTGAAACGGATAAAGAAATTTGTTGAAAAAGGAATTTTAAAGATACTTTTCAATTACTTGTCAGATAAATTAAGAGATGCTCACTCATGGTCCAGAATTTTCTCAGGCACCCTACTGCTGGGTGTTCTGCAAATCTTTGGGAATTGCGTGTTTCTAAGTATCTCTATGACATCTAAATTTCTCCTGAGCTCATCACCCTCTTTCTCTCCAGATGCTAAATGACTGCATATGAAACAAAAATTTGTCTGATAAAAAGACATGCTGACAGAAATACACCCCTGCAACCACAAAAACAAACAACATACTGCCTCAGTTGACATGTTAAGTAATATGTTATTTTCTTGTTTCAGTTTCAAACATGATTTTATCATCTACATAAGACGTATAAACCATGCTTGCATAGGTTGTTAAGTTTCTGGGGAATAGAAGCACTAAAAGATTATATTATGCCCAAGAAATTTTAAAGCTACCTTGTTTCCAAGGCAGCCCATGATTCCACGACTAATGCAGGAGATCCTCAAGTGACCTACATAAGGCACAAGTTCCTTTCTCATCCAAACAGTGACAAATATTCCCACCATTTGTTTGCTTGCTACAAGGCTATATTTCATTTGACTGGTACGGATGGAAATTTCGGCCAGTTCAAAGTTACTAGGCACGTCGTCGTCCTCTTCTGACGAATTGTCATCTTCACTAATATTTGATTGTTGGCATCTAAAACAGAATTCCTTACTGTTCTTCTTTTCCAGCTCAGGCATGCAGTTGCAAGTCTTAAGCCTCCTTTTACTCTCTGTCCTGAAAGTCTTACTGACCTTTTTAAGAGAAGGTTTCGGGAAGAACAGTGAGCTGCTGAAAGAAGGGGTAGATTTCAATCCTCTAGAAGACAGACTATGCGACTTGTTCAGCGACTGATTAATTAAAGTCAGCCATTTTGCAGCTGGTTCATTATCTTCTATAACTAGCACATTACCAGCATTTAATGGGACAATTTCCTGAAAACTGACAAATTGAAACAACAGTTAAAATAAGTAACAAACTTTTATGCATCTCAGACATAACCAAATAAAAAGAGAAAATACGAATCTGTCCAACTTTTGATTATCTTATGCATTTAAACTCTTTTTCATAGTTTTGTAGTATTTAACCAACATATGTAGCGAAAGCCATGTTAGCATCATGGTTGGGACCGGAACCTATATTGCAGGTGCCATAAATTGACTATATTAGGCACCTCATCTGCTAAATATTCCTTCCAATGTTGAGATAAAAATGCAAATACGGGAAACTAACAGTAGGAAGCATCTGAATTACTTGTTTAGTATTCTAATAGAATTTTGTCAGAGTGCGGAAGAAATCATCAGGATTTGAGGGAAAACATGACAAGAAGTCAATTTGAATTAATACGAAAAAATGAAAAAGAAAGGAGAAAGAAAGTACCCTAAAACATATATATCTGACTGATTGTTAACCTGAAGAAAATCGTCCAGATTGAGGCCGCTGTGAGGAGGTTTCCCTCCAACATTCCATGTTGCGACAAAAACCCTTAAACAAAGAAAAACAGAAGTTCAAAATCTAAACTTACCTAAAAGAACTATTCTGTTAACAATCATTGAACGCCCCTTTCTGATGGGAAAAAAAAAAAAAAAAAATTATCAGTACCGGAAGGACTGGACACTGTGACTTGGCATTTGTACGCTGCTGAAGAACAAAGACTCAAGTGCTGAATCAGAAGGTGCTTCTGCAAGTATAAACAAGCAAAAAAATAAAAATGGTTATAATCAAAAACAAGGAAAAGAAATCAAAAGCAAATAAAACTACAAGTAGTGAAAAAAAAGTCTCAAATTTATGGCAGATACTTTATATGGAGATCACTGCTCATGCTAGTGAAACATCTGATGTTTCTTAATTAGACCATTTAGTTTCCACTGATAACAAGAATTTATAAGCAAGGACGAAGAGAAGATTAAAGAAGAATAACAATGAAATTGGGTTAGATAGATAGAAACAAAGATAAAGTTATACCATTCTTGCTTCCTTCCTTAACACTAGATAAAAGATTAAACTCCGAATATATTCTCAGATTTACATCAAATTGCAATTATGCTGAAACCCCTATTTCTTGTCATTACCTTTCGCTTCTTTTATCCCTAATCAAGCCTTATCAACTTATTACCTTTGAATTTCATTTACCCCAAAAAAAAAATAATAAAAAAAAAAGTAAAAAAGAGGAGACAAAATTGTTCCATGATTCAGTAAGCAATACAATATCTTCATCTTCAGAACAAAAAGAAAAGCAATTAATGTATACATGCACATGTGAATCTACTTTAAACATTATAAAGACGCAACACAGCACATTCCCTTATACTGCATCTTAACATAAAGTTACTGGCCAACAATCTTATACAACACAGCATCTAAACATGACTCACCAGGGATATTAAATGTCTCTTTATCCATTTTCTTTTCATTTGGACCATTCCTGTCTTTAGTCAAGAATATTTTTTGGAAGATTGACTGAAACCATAAGGGGAAAAACATTAAAAAATGAGAATCAAAATGCTATACAATACACATAACCAAAACTATTAACTTAAAGAAAATACATATAAAACAAGAAAGTAATGAAATTGATTACCTTCTTCTTGGTTTCTTGATTCTTTAAAGTCATGTTTGGTGAGATCAGAGTAATATCATCAATCTTCCCTTTACAGAAACAAGATAACATTAATCAATAACATTAGAAACGAACAAACCAATCAATAGATAAGGAGGAACAAATGAATGGCAATAAAAGAGATAAATAATGAGATGAAGATATACCAAAAGAAGAATAAAAATTAAAAGCAGAGAATATGAGGAGAAGATCTGAAGCATAAATAGGGTGGCAAAGCATGAAAGAGAATTGACAACCCATATGGGTTTTGTTCTAAAAAAGTCAACTTTTGAACCAAAACCAATGATTTCTTTATAAATTTTTATTATGATTAAACAAAACCAAACAAATTAACAGAAACAACAAGAAGAACCACAACAAAAGAAAAAATATATATATATCAAAAGAAAGAAAGAAACCTTAACAATGAAAGAATATTTGATATTCTAGAACTGGTGTGGTCTCAATTAAAACTCAGTTTCCAAGAAATCAAATGCAATGCTATTGGAGTTACCAAAACCTGTCTCTGTCCTGTGTATTATTGGAAATTAATTTATAAATCCTATTCTATATTAAAATTTACAAATTGGGTTGATTAAAAATCAAGAAAAAAATCCAAATTCATCCACTGTAATAGGACCAAACAAGCAGAAAAAGAAAAAAAATATAAAATAAAAATGTATTTTTGATGGGTATATAAATACAGTGAACAAAAGAGGCAACTGGTTTTTTTTTTTTTTTACTATTTAATGATGCCAATAGAATATAATTTTGGGGGCTTTTCGTTTTCTTTATGGAAAATGGAGAAAAAAAAAAAAGAAAAAAAAGATAGAATTTAGAACTTTAAAAAAAAGAGAGAGAAAAGGAAACGGAAGCAGTCAAAAGTGGGGATCGAATCTAAAATGTCCTTTCAAAACATATGCTTTCTTGGTAAAAGAATATGAAATTGTATGGGGAAAGGAGTTTATACGAGTTTTTTATGTTTTTAGGAAATGTTTCATATTTTAAAAAATAGAAAAAAGAATAGTGAGAAAGTGGACCCCCACGTGTGTGCGGCCTGCAAACTGCAAACCAAATCATAGAAACTAGTACTTCTCCTTTATGTGGTTTCCCAACTTGTGGCACTTGTAACTTCACCCTTTTCCTCTTGTCTCCAATTTATTTCCATTTTCCAAAAAAAACTTAAATTTCCTAAATTTTATATCTAAATTAAGATTGACGATACCATCGAAATAAATTTTGTATATATAATAATACTTTCAACGAGAATGGTGGGTATATATAAAAGTGTTGATTGAATTAATGCTAAACATGAATTATAGTCCTACAAGAACTTTTAGTTGCAATGAAAAGATGAGGGGGGTATATTACATCAATTTCCATTATGATAAAAGACTTGATGACATGAATTGAATAGCCCCAAACTCATTGGATTGGTAGTCAAACTCAAAAACTTTGAAAGAGACTTAAACACTCCTGGTAATCAGGAATGCTTTGGCCATTCCCTTCCTAACACTTGCCATAATTAGATTTTTAAAACCATCTCTTCTTCACCTACTTTGCTTGAAACAATATTATTCGGACTGGTTGCGAATAACAATCAAAGAGATGAGAATTAAATAATTGAACAATCGAGTATAATCCAAAGGTAGTAATATGTTTGTCTATGAATTAGACAGCAAATCCCCATAATCATAACAAAATTACAAAGAGAAGAGGATTTTATTTGAGATAATTGAAAACAATATGTGATGGGGCCTTATTCCTTGAGATTAAGATTAAGAATAGACCAAATGTTGGATGGTCCATGGCTTGTTGAAAAGTGGGAAATCCCATGAATAGTGGATGACTGAGAGACAGAATGTTTGGGAATAACCCTTTTTGTGACAAAACCCCACTTCTCAATGAGTTTTTTTTGTGTATTTCAAAGACTCAGCCTCTTCATTTTCATCACTTTTTTTTTTTATACAATTTAAGCTGGTGCAGGCCCCCATATTTTTATTGCTATATTCCACATTTGTTCCCAACAATCAATCTTGGGTTTCATGTGCTTAATTTTGACCACTTATTTTATTTGAAAGTGTTGTGTTTATGCAATTATTCAAATATTAAAACTCTGGTGGATCTTCTATTCTATTATAGTCATGGGGGTTTCAGATTCGTTATTATATTTATAATGGTTATCGTGTCATATGGTAATTGTCTAGTTAACAGGCATCCGACTCAGTTGAGGGGCCGATCAAAGGAGTTAAAATATGTGAAACGTTGTAATTATAGTATAAAATGTAAATATGTAATGTCACGTTTATGGTAATGTTAGTATTTACCATGCAACAGTATAGTCAAGTTATGAATTTGAACCTGCAGAGGTAAGATTCCAGTAATAATGAAAAGATGAAAAAAAAAAATGGCCTTTTTGACAATACACATAGTTCACTTCGAATAAAGAGTTATTCTTCTGCCAATACAAAATTTAAAAAAAAAAAAAAAAGTATTATATTACAATCTAATCCATTAAAATACTTGCAGATACTCTTTCATTGAGTTGGCATCTATCACCATGTTTCAAGCACTACTTTTCCATTTCTCCTTCATCATGGCCACCCACCAAAACTCAAACAGAAACAACTTATGCATCACGAATCATTGCTACATTACTAAACCAATAACGTTACCGATTATCAAGTCACCGATTCTTGATAACCGTTGAATTAGCATAGGCTCCGATAAAATGGATGTCAATCCACTGGCTCTAAAAGATTGATGAGCCTCAGTCTCATTGTCAACCATATACTTGTCTTTTGAAGTCAGAAATCATAATTTTACAACTCACTCAGACTCATACGTGGTACACAAACTTTTTTTTTTTTGACAATACTAACATCAGGAAGTAGAAGTATCTAAACACAAGAGACTCTGCGTCTAATAAGCAAAAAGTTTGAAGTAGGTTCTAAGCAAAGAATCAAAAAAGAAAGAAAGAAATGAAAAAAGAGTAGAGATGACAATTACAAGAGCGATGGCATAAACGGTGAAGACTTACTCATGAAACTACATAGGCAACATGGAGACAGAATCAGGTTCTTGACCATGTACCCTTAAGCGATAAATGCAAGTATGAGAAGAGCTTCCATGGTTCGACATAATGTCCAGTCTAATGGTGTCAACAACGCCAGAGCCTGGTGAGTCCAATACAGTGAAGGTCTGAGCATTGCTCTTGTCAAGGTCATAAGTAAACTCTGTCAAAAGAAACATCTTCTCAGCATTGACTGCTAACTCATTATCATGCCCTTGTAGCCATCCAGAGACACGACAATCCTTTGGAGCACTTGATCTGTCGTAAGCAACACTCTGTTCATATCACAATGACAAAAGATTCAGTAACATCAATTGTTAGCAAAAGTGCAACACCTCAAAAAGAAGGAAACAGAACAACAAAAACAGAGAACACACAATAGTTCACACCAATCCGTGGCAAAGAGAGAAGCATAAATACAGGCACGCCAAGAGAAAAAAAAAATTTGAATTGCTTTCCAAGAAAACTATGTAGTCAACATATATGTTAAATATATTAAGCAGCAACAACATCAAAATTGACAATAAGAAGAAAAGAACAAGAAACTGATTCAGACTATTGCGAAACGAATGCCATTCTCTAAAAACTGTTTGTCAATATGTTAACTAAAAATGAACAAAACAACTAGCAGCAGCAAATACTGACTGCTTCTGGCAGAAAGAATCTAGAAATTATGCTAATCTCAAGGCTTTGTAGCATCAATAATTTTCCAGTATATTAAGGATCCAAATTTTACACTGGGTAATTAAGACTAATTCTCAAATTTTGAATCAGACATACTTTTATCTTTATTTCTAATTTTAGCAATTCAATGTTACTTCATCTTCTTCTGACTCCTCGCATGGTGATGCCAACGTATTACACATAGCTTGGAATCAATTTCCTACAGGAACTCATTCATAACACAACGGTATCCCCAAAGGTATACTTGAGAATAAACCAAAAAATGCAGTCAGTTTAATCCTCTTTAACAAGGAAACTTGTTATATTAAGACACCTGAATATAGGGGGTTATCCTTTGCATTTTTCAATGAGAGAGTATTTGACAGTTTGCTACCAGAGATACTTATGTTTCTTGTGGAACAGTGTGGATGGAGCTTATTTCTAGGACCAGCCATCAAGGTGAACTAATACTAAGAGAACAACAATGTTGCAGAAGTTCATTACATAAAAAAAATTCAGTTCGAACTACAACAATACACTTTATTTGTTATGCATAAATATTAACCAAAATTTCTCAATACTTACAAGATAATTACTTACTCAAGGTTTCAGTTCAACTAAGCACTATCAAATGAATGGAAATTGTGAAGGATTCTAAAAATTGCCATAGTAATACACTTAAGGTAGAAATTAGAAAATCTAATATAATCACTTAGAAAAATCAAATCATATCTATCATCATTGACACAATTTCAATCCACATTAGATAGACAAACCCTACTTCAAAAAAAATTCTAACTTTGAAAATTTACAATATTCAAACTGAGAACGATGCATACACAACAAAACACATTTTTTAAAGAAAACATAACTGAATTTGGTGCAACATCCAGACAATTTTAGGTATATGTCTCATATAACATATAAATACAGATCAATCAAGGTCGTCAATTTTAAAAAGAAACAAAATGGCTGTTAGGCATTATTAATAATTGACATGATTATTCCTATAAAAAAAAATAGAGTAAGACTGTGACATTATATTATGAGTTAAGCGGGAACAAGACCTAACTAACAAAGACATGCAACCTACCTGTGTACAAAACTTAAACTAAACCTCTATCCTACATTATAAATTCAAAGAAAATTGTTCTTATCTTTTTAAGAAATAGAAGAATTAAAAATCAATCATGAGTTACACCAAGGACTTTTTTTATGAACATTAACCAGATGCATAAAATGTGAATAATAACCACACAATGGTAATTGCGTACACATTAACTTAACTGCATTAATCTACATATATAAAAAAGTTGTTGCCATATTTCATACACATAAAATAAAAATTTAAGCATAAACTTAATAGACAAAAATATTTTCAAAGACTTCCTAAGGCAAATAGCCGAACAAGAGTATAATTAATTAGCCCAGATATTCTTCACCTCCTCCACCTAATCAATATAAAATGATACAATGAAAATTCACTTGGCATGGCTCCCTAGTGTGTTCTCTCCCACATGATATAATTCTTCTCTTGTGTGGTTTCAATCCCTTCGCATCAATCATTATTTTGTTAACCCTTTAGACAATAAGTCCTCATTCTTCTTAGTCATAAATCACAAACAACTCAAACTATAACAAACCTCCACCTATCTTTTGCAAAACAACCCATAAAATCAAAGATAATAAGTTGTCTTGTATCATCCTTTCACCAACTACTTAATACAAAGATCTTGCTCCAACAAAGCACTCATATGACACAAATTAAAGAATTAAATTTCATGAATGACATGTCAGCAAACTTTCATCAGCCTCAAACAATAAGACGTGCAATAAACTAAACCAAATTAGCTAGCAGGTAAGCAAATCCAGGTCAGTCAGAAATGAGAGAATACAATCTAATCCATTAAAATACTTGCAGATACTCTTTCATTGAGTTGGCATCTATCACCATGTTTCAAGCACTACTTTTCCATTGCTCCTTCATCATGGCCACCCACCAAAACTCAAACAGAAACAACTTATGCATCACGAATCATTGCTACATTACTAAACCAATAACGTTACCGATTATCAAGACACCAATTCTTGATATCCGTTGAATTAGCATAGGCTCCGATAAAATGGATGTCAATCCACTGGCTCTAAAAGATTGATGAGCCTCAGTCTCATTGTCAACCATATACTTGTCTTTTGAAGTCAGAAATCATAATTTTACAACTCACTCAGACTCATACGTGGTACACAAACTTTTTTTTTTTTGACAATACTAACATCAGGAAGTAGAAGTATCTAAACACAAGAGACTCTGCGTCTAATAAGCAAAAAGTTTGAAGTAGGTTCTAAGCAAAGAATCAAAAAAGAAAGAAAGAAATGAAAAAAGAGTAGAGATGACAATTACAAGAGCGATGGCATAAACGGTGAAGACTTACTCATGAAACTACATAGGCAACATGGAGACAGAATCAGGTTCTTGACCATGTACCCTTAAGCGATAAATGCAAGTATGAGAAGAGCTTCCATGGTTCGACGTAATGTCCAGTCTAATAGTGTCAACAACGCCAGAGCCTGGTGAGTCCAATACAGTGAAGGTCTGAGCATTGCTCTTGTCAAGGTCATAAGTAAACTCTGTCAAAAGAAACATCTTCTCAGCATTGACTGCTAACTCATTATCATGCCCCTGTAGCCATCCAGAGGCACGACAATCCTTCGGAGCACTTGATCTGTCGTAAGCAACACTCTGTTCATATCACAATGACAAAAGATTCAGTAACATCAATTGTTAGCAAAAGTGCAACACATCAAAAAGTAGGAAACAGAACAACAAAAACAGAGAACACACAATAGTTCACACCAATCCGTGGCAAAGAGAGAAGCATAAATACGGGCACGCCAAGAGAAAACAAAAATTTAAATTGCTTTCCAAAGAAAACTATGTTGTCAACATATATGTTAAATATATTAAGCAGCAACAACATCAAAATTGAGAATAAGAAGAAAAGAACAAGAAACTGATTCAGACTATTGCGAAACGAATGCCATTCTCTAAAAACTGTTTGTCAATATGTTAACTAAAAATGAACAAAACAACTAGCAGCAGCAAATACTGACTGCTTCTGGCAGAAAGAATCTAGAAATTATGCTAATCTCAAGGCTTTGTAGCATCAATAATTTTCCAGTATATTAAGGATCCAAATTTTACACTGGGTAATTAAGACTAATTCTCAAATTTTGAATCAGACATACTTTTATCTTTATTTCTAATTTTAGCAATTCAATGTTACTTCATCTTCTTCTGACTCCTCGCATGGTGATGCCAACGTATTACACATAGCTTGGAATCAATTTCCTACAGGAACTCATTCATAACACAACGGTATCCCCAAAGGTATACTTGAGAATAAACCAAAAAATGCAGTCAGTTTAATCCTCTTTAACAAGGAAACTTGTTATATTAAGACACCTGAATATAGGGGGTTATCCTTTGCATTTTTCAATGAGAGAGTATTTGACAGTTTGCTACCAGAGATACTTATGTTTCTTGTGGAACAGTGTGGATGGAGCTTATTTCTAGGACCAGCCATCAAGGTGAACTAATACTAAGAGAACAACAATGTTGCAGAAGTTCATTACATAAAAAAAATTCAGTTCGAACTACAACAATACACTTTATTTGTTATGCATAAATATTAACCAAAATTTCTCAATACTTACAAGATAATTACTTACTCAAGGTTTCAGTTCAACTAAGCACTATCAAATGAATGGAAATTGTGAAGGATTCTAAAAATTGCCATAGTAATACACTTAAGGTAGAAATTAGAAAATCTAATATAATCACTTAGAAAAATCAAATCATATCTATCATCATTGACACAATTTCAATCCACATTAGATAGACAAACCCTACTTCAAAAAAAATTCTAACTTTGAAAATTTACAATATTCAAACTGAGAACGATGCATACACAACAAAACACATTTTTTAAAGAAAACATAACTGAATTTGGTGCAACATCCAGACAATTTTAGGTATATGTCTCATATAACATATAAATACAGATCAATCAAGGTCGTCAATTTTAAAAAGAAACAAAATGGCTGTTAGGCATTATTAATAATTGACATGATTATTCCTATAAAAAAAAATAGAGTAAGACTGTGACATTATATTATGAGTTAAGCGGGAACAAGACCTAACTAACAAAGACATGCAACCTACCTGTGTACAAAACTTAAACTAAACCTCTATCCTACATTATAAATTCAAAGAAAATTGTTCTTATCTTTTTAAGAAATAGAAGAATTAAAAATCAATCATGAGTTACACCAAGGACTTTTTTTATGAACATTAACCAGATGCATAAAATGTGAATAATAACCACACAATGGTAATTGCGTACACATTAACTTAACTGCATTAATCTACATATATAAAAAAGTTGTTGCCATATTTCATACACATAAAATAAAAATTTAAGCATAAACTTAATAGACAAAAATATTTTCAAAGACTTCCTAAGGCAAATAGCCGAACAAGAGTATAATTAATTAGCCCAGATATTCTTCACCTCCTCCACCTAATCAATATAAAATGATACAATGAAAATTCACTTGGCATGGCTCCCTAGTGTGTTCTCTCCCACATGATATAATTCTTCTCTTGTGTGGTTTCAATCCCTTCGCATCAATCATTATTTTGTTAACCCTTTAGACAATAAGTCCTCATTCTTCTTAGTCATAAATCACAAACAACTCAAACTATAACAAACCTCCACCTATCTTTTGCAAAACAACCCATAAAATCAAAGATAATAAGTTGTCTTGTATCATCCTTTCACCAACTACTTAATACAAAGATCTTGCTCCAACAAAGCACTCATATGACACAAATTAAAGAATTAAATTTCATGAATGACATGTCAGCAAACTTTCATCAGCCTCAAACAATAAGACGTGCAATAAACTAAACCAAATTAGCTAGCAGGTAAGCAAATCCAGGTCAGTCAGAAATGAGAGAAGACAATGAGAAGAAAGTTTAAAATCAATAGCATGACAACAAAATCACTAAAACCATATTCCAAAACTTTTAGTTGAACTTTATAGCTCAAGCAGAACTCCAAGTCCTTCTCCAAAGAAGGCTCATCCCCCTCCCCCCCTTCTCTTTGGACTACACTAGGCTTAATATCATTTGAATGAGAAAATTGGACAGTAACTGTATTCTTCAAACATACAAACCATGATGGCACATTTAAAACTCTTTTTGAGGTCTTAACAAGAGATAACCTTCTCCGAAGTGATAAGATGCATTTTATACCTCCCTAAATTAGTTCAAGAGTCTTCTACACTGAGGTAATTGCTCTTGTTTCATCTTTAATAGCCTAAAAATTCCTCAAATGCTCAATAGACCATAGGCCCAGATAAATATTGTAAAATCAGATTATGTCTAACTGAAAAAAAAACCTAAACTCCAAATATATACCTGTCAACTACCAAGCCTATTTGCACCTTGTCAATATTTTAAGATAGGGCGTACTGTAAAACTTCGTTATGGAACTGAGTCACAAACATTATGATCAGAGCAGATAACTAACTATGCATAAACCATGAACATGGATATATAACCAATAACTTGATAACTCTGCGATGCAGATAGCTACATATTGAAATTAAAAACTCACCTTATCCACATGTTCCAATGTGATAGCCTCAGGAATGATAGCCATCCTCAGCTTAATCTGAACAAATCCACTACTCCCTCTCAAAGGGAAACACTGACCCGGCTCCCCAAAACTTGGTTTCAACATCTTATCAGCATCCCTATGAACACCACTTCGACCACCCACTGAAAACCAATTATTCCCTTTCCCAAGCAAATAAGGTTCAGAATGCTTAACAACACTAGCCCCACCAGACGCCAATGCATAGTCCACCCTCCCAATGCCATCAGCTGCATGCTTACCAATCTCCTTTTCCACAATCTCCCTTGCATAAACCCTTATATCATCCAAACTAACATCATTTTCACTAAATTCACCACTACTCCTCTTCCTCGTCCCTTCAACAAACCTATTAAACTCCTCTTTCGAGAACCAATCAACAGCTTTAAATTCACTCAATGTCCTCTCCAACCCCTCGCTCTTCTCTTCCAATTTCTTCAACTCAAGCCCCAAAATTACACCTTTATCCTCAATATTTTTACTAACTTCAGTTCTCAACCCTCCAATCTCACTCTCAATCTTCCTATCAACAACCTCAATTTGAACCTGCATCAATTTCGTAGTGCTCCTCACAAAATCCTCAACATCCCCAATTCGTCTCTCGAATTCCGAAAACCCTAATTGCGTCGGATCCCCATCTTTCAAAGCTAACTTCCTAACCAACTGAACCAGCCCTAACAAAACCAATAAAAGCATAAAATTCTTAGTAAAAATACTAACCACCGTCAACCACCGTGGCTTCTCCTGCTTGGCCGCTGCCTTTCTCGTCCGGCGAGGCGACACAGTAGAATTAGCCATGGCGCTCTTCTTCACTTGCATCAAATCTTTCTCCACAACCGCTTCGCCTCGAATCGAATGGAGGCTCAGATCTCTGCTGGTCGCAGCCACAGCAACTCTATCGTTTCCGCCATTGACTTGGGGTTCGGCTTGAACCAATTCAATGTTACTTGATTTATTCTCGTGGACCATCACCGGCCTCCGGCGAGCCGCCGCCGAGTTGGCCGTGATGGAGACGCCTGAAGCGGACATTGATGTGGAGGCTCTTGACGAGACGAGAGCACCTGAGAAATTGAAATCCCTAAATTCTTTCACTTTTTTGGGGAAATGAAAATGAGATTTGGAGGGAATATTGAAAATGTTAAAACGAAGAAGATAAAAAGAGATCTTAAAAGAAGAATAAACCGACGCCGCGACGCGACGTTTTGAGATGGGAGAGCGCCTCTGTGATTTCAAAATTGAAATTGGATCTCTGTTAATCTCCTTACTATCTCCCGGTGCCGGTAGTAGGAAAATTTGGTCTTGGATTTTGGGTTTTATTTGGGCCTAAGATCTATTTATAATGGGCCGAAAGACCCATTATTGCAGGGCCTCCAATTCAAAAATACTTGCTTAAAGAGTATGTTTATTACTTTATTTATGAATTTTATGTATCCGGTTTTTTTTTTTTTTTTTTTTAATATTAAAAGTATCCGGAGAAAACGAAAAATGAAAACGTGTTCAACATATGTGTCTGAAAGTGTATTTGAAAACACAAAGGATGAAAACAAGTTTGTCATATTTGTTTGAAAACATAAAAAAATTATTAAAAAAACAAAAATTTTAGCCCCCACACTCGATTAAAACCTTTAAATTATTACTTATTTTGTTCCTCTCGAAGAGCTTATCTCAAATATGCCGGTGATTAATTTCCATTTGCAATTTTGTATTAAACACCTTTAAAAAAAAAAAATGTTTTAGGAATTCAAAATTGAAATTGGATCTCTATTAATCTCTTATCTGCCGGTAGTAGAAAGATTTGGTTTTGGGTTGTTTATTTGGGCCTCAGATTTATAATTGTTGGGCCACCTGACCCATTTTTAGGCCTCCGATTCACAAAATAGTTGCTTGATGAGATTATTTGCACCGACAAAATAACTTTTATCACCTGTTTTATTGAGTGCACGCAATTTTCAAATTTTATGAGCTGTTTTTTTTTTTTTTTTGGTTAATTAATTGTTGAGAAAATAATTAGTTTTTATTACTTTTTCATTAATATACAACTTTGTGCTTGAAAGAAAGAGGATAATTGGAGCAAAAATCTAAGTATATGTACTTAGAAAATGTGTGAAAATGAAGAATCCATGAGATTTAAACAAGTAAATGGTAGCTTTATCCAAGAAATAAGAAAATTGGACCAAGTACAAAAACGAGATTTGAGGGTCAAGTACAAGTCAAATTCTAAGTGTAAATGACAAGCCAAGGAGGCAATGTTTAAGGTTAATGTCCAATAATCGTTCAATTAGAAGTTGACACTCGACTAGACACCTGACAGAAACTGACTTGGGTGATTACTTCACTTGTAACCACCCTTCAAGTAGACAACCTGATGGAAAAGGAAGTTGTCTGCCATTTCAACCACCTCCTAAGCAGATAATTGAGTAATGCGAGGATCTTCATTTAAATACTCTTTATATTTTTATTTATTAGTTCAGAAATCTGATTTGAGCATTAGAGAGGCTACACAGATAACTACATCAATGCCCTTTTTTTTTTTTTTTTTTTTAATTAAGTGTAAATAACTAATGTGGTAATTTATTCAAAAGTTTGTTATTTATTCATTATTTCATTTTCCAATTGTTGAAATGATTTTGTACGGTGGATATAATGTGGTAATTTATTCATTTTCTTTATCGTTGACTATTACAAATACGATAATGATGATCCAAGAGTAGACCACACCTTTAATAGGTTTGAAGAGTTGAGATCAAACACTTTAGAATTTCTAATTTAATAAAGATTGATTCACAACCTAATACACAAATTCTTCTCACAATTACGATGTGACAGTTCGTCAGGAAACAAAAAAATTCATTAGAAACCAATTACGAACTACCCAATCGAGATTGTGAAAAAAAATTTGTAAGATTTTAATATAATCCAATGGTTGAAACAATGATAAATTAGTGTTGAATAAACACGTTTTACTTTCTCTTTTCAACCATTGTATTGCATTAAATAAGTGATTATTAAAATTGTACACACTTTTCTTTTTTTAAGTTGTCACAACCTAACAAAAAGAAAGAACGAAAATAAAATTTATTAGAAGTCAATAGTAAATAAAATTGTACCCATAAAATAAAAAAACAAAAACTATTTTTTTTTTTTCATTATCTATGGATCAAGTCCACATAGGGGTGAAATTGAGTCGAGTATTTGGATACTCAAACTCGACTCGGTTGTTGCAATATTGAATTCAAGTTCAAGTTCGAGTCTAATGAATCGAGTTCAAATTCAAACTCGGTATCTAAAAATTGAATTCTAGTTCGAATTCAAGCTTGGTTAATCAGATTTTAGTTGAGCTTTTCGAACTTAATCGAGTTTCAGTTGAGCTAATCGAACTTAATCGAGTTTTTTAAACTTTTTATACAGTGATTGAACTCTACTCATGGGATTATTCGAGCTACTCAAACTCGAACTCGACTTGACTAATGCCGAGTCAAATTCAAGCCAAAGCTAAGCCAAGTTCGAGTCGCTCGGCTCGATTTTCACCACTAGGTCCATATATGCATTTCTATTTAAGGATTCCTTAAGGTCATTCAGGTATGAGGTTGAGGACGAAGATAAATATATAGCTTAGGGTTAATCAATCCTTTATGAGAATGAAGAATTGAAATCACCAATTTAATTATCAACACAATGTTTTGTCATATAACTATAAGTCAATGTATGATATGGACATATCCCAGGAGATTGTAACAACACCAAGTTATGTTTACATTAATTAATTTAGAAATGAATATCTAAATTTCTTAAAAAAAAAAATATCATTATCATATTAAAATCTCTCCGCATAACTTTAGTCTTAGATATTTGTATCAAATCCAGTATTTATTACTTGTTTTGTATTTTGACACCTCAATGTCTTCACAAGAAAAAAATGTTTATTTTTCCACTTGAATCTTAAATCTAATTAGAGTTAAAAACCCATTTTTTTCTTCAAATTGTTAGAACTTTTGACTAAATTGAAAAAGTAAAATTTCTGAACTTTTAATACATACATAGATTTAGTTACCTAAAATGTTCCTATATGATAATAAATTTAAATTTAAAATAATACTAAAAGGAGACTTTTAACTTATTTTATTTAAAATATGAAACTAAATTCTCTTCTTTAAACACTATCTATGTATATTATTATTTTTAGCAAGAGATGCATCATTTGAGTAGGATTTAATCGAGGAAGTGCTACACCAACACTTCCTCGGTCAAATTCCGCCCAAATGCTATATTGTTTTTAGTTTAAAATTATTTGATGTCTATATTGTTATCATTACACGTTGAAAAATTTTCTGACCATGAGAATCTAAAGGTTGGCAATTAGGTTTGGGTGATTGGTTTATCAATTTTTACATATAATTATTTCGTTATGTTTCTTTAGTAATCATTATACTTATTTTTTTAATATATGAAGTTATATTAGTTTTGAAAAACGTCATGCATCCACCTATAGTTTACTATAAAGACAACGTGGTACCCAAAAAGTTTGAAAATGTTAATTACCTACCTTCCATCCAAATCTGTTAGTAAAATTCATTTAAAAAAGATAATATGGTAATTTTATATCCAACAAAAAAATATAACATTCTGCATTGTTCATTTTCTCTCTTTAACATTAATTTTATAAAAATCTTTCTTCTCAATTTTAATTATTTTATTTTTATAATTAATTTTAATTAAAATTTTGTCTTCATCTTCTTCATCTCTCGCCAGAACCATAGGACAACAACCAACAAAAATGACCAAAGCCCCAAAAAAACCTCACTCAAATCACCAAAAGATTCAATGCAAAAAATCCCAACGAACCACTCTCAAACACTCAAAAGAACCAAAACACGCAAGGCACAGAAGGTTTGGGACAAAACCTCAAACAAGTGGTGTGCCAAAACTTGGAAAATCAATCATCAATGCCAAAATTGATCAGAAATCCCCAAAAATAAATTTAAAAAAAAAAAACAACACTCCCAATTAATCTCCAACCAATCAATTTCCCATATGAAAAACACCCATCAATCCCAATTCAACAAACAACAAAAACCTGAGGAATTCAATGGGCGGTGAAATTTGAGCAAACGAAGATGGGAAAAATGGGGTTTTGGAGAGGGCACACCGAAAAGATGATTGGCGGGGAGGGGAAAAGTTTTCGATGACGGGGCTACCGGAAAATGGGTGGGGAAGTGCGACAGCTTTGCAAAAGATCCCCTTTTTTTGCCCTTTTATGAGAGAGATGAAGAAGATGAAGACGGGAAGAGAAAGAGGAGAGAGGCTTTCGATCTGGCCATATTCCGGTGTCAGGTTCTTGCCTAGTGAATGGAGGAAAAAGAGGGAGAATAAAGGGAAGAAAGAGAAGGGAGATAATACGAGAAAGATAAGAGAAAGAGAAGGGAGAGAAGAAGAAGAAGGTAAGACATTTGGGCGGATTTTTTTAATATTTTATTATTGCAATTTTTTTTAACTTTTTTTATTTTTTTATGCACAAACCCTAAAACAGAAAAAGTCAAAATTACCCCCACAAAAATGATAGAATGTCGATAATACCATTTTAGTTAACAGATTTGGACGGACAGTGGGTATTTATCATTTCAAAATTTTTTGGGTACCAATTTGTCTTTAAGGCAAACTCTGGGTAGGTGTAAGTCGTTCCCTTTTGAAAAATTTATAAGTTGACAATTAAAATAATTTATAGTAATCTATAGTTACTGTTAATTATAGTAACTTAGTTTCGAGTTACAAAAATTTAAAGATTGAAAATCGATAAGTTGACTATTAAAATAATTTATGTTTTATTTCCGTTAAATTACTGGATCAAAATTAATATTTAAAAACTATTTTTAGAATTAAAAATATAAAAAAAAAGTTAAAATTTATTAAAATTTAAAAATAGGCGGGCTTGAGCCGGGCCTAAGGTTACAAAAAGCCTGTCGGGCTGGGCTTGGGCTTTACCTATCATACCCGTGACAGGTCCAGGCCAGGCTTGGGCCTTTGTCATGAGGTCGGGCTTGGGCCTGGGCCAAGGGGTACCCGGTCCCGACCCGGCCCATTGCCATCACTAAGTGTTAGACATATAAAATAAAAAATTGGGACTTTAAAGATACATAATAAAATTACAATCAAAGTAAAATTATTAAAAACATTAAAAAAAAAAACTAAAAAGATTCTCATATAATTTTGTTGTCCTTTATTGTTTTTCCTTTATATTTATTACAATTTAATTTATAATCTTATAATTATAATGCTTCTTTTTTAATTTCATTTTTTATAATTAAAAAGTGTAAAATGACAACCATATCCATATACTAATTACTTTTCTTTGACTGTTGAAGTTTAACAGTAACAGTAGACCTNTATAAAACAATAAATTACTGAATTGAATAGAAGATAAAAAGGCTGCACTTCCTATTCGGCTATCCCACCCACCTTCTCCCCCCATGTCAAACCAATGAGCAGCCTGAAACCTTTGCCACCTCCACCACTTTCGCCTTCCCAAAACCCATAACTTCACGGCCACCATTACCATTCTAGCATTTATTTAAGTTAAATATAATGTGGGTTTGTTTTTAAATGACCATTTTTTTCATATTTCAAAATTTGAAATAGAAATGAAAGTTTCAGTGGTGGCTTTGGGTGAGGAATTTTGTCAAACAAGTGGTGAGTGGGTTGGCTGTGGGAAGGTTGGAAATGATGAAGAGTCGCCGGCCACCAAGTAATTACATACAACAGCAATCAAATATCAACAACACTCAGTAGGCTATAAATAAAAGAGCATTTCATCTTCATTGGAGCACCAAATCAAAAGAAGAGAAATCATTCAATCTTCAATTCACCAATCCAAAATGGCTCCAGCAATGGTAGTGGCACCAGGAATAGAAACATACTGACAACCTTGACTTTTGAGCGGCGATGACAAAAATGTGGCGTGGAGTTTGCGTGATTGATTTTAAGAGTGATGAAGTGATGAGAGTGATTCTGAGAGAGGAGTTGGGGATTTTTGAAATGGGTCACAATTTGGATTTGCCTTAAAATGAAAATGGTTTTTTTTTTTTTTAAAACAAAAAGAAAAAAAAAAAAAAAGGTGCCTGTGGATGAACCCGTCTAACCCGTTAGAACTACAAGTAGGGCTGGGTACGGATCTTTAAAAAACGGGTCCAATGTCATGGACCTATACCCTATATATTTTTCCCGGGTTTAGGGTCAACTCGCGGGTCTTGACCTGTTTTGCTAGGTCTACTTGCACTACTGCCAAGGAGACTTGAGATAAGTTGCAAACATAGTATCAAGGTTTTGGAAAGACAAGGAGTATCAAGGTTTTGGAAAGACAAGGAACATGAAGATCGTCACATTGAAGTGACAGTTTGACAATATGAGGATGACTGAGATGGAGAGTGTATCGCAATATTCCAACAGGCTAATGAAGCTTGTGAATGAAATCAGAATCTTAGGCAAAATCCTTCCAAAGGAGAGGTTAGTAGAAAAAGTTCTGGTAAGTGTGTCAAAAAAGTTTGAGTCCAAGATTTCGTTCCTTGAAGATTCAAGGGATATTAAATCAATGTCATTGGCTGCCTTGATAAGTGCTCTTGAAGCACAAGAACCAAGAAGGAAGATGATGAATGAGAATGGGTTAGAGGTTGCTCTATGAACGAATGCTAAGATTTCGGGAAAAGGTAAGGGATATGAAAATAGAAGAAGTCAAGCTTTTGCAACCATTGCAAAGAGAACAATCATTTAGAGGATGATTGTTGGTACAAAAATAAGCAAAACACATGTCGATTCTATAATAAATCGGGTCACTCTATGAGAATGTGATCAAAGGAAGAATAATCAACAATAAGAGCAAACTAGTGAACCATAGCAACAAGTAAACGTTGTGAAAGAAGAAGATGAGGGAGAAGAAGAACTGTTGTTCACTGCATTGATTATGGACACTAAGGAGCAAAACAATTAATGGTTTATTGACAACGGATGCACTCAACACATGACTAGCAAAGTGGAGATGTTCACTCAATTGGAGGACATGAAGGGAATTGTGAGATTGGGTAATTGAGACAAAGTGCCAATCAAATGAAAATATAACATTGCTGTTTCAACATTAAAATGTACTAAATTAATTTTTGATGTTCTTTTAGTTCCTGATTTAAGTCATAATTTGCTAAGTATTGGACAAATGATAAAAAAAGNAAAAAATGAAAACAAAATGGGCCAATTAAAACAGTTTGTTTTAATTTTATAAAATAATAAAATATTAAGCATACGGTTTGGGGAGTTGCTTTTGTTTCTCTCTCTTATTGTCTTTCTTCAAATGCCCAAAAGAAGAAAAAAAATAAAATTAATACAAAC
The DNA here is from genome assembly GCF_008641045.1 of Pistacia vera. NCBI lineage: Eukaryota > Viridiplantae > Streptophyta > Magnoliopsida > Sapindales > Anacardiaceae > Pistacia > Pistacia vera. The sequence continues at coordinate 914,957 of NW_022195586.1, read as the reverse complement.
AAAGTGCTGATGATTTCATCTCAATACTTTCTTTGAACCCATTCTACTTCAAATCTTTTCAGTTTCACTCTCTTAACTCACAAAGTAAGCAGTTTTTTTCGTTTAATATTTTTAATGTTTTCGACTTTTTCATGTTTGTGAACTCACTCTTTTACAAAAATTTCATTTTTTTTTTTGTTTTTCACTAATTTTTACATGCGGGAAATTTTTTATTTTGTTTAAGGAGTTTGATCTGATGTGGGTTTTGATTTTCATTTCATTTGGATTGTTGTATGATAGTTTTTTCTTAGCTTGTGTGTTGATTTTTAAGCATTGATTTGGTTCATGCCAATTTTTTCTTTGGGTTTTGATCTTGGATTATGGTAATGCTGTGTTTGTGGGCTGTTTTTGCATCTGGGATTTGAGTTTCAAGGCTTTTGATCAATAGAAGTTTGTTCTTGTAGCATTTGGTTTTGCATGCAAGAGATTTTACTTATCTAACTTTTATTCGCACCTTGTTTTCCTTTCTGTTTGTCTTAGATTCTGTGCTGGTAAAGTTGTATCCTTTGTAGGATATATTTTAGATTTAAAGTCGGGTTTGTTTTGTTTATTTGGATTGTCATGCAGAGAGGTTCACGGTTTCTGAGTTTAAGTTTGTTTGAAGACTGGCTAGAGGTGGATCTTCTTGACCTTCTAAGAAAGTGTTTATCACTTTTATTCAATTACATTAAAGGATTTTCAACTACAATTAATGGGTTTTTTAATTTTTATTTTATCTTTGATTAATATCTGTGATTAGTTCTGCATGTCTCTTATTTAGAGTTTTGGGTTTAGGGTTTGAGGCAATTTGATTGATGGAAGATTAGTGTGTACCTTTATGTGGTCATCTTTTTATTTATCCTTCAATTTGCATGTATAGAGTAAAACTTTATGATCATATTCAAATTTGTTTTAAATGAAAATTTATATGGATGGTTTTTGCCCTCAATATGAAATTGTCTTATTGAATAAATATAATTTCAGATCAGCTGAAGTGAGATAATCTGAATGGACTAGTGGTCTAACCTTGACCTGGTCTTTTCAGGTACTGATTTTTGGGCTGTGTTTGAGGTTCTGGTTCACGTCATTTCCGTGCCAACTTTTGGCCTATCGTTATCGTTTTTTTGGATTGGAGTTTGAGATCTTGGAATGTCTGTTTACAGTGAAGGTTGTTGAATGGGGATTCAGACAATGGGGTCTCAGTGTGATGGTAGTAGTAATGGTAAACAGTCTCAGTTTCAACCGTTGGTAAGACAAAATTCAATGTACAGTCTCACACTTGATGAGGTCCAAAATCAGTTGGGTGACTTGGGAAAACCACTCACCAGTATGAACCTAGATGAGCTTCTGAAGAACGTTTGGACAGTTGAGGCTAACCAGTCTATGAGTTTGGAAATGGAGGGCACTGAATTGGCCAATCAAAATGCTCTGCAGCATCAGGCCAGCCTGTCGTTAACTGGTGCTCTAAGTAAGAAGACAGTTGACGAGGTTTGGAGAGATATTCAGCAAAACAAAAATAGTGGGGAAAGGAAGTCCAGGGAACGACAGCCTACTTTAGGAGAGATGACTTTGGAGGATTTCTTGGTGAAAGCAGGAGTTGTAGCGGAGGGATCTGTGGACCAAAAAACTGGTGGTCCTGTTCTTAGCATTGACCAAAATTTAACACCACAGTTTCCACAAGGTCAATGGATGCAATACCCACATCCGCAATATCAGCAAGCACAACAAAGTATGATGGGAGTTTACATGCCAGGGCAGCCTATACCACAGCCACTGCACATGGGGACAGGTGCTATAATGGATGTTTCATACGCAGATAATCAGGTGGCCTTAACTTCACCTTCAATGGGAACGTTATCAGATACACAGAGTCTTGGAAGGAAAAGAGGCACCCCGGAAGAAATAATTGAGAAGACTGTTGAGAGGCGGCAAAAGAGGATGATAAAGAACCGGGAGTCTGCTGCACGTTCACGAGCAAGAAAGCAGGTAGACTTTCAGTCGTTCTTGTTTTTCAAATGAATAATGATGTTTAGTTTTGCCTTTTCTTCTTGTTCTCTTGTGACCACGAAGTTAACTCTGGACAGGCGTACACTAATGAGCTGGAGAACAAAGTTTCTCGTTTGGAAGAGGAAAATGAAAGGCTGAGGAAACGGAAGGTTGGATTTGTCTATTATGATATACTTGTTACTTTTTTTCCTTCTGATTTTATTTTTATAAAATTCCCTGCAGTCTCCAAAGCAATTCAGCCACATGCTTTCTCCCTCTCATCCTCAAAGTTGATGAAAATAAATTTGAATAGATAGTTTGCTTCCAATTGTCATACCTTCTCCTTTATTTGTCCATTGTTTTGTCAAAGTTTCGAACATGTATGCATTAGGTTTAAAATTGATTGAACCACAGAGGATTCATACATTTGTGTCCATTTTTGTTGCAAACAAACACTCAACTGTCATGTATTATTTCAACTGATTCCATAGATGTCTGAGAATTGTGACTTTTAATGGTGCATGAATGATATGTTATTTGGCTTGACTTTGGTGTTGTCTATTTTGAATTGTTTCATTTGTATAACATTGGGTTTTAGTAGTCTGTTTAATTTTTATGGTCATATCAAATCATCATACTTTATTCTTCTTTATTCATAACGACTGAGATGCTGTTGGCGTGGGTTCTGTTGTCTTCAAAGTTATGTTATGTCTGAATTGTATGCATTTGGGTTTTAGTGGTGGAATACTGGTTTATTTCTCTTAGTTTATAATGTCTGTTTCATGATTCTTCTTGGAAAAAGAAATTGCAGACCTATGTCTAGTGGCATACAATTCCGAAGATTGCCTATTTCTTGTGTTTGTTGGCAAGCAAAGTAGAAAATGAAATTTATTTAAGGAAGATTCTTTACAGAAGGTCTAAGGATTTTCTTCCTGTCTAGTGGGTAGTGGAAGGGATTGAAAGAAAAGGGAATTGCCTGCCCGTGGTTTATTTTATTTTATTTATAGTACTCTTTAAATAATTTCAATTGCCTATGATTATATTGTACTTCTGTGATGGATGAGTTCAAATTGTATCACTTCGATTACTTATAGTTTTGTTTACATTCTTGGTCATTATCCTTCCATACTTCTCTGTGCAGTAGATTTAAAATGCATACATGAGCGTAGGCTTATTAGTAATCTGAGGTTTCAACGGCTTTTTTTTTTTTTTTTAATTATGTATCACATAGTTGTTTTTCTGCATAGAGGCTATCATAGAGAGAGTTACAGCCAGTGAATTTATTTTTGACGAATGTAATCATCGTATCTTGCTCACTTCCCATTGCCGCAACAGCTTAGGATTGGCATAGGCAACATTGTCCTTGAAATCTTATCCACTATCTCCTGTCTTGGATTTTCTTACGTTGCTGCTTTTCACCTGTTTCATAGATCTAGGCAGAAGTTTATTAATGTAGAGACGACTGGCTTTTTATATTCTAAGTAGGTCCTTTCCTTGTTAGTTTAGTGTGTTAAAACCATGTTTAGTTTCTTCTCTATTTTCTTAATGTCTGAAACCACTGTTGTTTTCCTAGATAGGATGAGCTTCAGTGGATCTGACAAATTTAATAGTTTTTTACTAATATCCTGTGTCTTCATGATAATATAAGAATAACCCAATTATTAGGCTAATCCCGTCCATGTTTTGGGGACATAAACCACTGTGTTATACTTAATTTAACTTCATTGATATCTTCATTTTTCCCATTAAGTTTCTTTCTTTCTTATCGAAGGACTCATAAATATTCCTTTTGGATGATAACAAGATCTATTTTGGCCTTTTGATGATCATTTAACCAGTCAGTTCTCTGTGATGTTTTCATTCACCTTTGTATTCTAGAGTGGCAGCTTCACTCTTTATCACTGAAGAGTTCATCATGATCAACATTTATATCTCTCATTTTCTGTTTCCTTCATGTCCCAGTGAGATGAAAAATTCTTCTTTTGTAGTTATTTTACAATGTCCTTAAAAAAGAAAAGGGGCATTTTCAATGATTCCAGTTTGCAGTTGTGAGAGATGTTGGGATGCTATTTTTTTTCCCTTTTTGAGAAAGGGAAAAAGAATTTGGTGATTATGGCTCAGGGAATAAGTTTGGCATTCATGGAGAAAGTCCTTGATCTGCATTTTTGTTTCACATTTCTCCATATGATATATAGACATCTATATGCTCTTTTGCAAAGTGTAAGGACTGTAACTATCATTTTGCAAGTTTTGGACTATGCGTGACCCTTGCTTTGGCCTGTTTGTCCTTAAAGAACAATATTTAGAAATGGTTTTTGCTAGTTGTGGTTCACAGAGAGGTTTTTAGCTGTCTATGTACAGTGTGGTTTCCCCTCCTTAGGGATGTTTGTCTTCAAACTGGTCTCTGGTTCATATTCATATCTTCTTCACTGTTCAATCTTAAAGAAGAAAACAACAAAAACACTCACCTGCTGTAAATGTGTTTGTCATTTAGTGGGCAAGAAAAGCTGATGGGCCGTTTTGCTGTAGTTCAAACTTTCTGTAGCAGTAAATGCTTCTCAAAACTTCAAGGAATGTAAGGATGTGGTGACTTCCTCCTATTCTTCCAAACTGCTGCATTAGATAAAGTTGTAATCCTTTTACAATTTCATTGGTAATTTTTTGCTTTCAATTTTGGTCTTTGAACAGCTGATATGGGTTATGACTCCATTGAGTTGAGTTTAGTCAGTTGTCAGCTGTTGATGATGTTGTGGAAACAGTGTCTCAGCTCAACTGGAGATTCCTTCCTAGGTCTTTGGTGAAATCCCTCTAGTGGAGGTTTGCCATAGGTCCTACATCAGTACTTCGTATGATAGCTCACCTTAACATCAGTGTCTATTACATGTGAGATATCATAGTATTATCTAGTTTCCATTCTACCACCCCAGCTCAGGGAAGAGAGTCTCTGCCCCAGTTAATAAATAGAGCAGTAATACTGTTCAAGGCAATGCTACTGTAGCTAAGAGGTTTCAGAGTGATTTTCAAAGTTCAAGTTAATAAACTTCTTGTGAAGAAAGTATGAAGTTTTTCTGATATATGCTTATGTAAGAATAAAAATTCTTTCTGTTCAACTATATAATACTTAAAGCCCTGTCTGTCTTTTCATTCTTCAAAGAAGCTTATATTTGCCTTTGAGGTAGAAATCTACCATATTGCCTGAGGAATATAGAATGAGTCCATGCTTCTTGCATTTTGGAGGATGTATGAGCGATTAGAACTAAAATCAAGTTTTAGTTGAGACATGACAATTGCCTAAATATATTTAAGATATATTGCTATTTTATTATTTTTATTTTTATTCTTACTTTTAATCATTTAAGCATTTGTCACTCCTGGCATTGGCTTGTGCACGGACATAAATGTCTTTCTTATAAGCCTCATCTGACATTTCCATTTTTGCGTGTTTGCCTTGCTAATGCCAATTGGTGAATCGCAAATTTATGGGTACTTGAGTTCCTGTTGCCTTGAGAGATTGTTTCTTGTGTTCTTGCACCTGCTGTTCTTTAAGATTTCTATCTTCTGCTTCAAGTATCTATTACATAGTACTTATTCTCTTGAACTTCTTCTCGTCTCTTCTGACAGAATTTTGTTGAATACTATCTTACATGATCATGATGTTTATTACATTGTTATGATTAAAAATTATCGTTTTCTTTATCGATAGAAAGCTTTTCGATGCATGAAACACATTTGAAATTTTTAGCCATGAAGGTGTTCAATGCACATCTAAATATTCCAAATCCTTTTCCCTCTTAGTTATTGATAATTTTCTTAAACTTGCAGGAGCTTGAGAAGCTGTTGCCATGTGCTCCACCACCTGAGCCGAAGTATCAGCTTCGCAGAACGACATCAGCCCCATTCTAACATCTTTTACGCTGTGGGAAAGTTTTGTAGATATGACGCATCCCAAGTTGTCTCTTTTAGTTAAAGCTAAGCGAGTTCTGTGTCTGGATGTTGTAAAGCAGCAATCTGTTGCTTCTGGCATTGATGGTTTGGTTCTCCATGAGGTTTTTCTTGTGACAACTTATCTGTGATATCAGTTGCATTATAATTTTCATGGTACACTGTACTTATCACCATTGAGTCTCTTTTGATCTCTTTAGATTTGTTCAAAAAAAAAAAAAAAAAACAATGTAGTTGAGTTCTTACAAATGTTCAGTATATAGTCTCTCTTTGTCGCTGTTAAATCTTTTTGAGTTAGCATGATTATCTCATCGCTTACTTACCAATTTTAGGTTCTTATCTGAGTGAATATATACTTCTGGGCACAGTTATAGCAGAGTTGTAAACATAGAATTTAGAAATCTCCGAACTCGCTTTCCCAGCAAAAGCTTGTTTAACAGAACATTGAACAGTAATTTTTTAACAGAAAAACATGGAATTATGGACATATTTATGCAGTCTAGGCATTTCAGGCACTGGAACAGCAGCAGCACTTGTGACACCATTGTGACAAGATGATGTCTCAGACATTTCATCAAACTTCATAAATTGTCCCATCTGAGCCGCCGCCAAGTGGGCGTAGCATACTGGAGCAACTGCATGCATACAAAAATTTTAGAGCCTCAGCAAAGTCAGGTTGATTAGTTTTCGAGTAATTCCTCTATAAATTCATATCACTAATTCTAGTTCTCAAAATGTCTTAAAGTTTTGTTTAGAAGACAACAAATAATTACAAAAATAGTTGGAACTTGGTATACGTTTAAATTACTTAGTATGGTCTAACACAGTCTAGTGTGATTTAATCATGCTGTTAAATGCTAAATTATCAAGCTTAATATGGTTTAACATAGTTTAAGGTTATATGTTAGAGAATATATCTTTTGATTTACTAAGACAATAATTGGTAATTCACTTGATTTTACAGTCAGATTAGTCCTTTTAATAAGACCTTTACATTTTGTACTTTGTTATTAGTGGCTAAGGTATTATGACTAGCGATATGGGAACTTATAATATAACATGCAGTCGTGCGTTTCATAACACAGCTTGATTACCAACGATGTTACTGGTAACAGCAACATAGCCAGAATCCCAAATCTTTTGAAATTTTGAGGTCACATCATGCCTTTTGTTTCAATTTTTCCTTTACTATGAAGTATGTCAATTAATCTTAAGTAAACTAAAGAGGGAGGGGAGATAATAGATTCATTACCTAGTGAAACGGCAGTGGTGCTTCTTTGGTACCTGCATCATTTAGAAACCAGTAGTGTTAATTCTACAAAGAAAAACTGAAGATGGCATTGACAAGGCAACATTTATGGTATTAAACTTTTATACTTTCGATAAAACTTACACATATGACAGAGAATGCACAAGCTCCTGCAATTCATCTGCTGAAAAACCAAGTTCATCATGTAGAACATGATAATGTACCGGTCGAGTCGTGCCCTGCATACAGAAAACGTAAACATTATTCTTTAGCCTCTCAGATATACTTTTTGGAAAACATGGACAGTTTTTATTCATGATGGCGAAGGTAGAGTAGAAACAATACTTACAATCATCCCAGCATGAGCACACAGGTAGAAGTCATAGTTCCTTGGATGACAAATACTGTTGTCAACGACGGTACCTGCATGAAAAGTAATCAAAGTGAAAGGTTAATGTTCGGTGAACGAATTGCAAGATCTTTGCATAACCTTTTCTAGAGATGGCAAATGACTAACCAGGTGGAACGTTCTGTGGTGAATTTCGTTGGAAGAACTTTGTATGGTGATTTTTTTGTGCTATAATCACCATGAACCTCGGAGACCAGTTCACATCCTTGAACTTGCAGGCCTGGAAACGATAACCGATTACAATCACAAAAAACAGTAGTATTTCTTGAAGTTAAAGCAGGGAAAGTCGTGAATACCTCAATAATCTGCTGCAGTTCCATATTTAAGACCTGATTGAACTGCGATTCGCTTACTCCATCCCTGAAATAAACAGAAAAATATCCACTGATAAGCTAAAGAAAACATCCTAGGAAAAAAAAACAAGAAAATGCTCAAGAAAATGCTGGAATGCTACCTGAAAATAATGATCTGATCCGGTTTCTTCCCTGAAGAATTATAAAAATCATCTAGCAATTCGCTGAAATCAAAGAGAAGAAAGAATGGTGCCAAAATCAAGTTGTCAAATAGATTTAACAGAATAAGCAGACAAAATTACAATTGAAAATTGAAGAAACAAAGGAAATTCTTCGCTTCACCTTATGATACCATTGTCTTTTGTATCAGATACAGGATTGAAAAGATTAGCAATCATCTCAGCTTTTGGTGATTGAGTACGAACTGAAGCTCGGTAATGAGAAACTGATGGCCAATTTCTGGAACTAACCACCTTAAAAATTCAACAGAGATGTAACCACAAGGACAAGAAAATGTCAAATAACTCGGCTTCTCAACAAGCAAATGTATATAGTAGTAGTTTTGCAGTGAAGCACAGAAGGTTTCAAGAAAATCAGGTAATACCGCAGCAATAGATGGTACATCTGAGCGGCCTGGAGAGCCGTGTGACACATCCATTCCCAGAATCATGGTGGGAATCTTAGGAACCAAAGGAAAAAAAGTAGAATTCTCCATTTTTAATGAGGAATTCATTCCTCCAAGCTGTAGAAATTAGAAGAAAATCAATCAGTTCAAGACATAGAAGTTGAATATACTGAACAAAAGAAGACAATGAACACGGACTTATCACTGCAAACAATTTACCTTGGCATTAATTTTCAAGAGGACATTTGTAATGTACTGGTCATTGATTTTTATTGGTGCAATGCATTGTGTTGGAACTCCAAGCTCCACAAGACATTTCCTCTTCCATGGACCTTAAATTCGAAAACCTTATGGTAAGTACAAACAGAATTGAAGCTGCAGGGGAATGAAGGTTAATATACAAAAATGTGCCAACCATATATTTCGGAGTTCTTTCTTTCAGGAAGAATACACAAAAGAAGCTGTGGCGGTGCAAGAAGTTTCGACTTAGCCATTTCAATCATTTTATCTACTCGATATGAAGCTGGCTCTCGGCTAACTTGACAAATCTCTTCGAAAACCTCAAATGTACTGTTTAAGTTCTATGGTACAAAAATTATTGAAAAACAAGTCTAAGGTGTTAGAGATTTTGCAATTGAAAAAAGTTGATGAAATAGATTTCATAGTGTAAGCACTCACAATTCCTTTCATTTCTGCACATCTGAGTAGAGTATTGCACAGGTTGCGCCTATCATAGCGAGCAGAGAAGTTTACAATAGCCCAAGTTTGAATAGTCACTGGATTCACTAGTTTCTGTAGGAATATATAGTGTATTAATGTCAAAAGTCATTGAATTGATGTGAAATACAGTCAAAAGAACATCGAAAAATCAGCACCTTGTCGTTGAAGTTCCATCGACCATTTCTAGGATAGAAGTCCTTGTTATTTCCCACTTTTAACTGCATTAGTCACTCAAAAGATGAACTACTTTGAAGCAAATCAATTTTTACAGATGTAAAATACATGGAAAAGTTAGCTTGCTACTTACGCTAGGGGTTGGCAGAACACGACCTCTAACCTCAGTAAATTGATTATCGATTGAAATTGCAAACGAACGAAGAAGTGGATCAGCATTATAGTTGTTAGTCCTCAGTGCCTGCGCTTAGAAGTACTTTGTTAAAATGCAGAAACCAGACCAAATATGACATGGGAATGGTATCAGTAAATGAGAATAGAACCTACATCGCGCAAAATGTCCATGCGTTCTGTGGGTTTTTGCCTTGATTTCTCCACAAGTGTAGCCCTTTGCTGATTAGTCAATGCCTTTGTATAGCGCTGTAACGAAACCAATGTGCAAAGCTACATGACAGAAACAGCATATACATTACAATGTTGTACTTTGTTTCATAAGTGAATACATTGAAGATATTGATATATCAAACAATCACCTCAAGAGGCAAGTATGATGGACGCTTCGGTTTCCCAACGTTGATGCAAGGAAATTCAGCTGAATAATGCAAACTGATTCCACGATGATTCACGAAGTAATCAAAGACTGTTATCTCAACAGATTGAACTTCATTGCCCTCTTGCCCTCCACCCTTTTGTTTCAAATCAAACCTATAAGATGTTGAACTCATTGTTAGCAAATAGCAATGTGATTTCTTCATGAACTGAACAAAACCTGATAAAGAAGATCAAGAACTCACGTTTGCTGTCCGCACGGTAAGTCACTTAATCCGGTGATTTTGTACTCGATGTTAGAGTGATTGGTCTTTATCCTCAGATTTTTCAGCATTCTCTTAGCCTGGGGGTATCAAATTCAATCAAGATCCAAATTAAGGTACACTTTTTTCATCAAACAAAAATCAACATTGATGGGAAGATTTTATTACCTTGTTCCAGTCAACCTGATGAGGATCTTTAACATTCTGGTTCGTCAAGAGAAAGTCCACCACTGGTCCTGGCTTCACTATCATTGTAGTGGACACATCTGTACCAAACAAAGACAGAAATCAATTCAAATGCGGCTAAAGAATATTAGAAAATTGCAGTAAAGCAACTTGAACTTACCCATGTTCAAAGTTAGACCTCGCTGTGTGGCACGGATACTCGAATGGAAACCTCTGCATCCCAAAACCCCACCCCCCAAGTCGACGAAATTCCCAGGATTGTTGTGGAAAAATGACTGCCGGACAAGGAGACAACCCCTGAAAGAAAGAACAAAAGTGAGAAATATACAACAAAAAGGAGTAACAAGTAAAGCCAAGATGAATCGCAAAACAAAATTGAACATACTGATTTGCTGCATTCTGCCTCAGTATGATGTCAAGAACTCTCACAGCTTCTTGAAAATGTTCTGACTGCTGACCTCTTAGCACATTCGCAATAGATTGTACAGGGATTTTTGCAGCAAAACTAATCTCAGCCTTGATTGTTTTCGACCGGTATGGACGCTTCATTCGCTTCCGGTCACTTGCTTCTGGACTTCCATCATGGTCATGGCCTCCAATTCTGCAGAAACAGATCCTCCAAATCAGTTGCTTAAACAAATTAACAAGTAATGGGGTTGTCTTAGACACACGTTACGTTAGCATTTGGATGTATAAAAGAATGTTTATTTTTTATTTTATTTTATACATAATATGCATCCAAATAAGTGAATATTTTGTGTTTTTAGGGCATATATTGAAAAGACAACCCGAAGTAATGAATAAATTTAGAGCATAGAAAAAATTTACCTATTCAAGGAGGTATCTTCCATTACAACTGTGAACTCAAACTTGATACTTGGCAGAGAACCAATAGTAAACAAGCTCTTCTCCCCATCATACGCAAAACGTTTACCCCCAAGATCAGATGCATAGGTGGCCTGAACTTTGTCGATAACTCTTCTTCCGATATCTTTCCCATCAACAGGATGACCATCTTCATAAAATAGAGCAACCTGCCCCAATAAAAAACATAGAAGTTATCACTTGATTCAGTAGCTTGAGCTAAGAGTTAAGTTTTTCTAACAGGAAGAATGATAAAATTTAGATAATCTCCGGAAAGAGTGAGAGAGAGATGCATACATTGTAGTGGAAGTAGTCGTCATTTGTCTTTGAGACATAAACTTTGAAGTGATTGGCCAAAAGATCAATCTCCTTCCCTGCTTTTCCAACACCAGGCCTTGCCATTGGGAGACGTTGTGGAGCTTTTACTTTCTTTGATGCTTCAGGAACTTGCAGGGGCACAATATCTGAAGGGATAACAGGTGGAGGTGGTGGCAGAGATTCTAGTCCTTTAGCTGGAGATCCCATTTTTGACTAGCTGTTGATCAGAGAGGAGAAAAACGTGTTACCCAGAAAATTTCAATACAAGAGTTTATGAGTAATGCTAGGTCACAATACCAAAGTGGTAACTCCCAATTTGTCAGCTTGTAATATGGTTCCGTTTGCTTGCTATGGATCTTGTATATTTAATTGCGAGTTGACCAATTACGAGCTGCAACCAAACACTTTACAAAATACTTTCAAACGTGTAATCAAACAATTTAAAAAACACATTTGAGATGTAATCAAACATAATTAAAAAAAAAAAAAAAAAACACTTTTTGAGATCCTATCAATGCTTATAATTTTAAATAAACTCTTTTAGTTAATAGATAAATGTAATGGACTCAACTATTCCGACAAGAATGGTGACATCAAAGGTCTTAAAAATCTATTTAAGAAGTTCTCAATCGGACATTAGACAATTAAAGAGGATCGTGAGCTTTATAAAAACATAAAATACGTCAATTTCCGTTAAGTTGAATTAGAAAATGAGAGAAAATAAACATTATATTTTTGGTTATATTAAATGTAAAATTACTACTTATTTCAAGTAAGTGAGTACTTAAAAAGACTATTAATTTAAATGACATCAGGAGTTTATTCTAACATCTTTTATCCAGCAAAGAAGGAAAAATTAGAAAACGAACTTTGAAGCTACAATATTATAGAATCCTAAAAGGAATAAATTAACAAGTCCCTTGTCTCCGGAATTTCAAGTACTTACAGAAAAAAGTGCTTTTATCTAAAACTTATTATTTGTACCAAAGCACTTCTGCAGAGGGAGACATGCTATTTAATGGTTTACATCAGTAATATTAGTACAGAAAAACCATTGATTTGACTCCATAGTGGAGTTTTTTTTTTTTTTTTTTTTTTTTGGTTGGGTAACCTGGGATTTTAGGCTAGTTTGTATATATCTTAACTAATTTTTAGGGTTATTAGGTACTTTATAAACCTAAAGGACTGTTAATCCACAATATTATTTTAGTAGATGGTACCAAAGTTAAAAGAAGGAAACAAACCTCTTTGACCGTTATATTAACCTTGACCACCCCATAGTTGAGTTTTTGATTGAAGTTAAAATAAATCAAAGACAATACAAGGTATATTTTATATCATAATACAATAATACACAAAGACAAAGCATATTGAGCAAAGAGAGCACAGAGAGAAAAAAAAGCGTGAATATTGCAAGCTGGGATCTTAAATATATTTTCCAAAATCATTAAAACAGAAGAACAAAATAAGAAGGTAAGACCTACAGAGAAGAACACAGCTGTAAAACCACTTCCAAAACACACTCCAAGTCTTGAAAAGAAAAAAAAAAAAAAAAAAAGGAGAATAAGAATGTAACAACCACAGATGGTTAAAATTCACCCTTACAAACCGGTTTGTAAGGGGAGGGTGTCCAGTGCCCACGTGGTAGGATCTTACAAAGAAGAAACAATGGAACCAGCAAAAAGAATACAATAACATAACAAATACCTCACAAAGTAATAACAAAAACGAAGCAAGAACAAGAAAGCAAAAGAAACTCCAGGTTACAGAAGCAAAGAATGTACCAGTGTGGCAGGTTTCCGCTAAAGGGTTTTCTTAGTTTTGCGAGAGCAGAAGAGAGGAGAGAAGTGTTGTAATATAGTTATAGTAAGAGTGTGGACGCATGGAAGGGAAGATTTGTAAGTATAGTATTATTGTTGAGTGATGCTATGGGTACTAACGGATGGGTATTAATCTGTGTACTAACTAAAATATAGTATCCATATTATATGTATAGTATCTGTATTATACTTTAATTAGTACACAGATTAGTACCTATCTGTTAGTACACAAAGTATTATTCATTATTGTTAAGATAAAGTAATATGGGGATCGTTTAATTAATAATTTGCTACTTAAAGGAATCACATAGAACGACTACAAATTGATTTGACCCGTCTCCAGACTTTCAACTACTTACAGTAAAGAGCTTTCTTTTGTTCAGAACTTTACAATTTGCACCAAAACACTTCCAAAAACGTGTTCCCTAGAAAATTTCAATACAAAAGTTTAATCAACAAGAAGCTAAAAAAGCACTTACACGCAACCAAACACCCTGCAAAGTACCAAACAATTGAAAAAACACATTTGAGATTTAACCAAACATTAAAAAAAAAAAAAAAAAAAAACATTTTTTGAGATCCTATCAAAGTCAAACAGTCTAAAAAAGATTTTTCAAAAATGCTTATAATTTTAAATAAATTCAGATAACTTTGAACACTTGACCAAGTAGGCTCTCTGGTTTCTAACAATTCCTGATCAAACAGGCTTTCGGGTTTCCAACAAATTGGTACCAAAGATAGTAAAATATCACTACCACGTTGTCATAGACTCTTATGTTTAATGTGATGGACTCAACTATTCCGACAAGACGAATGGTGACATCAAAGTTCTTAAAAATCTATTTAAGAAGTTCTCAATTGAACATTAGACGATTAAAGAGGATCGTGAACTTTATGAAGACATAAAATACATCAGTTTCCTTTAAGTTGAATTAGAAAATGAGAGAAAATAAACATTATATTTTTGGTTATACTCAATGTTAAATTACTACTTATTTCAAGTAAGTGAGTGCTTAAAAAGAATATTAATTTAAATGACATCAGGAATTTATTCTAACATCTTTTATCCAGCAAAGAAGGAAAAAAAAAACGAAAAAAAAAACCTTTGAAGCTACGATAATATAGAATCCTAAAAGGAAGAAATTGACACGTCCCTTGTCTCTGGACTTTCACGTACTTACAGGAAAAACGCCTTTATCTAATACTTATTATTTGTAGAAAAGAGACAAACTAAAGTCACAATATTATTATGGTTAATGACCTCAAAATATGAACCTACGAATCCGAAGAAGAGATCAAACCTCCTTGCCTTTTTTTCAAAACTTAACAATTTGTGCCAAAACACTTCCAAACAGAGAGAGAGAGAGAGAGAGAGAGAGAGAGAGGCATGTTAATTAATGGTTTGCATCAGTATTAGTAACAGAGAAAAACCATTGATTTGACTACACAGTTGAGCTTTTGATTGAAGTTAAAATAAAGGGTAGGCAACACAAGTAAAAATATTATAAATTTATATAAAAGTTTAATAATATGCAAGGACGAAGCACATTGAACAAGAGAGAGAACAAGAAGAAAAAAGTCGCTGAGATCAAGAAAAAAGAAAAGATGAAATCGCCTTTTAACAATATTTTCTGAAATCATTAAAACAGAACAAGATAAGAGGGTAAGCAATACAAAGAAGAACACAGCAGTAAAACAGAAAACAAATATTTGCTTTCTGAAAAAAGAACTTCATCATGATAACTAAATAAATAACGCCATGCCGCATGAACAACAAAAAACCCTTCCATAGCACACGAGAACACAGGAAGACTTAAAAAAAAAAAAGGCAACAAGAAACAAAAGAACGCAATAATAAAACAAAAAACAAAGCGAGAACAAGAAAGCAAAACAAAACTCAAGGTTACAGAAGCAAAGAACATACCAGTTTGCAGGTTTCGGCCAAGGGTTTTCCAGTATTTGCAAGAGCAAAAGAGAGCAGAGAAGTGTTGCAATAGTTATAGTAATAGTGTAAACGTAACGAAAGGGGAAGCTTAAGAGTTTAGATTCTGAGGGGACTTAGCTTTTTGAGTTCCCTTTCATATTACAGTTTTTATCTTCAATCCAAACTGTCATAGAGTCATTAAATTACTGCAGAAAATTTAGCCATCCCCAAGTATATATGGATTCCGTACAAATAGGAATTTTTTTTTTTTTTTTGGATTTTCTTTAAATATTATATAGGAAAACTCTACACTACACTAGTAAAATAGCGACACGAAGGAGTAGCAAACTATACTTGTTCCCTTTTACTTTTTTTTTTTTTTTTTTAATTAGAAGGGTTTAAGGTTAATTGTAGTATATTAATTAAACAGTCGTTTATATTTATTTCCTTTACCTTTTGTTTTTTAATAAATAGGCTTTAAGGTTATTTGTATTCATATTAATTAAAAGGTTATCCTTATCGGTATTCAAAGGAGACATTTCAATGTACAATTAAATCTCGATAAACTAATACTTGATAAGTTGATATTCGATAAATTAATAATCTCGATTAAATAATATTTAAAGCGTCCTTTATACTTATTTCCTTTACCTTTTGTTTTTTAATAAATAGGCTTTAAGGTTATTTGAATTTGTATTAATTAAAAGGTTGTTCTTACCGGTATTCAAAGGAGACATTTCAATAATTAAACTTCGATAAACTAATACTTGATAAGTTAATATTTGATAAATTAATAACCTCGGTTAAATAATATTTTTGGCCGGTCTCAACTGGAGACCAATGTGGTAAATTAATAATTAATAAATTTATAAGATAATACATTAAAAAAAAAAAAAAAAACACATATGTACCATGTGATATATAAATTAATAATCTTCTTATACATCGAAAATATATATAACTTAGGTAGGAGGCATTTGTAAAATATAATTCCCATGTTACATATTTTTTCTTGAAATTGATGCCTTCTTGGAATGTATTTATATACCACAAGAGTAAATACAGATATTTACAAGGAGAAAACAAATTCCTATACACTAATAATTCTTATGCTCCATTAACTAAAGCTATTCCCTATACCACATTAGAATTGAATTTTTTTTTGAATTAGGTCCAGTTGGGGACCCAAATTGAAAATTTCGATTTTAATAAGCATGAAAAACCCTTTTTACAAAAATCAAAGAAAAGTATTCCAGAGAATCACTTTAAAATTCTTAGAAAAGGATCCCGAAACTATTCTAATACTCGGATTGGTGAGAGAACAAGTCTTTTATTGAATTTTCGCTTTGTATTTTAAATTCATTTTCAATGGGCATTCAAGTTATTTTATTTGCATTGACATCCCTTCGATTCGTATTATTTGCATTGAATTTATTGATTATTTTTCCTTAAAAGTAAAGACAGAGATGAGTTCACATAAATAAGAATCGTCAAATTCCGATTTCACATGAGTGAGTTATGATTTTTCAAAGTCATTGTTGCATTTTCCCCAAAAAAATTAACTGTGTACATTTTTTTGATTTGTCTCTTATTGCGTCTAATAATTTGTTTTGGGAATAAATTCTTTAAGCATAATACTATACATACAATATTTTTATACAACATTTCTCATACAACTTGATGTGGCAAAATATGATTGGTTGATTTTAAATTAAAAATAAACTTTCACCCAATCATCTTTTGCCATATTAGATTGTATGAGAAATGTTGTATGTATAGTATTACTCATTCTTTAATATTGACATTATGAAATACCTGTATTTTGTTTATTTTAAGTTAAGTTAATTTTTGTGATTTTTATGGGGTAACATGTAAGAAATTGAAACTTTTTGGGGTTGTTTTAGCAAAGAATAAGAACTAGTAGGGCCAATAAGTATTTTGGAAGGAGGACTTGAGTGCAATAAAGTGTAAACGTTTTTAAGGGGCAACTTGGAATTTATTAAAGACTAGGGGACTCTCTGATATTATGACATGCAAAATTTTCGAGGAGTTAAATTGTAACATATCAGAACTTTTGTTATATGATTTTGGGGTGTGATTTTTGACAATCAGAACCTTGGGGGGGCACATAGTGCCACCTTAAGGTGGACTAAAGGAAATTTTGAGGTGGCAGCACATGGTTTTAGTCCACGATTTTGGCAAAGTTTTTATAAAAGAAAAATTCCAGCAAATGAGAAGGGAGCGAAGAAGAAGAAGTTGACGAGAAATTTTGACACGAGAAAATGAGTTAGGAAAAGAGAGAGAGAGGGAGTTTTCCTTATATTTTTGCTTCCACCGTTTTGTTGTAAAATTTGAGAAAGAAAATTAAAATTTTAGAGTTGAAGAGGAGAGTGCCGAGAGGTATTTGAAGGAGAGAAAAATTTTAAAAATGTCTTGGTAAGAGGGGTAAGTGGAATAATGCATTCATTCCCATCCTAAGCTTTAGTCATCAACTCTTTCTTCCCTTCCTTGAGAATTTCTTAAATCTTTTGCAAAATTTTTGAATCAATTAGGTGAAGAAAGCCAAAGACCCGAGCATTTGAGTTAAAGAGAAAAGGGAGAAAGATTTGGTGTGGTGAGTGGAATTGTGTTTGCATAAAAAAGCATGCATCAAAAAAATAAAAAAATAAATAAAATTCATGTTTTGATTTATATGCATGTTGTTTTGTGATAAAAGATATTAAGGGTATTGTGTAATGAGCTTGATTGGTGCAATGGAAAAATCCAGCCAATTGGTGGGGGCTGGTTTGCTTGATTTGATGACTGAAATGCTTTGAGTTGAGTTAAAATAGTGGAGATTTAAATTGGAGGATTGCGGTAAGTGTTGAGGAAGTTTGCTTGACATTGAAATCTTGTTATATATGTTAATTGTTGAGTGAAATTTTGAATAAGTTTGAATGTCTTGCTGGTTTATGTTTCTGTTGCTAGGCTGGAAACCTTGAGAGGTGTTTGTATGAATTTGTTGCTGGAATTTGAGTTTAATATGAATGTTGCTAAATAAGCTTCTTTTTTTTGTTCGGCTAGGTATATTGGGAAGTTGCCGATAAAGCCTTTGTAAATTTCATGCGGCTGAGAAAGGTTTGTAGGGTGAAAATGGTTAGGGTGTGAGAGAAGGTTTAGCTTGATGAAAAGGTGAAATGTTTCAATAAAAAATTCTTTTATTTTGGGAAGCACCATACATCATTTACAAATTACAACAGTCCTTATTACATCATTCTTGCCCAGTAATAAAAGAAAGATTTATATTTTATTGAAAGTAGTATGGTTAAGTGTTTTTTTTTTAAATGAATTGCATGTCGCTGGGTAAATACTGTGTTCATATCATTTGAAATTAAGGGATTATTGATAAAACTTATTGGGCTCGGTGGTGTGGAAAGTGGAGAAAGAGCGATAAATTTTTTTCAATGTAGTGGGCAGTATGGTCTCTGGTAAGAAGGGGGAAATTGTCATGATTGAGAGTTATTTTGGTGGGTTGACTGCAAATATCAAAAGTTTTGGGGTACTAAAAATTTTCACATGAATGATGTTTTATTCTATTACAAGTTTTGCAGCCATGATTACATGCCCTTTTTAAAGGAGAAATAATATATACTATTATAGCATTGGCATAAGGGCATTCATGATGTGTGAGTATTGATATTCAGATGCATGTGTATGGATGTGATTGATTTTCAGATTTGAGACCAACCTTTTGTAGTACTCGTCTTCCAAACATCAGCTAGCATTTTATACTTAAGCCTTATGCACGCATTGAGATGATCCGTTTTTACCGAACGATTACGATATCCTACCGGGACAAGACAAATGTCTAATGAGCTCCAGGCAGGATTACACCCAAAGGGTATTGGCTTGGGCGGGGATTAGATTTACACCAAAAGGGTATTGGCCTAGGTGGGAATGATTATCAGGCAGGTATTGGCCTGAGAGATTCACAAGGCGAGTGTTGGCCTAGATGAGTGTCTAGTTTCTTGCCTGTTTTGAGACCAACACATGAGAGGCATGACTTAGGTCCCTGGGTAATGGTAGTTTGATGGTGGTTGCTTCGATTTATGTGATTTAATATGATGACCCATGGCATCAGAAATCTAGTGTAGCGGCGGTGCCTACAGTAATTGGTATGAGTTTGATATGGTTTGATGTTCTATGGTATCCGAAATTCTATATTGTGATAGTGCATTATTTCATGAGTGGTTACGGTGCTACATGAATGCAAAACGGATTTTCTATGCATGGTTTCAAGGTTTTGAAAAAAAACTATTTTACGTGACACATTCTCTTGTCTCTTGGATATTTTCATACCAAAAATCTTAAATTCACAGACTGATTGGACTCTTGGCTCCCCCACCTAATCATTTCACCAAATAATTGCCCTGGTCTTATCCGATTGATACTAGCAATGCAAGGCTACATCGAGACTTTTCTTGAAGGAGTCCTTATACGATACCAACTACTCAAAATACTTGGTCGGAATGGAAGAAAGGAATACAATAACAGACCCATCACCTCTGCCGAAGCCCATACCAAGCCAAAAACGAGAGTTTTTATTATTTGTTGTGAAATTATTTATTTCTGTTGTCATTTCTTAATAGAATTTAAATTCCAAAAAGATGACAACACCTTTCATGGCGGAGCTAGGATTTCAAGTGAGCGAAATAAAAAAAAAAAATATAAACCAAATAAATTAAATCATACTAACATAAGGAAATCCATAAAAAAAAAATCCTAATTTTCTAAGGTAGATTTAAGTAAAGAAATCTAAGTAGAATACTGATAATATTTTTGTCCAATACAATTATAATTTTCCTAATATGTGATAACCAATAAATTAAATCATACTAACATAAGGAAATCCATAAAAAAAAAAATCCTAATTTCTAAAGGTAGATTTAAGTAAAGAAATCTAAGTAGAATATGATTCAAAGCTAATAAATATTCTTCCTATATCAAAAACTCAATCTTTTAAGTTTGTATAAATTGTGTTTTATAATTAATTTGTAAAATAAAATTTCATTTAGTTTGCTTTTTACTTAATTATTGGATTCTGTAATTAAATATGTATATAATAGACCTTACTAATAATCTAAATCCTAAATCCTAAACCTTAAACACATTAAATTTATGATAATAGATCCATAATAAAAAAAGTGTTTGTAATTGTTCTAGAAGAAACGAAACAAAAGATTTGTATGAGGTCTACCCAATATTAGATGCAGCGGTGCATAATAGATCGGTATGAACATCATGAATTGTCTAGCAATTAAACCAGTTGACCTTCTTCTCAGTTTCTTTTCTTCTTCTTCTTCTTCCATAACCTAAGCTCGGAGAATGAAGAGATAAGAGGGTCCTATGGAGAATGTGGTGAGAAATCCACAATAGAATCCGACCAAAATGACCGAACTGATTATCTTCACGTATAAGGATATTATATTATGGACATTTCCACTAAGGATGTAGCCAATGATTTATATTAGTGGAGAAAAGTTAGACCATAATAGTCGTATAATTTTATTTAAATGAATAAATATTTAAATTGTTAATATTTATTCTACGATATTCAATAGATTTAAATTGAACTCAACACGTTTTTATATTAAAGTGTACGTATAAAGTATTTAATATTTTTCAAGCTAAGTAGGTTCTCCACCAAGTAGAGAATAGTTCAAACTTAGTCACTTCTTTATTTTGCAAGCCATTTGGCTCTCATCCAAACTAATCCAATTGATTATGGTAAATTAACTTATACAGTAGAACCTCTCTATAATCATATTCTATATAAGAATAACCTCTATGTATTCATAAAAAAATTTTTGTCTCAACTTGGGCTAGCTATAAATAAGAATAAATTTCGCACTATAAAAAGTTATAATTTTTCTAAGTTTCATCTTAAGAAACTTGCCTTTACATAGTAATAATTATATGTATATTGCAAAAAATAGATGCTATGTTACATTAAAGGTTTAAGATGAAATAAATTATTTATCTAAAATTGTTTGGGATAATAATTTATGCTTTAGAGTTGTTATCACATCTTTAATCTTGCGGGTATATAATAAATCACCAACATGGACACCTTCTTGCTGAAACCAAAATATTTCTAACTCTCAAGTATGTTTAGAGCTTCTTAGCACGAAATTTTTAGTATTTTCGTACTATCATCCTCAGGATTATCTCCATCATCTTTTTGTTTAATTTCAGTAATAATTTTTTCTTAAGTAATTAAAACATACACGACTTGTTGCTCGATCATTTGGATAATTGAGGAAGACATTAATATCCATTTGATTAGTGTAGTGAAGTTGTCAAATCTGATCACATAATTTTGCAATGACTCTTTGATATCTATTTTCATACTATCCTAATGTTACTAAAATAATGAATTGAAATCCTAATACTACTAAAACATGAAATATAAAATAATAAATAAAAACAATAATTTTTTAATCAAAACAATAATTCTTATAGCTCAACCTCTATTAAATTATAACATCCTCCTAGTAATAAATTTAGTTGGTCCCAATATTATAATTATAGAGAGGTTCTACTATAGTATTCAATATTTCCTTAGTTTAATTATATACAACGTAATTGTATTTTTATAAACTAAAAATTTCTTTTAAACTTATCTCATAAGAAAGAAGATTTTCTGTATTATTCCAATTTCTACTACAATTCATCATTATAATTTATCATTCATCAATCCCCAATTTGTCATTTAGTATATATATATTAAAAATACTTAGAGATTTTTATTATATTTGCATCTAGTAGTTCTGTGATGCTCAAAATATTAAAGAGACAAAGAATGAGATGGAAATAGGTTAAATAAAATCCTAATTAGGACTTTGAAATTTATTATTATTTTTTTTTTTTTGTTGACAAAAGGGAAAAGAAAAAGGTTAATTTGAAAAGAACTAGTCAAAATTTTATTTACTACCCGAGTATCTTTCTAATTTTTTTTTTTTTTAATAAATATTGATTTTTCAGATATTTTATGAGATAGGGGTTACTTTGATAATGATTATTCTTTTTTTTTTTAATTACAAAATCCAATAATTAAGTAAAAAGCAAACTAAATGAAAATTTAATTTATAAATTAATTATAAAACACAATTTATACAAACTTAAAAGATTAAGGTTTCGATATAGGAAAAATCTTTTTATTACCTATTGAATCATATTCTACTTAGATTTCTTTAATTAAATCTACCTTAACAAAATTAGGATTTTATGGATTTCCTTATGTTAGTATGATTTGATTTATATGTTTTATCACATATAAGGAAAATTATAATTGTATTGGGCAAGTATTCGGTATAATGGTTCCCTCCGATGGGGAAAATTGCCCTAAACGTCCTTTCTTTGCTTCGTCCCTATGTTTGGTTTATATCTTCCTAAGTTTATATCATTAAAAAGTTAATAATTTAATAAAATATTATGTGAATCTTTTATTGTAAATAATGTTTACTGTTTGTAATGTGGGGGGTAATCCGATACCCTCTCCCACCTTGGGATTAAAATATTATCGAGGTAATTTAATTTTTATATCTATTTTACCTTTAATTAAATACCATTTCGAACATAATTGTCTTCAAATGTCTATCAAATAATAATTAGCCGACCCCCTCACATTTGAGAAATGAACTAAAACACCTCAGTCACAAAAAAGTTTAAAAGTTAACAAAATACCCTCAGCCACCCAAGACCACCGTCGACCGTTACTCACCACCGTTGGCCGTTGGTGTCAATCGCCGTAATGATGCACGATCGACGAGATCTGGTTAGTCGTGTCTCGGTAAGGCCTTTTTCGATCATGTATATGGAATCCATGGTAAAAAAAGACCAGATCTGGCAGTTTCTATGGCGTTTCACGATCAAAGAACTGGCCTTTTCAGGGCCAGATCTACGGCCACGACCAGAGTTGGTTGCTGATAGTGGCTTGGAGTGGGTGGAGGTGGTTTTGCTACAAATTAAAATTTTATATAATTGGGGTGTTTTAGCAAAATTTCAAATTTAAGGGGGGTTTAAAGAATGATTTAAAAAATAATATTATATTAATATTTAAAAAGAGGCCAATTTAATAATATATATAACATAACTATCTATTTGTCCTCTTAACCAAACATATTTTCTAAATATTCTCAGTAATCTTTAAGGTGATCCATCTTTCTATTAGTATAACATCTCCTATAATAAAACATTATATGATTCAAACGTCCCTTTTGATTTATCTTCTAGTGAATCTCTATATTACAATTTGATTGCCTTGACAGTACGATTGTAAGTATAGTATTATTGTTGAGTGATGCTATGGGTACTAACGGATGGGTATTAATCTGGGTACTAACTAAAATATAGTATCCATATTAATGTATAGTATCTGTATTATACTTTAATTGTACACAGATTAGTACCTATCTGTTAGTACACAAAGTATTATTCATTATTGTTAAGATAAAGAATATGGGGATGGTTTAATTAATAATTTGCTACTTAAGGAATCACATAGAACGACTACAAATTGATTTGACCCGTCTCCAGACTTTCAAACTTACAGAAAGAGCTTTCTTTTGTTCAGAACTTTACAATTTGCACCAAAACACTTCCAAAAAATGTTCCTAGAAAATTTCAATACAAAAGTTAACAACAGAAGCTAAAAAGCACTAAGAACAAAATGCAATACAAACAATTAAAAACACATTTGAGATTTAACCAAACAATAAAAAAAAAAAAAAAAAAAAAAAACATTTTTGAGATCCTATCAAAGTCAAAACAGTCTAAAAAAGATTTTTCAAAAATGCTTATAATTTTAAATAAATTAGATAACTTTGAACACTTGACCAATAGGCTCTCTGGTTTCTAACAATTCCTGACAAACAGGCTTTCGGGTTCCAACAAATTGGTACCAAAGATAGTAAAATATCACTACCACGTTGTCATAGACTCTTATGTTTAATGTGATGGACTCGACTATTCGACAAGACGAATGGTGACATCAAAGTTCTTAAAAATCTATTTAAGAAGTTCTCAATTGAACATTAGACGATTAAAGAGGATCGTGAACTTTATGAAGACATAAAATACATCAGTTTCCTTTAAGTTGAATTAGAAAATGAGAGAAAATAAACATTTTTTTTTGGTTATACTCAATGTTAAATTACTACTTATTTCAAGTAAGTGAGGCTTAAAAAGAATATAATTTAAATGACATCAGGAATTTATTCTAACATCTTTTATCCAGCAAAGAAGGAAAAAAAAAGAAAAAAAAAACCTTTGAAGCTACTAATATAGAATCCTAAAAGGAAGAAAATTGACACGTCCTGCTCTGGACTTTCACGTACTTACAGAAAAAAACGCCTTTATCTAATACTTATTATTGTAGAAAAGGACAAACTAAAGTCACAATATTATTATGGGAATGACCTCAAAATATGAACTACGAATCGAGAAGATCAAACCTCCTTGCCTTTTTTTTCAAAACTTAACAATTTGTGCCAAAACACTTCCAAACAACGAGAGAGAGAGAGAGAGAGAGAGAGAGAGAGGCATGTTAATTATGGTTTGATCAGATTAGTAACAGAGAAAAACCATTGATTTGACTACACAGTTGAGCTTTGTTGAAGTTAAATAAAGGGTAGGCAACACAAGTAAAAATATTATAAATTTATATAAAAGTTTAATAATATGCAAGGACGAAGCACATTGAACAAGAGAGAGACAAGAAGAAAAAAGTCGCTGAGATCAAGAAAAAAGAAAGATGAAATCGCCTTTTCAACATATTCTGAAATCATTAAAACAGAACAAGATAAGAGGGAAGCAATACAAAGAAGACACAGCAGTAAAACAGAAAACAAATATTTGCTTTCTGAAAAAAGAACTCATCATGAAAACTAAATACAATAACGCCATGCGCATGAACAACAAAAAACCCTTCCATGCACACGAGAACACAGAAGACTTAAAAAAAAAAAAGGCAACAAGAAACAAAAGAACGCAATAATAAAAACAAAAAACAAAGCAGAACAAGAAAGCAAAACAAAACTCAAGGTTACAGAAGCAAAGAACATACCAGTTTGCAGGTTTCGGCCAAGGGTTTCCAGTATTTGCAAGAGCAAAAGAGAGCAGAGAAGTGTTGATAGTTATAGTAATAGTGTAAACGTAACGAAAGGGGAAGCTTAAGAGTTTAGATTCTGAGGGGGATAGCTTTTTGAGTTCCCTTTATATTACAGTTTTTATCTTCAATCCAAACTTCCATAGAGTCATTAAATTACTCAGAAAATTTAGCCATCCCCAAGTATATATGGATTCCGTACAAATAGGAATTTTTTTTTTTTTTTGGATTTTCTTTAAATATTATATAGGAAAACTCTACACTACACTAGTAAAATAGCGACACGAAGGAGTAGCAAATATACTTGTTCCCTTTTACTTTTTTTTTTTTTTTTTAATTAGAAGGTTTAAGGTTAATTGTAGTATATTATTAAAACAGTCGTTTAATTATTTCCTTTACCTTTTGTTTTTTAATAAATAGGCTTTAAGGTTATTGTATTATTATTAATTAAAAGGGTATCCTTATCGGTATCAAAGGAGACATTTCAATGACAATTAAAACTCGATAAACTAATACTTGATAAGTTATATTCGATAAATTAATACATCTGATTAAATAATATTTAAAGCGTCCTTTATACTTATTTCCTTTACCTTGTTTTTTAATTAAAAGGCTTTAAGGTTATTTGATTGTATTAATTAAAAGGTTGTTCTACGGTATTCAAAGGAGACATTTCAATAATTAAACTTCGATAAACTAAACTTGATAAGTTATATTGATAAATTAATAACCTCGGTAATATTTGCGGTCTCAACTGGAGACCAATGTGGTAAATTATAATTAATAAATTTATAAGATAAACATTAAAAAAAAAAAAAAAAACACATATGTACCATGTGATATATAAATTAATAATCTTCTTATACAATCGAAAATAATATAACTTAGGTAGGAGGCATTTGTAAAATATAATTCCCATGTTACATATTTTTTCTTGAAATGATGCCTTCTTGGAATGTATTTATATACCACAAGAGTAAATACAGATATTACAAGGGGAAAACAAATTCCTATACACTAATAATTCTTATGCTCCTTAACTAAAGCTATTCCCTATACCACATTAGAATTGAATTTTTTTTGAATTAGGTCCAGTTGGGGACCCAAATTGAAAATTTCGATTTTAATAAGCATGAAAAAACTTTTTACAAAAATCAAAGAAAAGTATCCAGAGAATCACTTTAAAATTCTTAGAAAAGGATCCCGAAACTATTCTAATACTCGGATTGGTGAGAGAACAAGTCTTTTATGAATTTTCGCTTGTATTTTAAATTCATTTTCAATGGGCATTCAAGTTATTTTATTTGCATTGACATCCCTTCGATTCGTATTATTTGCATTGAATTTATGATTATTTTCCTTAAAAGTAAAGACAGAGATGAGTTCACAAAATAAGAATAAGAATGTCAAATTCCGATTTCACATGAGTGAGTTATGATTTTTCAAAGTCATTGTTGCATTTTCCCAAAAAAATTAACTGTGTACATTTTTTTGATTTGTCTCTATTGCGTCTAATAATTTGTTTGGGAATAAATTCTTAAGCATAATACTATACATACAATATTTTTATACAACATTTCTAACAATTGATGTGGCAAAATATGATTGGTTGATTTTAAATTAAAATAAACTTTCACCCAATCATCTTTTGCCATATTAGATTGTATGAGAAATGTTGTATGTATAGTATTACTCATTCTTTAATATTGACATTATGAAATACCTGTATTTTGTTTATTTAAGTAAGTTAATTTTTGATTTTTAGGGGTAACATGTAAGAATTGAAACTTTTTGGGGTTGTTTTAGCAAAGAATAAGAACTAGTAGGGCCAATAAGTATTTTGGAAGGAGGACTTGAGTGCAATAAAGTGTAAACGTTTTTAAGGGGCAACTTGGAATTTATTAAAGACTAGGGGACTCTCTGATATTATGACATGCAAAATTTTCGAGGAGGTAAACTGTAACATATCGAACTTTTGTTACATGATTTTGGGGTGTGATTTTGGACAATCAGAACCTTGACATTGCCACCTTAAGGTGGACTAAAGGAAATTTTGAGGTGGCAGCACATGGTTTTAGTCCACGATTTTGGCAAAGTTTTTATAAAAGAAAAATTCCAGCAAATGAGAAGGGAGCGAAGAAGAAGAAGAAGTTGACGATAAATTTTGACAGGAAGCCGAGAAAATGAGTTAGGGAAAGAGAGAGAGGGAGTTTTCTTACATTTTGCTTCCACCGTTTTGTTGTAAAATTGAGAAAGAAAATTAAAGTGTTTAGGAGAGTGCCGAGAGGTATTTGAAGGAGAGAAAAATTTTAAAAATGTCTTGGTAAGAGGGGTAAGTGGAATAATGCATTCATTCCCTCCTAAGCTTTAGTCATCAACTCTTTTTCCCTTCCTTGAGAATTTCTTAAATCTTTTGCAAAATTTGAATCAATTAGGTGAAGAAAGCCAAAACCCGAGCATTGAGTTAAGAGAAAAGGGAGAAAGATTTGGTTTGTGGTGAGTGGAATTGTGTTTGCATAAAAAAGCATGCATCAAAAAAATAAAAAAATAAATAAAATTCATGTTTTGATTTATATGCATGTTGTTTTGGTGATAAAAGATATTAAGGGTATTGTGTAATGAGCTTGATTGGTGCAATGGAAAAATCCAGCCAATTGGTGGGGGCTGGTTTGCTTGATTTGATGACTGGAAATGCTTTGAGTTGAGTTAAAATAGTGGAGATTTAAATTGGAGGATTGCGGTAAGTGTTGAGGAAGTTTGCTTGACATTGAAATCTTGTTATTATATTGTTAATTGTTGAGTGAAATTTTGAATAAGTTTGAATGTCTTGCTGGTTTATGTTTCATGTTGCTAGGCTGGAAACCTTGAGAGGTGTTTGTATGAATTTGTTGCTGGAATTGAGTTTAATATGAATGCTTGCAAATTAAGCTTCTTTTTTTTGTTCGGCTAGGTATATGGGAAGTTGCCGAATAAAGCCTTGTAAATTTCATGCGGCTGAGAAAGGTTGTATGGGTGAAAATGGTTAGGTTGTTGAGAGAAGGTTTAGCTTGATGAAAAGGGTGAAATGTTTCAATAAAAAATTTTTTATTTGGGAAGCACCATACATCATTTACAAATTACAACAGTCCTATTACATCATTCTTTGCCCAGCTAATAAAAGAAAGATTTATATTTTATTGAAAGTAGTATGGTTAAGTGTTTTTTTTTTAAATGAATGCATGTCGCTTGGGGTAAATACTGTGTTTCATATACATTATGAAATTAAGGGATTATTGATAAATACTTATTGGGCTCGGTTGGTTGGAAAGTGGAGAAAGAGCGATAAATTTTTTTCAATTATTGTAGTGGGCAGTATGGTCTCTGGTAAGAAGGGGGAAATTGTCATGATTGAGAGTATTTTGGGGGTTGACTGCAAATATCAAAAGTTTTGGGGTACTAAAAATTTCACATGAATGATGTTTTATTCTATACAAGTTTTGCAGCCATGATTACATGCCCTTTTTAAGGAGAACTATATAATACTATTATATGCATTGGCATAAGGGCATTCATGATGTGTGATGTATTTGAATATTCAGATGCATGTGTATGGATGTGATGATTTTCAGATTTGAGACCACCCTTTTGTAGTACTCGTCCTCTCCAAACATCAGCTAGCATTTATACTTAAGCCTTATGCACGCATGAGATGATCCGTTTTTACCGAACGATTACGATATCCTACCGGGACAAGACAAATGTCTAATGAGCTCAGGCAGGATTACACCCAAAGGGTATTGGCTTGGGCGGGGATTAGATTTACACCAAAAGGGTATTGGCCTAGGTGGGAATGATTATCAGGCAGGTATTGGCCGAGATGATTCCAAGGCGAGTGTTGGCCTAGATGAGTGTCTAGTTTCTTGCCTGTTTTGAGACCAACACATGAGAGGCCTGACTTAGGTCCTGGGTACTGGTAGTTTGATGGTGGTTGCTTCGATTTAGTGATTTAATATGATGACCCATGGCATTCAGAAATTAGTGTAGCGGCGGTGCCTACAGTAATTGGTATGAGTTTGATATGGTTTGATGTTCTATGGTATCCGAAATCTTATATGGTGATAGTTGCATTATTTCATGAGGGTTACGGTGCTACATGACATGCAAACGGATTTATCATGCATGGTTTCAAGGTTTTGAAAAAAAACTATTTTACGTGACACATTCTCTTGTTCTGGATTTTCATACCAAAAATCTTAAATTTCACAGATGATTGGACTCTTGGCTCCCCCACCTAATCATTTCACAAATAATTGCCCTGGTCTTATTCCGATTGATACTAGCAATGCAAGGCTACATCGGACTTTTCTTGAAGGAGTCCTTCATACGATACCAACTACTCAAAATACTTGGTCGGAATGAAGAAAGGAATACAATAACAGACCCATCACCTCTGCCGAAGCCCATACCAAGCCAAAAATACGAGAGTTTTATTATTTGTTGTGAAATTATTTATTTTCTGTTGTCATTTCTTAATAGAATTTAAATTCCAAAAGATGACCAACACTTTCAATGGCGGAGCTAGGATTTCAAGTGAGCGAAATAAAAAAAAAATATATAAACCAAATAAATTAAATCATACTAACAATAAGGAAATCCATAAAAAAAAAATCCTAATTTTCTAAAGGTAGATTTAAGTAAAGAAATCTAAGTAGATACTGATAATATTTTTTGTCAATACAATTATAATTTTCCTAATATGTGTAAACCAAATAAATTAAATCATACTAACATAAGGAAACTCATAAAAAAAAAAATCCTAATTTCTAAAGGAGATTTAAGTAAAGAAATCTAAGTAGAATATGATTCATAAGCTAATAAATATTCTTCCTATATCAAAAACTCAATCTTTAAGTTTGTATAAATTGTGTTTTATAATTATTTGTAAAATAAAATTTATTTAGTTTGCTTTTTACTTAATTATTGGATTAGTATTAAATATGTATATAATAGACCTATTAATAATCTAAATCCTAAATCCTAAACCTTAAAAACATTAAATTTATGATAATAGATCCATAATAAAAAAAGTGTTTGTAATTGTTCTAGAAGAAACGAAACAAAGATTTGTATGAGGTCTACCCATATTAGATGCAGCGGTGCATAATAGATCGGTATGAACATCATGAATTGTCTAGCAATTAAACCAGTTGACCTTCTTCTCAGTTTCTTTTCTTCTTCTTTTCTTCATAACCTAAGCTCGGAGAATGAAGAGATAAGAGGGTCCTATGGAGAATGTGGTGAGAAATCCACATAGAATCCGACCAAAAGACCGAACTGATTATCTCACGTATAAGGATATTAAATGGACATTTCACTAAGGATGTAGCCAATGATTTATATTAGTGAGAAAAGTTAGACCATAATAGTCGTATAATTTTATTTAAATGAATAATATTTAAATTGTTATATTTATTTACGATATTCAATAGATTTAAATTGAACTCAACACGTTTTATATTAAAGTGTACGTATAAAGTATTTAATATTTTTCAAGCTAAGTAGGTTCTCCACCAAGTAGAGAATAGTTCAAACTTAGTCACTTCTTTATTTTGCAAGCCATTTGGCTCTCATCCAAACTAATCAATTGATTATGGAAATTAACTTATACAGTAGAACCTCTCTATATCATATTCTATTTTATTTTATACATAATATGCATCCAAATAAGTGAATATTTTGTGTTTTTAGGGCATCTATTGAAAAGACAACCCGAAGTAATGAATAAATTTAGAGCATAGAAAAAATTTACCTATTCAAGGAGATATCTTCCAATACAACTGTGAACTCAAACTTGATACTTGGCAGAGAACCAATAGTAAACAAGCTCTTCTCCCCATCATACGCAAAACGTTTACCCCCAAGATCAGATGCATAGGTGGCCTGAACTTTG
Organism: Pistacia vera; assembly: GCF_008641045.1. Lineage (NCBI taxonomy): Eukaryota > Viridiplantae > Streptophyta > Magnoliopsida > Sapindales > Anacardiaceae > Pistacia > Pistacia vera. The sequence continues at coordinate 883,541 of NW_022195586.1, read as the reverse complement.
TCGATAACTCTTCTTCCGATATCTTTCCCATCAACAGGATGACCATCTTCATAAAATAGAGCAACCTGCCCCAATAAAAAATATAGAAGTTATCACTTGATTCAGTAGCTTGAGCTAAGAGTTAAGTTTTTCTGACAGGAAGAATGATAAGATTTAGATAATCTCCGGAAAGAGTGAGAGAGAGATGCATACATTGTAGTGGAAGTAGTCGTCATTTGTCTTTGAGACATGAACTTTGAAGTGATTGGCCAAAAGATCAATCTCCTTCCCTGCTTTTCCAACACCAGCCCTTGCCATTGGGAGACGTTGTGGAGCTTTTACTTTCTTTGATGCTTCAGGAACTAGCAGGGGCACAATATCTGAAGGGATAACAGGTGGAGGTGGTGGCAGAGATTCTAGTCCTTTACCTGGAGATCCCATTTTTGACTAGCTGTTGATCAGAGAGCAGAAAAACGTATTACCCAGAAAATTTCAATACAAAAGTTTACGAGCAATGCTAGGTTACAATCCCAATGTGGTAGCTACTAATTAGTCAGCTTGTAATATGGTCATGCCTACTTGCTATGGCTCTTGTGTATCCAATCACAAACTGATCAATTACGAGCCGCAACCAAACACCCTACAAAATACTTTCAAAGGTGTAACCAAAAAATTTAAAAAGCACATTTGAGATGTAATCAAACATAAATAAATAAATTAAAAAAAAAAAAACTTTTTGAGATCCTATCAAACAATCTTAAATTTTTTTTTTTTTTCAAAAATGCTTATAATTTTAAATAAACTCTTTTACTTAATAGATAAATGTAATGGACTCAACTATTACAACAAGAATGGTGACATCAAAGGTCTTAAAAATCTATTTAAGAAGTTCTCAATGGGACATTAGACAATTAAAGAGGATGGTGAGCTTTATGAAAACATAAAATATGTCAATTTCCTTTAAGTTGAATTAGAAAATGAGAGAAAATAAACATTATATTTTTGGTTATAGTAAATGTAAAATTACTAATTATTTCAAGTAAGTGAGTACTTAAAAAGAATATTAATTTAAATGACATCAGGAATTTATTCTAACATCTTTTATCCAGCAAAGAAGGAAAAATTAGAAAACGAACTTTGAAGCTACAATATTATAGAATCCTAAAAGGAAGAAATTAACAAGTCCCTTGTCTCCGGAATTTCAAGTACTTACAGAAAAAGTGCTTTTATGTAAAACTTATTATTTGTACCAAAGCACTTCTGCAGAGAGAGACATGCTACTTAATGGTTTGCATCAGTAATATTAATAGAGAAAAACCATTGATTTAACTTCATAGTTGAGTTTTTTTTTTTTTTTTGGTTGGATAATCACGGCTTTCAAACTAGTTTGCGTGTACTTTAACTAATTTTTAGGATTATTAAATACCTTATAAGTCTAAAGAACAGTTAATCCATATTATTATTTTGGTAAATGATCCCAAAGTTAAGGAAGAAAACAAACATCTTTTACTTTCGGAGCCTCCTTTGACCACCCCATAATTGAGTTTTTGATTGAAGTTAAAATAAATAAAAGACAACACAAGGTATATTTTATATCATAATACGCAAAGACAAAGCATATTGAGCAAAAGAGAGCACAGAGAAAGAAAAAAAAGCGTGAATATTGCAAGCTGGGATCTTAAATATATTTTCGAAAATCATTAAAACAGAAGAACAAGATAAGAAGGTAAGACCTACAGAGAAGAACACAGCAGTAAAACCACTTCCAAAACACACTCCAAGTCTTGAAAAAAAAAAAAAAAAAAAAAAAAAAAGGAGAATAAGAATGTAACAACCACAGATGGTTAAAATTCACCCTTAAAGACCGGTTTGTAAGGGGAGGGTGCCCAGTGCCCACGTGGTAGGATCTTACAAAGAAGAAACAATGGAACCAGCAAAAAGAATACAATAACATAACAAATACCTCACAAAGTAATAACAAAAACGAAGCAAGAACAAGAAAGCAAAAGAAACTCCAGGTTACAGAAGCAAAGAATGTACCAGTGTGGCAGGTTTCGGCTAAAGGGTTTTCTTAGTTTTGCAAGAGCAGAAGAGAGGAGAGAAGTGTTGTAATATAGTTATAGTAAGAGTTTGGACGCAATGGAAGGGGAGCTTAGAGTTTAGACTCTGAGGGCACTTGAGTCCCCTTCTATATTAAATTTTTTTATCTTCAAACCAAACTGAAAAGGGACTCATTTACTGCACAAAATTTTAACGTGTAACCAAACAAAACTGTAATAGAAGAAATATAAGGAAAAAAAAAGTTCAACCAAACGTCTTAAAATGTAGCAAAACAATGTCAAAAGCACTGTAATGTCAAGATGCAATTACGTTTTATCTTGTCTATAAACCTGAGTTGAGTTAGTATAAGTAAAGTAGATGTCAAAACTGTGGCTGGTGTTAGTCACTTCCACCGAGTCTTCTATGTGTGAAAGGAAGACTTTCTTTTTCACTTGTAATCAGAACCAAAAAGAGAGAGAAACTAACTGGAGCAAAGAGAAGGAAGAAAAAAGATATTTACTAAAATCTAACGATTATAAGGTTTAACCCATCAACAATTAAGATAAAGTAATATGGGGATGGTTTAATTAATAATTTGCTACTTTAAGGAATCACATAGAACGACTACAAATTGATTTGACCCGTCTCCAGACTTTCAACAACTTACAGAAAAATGCGCTTTCTTTTGTTCAGAACTTTACAATTTGTACCAAAACACTTCCAAAAACATGTTACCTAGAAAATTTCAATACAAAAGTTTAAACAACAAGAACCTAAAAAAGCAAACAATTTAAAAAACACATTTGAGATTTAACCAAACATTAAAAAAAAAAAAAAAAAAAAAAACATTTTTTGAGATCCTATCAAAGTCAAAACAGTCTAAAAAAGATTTTTCAAAAATGCTTATAATTTTAAATAAATTTAGATAACTTTGAACACTTGACCAAATAGGCTCTCTGGTTTCTAACAATTCCTGACCAAACAGGCTTTCGGGTTACCAACAAATTGGTACCAAAGATAGTAAAATATCACTACCACGTTGTCATAGACTCTTATGTTTAATGTGATGGACTCGACTATTCCGACAAGACGAATGGTGACATCAAAGTTCTTAAAAATCTATTTAAGAAGTTCTCAATCGAACATTAGACGATTAAAGAGGATCGTGAACTTTATGGAGACATAAAATACATCAGTTTCCTTTAAGTTGAATTAGAAAATGAGAGAAAAAAACTTTATATTTTTGGTTATACTCAATGTTAAATTACTACTTATTTCAAGTAAGTGAGTACTTAAAAAGAATATTAATTTAAATGACATCAGGAATTTATTCTAACATCTTTTATCCAGCAAGGAAGGAAAAAAAAAACCTTTGAAGCTACAATAATATAGAATCCTAAAAGGAAGAAATTGACAAGTCCCTTGTCTCTGGACTTTCAAGTTTCAAGTACTTACTGAAAAAACGCTTTTATCTAATACTTATTATTTGTAGGAAGAGATAAGCTAAAGCCACAATATTATTAGAATAATATTATGTACACTAATCATTTTGTACTAATCTAAGTATTAATATTGAAAATTTGAATTTGAAATTCTCTAAAAAAAAAATTTAAATTTTCAATATTAGTACTTGAATTAATACAAATTAATTAATACACATAATATTACTAATATTATTAAGATTGGTCACCTCAAAGTATGAACCTACAAACCTCCTTGTCTTTTGTTCAAAACTTAACAATTTGTACCAAAACACTTACAGAGAGAGAGAGAGAGAGAGAGAGAGGCATGTTAATTGATGGTTTGGATCAGAATTAGTAACAGAGAAAAACCATTGATTTGACTACACAGTTGAGCTTTTGATTGAAGTTAAAATAAAGGGTAGGCAACACAAGTAAAAATATTATAAATTTATATAAAAGTTTAATAATATGCATGGACGAAGCACATTGAACAAGAGAGAGAACAAGAAGAAAAAAGTCGCTGAGATCAAGAAAAAAGAAAGGATGAAATCGCCTCTTAACAATATTTTCTGAAATCATTAAAACATAACAACATAAGAAGGTAAGCAATACAAAGAAGAACACAGCAGTAAAACAGAAAACAAATATTTGCTTTTTGAAAAAAGAACTTCATGATGAAAACTATGTCAATAACACAGCAGTAAAACAGAAAACAAATATTTGCTTTCTGAAAAAAGAACTTCATCATGATAACTAAATAAATAACGCCATGCCGCATGAACAACAAAAAACCCTTCCATAGCACACGAGAACACAGGAAGACTTAAAAAAAAAAAAGGCAACAAGAAACAAAAGAACGCAATAATATAACAAAAAACAAAGCAAGAACAAGAAAGCAAAACAAAACTCAAGGTTACAGAAGCAAAGAACATACCAGTTTGCAGGTTTCGGCCAAGGGTTTTCCAGTATTTGCAAGAGCAAAAGAGAGCAGAGAAGTGTTGCAATAGTTATAGTAATAGTGTAAACGTAACGAAAGGGGAAGCTTAAGAGTTTAGATTCTGAGGGGACTTAGCTTTTTGAGTTCCCTTTCATATTACAGTTTTTATCTTCAATCCAAACTGTCATAGAGTCATTAAATTACTGCAGAAAATTTAGCCATCCCCAAGTATATATGGATTCCGTACAAATAGGAATTTTTTTTTTTTTTTTGGATTTTCTTTAAATATTATATAGGAAAACTCTACACTACACTAGTAAAATAGGACACGAAGGAGTAGCAAACTATACTTGTTCCCTTTTACTTTTTTTTTTTTTTTTTTTAATTAGGAGGGTTTAAGGTTATTTGTACTATATTAATTAAAGAGTCGTTTATACTTATTTCCTTTACCTTTTGTTTTTTAATAAATAGGCTTTAAGGTTATTTGTATTTGTATTAATTAAAAGGTTATCCTTATCGGTATTCAAAGGAGACATTTCAATGACAATTAAACCTCGATAAACTAATACTTGATAAGTTAATATTCGATAAATTAATGACCTCGATTAAATAATATTTAAAGCGTCATTTATACTTATTTCCTTTACATTTTGTTTTTTAATATATAGGCTTTAAGGTTATTTGTATTCGTATTAATTAAAAGGTTGTCCTTACCCGTATTCAAATGAGACATTTCAATGTACAATTAAACCTCGATAAACTAAAACTTGATAAGTTAATATTCAATAATTTAATAACCTCGATTGCCAGTCTCAACGGGAGACCAATGTTGTAAATTAATAATTAACTAAATTTATAAGATAACACATTAAAAAAAAAAAAAACACATATGTACCATTTGATATATAAATTAATAATCTTCTTATACATTGAAATTATATATAACTTGTTATGCCTGGGAACATAGGGCTGATGTGGCGCCCAGTTAAGTGCGCAAGGTTAGACCTCGAGAAGAGCCTACTGCCATTCTGACGCAGCTGCTTCGTGTGATCATGGTGGCACCCACAGCTTGCTTCCGTCAAAGTAATGGGTGCATGTCAGGCCAGCAAGGAGTTGTGATAATCCCGCGTGTCCAACCCCTGCAGCAAATCACGTGAATTACTCTAAACGAAGGATTTGCACGGATCATCCTACCAACTTGCAGATTCAGTGATCATTACCTTAAGGTATCCCACTATAAAATGGGAGCTCCTCTCTCATTAAAGGGATTCGCACATTTTACTCTTGATAAGAACTCACTCTCTAGAAAAGACAGTCTTCGATACCTTGTATCATTAGTGTAAAGTCAGTCGTTTAAAGCGACCTAACCATTATCATAAATAAAGACATCAGTGGACGTAGGATTTGCTTCCTTAGCATCCGAACCACTTTAAAACTCTTTTCTCACTGCATTTACTTTCATTTTCCAAACCATTCACGTGTGTCTTTTGAGGCCAACTCAACATTTCACACGTGCTTTTCGTTGGTGTCAAAATCATGCATCAACAGTTTGGCGCTAGAGGAAGGGCCTGGTTTAGTGTTCATCCTTCATTAAGAGAATCTCCAACCTACCGATCCTACAGCAACAAATGGCCCGCTAACTAGAACCTGAGCAAACCAACCAGGGCGTTGAGGGGCTCCCCCAAGTTCAGGGGGACACCTCTTCCAGAAAACCTTCAGTCCCGCAAAATGCTGCAGGAGATATCCCGTCAAGTTCACAGCTTGACCCTGTTATTAGAAGCTACCTGGAGAGGTTTGACAATACTCTTTAGACAGTCAACCGAAGGTTGGACCGTTTGGACCAAGGCGTGCCATCCAAGTCAGTTGCGGCGGTGCAACCGCAAAAAACGCCTACAGGTCGCGCGAAAGCGTGGCAAAGGGAAATAGCCCGTGCCGCGAGTACTGCAGTGCGTAGGCGAAAAGGTAAACAAGTGGCAAAAAGCAAGCCCACGAGCTCCAAAGGGCCAGCAAATTTCGACCGCGTCCCGAGCAGAATACCAGTCTCGTTAAGACTCGGTGAAAGGATGCAGCCCGAGCTGTCCCAAGCCACATCGCAAGAGCACACCCATAACAGTGCTGGTCGGGGCGATTCTTATCACCACTAGCAAAACGATCCTGATCATCATTGCACGAGAGGGTCCCACACTTCGCGGAGCTGTACTTACCATCGCAAAGGTCATGAAAATACCCCACACCCTTCATCGCCATCACACGCCTCTAGCCGGCATGTGTCGAGAGTGGCTGGAACAGCTGGCCGAGGCAAAGAGGAACCCGACCTTCGGACTTTCCTCAACCGTAATCGTGAGGGTCGAACTCGTATGGGTGAAAGCAATCCCCAAGCGGCTCCGTTGTCGCAAATTGAGGAGCTGCAGCGAGCTCTAGACAGACTGCAAGCTCAGCAAAACGAGCAGGGGCTGGTCGCATCTGCGTCCCCCTTCTCTACCGAAGTGTTAGCCGCTCCTCTCCCACCAGGATTCAGGATGCCCGACATGCGGGCGTTTGATGGGAACTCCGACCCGCAGGATCATTTGTATGAATTTAACGACCTGATGGAGCTTCACCAGGTCTCAGATCTAGCAAAATGCCGTTGTTTTGCAGTGACCTTGACCTCCCACGCCAAATGGTGGTTCAGGTCGCTCCCAGCAGGATCGATCAGTTCGTGGCCTCAGATGAGCGAGACGTTCCTAAGGCATTTTCAGGCAAACCGGAAGTTCTCGATGCCTTTGAGCTACCTTAGCAATATAAGGCAAGAAAGGGATGAATCCCTCCAGTCCTACATTGATCGTTTCCACAGAGAGCTCAACAAGGTGGCTCATACTCTTGAAGAGTCTGTTCGGACTCTCATCATAGTCGGAGTTCATCCACAGACCAACCTGTGGAAAGAATTGCAGGCTGAGGACGATGTTTCCCTCACTGGATTCTATAATCTCGCAGAGAAATACCTCCGAATAGAAAATTCAATGGCGGCACTCCGCCGTCGCGACCACGGCACTTCGGGCAGTGCACCTGGTCGACGGGATAGTAGAAGAGCTGATCGCAGGGGGGACGCAGACGATCAGCAAAGAGGGAAGAAACCTCGTTACGAGCCCAAAAAGTCCTACGCTCCCGTCCCTCATCGCGATCGCGACAGAAACCAATATACTCCACTAAACGCATCTGTATCGGCTATTCTCGACAAATCCGAGGAGGCCAGTCTCCTTGGAGAGCCCGAGCCCATGAAAACTCCAACGATAGCCAGAAATAATAAAAAATATTGTCGCTATCGTCGGGACAATAGGCACCATACCGATGAATGCCGAGCTCTCAAGCAGGCGATTGAAAACCTAATCAAGCAGGGACATTTCAAGGAGTATATTGATGACTCTGCTCCCTCGCAAGAGAAAAATCAAGGGGAGTCAAGTAAAAAGCGCCACGATCAGAAAGGTGTGTGCACCCTTAATTTAATTTTTGGGGGACCGCACTTTGCGGGAAACTCGCGAGGTGCCCAAGAAAGGTATGCTCGCGAGGCACACCACAAGCCCATCAGAGCGATGAGCGTGGCGCAGCGACCACAAAAGGTTCGCCGAGAGGAGGAAATTTCCTTCTCTGAAAAAGATGCGGCCCAGTTGCATCATCCTCACGAAGATGCCCTTGTGATAACGCCCCTCATAGGGCGCCATAATGTCCAGAGAATGTTAGTGGACAACGGAAGTGCTGTGAACATCCTGTTCGCTTCGACTTTCGAGAGAATGAATTTGGACGAGGCCGACTTGAAGCCTGCCTCGTTCCCCCTATATGGCTTCACAGGGGACCATCTGCTCCCCAAGGGCACGATCTCACTCCCAGTCACGTTGGGTGACTTCGACGAAGTGACCAGAGTAATCTAGTTCTTGGTAGTGGATTGCCCATCCGCCTTTAATGGAATTCTGGGGCAACCTCTGCTGAGACACTTCAGGCGGTCACTTTAGTATACCATTTGAAAATGAAGTTCCCTACCCCGACGAGGATTGGGAAAGTTAGCGGGTCTCAGCGTGCAGCTCGGGACTGCTATGTGAAAGCAGTTCAGATGGCGTACAAAGGCAAAGGCACTTTGCGCGGCGATCATAACCAGACAATGACGATCAGTCGGATAGAGCCACAACCTGGCCCAGCCGAGGATAACATAGATCCTCGCATTCAGGACCGCCCTTCCAGTGGGCAAGTTGAGAACTTGACTGAAGTACTGGTTGATCACACGGAACTGAGCAGGGTCCTAAGGATCGGTAAAAATCTCAATCCCCAGCTTGCTGCCGACCTGACCAGCTTCCTCAGGGAAAACATCGATGTGTTCGCATGGTCACACGCAGATATGGTCGGGATCAGCCCGAATGTTATTTGCCATGCATTAAACATCGACAGTGAAGCTAGGCCAGTCCGCCAAAATAGGAGAGCGATGGACTCGGAGCGATATGCTTCCTTGAAGCTTGAGGTGGATAACCTCCTCTGAAATGGGTCCATCCGAGAAGCACTCTATCCGACATGGGTTGCCAACCCAATTCTAGTAAAGAAGCCTAACGGCAAATGGCAGACCTGCGTCGATTTCATCGACCTCAACAAGTCGTGTTCGAAAGACAGATTCCCCCTGCCAAGAATTGACCAGCTCATGGACGCCACCTCGGGGCACGAGCTGTTAAGTTTTATGGATGTGTACTCGGGATACAATCAAATTCTGATGTACGGGCCAGACGAAGAGTATACATCTTTTATTACAGATCGGGGACTGTACTGCTACAAAGTTATGCCCTTCGGCCTCAAGAACGCTGGTGCACCTTACCAGCGACTGGTTAACCAGATGTTCTCCGAACAGATAGGCAGATCGACGGAGGTCTACGTAGACGACATGCTGGTAAAATCCCATGTCGCTTCAGATCATGTAGCACATCTTGCTGAGATGTGCGGCATCCTCCGACAGTACCGAATGAAGTTGAACCCCCTCAAGTGTTCATTCGGAGTATCCTCGGGACAATTCTTAGGGTACATGGTTTACCAGCGGGGAATTGAGATCAACCCCGAAAAAATCCAAGCTCTCCTCGATATGAAGAGCCCGACCAACAAAAAACAGGTTATGAGCCTGAACGGGCGTATAGCGGCGCTAAATCGCTTCATATCGAGGCTAATAGATCACTGCGAATAGGCCTTCCAGAGAATAAAGGAACACTTCGGGAAGCGACCACTTATGTCCAAACCTCTCCCACAAAATATCCTCCTTTTGTACCTATCCGTCTCGCAGTTCGTGGTCAGTGCAGCTCTTGTTTGGGAAAAGAATGGAACGCAATGGCCAGTATATTACACGAGTAAGCGTCTGTTGGATGCCGAGATGCGGTATCTAGAAATGGAGCGATTAGCCTATGCCCTGCTGATTGCTTGTCGAAAGCTGCGACCTTACTTCCATGCCCATGCAGTTCACGTATTGACTAATTACCTGCTCAGGCAGGTCCTCCAAAAACCGAAGGCATCGGGAAAATTGCTCAAATGGGACATGGAACTCAGCTAATTTGATCTCCATTACAAACCAAGGGCAGCTATTAAAGGGCAGGCTGTTGTCGACTTCATCTCAGAGTTCTCGCATCATCCAGCGACCGAGTCGGAACAGCCCAACGAAGTCATCTAGGAAACTGTTCAAAATCTCTCGACCTGGACCCTTTACATCGATGGATCATCGAACAGAAAGAGGGCCGAAGCAGGCCTTCTCTTGTTGAGTCCCGAAGGGGCTCGTATTCATGGCATTCTCTGGTTCGGTTTCAAAGCAACTAATAATGAGGTCGAGTACGAAGCTCTGCTCGCTAGACTCAGGTTGGCCAGGGAAATGGGCGCAACTGCGATCGGTGTCCATAGTGACTCCATGCTGGTTGTTAACTAGATTTTGGGAGAGTATCAAGCCAAGGAAGATAACATGATCAATTATCTGAAGAAAGCTAAGGCTGCACTCGAGCCGTTCAAGCACTTCTCAATCACTCAGATCCCCAGAAAAAACAATCATGTGGCGGACGCCTTGGCAAGGATAGCCTCATCATTAGACTCGGATGCACTAGAGAGCATTCCTGTTCGATTCATCGAAATCCCCAGTATCAGCCCAATCAAACATGCCGTGAATGTAATGGGTTCGGACTCATGGATGACCCCCATTATTCAGTATCTCAAGGATGGAATCTTGCCTGACGATAAGGTCGAGACAAGGGTTCTACGGACGAGATCTGCTCGCTACACCCTCATCGGAGACCAGTTGTACAGGCAAGGGTTTAGTGCCCCTCTCCTTCGATGTGTGACCACAGAAGAAGCATATTATATCATGCGGGAGATACATGAAGGGATCTGCGGTAATCACACCGCCGCGCGATCTCTTGTGAACAAGGTTATTCGTCAGGGGTACTATTGGCCTCGAATCCAAGATGACGCCTACAACTTTGTCAAAAGGTATGATAAGTGCCAACGGTTCGCGAATATACTGTGAGCTCCCTCCCACGAGCTAGTAACCATGACTAGCCCCTGGCCTTTCTCCATGTGAGGGATTGATCTCATCGGTCCCATGCCAGTCGGTAAAAGGGGAGTCAAATATGCCGTGGTCGCGGTAGATTACTTCACCAAATGGGTTGAAGCTGAACTGCTAGCCGCGATCACGACCAAAAAGCTCAAGGACTTCATTTTCAAGAATATTGTGTGCCGCTACGGAATTCCTCATACCCTCATCTCGGATAACGGGAAACAGTTCGACAACATGGAATTCAAACAGTTTTGTGATGAGCTGGGCATCCATAAAAAATTTGCCTCAGTAGCAAGGCCACAAGCAAATGGCCAAGTTGAAGCTGTCAACAAAACCATCAAGCACACTCTGAAGGCCAAACTTGGCGCAGCCAAAGGGAATTAGGCTGATGACCTCCCTAAAGTCCTATGGGCATACAGAACTACTCCAAGAACCTTCACCTCAGAAACACCTTTTTCGCTAGCATACGGATGCGAAACGATGATCCCTGTAGAGGTGGGAACTGGTTCACTTCGGAGGGACTTGTATAATGAGGCCGACAATGAAGCACTTATGAGAGCAAGCGTATACATTGTTGAAGAACATCGCGGCAAGGCATCGCTAAGGATAACAGCCTATCAGCAATGCGCGAAGAGGTTCTTCGATTCAAAGGTCAGGCGAAGAGACTTCCAGGTCGGCGACCTTGTGCTAAAGGAAGTTCTTCTCGGTACTAGGGAACCAAGTGTGGGAGTGTTAGGACCGAACTGGGAAGGTCCATACCGCATCGACAAAGTGATAAGACCGGGGACTTATCATCTGAAAAGGTTGAACGGTTCCAAGGTACCCCGAGCTTGGAATGCTGAGCACCTTCGACCATACTATCAGTAATTCCGAACTCAGTTTTCCTTGTAAATTAACTTGCAATTTTTGTAAATAATTTTCTTGTAAAGTGTCATTTTGTTCGCATGTAATCTTGTTCGTGTGAATGTGTTATGTCATCACTTGTTTCAGTAAATGTAAGCAATCAGGAAGTACTCATGTATAATAAAGCGAACAAAAATTGTAAAAGCAGAAATGTATTTCATTAATGTGGAGTACAACAGGCAAAATGACATAACTATAAGCCCTAATCCGGCTCCTAGAAGGTCGACCTTGTCGTCCTAGGGCTGGTCGGCTGAGGTTTTATCCGAGGTGTGTCCCGAACCTCCTGCTCGGGAGGCCGCCGCTTCATCATCCTCCCGCGCCATAGACATAAGTGTATCTTGCAAGTCTTCCGGGAGGTCGGACAAGTCAAGTCGCGGATTCTTCGGTTGCAAGGTATAAATAGAGTCGATTGCCCATTCGACAGCCTTCTCCTCGACCTCCGCTGCCTGATCCTGCATCTCTTGCGCTAAGGAAGCAACTCTTTCTTGACTTTCCTGAAGTTCAACTTCGAGGGCTTGCCTTTCCTTCTCGGAGGCGTCCCTCTCTTGCTCTATTCGTAAGACTTGTAGAGAGGTCGCTTTGAGCTCCTGGTCCTTCTCCCCATGCTCCTTGGAGAGTCTAGCTATGGTCCTTTGTAGCTCCTTTACTTCCTCTCCCTGCTTCTCGAGCTGCGCTTTCTGGAAGTCCACTGTACGAAGAGCCGCGTCTCTTTCGTTCAGGTACCTGTTCGCCGACTCAAAAGATAGGTTTCTCTCTGTTTCGACAGCTTCCAGGCTTCGCTTGAGCGCTGCGTTCTCTTCCTTCAGAGCAACACCTCCCTTCGCGGCTCCCAGTTGGACCTTTTCCATGGATATTCGCATGGAAAGAAGAGACTGCGAACAAAGAAAGAAAGAGTTAGCTAATCAAAAGAAGCTAAGGGAAGTCCTCACCGAGGACTAGGGCTGTTCAAAAAAATCCGATATCCGATCCGAATCCGCTCTGCTTCGATCCGAAAAAACCGGATATCCTAAAATTCGGATCGGATACGGATCACAATTTTAGAAAATCCGAATATTCGGATCGGATACCGGATCGGGATTGCTAAAAAAGCGGATATCCGTATCCGATCCGGATTTTACTAAAACTATGCCGTTTTGATTTTTATGCACACCCCTTCCAAATTTCAAATAACCATACAATTTTAATTTATATACATTACCCTAATATACATTTATATCTTTAAGGTGCATTCAATTTATTGATATCAGAATGATAATCTTAGAAGATTAATCATACACAACCTTTCCCTAATATACATTTATTTTGTGTATACTAATTTGAGAATGTGCTAATTATATCTTTATGGTGCATTCAATTTATTGATATCATAATGATAATCTTAGAAGATTCATCTAAATCATGTAAGTATCACTTAAAAATAAAATGGGATTTACTTGTTAATTATTTATTTCAAATATTTTAATTGATATATTCTTTTGTATTGATATTGTAGATGTCATCTACCGGTGAAAATAATAGTACTACTTGTGAGACTTCAAATGCCGTTCATACGTCGACACCGGTGACAAGTGAAAATGTGAATCCTACTCCTGAAAATGTATTACCCTAATAGAGTGAAGTCGGTGTGATGAAGTTGGCATGAAGATAAAAAAAATATATTAGTATTAAATTGGCTATTTTGTTTGTCTTTTTATTAAATTTGTAATTGTAATTTGGGTAATAGATTATATGTTAAGTTGGCATTAAACAACTTATGGATTAATTTGTTGATAATCATGCATTGTAATTTCAATTTTATTAGAAGAATTATTTGATTTTAAATTTTTAATAAGAATTTTCTAAAATTCGGATAGATTTCGGATATCCAGTTGTCTGATCCGAAAAATCGGATATCCGAAAAACCGGATATCCACATATTTCTGATCGGATTCGGATCAGAATATATCCTGATCCGAAAATCCGGATCGGATAAAAAATAAGGCCATTCGGATCGGATATCCGGATTTGAACAGCCCTACCGAGGACAGTTCGCTCACCTTGCTCAAGTGTTGGACCAATGTGTACATTAGGTCCACGTCGCTGGAACTTGCGAACTTCTCGAAAGATTCCGAGAGTCCGCATTCCAATAGGGCGTATACCACCGGCTGCAGGTACTCCGGCAGGTTCCCCAGCGAGTCTAGCACTGAAGTATCCTTCTTCGTGGCCTCAACAGTCATCGTGTCATCCATAGGTGCCTTGCCCGACTTACTCGCGTCCGGTCGCGACCTCTTTGATTGGTCGCCCTTAGATTTGGTCTCTGATTCTTCGACCTGAATCTGTTTCCTCTTCTTTTGCTGGGCCGTTGTCTTTAGCCTCGGCCGAGCAGGAGACGGCTCTGAAGCCTTCGTTTTTCATGTTGGTACATCCTTTGACGGCTGCGCCTGAGGAGTCTCGGAAGGTCGAGCCGGTGGGCCTGACGTTGCGCCTTCAGCGCGGTGGAACTGTCGAAGCAGCTTCGACTGCTTTGGCTTTCTTTGTCCGAGGGAAAGTGACCTGCCTTCGTCGCGGCTACTCTGACTCCTTTGGAGGCATGGTCGCTACATGCAAAGCATTATTAGCCAAAATATCACTTTACACGACCAGAAAGAGATCAGTTAGCAGGACTTACACAATGGGGGCTCTAACGACGCGTTTGCATTAAAGAAACCATATTTCCGCAAACTCACGATCGTCACGAGTTTCTTCGCGTCGCGCTTGTCCTCGGGTAGGGATCCAAAATGCAGGATCCTACTTCTATCGAAGAACAGCCCTAGGTCGGTCGTTTTGTTAACTGCCGAAAAGGAACCAGGTCGTTAGCAAAGCACATTTCGAGTGTAAAATAAAATAAAATAAAAGAGAAAGAGGCCTACTCGAATCATGGAAGCGGCAATGGCCATCATAACGAAAGAAGAAAAACTTCGTTTCATAGGCCCCCAAGTTACTCGGATAGCTGAGTATCCCATCGGCGATAACATGTCGCCTGGACAAGTAGTAAGAATTCTTGTCCTTACTCTTCTTCAAATAATACGAGCAGCCGACCTCCATCGCGGACAGCTTGCCCAGTCCGTTCTCTTGGCACGTGATGTATATTGCAACAGCAATGACGTACGCGTTCGGGGTCAACTGCATCGGCGCACCCCCGAAGTGGTCCAAAAGCGACCTGATAAAAGGGTGGAAGGGGATCAGTCCCCCTCCCTTGATGATCTCCTCAGACACTGCGGCTAGACCACTTAGCGGGTACCGCGATGAGTGCGCCACATTGAGGAAAGCATCCACCTCGAGGAAAGCATCCACCTCGATAGTGTACTGCTTTATTACCCTCTTGAGCTCTTCCCCGGTAAGCACCGAGAAGACCTCGATAGGGATGTTTAGAGCATCTTGTGGGGACGAATCGGTTCCCTGTTCGGATCTGGTTGTTGAGGGGTCCATTTTGCTGGTCTGCAAAAGCGACAAGCAGAAAGGTCATTTAGCTGCCGTACGCTATTTCATACGATGATGTGGGAGGAAACAAACCCCCTAAATTCCAAAGAAACCCTAACGACATGATTCGAGCTGCCATTCATGGCTTGAACCCGACCTAAGCATCTCATCTCCGATAGGCTACCGGAAGACAAACGCTATTCAACCATGGAAAATAATGAAACAAAGACAGGGAAAAGCTCTTACCTCTCAGAGTATGAGAATAGCTTCTGCTTCGGATATTGGAAAAACGCTGGTTTGAAAGGTAGAGATTCCAAGTTTGCGAAAATCTTTTACTCTCTAAAAAAAAAAAAGGCTCTAGTGACATTGCCTGAGAACGACTCGAGGTTTTTATAGCGTATGAATCGGCGCTTGGGTTTCTTAAAATCAAAACGACGTTTGGGCGGCAAAGGTTTCTCACCGTTGATCACAGCCATGTGTCGCGGATCAGCAGGGAAGAGTGAGCATCACGACAGGATAAAGTCAGACTTTCATCTCTTTAGTTGAAAAGCCCAAACGACGGCCATTCTCTATTTCTCAAAGCATTAATTGCGTTTCAAATCCACATTTAATGCTCTGATAAGGGGCGTCGTTCCAACGTACTGCGCATTTAATGTCCTGATAAGGTGTACTGTGTCAGCGTATAACGCATTTAATGCGTCTAGCTGGTCCTTATCACGCACAGGGCACACCTGTCAGCGTAGGGACTGCTTCATTAAATGCACCCATGACAAAAGGACAACAAGTGACATCTGACGAAATCAGGTAGTTCGTCCCCTGTAAACAATGAACATGCGAGGTCATTCTTGAAAAAGTGCCATCCCGACCTACTTTCAGGCAGGTCAGGATTTCCAGAATTTTTGAAATTTCTGGAATCTCCAGGAATCATCCAATTACGGCATGACTTGTAGTTTCCAAGGTTCGATTCTCAAACTTTAAAAACTAGGGGACTTCTGTTATGCCTGGGAACATAGGGCTGACATGGCGCCTAGTTAAGTGCGAAGGTCAGACCTCGGGAAGAGCCTACTGCCATTCTGACGCAGCTGCTTCGTGTGATCATGGTGGCACCCACAGCTTGCTTCCGTCAAAGTAATGGGTGCACGTCAGGCCAGCAAGGAGTTGTGATAATCCCGCATGTCCAACCCCTACAGCAAATCACGTGAATTACTCTAAACAAAGGATTTGCACGGATCATCCCACCAACTTGCAGATTCAGTGATCATTACCTCAAGGCATCCCACTATAAAATGGGAGCTCCTCTCTCATTAAAGGGATTCGCACATTTTACTCTTGAAAAAACTCCGTCTCTCTCTAGAAAAGATAGTCTTCGATACCTTGTATCATTAGTGTAAAGTTAGTCGTCTAAAGCGACCTAACCATTATCCTAAATAAAGACATCAGTAGACATAGGATTTGCTTCCTTAGCATCCGAACCACTTTAAAACTCATTTCTCACTGCATTTACTTTCATTTTTTCAAACCATTCACGTGTGTCTTTTGGGGCCAACTCAACATTTCACACGTGCTTTTGTTGGTGTCAAAATCACACATCAACATAACTATATATAACTTAGGTAGGAGGCATTTGTAAAATATAACTCTGATGTTATTTGTTTCCTCTTGAAATTGATGTCTTCTTGGAATGTATTTATATACAACAGGAGTAAATACAGATTCCTATACACTAATAATTCTTATGCTTCATTAACTAAAGCTATTCCCTATACCACATTAGAATTGAATTTTTTTTTTTTTTTGTTTTTTTTTGAATTAGGTCCAGTTGGTGACCCTAATTGAAAATTTCGATTTTAATAAGCATGAAAAACTCTTTTTACAAAAATCAAAGAAAAGTATTCCAGAGAATCACTTTAAAATTCTTAGAAAAGGATCCCGAAACTGTTATAATACTCGAAGCGGTCAGAGAACAAGTCTTTTATTGAATTTTCGCTTGTATTTTCAAATTCATTTTCAATAGGCATTCAAGTTATTTTATTTGCATTGACATCCCTTCGATTCATATTATTTGCATTGAATTTATTGGTTATTTTTCCTTAAAAGTAAAGACAGAGACGAGTTCACATAAATAAGAATCGTCAAATTCCGATTTCACATGAGTGAGTTATGATTTTTCAAAGTCATTGTTGCATTTTCCCCAAATAAATTCACTGTGTACATTTTTTTGATTTGTCTCTTATTGCCTCTAATAATTTGTTTTGGGAATAAATTCTTTAAACATAATACTACACATATAACATTTTTGTACAACATTTTCCATACATCAAAACATTTTTGTACAACATTTTCCATACAACTTGATGTGGCAAAATATGATTGGTTGATTTTAAATTAAAAATAAACTTTCACCCAATCATCTTTTGTCACATTAGATTGTATGAGAAATGTTGTATGTATAGTATTACTCATTCTTTAATATTGACATTATGAAATACCTGTATTTTGTTTATTTTAAGTTAAGTTAATTTTTGTGATTTTTATGGGGTAACGTGTAAGAAATTGAAACTTTTTGGGGTTGTTTTAGCGAAGAATAAGAACTAGTAGGGCCAATAAGTATTTTGGAGGGAGGACTTGAGTGCAATAAAGTGTAAACGTTTTTAAGGGGCAACTTGGAATTTATTAAAGACTAGCTGTCTCTCTGATATTATGACATGCAAAATTTTCGAGGAGTTAAATTGTAACATATCAGAACTTTTGTTATATGATTTTGGGGTGTGATTTTTGACAATCAGAACCTTGGGGGGGCACATAGTGCCACCTTAAGGTGGACTAAAGGAAATTTTGAGGTGGCAGCACATGGTTTTAGTCCACGATTTTGGCAAAGTTTTTATAAAAGAAAAATTCCGGCAAATGAGAAGGGAGCGAAGAAGAAGAAGTTGACGAGAAATTTTGACACGAGAAAATGAGTTAGGAAAAGAGAGAGAGAGGGAGTTTTCCTTATATTTTTGCTTCCACCGTTTTGTTGTAAAATTTGAGAAAGAAAATTAAAATTTTAGAGTTGAAGAGGAGAGTGCCGAGAGGTATTTGAAGGAGAGAAAAATTTTAAAAATGTCTTGGTAAGAGGGGTAAGTGGAATAATGCATTCATTCCCATCATAAACTTTACTCATCAACTCTTTGTTCCCTTCCTTGAGAATTTCTTTAATCTTTTGCAAATTTTTTGAATCAATTAGGTGAAGAAAGCCAAAGACCCGAGCATTTGAGTTAAAGAGAAAAGGGAGAAAGATTTGGTGTGGTGAGTGGAATAGTGTTTGCATAAAAATGCATGCATAAAAAAAATAAAAGAAAGATTTATATTTTATTGAAAGTAGTATGGTTAAGTGTTTTTTTTTTAAATGAATTGCATGTCGCTTGGGTAAATACTTGTGTTCATATACATTATGAAATTAAGGGATTATTGATAAATACTTATTGGGCTCGGCTTGGTTGGAAAGTGGAGAAAGAGCGATAAATTTTTTTCAATTATTGTAGTGGGCAGTATGGTCTCTGGTAAGAAGGGGGAAATTGTCATGATTGAGAGTTATTTTGGGGGTTGACTGCAAATATCAAAAGTTTTGGGGTACTAAAAATTTTCACATGAATGATGTTTTATTCTATTGCAAGTTTTGCAACCATGATTACATGCCCTTTTTAAAGGAGAACTATATAATACTATTATATGCATTGGCATAAGGGCATTCATGATGTGTGATGTATTTGAATATTCAGATGCATGTGTATGGATGTGATTGATTTTTAGATTTGAGACCACCCTTTTGTAGTACTCGTCCTCTCCAAACATCAGCTAGCATTTTATACTTAGCCTTATGCACGCATTGAGATGATCCGTTTTTACCGAACGATTACGATATCCTACCGGGACAAGACAAATGTCTAATGAGCTCCAGGCAGGATTACACCCAAAGGGTATTGGCTTGGGCGGGGATTAGATTTACACCAAAAGGGTATTGGCCTAGGTGGGAATGATTATCAGGCAGGTATTGGCCTGAGATGATTCACAAGGCGAGTGTTGGCCTAGATGAGTGTCTAGTTTCTTGCCTGTTTTGAGACCAACACATGAGAGGCATGACTTAGGTCCTTGGGTATTGGTAGTTTGATGGTGGTTGCTTCGATTTATGTGATTTTAATATGATGACCCATGGTGTTGATGCGTGATTTTTACACCAACGAAATACACGTGTGAAATGTTGAGCTAGCCCAAAAGGCACACGTGAATGTAAAGGAAAATGACAGTAAATGCAATGGGGACAGTTTTTAAAGTGGTTCGGATGCTAAGGTAGCAAGTCCTACGTCCACTGATGCTTATATTGATGATAAGGGTCAGGTCACTTTAGCTGACTGACTTTACAATGGTAATACAAGGTATCAAATGCTGAAAATTCTAGAGAGAGAGAGAGAGGGTAGCTAATCAAATGTAAAATATGCGAATCCCCCTCAATGAGAGAGGGACTCTCAATTTATAGAGGAATGGATTGAGGCAATCATCACTGAATCTGTGGGTTGGTGAGATTATCCGTGCAAAATCCTTCTTTATGTCACATTGCCCACCTTTTATAGAGATTTGCACGATTTGGAGCAGGGATTGGACACGTGGGATCATCACAGCTCTTGGCTAGCCTGGCGCGCACCCACTATTCTGACAGAAGCAGGCTGCGGGCGTTCCCATGATCTGACTCTTGCATGCTGACTAGACCTTACGTCAGCCCTTGTATTTTTTTTTTTTTAGGCATAACAGAAGTCCCCTAGTTTTTAAGGTTTGAGGATCAAACCTTGGAAACTATAAGTCATGCCGTGATTTGGTGATTTTTGGAGATTCTGGTGATTCCGGCCTGTTTGAAAGTAGGTCGGGATGGCACTTTTTGCGAACACGACCTCGCATGATCATTGTTTGCAGAGGAGGAGCGACCTGATTTCGTCAAACGTCACTTGTTGTGCTTTAGGGATGGATGTATTTAATGAAGCAGTCTCTACGCTGACAGATGCGTCCTGTTCGTGATAAGTGCCAGCCAGGCGCTTTAAATGCATTATACGTCGACACAGTACGCTTTATCAGAACATTAAATGCGTGGCATGCTGGAACGACGCCCCTTACCAGAGCATTAAATGCAGATTAAGGCGCAATTAATGCTCTGAGAGAGAGATGACCGTGATCAACGGTGAGAAACCTTTGCCGCCCAAACGCCGTTTTGATTCCGAGAAAACCAAACGTCGGTTCATGCGCTATAAAAGCTCAAATCTTTCTTAGGCAATGTTACCAGAGTCTTTTTCACAGAGAGTAAAAGATTTTCGCAAGCCTAGAACCTTTGCCTTCCAAACCAGCATTTTTTCGGTATTTGAGGTGGAGGCTATTCTCATACTCTGAGAGGTAAGAACTTTTCTCTGTTTTTGTTTCCTTATTTTCCATGGTTAAATGGTGTCAGTCTTTCGGTAGCCCATCGGAGACGAGATGCTTATGTCGGGTTCGAGCCATGTATGGTGGCTCGAATCATGTTGTTAGGGTTTTCTTTGGGATTTAGGGAGTTTGTTTCCTTCCACGTCATCGTACGAAATAGCGTACGGTGGCTAAATGACACTTCTGCTTGTCGCTTTTGTAGATCGGCAAAATGGACCCCTCAACAACTAGATCCGAACAGGGAACCGGTTCGGCCCCGCCGGCTGCTCCGAGTATCCCTCCCGAGGTCTTCTCGGTACTTACTGGGGATGAGCTCGAGAGGGTAATAAAACAATACGGTATCGAGGTGGACGTTTTCCTCGACGTGGCATACTCATCGCGCTACCCGTTAAGTGGTCTGGCCGCGATCTGCGAGAAGATCATTAAGGGTGGGAGACTGATCCCCTTCCACCCTTTCATCAGATCGCTTCTGGATCACTTCGGGATCGCGCCGATACAGCTGACTCTGAACGCGTACGTCATTGCCGTTGTAATGTACATCGCGTGTCGTGAGAACGGGTTGGGCAAGCTGACCGCGATGGAGCTCAGCTGTTCGTATTTCTTGAAAAAGAGCAAGGACAAGGATTCTTATTACTTGTCCAGGCGACCTACTATCGCCGAGGGGATACATAGTTACCCTAGCAATGTGGGGGCCTATGAAACAAAGTTTTTCTTCTTTCACTTTGACGGCCATTGCCGCTTCCAGGAATCGAGTAGGCCTCTTTTTCTTTCTTTTTTTCTTTTTTTTTGGTTGACGAATTCATTAAATTCGAAATGTGTTTTCTTTCTAATGATCTGATTCCTTTCTGACAGTTAACAAGACTACTGACTTAGGGCTGCTCTTCGATCTGAATAGTATCTGGAATTTTGGCTTCCTGCTGGAAGACTGTCGCGACCCGAAGAAGCTTGTGATGACTGCGAATCTGCGGAAATACGGTTTCTTCAACACAAGCGTGTCTTTAGAGCCCCCATTGAGTAAGTCTTGTTAACTGGTCCTTCTCTGGTCGTGAAATGAAATACTTTGCTAACGATGCTTTGCATGCAGCGACCATGCCTCCGAAGGAGTCAGAGCAGCCGCGATGAAGGCTGCTCAATTTTCCTCTGTCAAGAAAAGCCAAGGCGATCGATGCTACTTTGACAGTTCCCCTGGCTGAACATGGGGCCCACCAGCATGACCTGCTGGAACTTCTCAGCCCCAACCATCAGAGGACACACCAATCCGAACCACGAAGGTCTCCCAACCGTCGCCTGCTCGCTTAAGGTTAAAGACAATGGCTCAGCAAAAGAAGAAGAGGCAGATTTAGGTCAAAGAGTCAGAGACCGAATCTAAGGGTGATCAACCCAAGAGGTCGTGGTCAGACACGAAGAGGTCGGGTAAAGAACCGATGGACGACACGACCACTGTCAAAGGCGTGAAGAAGGATGTTGGACTCGCTGGAGAACCTGTCGGAGTACCTGCAGCCAATGGTCTACACTTTACTAGAATACGGACTCTCGAAATCATTTGAGCAGTTCGCAGATTCTAGCGACGTGGACCTAATGTCCACATCGGTCCAACATTTAAGCAAGGTGAACAAACTGTCCTCGGCAAGGACTACCCTTAGCTCCTTTTGATTATCTAACTCTTTCTTTGTTCGCAGGCCCTGCTTTCCATGCGAATGTCCCTGGAGAAGGTTCGACTGGGAGCCGCAAAGGGGGAGGTCGCTCTGAAGGAACAGAACGCAATGCTCAAGCGAAGCTTGGAAGCCACCGAAACAGAGAGAAACTTGTCTTCTGAGTCGGCGAATCGGTACCTGAACGAAAGAGACGTGGCTCTTCGAATGGTGGACTTCCAAAAAGCGAAGCTCGAGCGGCATGCGGAGGAAACAAAAGAGCTTCAAAAGACCATAGCCAGGCTCTCCAAGGAGGTCGGAGAGAGGGACCAGGAGCTCAAAGCGACTTGTCTGCGGGCTTTGCGAACAGAACAAGAGAGGGATGCCTCCGAGAAGCAAAGGCAAGCTCTCGAGGCTGAACTTCAGGCAAGTTAGGGAAAAGTTGCTTCCCTGACCAAAGAGATGCAGAATCAAGCAGCAAAGGTCGAGGAGAAGGCTGCCGAATGGGCGATCGGGTCTATCTATGCCTTGCAACCAAAGAATCCACGACTTGATATGTCTGACCTTCCGGAGGACTGGCAGGATACCCTCATGTCCATGGCACGGGAGGATGACGAAGCGGCGACTGCCCGAGCATCAGATCAGACAGGAGAATCGGGACATGCCTTGGAGAAACCCCCAGCTGACCAGCCCTAGGATGATGAGGTCGATCCTTTAGGAGCCAGATTATGGCGTATAGTCGTGCCATTTTGCCTACTGTACTCTTCTCATTAATGAAATACATTTTTGCTTTTACAATTTCTGTTCGCTTTATTATTCATGAGTACATTCTGATTGCTATTATTGGAACAAGTGTGATAACATAAAACATTTACACGAACAAGATTACATGCGAAGATTGTTACAAGCGCACAAAATAACACTTTAAAAGGAAATGATTTACAAAAATCAGAAATTAATTTACAAGGAAAACTGAGTTCGGAATTACTGATAGTATGGTCGAAGGTGCTCAATATTCCAAACTTGGGGTACTTTGGAACCGTTCAGCCTTTTGAGACGATAAGTCCCCGGTCTTATCACTTTGTCGATGCGATATGGACCTTCCCAGTTCGGTCCTAACACTCTCGCACTTGGTTCCCTGGTACCGCGAAGAACTTCCTTTAACACAAGGTCGCTGACCTGCAAGTCTCTTCGCGTGACCTTTGAATCAAAGAACCTCTTCGTGCGTTGCTGGTAGGCTGTTATCCTTAGCGAAGCCTTGCTGCGATGTTCTTCAACAAGGTCTAGGCTTACTCTCATAAGTGCTTCGTTGTCGGCCTCATTGTACAAGTCCTTCCGAAGTGAACCAGTTCCTACCTCTACAGGGATCATCGCTTCGCATCCGTATGCTAGCGAAAAAGGTGTTTCTGAGGTAGAGGTTCTTAGAGTTGTTCTGTACGCCTATAGGACTTAGGGGAGGTCGTCGGCCCAATTCCCTTTGGCTGCGCCAAGTTTGGCCTTTAGAGTGTGCTTGATGGTTTTGTTGACAGCTTCAACTTGGCCATTTGCTTGTGGTCTTGCGACTGAGGCGAATTTTTTATGGATGCCCAGCTCGTCGCAAAACTGCTTGAATTCCTCGTTGTCGAACTGTTTCCCATTATCTGATATGAGGGTATGAGGAATTCTGTAGTGGCACACAATATTCTTGAAAACGAAGTCTTTGAGCTTTCTGGTTGTAATCGTGGCTAGCGGTTCGGCTTCTACCCATTTGGCGAAGTAATCTACCGCGATCACAGCATATTTGACTCTTTATTTCCTGACTGGCATAGGACCGATGAGATCGATCCCCCACATGGAAAAAGACTAGGGGCTAGTCATGGTTATCAGTTCGTGGGAGGGAGCTTGCAGTATGTTTGCAAACCGCTGACACTTATCACACCTCTTGACAAAGTTGTAGGCATCATTTTGGATTCGGGGCCAATAGTACCCTTGACGAACAACCTTGTTCGTAAGAGATCGCGCGGCGGTGTGATTACTGCAGATCCTTTCATCTATTTCTATCATGATGTATTCTGTTTCTTCGCCAGTTACACATCGAATGAGAGGGGCACTAAGTCCTCGCCTGTACAGCTGGTCCCCGATGAGGGTGTAACGAGCAGATCTTGTTTGTAGAAACCTTGCCTCGACCTTGTCGTTAGGCAAGATCCTATCCTTGAGGTATTGGAAAATGGGAGTCATCTAGGAATCTGATTCTGTCACATTCACAGCCTGTTCGATCGGGCTAATACTTGGGGCCTCAATGAATCGAACATGAATGCTATCTGGCGCTTCTGAGTCCAACGATGAGGCTATTCTTACCAGGGCGTCCGCCACAGAGTTGCCATCTCTAGGAATCTTAGTAATTGCGAAGTGCTTGAACGGCTCGAGTGCGGCCTTAGCTTCTTTCAGATAACGGATCATGTTTTCTTCCTTGGCTTAGTATTCCCCTAAAATTTGGTTAATGACCAACATGGAGTCGCTGTGGGCACTGATCGTGATTGCCCCTATTTCTCTGGCCAACCGCAATCCAGTGAGCAGAGCTTCATACTCGGCCTTATTGTTGGTTGCCTTGAATCCGAACTGAAGAATGCTGTGAACGTGAGCCCCTTCGGGGCTCAAAAGGAGAAGACCTGCACCGACCCTCTTTCTGTTCGATGATCCATCGACGTAGAGGCTCCAGGTTGATAGATTATGAGTAGTTTCCTAGATGGCTTCGCTAGGCTGTTGCTCTGACTCACTTGGAAGATAGGAGAATTCTGAAATGAAGTCAGCAACAGCCTACCCTTTGATAGGCGATCTTGGCTTGTACTTCAAATCGAACTGACTCAATTTCATGACCCATTTAAGCAATTTACCTGATGCCTCTGGCTTCTGGAGGACTTGCCTGAGGGGGTAATTAGTCATCACATGGATAGTATGGGCGTGGAAGTAAGGTCGCAACTTTCTGGAAGCGATCAGCAGGGCATAGGCTAATCGCTCCATTTTCGGATACCGCATCTCGGCATCCGTCAGACGCTTGCTCGCATAGTACACTGGCCATTGGACGTTTTCCTATTCCCGAACTAGGGCTGCACTGACCACGAACTGAGAGACGGACAGATACAAGAGCAGGATCTCTTGCGGAAAAGGCTTGGACAGGAGAGGTGGTTTCCCGAGGTGTTCTTTTATACTTTGGAACGCTTGTTCGCACTCGGGAGTCCACTCGAGCTTCTTATTGGCCTTTAGAACATTGAAGAACGGTAAGCAGCGATCTGTTAGCCTCGATATGAAGTGACTTAGTGCCACTATTCGCCTATTAAGACTCATGACCCTTTTTTTGTTGGTCGGGCTTTCCATATCGAGCAGAGCTTGAATTTTCTCGGGGTTGATTTCTATTCCCCGTTGGTTAACCATGTATCCTAGGAATTTACCTGACGATACTCCGAACGAACACTTGAGAGGATTCAGTTTCATTCTGTACAGTCGGAGGATATCAAACATCACAACGAGATGCGCTATGTGATCTGCAGCGACATGGGATTTGACCAGCATGTCATCTACATAGAGCTCTATTGACTTGCCGATCTGGTTGAAGAACATCTGGTTAACCAATCGCTGGTAGGTCGCGCCAGCGTTCTTGAGGCCGAAGGGCATTACTTTGTAGCAATACAGTCCCCGATCTGTAATAAAAGATGTATGCTCTTCGTCTGGCTTGTACATCAGAATCTGATTATATCCCAGGTATGCGTCCATAAAACTTAGCAACTTGTGCCTCGAGGTGGCATCCACGAGCTGGTCAATTCTTGGCAGGGGGAAGCTGTCTTTAGGACAGGCCTTGTTGAGGTTGCTCAAGTCGACATAGGTTCGCCACTTGCCATTGGGCTTTTTTACCATAACTGGGTTGGCAACCCAGGTTGAGTAGAATGCCTCTCGGATGGACCCGTTTCAGAAGAGGTTATCCACCTCTAATTTTAAGGCGGCATATCGCTCCGGATCCATTGCTCTTCTTTTCTGGCAAACTGGCTTGCCTTTGCTGTCGATGTTCAACGCATGGCAAATGATATTCGGTCTGATCCTGACCATATCTGCGTGCAACCAGGCAAACACATCTATATTTTCTTTCAGGAAGCTGATTAGCTCGGAGGAGAGCTGGGGGTTGAGACTGCTTCTAATCCTTAACACTAGGCTCGGCTCCTTCGGGTCGACCAGTAACGGACAAATCCCCAACTGGCCCACTGAAAGGGCTTTCCTGAATTTGAGGATCCATATTATCCTTTACTGGGCTAGGCTGTGGCTCGATCCGGCTGATCACCATAGCCTGTCTGGGAATACCATGCGAGACACCCTTCCCTCTACACGCCATTTACACCGCTTTTATGTAGCAGTCGTGAGATGCGCTCTGCGATCCGCTAACTTCCCTTATCCTCGTCAGAGTGGGGAACTTCATCTTGAGATGGTATATGGAAGTGACTGCCTTGAAGCTTATCAGTAAAGGTCGCCCCAGGATTCCATTGAAGGCAGATGGGCAATCCACGACCAAGAATTCAGTAACCTTAGTCACTTTTTCATAGTCACCCAGCGTGACCGAAAGTTGGATTGTTCCTTTGGGGATCAGGTGGTCCCCTATAAAGCCGTAAAAAGGGATCGAGGCAGGCTTCAGGTCGGCCTCGTCCAAGTTCATTCTTTCGAAAGTGGTCTGGAACAGGATGTTCATAGCACTTCCGTTGTCCACTAGCATTCTGCGGACGTTATGGTGCCCTATGAGGGGCGTGATCACGAGAGCGTCGTCATGAGGATGATGCAAATGGGCTGCCTCCTTTTCGAAAAAGGTGATCGGCTCCTCCTTGCGAACCTTTTGTGGTCGCTGCGACGTGTTCATCACCCTGATTGGGTCGTGATGAACCTCGCGAGCGTATCTTTCTTGGGCACCTCGCGGGGAAACAAAGATTATGTTAACACTACTATACCCTTTGCGATCACGATGTTTTTTTCCTTGCTCCCCTTGACTCCTCTCTTGCGCGGGAGCGGAGTCGTTAATATACTCCTTGAAGTGCCCTTTCTTCATGAGCTCTTCGATTGCCTGTTTTGAAGCTCGACACTCATCTGTGTGATGTCCATTGTCCCGATGGAAGCAGCAATATTTTTTATTATTTCTTGCTGTCGCGGGAGTTTTCATGGGCTCGGGCTCTCCGAGCAGGCTGGCTTCCTTGGATTTATCAAGAATAGTCGATACAGATACGTTCAGTGGAGTATATTGGTTTCTGTCGTGATTGCGATGAGGGACGGGAGCATAGGACTTTTTGGGTTCGTAACGAGGTTTTTTCCTTTTTTGCTGATCGTCAGCGTCCCTTCTGCGATTAGCTCTTCTACTATCCCCCCAACCAGGTGTACTGCTTGAAGCACCAGGGTCGCAACGGCGGAGTGCAGCCAATGAATTTTCTATCCGTAGGTACTTCTCCGTAAGGTTATAGAATCCTGTGAGGGAAACATCGTCCTCAGCCTGTAATTCTTTCCATAGGTCGGTTTGTGGACGAACTTCGGCTATGATGAGAGTCCGAACAGACTCTTCAAGAGTATGAGCCACCTTGTTGAGTTCTCTGTGGAAACGGTCAATGTAGGACTGGAGGGATTCATCCCTTTCTTGCCTTATATTGCTGAGGTAGCTCAAAGGCATCGAGAACTTTCGATTTGCTTGAAAATGCCTTAGGAACATCGCGCTCATCTGAGGCCACGAACTGATTGATCTCGCTGGGAGCGACCTGAACCACCGTTTGGCATGAGAGGTCAAAGTCACTGCCAAACAATAACATTTTGCTAGATCTGAGACTTGGTGAAGCTCCATCAGGTCATTAAATTCATATAAATGATCCTACGGATTGGAATTTCCATCAAACGCCTGCATGTCGGGCATCTTGAATCCTGGTAGGAGTGGAGGGCTAACACTTTGGGAGAGAAGGGGGACATAGATGCGACCTGCCCCTGTTCATTTTGCTGAGCTCTTAGTCTGTCTAGAGCTCGCTGCAACTCCTCAATTTGTGGCAATGGAGCCCCTTGGGGATTGCTTTCACCCATGGGAGTTCGACCCTCGCGATTACGATTGAGGAAAGTCCAGAGGTCGGGTTCCTCTTCGCCTCGGTTGGTGGTTTCCGCCACTCTCGACACATGCTGGCTAGAGGCGTGTGTTGGCGACGAAAGGTGCGGGGTATTTTCACAACCTTCGTGGTGGTAAAAACCGCCCCGCAAAGTATGGGACCCTCTCGTACGGTGACGATCGGGATCGTTTTGCTGGCGGTGATAAGAATCGCCCCGTCTAGCACTTTTATGGGTGTGTACTTACGACGTGGCATGGGACAGCTCAGGCTACGTCTTTTCACCGAGTCTCAACGAGACTGGTATTCTGTTTGGGACGCGGTCGGTGTTTGCTGGCCCTTTGGAGCCCATGGGCTTGTTTTTTGCCACTTGCTTACCCTTTCGTCTACGCGCTACAATGGTCGCGGCACGGGCTATTTCCCTTTGCCGCGCTTTCGCGTGACCTGCAGGTGTTTTTGGCGGTTGCACCATCGCAGCTGACTTGGATGGCACGCCTTGGTCCAAACGGTCCAACCTTCGGCTGACCGTCTGGAGAGTATTGTCAAACCTCTCCAGGTAGCTTCTGATGGTGGGATCAAGCTGTGAACTTGACAGGATATCCCCTGCAGCATTTTGCGGGGCTGAAGGTTTTTTGGAAGAAGTGTCCCCCTAGACTTGGGGGAGCCCCTCGGCGCCCTAGTTGGTTTGCTCAGGTTCTGGTTGGCGGGCCATTTGCTGTTGTAGGACTGGTAAGTTAGAGATTCTCCTGATGAAGGATGAACACTAAATCAGGGCCCTTATTGTAGCGCCAAACGGTTGATGCGTGATTTTTACACCAACGAAATACACGTGTGAAATGTTGAGCTGGCCCAAAAGGCACACGTGAATGTAAAGGAAAATGACAGTAAATGCAATGGGGATAGTTTTTAAAGTGGTTCGGATGCTAAGGTAGCAAGTCCTACGTCCACTGATGCTTATATTGATGATAAGGGTCAGGTCGCTTTAGCTGACTGACTTTACAATGGTAATACAAGGTATCAAATGCTGAAAATTCGAGAGAGAGAGAGAGAGAGAGAGAGAATAGCTAATCAAATGTAAAATATGCGAATCCCCTCAATGAGAGAGGGGCTCTCAATTTATAGAGGAATGGATTAAGGCAATCATCACTGAATCTGTGGGTTGGTGAGATTATCTGTGCAAAATCCTTCTTTATGTCACATTGCCCACCTTCTATAGAGATTTGTGCGATTTGGAGCAAGGATTGGACACGTGGGATCATCACAGCTCTTGGCTGGCCTGGCGCGTGCCCACTATTCTGACAGAAGCAGGCTGTGGGCGTTCCTATGATATGACTCTTGCATGCTGACTGGACCTTACGTCAGCCTTTGTATTTTTTTTTAGGCATAACACATGGCATTCAGAAATCTAGTGTAGCGGCGGTGCCTACAATAATTGGTATGAGTTTGATATGGTTTGATGTTCTATGGTATCCGAAATTCTTATATGGTGATAGTTGCATTATTTCATGAGTGGTTATGGTGCTACATGACATGCAAAACGGATTTTATCATGCATGGTTTCAAGGTTTAAAAAAAAAAAAAAACTATTTTACGTGACACATTCTCTTATCTCTTGGATATTTCCAAAAATCTTAAATTTCACAGACTGATTGGACTCTTGGCTCCCCCACCTAATCATTTCACCAAATAATTGCCCTGGTCTTATTCCGATTGATACTAGCTATGCAAGGCTACATCGGGACTTTTCTTGAAGGAGTCCTTCATACGATACCAACTACCCAAAATACTTGGTCGGAATAGAAGAAAGGAATACAATAACAGACCCATCACCTCTGCCGAAGCCCATACCAAGCCAAAATTACGAGAGTTTTATTTATTTGTTGTGAAATTATTTATTTTCTGTTGTCATTTCTTAATAGAATTTAAATTCCAAAAAGATGACCAACACCTTTCAATGGCGGAGCTAGGATTTCAAGTGAGCGAAATAAAAAAAAAAATATATAAACCAAATAAATTAAATCATACTAACATAAGGAAATCCATAAAAAAAAAATCCTAATTTTCTAAAGGTAGATTTAAGTAAAGAAATCTAAGTAGAATACTGATAATATTTTTTGTCCAATACAATTATAATTTTCCTAATATGTGATAAACCAAATAAATTAAATCATACTAACATAAGGAAATCCATAAAAAAAAAATCCTAATTTTCTAAAGGTAGATTTAAGTAAAGAAATCTAAGTAGAATATGATTCATAAGCTAATAAATATTCTTCCTATATCAAAAACTCAATCTTTTAAGTTTGTATAAATTGTGTTTTATAATTAATTTGTAAAATAAAATTTCATTTAGTTTGCTTTTTACTTAATTATTGGATTATGTAATTAAATATGTATATAATAGACCTTATTAATAATCTAAATCCTAAATCCTAAACCTTAAACACATTAAATTTATGATAATAGATCCATAATAAAAAAAGTGTTTGTGATTGTTCTAGAAGAAACGAAACAAAAGATTTGTATGAGGTCTACCCAATATTAGATGCAGCGGTGCATAATAGATTGGTATGAATATCATGAATTGTCTAGCAATTAAACCAGTTGACCTTCTTCTCGGTTTCTTCCTCTTCTTCTTCTTCTTCTTCTTCCATAACCTAAGCTCGGAGAATGAAGAGATAAGAGGGCCCTATGGAGAATGTGGTGAGAAATCCACAATAGAATCCGACCAAAATGATCGAACTGATTATCTTCATGTATAAGGATATTATATTATGGACATTTCCACTAAGGATGTAGCCAATGATTTATATTAGTGGAGAAAAGTTAGACCATAATAGTCGTATAATTTTATTTAAATGAATAAATATTTAAATTGTTAATATTTATTGTATGATATTCAATAGATTTAAATTGAACTCAACACGTTTTTATATTAAAGTGTATGTATAAAGTAATTAATATTTTTCAAGCTAAGTAGGTCCTCCACCAAGTAGAGAATAGTTCAAACTTAGTCACTTCTTTATTTTGCAAGCCACTTGGCTCTCATCCAAACTAATCCAATTGATTATGGTAAATTAACTTATACAGTAGAATCTCTCTATAATAATACTCTATATAAGAATAACCTCTATGTATTCATAAAAAATTTTGGTCTCACCTTGGGGTAGCTATAAATAAGAATAAATTTCGCATTGTAAGAAGTTATAATTTTTCTAGATCCTGTCTTAAGAAACTTACCTTTACATAGTAATAATTATATGTATATTGTTAAAAATAGATGCTATGTTACATTAAAGGTTTAAGATGAAATAAATTATTTATCTAAAGTTGTTTGGGATAATAATTTATGCTTTAGAGTTGTTATCACATCTTTTATCTTGCGGGTATATAATAAGTCACCAACATGGACACCTTCTTGTTGATACCAAAATATTTCTAGCTCTCAAGCATGTTTAGAGCTTCTTAGCACGAAATTTTTAGTATTTTCGTACTATCATCCTCAGGATTATCTCCTTCATCTTCTTGTTTAATTTCAGTAATGATTTTTTCTTTAGTAATTAAAACATACATGACTTGTTGCTCGATCATTTGGATAATTGAGGAAGACATTAATATCCATTTGATTAGTGTAGTGAAGTTGTCGAATCTGATCACATAATTTTGCAATGACTCTTTGATATCTATTTTCGTACTATCCTAATGTTACTAAAACAATGAATTGAAATCTTAATACTACTAAAACATGAGTATAAAATAATAAATAAAAACAATAATTTTTTAATCAAAACAATAGTTCTTGTAGCTCAACCTCTATTAAATTATAACATCCTCCTAGTAATAAATTTAATTGGTCCCAATATTATAATTATAGAGAGGTTCTACTATAGTATTCAATCTTTCCTTAGTTTAATTATATACAAGGTAATTGTATTTTTATAAACTAAAAATTTCTTTTAAACTTATCTCGTAAGAAAGAAGATTTTCTGTATTATTCCAATTTCTACTACAATTCACCATTATAATTTATCATTCATCAGTCCCCAATTTGTCATTTAGTGTCTATATATATATATATTAAAAATACTTAGAGATTTTTATTATATTTGCATCTAGCAGTTCTTTGATGCTCAAAATATGAAAGAGACAAAGAATGAGATGGAAATAGGTTAAATAAAATCCTAATTAGGACTGTGAAATTTATTATTATTATTTTTTTTTTGTTGACAAAAGGGAAAAGAAAAAGGTTAATTTAAAAAGAAATATTCAAAATTTTATTTACTACCCGAGTATCTTTCTAATTTTTTTTTTTTTTTATAATTATTGATTTTTCGGATATTTTATGAGATAGGGGTTACTTTGATAATGATTATTCTTTTTTTTTTAATTACAAAATCCAATAATTAAGTAAAAAGCAAACTAAATGAAAATTTAATTTATAAATTAATTATTAAACACAATTTATACAAACTTAAAAGATTAAGGTTTCGATATAGGAAAAATCTTTTTATTACCTATTGAATCATATTCTACTTAGATTTCTTTAATTAAATCTACCTTAACAAAATTAGGATTTTTTATGGATTTCCTTATGTTAGTATAATTTGATTTATATGTTTTATCACAATAAGGAAAATTATAATTGTATTGGGCAAGTATTTGGTACAATGGTTCCCTCCAATGGGGAAAATTGCCCTAAACGTCCTTTCCTTGCTTCGTCCCTATGTTTGGTTTATATCTTCCTAAGTTTATATAATTAAAAAGTTAGTAATTTAATAAAATATTATGAAAATCTTTTATTATAAATAATGTTTACTATTAGCAATGTGAGGGGTAATCCGATACCCTCCCCCACCTTGGGATTAAAATATTATCGAGGTAATTTAATTTTTATACCTATTTTACCCTTAATTAAATACCATTTCGGACACAATTGCCTTCAAATGTCTATCAAATTATAATTAGTCGACCCCCTTACATTTGAGAAATGAACTAAAACACCTCAGCCACAAAAAAGTTTAAAAGTTAACAAAATACTCTCAGCCATCCAAGACCACTGTCGGCCGTTACTCACCACCGTTGGCCGCTGGTGTCAATCGCCGTAATGATGCACGATCGACGAGATCTGGTCCAAAAAACGACCAAATTTAACAGTTTTTATGTCGTTTCACGACCAAAGAACTGGCCTTTTCAGGGCCAGATCTAGGGCCATTTCATGGCAACATCTTTGACCATGAAACGCCAAAGAAACGACCAGAGTTGGTTGCTGATAGTGGCTTGGGGTGGATGGAGGTGGTTTTGCTACAAATTAAAGTTTTATATAGCTGGGGTGTTTTAGCAAAATTTCAAATTGGGGGGAAGGGGTTTAAAAGGATGATTCAAAAAATAATATTATATTAATATTTAAAAAGAGGGTAATTTAATAATATATATAACATAAGTTATAACTATCTATTTGTCATCTTAGCCAAACATATTATTTACCAATTTATTCCAATCAACCAAACATATTTTCTAAACATTTTCAATAATCTTCAAGGTGATCAATCTTTCTATTAGTATAATATCCTCTATAATAAAGCATTATATGATCCAAACGCCCCTTTTGATTTATCTTTGATTTATCGTAATTGTGATTCTTATTTACAGGGAATCTCTTTCGCAGATTCTTATCTATAAAGAATCTTACAGTTAACTTTATATTGCATGATTATATTGTATCATCTTATCTTCTATAAAATCTCTTATCTATTATTTTATTTTTATCTTCTAGTGAATCTCTATATTACAATTTGATTGCCTTGACGGTGGATTCTCGTGACATCTGCTATTTATTTTAGTTACCTATGTGAAATCATTTAATATGAAGCATAACCATATTATTAGAAAGTTATAATTATTTGAAAAAAAAAAAAAAAAAACCCTTAAAAATATCAAAAACTTCCAGAAAAAGATATTTATATTATTTTATAATAGATACGTTTTATATTAAACAAAATAAACCCATCAACAAAAGGGACAACCTTCATATAGTTCAATCTTTGCAAAGAAATAAAACAAACAGCTGACTTCATCATATGAAATGAACAACAAAAGGGCATGGAAAATCCTTTGATTTAGAAGATTTATACTTCCCAAGGCTTCAATTATTTACCAAATATTGTTTACATCGGAGACTATAAGTATCTGAAAATTTCTGCATTTCCATGAATACGATAATGCTTTCAAGAACAAAAGAACCTACTGATGTAAAAGAAAACACAAAATGATTTTACTTCACTGTAAAATTGAATATTTACAAATATTCTAACTTGACCGCACATAATCCGTCTTTCGAAAAGAAATACACTCTCTGCTCTAACAGTAACTATACCTTTTGACTTTATATTTATCTATGAAGAAACAACTACGATGTGGAAGAGCTATTTTAACTGAATCTGCAACACTAGCTGTACAGTTACTATAATTAACAACTTTGGCTCTGGCAGCGGGAAAAATTCACCACATGAATGGGAAAATCCAAGTTTGTGGTCATTTCCACAGAGATGGAAGATCAATGGTCCCTGTTTTCAGTTATTGGAGGATCGAATGGAAAAAGCTATTCCTTCATACCAATTTTTTTTGCTATGATGGGACGAACATCATCCACATTGGCCAAAGTCTCTAAAAAGGGAATTAATGAAACTAGAGCAGTGTCTGATGGATCGTCGAACCAACTTTCTATAGGAATACCGTTGTTTACTTGCAAACGAAAAACCTGAAATTGAAAAAAATAATTATCACTTGAGAAATTTTAGCTAGCTAGATTTAAAGATTGAGATGTAGTAGTTTCCATTCATTGGTAAAATAAGAATAATTAAAATGAAAACCAACTTTTTTCCAGGTTTTTTTATCATAAAAAAGTTGGTCCAGTAACTTGAAATGAAATAGAAGAGTACAAAAACAAAAGCTAGAGAGAGAGAGAGAGAGAGAGAGACTGATACCTGTGGGGAATTGTCAATTATAGCTATTTTTGACAGGTCAACTCCTACAACTGTCAGATCCTTGGTGTAGCTACCATCAGAAAATATGCATGATTCTCTAAAAAGACGTCGAGCAATATACTTTTTGTCAGGATCTAGTAGATCCAGCAGCTGCTCAGCATAAATGCTTTGGCTGGCTGTAAAAATGACGACTTCAAACATCTCAGCTACTCTCTCCAAAAATGTCCGGAGGAAGGGTCTTTGTCTTACATATACAGTGTGGTCTTTCATGTCAAAGGAAATTTGAAAGGTGAAGTCTGCACTATCACAGGGCTCCATGGTGGAGTGGACAAGTGTTTCTGTATAAGTTTTTGCAGTTAACACAAACATCAGTAGCAGTTGATTATGAATTGTTAAAATGAACAACATTTAGCTAAATGCAGAAAGAAACATATTGAAATCCAGCTTCATGCATTGATACCAATATTTATTAAGATGGAAATGCCATCCAGATACTTGCGCATCAGTTGTATATAATTAAATTAAGAATTTTTCTACCATTTTGAACATACAAGGGATACAGCGGGACCTTATCAAGGCAAAAAAAACAAAAAAAAAAAACATAATAATAATTAAAAAAAACAGTAAATATTATCCCAAATCAACTTCATTTGACAATGCACAATACAAGATAAACAGTTGGATACAAAATTCTTATGCAGTTGCGCATTTTAGTCAGCTTGAGGTTTCAAACAGTTCTGCAAAATTATAAATTTGACCAAGTCATAAAGTAACAAAGGGGATTAACTCAATTCCCTTTGCTGGCATCAAAAGGATGTCAACAAGCTCCTTTGCTGATAACTTAAATCATAAAATCAAATTTAAATAACATAAATCATGACTAAAATGTACATAGCATTAATATGAAAAACCAAAAAAGCAATTCTCTTACCATCCAGATCAAGAACTAAGGTTACATGCTTCCTTTTGCTGGTCTCCTTGGGCACCAATACTGGCAAAAGGTCAGCTTCCATGTCGGAGAAGTCCAGAAAATTTCTAATGAACAATTGTGGATCAAAATCTGCTTCATTTAAATCGACAGAGTTAGAGTTCACATCAAGTTCATGATCATTGGGTCTTATCTGCTGGCTCACTGGATGGAACCATGAATATTCGGAGGGCTCTGAAAGCTCTTCACAGGATCCATGAAAATGAATATTCTTTTTCTCTACTGGTTCCTCCTCAAGGGCAGGCAAATTCATACATTCCTCCGTCATATCAAGCATCAGATTTTGCCCAGCATAATCTGGCTCAGTCAATAGGTAATCAGTTAGAATATCATCAAATTCACCAATCCCTTCAATGGATACAGGAACACTCATGTCAGAGATATGGGAATCTGAAGCATTAGAAGTTTGACAACTGGATGACAAACTACTCCAACTATCATAGTCACCAGCTGTCATTTCTGGAACAGTAGTACCATCTTCACATCCTAAGCACAGTATGAGATAAAAGCATAATAATGTCAGGGAAAAAGCAATCAATCATGTATCAACTAAAAATAACATGCACAACTTTCCACTAGTTCACCAAAGCACAAGAGGGCTACATATCTAAATGGAAAAGAGTTCTCTAAATCAGATGACAGTGCTACCAGCCAAATTTAAAATGCATGAGTAAGGCATTTGGCAACATGACTCCTAGCTGTTACCTTCATTATCCTGAGCACTTGATTTGAGATGAATGCCACTGCCATTGATAAGAGGAGAGAACATTGCTTCCGAATTTATAGAACATGTGAAAAGTGGAAAATCCTGCCATTGAAAAAACCAATTAAAGAGAAGAAAATAACCAAAGGATTATAGTCGCAACTGCTTTAGCTGAATAAATAAGTAAAATTAGACAAAGCTTTTAAGAAAAAAACATAATCATCAGGTAATGATGGAAGAGGAGCTTCTGCCAAAGCTTAGGACTTATACTGCCAACATGATCACTATCTGGATGACACTAAGGCAGGTTAATGGTAAAGTCATTAAAATAATAACTAAAATTAGTAAAAAAAAAAAACAGAGCAACAAAGTCTCGTTACTAAATCACATTTCTTATATCTTAAACTAGCAATTTTAAAAGTAGAGGAAGATGAAAGAAAAAAGGCATTTTGGTGAAAACATAAAGAGCATAACTTGCAATCTCAGTTCCAGATGCAAAAATTAAAAATTTTCTTTTTGGTCTCCAATTATTAATTGAAGCTGACACCTACATGATTCAGCCAATGTTAAAGAAAATACAACATAGTATCGCAAAAAGTAAAACTATGACATACTGAGAAGACATAAGCAAGAATGCATGGCAGTAAATTACAAAATTTTGTAGCACTATTATTACATGCACGTAGGTGTTGATGATAACTAACCATTCTTTTAAGGGAAATAGGATCTTCAGCACATGAAAAACGTTTTTGGCAAGGATATTCTTCATCATGATACATTTTCGGAATAACTTTATTACTTCCATCTTCCATGACAGAGAATTCAACTTTGCTAGAACCTGTGTCAAGCATATTCAATCATATGGTGATAAGTCTCATTAACGGTGTCTAACCAACCAGAGCCACACTTGACTCTATCAGAATCTTCCATAATAACCTGAAACTAGGACAGACTAACCTAAGTGGTTTAGCAATAAGAGATTTATTTTATCTTATTTTAGTTTTTCACTCGCATACATAAAGTTTGAAAGGCTTACCATTTTCACAATTTTGAATTGATGTATCCAATTCTGCCGTTTCATGAAGCAATCGGACTAGAGAACCTGAAGTCTTGGATATTTTACTCGACTTCTGAGCAACATAGAGACAACTTACTTCTTTTACAGAAGTGCTGGATTTAACCTTCATTTTTAAGGCAGGCATTGGATCTAGATTTGAGAAGAATACTTCAAATTCAATTTGAAATACAGAGCAGAGATAGCTCCCTGTTTACATACAAGTCATAAGACTAACAGACATGAATTCAACAATTTCATACAAAAATATAGATAGAAAATATAGAAAGATGCTATGAAAATGTACTAAAAAGTGATAAGGGAAGGAGATATGTATACAAATCATAATTACCATCTAGATAAGTAATTCAGATTAGCAATTTGGCATGAGAAGATGGTAGCTCTATTAATAACATACACAAAACTTTAACATATGAAAAACAAGTAAACATGCTTTCCCCAAAGGCACACATCAATTTCTTTTCTAAACAACACTTCAAAAGAGTTTATTTCTTATACCAAAATGTTATTTTTCGAAAAGGAAATATCAATTGTGTGATTCCAAAAAGCACTTGTATCATTTCAGCAGTAGACCAGAACACGTACACAAAAACACTTTTGACATAATCAAAGTCACTTCTGATAGTTTCCAAAGCAGTCCTGAACGCACTATAATAGCCTATATCATTCACTATTTCCACCTGGTTCCAGTAAGTATAATCAGAGACCACGATGAAACCCTAGCATGACCACAAAATCCACCGCCTAGTCAAGCAAATCATGAACTCAAACACTGTAATTAGCAGAGATCACCGTACATAAACTCCTAAGAAGGTCAAAACATTTGTTAATCTCCTGAACAAATAAATACTACACAAAATTGCCAAATAAAATGCGTTAATTAATCACATGATCTTTGAAAAAGGATCACAAATTCACAAACCCATATCACAAATCACCTTAAACCCAAATTCAACGCAAGAAAGCAATTCACAATTCAAAACCCACAAAAGAAATTCAACTAAACATAACAAACCCTAGCTCAGAACAAAACAAAAAGAAAGAATTTACAAGAATATTCACATACAACTAATTACAAATCACTAAAACACTCGACTTTAACCCATCCAAACAATTCAAAATCCACAAAGCAATTCAAGAACACGTAAACAAAAACTCAAGCTTTAACTCAATTAATTACGCCATAATTCAAAACCCTCAAAAGAATTCGAGAAAATTCAAGAACACATGGACAAAAACTAGCTCAGAACAAAACATAAGGGGAGAATTTTGAAAGAATATTCAGATACCCACCTGTATATGGAACAAGAAGGTGAAGATCCTTTCTCTTTCCAAAGCTCGTCTTCTTCTACTTCTTTCTCTCTCTTCTGAGTTTCAGAAGAAGAGAGCGAGAAAGGTTGAAAAGAGAGTCAAAGATGGGCATGCGATTTGGTTTTATACAGGGAATGGCCGGTGAAGATCCAATGGTCGCTGTTGATTCTAGTTTTTGGTTTGGATGTGTGGGATATTGGCACGTGTATGATGATGAATATCCACCTCAGCAGCTGCTTTACACTTGAGGTTGGCTTCAGCAGTTTGCTTGTCAAGGAAGATTTTGTGACACCAAATGTTTATTTCGTAATTCATAAGGTTCTCTCATAAAATTTTATTATATTATATTTAATAATAAAAAATAAAAAATAATTTATTTCAATATTTCAATTCTATTTTATTCAATTCAAAACATTAATAATTATAAAAATAATCCAATTCAACTTAACTTTATTTTTATCAAAATACTATTTTAAAAAATATCAGAATAGTAAATCAAACGGAACTTTAAGTTCTCTTATAAATAATTCATCTTAATATATCCCTACACTAGCCAATTTTGACACATTCAAATGAAGGAAAAAAATGAAATCAATTTTAGAATTCTTTGTTTAATAGATTTAGACTTTAATTTGGGATTGCTTTAACTTGTTCTATGATTACTTATGATTCAACTTTAGTGATATTATACTCTTAATAAAATTTATATAGTGTTTGCTTTACTTAATTTTAAAATTATTTTTGGTTTTAGGAGATGAGATATAGCAATTATAAAAAAGACAAAATGATATTAAATAAGCCTTTTTTTCATTATTAAAATATTTTAAAACATAATTTTTCAAATTATTTAAAAATTTCAAGTTTTAAATATACAATAACCAGCTAATAGAGTTGCAAGTGAACTTTCGATGTTGAGTAGGACGTCACCGTCGACCGACGATCTACCTAATGGTGTCATCGGTGATGTCTCACTCGCTATCAACAGTTTGCCAATGACTCTATCAGCAATTCGTTAGCGACTACACGAACTAGTTTTTTTTTTTTTTTTAATATTTCTTTGTTAATTTGCTGAAAGCCTAAGAATTTTGAAATTTAATATAATTTTTATTAAAAATTTATTAGTTGTTTGGCTAAGAAAACATAAAAATGCTTTTTAGAATTAATATTAAAAAATATATCAAGTTAAATTTATAAAATATAATAAAAATATTTTTGAAATTTCAACATTTTTATATAAATTTAAAAAGAGCTTTGAGCTTCTTACATAAGTCATAAAGTAACTTATTTATAATTTTATAAACATTTTTAAGATGCAACCAAACGACCTAAAACAAATGGTTTTCACTTTAAATAAGCTCTTTCTATAAGTAGATAAGTCAAATAAAAAATGTTCAAAATTTCGAAAACAACATAAAGACTTTTTTATATGCCAAACAAAGATCATTCAAACTCTATGATTAATACAAAATCTGCATTAGTATCTAGCTGATGATCCTCTAAAGTATCAACCTCCAAGGCTCTAATATATATATAGTTTTCTTTTTCTATTTTGACTTACCTTATATTTTAGACTGTGAAACTTGTATGCTTTATAATATATATTGCTTATTATGAAAAGTGGCTTATAAGCAATGAGTGCTTATAATCTAATTTTAGTTTATAAGCATTTGAAATTTTAGGCAATTACGTATTTGGTTAAAGTACTTATAAGTGACTAATAAGTAGTTGACATGTTTGGTAAAATGTGGCTTATAAGTACATTTTATTATAAAATGACTAAAAAGGATATTACATTAAATAAAGGTATATTATAGAATTTTAAAATTAAACAAGGATAATGTGGTAATATACTTGGTCAAACTAGCTTATAAGCAGAGTGCTTATAAGCCAAAAATAAAAAGTACCTCTCCCCCAACTTAATTTTTTTTTTTTTTTTGGCTTATAAGCTCAAAAAAGTTATAAACAAACATGTCAAATTTTAAAGCTTATAAGCTAGTCAAGACAAACACCCCCTAATTAGTTGAGTCTTATATTTACTATGAATTGGATTATCAATGTTATGAGATTGAATCTTGAACAACAAACATCAAATATCATCCAAACTACAAATCCTCATAAATCCTCTAAACAGAAAATTCATATATTAAATTTAAGAAACATGCCTATAAATTTACTGTAATCATATGCACACACACATATACAACTATTCAAGTGTATATAAAATAATAGCAATAATAATTCATATATTCTCTAGTTAGAATATCCTAATATTTTGTTAGGACTATATGCATATATACCATTGGATCTAAATTGTAAAATATTGTTTGAGTGCAATGAAAAGATTCTAATAATGTACAAACATAGTTCTAACATAACTAATATCATCAAAACCACGATTACACAAGTTTCCAAAGTTTTTCACATGGAAAAGAAACATTCCCATCAACATG
Organism: Pistacia vera; assembly: GCF_008641045.1. Taxonomy (NCBI): domain Eukaryota; kingdom Viridiplantae; phylum Streptophyta; class Magnoliopsida; order Sapindales; family Anacardiaceae; genus Pistacia; species Pistacia vera. Next base: position 841,571 of record NW_022195586.1, on the reverse strand, counting down.
ATGAATGGAATGATCATTATTGCAAAATACATAAACACCAAGAAAATTTTCGTCAAACATAGCTCAAATTTTCATGCCATTAAATCACTTCTTTATTCTCTTCTAACAATTAATTCATCAACTTATTCAATATTCACTACAAACACCATCCGAACATAGTTGTCTTAACTAACATCCCACCATGTTATTGTCGAAGTTGTCGACCACTTCATTGATAATGGGTCACGCAGACACATTCAGGGTCTCCCTAAAGAGCCGTTAAAGGATATTTATTTAAGTTATTAATTCATTTTTGAGTTTGAGCTTAGGAATAAAAATCCTTATAATATTAGGTTTTGGTCTTTTAAACCTAGTATATAAACATACTTTTCTCTTGCATGTGTATGATAACAAATCACGGGGCCAATTACATTCATTGTAAATGAGAGAGGTAATGCAGTATTGTAATAATACTGATTCTGTTGGACGTAGCCTGTTAATTGAGTGAACTAGGGTAAATCTTACGTATTTCTTCTTTCTCTTTATTGTTTGTGGTTTGGGTATATTGTTTTTTGGTTTCATATTACTCTCTATTATTTCAGTTATTGATCCAAAATTGTACCCACTATTAGCCTCCTTGTTGTTGAATGAAACATTGAAAGAAACCCTTTTTACATTCTCAACAAACTCAATCCTCTCTAGATACACATTCACCTCTAACCCTGAGGGAGCTTGCACATTGGCAATGTATGTGGCATTCATCAAGCCGACGTTTGTCACTATTCTTTCGATGACCCATGTAACATAACTACTAATATGACACATCGGACACGGCACGCTTCCGTTGTACAACTCCAATTTAAGACGCTAATAAAAAAATATTGAAAGTTAAATTTACAATTCTCAGAAACAATACAATTAAGAAGGAATTATAGTCACTCCAAGTTCTTGTAACATACAAGATATTAAGATACAATTCGTACATTTTAGGATCTTCTTAATTTAATTCCTTCTTCTTGGAAAGCCTTAAAACAAAAATTATGTAATATAGGTTTTTCTTAAGAGGACAATCAATATATATTTAGGTTTGTATTTTTGGAGAAAGGTAGTGTATTTATATTAATGAGAGGAATAATTATTTCATGAAACTTTAAAAAAAAAAAATTGAAAGAAAAAAGAAGAAAGTTTAAGAGAAAAAACATCTAATATTGGAATACCATTCGAGTAATGCTACAGTTATCGAAGCGTGTGCATCGAATGACGTGACAAAATCCTGACTGTTGATTCATTATAAGTTAATATTAATCAACGGTCAGGATTTTGTTATGTCATTTGGTGCACAAATTCGGTGTGTAACTTTTGGTAACTCTATCATTTTCCATACCGTTCCATTACATTTAACTATAATTATCTCTTAATGATGACGTTGACTTAAATAAAAATTCAATTTTGCTTGAAAATAAAAATTTACAATATTTGCATATCTATATATTTATATAATCCTAAGACATACCCTATTTGATTGCTATGTAGGATTTTTTAAGCTCTAGAATTGCTTCCTTTTGACATGTTGGTAGACAGTAGCGGATCCAGAAATTTCTATTAGGGTGGGTCAAAATCTAGAAATTATACATATTAGTATTTTTAAAAAAAATTTGAGGGTGGGCCATGACTAGACTGGATCCACCCCTGTTGGTAGATTGTTCGACATGTGGCTGCATGTGATTGGTGATGATATGATATTTTTACATTTGGCTGCATGAGATTGGTGATGATGTGAGCTATTTTGATGTGTATGATTTTTTGTTATATGTGATGTAATGTAATTAGTGTTTGATATTTGTAAGTATTAATGACACATTAATAACAATATAATATTAAATAGTGATTATATTTTATTGGGCATGTCAAAGGTTTACTTAAAATTTTGTTCATTCAAATATGGAGATGTATAGATACATGTATCTGAAAGGTCTAATGAAGTCCTTCTCAATTAAATGCAAACATTTTAAATCTTTTTTTTGTGTTTGATATTAATAACACACATATTGATATTAGAAAGATGGGCATCTGAGGATGTAATTAAATCTTTATCAATTAAATGCAAATGCCTTTACATTCTCTTATATATATATATATATGTGTGTGTGTGTGTGTGTGTGTGAGGATTGGTACCATAATGTAGAGATGAGAAAAGAAAACAAATATTCTATTTGTTAATATTTGTTCAGCAACAGTTTTGTAAAATTAGTGGTTCCCACAAAGGAGAATCATTTTCATCTGTTTCACAGATATCAATTGATGTTGGATATTTAATTGTAGCTGTGCTTTCTTTTTTTGTTGATAGTTTTGTGATGTTGTTGTGTAATATTTAATTGTATTTCTTTGTTTATTTTAGAATTTCTCATTTTTAAGTGGAATGGTCCCTTAATTATTGTCTCCATCTTTTCCATCTGTTTCAGGAAAATCAAATAATGATGACCTACGAGGATTGGTATCATTCGATCGTTTCAGGATGAACAGGCAAGGATTTGTGCCATAAAAACGAATTCAATTTTAGTGATGAGAAAGGAAAGCAAATATTGATATATAGTTTTAATTGTATTTGTTCAATCTCTTTTTGTTGATATTTTTTATGTTACATACATATATCATAAAAAGAGGTTGTTGCTGAATATAATCAATTTTATTTGTTTCACAAATATCAACTAATGTTAGATGCCGAACCATGTAGCTTTAGTAATTCATTTGTAATATGCTGAACCATTATTATTATCTTTAAAAAAAAGATGGAATCATTGTTATTATCTTTAAAAAATCCACCATTTAAATTATTACTGTTGTAGATGGTAAAAATCTATGATTACGGAATAGATTGATCTTGTGAGGTTGAAGCCACTGATGATATGCTGAACCTTCACATACAAAGAAACAAGTGGGAAGCTCATGGGGAACACCGGTGTGGTGTCTGCTGTAGGCATTTTGACGCTCAAATCAGCGAGATTGAAAGAGACTATTTAGTAAGGGCTAAGGGTAGGAAGGATTATCAGAGTCTGATCGGAGACTAGAACTATGGTGAAGCTGCTAGTTCTTAGGAGCTAGTATGTAAAACCCCCCTCCAATCAGGTATCCTTTGAATATCCCTCAATGAGAATCCCGGGGATACATGTCTGGAGAACGAGTTGTATTTAGAAAAAACTTGTGTAAAGATAATAATAATAATATCCAAAACATGCATATAAGATGTCGCACAGGATCCACACTTATAATTTCAAAAACTTTAAGAATTTATCCAGAAATTACACAATTCAAAACATATTTATAGGGTGGAAGCTTCCAAAGGTGTTTCACAAACATTTATCATTTACATTATTTACATCAAGATCACAATAAATCATCTCCCCGCACGTGTAGCCCCGTTGTCTCTAGCATCCTTCGCTTCTGGTCTACCTACAAAGCAATCAACAATGAAAGGGTGAGCGCTAATTGCTCAGTAAGGAATGATCCATTTCATTCTAAATGTGCCATTTGACCTTTATTTAAACATATTTGTTAACAAATCACTTATCTTTTACATCGAGGTATACTTCCCCCCCTTTTTTTCTAATTCATTTGCTTTTCATCATTTTATCCCATGGCTATATAAACATCATTGCATACACATACAAATAAGTATGTAAACATAGTACATACACGTTACATATCATGATATAACATCTAAATATCATCTAATATGAGTATAAATCATCTCATGATGTAAATAACATTATAACTCATGTAATACAACTAAATGCATATGAAGCATTTAACGTGTAGTCTATCAGATTTTTCTTAGCATCTTAAGCACTACATATCATCTAGCCTCAAATTCATCTAGAGCTCATATCATCGGGAGGCGTGCTTATGCGTTATTGCTCATATCATCGGGAAACGTGCTTATACATTATTGCTCATATCACTGGGAGGCGTGCTTATGCGTTATTTAGCATCTAAAACATATATTCATCTTTCCTCAACCAGTATACGAGGATATGCTTATGCGTTTTCCATCATGTCTATATGCATCTCTAACATCTTATGGCATGTAAATACTTATTTTAATGAGCTTAATACTTTTAATTCATCTATGGATTATCAATCCATTTACATTACCTCTTGCTCACATTTATCATCTCAAAACATGTATTACATTGCATCGTCATGCCATTTCATGACATTAATCATGCATTGACATCATGACCATATATATCTTTTAAAGATCATCTAACTAATGGGTAAACATTAGTACATGGCTTAATCACATCAATATATAATCAATTCATAATCATAAGAATTAATTGTGTTAAATCTTAAACTTTAATTTCAATAACTAGAAGCTTATACTTCAGGCCATTTTCCATCCATTTGATAAACGAATTGGCTCTTGGCCTAAACATAAAAGTTGTAGGGCTATGTCTTAAATTTCTAGTGCTTCAAGAATCATCTCATTTGATTTTTATAACTAAAGTTATGGTCAAAATACTAAAGCATGTTTAACATAACCCCTAAGCTTACCAAATCCGAATTTTCATATTTACTATGCCACATCAATTCCTATTAACATTAAACAATAGGTCAACTTATGGATCAAATAAATCTCCCCTTAATAGTCTTTAACATCTTAAAGGAAGTGTAAAATCTTATTCCCATAATCATCCATTATTGTTATAACATTTTAAGCTAATGCAAACAACATACTAACACTTCTAATAGCAACCATTCAACACCATGTGGCCTCCAATACTACAAGTTTTGCCACAATCAACATCCACACTTCATTTTCTTCAATCAAACATAACAACTCATAAAACATAAATAGCAATAACTTCATGTATAATGAATTCAAGACAATAAATAAAATAAATGAGTTCAACTACACTTGCCATCAACTAATTCTATGCCTTAAAGCCTTAATTTAAGGTTTCATTAAAATCTACAAACCCTAGCATATATAATTTTATACCTCAACCTTTGACATCTTGGGTATTACATTTCCTCCCCCCTTACAATAATTTCGTCCTTGAAATTATAGAAACAGCTTCGAGTATCGACTTCTCATATCTTGCTCCATTTCCTAAGTAGCTTCTTCTATCTTGTGATTCCTCCAAAGCATTTTAACTAATGAAATTTGCTTGTTTTTGAGCTCTTTTACCTTTCTATCAAGGATTTGAACTAGGCGTTCCTCATAAGCCAAATTATCCTATAATTCAACTTCCTCCATCTGAAGCACATTTGAAGGATCCCTAACATACTTACGCAACAAAGAGACATGGAAAACATTATGAATTCTTTCCATGCTCATTGGCAGCGCAAGTCTATAAGCTACTTTGTCTGCCCTTTCCAATACTTCAAAGGGTCCAATGTAACATGGAGCGAGCTTGCCCTTCTTTCCAAATCTCATAATATGTTTATAAGGCGTGACTTTTACAAAAACTTTGTCGCCCACTTGGAATTCCACTTCTTTTCTTTTTAGGTCGGCATAACTCTTCTATTGATCTTGGGCTTGCTTCATTCTTTCTCTAATAAGCTTAACATCTTCAATCATTTTCTAGGTCATCTCTGATCCAACTACTTGAATCAATGAGTCTTTTTCTCCAATATCATTCCAGTACAAAGGGGATCTACACCTTTTTCCATATAATGCTTGATATGGGGCCATCTGGATAGTGGATTGGTAGCTGTTGTTATAGGCCAATTCTATTAGTGGAAATATATCACTCCATTTTGCCTTGTGATCCATACAACAAACTCTAAGCATGTCTTCAATCACCTGGTTAGTCCTTTCAGTTTGGCCATCAGTTTGAGGATGATAAGCCGTACTGAAGGCAAACTTTGTACCCAATGCTCTCTGCATGCGAACCTAAAAAGCTAATATGAACCTGGTATCTCTGTTTGACGCAATTGTCTTAGGTACTCCATGTAATCTCATAATTTCTTTGACATATAATTGCCCCAATCGAAATGCATCTATCTTATCCGTCAAGGTAAAAAATGAGCTGTCTTGGTCAATCTGTCAACCACCATCCAGATTGCATTATGTCCTTGCTAAACTTTAGGAAGTCCCACTATGAAGTTCATTGAGTTATCCTCCCATTTCCATTTAGGAATCTCGAAGGGGTTGAGTAATCCTGATGATCTCTAATGCTCTGCCTTTACTTGTTGACATGTTAAACATCTGGCAACATAATCGACAATGTCTTTTTTCATACCTAACCACCAATAGCTTTTCTTTACATCTTGATACATCTTGACACTCCCAGTGTGGGCTATATAAAGTGTATTGTGTGCCTCACTAAGGATTTTATTCCTTAGTTCTTCATCTTGAGGTACACATATTCTATCTCTAAACATCAGTGCCCTATTGACTATTTTAAAGTTTGTCTCTTTACCCTCTATTATCCGTTGGCAGATCACCTTGCAGGTATCATCTTTATCCAGTTTCATCTTGATCCTTAATTCTTCATATAAAGGCATTTTGGTCATTTCATACTAAACATAATTATTACTTAATTAATGCCATTAAATGCAATCAAGCCTACTCATCCTTAACTTTTTCAAAGCTTATCCGTAGGCAAAATGACTATTTTACCCCTAATACCTTTCAATGGATAATTAATTCATACCGTTCCAAATGAATTGACTATTTTGCCTTTAGTTAGATTTTATGCTTTTTAACATAAAATTAACATCTAAAGGACTATTTTGAGTTAGAAACATACCTTTGACATCTTGGGTATTACATAGTAGGTGGTATTGAATAATTGATTCTTAATCAGAGGTCAGACTTTTGTTTATATAGTGAACATAGGATCTTCAAATCCTAGTAGAACTTTGAGTTCGTAATGGTAGAGTTCCAATAAATATGAAAGTCTTGATTTACTTGCCTTTGAAGGAGTAATAGTCCTCATTCATATAAGATTTAGGATCTTAGATGAATTATGATGTAAATGAATATATGAAGTGGATTTAATAGGATGTGAATGGAACTTTAGACCCTTTAGAGCGACCTTGGGCCGTTGGGCCTAGGCCTAAGTGGAATAATGGCGCAAAGCCCAATTTGGATGATCCAACCCGTGAGAAGCTTGGTTGGCGTTTTGGGTTGGCCCATGGCATGGATCTTAGAGTAGGCCCAACCAAAATTGGGCCATGACACTGGGCCACATAGTAGATGTTTCGTGTTTAAACCTAATAAGGCCGAAGACATTTTTAGCCCATACAATCGCCAACGCAAAAATATGCTTAACAATGTTTAATTGAAATAATATGCCTATTTAAATTACTATTGACTATTCAAAAAATTGCCGAACCATTGTAATATGCCGATCAATTTGTATTATTAGAAACCATTGTAATATGTCGAACCATTGTTATTAGCTTTAAAAAATCCACCATTTAAATTACTATTGCCTATTCAAAAAATATGTTGAACAATGTTTAATTTTTATCATCATACACATTTCGGTTTTTCCTATTTCTCGGTTTCCACTGAATAGTCCGTAGTAAATTGACCATAATTACTCAATAAAAATCTAATTGATGAGTAATTTGAATATTTGGAAACTAGACACACAAAGTTTTAATTTGATATATTATACAATGAATTTGGATAACTGTATACCCGCTGCCAAACCATTCAGTTTATCATCACACACATTTCGGTTTCCCCTATTTCTGGGTTTTCATTGAACAATCAGAAGTAAATTGGTCATAACTTGCTCAATAAAAATCCAATTGATGAGTGGTTTGAATCTTTGGAAACTAGATAGATGTAAGTAAATCAATGGGGTAAACGTAGCGAAAAACGAATTTTTTTCTTATCGTTTACTGATTAGCCCAAAATCGGGGTCTTATATTATTATATATATAATATATATATTATATATATATATATATATTACATGCTCAAATTGAAATAACACGAGATCAAGCAAGGATCGGATCATACCAGCGTTTGGAGGCTCTGTCAATATCTCTGAACACGATCTTGCTACCGATCCAAGTGTAGGATCGAACTCACGTTGTCCACACGAAGATAGTACAACAAAGACCAGAGATTGGTTTTGCTAGAACCAATCTTTGGCTTTAAGGATTCAAGGTTTGGAAAGGATGAAGTGAAGAAGAAAGGAAAAGAGAAAAATTGTCTCTAATATTTTTCACTTTGACAGCTAAATGAAGAATTGTTTAAAAACATATTCATTGCTTTCTTTATATAAAAAAGCTAAATATCAATTTTAGCCCCAAAGTTTAGCAATAACCCAAAGTTAGGCATGATTACACATAGGTCCCAATTTAATTGTTTAGTTAAATATTAATATTAACTTCGATAATTAAATTCGTAATTTTGCTAAATAACTCCACTAACAAAATTGGACACAGGCAACAACCTTAGTAAATTTAATTACAAAGCAAAATTACCAATATGCCCTTTCATGCAAAAGATGAAAATACCCTTCCATAGTTAACCACCCTTAAACTGTCTTTTTAGTGTGTGACCCGTAGGCTCCTCATCATATCGACAGTGAGTAGTATCGCGATTGACACCAATCAATCATCTCATTACACATAGACTAAGATTGACTCCTAGCAATGCATCATGGCCACCCGATAGAATCGGATTCAGCGAAATAACTACTTGTCAACGATACGGTTACTGTGTAATCAAATCCTTTCATCACCTGTTATCTCATCGAGACCGAGGTACATAAATAGTGTCAACCTCAGTTACTCTCGATATATATGTATTTAGTTGCTAGACCAATGATCAGAATAATAAATTAGATTGGGCAACAACTCAATCCCATTATGGCCACAACTTTAGTGCCATTGCCATATATTGAATTGTGTAGTGAGATAATTTCTCCCATACCCGGCAGTAATGAATCTTCTATCGATCCGCTATAGTCTTGATACACTCCTTGATGCAGCTAATCACTATTGTATTGATAGCTTTGAATAGAACTACGTTGGACTAGTGTCAAACTACACCAATCGATGCACAAGACGTTCCGGTGATCTCAAGTTTAAAGATCACATGCACCATCATTCGTTAGAGGATTTGTTTCATGGACACTAGGGTTACCATCTATATGGAATCCTTTGATGGGTCAGTCTAATGAACTTGGATACAGCAAGCACCCATGTGTTGCACCAGGTTGTCAGCAAACAACCTTGACAAGTGAGATCAGTCACCGCCTTTCGACAAGGTTCTTCAATAATATGATAGCCTTATCGTATTATCTGTGTCCTTGGTCAGAATAATACTAGGGTTACAAACATTGCTAGAATAGCCACCATATGTGCTCATAGGGTTCTTCCTATCAAGATTTGAAACGCTCGATACCCTCGTCACGGTTCTAGCATTCTATGGACATATATCAATACATATAGATATGATTTACACGATATAGAATAAAATGCCTTTTATTGATCAATAAACATTATTACAAAGAGTCAATTCTACAATAATTGATTGGCTCCAGGGCACCTCCTCTAACAACAGACATGACTTTAATTTGATATATTACATGCTAAATTTGGATAACAATATACCTACTGCCCAGAGATGTAGCCAGAAATAAAATGTAGGGGGGTCAAAGTTGGAAGAACAATACAATTTCAAATTAACATAAGCACAAATTTTGTATTTATAAAATTCTCATTAAAAAAAGAAAAAAAACACTAAATTGATAATATGGGTAAAACAATGTGGTCCTAAGGTCTACTCCAAAATGACTTTAGAAACTATCTTTTTACTTCCTCTAATTCAATGTATCATTACAAATAAGTAAAAAGTGGATGCAATTTGTGGTCTCAATGGGAATGACAATTTCATCTTCCTAAATCTTAATCTATAATTTAATCTTGAACTTTCAAAATTAAAAGAATACAATGTCTATAATTTAATCTTGAACTTTCAAAATTAAAAGAATACAAATATAAAATGTATTACCTGAAAAATTTAAGAAAAAGTGGGCTTCTTGGCTTGACAGAAGGAGAAAACTACACTTGTGTGTAGGGCTGTTATCGAGCTGAGCCGAGTTTTAGGCTAAACGAGCTCTTGGTTCGATGGGGAGACGAGTTCGAGTTCAAGCCGAGCCACTAATTTCCTGACTCGGCTTGAACTCGTTTAGGGAGAGGGGATATTTGAGCTTGGCTCGCGAGCCGGCTTAACGAGCTGAATTCAAGTCAGCTTGCGAGCCACTAGAAAACCTACAATTATTTTTTTTTATTTTTTATTTTTTAAGAAAACCCAGCAGGTTTTTATGTATGATAATAGAAATCAACAACAACAACAATATTAAAATTTTAATTGTAACAATGTTAATAGTAATCAACAACAACTTTGAAATCTATTATCATTCTAGGCGCTAATTATTCTTGAACTTATTGAGTTTAATAAAATTTGAGAATGAAAATCTAAAAAGAAGATTCACTTGATGCTGGAAATAAGAATTTTGTGGATGAGTTTTGTGGTTTTTGCTTGTGGTTTGTCTTAGAGACACTAGGGAAGAAGATGCAGATGGATAGACTACGAGATTTTTGTGTTGTGTTGGAGAGAAAAGTGGGTGAAAAGTGAGTTGCTATGATGTGAAGGGGAGAAAGAAAAGGAGACATAGTTTTTATGTGAAGGGGAGAAGAAAATGGAGAGAAAGTGAAAAAGGAGAGAGTTTCTATGAAGGGGAGAAGAAAAAGGAGAGAGAGAGTCAAACTTTCTTTGCACAAGTGACAAAGGCTAAAAAATATTTAAATATTTATATTTATTTAGTGATTTGATGGTTGACAGTAACCCAAGCCCCAAAGTCTAAACCAGTCGTCTGCATAGTTCCCACTTCCCGCTTCTTAGGTCTGACATTGATAGATCTCAAACTTATAGGTGTCAATAGGGGTATGTTTGTCAATTTTTAAAATAAAAAATTACATATCGCCCCCTAATCCTGTGTATGCGAGCCAGACTCGCGAGCCTATGAGTTGAACCATATACTGCTCGAACTCGGCTCGATTTGTATATCGAGTTTGAGCCGAGTCTTTTTAAGTTTTACACGAGCTGAGCCGAGCCGACTCGTGAGTAGCTCAGCTTGGCTAACAACCCTACTTGTGTGGATAAAGGAAAAAATTTGGCTTGATAGGTTGTTGAAGAGAAAGAAGTGGTGTGGGGGAAGGAGAAGGAGGGGTTTAGTTTGAGTTTGATACCCAAAAAAAAAAGTTTAATTTATTGGATGTATTAAAGTTTTTGGTATTTTAATTTCATATAAGGGCATTTTGTAAAAACTTAGCAAAAAAATTTAAAAGTCAAGGAGGGTCAAATTCATATAAGAGAAATTTTGTAAAAACTTAGCAAAAAAATTAAAAGTCAAGGAGGGTCAACTGACCCTCCTTGACCCCCCTCCCTCTGTCCTTGCCGCTGTCGAACCATTCATTTTATCACCACACACATTTTGGTTTCCCATGTTTCTTGGTGTCCACTGAATAATCAGTAGTCAATTGGACATAACTTGCTCAATAAAAATCCAATTGATGATTAATTTAAATCTTTGGAAACTAGATAGACATGACTTTAATTTGATATATTATATGTTAAATTTGGATAACTGTAGACCCAATACCAAACCATTCATTTTATCATCACACACATTTTTATTGCCTACTCAAAAAATTATTGAACCATTGTAATATGTCGATCAATTTGTATTATTCAGAACCATTATAATATGCCGAACCGTTGTTATTATATTTAAAATATCCACCATCTAAATTACTGTTGCCTATTCAAAAAATATGTTAAACAATGTTTGATTTTTATCATCACATACATTTTGGTTTCCCCTGTTTCTCGGTTTTCACTGAGCAGTTAGTAGTAAATTGGTCATAATTTGCTCAATAAAAATTCAATTGATGAACGGTTTGAATCTTTGGAAACTTGACAGACAAGAATTTAATTTGATATATTATATGCTGAATTTGGATAACTATATACCCTTTGCCAAACCATTCATTTTACCACCATACACATTTTGATTTCCCCTGTTTCTCGGTTTCCACTAAATAGTCAGTAGTAAATTGACCATAACTTGCTCAATAAAAATCTAATTAATAAGTGGTTTGAATCTTTAAAAACTAGATAGACAATAATTTAATTTGATATATTATACGATGAATTTGCATTACTGTAGACCCATTGTCGAACCATTCATTTTATCATCACACTCATTTTGGTTTCCCCTATTTCTCAGTTTCTACTGAATAGTCAGTAATAAATAGGTCATACCTTGCTCAATAAATATTTAATTGATGAAAGGTTTGAATATTTGGAAACTAGAGAGACAGAGATTTAATTTGATATATTATAAGCTGAATTTGGATAACTGTAGACCCTTCCAATTATGGTCGAACTACACTTAAAAGAAACGACAAATTATTTAAAACAATGTACAAAACGACATCATTTGAAAACGTTAGACATTTTAATGCTAAAAAACGACACTGCATAATAAAATCATAATGTAAAATTATATATAATTAAAAAATGATTTCACTAAAATTGGAAAACAAACTTAATAATAATTAGATATGCTCCTTTATATTAAATGAACGTAACAACACTAATAATTAAAAATAATGCAATTAAGTTATAAAAAAATATATATTCCGATTGCCAAAGTTTATGATGTGACCAATTATCAATTATCATGTCAAAACACAGTCGGCAAACTATAATGTCAAAAAAAAAGTAGAAGTGGTTCTGACAAATTCAATACATTAACTACTTAATAAATATAAAATTATAGTAGAATGACATTTGATATTGTTTTGATCTTTCTTATGGATAATTTTAAATTTAAATAAGACAGCTATCGAACCATAAATTAAATAACAGACCATCTTTCAATTTCAATATACCAAAACACAATATATAAATATGACAAAGCAAAAAAATGATATTGCCTACTATTCAATTGCAATGACCTAGATGTCGAACAATAATTTCGGCTATGGAATTATATGAAGACAGATGATGAACCATCATTCATAATTATAATTGGTTAAGTTCTGCTTCAGTACCAAATTCTATAGAATGGTAATAAGCCATATACCGAACCATATTTACAAGTAAATTACCCAGATTTCAGTTCAATTGTTCAAGAACTAATGTAATATCGGGTTGGTTTGAATGTAGTTTGATGATAAAATGAAAATTAAGCAAAAAACATAAAAAATTGTACAATGATATAGAAAATTACATTTTATTAATATCAACATGTTTTTACAAAGAGTCAATTATTACATTTAGACATTTTGACGCTAAAAAACGACATTGCACAATAAAATCAAAATGTAAAACTATATATAACTAAAAAATGATTTCACCAAATACTACAACAATATACACATATAGCTACGAAAATTAGCTACAAAAAGGAAAACTGTAGCAAATACATATTTACAACTATAAAAGTTAATATTTATAGCTAATTGAAATAGTTTTAGTGATAAGATTTTCTCCCTCGAAACTAATATTCATCTCTTGCCACGATTTTAACTTACTAAAATCGTGGCAATAGCTATTCATTTAGCTACAATGTATTAGCTATTGTAAAACATCGTAGCTCATTAATGTATTTAGCTATAAACATTTCATTTACATGACATATAGTATTATTATTAGCTACGAGTAGACCTGGCAAAATGGGTCCAGACCCGAGGGTCGGTCCGTACCCGGGTAGAAAATATAGGGTATAGGTCCAATTTATTAGACCCGTTTTGTTTTTACCTGTACCCGGCCCAACCCGTATAGTTGAGGGGTTATATGGGTAAACCCGTGGGCACCTACGGGTACCCGTTTTTGCAAATCCCTAAAGTGGCTAAGTCCCTAACTCAGACTTTAAAACAAATCTTCATCTTCAACATAACAATTCTCTCTCGCAGTCCCGCCTCTCGATCTCTCATCACTGCATCACTCATCACTCATTCATCATCAGTATATCTCACGGTCCTCACCTGAACCTTATTTATTCATTCTGTAAACTCTTAATCTCTCATCCAGTCTATGATTCCCATTCCCAGTACCACCGTCGCCGGTAGCCCTCACTTTGGTCATCTCCTCTCTCTCATGTCGTCGGGACTTGGGCGTCGGCTCATCATCTCCTCGCTCTCTCCGTCGCAAGACTCGCGACTCTTCTCCCCACCATTGCAGCAGATCCGTGAGTTGGGTTTCAAGATTTGTTTTTATTGTATCTTCCAGAAAAGTTGCAGCTTGTTTGATGTTTGGGTTTCAAGATCTGTTTTCAAGATCCGTTGAGTTGGTTTCAAGATTTGCTTTTTATTGTATCTTCCAGAAAGCTGCAGCTTGTTGATGTTTGGGTTTCAAGATCTGTTTTTAAAGACTGTGAGTTGGGTTTCAAGATTTGTATAGTTTAGCTGATTCGTGAAATCTCTGTTTGTATGAAGTATGAACAGTAAATGATGAGGATTTTTGTGCTAGAGTAGTGAATTGCAGATTTGCAGGCACTGTTTTTAGAGTAATAGCTGTCCGGCTGTCCCTGTAATATGGTTTTGAAATGAAGTTGTTTGCCTATTTTCACAAGTAGAATTCTATAAATGTGTTATGCATATGCTACAAAATTGGAGCCATGGTTCAAATTTAGAATTCTGTAATGAATTTTTCCATGCCCTGTACAATTTTCATAACAGAATTTGGGGGTTATGTTATAATTGAAAACTGTTGGATGAAACTGTAAAAACTGAAACTTGGACAAGAAAAAAACGGGCACTTGCGAGTCCCCCCATACCCTTATAGGGTAGGCATGGGTCCAATATTTTAGACCCGTATACATCGACCCATTAGACCCATACCTGGTGGCCCTACCCGTAATGACCCGACCCGTACCCAGCCCACCCGCCCGTTTGCCAGGTCTAGCACAAGTTTAACTATATAGGTATTATTGTGCATTAGCTATAAAATATTGAAATTTATAGCTAATTAATGTATTTAAACTAAACATTTTATATACATGTGTTACAAACAGAGAACTATTGTATTTTCTTATGTATTGCATTGACAAATATACATCAATATATAAAAATAAGAATCATCTAGGAAATAAATAATCTAATCTAGGAAATAAAAAATCTAACTTCCTATTTTACAGATTTGTTCCTATTATGTATTGATTACAATCCTAATATCCTATTATAGATTTATTCACTTAATCATGCAATATCTGTAAGATTTTGCATGATTATCTACAACAATCTACAACACTCCCCCTCAAGATGGAGCATAGATGTTAATCATGCCCAGCTTGTTACAAATATAATCAATCCGAACCCCATTCAAAGCTTTAGTGAAAACATCCCTAGTTGCTCTCCAGTTCTCACATTCCTGTAAAATTAAACCTTGCTGTATTTTCCCACGAATGAAATGACATCAATTTCAATGTGCTAGTTTCGTTCATGAAATACGGGTTAGAACGATATGCAGAGCGGCTTGGTTATCACACCACAATTTTGCTGGCAAAGAGGCCATAACCAACTTCATCAAAAACTGATATATCCATATTACTTCACACACAGACTGGGCCAGCCCTATATTCCGATTCATACTAGATCGGGACACAACAGTTTGCTTCTTACTTTTCCTGAGACCAAATTTCCACCAATAAAAACACAGTAGCCTGTGTGGATCTCCTATCTATCTTGGAACCCGCCCAATCTGCATCAGAGAAGCACTCAATATTATTTGTCCATGATTTCCGTACAAAATACCACGTCCAGAGCTCCTTCAGATAACACAAAATATGTTCTAACGCTACCCAATGATCAACAGTAGAGAAACTGAATGACTTACTACACTAACAGAGTACGCTATCAGGACGAGTGACTGTTAGAATTTCAACTTTCCAACCAGTCTTCTATACCTCTCAGATCTTCAAATAGTTCACACTCTTGGTAAGTTGCAAATTAGGAAACATTGGCTACTACATGGCTTAGCACTCAATTTTCCTGTCTCAGTTAAAGTCAATTATATTTCCTCTGAGAGAGGAAGATCCTTTCTGCTCCTTGTTACCTCACCCCTAAGAAATACTTCAACACTCCTAAATCTTTGTATGAAACTGAGTGTGAAGAAATGACTTAAGTATGCAATCCCTGTAGTGTCACTCCCAGTGATGATAATGTCGTCAACATATACAACAAGAAGATAATGCCAACTGCCGATTGTTTGTAAAGACTGACTGATCAGACTTGCTCTTTGTCATTCCGAACTTTGCAACTACCTCACTGAACTTTCCAAACCCAGCAGTGACTCTGTTTCAAACCATACAACATTTGCGAAGATGACAAACTTTCCCATACTCCCCCTGAGCAACAAATCCAGGTGGTTGCTCCATATAGACTTCTTCCTGAGGGTCACCATGTAAAAAAGCATTTTTATGCCAACTGATGTAATGGCCAGAATGAGTAGCCGCCATAGAGATAAATAAGCGAACAGAAGTCAATTTCCCACAGGGGAAAAAGTGTCAGAATATCCACTCCAAAGTTTGAGCATAGCCTTTAGCTACAAGACGAGCTTTAAGCCGAGCCACTGACCCATCAGATTTACTTTAACAGCAAACACCCATTTGCATCCAATAGGCTTCTTTCCAGTAGGTAAGTCAACCAAGTTCCAAGTACCATTAACATCTAAAGTAGTCATCTCTTCTATCATAGCATCACGCCAACCAGGATGAGATAGCTTCATGGACAGTTGCAGGAAGGAGACAGAGTCTAGTGATGCCACAAAAGAACAAGAAAGATGATAGGTGATCATAGAACAATGAAGATATAGGATAAGTACACTGACGTTTACCTTTCCGAAGCAATACGAAGATCAAGATCACTCAGGGTTGATCCACGACGAAGAGTCTTGGGTAGGACATGAAGTCTGAGTGTCTTCTTCACGAGGAACACAGTATCCGATCACTGGGGACTGGGTCTAACGACGAAGGGTGGTACAAGAGGTTCCTGTCGACAAAATAGACAATGCGAATTGGAGGTATGGACGGACAAGTGGTGGTGCCGGAGGAGGAACAGTATGTGGGGAAGACTCGTTGGACATGACAGTATAGATTAGTAAGTCTCGTCCTCCCCCTGACGTGTATAGTAGACGAAGTGGGAAAAAAAGGGGTGTTTTCTAAGAAAGTACATCAGGTGACACCAGATATCTATTAAGACCAGGACAATAACATCGATATCCCTTCGAAGACGAGAGTAACCTAGAAAAACACATTTAAGAGATTTGGGATCTAACTTGGTTATTTGGGGTCGAACATCACGAACAAAACAAGTACTACCATTCTTTGGGCAATAGGAAACAAAGACGTAGCAGAAAGAGAACACTGTAAGGAGTGAAACCATTCAAAAGAAAGGACTGCGGTTAATTAAAAACAGGCCGTGGAAACTGCATCGCCCAAAACTGTTTAGGAACTTGCATTTGAAATAAAGGGCTCGACGTTTCAAAAAGGTGCCTATTTTTCCTCCCGGCCACTCCATTTTGGGATGGTGTGTCAACACAAGAAGATTGTGAAGAATGCCATGCTGGCGCATATAAGACTGAAAAGAACTCGAGAAATACTCTTTGGCTTATCGCTTCTTAATGCTGGACGAAGTATTATATTGAGTTTTAACTTTAGCACAAAAGGCCAAAAAATGAAAAACAACTCAGAACGATTCTTCATTAAATAAAGCCAAGTACACAGAGAGTTGTCATCAACAAAGGTAACAAAATATTTAAATCCATGTTAGACACAATAACACGGACCCCAAACATCTGAATGAACTAATTCAAAAGGACACTAGCCCGTTTATTGACTCTTGGACTTGAAGAAAGACGGTGGTGTTTGGCAAATTACATGACTCACAATCTACGAAGATAATTTATTAAACTGAGGACATAGTTTCTTTACAATGGTAAAGAAGGATGTCCTAACCGACAATGCTCCCAAAAGGGGTCGAAATACTGGAACAGCAATGGTTTTGGGCACCTGTGTGTCAAGAATGTAAAGCCCTCCAGTTCATGTCCTTTACCAATAATCTGCCTCGTCGTAAGATCCTAAACAGGCAATGATCGAGAAAAAATAAGATGCAACATTTAGAGCGCGAGTGAGTTTACTCACAGAATAAATTAAAAGCGAACTGTGGTAGACTCAATCAGAGATAGGGAAATTAACGAGTAGGGTAACATACCCAGACCCAAGAACACAAGAAGTTGACCCATCGCTAAAGTAACATTAGACGAGGAATTATTGACTGATATGATGAAGAGACTAGGATTACCTGTCATATGATCTGTGGCACCAGAATCAATGACCCATTTGGAGGATGAGGAAATAAGACATGTGTTTGGTTTACCTGACTCGGCGAGAGCAGTGATGGAAGTAGATAGGACTCAATGATTCTTGATACGAGAAAACTTGGCAAACTCATCAGCTGAAATCATAACCTTCTCTCAGAAGTATCAGTAGCGGCAACATGAGCTGACTGAGGTTTCTGGGTCTTATTTTGTAACTTTCAACACGTGCGCTTTGTATGACCGGGGTCATGACAATAGTAGCACACAATCCCCCTGACTCCTGACTCCGATTCTCACGATAATTCGAACCCCCTCCTCTATATTGCTTCTGTTATATGAACCCCAGTGTCATGATTCTGACTTACAAGAGCACTACTCGATTGAACAGATGGAGTGCTTTCTGTACGAAGAACCCTAGTAAATATGTCTTGGAGGGAGGTGATCTCAGAACTAGCAAACCTGAGATTTAGCAGATCAAACTCAGAAGGGGTCCATCTAGGAAACTCATAATCGCCATTTTCTCTCGTTGAGCTTGTTGAACTTTCACATCAGCACTCACCGGTAGAAGAATGTTAAGTTCTTCATATGTCTTTTTAAAATCCATAAAATAGGCCGTAAGAGACCTATCTTGTTTCTCAGCTCGATAAAAAGCTTTGCATACATAAAAAATACGAGAAACATTCCCTTTCCCAGAATACAAAAAATCTAGATAGTCCATCAATTCCTTCACATATTCACAATGATTAATTAAACCAAGTACCTCACTGTTGATGGAGTTCCGTATTTGCAAGAACAACCGGGCATCCTCTCTCAACCATGTTTGTTTTGAATCGTCTTCAGATGAATCTTTGGTGAGATGATCATTTTTACCAATGCTTCGCAGATAAAGACGAATTGTCTTACTCCAATCAAAATAGTTATCAGACCCATTAAGCTTATGTTCCGTAATTTTTGACATTACAGGAACCATATCAATTATAGACTTATCAGTCATGGTAAGAAGACGAAAATAGCCAACAAAAACTCTTCAACGAACGAACTCTATATCAACAGAAACAAAACTGATATCAACAGAAATCAACAAAACTGTTCTGACCTGGCTGAGAAACTGAGGAACTTCCTAGGCAGTCGCTGAGAAAAAATGGCCACTCTCCAGGGTGACTCACGAAAAATGCTCACTTGGGCAGAAGAGAAAAAAAAAATAAAAACAAACTGAAAAAATAAAAACAACCTAGAATTGCTTGTATTGCTCTGATATCATGTTACAAACAGAGAACTGATTGTAATTTTCTTATGTATTGTATTGACAAATTATACATCAATATATAGGAAAATAAAGAACTAATGTAGGAAATAAATAATCTAATCTAGGAAATAAAAATTCTAACTTCCTATGTTACAGATTTGTTCCTATTATGTATTGATTACAATCCTAATATCCTATTATAGATTTATTCACTTAATCATGCAATATCTGTAAGATTTTGTATGATTATCTACAACAATCTACAACAGCATATAGTATCATTATTAGCTACGAGTTTAACCATATAGCTATTATTTGTGCATTAGTGATAAAATTTATTTAGTTAATATTTTAGTTGTCACGTAACCAAAAGGTTAATATATTTGTTATGGATATTATTTTTGTAGCATGAATTTTCAAGATTTAGTTATAAAATTATATTTGTGTAGCTAAAATGGAAACATAGCCATACATACTATTCTCCAAGGCTATAAAGACAAAACTTTTGCTACAAGCTTATTATTGTTATGACAAAAACATGGAAGTTTTTAGTTACATATTAATTTCATTCATAGCAAAAAATATAAACTATTAGCTACGTAAGCAAAAAGTTACGTGGTTAACTTTTTGTTGTGCCACTTCTAGCTACGATAAGCTACAAAACATTGCATTTGTAGTTAAACCATTTAGCTACGCAAATTCATACTTTTAACTGCAATGAACGCTATAACTAGAAATGCATGATGTTGTAGTGAAAACTGGAAAACAAACTTAATAATAATTAGATATGCTCATTTATATTAAATGAACATAACAATATTAATAATTAAAAATAATGCAATTAATTTACAAATATATATATATATATTTTTTTTTTTTTACTCCCAAAGTTTATGATATCAACAATTATTAATTGTCATGTCAAAACACAGTCAGCGAACTATAATTTAAAAAAAAAAAAAAAAAAAAGGAAAAGTGGTTCTGATAAATTCAATACATTAACTACCTAATAAATATAAAATTTTATTAAAACAACATTTGATATTGTTTTGATCTTTTCTATGGGTAATTTTAAATTTAAATAAGACAGTTGTTGAACCATAGATTAAAATAAATAAAAGACCATCTTTCGATTTCAATATACCAAAACATAATATATAAATATGACATAGCAAAAAAATGATATTGCCTACTATTCAATTGTAATGACCCAAATGCCGAACAATAATTTTGACTAAAGAATTATATGAAGACAGATGACGAACCATCATTCATAATTTTAATTGGTTAAGTTCTGTTTCAGTACCAAATTCTATAGAATGGTAATAAGTCAAACCATATTTCCACCATAGGTCTGGCAGGAAAATAGATAAATCGGCGCATGACTGACCAGATTCAGTCGGTCATGCATTGTTATGACGCCGGCAACCAACGGTGGCGACTGCTAGCAGGTGATAGTGGCTTGGATAGATGGAGGTATTTTTGTTAATTTTAAAACTTTTATCGAGAAAGATAATTGTTAATGTTTTGAGTTGAGTAGAATAAGATTGGATTTTGAAGAGAATTTTGAATATTAAAACAAATATATATTTTGAGAGGATTAGATAGGATAATAAGATAAGATAGTGGGAAAATAATAAAACAAACGGAGGGTTAGGTTTCAGTTCAATTGTGCAAGAACTAATGTAATATCGGGTTGGTTTGAATGTAGTTTGATGAGAAATGAACGAAAAAGCAAAAAACATTCACGGGCAGTGCACAGCCAGACCTTTTGGTTCAACATAAAAACTTATTTGCAATTGACATGCATTAATTAATTGTCCGGTTCAAAAAAATTAATTATACAATTTAATATTACTTATTTGGATTTAATGAGTATACATTGACATGTAATATTTATACGAAATTCTTATTTTTAATTTTTTCATTATTTATTAATTGAACATTAAATTAAATACTATCACAAGTATTTTCTAATATATTATTTTTGTCAAGGATACTATTTATATTGTATAATTTACAAATTATGTTAGTGTATTTTGTAATTTATAACTAAAATAAGTAGGAGATTCAATATATTATTTCCAACTTATACAAGAGTATCTCTAAAGAACTCTTTATTATAAAGAGCTCATCCATACAAATAAGAGTCTAACATAATTTTTATCCTTTAAATATAGATTAAAGAATGAGTTTGATTCTCCACATCTAGAGAGTCAAATTTGACTCTCTATTCTAATTTTAATTAATAAACTATAAGTTTCTATGCATTTTATTAATTAATTCTCTATCATATTAAGTATTTTTCTTGAAAATAAAAAACATTTTCATTAAATTTAAAGAGTTCATTTGATTTGATTAAAAAATTATTCTTTATATTTATAAATTAATGAAGATGCTCTTTAAAATAAAGAGTATCATTGGAGATGCTTTATATAATAGATCTCAACCAATTGAAACATCTAATTATTTAAACAAATATGATGTCAAAACAATTTAAGCAACACGCTCAATGCGCGGGCCTTTCAACTGGTTAAAGAATAAAAGGAATACACACTTTAATTGCCATTGGTGGCCATTTATTTGCCTTATGGTTGGGTGCCGTTAGGATTGGAAGCTGAGTTTTTTTTCCTTCTTCTTCTAAGCTTGTAATTTTAAGTTTCTTCAAAGCGAAAAATCCATTTATAATAGTGAATGTAGGTTCACGTATTTGTGGACTTTAAATTCACTGGTGTTCATTATTATATTTTGTGTCTGTTGAGCAATCTCAAATTCAACAATTTCAAATTCTCGATTAACTTGTGGTTTTTGGTAGCCTAAGGTTTGCATAGGAACCATTTTCCAATTGATTACTTGGTGTGTAATTCATATAACAGCTAAGAATACTCGCTTCTTTATTCTACTCTCTTCGAATTCATACGCGCTTGAGTAAGGTATGACCGTATGAGCCTTGGGATTTACAATTAATATATGAGCCTCTGGATTTATATTATAGTTAATGATCACACAACCCTTCATTTAATGAGTCTTTCAACCCTTAAATTTAATTAAATAAATTAGAGACCATAAGATAGTGTCAAAAAATTGAATCACTATTCTAACCCAAAATAATTTCACCAACCAACCCTAAGGGGTTGACCTGGCGGTCAAAATATTTGCTCCCTTCATTGACATCTTGGGTTCGAACCTTGGGGCTATCTACCACAAATCTAATTTATGGCTTACTTGAAATATTGGGTTTGTAGGATATTCAATGAACCTCAGAGATTAATTGAAGTACGCGTAAGTTGATTCAAACACCTTGTTGATAAAAAGGTAAAATAAGGGTAACACTACACTGACAAACACTTCTAATTTTTTCTCACAAACGTCATGTGTCGGCTGGCAATTGGTCAACTCGCATGGGTCTTGCCTGTCCAATAATGGGTCAAGCCTGACCAAGTCCATTGCAAGTTACCACATAGGGTTAGTGAGAGATGTTAGTGAGGCTAGTATTATCCATAAAATAATAATTTCTCCAACTTACAAAAAAGAATTTTAAGAGTTTTTCACACGTATAAGAATCATTCCCATCGGATTATCAATTTATCATTATTAGAGTAGAAATGAAACATAATGACTATGAAACTTTCACAAAACNTTTTTTTTCCTTCTTCTTCTAAGCTTGTAATTTTAAGTTTCTTCAAAGCGAAAAATCCATTTATAATAGTGAATGTAGGTTCACGTATTTGTGGACTTTAAATTCAGCGGTGTTCATTATTATATTTTGTGTCTGTTGAGCAATCTCAAATTCAACAATTTTAAATTCTCAATTAACTTGTGGTTTTTGGTAGCCTAAGGTTTGCATAGGAACCATTTTCCAATTGATTACTTGGTGTGTGATTCATATAACAGCTAAGAATACTCGCTTCTTTATTCTACTCTCTTCGAATTCAGACGCGCTTGAGTAAGGTATGACCGTATGAGCCTTTGGATTTACAATTAATATATGAGCCTCTGGATTTATATTATAGTTAATGATCACACAACCCTTCATTAATGAGTCTTTCAACCCTTAAATTTAATTAAATAAATTATAGACTATAAGATAGTGTCAAAAAATTGAATCACTATTCCAACCCAAAATAATTTCACCAACCAACTCTAAGGGGTTGACTTGGCGGTCAAAATGTTTGCTCCCTTCATTGACATCTTGGGTTCGAACCTTGGAGTCATCTACCACAAATCTAATTTATGGTTTACTTGAAATATTGGGCTTGTAGGATGTTCAATGAACCCCAGAGATTAGTTGAAGTACGTGTAAGCTGACCCGAACATCTTGTTGATAAAAAAATTAAATAAGGGTAACACTACACTAACAAACACTTCTAAATTTTTCTCACAAACGCCACATGTCAGCTCACAATTGATTAACTCGCATGGGTCCTGCCTGTCTAATAATGGGTTCCGCCTGACCAAGTCAATTGCAAGTTTCCACATGGGGTTAGTGAGAGATGTCAATGAGACTAGTATTATCCATAAAATAATAATTTCACCAACTTACAAAAAAGAATTTAAGAGTTTTTCACACGTATAAGAATCATTCCCATCTGATTATCAATTTATCATTATTAGAGTAGAAATGAAACATAATGACTATGAAACTTTCACAAAACACCATTCAAAATTTCATGGCATTAAATAATTTATTCATTCTTCTAAGAAAATTGACCAGCTTATTGAACAATATTCACTGCAAACACCATCCGAACATGGTTGTCTTGACCATCCCACCATGTTATTGAGCCAAAATTGTACCCACTATCAGGGTCTTTGCTTTTAAATGAAACCTTGAAAGAAACCTTCTTTTTATTCTGAGAAAACTCAATCTTCTTAGGATAAACATTCACTGCTAACCCTGAGGGAGCTTGCACATTGGCGGCGTACGTGGCATTCACCGAGCCGACATTTGTCACTGTTCTTTTTACAATTGTGGCAACTTTATGGCGATCAAGCTTGCTTATGGAGATTGAAGGATAGTTTATGTTGGAGATGAGCTTGTGACTGGAGTTCTTTGAACAGTTGAAGTTGGTGTTTGACATTGCTTTGATGATTTTGTTAGAGTAACCGTAATAACAAAGGAATCTGAGGTAATCTTTTGTTGTTGTTTCGAATACAAATCCTGGATTTAGAGCATTATGTGGGCTAATTTCTCCAGCCCCCATCTCATGTGGATTCGCATAGTAGCCTGAGTCGTTTTTCAATGGTTTTCCAATGTTATCATACACACTTGCTGCAAATTTGAAACAAAATAATGTAATTATCTTATTGTATATTCGCAAAACAAAATAATTATAGTTAGTAATTGACAATAAATCTTTAAAAAATTAACTATCTATTTGACATAGAATTTATATATATATATTAAAAACTCTCTATAGTGATATTCTATATAAAAATAACCTTAATGTAGTTATAAAAAATTATGGTCCCAACTAATTCGGCCAGTAATAGATAAGAATAAATTTCATATTGTAATAAATTATAAGTTTTCTAGGTCATGTCTTAAGGAACTTGCCTTCACATAATAATAATTATCTATATATTGCCAAAAAGCCAACATTAAAGATTTAAGATGAAGTAAAATATT
This sequence comes from Pistacia vera, assembly GCF_008641045.1. Lineage (NCBI taxonomy): Eukaryota > Viridiplantae > Streptophyta > Magnoliopsida > Sapindales > Anacardiaceae > Pistacia > Pistacia vera. Next base: position 816,353 of record NW_022195586.1, on the reverse strand, counting down.
TATCTAAAGTTGTTTGAGACAATGATTTATGTTTTAGAGTTCTTACCACATCTTTGAACTTGTGAAGATGTAATAACTCGCCAGTATAGACACCTTCTTGTTGAAGTCAAAATATTCTAGATTCTCAAACATGTTTAGAGCTTCTTGGCAAGGAATTATGTCCATCTCTTTTATTAATGTCTATACCTTAGAATTGACATGCTTCATTAATTGATTATTAATGGTGCATACTTTACCTCTATGCCACTTACACTAAGGTTACCTAAGTCAAAACAATATTTTTTGTAACTACACCTATAATAGATTATAACCTTATAATAATAATAAAATTTGTTTAGTCCTACCATTATGACTATAGAGAGGTTCTACTTTGTATATATATTGATTCTATGAAAGTTTGTTTACATAATCAAGTATTTTCGACAAAAACCAATTTGTGTGTCTATATATATATAATTTCTTTTTAACAAGATAATTGTGCATGGTATGTTTGAATTAATCATTCTCTTTGTATTTTAAGGGTGTGTTTGATTCAGAAAATGTTGTACTACTAGGATGTTGTATTACTGAAAAGATAGATTACCTTGAATATTACTGAGAATATTTAGGGAAATGTGTTTGGTTGGTTGGAATAAATTGGTGGGCATGTTATATTAATATGTTTGGTTGGGAGGAATAAATTGGTGGGTATGTTATGTAAATTACTAAATTGCCTTTCTTTTTAAATATTAATATATTATTATTACTATTTGAATAATTTTTTTAACCCCCTACATTTTAGATTTAGTTAAAACACCACAGTAACAAAAAAGTTTAAAACTTAACAAAAACACCCCCATCCACCCCAAGTCACTGCCCGTGCTGGCGACAGTGGAGATCTGGCCGTGAAAGGCTAGATATATAGCCATGAAACGATGGCCGTTGGCGGTGGTGGCCAGATCCAACCACCACCCTTGGGTAATTTTTTTAAGTTTTAGGGGTATTTATGTCCTAAAAAATTTGTATATAAGGATAAAATAGTCGATTAGTATTTTTGTAAATTGTTTTTCAATCAAAGGCATTATTGTGTAAATTTTTTTTATTAATAAAGGGTAAAATTATAACAAAATTAAGATTACCAAGTAATCTTAAAATACCTGGAGGTAATCAGATTACCTTATCAACAGTAATTATTATTGGTTTTGAAAGATTACCGAAATCTTACTTACTTGACAACCAAATGTAATAATTAAGTAATATAAAATAACATTACCCAAGTAATCCCTTATTACCCCCAATCAAACACACCCTAAGCATTTCTCAAGCTAATAATTTAGCTTATATTTTTTATTCAATTTTATCTTCTGAATTTCTACTGTAACTCCTCCAATTTTATCTAGATCTTGCAAGCATATTTCTCATACCATTTCTTCACCGTTTATTTCTTTAAGTCTATATAAATATGATGGCACAACTTCTAATATATATACATATATGATAATCCTATTTTTATTATGAGTACCAAAACTTATATTATATGTACCTGTTGTCATAAGAGCTGATTTGATCATGGAAGAAGTCCAAGTAGGATGTACTGATTTGATGAATGCAGCAGCTCCAGAGACATGTGGGCAAGACATTGATGTTCCAGACATAAAACCATAATCAGCTGGCTTCTCTCCAAACGGAACTATTGCAGCTAAAATGGCAACTCCGGGTGCGGTTACATCGGGCTGATCACATAAATGTTAAACCTTGAAGATATATATAAAGTGATATATTTAATTCTTCAGCTGATGGCTTGATCTTTTTAAAGTGTTTACCAAGTTTCTTGCACTAGCTAAACATTGCTAAAACACAAAATTTTGTCTAGTCTTTTGGAAATAAAAAATTTGAGCAATTTTTTTTTTTTTTTTTTTAACCAGACGAAGGTTCACGAGACAGGATAAAACCTTGAGGATATTTCCTGTGAGAGGTCCTGGACCTCTTGATGAGAAAGATGCAACAATTGGTGCTGGCTTGTATCTTGGAACTTCAACTGTTGGAAGGATCGTTGCTGTCGGATTCCTGGATAAAGTTATAGAAAACTTAGCATTTATCTGTCTACATTAAGACCCATTAATGGCTAAAACAAAGTGTTTCACATGGCATTTACAAAAGCTGAAAAAGCAATATCAATAAGCCTACTTGGTGGAATTGATGTAGTTAATGATTTGAAATCCTTGAGAGTTGCCGACTATTACAAATGGAAATAGGCCTGTACTGAAAGGCACAGCTTTGTAAACCTCATCCACTAAAATGTACCCTTTGGCTTTGGCTAATATCATAGTTTCATATGAAACAGTTGAGTTACTGGTAATACAAACAACTATTCTGCCCGCTATTTTCTTTGGATCCAATGATCCTCCACTGCAACTCCTGCATATTATTAGTTTGAACAAAACTATCGTACATCAGTACTGAATTAAAATCTATATATGGAATCAGGGTCCTCTTCTGACCTGAGATCTTCTAAGGTCTAATAAGAGGACCAATTATTTAATACTCAAGAGTATTAAATCTGAACTCTACATTTAAGTTATATTATAAAAATACGTACCTTGCTTGAGAAAAAACGCTTAAGTTAGTAGCAATATCCTTTCCAAATGCAAGGGGATAAGTCTTTGAATGGGAGAGGTTTGATAAACTAATCCCAGATCCCTATCAACATTCCAGACATTAGATGCAAATTAATTTAAATGAATTTAATAATTTGATGAATATTAAAAAATGATCTTACTTGGAAAGCTTTCCCATTTCCGAGAAGCACAGTTGATACGAAAGTCCTGTCAATGGTAGAAGCACCAACAGTAGAAATCCATGGAGCTGTATTTATAGCAGTGGAAGGAAGAGGTCCAGAGTTTCCAGCAGAAGCGATTACCATTACTCCATTTTCTTCTGCGTGAAAGGCGCCAATAGCTACAGGATCTTGTAAGTACGGGGCTTCAATCCCAAGAGAGAGAGAAAGTATGTCTACTCCATCATGAATTGCATCATCAAACGCCTTCAAAATGTTTGAAGTTGAACAATCAGTTTGATTGCAGATGTTGTAGATTGCAAGCCGAGATGATGGTGAGCCACCCCTTGCTTTGCCTTTTGCTAAGCCATAATAGTTAGCATTGCCCACATGGGCACCGGCCGCAGTCGAAGCAGTGTGAGTCCCATGCCCAATGTAATCCCTAGACGAATCAGTAGCATTCTGGTTGGTATTATCGTAGTATCTTGCACCAATCAACTTCCTACATTACAAGATCGTATAATCTAATTAATATCTCAAGTATTAATGCTTGTTTATTCGTCAATATGATTGTTGAAATAAAGAGAGCTTTGAGGAATCATATGATTGTATATTTATGTGTGTCTCAATTATACAAAGGAGACCTCTATATATAGTGGAGAAGGTCAAAGTTAATAAGGAAATACAATATATGGAAAGATTCTAACCTCGCATAATTACAGGAAAAATCAAATATTCTAGGGATATTATAAGATACTAATGTATATATACTAACAATATTCTAGGGATATTATAAGATACTAATATATACTAACAATATTCTAGGGATATTATAAGATACTAATATATACTAACATCTCCCCTCAAACTCTTGGTGGCGAAGTCAACTGGAGTTTGGAAACAAGATCACCAAGTCGACCAGGTGGATGGGATTTCATGAAAATATCAGCAAGATTATCTTCAGAAGAAACTGAATGTAATTGGGGGACACCCTGCTGAAGATGATGGCGGATGAAGTGCAATCAATCTCAATATGTTTAGTATGCTCATGAAACACATCATTATGCGCAATCTGGATGGCACTACGATTATCACAGTTAAGAGGAGAACTTATTAATTGAGGAACACCCATATCTTTCAGAAGCCAGCGTAACCACAAAAGTTCAGATGTCATATAAGTAAGAGCATGATACTCAGCCTCAGTGCTAGAACGGGCAACAACTGACTGTTTCTTACTACGCCAGGAAATCAAAGAAGTACCAAGTAAGAAACAATAACCAGTAGTGGAGCGACGATCAGTAGGATTACCAGCCCAATCTGCATCAGAATAGGCCTGTAGCTCCAGAGAGGAGTGGGATGAGAAGTGCAGACCATGAAACATAGTACCCTTGATGTAGCGTAGAATTTGAAGAACCGCAGCAAAATGGGTAGATCGAGGTTCACTCATAAACTGACTGACCATATGAACAGCATATGAAATGCCAGGCCTGGTGACAGTAAGATAAATGAGACTGCTAACTAACTGTCGATAAAGAGTTACATCTGCAAGGGGAGAACCGTCAGTGGCCAGAAGCTTAATATTATACTCAAGTGGACTCGTGGCTATCTTACTATTTGTCAACCCAGCTTTGGAAAGTAAATCAGAGGCATATTTTGTTTGAGTGAGATAATAAACATCATGATTTGAAGTAACTTCAAGGCCTAGGAAGTAGTTAAGATGTCCCAAATGCTTCATCTCAAAATTCTGACTAAGAAAAGTTTGAAGATCTCGAATACCAGCAATATCATCACTGTAATAATCATATCATCTACATAGAGAAGAAGAAGGATAGTACCTGCCCTAGTAGTGCGAAGAAAGAGTGCAGAATCATATGGGCTACAAAAAAACCCGTGTTGAGAAACCACTGACTGAAATTTCTCAAACCAAGCTCGAGGAGCCTGTTTGAGCCCATAAAGTGTACGACGACGATGACGACGACAAACTTTATTTGGAGGATGCTCATAGCTAGGTGGAGGCTGCATGTAAAATTCTTCAGTAAGATCACTATTAAGGAAGACGTTTTTAACATCCATTTGAAAAAGTTCCCAACGCCGGACAGCAGTAATTGCAAGTAAAGATCTGATAGAGGTAAGTCTAACAACAGGAGCAAAAGTTTCCTCATAGTCAATCCCATACTCTTGGGTGAACCCCTTAGCAACAAGTCGAGCCTTGTAGCGTTCAACTGATCCATCTGCTCGAGTGTTGATTTTATAAATCCATTTGCATCCCACTACAGTTTTACCATGTGGCAAGTCCACCAGATCCCAAGTATGTGTTTTGACAAGAGCATTTAATTCATCAGACATAGCTTGCTACCAAAGAGGGTCAGTACGAGCTTCACGATAATTGTGAGGTTCGTGGAGGGTGGCAAGGATAGAGAAATAGTGATAATCATGAAGATGAGTAGGAGGAACACTTATCCGACTGGAACGACGAGGTTTAGGGAGTGGAGAAGATGGAGGAATGGGTGGTGTGGCAAGTGGTCCATCAAACGCATCAACTGGATTGGGTTCAGCAGTGGAAGAACTATCTGAAGAGCTCGGAATCTCTGCAGAGGAGTCAGAAAATAGAGTAATAGACGGATCAGTGAATATGAGTGAGTGGTTAGAGGAGGAAGGGGAGAACGTGGCTATGCTAGTAAATGGTTTGTGTTCCCAAAACTCCACATGACGAGAGACTCAAAGACGTTTGGAGATAGGATCATAACAACGATAACCTTTTTGAGTTAAGCCATAACTAAGAAAACAGCATATCCGAGAACGGGATTCAAGTTTGGTCCGTTCATGAGGAGGAAGAGTAACAAAACAGGCACAACCAAAGACACGAAGTAATGAATAGTTAGGAACCATACCATAGAGAAGCTCATAAGGAGATTTGTTGTGAAGTATAGGTGAGGGTACCCGATTGATTGTGTACACAGTAGTAAGAGCAGCTTCACCCCAAAACTTTTCAGGTAAAGAAGCAGAAAGTAATAGAGCTCTTACAGTATCAAGGATATGACGATGTTTCCGTTCGACACGACTATTTTGTTGAGAGGTATAGGGACAAGAACGATGTGACAGTGAGCCTTGTTGATTCAGGAACTCAAGGAGAGTTTTGTCATTGTATTCCATGGCATTATCTGAATGAAAAACTTTAATAGTACGAGAAAATTGAGTTTGTACCATTTTGTGAAAAGTTTGGTAAACACGAACAAGCTCATATCGATGCTGTAACAAGTACAACCATGTATAACACGAATAATCATCAACAAAGATAACAAAATAATGAGATCCCCTCTCAGTAGGAGTGGGTGTAGGACCCCAAATATCAGAGTGAATCAAATCAAAATGTGCAGTCGAAAAAGAGTCACTTATATTAAAAGGTAAATGAGTTTGTTTGCCAAGTTGACATGAAACACAATCAAAAGACTCAAAACCGATAGAACCTAGGTGACCTTGGCAGGCCAAAAGATGAACACGAGGTATAGAGGCATGACCCAACCGAGAATGCCATAATTGGGGAGAGATGGCAGGAGCAACAATGGAGCAAGACAGATGGGATGGAAGCTGCAAAGAAGCGAGCTCGAACAGACGTCCAATCTTACTGCCTGTCCCAATGAGTTGACTTGTCTGTGGATCCTGCACATCAACACCAGCATTAGAAAAGGTAAGTTGAAGACCTAATTCACAAAGTTGACCAACTGAAAGAAGATTTAAGGATAACTTGGGAACAAGATAGGTGTTGTCAACAGATGAGGTAGGGGAGGAAATGGGCCCAATGTGACTAACAGACAAATGAGAACCCTCAGCAGTATATATGATAGGATTGGGTGAAAAAGTAGATTTTTGTGAAAAAAATGGTGGAATCAAAGGTCATGTGATTACAACATGCAGAATCAAAAAAACCAAGGAGATGTACCTGAGGTAACAGACAAAGCACTAGAAGACTGGGATAAAACCTGATGAATTAATGCCTCAATGTCAGTAGCAGTGAGAGTAGTGGACACTAAAGAAGGCTCAATAGCAGACTCAAGAGCAGAAGGAGCAGTTGGAGCCACGACAGCAGCTTGCAACAAGGGGGCCCGAGACTGATTTTTGTTTTGCAATTTTTGACATTCCATAACAGAGCGGCTTGGATGTTTGTAGTACTTGTAAAAGACAGTCTCTGAGGATTGAGAAGGGAAACGACCCAAGGCTGGAGAAGATCCAAAGGTAGTCTTAGGGATGGCAGCAACAACTGAATCTGAAGTTTGCATCTTCATGGTTGAATGACGATTTTCTTCGAAAATATGTTCAGTAACTGCAGCCTCAAGAGTGGGAAGAGGTGTGCCATGCAAAAGAGAGGCCCGAGTAGATTCAAAATCATCACGAAGTGCCATCATAAAATGCATAAACTTACGACGATCATGGTAGGTTGCAAACAATGCAATGTCATCAGAACATTTGAGTTGAGGATTTGCAGTAGACAACTGTTCCCAAAGATTATTAACTTGAGAATAAAAATCAGCAATGGACTGACCTGATTCCTAACGCATCTGATAAAGCTTAGTCTCAAGCTGGAACTGCAACAAAGCATCATGAGTGCAGTTGTATCGTTTAGCAAGAAAATCCCAAGCAGCTTTAGCATTACCAAGCTTGGGAAGTAGACTATTGATGGATGGAACATAAGTATTGATAAACCAAGACAATATTTTATAATGAATACTATGCCAATCTTCAAGCCGACATGCAAACTTATCAAGACTCTCACCATCTTGTTGCTTGGGGGCAAGAATATCACCAGAAACATGACGCCACAATTTTCGTCCTCTAAGAAATACTTCCATATTTTGAGCCCACATATTATAATTTGAGCCATTTTAAATGGTATCAATAGGACGAACAATGATATCAAGAGTGGGAGAGGAGTGAGACATTTTTTTTTTTTTTTTGGGTCAACGAGTCAACAAGTGGACTTGGGCTGGACTTTGAACCAAATGGGTTGATTTATAAAAGAAAGACAAATGGGCTGGAAAGGAAGGCTTACTTGGATTGGGCTTGAAGTTGACTGTAATAGGCTTGAAGTTCTTTGCTAGAGATTTGTGGCGAATGCAGAATATTCAGGAGGCGCATGGGGGCGTGTGCGGAAGCGAATCGGGAAAAACTTGACACAGAAACACCGATAAAATTCTCAAGACTCTGTTTATGATTAGATTTGATAAAAAAAGGGAGCAAAATCGGATGTAAAACCACGAAAATCCCACTGTCAGTGTAAGGAAAGCCAAGGTTGGTGTGGAAGGAAATATCAATGAAACGGCTTGCACGGACAGGAAGATCAGAGTAGTGGCTCTGATACCATGTTGAAATAAAGAGAGCTTTGAGGAATCATATGATTGTATATTTCTGTGTGTCTCAACTATACAAATGAGGCATCTATATATAGTGGAGAAGGCCAAAGTTAATAAGGAAATACAATATATGAAAAGATTCTAACCTCGCATAATTACAGGAAAAATCAAATATTCTAGGGATATTATAAGATACTAATGTATATATACTAACAATATTCTAGGGATATTATAAGATACTAATATATACTAACAATGATGTTGATTATAAGGAAGTTATATACTCTTTCTATTATTTTAGAATTAATATAATATTGACAATAAGTAATCACATCACTTGCAATACAAAGTTAATATTCCAGTTTTATATGTATAGAATTTTGCCCCTGCTTGTTTCACTTTTTTGAATCATTTTTCTATTATCTTATTTGAATTAAAAAACAGAATATGTGTTTGTTTACTTATTGGTATCATTGTTCTGAAAATTAATTCGAATCAAATAAGATTTTTTTTTTCTATTAAAAATGAAAAGAGTGGGGACTTGTTTTCTATTAAACTCAAAACACTCTCTATTTTTTAACCCCGTATATTTGTTAATTGACTAAACACCCCCCACAATAAAAGTTTAAAAATTAACTAAAACACCTCAGCTAGCAATGATCTGGCTTGAAACAGCAAGATCTATCTGGTTGTTGACGACGACCAAATTTTGCCCGTTAACAACGGCTAGGGATCTAACCGTCAACGACAGCCATATTGTCGTTGACAATGGCTTTATTTTTGGAGGGTGTTTTTGTTAATTTTTAAAGTTATATTATGAGGGTGTATTTGTTAATTTTTTAAGTTTAATTGTGGGAGGTGTTTAGTTAAATTAACAAATGTAAGGGATTAAAATAATCTAACTGTTTTTAGAAAATGTTTTAAAAAAATGTACTAAACAACTATTCAGCATGTTATCCAACTCTGATATAATTTTCAAATATTATATCAAACACATTTTCAGAATCCTACCATATTTTATTTAATCCAACTCAACTCAACTTAAAATAGTTTTTCATAAGATCATATTTCAAATAATCTTCCAAACAGGTCCATTAATTATATAAAAAGAAAATTATTTATTTATTTTGTGGAATAACAAATGTGTCTCGAACTATTTCATATCTCTATTCTATATAATTTAGTGAAAACTATTTCTTAAAATTGAGAGAATTAATTCTAAATTTAGTACAAATTAGAAATGGTTCCAAATTCAGCAACGATGGATGTATAAATAATTATATAAAAAGAAAATTAAATGTAGTAAAGAAAGAAACATAATCACCTATTACAATTGGATTTGTTGAAATCAGGTGATTCCATGCAAACACCTTTCCACCTTGAAGGAATTTTACCAAAACCTTTGTCATTGAAACTCGGAGACTCAGGCCATACTCCTGGATGTATGTACGTACTAAGGATATCACTAATATATTAAGGTTTAATTATTAATTAATAAGTTTGAGCTTCAGTTACATGATATATATAGGCATCTTTTTAATTTAAAATTATGCTATATTAATAGCACACAATAGCATTTTCTTTTTTTTTTTTGGGTTCCTCCTTAATTTAATGTGCACAGAAATATGATGTTTTATTTTATAGATTATAATCTAAATTATAAATACAAAATTTTAATGATTAAAGTACTTTCAACAACTCATAATAAAATAAGAAAGTAGATTTTTTTTTTTTTTTTTTGGGTTTTTACCTGTGTCTATAACTCCAATTATGACATCACTGGATGGCTTATGATTTTTGTGATGGGACCAAGTGCTTCTGCTTTTTTTTTTTTTTTGGCTCCTTCTGCTTCTAAGAAATCCCAAGAACGAGTTGTGTGCAGTTGAAGAAGCGAATTGGGAAAGACAGAAACAACTCCTTCATGGCCTGCTTTCACAAAACTGATACTATAAATTCCTTTCATTTGATTCTTTTTCTTTTTAAAAATTACCTATGTAATGTTTATTTATATTACATACAAAGCTTTTCTTAATGGAATTACCAGATAGTGCAAGAGCTTCTTTCTCTGCGAGCATCGCTGCGAATCCCTTGAAAGCATGCTTGTAATGGTGGATTAGAGATATTCTCTCACTCTCTTCACTGCATAGAGAGTAAAAAATAGCATCTAAATTTACACAAAATTCAAATTAATAATACAATCATGATCAAGATTGTCAAAAATTAATTAATTAACCTTGGAATAATGGTAGATAATAATTGCAAATGAGCCAACTCCGTATCTTCAACATCTCCATTTTCAGTCTTTGATGAACTTCCCATGTAAACAATATAAGGCTGCCAAAGATGACTTTCAATAAAATTCTCGACAATTTTGACGCCAAGAATTAACTTATAAAAACTATAGAGATCTTTCTTTATATGTGTAAAATACATCCAATTATATAAAGATCCAATTGATATTAATTTTTCTTCGATCTAATTAATTAATATCAAAATGAAGGGTGCTGAAAACCTACCTTGGGAGTTTGATTTGATGAAGTAGAAGCAATGACAATAAGCAAATGTAGGCAGATAAAAGGGAGGAGTTGCAGCAAAGAAGCCATGGACGACTATTATTGAAGTATTGGTTTAGCATTCGAGAGGGGGATATAATATATGTGGAAGGAAGAAGTGGATGATTGGATTGTACTCATCTTTTCAAACTTCCAACTTGTCAATGAGGAAATTTTTTGATAAAAGACAATTGGCTGCGTTTGTTTAAGTTTTCATAATAGTATTCTATAATATAATGCTATTTAATAAAAAATGATAGGATTTGAAAATGTGTTTTGGAAAATATTTTCTAAAAATATTAAGATTATTTTTAACCCCCTACATTTGTTAATTTAACTAAACAGCCCACACAATAAAAGTTTATAAATTAACAAAAAAATCCCTCATCCACCCAACTATTGTCAATAGCCGACCACCCCCGAACGGTGACCGGAACCTGCCAGAATAGCGCACGACCGGATTTGGCTGATTGTGCACCGATCTAGCCTATTCAAGCCAGATCGACCATGGATCTGGCTAGAAATGGCTAGCTCTACAACCAAAGATCTGGTTGTTGTTGATGGCCAAAATTTGGCCATCGTTAACAGTCAGATATGGACAACAGTTAGATCTTTGGCTGTAGATTTGGTCGTTTTCGGTCAGATCCATGGTAGATCTTGCTAGAAACGGCCATATCGATGCACGATCTATCAGATCCTGCTAGTTGTGCGTCATTTCGACGGTGATGGCCGGCTGTCGGCAATATTTGGTTGGGTGGGTAGGGGTGTTTTTGTAAATTTATAAATTTTATTGAGAAAATTAATTTTTAAATATTTTGAGTTAAATAGAATATGATTGAATTTTGAGTTGAATAGAAAAATAATTATTTCATTGGATTTGATAAGATAGTAGGATAGGATAGTGTTTAAAAATTTATACAAACTAGCCAAAAGTATTAATAAGGATTTCTTTTATAAGCAAACAACATATTCCCATCTAAGGTTTAGTAAAATCTCAAGCTGATACCCTTGGTTGCATTTCTTCGAGATTCCCACCCTCACAATAATATTGTTTTCTTTATTTTAACAGATTTTTAACTTTTTACTGAATCGCGGCGTACGTTAGCACTCTAAAGTGCACCGACACTATCTTTGTCTGAATAAGGGTTCATGTTAGCAAAAAGCGGCTCATGTTAGCAACATGCAAGCTGACGATTTTTAGCTTTTTTCGACTAATTTCGAAGTCCAAAATCACTTCCAAGACCACCATTGGATTCCCCACATCCTTCTCTACAAAAGTCATACCTTCACTTGCTGACCTCATTCATCGTTTTCGACCACCTTCAACAGTCACTGACAGTGTTAGTTTAAGGGTAGAATCTAGAATAAATGCAACTAAGGATATCAACTTAGGATTGTGCTAAACCTCGGGTGTGAATATGTCGTTTAATCTTCTTTTATTAAGTTTCTTTTGCAAAAAATTGAAGTTTGGATTTAAAAGAAAATATGAATGCTTGCAAGACATAAGAACTTTTAAGTACATGTATGCATGTATAATAGATTTAATTATAGTTTAAATTAATTAATAAAGGGTTAATATATACATTAACGATTAATTATGAAACAAATTTAAAAAATAAAGAAAAAAATACTAAGAAATTTTGTTTTTTTCCGCCTCTCATTCTTTATCTTTATTCCGTAGGAACTAGGAAAGATAAATTTATTAATAAAATACATTTTTCTTTTGTCGTTTATGTTTGTTTTCTTGGTAAACTACATATTCTTAGCCATCGCAAACTTAATTATTGAGTTTGGGTGGGCCTTAGTAATTGGCGGCTGGTCCATTATTGGAAACTTCATCGCTTTCTTAACCCCTGATTGTCAACACACGAGGAGGATACGAGTTCAAAAGCATTAATGATTATATTTTCATATATTTGTTTTAAAAAATATGAAAAGTTTAGTAAATAAATTAAAAAATCAAAAGCTATTGAAAATAAAAGCAAATAGTTAAGATCATTAATCATTTTCAATAATAAAATTAATAGTCTAATAGATAAGATAAATTGATTCTCTTCAACTATAATCTCCGTTCATCTTTTATTTATGTACATATTTCATGGGAAATGATTTTTGAATCCCACCCATTTTTCTAATATATGACGCTAAAATTGTAAAACAGGGATAAAATTGTAAATTAATGAATTCACTATGATTATGAAGATTCAGAAGAGCCATGATTTATCAAAGGGGGGAGAAGTTATCGAAGGAGGCTCAAACTACTATATACAAACTCAATTTCTTTTTGGTTTTTCCTAAATATTTCGTTTTTTTAACCTTTTTGAAAGAATTCTAAAATAAAAAGAAATCGAAAAGGAAAACGCGAATTAAGGTTGGGCAAATTCTTAAAGGTTTTGCTTAAGAAGTTGTTGAATAGTTGGTTGAATGGTTGTGAATATTTGAGTGTTTGATATAAATCCATTACTTTGCTTTGCTTCGTTGTCAATCACAAATATCCGAATAGATTTAGATTCACAAAGTTATTAGTATTTTGTAGATTATTCACAAAGCTATTAGTATTCGTAGTTTATGGTGTTAAAAAAGCAAAAGAAATAATTCTTTTCCTTTTTTCTAAAAAAGCGGCCAAAAAGTAAGGAAAAAAGAAAAAGGAGTAATACAAAAATATCATAATAGACAAAACCTCAACTCGATATACTTAAATAAGGACAAATAGTCTATTATGGTAAAGCCCATAATGTGCCGTTGGGCTTTCCAACCCGTAAAACGATTTGTTAGTAAGAGTTCACAGGTTTATAGACTTAACGACTTTTGCCACTCAAACCATGTCTTAATAATATTTTTTTACTTATAAACTTTTAAATTATTATTTTATTATTTCAATTTATATTTTAATAGTAAACAAAGAGTAAACTTAGTTTAGATTGTTAGGACTTTTGAAGAGGAGAGACTGATGAGTTTTTTGGTTGTGAAAGGTTAGATTTTGGTAATTGAGATTAATCGGAATTTGACTTGAAAGGGATGATAGCGCAAACACTAATTGTTCGATTGCCAACGATTAGAAGGGTCGACGGGAGTAGAGATTGAGAGGTTTTAGTGAGTAGTGATCGAGAAAGAGAATGGTGGTTGCGTGGGGTCGCAACGATATTAGAATAAAAAACAGAATATAAATTTGGATAATAAAGTGATATTTTAAAAAGCTGTAGGTGGGAAATTAACTAACCTTCACCTTTCCTTCTCAAGAGGTGTGGGATATTACAAATGTTCTTCATTTTACATATAAGTATAAATGGTGTTAAAAAATATCATTTTATAAGATCCTCTAATATTACAATATTAATAAAGGAAAACCATTAGTATAAATGTTGGAGATAATTAATATGAAGTAAAAGACGTTGAATTTCTTGGATGTATTACAAGAAATTCAATCTTTAACGAGGATATTATTTTTCCTCACTAAACTAGATAAATCCTTGTTAAAACTCTTTAGATAGAATATCAATATTATGAGATTGAAACAAACATCAATATCATCCAGACAACTGTTTCACCCATCAACATAATAGAAGCAAATATCATGTTGCAGAAAACATATATGGCAACGAAAACTTTCGTAAAACACGTCTCAGATTTTAACGCCACTAAATGACCGTTTTATTATTGTAAAAATATATTGTTCTACTTATTCAACATTCACTGCAAACACTATTCGAACATAGTTGTCTTGACCATCCCACCATGTTATTAAACCAAAGTTGTACCCACTATCAGCCTCCTTGCTGTTGAATGAAACCTTGAAAGAAACCCTTGTTACATTCTCAGCAAACTCAATCTTCTCAGGATATACGTTCACAGCTAATCCTGAAGGAGCTTGAATACTTGCAGTGTAAATGGCATTCATCGAGCCGACGTTTGTCACTGTTCTTTCGATAGTTCTGAAAGCTTTGTGGCGATCAAGCTTGCTTATGGAGATTGAAGGATAGTTTATGTTGGAGATGAGCTCGTGACTGGACTTCTTTGGGCAGTTAAAATTGGTGCTTGTCATTAATTTGATAATTTTGTTTGAGAAACCGTAATAACAAAGGAATCTGAAATAATCTTCCGTTGTTGTTTCAAATACAAATCCTGGATTAAGAGCATTAGGTGGGCTAATTTCTCCAGCCCCTATCTCGTGTGGATTTGCATAATATCCTGAGCTGTTTTTCAGTGGTTTTCCAATGTTATCATACACGGTGGCTGCAAAAATTTAAAATAAAATGTAAGTACCTCGTTATATTCTCATGTTCATAATACAGTTTTATTATGAACATGAAAATCTTATATATCTTATAATCATGTAACTAGGAAAGAACCCAAATACGGATACAAAAATAATTCAGTTGATTAACTAATATAATCAGTAAATTTTCAATCTTAAAAAAAATGTATATACATACCTGTTGTAATAAGAGCGGATTTGATCATGGTAGAAGTCCAAGTAGGGTGCAGTGATTTGATGAAAGCAGCAGCTCCAGCGACATGTGGGCAAGCCATTGATGTTCCAGACATAAAACCATAATCTGCTGGCTTCTCTCCAGTCAGATCACTCTCTTCATCCGGAACTATTGCAGCTAAAATGGCAACTCCTGGTGCGGTTACATCAGGCTGATCGATCACATGAATGTCAAAAGTTGTACATATATAGTTATTTTCTCAGGCTGGCTTGGTTTTTTTAAATGTCAGACCAAGTTTTCTCGCACTAGTTAAATTGTTGAAAAACAAAATTTTGAAGTTTTTTGGAAAGAGAAATTTGACATAAATTTTGTTGTTTTTAGAAATCTTCATATATTTGCTGGGAAGAATTGAAAATTTCCTATACATAGTTATGTCATTTTTAAGGTAAGATGTGTGCTTTTTTTCTTCTTCAAAAACTAGTTATGTGTTAATATGAAGGTTCATGGGATAAGGTATAACCTTGAGAATGTTTTCGGTGAAAGCTCCTGGACCTCTTGATGAGAAAGGTGCAACAACTGGTGCGGGCTTGTACCTTGGAACTTCAACTGTTGGGAGGATCGTTGCTGTTGGATTCCTGTGTAATATATATAGAGGTAAACTTAGCATGTATGTCTTCCTATTATAATGTGATCCTTATAGTACTGATGATACATCGTGACATTCTAATATTTTTTAAGCTTGCTTATATGGAAATCTAAAACAAAGTGATTCGCATGGGCATTAACAAACTTACTTGGTAGAATTGATGTAGTTAATGATCTGAGATCCGTCCGAGTTGCCAACTACTACAAATGGAAATAGGCCTGAATCGGAAGGCACATATTTATAATCTTCATCCACTAAAATGTACCCTTCGGCTAATCTCGTAAATAATTCCCATGGAATAGTTGAATCACTGGAAATGCAAACAACGATTTTTCCGACAGTTTTGTTTGGATCGACAGATCTTATACTGCAACTCCTGCATCATGTTACTGAAAATCAAACTACATACATAACTACTAAAATCAGTAAACATAGTAAAAAGAGAAGTGCTAGCAATGGTAGCTGCACAGCTTGTGACATGGTAATCTAATTTAAATGAAATATTTATTTAATAAAAGAAAATATATATAATATTGGTGAAGCGACAGTCACAGTCGCTAGCATTCCTCATAAAAATTATATCTCAACCGTTAGACTCATCCAATATGGCTACAACAATCAGCTACCTTGCTTGGGAAACAACGCTTAAGTTAGTAGCAATATCCTTTCCAAATGCAAGGGGATAAGTCTTCGATCTGGTGAGATTTGAAAAACTAATGGCGGATCCCTATATACAAAAATACGAAGAAGAAGGCTCATTAAAAGAAATTATTTACAAATTAATTGGAATTAATTAATGTTATGATCTAAACTTACCTGAAAAGATTTCTCATTTGCGAGAAGCACAGTGGATGCTAAATTCCTGTCAATGGTTGAAGCACCAACAGTAAAAACCCATGGAGCTGTTTTTGTAATGGTGGAAGGAAGAGGTCCAGCGTTTCCAGCAGAAGTGACTACCAAAACTCCATGTTGTTCTGCATGAAAGCCTCCAATAGCAATGGGATCATGTAAGTATGGTTGGTTGAAGCCAAGAGAGACAGAAATTATATCTACTCCATCCTGAATTGCATCATCAAATGCCTTCAAAACATTTGAAGTTAGGCAACCGAATGCATTGCAGGCGCTGTAGATAGCAAGCCGAGATGAAGGTGAGCCACCCCTTGCTTTGCCTTGAGCTAAGCCATAATAGCTAGCGTTGGCCACATGGGCACCAGCCGCAGTTGAGGCACAGTGAGTCCCGTGCCCGTCATAATCCCTTGCTGAACCAGTGTCACTCTTGTTGGCCACATAGTATCTTGCGCCAATCAACTTCCTACGTTACATCAAGCAGGGATGGATTCAGGATTTAATATGGGCAAGCTCAAATTAAATAATTTAAAATTTATAATAAAAATAAAGTTAGAAAGGATAGCAAATATTCTATTTACTCTTTATAATTGATAAAGACAATATGGAATATATTTTATTTATCAAATACTTATCTTTTTAAATTTCTCCTTAAACAAACAAATCTATATTTATTTAATAAACAATAGAAAGAATTTGGTGCACTTTTAGATGGGTAAGGCCAAATTACAAAGTAAATAATATCAAATTAGGAAAAAATAAGATTTAAGTGAAATAGAAGCAAATAATTAGAAGAAGAAAAAATCGAGTGGGGTCACCAGCCCCCACCAGCGTCTTCGTATACCTATACCATTATCTCATATTGTATATAATTAATAACAAATGTATCAAACTATCTCATATTTATAGATTCTCCATATTTGGGGTAAATATCTCTTAAAAATGAAAAAATTAATTCTAAGTTTCGTACCACCTAAAGATTCATATTCTTTAAGTGCAACCACCAAAAAAATAAGTAAATGTATTAATAGAAAGAAAAATATACAATCACCTATTACAATTGGATTTGTTGAAATCAGGAGATTCAATGCAAACACCTTTCCACCTTGAAGGGATTTCACCAAATCCTTTGTCATTGAAACTTGGAGACTCAGGCCATATTCCTGGATATATGGACTAATACAGTCAATTATATATTAAAGGCAGAGTCTAATTGGAAAAAAAAAAAGTTATGTATGGTTTTTTAAGCTTCACTTATTAATTTATGTACCAATTCAGTCGATTATTTATTAAAGGGTAGAGTCGATTTTAATTTAATTAACTTAAAAAAACTTAAAAGTATTCATATAATTCTTAAGATATGGAGTTCGATTCTCACTCTGACCCAGTAGCGGATCCAGAAATTTCTTTTAGGGTGGGCTAAAATAAAAATTTATCATATATTACTATTTTTGTCCATTAATATTTTTTTAGGGTGGATCAAAATATATAAATTTACATATTAATATTAAAAAAAAAATTTTGAGGGTGGGCCAAAAAGTGGCTGATCCGCCACTGCTCTGACCCATATTTGCAGCCGCACACCACACATATTCTATAGAAAGAAAAAAAAAAAAAGTAAAAAAATGGGACCCCTGAAAATTATTTAGGTTAAAGAGAATACCTATGACCTAGGGTAGTGGACTCGTGAAAGAGGCTAATTTCCAAATTTTGTATGTGTGTCTCTCGCTCCTATATATATATATATATATATTATATATATATATATATATATATATATATATATATATATATATATTGACTCAGGTAAACACAACAAAAACGTCAATTATATATATAATGAGAAATTTATATAAAATTAAGCACTTTCAACAACTCATCATAAAGAAAGAAAATTGAAGTTTTTGTTTGTGTTTACCTGAGTCAATAACACCAATTATGACATCAGTTGATGGTTGATGATTTCTGTAATTGGACCAAGTGCTTCTGCTTCTTTCTCCGGCTTCTGCTTCTAAGAAATCCCAAGAACGAGTTGTGTCGAATTTAAGAAGCAAATTAGGGAAGACTGATACAACTTCATCATGGCCTGTTTCACAATTAAAAATTTGATTCTTCCATTTAAAATAAAAAAAAAAAAAAAAATCTATAATGTTTGATTAAAATACAAAAAACCCTTCTTAGAGGAATTACCAGATAGTGCAAAAGCTTCTTCTTCTGTAAGCATGGCCGAGAATCCCTTGAAAGCATGTTTATAATGGTGAATTAGAGATATTCTCTCACTCTCTTCGCTGCAAAAAGAGTAGACATAGCAACTAAATTTACAAAAATCCATATATAACATTTTCAAAAGCGTCAAAAGCTAATTAACCTCGGAATAATGGAAGATAATAGCTGCAAATGAGCCAACTCTGTATCTTCAGCATCTCCATTTTCACTCTTTGATGAACTCCCCAGGTAAACAATGTAAGGCTGCCAAAGAATATTTAAAATATAATTACAATAAATTAACAAAAGAATAATAAAAAATTTAAGAATATATTTGGTTGCCAAGAAACTGATGGAACAATAATAACTAGGAAGACTTGAATTGCAACAAGTGTGCTTCTGTTTTATTAGTTTTTTTTTTTGATCTCGATGAATATACCAAAGAAAATGGTGATAAATATCTACCTTGGGAGTTTGATTTGATGATGATGAAGAAGCTATAACAGTAAGAAAATGCAGGCAGATAAAAGGCAAGAGTTGCAGCAAAGAAGCCATAATTGAAATATTAATCCAAGTAATATTTTTGCATTCCAAAGGTGGGTATATATAATATAGTATGTCGTTACAAAAAAAAGTTCCCCGTTAGGTTTTTGGTTTCTCGGTCCACCCCACAATTATGTCACTCGTAAATACACCCGAGATGTTAACAAAGTTTATAAAATCGATTAATTTGCAAGAATCTTTTTGACAAAGTCTAAAGTACATCTACAACCTTCCTCAACAAGACTAATATAGCCTTAAACTCTCTTTGTTCTCTTGTTTCATCTTAAGCAAGTGAACTTCTTTATAGTCATAACGATGAAATTAACTAATTTTATTACTATGAAGAGATTACAATTTAATAGAAAAGTAGTTATAAAAATTATTATTTTGACTTAATTATCCTTAATGCAAGTGGTATAAAAATAAAGTATACATTATATTAATAATTAATTAATGGAGCATATCAAATCCAATGAATAAACATTGATAAAAGATATAGACAGAGTTTCGTGACAAGAAACTCTAAACATGTTTGAGAACCTAAAATATTTTGGCTTCAACAAAACGATGTCCATGCTGACGAGTTATTACGTACCCACAAGTTAAAAAATGTGGTAACAACTCTAAAGCATAAATCATTGTCCTAAACAACTTTAGATGAATATTTTATTTCATCTTAAATATTTAATGTAGCATAACATATATTTTTTTCAATATACAGATAATTATTACTATGTAAAAACAAGTTCCTTAAGATGGGGCCTAAAAAAATTATAAATTATTATAATTTAGAGTTTATTCTTATTTATAATTGGCTTAAGTTGGAACTAAAATTTTTTATGACTACATAAAGATTATTCATATATAAAGTATCACTATATAGAGATTCTACTATATAAAACAATATTTGTTGATTTTTTTCTTTAATTTTTTATTTTATATAAGAAATTTGTCTTTATATAGAAGATGTAAGGGTATTTTACTCTTTACATGTTTGATTATTGTGAAGTAACAAATTTTGTAAACGGATATTAGTATTTTGGATGTTTTTGTTACTAAAAAATAACTATGGGGTTGACCTAATTGACGGAAAACCCGAGGGTAAAAAAAGTTTTAAGCATATAATGTATACGTGAAAGATATTGTACCTTTAGTTGACCATAAAGACTAATTAAGTCGATTGAATTTTCCAAGTGCATATACCCATTATTCCATCATTGTGGAAATTTTTTGATAAAAGTCAATGAAGTTATTAATTTAAGAAAGAAAATGTGAATGCTTAAAAGACATTAGACTTTGAAGTAAATATGGAGGAAAGATCAATTTAATAAATTAAAATTTATTTAGTTTTATATGAATGGATAGAATTTTCAAAAGCATAATATCGTTTTCTCGGTCCACTATATGTTCTTTGCAAACTTTAATTATTATGCTTAGGTGGCCTCTGTAAGTAGCCGCCAGGCCCATTATTGGAAGCTTTGCCACTTTCATATTCGGCAGAACTATTGATATCCAAAAGGTTTCAAAAAGACAAACAGGTACCTTTCGTTAGGAAAAAGACTAGAATGCCCTTTGAAAAATATTAGTTTATTTTTTTAATTATTTTTAGACCCCTTAAATTTATTAATTCCATCAAATACCCCCAGAAAAAAGTTTAAAAATTAACAAAAACACCCCCACCCACCCATACTTGCCAGATTCCAGCGGCCACCACCGGTAGTAGCCAGAATCTGTCACAACGGTCTATGCCACCACCGAAAATGGCTGGTAGTTCACCGATCTGGCCTTTTTCGGCCAGGTCTGACGTGAGAAGGCCAGATCTGGCTGGAAAGTGACGGCCAAAGATGTGGCCGTGGTTGTCTGTCAACGATGGCCAAGATTTGGCCGTCGTTGACAGTCAACGACGGCCACATCTTTGGCTGTCAATTTCCGACCAGATCTGGCCTTCTCACGTCATATCTGGCCTTTTCCGGCTAGATCCGTGGTGGATCTGGCCGAAAAAGGCCAGATCGGTGAACTACTAGCCATTTTCGGTGGTAGCAGCCGGAATCTGACAAGTATGGGTGAGTGGGGGTGTTTTTGTTAATTTTTAAACTTTTTTCTAGGGGTATTTGATGGAATTAATAAACTTAAGGGGTCTAAAAATAATTAAAAAATAGACTAATATTTTTCAAAGGACATTCTAGTATTTTTCCTAATGAAAGGTATCTGTTTATCTTTTTGAAACCTTTTAGATACCAATCTGTGGTTTTTCCAAACCTTGGGTAGGTGTAAGTCGTTTCCCCTTCATATTCCATGATTCCACCATATGTTTGGCTAGCAAAATTTGGGAGGACCAGTCCCCACCCTCTCTATCCTATAAGATTCAGGCACTCTTATGAGATTCAAGCACTCTTTATACCCTATAACAAAACATAAGACAACTACATAATGCAAGTCAGGGGCAATAGACCCTCATGTAGTGAAAGACAAAATATATGACGTTACATGCAAAATGGAACTATGTTGTGTGGGCCCAACCTCGATTAGGAAAGTCACTACTCTGCACGATCCCTATGGTGACTGGGAGGGGGAAAAATTATAAAAGGGTGAACAAAAAAGCTCGATGAGCGGATAAGTTCATAAAATAATTTTTAAAAACATATAAATATAAGTATTTTTAAAATTAACCATTTTAATTTACAGGATATAAATATTATTATTAATGATTTCTTAATTTTGAAAATCTCCTATGTAATAATGAAAACTCTCACCACCTCTGTTTTAAAAATCGGACCAGACCGGTTGGACCGGGAACCGGCAACTTCTCCGGTCCGGTTTAGGTCTCAGGGGGGTTTTTAAAATATTTTAAAATTATGAGGGTTACTTTGAATTTTATAGGGGTATTTTGGAGATATATCAAAAGTTTAGGGATTAATTGGTAATTTTATTGGGGTATTTTTGAAATAAATAAAAATTTTAGGGACCAATTAAACTTTTTAGAGGAATTTTTGTAATATATTGAAATTTAAGAGGTTAATATGTAATTTTTTAAAAATAAAATATTACTGACATCATCGGTCCAACCGACTGGATCGGTTGACCCGTGACTCGGACAATAAAACGGTTTGTCCTCCAATCCGGGTTTTAAAACAATGTTCACCACAACTAGTACCTATGAAAAAATATAAATTTGTCATACCTGTTGAGTGTTCTACACACAGACCCAATGAGGGAAAAATTATTATGCCCAGCAAGCTCTAACATTACGCGGACAAAACAATTAAATCAATCAGACCTAGCAGGAAGCCAATCGCTCAGGCAGATTTTTCATTAATTGTTTCTTGTCAATCTCGTCAATCCATATGTTTCATAATCATGGTGAACTATAAATTATTAATTTTAAATTTTTATCCTTACCTAAACAAAAACTTGTCTCGGAATAATATAATGAAATAGATGGGATTAAAAAAATCCTTTCCCAAATGGAAATATCAAAAATATCTTTTTAGAATCCAATGTGATCATATACAGGTTTATTGTAATTAGGCCAATAATAAATTTAATTATAGTTTAAATTAATTAATCAATACATTAAGGATATGAAACAAATTCAAAAGATAAAAAAAATACAAATGGTATTCTCTAGTTTTCCACCTCTTATTCTTTATCTTCAAATGTGTGGGGAAGAGAAACTTATCGATTAATAAATCACATTAATTGTTTTGTTTTTTTTTTCTCTGTATGATGTGAAAAGGTGTTTTGTTTGTTCTTTTATATGATGTGAAAAGGCCCAACGTGAGTGAATTTTCAAAAGCTGAACATCGTTTTTAATGAGTTTTGTTTTCTTGGTAAACTGTTGACATGCGAATATATAAATATTGATATTATTCTCTTTCCTTTAGTGTAGAGATGACATCATTATTGTAATATATTATATTCTTATATAGTTATCATATTTTTATTTAAATGTGATGTGTATTCCAATACAATACACAACAACTCAATACAAATAATTTAATTTAATTAAATACAATTATGTCCTCTCAAAGATACCTCCCAGCCATACTCCAACTATCTTCAATTGTCTCTCTTGCCCTCTCAATTTTATCATGATATTAAAGCATATCTCTTGGGCATACTCTGGCTCTATTCAATTGTCTTTCTTGTCCTCTCAATTCTAACATGGTGTCCAGAGCTTCTCTGTTTAGGATAGTGAGTAGCTATTTATATGGATATATGCATATTTAGGAAAATTTAATTTGTCAACAAGATGATAAATGTCTAAGGAGGCTGAGTTTTAAGTGGGAAAATTTGTGACTCCTCCAATGTTTCCTAGAAATTTTTCTGGTGCATATTAAATCATTGTCCAACATCTTCCTCGGTGACTCCTGTTGTTCCTTCCTTGGAGATAGTCCTTCAAGGATGGTCCTCCCGTCTCACTTGATCTCCCATTTGGGTAGTTGACTACGTTTATCCAACCACTTTGACTCCATCTTCAAGTACTACTTATCCCACATCTAATGGCAGACAACATTAGCATCTATAACGCAAGCTTAAAGGTAATGAATTATGCAAACTACAAGCTTGAGGGGGAGTGTTGACATGAAAATATGGAATAAGAATATGTGACATTATCCTCATTCCTATTTTATTTTAGATATTATTCTCTTTCCTTTATTACAGAAATTACATCATTATTGTTATATTTTATATCCTTATGGGGGCGTTTGGATCATATAATATTTTATTATAGGGGGATATTATATTAATGAAAAGAAATATCACCTTGAAGATTATTGGGAATGTTTAGGCTTCGTTTGACTCACATTTGGGAATACTACTATTAGTATTCCCAATAAAGTTAAACAATAAATTTGCAAAAACTCACAATATTATTTAACTTTTTTTAAACCTCCTAAATTTGTTAATTTAATTAAATACCCCTAAATATTTTTTTAGAAATTACAAAAAAAACCTCAACAACCCATATTTACCAGATTCCGGCCACCGCCGCCGAAAAATGGCCGAAATCTGGTATAATAGCGCACTATCGGCTGAATCTGGCCGGTAGTGTGCCGATCTAACCTTTTCTGGCCATATCCACGATAGATCTGGCTGGAAAAGGCCAGATCTAAAGCCAAAGATCTGGCCGTTGATGGTCAGATCTTTGGTCGTAGTCAGTCGTCAACAATGGTCAACACATGGTCGTCGTTGACCATCAACGACGGCCGTATCTTTGGCTATCGTTGATGAGCAAATACGACCAGATTTGGCCGTCAATGGCCAGATCTAGCCGTAGATCTGGCATTCTGGCCGGAAAAGGCCATATCGGCACAAGACCGGTAAGATCCAGCCGATCATGCGTCGATACGACTAATCCGGCTACCCTTTGGTGGTGGTGGCCAGCTATCCATATTTAATGGGTGGGTTGGGGGTGTTTTTGTTAGCTTTTAGTGTTTTATTATAGGGGTTTTTAGTAAATAAACAAACATAGGGGGGTGTTTAGTGAATAAACAAATATAGAGGGTATTTTTATTATTTTCAAATCCTACATCGTAATACCTGCCCAATTCAACTTTTTTTAACTTTTTTCCAAAAACTTTTCTAAAAAGTGTAAAAAAGTGAACCAAACAGAGCCTTAGAAAATCTGTTTGGTTGGTTCGAATGAATTGGTGAATAATATGTTTGGTTGGGAGGATAAATGGGTGTGTATGTTATATAGATTACTAAATTGCCCTCTTTTTTAAATATTAATATAATAGTATTTGTTATTATTATTTTTTAAATAATTCTTTTAACCCCTTACTTTTTCGATTTAGCAAAAACACCCTAACAACCAAAAATGTTTTAAACTTAACAAAAACACCCCTGCTCATCCCAAGCCACTGCCAGCATCCAGCCACCACCATCGGTGGCCGCCGACAATGCCATAGATCTGGCCGTTTCACGGTTAGATCTCGCTGTTTTCAGATCTATGGCGGGAAAAGGCCTCACCAGCGCACAACTGGCCATATACGGCCAGTCATACGCCATTATGGTGACTTTTGGCAACCTCCGACAGTGGTTGACAACGGTTGGCGGTGGTGGTCAGTTCTAGGTACAATGACATTTCTGTAAATATGACAATAACGAGGGTAATGTAGTCCAAAAAATTTAAAAAGTGAGGACAAATGGGTTTGCATGAGTGAATTGGGTGTTTTGTAAATATTAACAAATATAAGGCTAATTTCCACTATTTAGGGGCAACATGGGACACAAAATTGGATTACTTGGGGTAAGTTTTAATAACAACACAATCCCCCCCGTAAAAATATTCTCGTCAACTTACCCCCCAAATGGCACTGTTTCTCATAAAAGGTTCTGGGAATAATTTTTTACAAATCAACCAAACATCATCATCTACTCAATTTAAAAAATATTACCCCAGTTATCTAATACTACCCCCATCTAAACGGGCCCTATATAGTTATCACACTTTTGTATAAATAAGTTGTGTGTTCACATACAATACACAACAACTCAATATAAACTATTGAACCCTCATGTATTTTGATGTGCCAAAACTAACTAAAATATTGATTGGTATCTAACAAAACTGCAAAGGTATGACTAAGTCATAACCCAAACAAAAATGCAGATCTCTTCTTAATGCATGTTCACGATTCTACCAAGTTTTTGCTAAAGGTGGTCAAGCTGTTCCTAACCGAACGACCAAATTGAACTCCTGTTCCAAGCATATCTGAAGACTTAAGCAAAAGGCTAAAACACACATCTAGAGAAAGTTTGACCAAAATGAACAATCGTCTGTCTAGCCCATTCCATAATGAACACGCTCCATTCATTGTTCACGCTTCTGGAATCTTGACACAAGTTTGTGATTAGACCTAGTGAATTAACATTTTCATAGATCAATATTATTAACATTTCATTGATTTAATCTTAAATTTATTTACTTCAATACTTCATCTCCATGATCGAATAATAAATTCACCGCTTTTGTGAAATCAGACTCCATTCCTTTAAGTTATTTTATTCCATAATTAAAGTATACAATAATATATTTAAGATAATAATCACAAATTTTGATAATTTGATACATGACTTAAAATCTTAAATCATGAGATTCTAATTTTATACAAAGTCTATTAGAGATTAAAAAAAAAAAAAGTTTTTGATAAATTTACTTTAGACGGTCTGGGTTGCACGGGGCGAATTGAGGACGACACGAGGTGGGGCAAACTATATCCCCATCCCTGCCCCCGTTCCCCGATTTTTTTTCTCTCCTTCCCTACCTTGTTACCTGAAAATTTTGGAGAATCCCCGCCCCAATCGAGATGGGGCAGGGCGAGTCAAACGCCCATCCCTACCTAGCCCTCTCTAAGTTCAACCTTTGAATAGAGATGCCGTGCATTATGTCTCCCTCTTTTGGGGTGCTTTTCTTTTCCTTTCTAATAAAGCTCCCTCCAGCGACGAACCCACTTATATAGTTATATATGATTGGAGCTTACTGACCCTACTCAAGAAAACTTTTTCTTTTTCTTTTTAAGCTTAGTTTTATTTTTGTTTTGATTAGAGAGTATGTGTATAAATATTTTTTATTTGACCCTCCTCATATTTCTTTTCTCACATTTTATATTATAAATAATATTATATATACAAACTCTTTTAATATAAATTGATGTAACATAAAATAAATAGATGAATTTGTATACAAAATAAACTTAATAAATATTAATTAATTTAGATGAATGATGTGACAATAAAAGAGTTATGACACATCAGTTTGTATACTAAAATTTTTTTGGGTAAAAAGTAATTTAAAGAATGAAAGAATTAGTCCCAAAGAGCTTACTCCTATAATGTCAAGATCCTTGGATAGGGTCAAGCAATCAAGCAAGCAAAACCAAAAGAAAAGGCACGGATTACAAGGGTTTGTATATGCTTATATTATTTTATTTTGAATTTGGACCCCCCTTCAAATAAATTCCTAGGTCCATCTAGGGGTGAAAACCGAGCTGAGCCACTCATGAGCGGCTTGAGCTCGGCTCGACATTAGTCGAGTCAAGTTTGAGTTTGAGTAGCTCGAATAATCCCACAAGTCGAGTTCAATCACTGTACAAAAAACTCAAAAGGTTTGACTAAAATTCGATTAACTGAGCTTAAATTCAAACTCGAATTCGAATTTCAAGTACCGAGTTTGAGTTTGAACTCGATTTATTAGACTCAACCAGGCTCGAACTCGAACTCGGTGCTGTAAAAATTGAGTCGAGTTTAAGTACCTAGATACTCGACTCGACTCAACTATATTTCACCCTAGGTCTATCACTGGCTCTCTCTTGTTTTTCAAGGTTTTGAAAAAAAAAAAAAAAAAAAAAAGAACTCACAAATATCATAGTAGGACCTTCAAATTTTTTAAGGGAATAGGAATCCAATTTTCAAAGTTGTTCTCTCTTTTTCTTTTTTATTTTATTTTTGAAAAGGAAAAAAGAAAAGAAGCTTGATTCTATTGATCTTAAATCTAAAATTTATATCAGCAGGTCAGTAACAAACCAACCTTTACATGATTATATTATGGCAGTTTAGAATAAATATTTTACAGTTTGGGATGCCATGACCAAGTAAGCACAATATCTATAATCATAGTCTTCTTTTGTTATTACATCTCTGTAATAGCCCAATTAATATTAAGATATAAAACAACCCTGTAGACCTCGATCAATAGGATTGGCGGGGTAGGCAAAATTTCCCATATTTAAGACATAATTGTGATAATTAACAGAACGATAATAAAATGAAGAATCTGTTTGCTTGCCAAGAAACTGATAGAAAATTCTACCTTTGAAGTTTGAGTTGAAGAAGTAGAACCTATAACAATAAGTAAATGCAGGAAGATAAAAGGGGAGAGCTTGGGCAAGGAAACCATGATTGAACAATAATATTGAAGTATGTTTGATATGTAGTTGACTATATAAAGACCAATTAACTTGAATGGATTTTGTAATATCAATTGCGAAAACTGATTATAAAAGAGTTGCAAAGATTGATACATAAAACAGAGTACACAGGCACATAATATAGCAATGAACCAGAAACCCGTTCAGCTAAGAGCTCGTTGTACACAAACTATTACTCCAAACGGGAAGACCAGTGTGATGAACAAGATTGATTTGGCAATGCAATGAGTGAACTTTTGTAACGAAGCGACAAATTCAATATTGATTTTGAAGACTCAGGAAGGAGAAAGTCAAAGAAGTTTAAGTTTTTTAATGAAATTGACATGTCTCAAGTTATGAATGACTAATGGTAGAAGTTGTATTATAGATTTTCTAATCGTAAAACTCTCATCAATGATAAAATTAATGAATGAGATTAGTGCATAAAACATCAATGGCTACACTGACAACATTCAGAAAACACGTCTCAAATTTTCATGGCATTAAAATCACTGTTATTCTCCATACAAATTCATCAACTTCATTATTCAACATTCACTGCATACACCATCCGAGCAGAACTGCGTCGACATCCCACATGTTATTGAACCAAAATTGTACCCGCTGCTAGCCTCCTTGCCGTTGAATGATACCTTTAAAGAAGCCCTCTTTACACCCACACCAAAACTAATCTTCCTCGATATACATTCACCACCAATCCTGAGGGCCGGACACTTGCAGTGTACGTGGCATTCGTCAAGCCGACGTTTGTCACTGTTCTTCTGACGTTCTAATAGCTTTGTTCCTACCAAGCTTGTTTATGGAGATCGAAGGATAGTTTTATGTTGGAGATGAGCTTGTCAATGAATTTTTTGAGCATTAAAGTTGGAATTTGCCATTGATCTGATAATTTTGTTAGAGTAACCATAGTAACAAAGGAATCTAAGGTATCTTTTGTTGTTGTTTCGAATACTAATCCTGGACTAAAGCTTTAAGTGGGCTAATTTCTCCAACTCCCATTTCGTGTGGATTTGCATAGTAGCCCGAGCTCTTTTCAATGGTTTCCCAATGTTATCATAATATCTTGCTGCATAATAAAGGACAACATATAAGTACCTCTATGCTATCCACAAAACCTTCAAAAGAAGAAATCGATTTAGGTAGTAACTAAAAAAAAATCTCTAAATTATTTTAAAACAGTTTTTGGGACTATAATTAAAGTCAAAACCAAAACAAGTCAGTTTTTTCTGTTTCTCTCTTTTTTTTTTTTTTTTTTTTTTTTTTTTTATATCTCTTTTGGCCGGATATACTGAAAATTTGGATTTTTTTTCGTTGTAATTTAAACCATACAACTACAATTTTAGTATTATTTTTTAATTAAAAAGGAAGAAGCTAAAATGACAAGTATTAGTTTCATTCATCTTAAAGTGATGTTGTGGTGACTCAAAAACTTTAAAATTATTTGTCTTCAAGTTCACTATATCTGGATATATAAATCATGTATTTATTTTTGGGTTTCCTGAAGCTCCTGAGCCTGGTTTAGTTTAAAATTACTATTTCTAATATACTGTACTATATATATCTCCCACCAGTTATTTTCTTCGAGTCTTTATAATATGAACAGTTAAATTAAATAGTGTACCTGTGGTCATAAGAGCTGATTTGATCATGGAAGAAGTCCAGTCAGGGCGCAGTGATTTAATGAATGCAGCAGCTCCAGTGACGTGTGGGCAAGCCATGGATGTTCCAGATCTTAAACCATAATTTGCTGGCTTCTTACCCTTCGGAGCAGTCCCTACTTTCGGAACAATTGCAGCTAAAATTGCAACTCCTGGTGCTGCTACATCAGGCTGCCAAATTAATCAATGGCAAAAATGTAAATCTTATAGTGCAAACTCTTGTATTAGCTAGCCAGTGCACATATCGACATAATCTATATAACCTTGAGAATGTTTTCTGTGAAGGCTCCTGGACCTCTTGATGAGAAATATGCAATAACTGGCGCTGGCTTGTACCTTGGAACATCAACTGTTGAGAGAATCGTCGCTGTTGGATTCCTGTGTAAAAGCAATGGAAAATTAAATAGGTATCTCCACCACGGGAAACTAACTATGCTCCCCAACACCGGGAACCGGTGTCAGAGTTTAATGTGCACCAACACGCAACTGCATCATCGTACTATTTCCTTAGTTACCCCAACACAAATTACATCGGGGTATGGAGGCGTTCACTGACGCTACCTACTTGCGTTGGGGAAGGCCTTCGAATTCTGCTGCCCATTAATTGAGCCACCGCATCATTCCAGCATCGGCGTATTTGTGAATTACCGACGCCAAAATGTGTTGGAAAAGGCTTGTTACCGAAAATTATTTCTGAAACAGCCATGACAATACAGAAATTGTATTTTTCGGTGCCAGATCTATGTCAGCGCAGGCCTTAATTCCAATATTACTCTTTACAAAGAGTTTCGTGGACTTAAAAGGCAAAAATAAATAAATAAGAAGCTTACTTGGTAGAATTGATGTATTTAATGATTTGATATCCGTCGGAGTTGCCAACTTGTGCATATGGGAATGTGCCTGAATCAAAAGGCACAGCTTTATCATCCTCATTTACAAAAATTAGCCCTTTGGCTTTAGCATCTTCCGCCACTAATTTCTTAATCCTCCTTGGAATAGTTGGATCATTGTCAAGGCAAACAATGATCTTGCCTTCTACTTTCTTTGCATCTAATGATCCTGGACGGCAATCCCTGCATTAATTATATTGCGAACTTCAATTATTAAACATCAAATGATCTGCACTACAACCATCAATATAAACACTCTATATCATCAGTAATGCTATAAATACAAAATTAGGGTATCCACACATTATCAACCATATGACTTGGGATACAAAATTGAGATTTCATATTAGTTAGTGGCTACAAAATTTACCTTGCTTCAGATTCAGGGGTAAAGCTAGCAGCAATATCCTTTCCAAATGCAAGGGGATAAGTCTTGGAGTGGGAGAGATTTGATAAACTAATGGCAGACCCCTGTGTGGAACAAGAATTAAGACAAGATTTTCTTGATAATTTTAAAAATTAAAACAAATTTTCAAACTGATAAAAATTATCTTACTTGAATAATTTTCCCACTCCCAAGAACAATAGAAGATTCAAAATCCCTGTCAATGCTAGAAGCTGAAACAGTGAACACCCATGGAGCCGTGTTGACAACCGTTGAAGAGTCAGGTCCATCATTTCCAGCTGAACAAACAACCATAATTCCATTTTGCTCAGCATGAAAAGCTCCAATGGCTATGGGGTCACTTAAGTAATCAGACTGAAACAGTGAGCTCATTCCAATGGAGATTGAAATGATGTCAACTCCATCCTCAACCGCATCATCAATTGCCTTCAAAAGGGTTGCTCCTGAGCACCCTGATTCTGAGCAGGCTTGGTAGCTTGCAATCCTGGAAGACGGTGAGCCTCCGCGCATGGTGCCTTGTGCCAAGCCGAAGTAGCTTGCGTTGGCAACGCGGGCGCCGGCTGCGGTGGAGGCGGTGTGTGTTCCATGGCCGAGAAAGTCCCTCGGAGAACCAGCAGTCTTGTGGGTGGATGGTGTTTTGTAGTATCTTGCGCCAATTAACTTCCTGTTGAAGTAATTAGAAGATTAAGAATTTGGATTAATTTGTTTTTAAAATTCCAAGTAAATAAAGAATCAGGTTTTGGGGTTAAATACCTATTACAATTGGATTTCTTGAAGTCAGGTGATTCCATGCAAACACCTTTCCATCTTGGAGGGATTTCACCCAGTCCTTGATCCTTGAAACTCTCAGATTCAGGCCATATCCCTGGACCAAAATCAAAATCAATAAAATGTCAAACAATTTTCTTTTCAATGTTTAAGAAAATCTGTTTTATTAAGTTAATAAATAAATCCAGAAGTTCATTGTAATTAAATTTGCGAGTCTTAAGTGCAAGTGAGGAAAGGTCTCTATATGTCAGTAACCATTAACAAGATAACAAATCGTGTTATGGTTTAAAATGTATATATATATATATTAATTCTTTATAAAATAAACTTAAACATTTCCTAAACTAATGAAATTTCTTTAGAAATCTATCTAAAATTTATCCGAAATCATCACATGAAAAAAGTTATTGACAGTTTCAAATATTAATAATTTATTATCCTATTAAAAAAGAAGGGAAAAAGTTAAAAAGGAATGATTATCTTAATATAGTGTAAAATACAGATTTTATTTTCCACAAGATATAAGAAAACAGTATAAATTTTATTTATGTATAATTTAAATATATATGTTTTAGAGCACAAATATTTACAGAATCAGATTTAAAAAAAAAAAAAAAGTCTAAATAACATGGGATCATGTGCACATGGGATTTATCTACTTTTGGTCTCGGGTGTGTTTATTTTTGTCATGTGGCTTTCTAATATAATTGGTAGAACCGTTAAGTTAGCTGGCGTGTTCATTTGGACTTGGGATCCACAAATTAAATAAACAAATATTCTACTTTTCTTTTCTATTTCATTTTACTTTTTTCTTGAAGACGGTTCTTAATGCTTTATAGATTTTTAATAAATAAAAAATATATTACTTTTATAGATTTTTTAATAACTCTTATCTGTTTTATTTAGTCATTAATGCATCTCTTCTCAAGTTATACAAAAAAACATAATATTTTTAAATAAATGAATGGTTTACTCTTAAGCTACAAAATAAAAATATAATAAAGACATTAGACATAGATTTCAATCAGACACATAAATTGAAATAAATATGGATATATATATATATATATATTATGTTATGAATAAAACTTTATAAAGAGAAAGAATATTGAAATAAGTAAGTTGTACCTGTGTCAATAACACCAATTATGACATCAGAAGAGTGTCTGTGATATCTGTAGTTGGCCCAGGTGCTTACGCTTGGCTGAGCTGATGCTTCCTCTAAGAAATCCCAAGAACGTGTTGTATGAAGTTGAAGAACCCTATCAGGGAACACCGACACTATCTCTTCACGCCCTGCACCTTTCACAATTTTATCTCATTACCATCTTCAATAATATATACTATTCTGGATTATATATAAATGTCACACCAGTATTTTTTATGGATGCATGTGTATGTGATACAGTATATTGGAGGAATATATAAATGAAGTGATTCTCTTTACGAGATAGTTTAATTTATTTGTTTGTTTATTTTATGCTTGATACCTTGACAAGTATGATCAATTATGGTGTTTATTTATTTATTGTCTCAATTTACTTTATATATATATAATGTCATTTCCAGCTCTCCTAGACAAATTAATTAATATTATATTGATAAATAATTTCTTTTTCTCTATTGTTCAGATAAGAAGAGAGAATTAGTTAATTAATTACCCGATAATAGAGAAGCTTCTTTCTCAGTGAGCATTGCAGAGAAGCCCTTGAAAGAATGCTTGTAATGGTGGATTAAGGATATTCTGTCACTCTCTTCACTGCAAAAATTAATAATTAAACCCATTAAAAAAGTAATTAATTTAATTTAATTAAAGCAAATTAAAAATTGATTAATAATATGATAATGGTCATGATCAGAAAAGCACTTAACCCTGGAATAATGGAAGATAATAGTTGTAAATGAGCCAACTCTGCAACTTCGACATCTCCATTTTCATTATTTGATGAACTTCCCATGTAAACTACATAAGGCTGCCAACACACAACAATAAAATGATTAAAATTATCTGTTTGCTTGCCAAGAAAATGGTGGAAATTTCTAATAATTCTAAGTTAATGTATAATTTACTTAAAAATGTACCTTGGCAGTTTGATTTGACGATGAAGAAGTGACAGTGAGGCAATGGAGAAAGAGAAAAGAGAGGAGTTTGAGGAAGGTGGAAGCCATGGAAGAAGGATTAAGGAAAGAGTTTTGCATGTGAAAGCAATGTGGGGATATGTGAAGAAGTTCGCTTAATCAGCCAACTATTTAAAGAGACAAAGTTGGAAGAGTGAGACTTTTCACTAAGGATCATTGATTGATTGATTATTCTAATAGATAAATAAATCTTCACCATCTTCAATGTATAATATTATTAGTGATCATGTTCTCACAAGTCTTTTCACCATGTAATCTACAAGTTTTGTATACTTTGAGGTCTGAAATAAAGGTATATGATAAGGAGTATTTTTGTTAATAAGAACAATATATTAAAATTTATGTTAATTTTGATTTGATCCTTTATATACATATATATATATATAATGACAGTAACACTCTTATTCTAAACTTAAGATTCAAAACTTTTTAGATTTTAGAGTTGACAAAATGGATGATGTGAGGATGGGGTTTCATTATTTCGTATCATTTCTTTATACAAGTGTGATATATATATTCTTAAATGTGGACGTTTTCGTATTAAAAATTCAAAAGAATTTGTGTTTTCTTGTATTCACCACATCAGGAATGTTCGTCCCAAGTTAAAAACAAAAAAAATCAAAACGGCGTCTACCCAAGAGAAATACGAAATTAAGCTTAAGAGAATAATATCATATTATGCAAGAGTTGATTGTTGTACTCTCTATTAGAAATATAATTTATAAGACCGTCTTCTTAGAACGTTAAGCGAACCCCTAAAAACATTATGATTATATATAATAAACTAAATGTTATTGTTCCTAATCGTTGTTTAACTTTGCTTGTTACTGATTATATTATGTGTATGAAATAGCAACAATATTTTATGTAAAGACTTGATGATAATAGGGTCTCTGTTGGCTTTTGCGTTGGTCGTTTGATGCTTTGTCGGTTTCGCAAAAGCAAAAAGTGAACATAGCCCAAATAATTTATTAATTATATTACTAATATTATTGACTTTAGTTTAATTAATTACTCTTTATATTCTTCTTTAGATAAGATATATAATTCAACTTTCATTCAAAGGTGGGAAATTTGGAATTGACATGGCTAACTTCTGCATTTTTACTCAAAGATGATCCAATTCAACAGCCTTAATCCTGTTCTAATATTGCTTTTCACAAGTTCCAAGAAAGAGCCTTACCGAAAGACCTTAATCTAGCCTATAGGTAACCCTTTTGCAACCCAACTCTCAATGAAAACACCAATGTTAAAGTTTAATCCCAAGAGAGAGTCCAATCCAAAAGACATAGGTGGGAAAACCCTTAAGCTTAAGTACCACACTTGGTGAGTGTGAGATCCCGATATGGGATCCTAACAATTACTCTCTATTCTTTCAATTATTGATCCAAAATTGTACCCATTATTAGCCTCCTTGTTGTTGAATGAAACCCTTGTTACATTCTCAGCAAATTCAATCCTATCTAGATATACAAGTAATGCTACATTTACACCACTCTTTTACACAATTTTCATTATATCATGACGTGATATATGTTATAACCACACAAATTCTATTATAATAT
This sequence comes from Pistacia vera, assembly GCF_008641045.1. NCBI lineage: Eukaryota > Viridiplantae > Streptophyta > Magnoliopsida > Sapindales > Anacardiaceae > Pistacia > Pistacia vera. The sequence continues at coordinate 780,666 of NW_022195586.1, read as the reverse complement.
TAAAAATTCAAAATAATTAAAAATTTGTGTGGTTGTAACATATGCTACATCATAATGTAATGAAAATAGTGTAAAAAAGTAGTGTAAATATAGCATTATTCTTGGATATACATTCACCTCTAACCCTGAGGAAGTTTGCACATTGGCAATGTACGTGGCATTCATGAACCCGACGTTTGTCACTGTTCTTTCGATGACCCATGTAACATAACTACTAATATGATACATCGGACACGCCACGCTTCCATTGTTCAACTCCAGTTTAAGACACTAATTTAAAAATATTAAAAGTTAAACTTACAATTCTCAGAAGGGATACAATTAAGAAGGAATCATAGTCACTCTAAGTTCTTGTAACATACAAGATATTAAGAAAGATACAATTCGTACGCTTTATGTTCTTCTTAATTTAATTCCTTCGTCTTGGAAAACCTTAAAACAAAAATTATGTAATATAGGTTTTAAAACCATGCTTGATGATAATAGGGTCTCGGTTGGCTTTTGTGTTGGTCGTTTGATACTTTTATGCTTTGTCGGTTTCACAAAAGCTAAAAGTGAACGTAGCCCAAATAATTTATTAATTTTATTACTAATACTATTGACTTTAGGTTAATTAATTACTCTTATATTCTTCTTTAGACAAGATATATAATTAAACTTGTCATTTTTACTCAAAGATGATCCAATTCAACAGCCTTAATCCTGTTCTAATATTGCTTTTCACAAGTTCAAATTTATTTGTTTATTTTAGATAGAATAAAGATTTATTTATAGTTTGTCTCTCTGATAAATGGTTTATTATTGTCATTTAATACAAAAAAAAAAAAAAAACAACAGTTGTTATGCTGAAGATCCAGGGCTAGCGTAAGCATGCGTGTGCAAGAATTAATCAGAACTCAGAAAGGTTTTTCAATGCCAAGATGCAGCCACATCCCTAAAGGATCAGAGGAGTAAGACCATTGTCAATAAGACAAGTGAACGCTAAACTTATGAGTGGCTGAGAATTATCCAGCTAAAGCTATACACTACAGGCAACCCGAGAGCAGATTAAGAATTATATTACGCCTGCCCGGACGCATTGAATTTGACAATTATAACTTTTGTACAAATTGAATTTTTTAATATTGTTTGTAAAGAGATGTTTCTAAAGCCCAAATCTATCAAATAATTATGTTAGATTTGACTAAGGTAAAAAAATCAATCCATATATTCTTTCTTCTTTTCTATCTTTCTTTTTTATTTTTTAATTTCGGTGGGATTATATATATATATATATTCTCTTAATGGTATTGATTCTTTTTAATAAGTAAAGAAGTATCTGTCAAGGCAAAATCTTCATTAGGGAATTATTGATTATATTATAAAATATAAAAGTAAATAAATAAAAAGAGAAAAGAAACATAAAGCGGAGTTCAATCATTGACTTAAGTTGCAAGTAATTATCTATCTTTATAAAAAAAAAGGAGTAAGGGAAGAAATAGTCATGTGCAAATTTCTTTTCTTTATTCTCACCTCTTTGTTTCTATATTATATAAATCTTTGTTTTTGGTCTTCTCTAGCTTTATTTTTCTTCACCACGTGGGATGAGAGTATTAGGCGTGAAACAATTTCAAGAGTAATGCTACAGTTATTGAAGGTTGCATACCGAATTTGTGTATTGAATGACGTAACAAAATCCTGACCGTTGATTCATTATTAGTTAATATTAATCAACGATCAAAATTTTGTCACATCATTCGGTGCACATATTTGGTGCACAACCTTCAGTAACTCTATCATTTTCCCAATTTCAATGTCAATCTCTTTTCTACATCTTTTACTCTTTAAATAAATAAACCGAACTAACTGATTCATTAATATCTTCATACTCATCTCTTTTATGGACTAACTATTTAATATCACCATGCATTAGGTAACTATGATATAATTAAACTTGAACTAAAAATAATGTTGGCAAAAATACATAACTTTTAATTTAATTTTTAATGAGAGATAGGCCCATTGATTTGTATTTAATCAAATTCCTCACCTTTATCAGCATAATCCCATAAAGCAATTCATCATATATATATATCCAAATTTCAAATCCCAAAATCACCAAAAAAAAAAAAAAAAAAAAGAGGTTCTATAAACTCTCGAGTTCCATATACTTCTATTGATTTCAACAACACATTTCATACATAAACTAACCATGTTCATCACAAAAAATCATAAAGATGTTGCAGTCTTCAATTCATAAAAGATTGTACTGAAGACTAAAAACTGATCGATTCCCCCTTTAATTCTTTATCCATAATTCACTTGAGCTCTCATCGCATTCCCCAAGTTCTTGTAAGATATAATTATTCCATAAATGGCCTAAAAAAGGGCTAAACAGTTTCCTGCTAAAAGTAACACCCAGATTCACCAGCTATTTAACACAGCCTTATTTATTTTATTTCAAACATAACAATACATCATTCTTTCATTTTAGTCCATTACACAGAACTCCATACTGAAATATGTAAGGTGCGCCCACTGTATAATATCATCCGAAAGATCACCATGACATGGGTTATTCACATCAAAACAAAGAATTACACACCATTACCTGAAAGAAGAATACTAGCACTTGAGCCAATATAAGCCATTGATCCACAGCTAAAAACTTTTAAGTACTCTTCAAAATTTAAATTCACAAGGCAAGATGCTATTCATAGCCCAAATCACCAGCATCATTTTTGCAGAGGACTGCCTAATATCTTCGCTCGACTCATGAAAGCTCTTTTCATTCTCTGGAGACTGCCTTGGCTAAATTGAGCTTATTAGTATGTACAGTAGGGCCTATTTTATTTCACTTATAAATTTTGCAATTCTGAAGACGCCTCAGGTGGTTGACCCAGGTTGTTTTTCTCCGAGTTGGCCGTTGACAAATTCCAGCACTGAAAGACGCTGCATGAACAAATAAAGTGTCAGATTGAAAAATCCAAACTAGTAATAAAATAAGGTCAGGAATAGTTAGCTAACCCGTTTCTCGAGAGCAGCTTCTTCAGGTTTCAATGTCAAAGATTCCAGCAATTGGATGGCTTCCTGAAATCCATCAATTGCCACATTCTCATCACCAAGACTCCTATCGACGTCTGCAACTTTTGCAAGGGAAACAGCCACATCCAAAGTCTGTAATTAGACAAAATAACCAGTCAAAAAAATGTTAACTCAGAAAGTAAATTCATTGCTTTATGGTCCTAACTAAAATCTTCAAGCATTCTATAAAATATCCAACATTGCGAAGCAGGTGAATCAATGAAATAGTGAAAAATATGCATATACACAAAACAATGAGACTTTCTATTGAAGAGAAATAAGGGGATGCATGATTTCAACATTCTCCCGCTAGGTCAAGAGAGGCAATGATACAAGTTCTGAACTAAAGAGATATAGCATGAAACAAATAACAAACACTACCACTTGAAAAAGTTTATCCAGAAAGAAAATTTACTTTTTTCCCACCAACCTTACACTTTCTTAGCATTCTTTTTATTAGATTTTATTCAATGTCTTTTTTTTCTTTTTATAACAAGAAAAGAATTTTTTAATGACAATAGAGGAAAAGTACAAAGTAATGAAAGAGGGTCAGCACTCCAGCCTATCAAGAAAATGGTTAACTCAGTCCTAAAGAAAACTTAACCTATCTCTAGAAATAGAATTTCCATAATTCTTTCAAAAAGAAATTAACCAAAGCATACAATAAAGCAATGTACATTAGTCTCCACAAAAGTATTTCAAACTTTCCTTATTTAATTTTCTTTTCACAAGGTTTATTACTTCTTTCACTCCAAACATCACAATAGTGCTTTCACTGATCTTCATAAAAATTTTGGTGCTTGAAGCAAATTATCAACCTTATTTGATTATCACCTTTATAACTTTCAGAAGTAGGTTTCTCTAAACTCCAAATATATGATACTAACATATATATATCACTCAAATGAAAAAAGAATATGATAAATAGTACAATGAGAAATGGATGTTGCAGAAGTTAGATGACCTGGGATTGAACATTTGATTGATGTTTGATGGCATCACGACGAACATCCAAAGAACGAGAATAGTAAGATCTTGCAGCTTGCAGATCTCCATCATAATACTTCAGATCTCCAATTTTGTTAAGTGAAACAGAAAGTGTATGTGTAATCTGTAAAGTAAAAATTCAAAAAACTGAGAAGGATGACAACACTAAACTATAAAGGAAATGCCAATATGAAGTAGCAGACAATGTGATGCTATAACCTCCATATCATCCATAGGCAATTTCATGAGGAAGTCAACACTCTCTTGGAAATAAGCAACTGCAGAAGCAGCATCTCCCATCGCTCGACTGCATCAAAAAATGAGGGTTTAGATTTTGCTTAAAAAAACACACAAAGTAAAAATCTCATGTTTTGAATGATATCTTGAAGGCTGTAAGAATATTCAAAGAGGAAAAAAACAATAAATGGATATTAAGAACTTAGAGATTCCAATCTCAGTTGAACATGATACTAAAAGTTCACTTATTTCTTCATCAACAATAAACAGACATTAATAACTTAAGAGATTCTAATTTCTCAGTAGAATATGACGCTAAAGACTCATTTATTCATCACATTTGAACGCTTTGCAACAAGTTCTCATCAGGGCATCTTAGCAAAACTCTCCTCTCTTTGTTTTTCCACTATTATGTTTTTCATAAGGTTCACTACTTAATTATTTTCCTTGGAACTTCTTTGCCATCAGAAGAAGATTCAGTGTCCAAAAGTGTAATAGGCTGGCTAGGGATTCAGGGATTCATATCTTAAAGAGTTTCTGGACAATAAGCAGGTATCTAAGGCTGATAATTATTGGTCATTGCAGTTAAAACATGATGAGGATCTACTGGCATTCAAAGTTTAAAAGGGTGTAAATAGAAAAGATTGGTACAAAATCGAGGCAGAAAAGAGGCCAATTGATAAACTGTTGAAGGCTGTTAATGTTTGCTGCAAGCACTAACTGGAAGCTGACTTTTTCAAGATCCTGTGTGATTGATGGACATAGATGATTTGCATTTCAAGATTCATTATGTGGAGTTAGGTCTCACTGCAGTTTAAAATACTCAAAGTAATAAAGGAAAATAAATCTCACAAAAGTCTTCTTGGAGTATCACCTTAAACAGCCATAATCATGCCACGAAAGAGAACAAAGATTCTGGAAAAAACTTCTTTTTAGCTATCCTTAAATTTCTCATACCAAATTCGCTGAAAGTGATCTTATCTGCTACCATTTATAATCCTTCATTACTGGAAACTCCTACATGATAATGATCTTTGAGAATCATACAAACCAAAACTAGCAAATGTTCTCTCTTTTGTTTTCCCTCTCTGAGTCGCTGCCCAAGGGGTTAGTAATGGCATTTTTTATTTAATTTTAATAGCTTATATTCTTTGGCCATAAAGTCATCCCTGAGCTTATTTCCCCATGAATCAATTTGATAGCCAGGATAAGCACCAATTAAACACTGCAACTATTTTCTATGGAAAAGCATGATGAAAAAATAAAGTACTACAATAAAAACAGAAAGAGAGAGAGAGGACATACCAGCAGTCACCAAGCATGCCAAGAACCGCTCCAAGCTGTGAACACAACTCTGATGTATTTCCCATTTTTTCTATCTGACCTCTGATATCTTCTGCACAGAGACTAAGTCTTGATTTTGCACTTTCTACATTCTGGGCGCGAAATGCCTGCAAATGGAAAACAAACAGCTAAGCAGATGCAACCAGAAGAAAAATAAGTCACAACTATTGGATCATTTCCAGGTAGGTTGAAGAATTTATAATTATTTAGGTAGATGAACAAAAAATTTAAAAAAGGCATTGCCATAAAAGCTTTCTGTGTATTAATAAGACATCTTCTGTAAGAAGGATTTTAGAAAGGGAAGAAGAATCAGTTAGTCAGGTGGGAGATAGAATACTAATATAATCATTAACTAAAGTAGCATACATCACATACTCAACATAGCAAGTTCAATTTACATATCCTTAGAAACAAGATCTTTAACATAGTAATGGTACCGCAACCACCCATACTCACCCTCATGGCATGAGAAACCAAGAAAGCACCTCTCTCCATGGAGACATCCTCATATATCACATTTTTATTTTCACTCACTACTTCTTCCTCTTTGTCGGAAGTAACATGAGACCTCTTGATTCTAGCATGACCTTCAATGAAGCGATCAACAACTTTCTGAAGTTCCGTGTCAGGTTCAATCTTCTCAATATCAGCCCCACATAATGGGCAGTCCTTAAAGCGTGATATGCATACTCTGATTTCAATTTAACAAAAGTTCATTAAATTACATTCAATAACCAAATGTAATAAAACAAGATTTCAGGATAAACAAGATGCTCCACTTTGTACTTACTTGCAAAATATATGAGAACAAGGCACACATTTGCTAGTATCAAAGAGAAGCGCTTGGCAAATCATGCAACTAAGTGGACCTATCTTAAACGTTTCAGAATCATATCCAAAAGGACACCTTGGAGAAATGGTGGCAGGGTTAGTATTCGATTCGTTCTTTGCCTTGTTAACCTCATTTTCTGCCTGATATTTCTCCGAATTCTCACCAGGTTTCTTTGAGGAGTTATCATCACCACGAAATGCTTTTGCAAACGGACACTCTGCCGGCGGTTTATTCGAATTATCACCCCCTTTTCTTGAAGAAGCATCATCAGGGCGTGACGCTTTCACAAACGGACAAACTGGCGTCATCTTGATCAAAACCCTAAATCACAAACACAATCGAAAAATTAAAACTAACTTCTAAAAAATCCTCATTCAATTGAGGCCAATACTACAATACCACATTGCCATTTCGGTAACCTCACCAGCCCATCAACCAACTTCAAGATTCCAACCCAATAGTAATTAATAAATTAAGTATTCAATTAATATCCTGGTAAAGTTACCGTTTAGGTAATGTAGCCAAACCCTTTAATCGATAACAATTTTCACAAATCTCCCAGATAGGTTTTAAGGAAAGACATATCCAGAAGCTAATAGAACAATATTAAGCTTGAATCCATATATTAATTTAGCGCAAAAAAGAACCTTCGTTCAACTCGGATAAATGTTAAATTTTGGGTGGGGCAAAAGGCGAGTGAGAATAAGAATACAAGGAAAGAGTAAAGAATTAAAGAAAAATTAATGGCGATAAGCAATTTAATCAGAGGTACCTGTAATGGAAACCCTGGTTGAAAACGACGTCGTGTAAATTCCTCTTGTTGTTCGGCAGGCGAAAAATAATGTACAGAGGAAATGATCGTCTTGGAGATATGAATGATAATTGATAACAACACCACCTACCAGTTCCATTATTTATCGTGATATTTTCAAAAGAATCCCTCAACTCTTAAAAATACATTTCAACCCCTATGAGTTGTAACATAATTTTTTTTTTTTTTTTAAGTTAATAAATTTAAAGTTTAATTCAAAAGAATTCAAAAGATTTACAACCAATAAATTGAGATAATTAAACAAATATGAGTTGTGATAATTGATAGGAGATTGAATCAATTATTTATGGTTTTTTTTTTTTTAAAGAGACCCTTACATGTTAAAATTTTCAATTGCAGCCCACATGAGTTGTATCGGTAAAGGGATATTTTTCTTTTTCTTTTTTCTTTTTTTAACTTTTCTCAGAAATTACAAATTTAAATTCCTGAGTCATTTTTTTGTATAAATCTAAAAGACTAATTAACATAAAATAAAATGGTGATATAAAAGAGATAATTAAATAAATGTGATATGTGAAACCTTATTTTTTTTTTAAATTTGGATAAATAATAAAAGAATAAAATTTTGAAAAAAATTATACAAATATTTTTAAGTTAAGCATCTTCATATTCTTCCCACGTGTTTGACTTAATGAATTTATCGCAAAAGTCAAGATAATTAACTGACAATTTATTAAATTGAAAGAGGTTTATGTTGCTTTTACCAAATTTTTTGTTTTTCAGTTATTATTCGTTATTATTTGCTATAATTAAATGAAAATTCGACAAAAATAGTACAAATATTAAATTTGTACGCTATCTGTTTCATTAACCTCCATTTTTTTAATCTATTTTAGTTTCAAAAAGTTAATTATTAAATAAATTTACTAAAATAACAGTAAAAAAATATAAAAAGTGAAGAATCATAATTATAATAACCCAACATATATGATAACATTTTTATTTCCTTAATCATATAAAAAAATAATATAATTTGATGTAATTTTATTTAAAAATGGATACAAAAATTAACAAATTATACCGAATTTAAAAATATAAAAAAAAAATTCAATTAATAAAGATTAACATCCTTTAACAACATCAATTTTGATGATTATGAAATTCGTCAAAATTTTCTTATTGTGAATACTATCTAAGTTTAGCCATGTAAATTCGTGGGACAGTTTCGGATTTTTAAACCATCCGATGTAGAAGATCACGAAATATTCTTAATTATTATGAATACTGTTGAATGATTTAATTTTTAAATTTTCACAAAAAATACAGCGATAATTTTCATATATTTTTCCACAATGATCGAAACAAACTTAATCTAAAAATATAAAAATAAAAATAAAATAATGTTAAGAAGAATTATTACTGGGCATAGACTCACATAAATAGCTGAAATGGCCATTTAAACATTTCATAAAGAGTTACAGCAATAAAATATTATCGAGTTCTCAAGTTTTATAATATCATGTTAAGTAATCACTGAACCCAAAAGCTTGAAATGACAGATAAAAGTTTGATAATCATAAATTACACACCGTGATATCAAACCTCGCAAAAGAGTTGAGTTTGTTTCTACTTTTTCAAGGCTGTGCTTGAGAATTGAATAGATTTATCTGTCTACCCGCGGCGTTGAGTAAGAAAAGGTTTGAAGGACAATATTACTGCAACCGCCATAACCACATTTAGCATGAAGAAAATCGCTTGGTCACCTGCACAAAATTTCAGCTGCTAAGCCCTTGGACTTCATGAATGATTAACTTAGTTTAAAGCAACAAGTAATGTGATACAATGCTGGTTTATTCACCAATTTCTGTATGTATTTCAAGAGATGTCGATGTATTAATTTATATATCATCTACTCGTATGGCAACGTAAAACCAATGACACATCAGTTGAGATCTGAATATATATAACGTGTGTGTTCGGTTTATTTTCTAACTTTTCATCATTCTACCTCTGTATCCTAATAAATGCTAATGCTGATAAGAAATTCCCGACAATTTTTTGAACATGTTTTAGTCTGTTAGCAAGGGTTACGTAAATGTCATTTTGCTGGTGAAGTTAATATGATACAGTTATCACTGTGAAATAGAAATGTAACAAACTAAATCTATGTTATGCGGTGAAGAAGCTATTAAGGAAACCCAAATCCAGAAAACTCTTCTAGGAATAGGGTTTCAACCACCGACGATTTATGACAGAAAATCTCAGCGTTTCTCTGGTTTTTGGTTTAGGTTAGAAGGTACGATACCCCCACAACAATCTAAGGCATTCTGAATCTAAAACCCACCAAGAGGTGCAGAAACTCCTCTCAGAATGTAACACACAAACCAATCCTCCTTGAGAAATTCAATTTGAATCATACCTGGGAGGAAGAAAGCATCTCGGCGTTTTTGTGCCCAAGACAATCTGCAATGACCCAAATTATGAATTTAATGAGCAAATGATAGCATTTTATCATATGTTACATTTATTTGTAAGAATTAAATAAATTTTCTAAATACAATTTTTTGATATTATTTCACAAAGGTTTGGCAGATCAGCCAAAAAAATCTTATTTTTGGAGCTACCATGTATATTTATCAGGCCTTTAAGTGGGGAGGACTACTTATTCTCATGTTCGTTGTTGTGACAATTATTAATAGAAATGATATCTAAGAGATTATACAAAGATACTAAACAGGGAATTTCAAACTAACTTGTATGAATTGGAGTGCCTTTTTAGTATTTATGAATTCTTATAGAGATGCCGGGACAGATGCTCTTTTATGTTGAATGATTATATTACAAGACTAATCTTATCATGTTGTAGCTTGGCATCAGAAGTTGACACCAAATGCAATCCTTTTATTAGTTCTAACAGCACTACAAGTGAAAACTTTGCAATGAAATCAAGAGGACGCTTACAGAGCACCTCCTCCTGCTGGACCAGCAGCTTTGAAAAGTGACATTGTTGTTATAGCAATTCCATTCGCAGCTCCTCTTTGATGTTGCTCCTGTTGTGATTCAGCAAATCAACTTGAGAACTATTATAGAAGAAGATTCATAACGCGTCAAACTAAAATGAAAACACGAAAGCATTGAATAATACTAAATAAATCAAAAAGAGAAATTACCACTGCTCGGTTTTGCAGAAGATTTAATCCAGTTACCATAGCCATCTAGTTATACAGAACAAAATACTAGTAAACATAATCCTGAGAAAGAAGATATTAAGGCAATAAACTTGAACATATGGCATACAATGAAAAGCATTATTAAGAGATTGGATCACCCTAATTTTTCATTCCAGACTGATGAGCACCCGACCTGCAAATCCACAACAAAACCAACAATCTATCCACAAAACAGCTAATACGCACACTCAAATGAGAAAATACCCTGTTGTATTAACAATCACACAGCACATTACATCCAGAAAAGACTCACCCAGTAGCAATTTCCTATCGATATTCAGATAAGGGTGAGCGGTTCCGGGTACCCTGCACTTTCCGGAGAAACCGGAACCGCACAGTGCAGGTTCTCAAAAAAAGGAACCGGAACCGGAACCACACAGTGTAGGTTTATCAATTCAAGGAACCGGAACCTAAAATGCAAGTTCCGGTTGCTTTCCCGGGTACCTTATAAAAAATCAATTACCCCCATATTAGTTTAAAAAATGACAAAAATACTTTAAAAGTTTACAAATACACCCCTAACAAATTTTGATTATTCATTCATTTGTGTTCAATGTAACTTATAATAACCTGTAATCTCTAGGCAACACTTAAATTCAATCAATTCATCACAATTCACATAAAATTCGTCAATCAAAACCAAAACACAAACAATTATTCATCACAATTCACATCAAATAACTTCACCAAAATCATTCAAACATTACATTATAATTATTAAATTATAATGTAATGTTATAATTAATTAAGTGATCATATTATAATGTAATGTTATAAATACTTATAATTATTTAAGTAGTTATTTAACAATAATGTAATGTTATAATCAATTAAATTTCTAATAATTTAATTAATTACTTATGTTTAATGTTTATAATATAATGTCATAATTAATTAAGTAATGCTTTCATTGTGTAGTTTTTAATTAATTAGTGATCTACTACAATGTAATTGTAATGTTTTATATTAAGTATATACTATTTAACTATAATGATATTATAATTAATTAAATTGTTAATCATTTAATTGTATTGTAATATTGTTTATAATAAAATGTTATAATAATTAAGTAATCATACTATAAATTTATAAGTAAAGTTATAATTAATAATTCTAATCATTTAATTAAGTATTGTGTAAATTAGTAAATTACTAATATTTATAATATACGTCATAATTAATATAATCATTAATATTTTAATTATTTAATATTATATTAATTATATGATCATACATAATAGTATAATGTAATGTTAATATGTTATATGAATTAAGTAATCATACTATAAATCTAGAATTTAATATTTAATTAATTAAATTTCTAATCATTTAATTAATATACTAAGGTTTATAATGAATGTTATATTGATTAAGTAATCATATTATAAATATATGGTAATGTTATAATTAATTAATTTTTAATCGTTTAATTAAGTAATGAATAATATAGTAATTACTAATGTTTATAATATAATGTTATAAATTCTAACTAATTATGTAATCATTTAACTATGTAATGCTATAATTAAGTAAATGATCATATATAATGTAATATAATGATGTTATAATTTATTGAGTAATTATTTAATTATAATAAATGCTAATTAATGTTTATAATGTAATGTTTATAAGGTATTTTATATCAATTAAATTTCTAATCTAATTAAGTATTGTGCTAATATTTATGTAGTAAATTAGTAATTACTAATGTTTATAATATAAATTATAATTCATAATCAATTACGTAATTATTAATTATGTATGTATAATAATTATGTGATCATACGATTGTAATGTTATGTATTAAGTATCATATTATAAATCTTTAATTAATATTATAATTAATTAAGTGATCATAATATAATGTAATGTAATAATGTTATAATTTAATTAAGTAATTTTTAACTATAATGTAATATTTAATTAATTAAATTTCTAATCATTTAATTAAGTAATCATTTTATAATGTATGTTTAATTAATGTTTATAATATAATTCATAATCAATTAATAATCATCTAATTATGTAATGTTATAATTAATTATGTAATCAACTAATCACATTATAATAAATATTGAAATGTTACAATGAATTAAGTAATCATACTATAAATCTTTAATATAATATTATATTAATTTGTTTATAATAGAATATTATAATTAAAGTATCATTAATTATAATGTAATGTTAAAATTAATTACGTAATCATACTATATTTATAATGTAATGCTGTAATTAATTAAATTTCTATAATTTAATTAAGTATTATGCTAAATTACTAATGTTATATAGTAAATTAGTAATTACTAATATTTATATATAATGCATAATCAATTAAGTAATCATTTAATTATGTAATGCACTAATGCAGTAATGTTATAATTAATTTTAATATATTATAATGTAATGTTATAGTGAATTAAGTAATCATACTATAAATCTTTAATGTAATATTATAATTAATTAATTTTTTACTCATTTAATTAAGTTTGTACTAATATTTATATGAAATTTTATAATTGATTAGTATTATACTATAAATCTATAATATATGCTATAATTAATTAATTCTAATTATTAATTAAGTAATATACTAAATATTATAACTTATAAGTCAATTAATTAAGTACTAATTAATTAATGTAATGCTATATAATTATACTATAAATCAATTAAGTAATGTTATAAATTATAATTAATTAATAATCATTTAACTATAATGTAATGTATAAACTTATAATTGATTAGTATGATAGTAATTAAATTTATTAATATTTATCATCTATCATGTATAATTAATTAATTGCTACTTTTACTATAAATATACTTAGAACTTGATAATTGAAGTAAATAACTAAATATATTATTATTCAATCAAATATACTATTTTATTCAAAAATAGTTCTTTTAATAACATTAATAATTTAAAACACTTTTAATTGGACCATAATTCCAATTATTCACTTAATTAATGAAAATTTTAATATTAATATATTAAAGTTTTTAATATGGTATAATTTATATGTAATAAGTATAATTATATTAGTATATTTATTTAATTAGGTTATTCTAAAAATTTAATTTTTTCTATTTTAAATTTTTTTATATGTAAAATAATAGAAACTCCCCATTATTCACATTTCACAAATATTTCATTGCAGTCCAGATTCCAAAACAGGTTTCAAAACAGGTTCCAAAATAGGTTTCAAATAGGTTCCAAAACAGGTTCCAAAATCGGTTCTAAACTGGGTATCCGTTACAGGTTCCAAACAGGGTACCCTTTTTAGGTTCTTTTTTCCAGGTTTCGGTTCCTCCACACACAAGAACCGGAACTGAAACTGCACAGTGTCGGTTCCAAAAAATTGAAACCGGAACCTACCCTCACAGTGTCGGTTTCGGGTAGGTTCCGGTTCTGGTTCTGGTTCTACCCCCAGGTTCTGGTTCTACCTGCTACCCGTGCTCACCCCAAATTTCAGATAGTAATTACACAGAGAAAATAACAAAATATACTAAGAAAATGGTAAACATAAGACTGACTGCGAGGATCAGCCACCTCCACATTTACTGACTTCGAGGGTCAGTAGCCTCCCTTCCAAAATGACTTTATATTTCTTAATCCTCTCTCTTTTGTTCCTGCCCTTTTTATTCTCTCCTGACACCTTTTGATTTCTAACAGAATTCTCTTCTCTCTTACTCCTACCAAGCCACCTGTCCCCTCATAACAAACTCTAACCTCCTGCCTAACCAATATTCCCTTGCTTCTCACCACTCTTCTTCCTACGGTAGACCATTCCCCTTGGTTGCTCATCATTACCCTCCCCAAGAAGAGCCACCTTGTCCTCAAGGTGGAAAGAAGGAAATTGACAGCGGATAGTTTCAAAGTCTTCCCAAGTGTTTTCAAATAGGGGAAAGCCTTTCCATTGAATGAGCACTTCCCACTGTCCATTAATGAGTTTCCTCTTCTTGAGTACTGCTTCCGGTTCAAGCTGTAATATGAGATCTTCGTTGAGAGCTGTCGGTAGGGGTTGACTATTGGGAATTGGAAAAATTGCTTTTTTCAATTTTGAAACATGAAAAACATCATGAATACGAGCTGAGGGTGGGAGTGCCAGTCGGTATGCAACTGCCCCAATTCTGTCCGTGATGACAAATGGACCATAAAACCGTGGGCTAAGTTTCTCATTAAGTCAACGAGCGAGAGATCGCAATCTGTATGGCTGCAACTTTAAATAAACAGAGTCCCCAACCTCAAACGTAACTTCCCGGCGATGTTGATCAGCATAAGACTTCACGTGGTGTTGAGCCTTGAGGAGATGCTCTTTTAGCTCATCTAAAACACTGTTGCGTGGCTAAAGTTACTGGTCTACTTCTTCGACTGAAGAGGTTTGGTCCAAATAAAACAAAATTGCGGTTGGATCACGGCCATAGAGGGCCTTAAAAGGACACATTCCTGTGGAGCGTTTATAAGTAGTGTTGAACCAAAATTCTGCCCATGGAATCCATTTGGGCCATAACTGCGGCTGTCCACTGACAAAGCATCGGAGATAAGTCTCTAGGCAACGGTTTACTACCTCTATCTGACCATCTGTCTATGGATGGTATGCGGAACTTATGTGTAAGTGGGTGCCCGATTGTTTAAATAATTCGCTCCAAAAGTTGCTCATGAAAATCCTATCTCGATCGGAAACAATGGTACGGGGAAACCCATGCAAGCGAACCACTTCTTTGATAAACAGATCCGCTACCACTTTGACTGTGTACGGATGCTTGAGAGGTAAAAAATGGCTATATTTAGTTAGACGATCCACAACTACCAAAATTGTATCGACCCTTTTGGCTTTGGGGAGGCCCATGATGAACTCCATAGAAATGTCTTCCTACACTTGGTGAGGTATGGGTAATGGCTGAAGTAAACCTGCTGGACTCATGGCGTCATATTTATTCTGTTGGCACACAGGACAAGCAGCCACAAATTCTTTGATGTCGTGTTTCTACCCTCCCAAAATACCACATTTGGAGACGCTTATACGTCTAAAAGAACCCCGAATGGCCCCCAATGGGCGATGTATGAAATTCCTGTAAAATTTTATGGGTGTGAGGCCTGAATTTAGGTAGCACCAACCTGTTATAGTACAGCAGATGGCAGCCCACCAATCTGAAGGGATAATGACTGTTAGGGTTGATTAGGAGCTGTTGCATGATCCCACATAATTTGTCATCACTCTGAATAGCATCTTCCAAACTGTCCAGTCCAGAAAAACAGCCCACTGAGATAGCATAAAGGTCTACCACGTCTGGCATCCTAGAAAGAGCATTTGCTGCCTTGTTTTGTGGTCTTGGTTTATACTGAATTATGAAGTCCAAACGTAGCAACTTGATAACCCATTTTTACTGATTCTAGCTCAATAATTTCTGATCAGTTAGAAAATGAAGACTGCGCTGATTCATATGAATAACAAAACGTCTGCCCAACAAATAATGGCGCCACTTTTGCACCGCCAGAACTATAGCCATTAATTCCCTTTCATAGACTGACTTCAGCTTTGAATTTAGGGACAAACCTTTGCTGAGAAAAGCAATCGGTCGTGCTTCTTACATTAACATCGCACCCAAACCACTTCCGGAAGCATCGATTTCTATGATAAACTCTTGAGTGAAGTTAGGCATCCGGAGAACTGGAACACTAGTCATGATCTGTTTTAGTTCGTTAAAAGCCTTTTGAGCCGTTGCATTCCACACAAACGAGTCATTCTTTAACAAGGCAGTGAGTGGAAGGGCGATTTTTCCGTAATCGCGAACAAATCGGTGATAGTATCCTGTCAGCCCGAGGAACCCTCTCAGGGCCTTGATATCTCTCGGTGCTGGCCATTTGGTAATACTCTCAATCTTTGAAGGGTCAACGGACACCCCTTCAGCTGAAACCACATGTCCCAAATATTCCAATTGTGACTGCCCAAAGTGACACTGTTTTTTATTGACCACCAACTGATTGTCTAAGAGCACCTGCAAGGTAATGCGTAGATGCTTTGCGTGCTCGCCCATCTCCTTACTATATATTAGTATATCGTCAAAGAAAACCAACAAAAATTTCTTGAGATAAGGCCTGAAAATGTCATTCATGACTGCTTGGAAGGTAGCCGGTGCATTGGTGAGGCCGAAGGGCATTATCATAAACTCATAGTGCCCTTCGTGCGTCCGAAATGCCGTTTTAAGGGTGTCCTCTAGTTTAACTTGGATTTGGTGATAGCCCGATTTCAAATCAAGCTTAGAAAATACTGTCGCCCCATCTAACTCATCAAATAATTTGTCGATGGCTGGAATCGGAAACTTATCCGGAACCGTCACTTTGTTAACTGCCATATAATCAACACAGAATCTCCACCCCTCATCTTTTTTCTTCACCAACAAAACTGGACTTGAGAATGGACTGATGCTGGGCTTTATTATTCTTGAAGCCAGTATTTCCTTGACGATGCGCTCTATTTCGTTTTTCTGGTAGTAAGGATACCTATAAGGTCGGAGATTTGGTGGTTGAGTCCCTCGCACTAATTGAATGGCATGGTCTCTGGTTCTGGTGGGTGGTAATCCAAGAAGTGGATCAAAAACTCTACTAAATTTCTGCAATACTTCCAACAACCGATCATCCACATCCCCATTATTATCACTCTGTTTCTGAATTTGTCCAAACTCTATCAAACACCCATGTCCCTCACTCTGCAATGCCTTGATCATAGCCTTGAGTGAAACCATGGTTTTGCTGAGAGATGGGTCCCCTTACAAACACACAATCTGGTCTCCTAGTTTAAACCTCATGGTTTGCTTTCTCCAGTTCGTGGTCGTCTCACCCAAAGTTTCCAGCCATGCAATCCCCAAAACAACATCAGCACTACTCATATCAAATGGAAAGAAATTTTGGATAATCGTCACCCCTTGCAGCTCTAGACAAACATCTCTACATTCTCCCTCACATCTGACACTATACCCATCACCAACTCGGACCCCAAAGGACTGAGTTCCCACCACAGAGATATCCAAACACGCCACCACCTGTGAACTAATAAAATGGTGGGAAGCCCCACTATCAATCAACACAATCAGCTCCTTACCATAGATTCTGTCCTTGAGCTTCATGGTCTTTGGACCATGAATTCCCACGACGGAGCTAAGGGAAAGCTCAACCTGTTCCTGTTGTGGCTCCATTCCAGATTCGATGGACTCCCCTCCACCAATTGGGTCTGGATCATCCTCCTCTTCATCAATTAAGATAATCTGAAACTGCTTTTCCCCACATTTGTAACCAAATGAAAACTTACCATCACATCTGAAGCAAAGACCTTTCTCCTTTTTCTTCTGGATTTCCGCATCTGTCATTCGACTGAATGGAAACTCGCGTTGTTGGAAGTTTGATCTTTCGAAGGGTCGAAAGGATGAAGGTGGTTGGTCTCGACTAGAGTAGTTGGCCGACGAGCCATGGATTGATGATTCTGGCGATCGTCGAAGGAAATGGGAAATTCTGTGTTATTTGGGAATTTTGGGTTTGGGTAAGTTTCGGGTCGGGTCAAGTTTCTGGATCCATAGGAAGACCCAGGCCCATTAGCACGTGAATGTCTAATTGTCCCCACTTGGGCTTCTTCAATCACGTTATTTCTTTCTTCAATGCGTTGGGCCAGATCAATAATTTGAGTTAAGGAAGTGGGCTGGGCTAAACGGATTTTAGCCCTCACTTCCACTTTCAGCCCATTGATAAAGGTTGCTTGTAAAATCTCCTCATTCTCCCCGACCAGAAGAGCAGCAACGGCTTCAAACTGACGTCGAAACTCCATTACTGACCCAGTTTGCTTCATGGCCATTAACGACTCATATGGATTGAGTTCTTGGGACCCACTAAACCTTTGAAAGAGTGCCAGCTTAACCAGTTGATGGCTTCACCCTCCATACAGACAGTTGTCGCTGTTAATTTCCCTTCCTCAGTTATTCCATTGAGGTGAAAATAGCGCTCAACTCTAAAGATCCATCCATAAGGATCTACGCTGGAAAATATCGCATCTCCAATTTTCTCCCACTCATTTCACTGCGACTTTGGTTACTAGTGCCAGACCGACTTGCCCCATTTGGATTTTCTTCTTGGTGAGATTGGACATTTTTAGATGAACACATCTCGGTTCTACCAGCTTCTTCTTCATCCTTTCTTCACACTCAAGATTGTAATTCAACTAGACACTCTTGAATAGTACCCATCTCCACTCTCAACTTCGTAACCTCTCTTTCCACATTGTCCAGTCTAGAGTCCATTCTCGTCAATACCATAACCCAGAACACAAGGCTCTGATACCAATTGATGAGCACCCGACCTGCAAATCCACAACAAAACCAACAATCTATCCACAACACAGCTAATATGCACACTCAAATGAGCAAATACCTTGTTGATTTACCAATCACACAGCACATTACATCCAGAAAAGACTCACCCAGTAGCAATGTCCTATCGATACTCAGATAGCAATTACACAGAGAAAATAACAAAATATACTAAGAAAATGGTAAACATAAGGACTGACTTCAAGGATCAGTCACCTCCACATTTATTGACTTCGAGGGTCAGCAGCCTCCCTTCCAAAATGACTTTATATTTCTTAATCCTCTCTCTTTCGTTCCTGTCCTTTTTATTCTCTCCTAACACCTTTTGATTTCTAACAGAATTCTCTTCTCTCCTACTCCTACCAAGCCACCTGTCCCCTCATAACAACCTCTAACCTCCTGCCTAACCAATATTCCCCTGCTTCTCACCACTCTTCTTCCTACGGTAGACCATTCCCCTTGGTTGCTCATCACAGACAAACAGATGCTAGTTGTCATGTTCAAGTGCAATCATTATATTAACATGTATAAAGTAGAATATCAGCATAAACGTCCATAAAAATGCAATTTTATTCTTTTTTCCAGAAGAAAAAGAGCAGTTTGGAAGCTTTTATAATGACTGCAGTAAAAGCTTTGAATTAGAGAACAAAGGTTCTCTAAGATCCATTCGAAGAACACTGATGCATGGATATGTTATAACATATATTTTTTCTTCTCATTAAGATCTACGCTTACCGGATTAGAAGTAGACAACTGTCTGATTCTAAACTCATTAGGTTTATCCAAAACAAAGATTAAAAACTTCTTTAATGCACCAATTTACTGCATTCATATTTAAATTGGCACGTGTTTGTACGTAGAACAAGTAGTTCCAAAAATTTGAAAACTAATAATACTAATTTGTATAGCAACGAAGTCTGCTTGAATCACTAGTTTTTTTCTCTCGGAGACTGAAAGAAAGGGTTTAATGGAATTGTTGCATTCCCACTGAATTTTAGGTCATTTGGTGAGAGTGAAAAAGAATTGTTGAAGTTAGTGAGAAAGATTTTAGTTTGTCTTGGATTAGTGGAATTTTTATGTATTTTGGGGATTCAATTTCTGTTGAGATTAAGGATTTTTACTTTCTTTTTGATTCAGAGAAATTAGTAAACTGCTGTGAGATGATATTAGATCATTTGAACTTTGAATGTAATGAGTTTTGTTTAGTCGACTTTTTTGTATATCTCATCCACATTAATAATAACTTCTTCTTTCTTATCAAATAATGATAATAAATATCAATCTAAGGACTTATTTGTTTTCTCATCTAAACACTCAATAAGAGTGGATATTTGTTGGCTGTTCTGTTGTGCAATTCAAGACGTAGAAACAATAATATTTGTCTCAATGAAAAAGCCTAAAAATTTTGGCTCCTAACTGAATACAAAAAATATTATTAGTTTGTCTCTCCAAAATATCCCTATCCTAATTATTAAATTCCACTGATACCCCTTAACACCTTGATTTTTATTAACCTATTTTATGAATGTTTTCTTATATCACTTTCATCTTAGCAACTACACTCATTATAAGTAATCTTTACCCAAATATTATAGAATTTCTTTTAAAGTTTTTTTAATAACTTTTTATAGGTTCAGATGTTGGAAATCATTAATTTTTAGTAAATGTTAACATGCTATTGATTCAAGATAAAGCTGGTTTATTATAAAGATTTAATAGGTTTATATTAATGGTCTTGTTCACTGTATTGTTTTAAAAAAACTTATAATGGTGCTTCAGTTTTAAGCCATATATCTAATTAGAAAATTTATATATTTTTGTTACATTTTATCAAATTCATGATTAGTAAAAACAAATATAATCAGATATTTAAAAATCACAAACATATCATTCAATCTTATTCATTCAGACCAAATCAATTGTTAGAGTAATTTAATTGTAAAACAAAACAACAAACATGACCTAAGTGTTAAAATTGTATTTATAAGAGTAAAGCACTTACGATTAAGGAATTCTTTATTGCAGAAGCACAATTTATCAGCAAGGCAAGACTGAATCCAGATAACTTTGCTATGTAAGTGTAACTTGTCAAAAGGGGTATGGTCAAAACCTGTACATAGGATATTATGAAAATACGATCATATTTTGAACATAAATACGTTAAATGCGGAACATAAATAAATGCCAGAGTGTTCAAAATTTACCCCTGCCATGCGTGCTAACACTATCGGCCCAAAAAATTTCTCCAGAAACGGATATACAGTAAATTGAAAAATAAGGAGGCAGAGACCTATAAGTTCATAAATTGGTCAATTGTATCGAATGATACATGAATTTATTAAGAAGAAGAATAAACAAGAGAACATGTGTATAAAGACAAAAAAAATTGTATAGTAAGCTTCGCATTACTTCTTATAGTATGTCATCCTATAGCTAGGAAAAAGTCAACTTAAGTTTCCCTTTGTACAACACCACATCTTCCAGCAGATATAAAAATAAATAAATAAATTTACCCGAGATTGAAATATAGTACTTCAACATCCAATATCAATACAAGTTGCTTTTATAATATGAAGAATGAAATAACAAAAGATGTTTGTTTGAAGATGGAGGAGAATAACAATAATATGTTGAGCTTATGAAATTTTATAATATGATAATCAGAAACTAAATTAATAGTTACATCTTGTTAACTAAGAATCAATCATTAAGTTCTGCAGAACGTCGTCACTTTTGGACATAAAAATGTGTTTGTTTAACACAATAAAAATAATCCAGTCAATAAGTATCAAGTGTTCATAAACCTCCATCCCAATGACCTCTAAACGTTTATATTATCTAAATGTTTTGATCGAGTTAATGACAACTCCATTTTAAACCAAAGAACTTCATAACATGTTTTGAAGATAACATAACTAAATGAAACTTCTTTTAACAGGTGTCATGACTAGTACAGAGTATGCCTAGCAGGAAGTTGTGATATAACACTTCAAAATTCTTTTTTTCTGAAAAAGTCTGAAATGGTCCTTCCTAAAGATGCTTTGAAAATAGATTGGAATATTGAAAATAAAAAAAACATGTATAAGACAATTTAATATAAAAAAGGGGAATATCAGTATCTACTTTACCTGAAATTGCAAGTACTTCACCAACATCTTCAGTAGAATAGCTCAGACCCCCATACTTCCTAGGGCTGACAAACTAGAAATTTGAACATAGCATCTGACTGACAGGAAAAGGACGTGGAGGAGTGAAGCTACCGTGGTCGTGGTGGCACAGTTGGTGTCAGGGATTTGAGCACTGTTTGACACTAACGAAAAAAGATACAGCAACAAAAAATATGAAATGCAGTGGTTGAGTTTATCTTTTGAACTTAAGGATGCCATATTAATGAAGTCATCAACAAAAAGTATACTTAATTTTTTACTTTTATATTCCAAATAGTTGAGCAATGAACATTTCAAAACACAATGTTGATATTTTATGAAACAAGTATAATCGATATTAAAAGAATACATTTAGGATCATCCCACTCATAATCAGCACAAAGCATAAATGCAGATGCCAGTCTGTTTAGTGTTTCCAACTATTGATAGGTTAATTTAAATGTGACTTCAGGATATTCAAATACTAGGCATCCTACATGATTATTGGGTTTCTATTTAACATAAAGAATATCTTCAAATTAAGACTACAAATGCAACTAACTACTTTTTCAGTCACAAATATTGATAAACTAAGTAATCTGGGTAATGAAAACTTTAATCGTAAGCTACAAATTTTAAACCCATAGCGCAGATAGAGGAAAAATTACACTACTTTTTCAATGCAGCTGAAATAAGTTTTCCACACCAGCGAAATATTTCAGGTCTTTAATGAAAAATTGCTGCACTATTTTGTTTTGTCGTTGATAATGATGATTTGGCTGAGAAATTAAGCAGAGCCTCAGCCTAACTAATTCAATGGCACGGTTAGGGCCAACATTCCACTCTGTATTAGGTAAACCGACAGTCAAAGCTAGGTGGCTGGCACAGAACAGTGTGTAACGAGTTTAACCTAGCACTTATGTCGCAGTACACCTAAACCCAAGTTGAAGGGAACTCAGAAGTATTCAATAGTTCTTTTTCATTTCCTTGAAAAACTTTACGCAGCATCAGAATGTTGTCTTTTCTTTCCCTTTTTTATTATTATTATTATTATTTTTTAAATTTCAAACAGAATGTTGTTCAATGTATTTGTCCACAATGAGAAGAAGTAAGCCCATTACCATTTATAGGGGTGAGTACGGGTAACGGGTAGAACCGAAACCTGGGGATAGAACCGGATCCGGAACCGGAACCTACCCAGAATCGGTACTGTACGGGTAGGTTCCTATTCCAATTTTTTGGAATCGATATTGTGCGGTTTCGGTTCCGGTTCTTGTGTGTGGAGGAACCGGAACTGGAACCTGTGAAAAGGGTACCATGTTTGGAACCTGTAGAGGGTACCTGGTTTGAAACCGATTTTTGGAACCTGCTTGGAACCTGTTTTGGAACCTGTTTTGGAACTTGGACTACAATGAAATATTTGTGAAATGTGAATAATGGAGGGTTTCTATTATTTTACATATAAAAAATTTTAAAATAGAAAAAGTTAAATTTTTAGAATAACCTAATTAAATAAATATACGAATATAATTATACTTATTACATATAAATTACACCATATTAAAAGCTTTAATATATTATACTATATTTACTATTAAAGTTTTGATTATTAAGTGAATAATTGGAATATAATCCAATTAAAAGTGTTTTACATTTTTAATGTTATTAAAAGATTATTTTTGAATAAATAGTATATTTGATTGAGTAATAATATTTAGTTATTTACTTCAATTATCAAGTTCAAGTATATCATATAAATTAGTAATTATAATTATATATGATAAATTGATACATTAATAAATTTAATTACTAGTAAATATCATATTAATCAATTATAGCATTACATTATAGTTAATGATTACTTAATTAATTATAATTTTATAACATTACTTAATTGATTAAGATAATAATATAGCATTACATTAATTGATACCACTTGATTAATTGACTTATAAGTTATAACTTTAGATATTACTTAATTAAATAATTAGAAATTTAAATTATAGCATTACATTTATATTTATAGTAAACTTACAATATAACATATTATAAACATTAGTAAACTAATTAATGATTAAAAATTTAATAATATAATTTACGTATAAAATTAAATATGATTTTAAAGTTAATTCACTATAACATTACATTATAGTTATATTAATAATATATACATAAATTAAAGATACTAATGATAGACATTTATATATTAAAAATATACTACAATTAACATAAAATGCATAATACTTAAAACAAAATTAGAAATTAAAATACAACATTACATTATAAATTTAGTACGATTATGTAATTAATTGTAACATACATATAATAAATGATTACTTAATTATATTATATATATATATTATAAACAAATTAATTATAATATTATATTAAAGACTTATAGTATGATTACTTAATTCATTGTAATATTTCACTATTTCATTAATGTATGATTAGTTGATTACATAATTAATTATAAAACATTATAAACAAATGATTACTTAATTAAATGATTAGAAATTTAATTAATAAATATTACATTATGTTAAAAATTACTTAATTAAATATAACATATTATATTATATTATGATCACTTAATTTTATGTATTACATAGTAAATGATACTTATTAGTAGAATTTAAACATCATATTATAACATTAGTATTTACTGCATTATATTTATTACATTACTAATTAAATAATTAAAATTTTA
This sequence comes from Pistacia vera, assembly GCF_008641045.1. Lineage (NCBI taxonomy): Eukaryota > Viridiplantae > Streptophyta > Magnoliopsida > Sapindales > Anacardiaceae > Pistacia > Pistacia vera. The sequence goes on along the minus strand of NW_022195586.1, from coordinate 755,984 downwards.
ATTATTATAATATACATTAAATATCTATAATCTGATTACTTAGTTCACTATAACATTACATTATAGTATGATCACATAATTAATTATAACATTACTATAAATGATACTTAACTGATGAGTTATGATATTATGTTTTAAACATTGTATTACTAATTTACTATATAAACATTAGCACAATAATAATAAATTATTAGAATATTAATTAATCATAATATTACCCTATAAACATTTCATTAAAACACTAATTAAACATTACATTATAGTTAAATAATTACTCAATTAAATTATAACATTATATATTACATATATTATAATCACTTACTTAATTATAGCATACATAGTTAAAGATTACTAATTAGTTATGAATTAAACATTATATTATAAAATAGTAATTACATATTATTACATTACTAATTTAAACGATTAAAATTTAATTAATTCTTAAATCTTATATATTTATAATATGATTACTTAATCATTATAACATTTCATATAAACATTAGTATATTAATTAAATGATTTGAAATTTAATTAATTATAATATTAAATTATAGATTTATAGTATAATTACTTAATTCATTATAACAACATTATACTATTATTGTATGATCATATAATATATAACATTACATAATTAAATGATTACTAATTGTTATGACATTAATTATAAACATTGTAATTTACTAATTTACACAATACTAATAAATGATTAGAATTTTATTAATTATAACATTACATTATAAATTTATAGTATGATTATTTAATTAATTATAACATTTATTATAAACAATATACATTACTTAATTAATGATTAACAATTAATTAATATAATATCATTAAATTAAATAGTAATCACTTAATTATATAACATTACTAATTTATAATATAAATTTACTAATTATATTTAGTATATATAACTACCCAATGGCCAATTATACATTATTGTGATGATAATTGTTTGTGTTTTGGTTTTGATTGACGATTGTATGTGAATGTGATGAATTGATTGAATTCAAGTGTTGTTTAGAGATTACAGGTATGAGTTACATTGGACACAAAGAATGAATAATCAAAATTTGTTAAGGGTGTATTGTAAACTTTTAAGGTATTTTTGTCATTTTTAAACTAATAGGGGTAATATTTTTTACAGGGTACCCCGGAAAGGAACCAGAACCTGCATTTTAGGTTCCGGTTCCTTGAATTGAAGAACCTGCACTATGCGGTTCTGGTTGGTTCTTTTTTGGGAACCTGCACTGTGCAGTTCCGGTTTCGGTCTCCCCAAAAAATGGAGGGTACCGGAACCGCTCACCCCTAACATTTGTTTTCTACTAGCAACCAAATATGTAGCGTTAATGAAACTAAAGGAGCCTGTGTCTCTAAACAAGGAAAAATTATAGAATCCGTTATTTCCGAAAACTGAACAAGTAGAAAACTGCAGCGCTAAAGAAACAGAACTAGAAATTTCAACTCTGAAGACTAGTAGTCAAGGAAAAATGAAGAAAACATATCGACAAAAAATATAGAATCCGTTATTTTCGAAAATTGACGCAAGAAGAACACAGCAGCACATAAAGAAACAGAAAACTAAAAATTTCAACTCTGAAGACATAAGGAAGAAAAACATATCGACAAAGAGAGCGGGCTCAGTAGAAGCACAAGCCAAACTATATACCAAAAATATATCATGTAGAAATATACCTCTGAGTAAGCCATATCATGCAGTGCAACAATAGAGTAAACAATAATAGAAGACATTAAGGGCCAATTCTTATTGAGGCTTTCCTTAGAAGTTTTCTTGCTTCCTTCTTGTCCTTTAAAATCCGCATCAGACCCACAGGATGCAGATTCCATTTGATCATTTGAGAAATCACATGCTACATTGTCTTCCTTATGGATGTGCAACGTCTCCTGTATTAACCAGATGTATTTTAGGAAACCTCATTGCAGTAAATAGAAAGTTAATTCAGTAATAACAAGACAAGCATGAGTTCTTGTAGCTTAAATACTGTTACCAGACACTCATCTATTAGCTTAAGGTTTTAAGTATGATAATTTTAGCATATCGAATCCGTTTGACCAAGCGAATTTGAATAGGAATCCCCCTTTTCTATTAGTTAAGCTACAAGAATTTATGTTTATGGTTATAGTTGTATCCTTGATCACATTGTATTTGATTGACATGCACTAGCACTTGAGGTCCCTTACCTGTTAACTTGAGCTTTTGTGATAAGTGGTTCTTTAGCATAAGTGATATAACCATTCACGTTGATCATTTAATATTAGTTACAAGTGTATTCACATGAATATCTGTGGACTAGACATTAAACAAGGGAGATGACTAAAATCTTTTATGGATTTCTTTTCCTTATAACCTCTATAGACCTAGGGGATATTCATCAATTTCAATTAAAAAAACAAAAAGGAAAATTGAGCATGTATAGATGGAGAGCAAACATACTGGCAAATGTTGCAATACATGCTAGGAAACAAATTGTAAAACGGCAATAAATGAAAATCAGTTTGTAGAGTCATATAGAGACTTGTTCATAACAAAGAAAACCGCATACAATTAGCATCTCAATCGGAAAGAAAATGATCAACAACCACGTACGAAACCAAAACAAAGTTAAGATGATAGACAAAGGTCAACAACAATACTTCAGCTCCAACATGCCGCTTCCCAAGTAAGGCATGTGGATGAAACAAAAACTACAAACAAATTCACAACTTAATGTTATCAAATTAAACAACAGGGAATTCAAATACAAAACCTCTGTGTCTTCATAACTTTAATACTAAGTTAAACAACTAGTGAACCCAAGAACTTAAACTGATTAGGACAAACAATAATATGTAAGCTCTAAAAACGAACATTTTCAAACATATGGCATCCCTTGAGGTTCACTAAAGTATAGCTGTCAAATTTATCAAAATCCTCCATTGTGAATATGGAAATTGTTACAAATGAAGTTTCAATTAATTTTAATTGATGCCTCTCCAACACAATTTTCAAACCAAGAAAGCCCATCTGTTTTATAACTACAAAAGAAGAGGTCCATATTTTTTTTTCCCAAAAAATTTATTCACTTTTGATGAAGGCAAAGCATTCTTGGTGTGGCTAAGTCATATAACCTGGTACGACAGACTATAAAAGGTAAAATGACAACTGGATTACATAAGTATGTACAAATAACAAATCTACCTGAAAATAATTAATTAAAATAAGTGAACCTCCACAGCAATTCGACTGAAAATGTGAATGACATTAACCACTTGGATGATCACCATATAGATTTCTCGCCTTATTTTTGATATGATAGGTCATAAGTATTATTCTCCGCTCTCCTTACACATGCACACACATGCAGAGGCCAGAGAGCAGATTTCAACTTATTAAATGACATATACAAGTTGGAAACTAAACCGACTTTGTCTACATATTTGAATTTCTGTAATACTAATTAAGAGAGCCTTCTAGCTAGTGTTAATGACCTTGAGTTTTTTAGAAACCATCGTTTCTGACCTGAGTTCTTGAGCATGTAATATTTCTATTTTCTATGTGAAATCCCTCAAAATATGAAAGTATCCAGAAATAACAGAAAAGTAAAGAGAAAAGAGGTTGCAAAGGAGTTATATTAAGTTCAAATTGAAATGTGTTGAAAATAGCCACCTACACAAGCTTTACTTCTCTTGAAGGCCTTTCAATCATTACTATCCTCTGTCTCACCAAAGCCTCACAAAATATGATGGCAAAGAAAATTGAAATGTCTATAAGATCAATTTTTAACCTAAAGTAAGTCACAGTTAGTCAATTTCATTATGATAGGAAACTGTCCTGATATGTTACAAAAGAATTACATGAAAATGCATCTTACTTAGGACAAATAGTAGCCCAAATCAATAATTTCATATAATATAATGATTGAGATTAGACAGTAGCAATAATGTTATTTTGAAGTCATAAATTATGTACCGGAAGCCAGCAAGAAGCCATAGATACTCCCAAAGCAATAAGTGACATAACAAAGCAGGGCAAGAAGTATGGAAACCTGCATAAATCTCATGTTTCGGAATACCATCATACTTTTAACATCTTACAGAAAGAAAATGAAAAATAATAAAAAGATAAGAGTTAAAGTTCACTTACTTCCCAAATAAAGATTCTTTAGAGAATATGCTTGGATACTTATCTGCTGGCTGAATAATGAAAATTATCCCAAAAGATAAGTACCATGCTTTGCGAACAGAAAACAAAATGAAAAGGACATGGGCACATGGACTAGGTGGGGTATGGGGATGTTTAACAATAGATAGATTAAAATGAGATTGGAGAAGATACTTGGACAACTAGGGAAAAATCCTGAATGATGGTCATTTCATAAGGATTTCAAATTACTTGAAAATGGAATATTTTTCAATAATAAAGGAGAAAGGAAATATTATCTACAAGATGTATTTACTGGCACAAGAAGCCAAAAATATAAGTACCTGAGCCAAAAAACCACCCACTGCTGGGCCCATGATGAGTCCTATGCCCCATGCTGTACTCACCTGAAGTTAGATTTCAGTTGTCAGCTCCGGCACCATAGTAAAATACTTTTATTCATAGAGAAATAAGCTTACTGCTGACAATCCTAAAGCTTGGTGTTCTTCACGCATAACTTCAGTTGCATATGCCTGGTAATGATAGAAGTTACGCACCGGCACTGGAATTGAGTGGAACACGAGTAAACAAAGAATCTCATAGAATAGAAACTTTCCATACCATTGTCGTTCCAAGTAAACCATTCATACTCCCAAGAAGAAACCTTGTGATGACAGCCATCCAAAAGTTTATACTAAGCCCAAAGAGAGTGCTCAAAACAACCCTATGACAAATTTTAACCAGATAATTATGAAAATTTTGTACATAAGATGTCTGAAATAAAAAAAATTCCAGAATTAATTGCTAATTATAACTATCAAAATTTGACAGGAAACCAGCAGTTACTAACACTGAGATGGTCCCAGATAGTATTATGGGTTTTCGACCATAGTGGTCAGCCACCACTCCCCATAAGACAGATGTTAAAGCTCTGCCAATCATGAGTGAAGACCCTTCAAGGTATTAAGAGGTTTGTTTGGATTAATTTTCAGAAGCTGAAATCTGATGAATAAGCATATCTATATTAGAATACACCATCATTAAAGAGGAAATATAGAAGATACACTCACCCACAAAGCCAGCATAGTAGCCAATATCTTCCTCCCTTTTTGCAATATGAAAATCCCTAATCTGAAATTAAATAGAAAATTTATAAAATGTTTTGGAAAGCAATGCAAGATTCAACAGAATGACAGGTAGGCTTTGTTTCATATTTTTCCCAAGCAATGGAGGCTAAGCAGAAAAATGAGCAACCAAGATAGTCCAACCTTAAACTCGTAAAAGATGTATATAAACAAATGCAAGAATCAAATCTGACCACCATATTCTATAACCATCCTGGAATGTATCAGCTTTAATTAGTTGCAGAAAACTTGTTGTCTACTTCTCAGTAATATTTTCTCCAAACCAAGGAAGTCATCAATCTTGTCACTGGTAAATTTTACTTCTTGGATAGTTATTCACTCATCTTGTTCTGCTATCAATCATAGCGCATTGATTAGTTAGATGCTTCTGTATTTATACAAAAATCATTCTATTGATTTTTTCAAATCTTCATTGCAGACTCTTTGTATGTCACTGAACCAATTTCTACGTCTGTCTATAACTCATTTTAATAATTTAATCATCTGCATGCAGAGTAACATTTCTACTCACCATGAAATAAAGGAAGGGAAAGAGTGATGATACTGACAGTGCTGAAAAATTGAAATGAGAAGGATATCAATATTATGGATAATGTACAAGATAAATCAAATAATTAAGAAATGCTTAACAGCAGCTAAGACAAGTGCTGCAGGAAATGACAAACCACTGCAAGAGGGCATATATATGAATTTCAACCATAAAGCAAAAAGGTGCATGCTACCTTAAATCAACAACAAAACTTGTTTACAGTAATAATGAAGTTCACCACAACCACAAAAAGCAAAAGTTATTTATAACAGATTGAAAGGCAGACTGGACATCCAAGAAGGAGATCACAATTTATTCATTTATTGATGGGAAGACATTAAGTTGAAAATAATTCACAGATGTAAGCTGGGGGTTTAAATCTTCTAATAAAATATTTCCAGTGTTTCTAACTAGATAGAAATACTGATAGACCACGACTTTGCATGGATGAGGAAGACGTTGCATGCACGTAGAAGAAGTTGTGATCAATTAGAGAGTTTCAAGCTGCACATTTATCTTTCTGCTGCATGTTATTTTCGTTATGCTCTGTTTTTAAGTGTATTTGCATGCTCTGTTTTACGTGTGTTTGAGTCCAGTTGTTAGCTTCATGATAGGTCCCAAACGCAGCAAGTATAAATGCTAAGATAACTTGTGTTCTCTTCGGGTGAGAACTTACTACAAATTAGTTTCCTCTTCGGGTGAGAAAGTACCACAACAACTCAAATAATGTTTTGCTTGATAATTCATTACCAACTCGTGGCTGCTTAAATAGCAAAACCACTTAACAACCCACGTACAAGCAAACCAAAACAAAAGGAAAACTAGAAGCTAACAATTGGACTCAAACACAAGTAAAACAGAGCATGCAAATACACTTAAAAATAGAGCATAACGAAAATAACATGCAGCAGAAAGATAAACTTCAGTTAGCTTTTTTTGCTGAACCCCAGGGGAGCATGCCAACTTTTTCCCTTAAGTAGTTTAACAACCGAATGGGTGCGAAATTGTCAAACTATAATTAAAATGAGAACCACAAAAACTCCAGTTTAATTCAACCTCTTCATTATACTATTTGCAAGTACAGTGCTCCAATGGACAGAATTTCTCACTTTTGTTACAAACAAAAAGAAATGCCAACAGAACCATAGTGCAAGAAAATGTAATGATAAAATCACCTTAATCTGATCATTTTTTCTATCTTCCAGTATATAATAAAATAATTTTCCCTTTCCCATAGACACTAAAAAATTCTGTTATCTGTAATGTTTTTAATAATGTTAACCGAAACTATTTGCATGCACCTCCATTTGCGTGTATGCAGAACCCTTCAAACCTAAAGAGGAACAACTAACAATAATGAAACCAATACCATTCTTCAAATTTGGCAACCTGCCTTAAACTATATCATCCCAACTATGCAATTAGTGGAAACAAAGAGAAATTTAAGATGCTTGTAAGTATAACCTGTGATGAGATATGACAACTTACAATTACAAACCGCAACAAACCACAAAGAAATGATTTCCCGAATGGGTAAACCTTGTTTTAGTTCTTTGAGCTTATCAACCTTACAGCCAGAGCAGTTCTCATAATATTTCTTCTTCTTCAACAGTGTCTCTCTGCACTTCTCCTCCGACATACTTTTATCAAGTCAGCACAAGACACTGCCTCAGATGTATGAAGTTGTAAAACAAAATCTGAAAAAGCACTCTGCACTTAGTTACATAATCAGCTCAAAAACTAATCATCTAATAGAAATTAATAATACATATGTAAAGGTACAACAGAATCTTAGATAGCACTCTCCACTTAGTTATATAATGGGCTTGAAACGTAATCATCATAAAGAATATATATGTCCATTAAATGGTAAAGCATCTCTTGCACAACTGCACTAGACATTAAATGAATTGATTAGGAGTTAAAAAGTTGCTTAGAAAAGAATATTCAAGTCTTGAAACAAAGATGCTTTTGCTTTGTTTCCGTGTTAAAAGAAAATAATATATAGCATCCACATATTTTACAAGATTTTCACTTAAAACATGTGGATGCAATATAATATCATGTCATACCATGCCAGCAAGAGCAACGCATAAAACATGCTTGTCACCATCAATTCATGATGTCATCTAATTAGCTTTTAAAACCAATATCACAAATTTTGTATCTTAAGTTCTATGGTACTGTCTTAGAATTACCACGGAATTATAAAATGATGAGACATTAAATAAAAAGTCAGGATTCTAACTTTATAAGTACTGATAAGTTGATGGTAAATTAGGGCACGATTTTGGTTGGGCATTGATTCGAATGGGTTGTGAGCAACAATTTACAAGAAGACAAATGTACCTTCAGTGGCCATGTCAGATTTCCGTAATTCCCATGTGTTGGTACAAAAGCTTCCGTCAATCAGAGAAAAATAAGCGTGCTTATAAGCTAATTTTAGCTTATAAGCATTTGAAATTTTAAGCAGTTACATGTTTGATTAAAGTACTTATAAGTAACTGATAAATAGTTGACGTGTTTGGTAAAATGTCGCTTATAAGTATATTTTATTATAAAATGACTAAAAAGGGTACTACATTAAACAATGGTGTACTATGGAATTTTAAAATTAAACAAGGATAATGTGGTAATATACTTGATCAAATTAGTTTATAAGCAAAAAAAAAAAAAAGTACCTCACCCCCCAATTTTTTTTTTTTTTTTGGTTTATAAGCTCAACTTATAAGCTCAAAAAAATTATAAATAAATAGGTCAGCTTAATTTTAAAGCTTATAAGCTAGTTTGACCAGCTTATAAGCTTAGACAAACACCCCATCGAATTCGTTCGTCTTGAAATTGAAAATTTGAAAGACATAGAAAGCCTCTTGAAATTTACATTAATAAATGGGATAGGAGAAGCCTAGATTTGGGAAATTTTTAAATTTAGGGTTTGTTTAAAACTTCAGGGAAGATGGGAGAAAAATAGCCGTTGTTAATGAAGAAATTTTGAAAATAATTTAATTAGAAAGGACTTCAACATTTTTTTCTATATATCTCACATTAATATATCTTATATGTAATAATAAAAAATAAATACTCACAAATAAAATATATAAAATATATAAAATTAAAAAATAAATTAAATCTAAAATTGGTTTTCTAAAGCACATAATTTTAAGACTAATATCATTCACTAAATTAAATGGATCAAATAAAGTAGATTAATTTGTCCAATTAAAACGCACATGCATATTTCATCCGAAATGTATCATGAAATTAATACAAATTAACTTTGTCAAAACATTTGGTCCCTTCCATTAAAATGACAACCATGCTCCACGAATGACAAAAGGTTGTGTTTTAAAATCCGGCCCAACCCGGCCTGTTGAACCAGTTCAATCGAGAACTGAGGCCTTCACTAGGCGGGTTTTCAATTTTGACTATCCGTGGCAAACCCTAGAAATTAGGACGATGATCAGTGAACAACTGATGGCTGGGATGTTGGGGGGTTTTAAAGAGGAAGGGCTAGTGAGTCGAAAGGTGGCAATCGAGGTGATTTCCAGTGAGTGAAACAACCAGAAATCGCAAAAATCAATTGGCGAAAACAGTGAGCTTTTGCTGACTTGCCAATGATTGGCGCGATGAATGGGGGTAGGGTGAGATGGGTTTTGGTCAAGAGGCTTAGGGAAGAGTTTTCATGGTGATGAGATGTGTTGTCAACGCCAGATATAGGCCCTATTTGGCATAGGTTGTCTACGCCAACTGTGTAATTTAGGGTGTTTTTGTAGGATTTCAAACCTGTAGGGACTTATGGAACTTTTACGAGTGTTTTTGCTGGATTTCAAACCTTTGGACATGCTGATGTCATCGGTTTGACGCGTCAGTTGAACCCGTTCAATCGATCAACCTAGGACATACAACTTTGTTAGGTTTCATCACAGGTTGGGTTTTAAAACAATGGAAAGAAGCCATCTAAGTAGAACAGGTCACATATAATATTTCATTATTAAAGGCAAAAGCTATGAATTTTTCCATCACCAACGAAATATAAAGCACTTAATTTTGTGGCATTTGTTGCATAGCCTAAAGCTCACGACCAAGAGGGTGATTGACACTTTGTAGATGCAAAAAAAAAAAAAATCTACCTTTATAGAAATAGGGTCTGATCCCTTGAGCTTGAGGCCATCAGCAATCTGCTGCACCTGCACACACGAGGAAACAAGTGTGAAGCAAACAGAAAACACCGGGGTGGTGTTTGCCGTAGGCACTCTGATGCTCAAGTTAGCAAGGATGAATGAGGATAATTTAGTGAGGGTTAGGGAAAGAGAAGGTTACCAGGAGTGAGAACTACTGGGTTCGAAGGTGTAATGTATGTGTCTCTTGTGAGAGGGTTGGCTTCTGTTTAAATAACAACTATAGGATCTTCGAGTCTTAGTAGGACTATGAGTCCTTGGAGGTTGAGAGGTTCAGTGAATAGGAAGGCTTTTACTTCCCTTGCCTTAGTAGGAGAGGGAGTCCTAGTTGGCTTAAGATACGGATCTTAGACGAGTTAGGATAGTAATGGATCCTTTTAGTAGAATCCGAATGGTACCGAGACAAGGAATAGACGATCTTGGGGTCTAAATAAACCCTAGGTCCAATAGGTGATCTTGGATCAAAAGGCCTGGGGCCAGACAAGCTGATGATGAGGCCTAAATGACTTGGGGCCTTTACTGATTGGCTTCAAACAGTGAGCAATCGGGTAGATGTGGCGAGCGAACCTAATATACAAACTCTGTTACGAACCCAATCGAAATTGGGCCATGGCTCCGGGCTTTGTTGAAGGTGTCTTCGTCTTTGAGCCTTTTGGGCCGAGGATATTTTTTGGCCCTAATAGTTTGCCCCCCACTCTCTAAGTTAAGGAGCGCTTAGCTTAGAGAGTATGGGTTGTGTGAAGGGGTGCATAGTCGTCCTTCATGATTGATTGGTTGAATATGTGAATGTGCTGCTTCTCTGTTTGCGGGAACGAATAGTGTAGCTTTTATTGTAGGTGATGCATTCGGTACATCAGGCCGAGTGGGTGGAGGTGAAACACAATCATGCCTTCACTCGACGTATTTGATCGAGTGAGGGAGTGGAGTTGACCTTGATGGCCTGGTCCGGCGCATCGGATTGAGGGAAAGGATGAAAGAATCTGTTAGAGGTGTTCTCACTTGGTATGTCGAACCGAGTGGGAAGATATGCAAGACGTCCCATGAAAGTGTCCTAACTCGATGTATCAAGCCGAGTGAGAGGGTGTACAAGCTATCCCATGAAGGTGTCCTCACTTGGTGTATCGAGCCGAGTAAGAGTATGTGTGAGCTGTCCCATGAAGGTGTCAGTACTCAGCGTATTGCACTGAGTGGAATACGTTAGGGTCATTCTGGTGGTGGTGCCTTAGGTTGATTGGTTGAGTCCGAATGAGTAGGTGTATGCGCACTCCCAAACAAGTGGCTAGTTCACTCGGTCGAGATGACCGAGAGGGTAGAGGTTATGTTTTGCTTTAGTGGCGTTTGTCACGAGGCCGAAGAGCTGAGGTTAAATGGTTAGTACGTCCGATGCTAACTCCATTCGGTCAGGCAAACCAAACGAGTGGTTAGCACCTCCATGGTGTATGCATGACGTGGTGGCCACGGACACTGAGTAGGTAACGTGAAGCTGAATAATCCATCTCTCAACACATGTATGACCGAGATGTCTCTTCTGAATTTGGGCGGGAAAATGAAATCACATTGTTCGATGACCAATCGGAGGTTGCCACGTGTAAGCTTTGATAGCTTTCATCGATAAATGTGCGGAAGCAACTGTTCCTTTCATTTTATTTCCCATTTCTCTCTTCTGTTTTCGTGTTCTCTCTCTGTTTCAGTTTTTCTCCGCAACAGTGAAAGATTTTAGGAACTTTTGCCATTTTTACGGTAAATACTTGCTTCCTTATACTGTTTTTCATTTCTTTATGTCCTTTCCTTGTGTTTGCAGTACTTTTGAAGGAATTTTGGGTGAGGTTTGTTAGATTTTTTAGGGGAGTTTGAGAAGGAGGCGTTATGTTTGTTTGAGTTGAATGAGGTAGGCAAACTGAATGATTTTGATTCTTGGGTTTGGCGTTTGGGAGATTTTGGGTGTTTAGGAAATATTTGGTGTGGTTAGCGTGTGGAGATTCTGGGTTTTTAGTGTTTTCTGGATTTTTTTGTGTTTTCTAAGTTTAAAGAGGTTAGAAGATAGAATCGATTTATGTAGGCTTCTCGTTCGACTTGTCTCGGTCTGCTTGACCGAGTCGAGTGAGGTGTTTTGAGTGAAGAGGTTTGGTTTTGGTAAAGGCTAAGTCACGTAGGTCGCTCAGTCTCCCAGGTCGAGTGGAGAAGGGTTTGAATAGGGGGTCTCGAGGCAGCAGGTATTTGGTAATCCAGATCGAGTCGAAAGTTTCTTAGAAGCAAAGAGTTAGCCTGATTTCGGAGCAAGTTAGTTGGTCACTCTGGGCGAGTGGGGCTTCTGGAACTAAGGATTTGACTTGGTATTAAAAACCAATCGGAGTCAGACTCAAGCGACTTGAGTGGGGCAGAGATGGAAGTTGGTAATGAATACGAGAATGCCCCAACGATGGTAGTGATCGCAAAGGGTGGAAACGTCCCGGTCGGCATACCCAAGGGGGTGAATGTGGCCGCTCTTGGCCGAGTGATGCCGCCCAAAACGATGGTGATTCGGATGGGCAAGGGATGAGTGGAGAAGACTCCGATGAAGCTTATGGTTCCAGAAGTTTGCCCTTCACCAGTAGTGGCACCGAGGACAAGCTGAGTCGGCCCGGTAGCAGGATATTGAGTAAAGACTATCCGCCTTTGCTGAAGGATAGTAATGTGTAGGGATCCGAACAATGTACCACATTCTAGAGTCTGTCGAAATTAGTGTGACAAAGTCGTACAAGAGGGTCGATTGGGAGGCAAAAGGTTGGGTGAGTACCTACGAGAAATGGTTCCACGACGGGCTAAGGCTTCCTATTCCCCATCTTGTCTGGGAGGTCTTGAACCATTTTATAATTGCGCTGATGTAATGGCTGCTTCCCACTCATATACTCATAAAATATACATTAATAAAAATACATTTAAGGTAACATAAAGAGTTGGGCCCAAATTTTTCTTTTATTATTATATATATATATATATACATTATATATATATATATATATTATATATATATATATGTTATACAAAATTAGCATCATATACAAAAATCATCAAAACATAGTGGACAGTGTAGCTATTTCTTCTCGCTTGCCGACATCCATCTAACCGCGTCCTCACCTAGATCCTACAAAAACATAGAAAAACAACGGGGTGAGCACAAACAATGCTCAGTAAGTAAACCCTCTACTCCTCTATCCCCGTAACTCTCTCTCTCTTCAATTCTTTCCTTACAATTGCTCTATTCTCATTTACTCTCTCTATTTTCTCTTTCTGTTTCTCTTTCTTATATCTCTTTTCTACGAACTCTCTCTCGTATGTCACGACCCCATCTTACCAGAGGCACAATCGGGACTCGCTCTCGCTCTCCGTGACTTCTACTCATTCTCAGCCGATTGGACTCGGTTATGCATGAATTCGAAACCCTTGGCCATGTGAGTGTATATTCTCTCTCTCTCGGGTACTCTCGTGTATAGCCCTCATCCGCATGCACTCTCACAGGCCATACCACTTTCTCTCTCTTATACTCAGGCCGCTCTCTCTTTGCGGCATACATGCAGGAATACTCTATCCATTACTCACGGGTTCCCCATCACACAACCTACTATATTCTCTTCTTTTGCACTCTTTTCTCTGTTTTCTTCTCTAGTGCTTAAGCTCTCTTTCTCTTTACTCTTAGAGTAGTTGCTTCTCAAAATTCTCTACTCTTTCTGAAGCTACTTCTCCAATGCACAATTAATGCATATGGATGACTCATGCTTATTAATGTACTCATGAAATGCAATTATGGCATGTAACAATAACCAAGGTTCTCTACTCTTACTCATGCCTCTCATAAACATTTCATCAAACAACTCATGTGCATAGAAAAACTCTACTTTAACTATAACTCTTCTCCTTTTTTTCATCATCCAAAATGGGAGAAAATTCCCTCATATACTCTAAGTTCCTGTCAAGGAAAACACTCCAAAAAGATTCATGCATAACTTCTCCAACTGCAACTCAATTTCAATCTCTCTTCACATATCAAACACTTCTCAAGATGTAAACATACCCAATAATTATAGACTCAATACACATCTCATCTCAATTTCTCAATAACATAACATACACATGCATACATAAATCTCTGCTCAAAAGACTTCTCAAATTTCAACTTGGGTTGGATTTACTTACCTTGTGATGGAGTGACTCCACTAGCACTTCTCTTTTCCTTTGGCAGGTTGACTTTTCATATCTAAAGTAACAATCCTTACCTCAGGATGCTTTAGATTAACTTTCTACCAAAACTACTCAAAAGCCCTTTAAAATCCTTGAAAGATTGAATGAAAAGTTGAGAGAAAATGGTGAAAGGGAATGGCAGTGGAAGTGGTGAGAATGAAGGATTTGCTAAACTTAATCCTTTATTAGCTCATAATATAACCATTCTTTCCCATTTTGCCCTTACTCTTTCTTAGAAATTCCATTTTTGTCCTTTAATTCATTGCACTCACACCCCCAATTCTAACACATTCTCCATGAAATTTTCTTACATTTCACTCCCTACTTTTCCGGCTAATTAGAGGTAGAATGGTCACTTTACCCCTATGGAAAAATTCTCTAGAAACTTCACTACACATTTCAGCCGACCTGTCGCCGCGGCGAAGACTTTTCCTTCGCCCCGACGAAAAAATCTAAAGCCTACGTTGCTGCAGCGAATACTATTCCTCACCCCGGCGAAAAACGTAACTCCAAAATTCGCCAAGTCTTAACCAATTTCAGGGCAAACACTCAACCAAACCAAAGCATTAATTCAACCAAGGGCTAACTAACCAATAATAACAACAAACAAACTCAAATGAGAGCAAAACAATAAACATTTAAGCAATGCAACATAAAGTAGCTGCATACCTTAAGTGGGGCGTTACAACTGACTCAGATTATGTCAAATGGGTGAAGATTGTTGATGGCTCTAGAGGACCTCTGTGTGCGAAATTAGGTGATGTTTGGGTTGCACGAGTTGCTATACTCATATTTTCTAAAGGAAAATGGCAAGGATAAGTCCGGTATCCAATCAATCTCAGGCACGATCAGGCTCATCTCGTGACCGACCTCCGATCGAGTGATAAAAACTGGAAGGAATGCTTTTTCTTCATGAGGGGTGAAGCGGCCTTTAGGGAGAGAGGTCAGGGCGAGATCCTGTATACCTGGTAAGCAACTGGTGAGGAACTTAGTCTTTACTCATGCTTTGATTACTAAAGTCTTATTTTGTTTCTCCTTTGCAGATCTTGAATTCAATCGTGCCGGGCAATGTAGGGACGGCTTAGACGTGCAAACTAGAAAATTTCTTGCTATTCCTAAGGCGTAGAGGGATTGACGAGTAGTGCAAGAAGAGGTGAATCTGAGGACAAGTCACCTTTGGGCTGGAGTTGGTGCGATTCTGCGAGGTTTCCCCTTCCCTTCACTAAAGTAGACTTGGAGTATGCTGCTCATCCACTACTACAATCATATTTTGTCCGGTAAGTCGAGGCTAAACTCACTAACTGTTAAGGAATTTACAATTGCAGAGAAGCTTATGAAGAAGTTAACTGTCCCGAGCACTAGTGAGTCTATCGCGAGAAGCGAACAAGAGACTCTTCGACTAAAGAGGAGAAGAGAATGGAAGACGTGGTTGTGACTCCACCCGGATAGCTGCCTACGCTTGGGGCTAGGTCACAAGACGGTGGTCTTGGATGAAGAGACCGAGATGCTTTCTTTTAGTATCCCAGCTTCCGCATCGACCTATTCGAATGCCGCTTCTATAAGCAAGTTGGCCGATTCGTTCCTGTTCCTAGCAGATAAGAGCCGACTGAACCAAATAGGCGTGGTTGTGGCTGCTGACTGGGGGGTTTCTCATGCTTTCCAGGAATGAGCCAGATTTTTACCTTACTGTATTTATAACGACTGTATACTGATCGAGTGGTTTTATCATGTAGGCTTTCACAAGCAGCTTGCATCTTAG
Source organism: Pistacia vera (assembly GCF_008641045.1). Classification (NCBI taxonomy): domain Eukaryota; kingdom Viridiplantae; phylum Streptophyta; class Magnoliopsida; order Sapindales; family Anacardiaceae; genus Pistacia; species Pistacia vera. The sequence continues at coordinate 740,011 of NW_022195586.1, read as the reverse complement.
GAAATCCATCATGTCACAGAAGAAAAAGATATAGGATGTTTCCAAATCCAATGTCAATCTGCAACACAAAGAGGCGACGGCCCAGAAAGCTAAGCGGGAAAGCCATCAGCGACTAAGGGAGGTCTAGGCCGAGCTAGAGTGATTAAAGAAAGAGTTGGTCAAGAAGAACGTAGAGGTTGAGTCATTGAGGGAGTAGTGCCTCAGTATTGCCGACGACGCCATCATCAGGGCTAGGGGAGAGCTGATGCTAGAGTACAAGGCTGGGAACACTACCTATTAGAACCCGGATAAGGACATTCAGCTCTTGTAGGAGATAGAGGATGAGGAGGCTGTTGGTCGAGTGGATTATGCGGAGGTGCGGGTTGATGACCAGGTCTTTGACCTCGCTAGTCCGTCGAGATGATTAGTTATAGAGGATGCTAGCAACCAGGCCGCGGGGATGACTGTTGGGGCTAGTGTCAGGGTGATTGAGTCAGAGATAGGTGAGACGACTCGTACTGATGAGGTGGGGCATGATGTCCCTTAGGCTTATGTTATTTTTTTTCTCATGTATTTCTAGGGCCTACGATGCCCTTTCATGGTGTGTGTGCCTTTTTTATACCTGATACTTAGCCGTTTGGGGCTTTCTGTTTATCTGATACTTAGCCGTTTGGGGTTTTATGTTTCTACTTGTGTTTCCATTTTATTGCTTTCTTCGTGGATGGATGGATTGATTACTTGTAGATGTGTGGGGTTTGAACCTTCTTTCCTAGGTAATCGCCTTGTAAATGTATCTTGTCTGGGGTGGAATGTTGTAGTCGAGACAGCGTGGTCTGGTTCGAGTGCGCAAACCGATACGACCAGTTTCAACCGACTATTTGTGTTATGATATGGACAAAGCCAAGTGGCTGAGTTGCTAGTATCGCTTCGAAGGTGATGAGAACATGTCAGGATGGCCGACTGGAGATGTAAGCCTTTGAGTTTTTTTTGGTCAGGCTAGGCCAACTGAAGTTTTAAATTTGCGTGAATTGTTAAGTCAGTCTAGGCCGACTGATGGTGTAAGTCGATGAATTGGTCTAAGCCGATTGAAGGTGTAAGTCGATGAATCGGTCTGAGCCGATTAAAGGTGTGAGTTTATGAATTGGTTTGACCCGATTGAAGGTGTAAATTTATGAATTGATCCGAGCCGATTGAAGGTGTAACTTTTGTGTGAATTTGTTAAGTCGGCTTGGGCCAACTCGAGGTATGAGTCGATGAATCAATCTGAGCCGATTAAAGGTGAATGCCACTATATCGTTAAATAGTTCTTTTATTGAATTTAGGCCACGAGGCCGACTGAAGGTGAGGGAGGTGGACAATCCCATTCATCATTTTTAAAACAAAAACAAGAATAAAGAATTGACGATAAGATAAATCTGTCTAAAAATAGTAGCGTTTGAGGTGGATTGCATTCCAACTATTGCTGACATCCTTGCCCTCATGGGTTTAAAGTCTGTAGGTGCCATTTCCTACTTCCTTGGCGATCTTGTAGGGTCCCTCCCAGGTAAGGCCGAGCTTGCCAGAGTTGATCTTCTTAGTGTTTTAAAAGACTTTGCGGAGGACCCAATCGCCTTGTTTGAAAGTTCTTACTCTAACATTATGGTTGTAGTGTCGAGTGGCCTACTATTGGTAAATTGCATTACAGATATTTGCCCGCTCGCGTAGTTCATCGACTGTGTCCAAGTTGTAACAAAGATTCTGGCTGTTGGCTTCTTTATCCAACTATTGGAGCTGGTTGAGGGGACCGATACTTTGGCTGGGATGACTACGTCAAATCCATATATGAGAGAGAAATGGGTTTCGCCAGTGGACGAGCAAGCTATTATTCGATAAGACCAAAGGACCGCTGGTAGTTCGTCTGCCCATAAGCCCTTAGCTTTCTGGAGGTGCTTCTTTAAAGTCTACCTGATTGTTTTATTTGATGATTTAGCCTGGCCGTTTGATTAGGGTTGCGAGGGGTAGAAAAGCTGAGCTTGATCCCTCACATGTCGTAGAAGCCTCTGAAGCCTAAGCTGATGAATTGGGATCCATTGTCGGTGACTATTTCCTTTAGTATTCCAAATATGCAGATGACTTGGGCGAGTGCTTCGGCTTCAATCCACTTAGTAAAATAGTTGGTGACTGTCAACATGAAGACTCATTGCCTGGGTGCAGTCGGGAGTTTTCCAACTATGTCCATCCCCCACTTCATGAATGGCTAAGGTGTGAGAGTAGAGTTGAGTCACTTAGGTGGGATGTGTTAGTGTATGCCCTAGGAACCAATCGTGTTGTCAGTTTAAGGACAATATATCTTGTAAATGTATTGTGAATAAAAGAAAGTGTTCTTATTTCACATGTTGATTTATTGCTTCATTTATATTATAATTAATATTACATGTGAAATGCCTGAATGACACGGATCTTCAGAAGATCATATCATCGAAGAATTCCCTACACAAGTAATGTTAATTGGGCAATAACATTGCATAGTAGGCATGCTGAATGTCTCCATTGAATATCATGTGATGGTATTAGTGTGGGTGATTATAAGAGGTATGTCACTAAGACGTTAGCATGGATAAATGGTTAGTGAACTATTTATAAAAAACGACCGATTACAATCAATCACATGGACGTGGTCAATGATGCATCGTAGGATCATGCTAGTGTACCACTGATCCTTAGACCTGAGATATCACGATTGAATTCAATATAAGATGCATATGGTTCATATGGTGTATAAGCACGAGACTAGTCATGTCTTATGTAATAAGCCAATTTGGTCATATGTTATTCATATGCGAGGACAAGTGATGGTCAAGATGGGATTCGCTAACTCAAAATAGTCCAATCTTGAGTTCCCAGATGAATGTCAATAAACATCGGAAAAAGGAAATCTCTGACCAGAGTATAATGAATGTCAGATGAAAAGTAGTTTCATGTTGACGTGTTCCATTGTATCGATTGATAATTCGATTAAAGATTAAGTTAAGGGTTTTGACATACCATAAACCATTCTTAATTGGGATTAGATAACGAAAGGATTTTACTACACGATACGTACAATCAGAATAGGTTCATTGGAGTTTACACTTTATTGTGGTTTAGGGGTTATGGAACATTGCTAGACGTCTACCATAATCAGTGGGAGTTTCAATTATAAAGAGTTATAATGAAACATATTAGAATCTGATATTGGGCCCACGGCTAGATCACAGTGAACCAAAATGGTCACACATAAAACCAAGCTCAAGTAGAAAGAGTAATACATATCATTGATCAGATTAATGATGTTCAAACATAAACAGTTGCATCCGAAATAGTGTATTAGTGAGAAATGATTATCCATAGATAGCTAGCACTAACCAAGGGTAATAAGGATTTATTAAATATTATTATTGAATTGGATTCAATGATGGGGACAAAAGTGCATTGGTTTTATTCTAAAGAGTTAGAATAATTAATAGGATTAAAATTGGGCTAATTATGAATTAACCATAAAACCAAGGACTTGACATGCTCTTTCCCAAGATTAATTTTAAATTGTTTGAGGACCTCCCAAGACAATTTAAAATTACACTTTATGCCCATGGTATATAAACTAAGTGTTATACCATTTTCATTCAATTTTTTGCAACAATTGAAAACAAAAGGCACTCTCTCGGCTCTCTCTCATCTTTGGCTTGGGTGGATTACATTTTGAGTTTCTTCATTCTCTTTTGAAGAATCTAGACTCCAAGTTTCAACATCAAGCATTTAATAGCAAAGGAATAGGTATTATACTATTCTTTTTCTTTAAAAATTGCCATTGATGTTATGTTTGTTTTCTACCTTGCATCCATCATCTTGTTCATCAATTTTACACCATTTCCATGTCCAAAATGCATGAATCCCAACAGGACATGTGAGACATGGGCGAACCTTTGATAGCTATCGCATTTCTTCACATAGGATGTTGAGTCAGTGCGTATAGTTGGCCAATAGTAACCAGTAGTGATTACCTAACAGGCAAGGCTGTATCCTCCTGCATGGTTTCCGCATTCGCCTTCATGGAGTTCAGTGAGAACATACTTGGCTTGCTCTAGGCTTATACATTTGAGTTAGGGGCCAGAGAATGACTTCCTAAGAAGTTGGCCCTCGTATATGGTGAATCTTGTAGCTTTTGCTCTCAAGCGGCATGCTTCATTCTTGTTGGCTAGAAGCTCATCATGATCCAAGTATTTGATTATTGGAGTCGTCCAAGAGTCGGTTGGTTCAACATCCATTACTTCTTTGAGCTCTTTCGAGTTGGGCAACTTGTTCGTTAGATGTTCCTTCTAGTTGGCTGGCGATTAGAGGAATAGTAGTGGGATGGATGACTGGGAGGAGTCTTAAAGGGATGAGCCGAGGTTGGCAAGGGCATTAGCATGAGTGTTCTCCGCTCTTGGGACTTGGGTGATAAAGAATTCTTCGAAGGCGGACTGCATTTCTTTGATCAAGTTCAAGTAGGTTGTCATCTTCGAGTTTCGGGCTTGGTAAGTGCCTTGTAGCTGGTTGACTATAGGTTGAGAATCAGACTTTACCTCCAGCTTTCTTACTCCAAGCTCCTTGGCTAGAGAGAGTCCATCGATAAGGGCTTCGTATTCGGCTTCGTTGTTTATGCACTTGAATCCACACTGTATAACTCGCTGGATGATATCCCCTTCTGGTGTAATAAGTACAATGCCGAACTCGCTTCCATTCACGTTGCTTGAGCTGTCCACTAAGAGGGTCCACTTCGAAGATGGTTCACTATTCATGCACAATAACTCTTTTTCCGCCTAGACGGTAGTGTTAGGAGTGAAATCAGCTATGAAGTCTACCAACGCTTGGGATTTGATGTGTGTGGTTGGAAAGATATATCAAACTCACTAAGCCCTATTGTCCATTGTGTGAGCCGACATGATAACTCTGGCTTATGAAATATCTTCTTGAGTGGGAAGGAGGTGAGAACGACTATGGAGTGGCATTGAAAATATGGTCTGAGCTTCCTAGATGCATGGATGAGGGCGAGTGCCAATTTCTCCAACTGGCTGCATCGAGTCTCGGTATCAATGAGTGATTTACTTGCGTAGTAAACTAGTAGCTACTTTGCATTGTCTTCCCAAACTAACACTGCTTAGATGGCTGTCTCCAACACTGCCAGCTAGGTGTAGAGCTTTTCCCCAACCACGGGCTTGGAAAGAAGTGGGGGAGAGGTTAGGTACCTCTTTAGTTGTAGCAAGGCCTCCTCACAAGTGGGGGTCCACTCAAATTTGTTGGATTTCTTGAGTGTGGCTAAGAAGAGGTGGCACCTATCATCGGATCTGGAAATGAATCGGCTCAAGGTAGCTACTCGCCCTGCAAGGCGCTGGACGTCTTTAATGCAAGTTGGTAATGGTATGTTAAGGATCGCTTGGATTTGGTCAGGGTTAGCTTCTATCCCATGCTGAGTAACCACGTACCCCAAGAATTTTCCCAACGAGACCCCAAACGAACACTTGGCTGGGTTTAGCTTCATATTGTATTTCCTTAGGACAGCGAATGCTTGGCTGAGGTGGTTGAGGTGCTGCTCGACCATAAGGGACTTGACAGACATGTCGTCAATGTATACTTCTAGGGTGTCTCCAAGGTGTTCGGCAAATATTCTATTGACCAGCCACTGGTAGGTGGCCCCGACATTCTTAAGACCAAAAGACATTACTTTATAGCAATAAGTTCCCCTCTCTGTGATGAAAGCTGTCTTTTTCTAGTCATTTGGGTGCATCGAAATCTGGTTGTACCCTGAAAAGGTATCCATAAAACTTAGGAGTTCGTGACCTACTGTCGCGTCAACCATCATGTTGATATGCAGAAGCGGGAAAGAGTCTTTGGGGCATGCCTTGTTCAAATATGTGAAGTCTATGCAGACCCTCCATTTTCTGTTGTTTTTCTTCATGACAACCACGTTTGCTAGCTAGTCGGGATAGTGGACTTCTTTGATCAGTCTGTTACTTAGCAATTTATCAATTTCTTCATTGATGACCCGATTGTGTTCTGCCGTGAACTTCCTTCACCTCTGCTTCACTGAAGGGTGATCCGGATCTACGTGAAAGTGGTGGATGATTGCCTCGGGGCTGACTCTCATCATGTCCGCATGGGACCAGACGAAGTAGTCCTAATTTTGTTTAAGGAAGTCTATAAGTCGTTCTCTTATCTCGGGCTTGAAGAGAGAGCCTATTTGGGTCTTTCGGTCGGGGTGGTCCGAATATATCTATACTTTATCCAACTCTTCCATGGATGGTTGATTTGACTCGGTTGGAAGGGTTGGATGGGACTGTGATGCTATGAAGCATGACCTTTGCCTTTGAAGACGTTTTTGTCGCAGTCTCAAGAGGCTTTAGGATGGCCTTTGATTTCTCTTACTCCTTATTTTGTTGGAAACCTGATAGTTTGATGGAAGGTGGATGGGACAACTCGCATGTCATGGATCCAGGGTTGACCCAAGATGACGTTGTATGAGAGGGGCAATCAAGCACTAGGAGGATGATTTGCTTGTTGACTCCACTGACGTAGACAGGCAAGGCGATTTCACCGATGGTGTACTTTTGCTCACAACTGAACCCGACTAGGATGGTTGGCCGTCTACTTATGTTTGATTCATCCAGTCCCATGACTTTTACTGCTTCAAGGAAGAGGATGTTTGCCGAGGATCCCCCGTCTACGAATACTCTCTTGACCAGGATATTGGCAATCTGGAAGAGATGACCAGAGCATCATGATAAGGGGCGGCTAGGGTGATTGGCTCGTCATCTTCAAACTGAATGATCTAGTTGGTATGCGCTTGAGGGGATGGATGAATGGACCAGACTTCTAGGTGATGGTTGGCTCGGGCGTAGCATTTGGCTTAGGAATAACTCACTCCACTGATTTCTGACCCTCTAGAGATAATAGAACAGAACCCCTTTGGTGTCGGTTCCTGTGGAGGGGGAGATGTTTCTTTCGAGCTTCTCTGATCGTCTTCCCTTTATCTATCAACAGGTCCCAGAGATGTCCCTTTTTCAATAGTGATGCAACTTCCAATCTTAGGGCGATGCAATTGGCAGTGTTATGACCATGGTCACCATGGAATTTGCACCACTTGGTTGTGTCCCTCTTGGCGTCGGGATTGAGCTTGGTTGGCCATTTCATGGTAGGTCCCATTCCTTTCATGATTGCCACGACCTGAGCTGGTTTGACATTGAGGTTGTACTCTAGAATCTTGAATTGGTTTGATCTGGGTGATCTATTTTCGATTTTGATCAACTGGCGATCATATGGTTTTTTGATTCTGCTCGAATTGCGAGGAGGGGGTTGATAACAAGGCTCAAATGGTCTGGATTCTGGCTTTCTTTCATTCCGCCTTTGGTAACAGTCATCATATCTGGCATGCCTCATCTGGTTTGCCTCGTCTTCCTCCCATCTGATTTGGATCATTACTCTGGCTAAAGCGTCTTCCATTGTGGTGCAGCCGAGCTTCGTCAGGTCTTTGTATAGTTCTCCATCTGAAAGGAGACCTTTTTTGAAAGCATCTACTGCTGTCTCTGGATTATAGGATGGGATAGAGATTTTTTCTTTATTGAATCTACTAACGTACTCTCTCAACGGCTTCCCCATTCTTCTAGTAGACTCTGTATAGGTCAGCTGACAGCTTCTCGAGCTTCTTGCTGCTGTCGAATTGTTCTACAAAGGTGTCAGTGAGTTGGGCGAATGTGCTGATTGAGTTGTTTGGAAGGTTAGTGTACCATTGGAGGGCTGGTTCGGAGAGGCTAAAGCCGAAGCTCTTACACATGCATGATTCCTTTAATGTTCGGGGTATCGAGGCGGTGAACATCCGTTGCTTGTATGAGGCTATGTGGTCATCTAGGTTAGTTGTGCCATCGTAAGGCTTCATGTTGGGGATGGTGAATTTGTGTGGCATCTCAGCTAGCACAATTGCATCCACAAAGGGTGAATCAACATAGTTGTGAGGTTGGCTCTTTTTGGCTAGGATTGGCACTCCAGGTGTACGCCTCATCATTGCCTCTATGTCGGCCAATCTTTTGGCCAATATTTGCTCCATGGGCGAGGCGAAGGCCACTAGGTCAGTCTGGTTGGCTTGGTTTGTCATATTACTCGCACTCAGTAAGTTTCATTGGGTCCAATCACGTGGGGTAGTTTGGAAAACCACTCCATCGTGTGCCGCTTAGTAGTTCGGGTCTTCATTCATTCCTTCGGGTTGGGTGGTTCCTACTATGACTGATCAGGTGTTTCGGCTTGCATGGATGGTGAGAGGGGTTATCTTGGAGTCACTCGGTTTGTGGGGATGGATGGACTCGAGCGGGGTGGATTGAAGGTGAGGGAGCCCGCTTGATCCGTGAGGGTGAGTCGAGCCAAGTGGGGTTTGGGTAGGAATGGTTGATTGGAGATGAGACAAGATGGCAATGATGGGTGGCTCTTGTTGTGGTAGGCTTTCTATTACTTGGATGTCTTGATCTCATGCCTGAAGTGGGTCGATCGAGAGTGGCTCTATTGGCAGTCCTCACTCAATTGGATTTTGGGCTGAATCTCCACTAGTGATGAATAGAGTTGTCGTAATCTTGTATCCGAGATGGTTAGTCTGTGATCTGGAGTCTAGGGAGGCTGCATGGATGGAACTGATGCGCGAAAACGATTGGGTTGTACCTGACAAGGTTGAAACTCAAGGTCATAAAATTGGCTTACCCTTTCTTTTAGAGATTGGTTTTTGGCTCGGATAGAGGCGTTTTCAGTCCGGATGGCAGCATTCTCAGCTTCCAGTGCTGCCACCTTGTCTGAGTGCTATTGCATAAGGGCAGTCAGAGCTTTGAGTCTGGCCTCAAGACCAGGATTAGTGTTATCTGAATTTTCAGCCATAGAGAGTTTCCTTGCGAAGCAAGGTTTGAAAGACGAGTGATTGTCAGAGACCCCACGATAGGCACCAAACTGTGGATGCAAAAAAATCTACCTTTATGGAAATGGGGTCTGATCTTGTGAGGTTGAGGCCACCAGCAGTCTGCTGCACCTACACACGCGAGGAAACAAGCGTGAAACGAATAGAAAACACCGAGGTGGTGTTTGCCATAGGCACCCCGTCGCTCAAGTCAGCAACGTTGAATGAGGATAATTTAGTGAAGGTTAGGGAAAGAGAAGGTTACCAAGAGTGAGAACTACTGGGTTTGAAGGTGTAATGTATATGTCCCTTGTGAGAGGGTTGGCCTTTATTTAAATAACGATTGTAGGATCTTCGAGTCCTAGTAGGACTGTGAGTCCTTGGAGGTTGAGAGGTTCAGTGAATAGGAAGGCTTTTAATTCTCTTGCCTTAGTAGGAGAGAGAGTCCTAGTTGGCCTAAGATACGGATTTTAGACGAGTTAGGATAGTAATGGATCCTTTCGGTAGAATCTGAATGTTACTGAAACAAGGAATAGACGACCTTGGGGTCTAAATAAACCCTAGGTCCAATAGGTGATCTTGGATCAAAGGGCCTAGGGCCAGACAAGCTGATGATGAGGCCCAAACGACTCAAGGCCTTTATTGATTAGTTTCAAGCAGTGAGCAACAAAGTAGATGTGGCGAGCAGACCTAATATACACACTTTGTTGCGAACCCAATCGGAATTGGGCCATGGCTCCGGGCTTTGTTAAAGGTGTCTTCATCTTTGGGCTGAGGACATTTTTTGGCCCTAACACACTTCCACTTAATTAAAGTTAATTATGCCCACAATTATTTAATATTATGGAACAGTTTTGAGAAGAATTTTAAATCTTTAAAGTATGTTATGGATTTGATTCGGTTTGGGCCCTCTCATTTTTGTACAAATTTGCCAAATATATAGGTTTAATTAATAGAATAGAATCGATTTTTTTTTTTTTTTTTTTTTTTTTTATATGCAACACTTTTTTTTTTCTCGTATCTTGAAATAATAATGTATCAATGTTATACATCTTAAAGATTATTATTCCAAAATTTTCATTTGATATATCTTTATTTGTTGTATTAATGTATAAACAATGAAATAATGTGGCATATGATAAACAACACATCAACTAAGATAAAAAGATTTGAATACTTTGGATGCGTAACATTGCTCTCAAGTCTTAACCTAATAAGAGTATGATAGAAAAGCTTTTGTTTTTTGCTTTTGTTTTTGTTTTTTTAACCTCTAAAATCTTATTAAAAAAAACTCATAATAAGAAAGCCTTTGCTAAAAAAAATATTAATAAATAAAAACTTCCTAAAATATTATAAAAGGTCCCTTTGAAAGGGTTTTTTATATGTTTAATTCTCAAAAAGTAGGTGATAATAAAAATGGAAAATCTTTTAGAGGTGAATATAAAGTATGTATATGTGTAAATTTGTAATTATTTACACACTTCACGACAAAATGTCACCACAAGAAGTATTAGATGTAGTTTCTTAACGAAGTTGGGTCTAAGCAGTTTAAGGGGTCTTAACTCAATATTTACAATGCATGAAATTTATGAAGTCATTATGTTAACTTCAAAGGGAGACAAATTTGAGAACTTTAAATATTTCGGGTTATAAGATATTTACAAAGAAAAAATTTATTATGGATAAATTTCTTAATTTACTGATGGGATTTGCTAGTTGTTTCTCAATAACTGGCTCAGCTTTTTTGTTTTTGAATTAATTGATTAATTAATTAAAATTAAATTAAAGTATTGTAGTCTAACCTTGAATTGAGTAAATGACAACTGATAGGATGTTTGTCAGAAAGAAGAGACTGAACAAAAGATGGCAAGAATATCAGAGAAAGCTTAAAGATAAGGATAAAGAAATAATTTTTATATTTCTTTTCTGTGTGTCATTCATGTACGATTGTTGCATTCTTACACAAGAAGATGTTATAAAAGCTGCGCCATTATTGGTATTTCAAAATACCAATTGTTTGGAATGTATGCAATTAAAAGTAATTGCAGTTTTTTGTTTTATTTGAAAGCAAATTGCTTCGGTTACTGCAATTCAAAGCATGGTAGTTTCTTGTATTAATTTGGAGTTTAATGGTGGCAATTATAAGGGTTGTTACAAAATTAAAAGTTGGGCTGCTATGAAATGATTGTCAAGTATAAAAAGGGGTGTTGATTCTCTTTTGAGGTGTAATCTTTTCACTTGATAGAATCCACTTTTGCTTCTGCATCTTTATTCTTTTAGCTTTCCTTCACCACTTCTACGTTGCCTCATATTGTTTTAAACTTATGTTAAAGAGTGCACTTTAACTAGAAGTTCATCATTGTATCCTGGAGGCCAGTCTGTTGTTGAGCCTTTTTGCACCACGAAGATTCTTTCAATAGGGCCAAAATTCTAATCTTAAGGATAGTGCTTTTGCACGCCTTGATACTGCTATATCGTTGCTATTTTGTTGCCGTTTCACTGCTGTATCATTGTTGTTTTGCTTCTATTTTGCTGTTGTGTTTGTTGATGTTTTCCTGCTATTTTCCTGTTGTGTTTGTTGCAGTTTTCCTGTTGTTTTTCCACTATTTTGCTGCTAGATTTTTTGTTGTTTTGCTGTTAATTGATAATAAATTATCAACAGAAGAAAATGCAACAAAAAGGAAAGAAATGATTTTTAGCAATACAATTTGCAAAATATTACAAGTAATAATTAAGGTACAGAAATGGAAGTCAATCCTTGATTTGTGCTATCCTTCCAATACTCGCCCTCAAGCTTATGATTTATAAATGTCATAAACCCCAAGCTTGCGTAAAAGATGTAACTGTTGTCTGCTACTAGGGGCCTTTGTGAAGATATCAACTGGTTGATCTGTGGTTCGAACATGCGAAGTTTTAATGACTCCCTCCTAGATCTTATCTCTGACGAAATGACAATGAATTTCTATATGTTTTGTTCTCTCATGAAATACCGGATTCGTTGCAATATCATGTGTTGCTTTATTGTCACAATACAGCTTAATAGGCTCCTCAATTTGCACTCCAAGATCTTTTAGAAGTCCAAAAATCCAAATAATTTCACATGTGGTATTAGCCATGGTCCTATATTCATCTTTTGTGGATAATAATGACATTGTGGATTTCTTCTTTGTTTTCCATGAAATAAGACAGCTTCCAAGCTTAATACAGAAACCTATCAATTGTCTCCTTGTCATTGGACATGATCCCCAATCCGAGTCACAATAAGCAAAAATCTCTATCATTTCCTTTTTAAGGAAGTAATAATCCTAGACCAGTTAATCCTTTCAAGTATTTTACTACTTTGATGGCAGCATCCATGTGGGATTGTTTTGGTGTGTGCATGAATTTATTAAGAATCAATACCGCATAGCTTATATCTTTCCGAGTCAGTGTAAGATAAATAAGACGCCTTACCAACCTTTGATAACTTATATGATCTTGTAGAAGGGGATCTTCTTATGGTGATTGTCTTCCAGTGTCATGTTCTATGCTTGTGAGTTTGATATTTTGTTCTGTGGGAACAACAGTATAACACTAGGTTTGCATGCTGACACCCAGAATTGGATATGAGTTCTAAAGCATATTTTCGCTAACCGACGAGAATGTTTCTTAATAATCAAGTCCTTCTCATTGAGTGAAACCTTTGGCTGCCAAACAAGCTTTGTAGCGCTCGATATATCCATTTGCTCGATGTTTGATTTTATATACCCATTTGTATCCTATTAGTTTTCTATGAGTAGGTCTATTAGTGTTTTAATCAAAGATAAACGCAGTGGAAAACAAAAATTTACTGATTAAACACTATAAGCCCTAAAATCCATATATGAGTATAACGATGTTCATATGTTACAAATCAATCAAGACCCATGAATGATTTAGAATATTACCCACTTTTGGAGGCTCTATCTCTTTTTCAGGATCCAGATGAAAAATGCTCACGATCCAAGTGTAGGATCAAACCAACGATATCCACACAAATTAAGGCAAGATTCAACATAAAAGATTTACTAGATAATTTGTGTAGTCTAAAGAAGATTAGTGAGATTACGGTTGAGAGAAAAAATTCTCTCAATGAGCCTATGCTCTCCACATAAAGGCAAGATTCAACACAATAATTCTCTTGTTATTCCTTTCTTGTTCTATATCGTTAATTGATGGTATTCTTGGTTTTAGAATGTACAAGTTATTTATCATTTGTCTGGAACAAATAAATAACTTACCTCTTCTAATGAAAACATTAATCAAGCAACTTATTGAAATCAAATTTCTAGTGAAATTTTTTACATAACAACATTCGTCCAAAATAATATATTTGGAGTCATCAAAATACAAATGCAGTTTGCCAACTGCAGAAGCCAATACAAAATCTCCATTTCCCAGTCTCATGGACAACTCACCCAGACTTAGTTGTCTTCGAAGTCAAAGGCCCTACAAAGAATTACAAACATGGTTAGTGGCTCCGGAATCTACAACCCAGTTGTTAATAGAATCCTCCACATAACATGATTCAAGGAAAAGTACATTACCTTTCCCTACCTTCCTTTCTGCAAGGTAGATTGGGCAATTCTTTTTCCAATGCCCATCCTTCCCACAGTGAAAACACTTGCCTTTCGACTTACTTTCTTTTTTCATGGGAACCTTCTTGGGTGCTGTGTTGGCATTCGGTTTCTTCTTTCCTTTCTTGCCCTTCTTTTTGTCAATTTGAAAGGTTTGGGCAGATCGCAAAGTAGAAGCCTGAACTGGGTGTGCCTCTCCCTATTTCCCTTTAATAATACCCTCAGCTCGCTAAAGGTCGTTCATTAGAGTCACTATAGTATACTCCTTGTGGTTCACTTCTATTGGATAAGGGTGCACCCATGATGGATTAACCCAAGCGGCGTGTGAAGTGGAAACTGCCAAAGGTAGTTTCTCACTAACCATCGCCCATATAAAAAGAAAAGTTTTTTTCTTTTAGAGAGATATACACACCAAAACACACATATGCTCTCTCTCTCTAAAAAAATAGTTGAAGGAAAAACTCTACGGTAGTTTTCACTCTAGATTCAACATTTGCTTCAGAGTTGAGGAGAATAGGTATTTATGCTGTGTAAATACATTGTAATTCGTTTATATACAAAATGTGATTGCAATGGGAGACTATGAACATGATCTTGGGATTAGTTTAGAATATTTGTTATTCTGTATTTTTTTTCCAACAATGGTATTAGAGTCGTGGTTTATATTGTTTTAAATTCATACTGTTATGTTAAAGCATGTTGCTTGTTGATTAGATGCAGTTTTGAATTTTCAATTTTTGTGCGTAAAAAGTTGTCTTTTTGGTAATGATAATTAGATATTAGATTCCTTATGATATTATGAAGAAAATGGCTTTTGAATCATAAAAAATGGAGTTAAAATGACTTAGATATGCCTCTTTAAAGTTTCGGGTTTCTGTATAGGTTGATTTCCGGGTCGGGTACCAAGTTGCAGACTCGGACAGAGGTAGAAGATGACAAAGGACCGACATGTCGTTTTAATTCCAGCCTAATAAATGACAAGTCGTTTTGTTTTGCTTCCTTTTTAATAAAAACATGCAAACAATTATGGGTGGTGAGACTTGAACCCAAGTCTCCAAGATAAAGCCCAACTCCCTAACCACTGGGCTACATGTTTGATTTGTGTTAGCCATATTTACAAACCACATAACTAAAATAAATATGGGTCAAGTTGACCCGTAGATTTGACCCAATTAGTCAAACCCGACCCATATGACCAAACGGGTTAGTCAAACTTGGTCAACGCCCGACCCATAAGGTCAAACAAGTCAATGGGTCAAATCAGGTCAAAATTGACCCGGTTAAATGTGAAACGGGTCAAATCGACCCGAATTCAGTGTGAGGCACGTGGAGGACCCTGACTGACGCATGGCAGTGCGTGGACGCTTTTACCGGCGCGTGGGGGTGCGTGACTGCTTCTGGGCGGCGCGTGGGGGCGCGTGAAGTGTTCTGAATTTTTTTTCTTTGCTGTAAAGAATAAAATGCATACTTGGTATGTTATTATGAGTCTAACTTTGTTATTAAGCCATAAACATGTATATATATTATTTATCAAATATAGTCAACCTTTATTTGATAAATAAATAGTTTTTTTTGTATTTGTTACAGAAAAATGTTACGTTATAGATGTGCAATGGTTGCTAGAACACCCGCTCAAAAGGAAAGGGTTATAAACATGATTAAAACTCTACAAACTCACACATTAATATTAAGAGACATAGAGGATGAGTTGGTGCAACTTGTAAATCATTTCATTCATGTGAATGAAAAGATTCAGGAAATTGTCTGGATAGGGGGATTAAAGGAAGATGAGTTGAAATACAAAGTCCTTAGAGAGACTCTTGGTTACCCTAGTCTCGTTGGTCTCCTTGATCTGGTTTGGAACAAGCTGAAAGTTCAAAATCTTAAAGATGACAATAAAGATTATAGACGTTTAGTCAACAACTACATCAAGGAGTACATAAATTGGGGTGCCAAAAAGACAGTTGGTGCATCTATAGGAGTCTCCACTCGTAAAGGACATCATAAGAAACTAGGAGTTCCCTTGCCTATTGTTAATTACAAGTTAGATAAAGACCTTAAGATAAGGATTATCAGATCCTTCCCAGTTTTAGGAATGTGGCAGTACACTTAATTTTTTTTTGGAAATTGTTTGTTTTAATTTTACTACATGTTGAATTCTATTTATATAATGGAATTAGTTTTTATTTATTTATTTATTTTTTATTAACATTTACATTTTTATGTGAATTTATGTTGAATTATACTTATATGATTGTATCTTAATATTATTTTAGAATTGCAATTAATTATATCTATGATAATTGGAATTTCGAATTTTGGATAATGATTGTTGACATTGTTAACTTTTGATTCCAAATCTAATATACAATTATTATTGATATAATTAATTAAATATATATATATGTATGCTTTGAGCATGGAATAACATGCATTATCCAATGTGTAATTTTTTTTAGAAATGGCATCTGCATCTAAGAACATTGTCGCCGAACTTAATAAAAGGAGAAAAATTTAATGGCGACAATTATGAGATATGGAGCATGAAATCCAATATGCCTTAGAAGAACAAGAGGTTCTTGAAGCTCTTACCACGACCATGGAAGAGCCTGAAGAAGGAGTCACGGCTCAACATAGAAGAGACCGTGCAGCTTATGATATGTGGAAGAAGAAGAATTTCACTGCTCGCATCACTTTGTTGAGCAGCATGGACAATGATCTCATGAAAAAGTACTAGGATTACAAATTAGCAAAGGACATGTGGTCGTCCCTTGCTACAAAGTTTGGCAGTATGTCCATTACCAAACTCCGATCACTCACTATCAAGTTTGACACATATAAGAAAAAGCCTGAACATACTATGAGAGTACACTTACTGCACTTGTCAAACATGATTAGTGAGTTGAGAGATGCAGCTCATGTCCTAACTGATGAACAACAGGTTCAAGCTGTCATAAGATCATTGCCTCAAAATTGGGAACACATGAAAATGCACCTTACCTACAATAAGGGCATCAGAAATTTAGAAGATGCCACACGACATTTGGAACTAGAAGAAGATCGCCTTAATGCGAGTAAGTCAAATACTGATGTGTATATGACTGGTTCCAGTTCACATGGTGGGAAGGGATTTAAACGTAAATTCCAAGGTGGATCCCAAAGAAAAGGCAATACTGATAAGGATCAAGGGAAGAAGAGAAAGTTTTTTAAACATGGAAAAGGAAAGCATCTTGCCAGGAAGAGAAATATGGCAAAGGTGAAATGCTATAACTGTGGTAACAAGGGACATTTTGCTCGCGATTGTAGTGAGCCGAAGAAGGTAAATTACTTGTTTGCATAAGTAAGTTATATAAATGTTTCCAGTTCTATTTTTCTAACTGAATCTCATCCTTTGTGGACTGTAGATTCAGCAGCAACAAACCACATAGCGAAAGATAGGAGTGCTTTCGTGGAGTTTCAATGAATACCACGGGAAACAAAATGGATATATGTAGGTAACAAGTCAAAAATGGAAGTTAAAGGGATCGGCACATGCAAATTGATCATGCGTGGAGGTCGAATCCTATACCTACATGACGTGTTATATGCACCCGATATTCGTCGAAATTTGATTTCCGTGTTAGAACTTATTAAACTTGGTTTTAATTTAAACTTTTTTAGTACTGGTGTCCATTTATTTTTGGACACAATATACTATGGTTGTGGTTATATTTCTGATGGTTTTATAGTACTTGACATTGCTCATAATTATAGTAATGTTGTTTTTTCCTTTATTACATCTTCCAATAATGATGATGTGAATGTATGGCATGCAAGGCTTGGCCATATTGGCCACAACGAATGATATACTAGCAAGAGAAGGCTTGTTAGGATCCTTAACAAAAATAGACTTGACTACTTGTGAACATTGCCTACTGAAAAACGGCAAGAAAACCATTTGGAAAAGCGATAAGAGCTGAAGTTCCATTGCAACAATTCATTCTGACAGATGTGGTCCAATGAATGTGAGGGCTAACATGGGGCTATTTATTTCATCACATTTATAGATCATTTTACTTGAATGGTTATGTTTTCTTGATTTCTCAAAAATCAGAAGCTTTAGAATGCTTTCAGAAGTTTAAAAACTTAGTTCAGAATCAATTAGATAAAAAGATAAAGTTCTACGAACCGATCGAGGTCGTGAATATTATCTGATTAGTTTGAATTTTTTTTGATGAAATGGGAATAGAACGTCAATTAACTATTCCAAGAACCTGCAACAAAATGGTGTTGCAGAACGAAGAAACAAAACCCAACTTGAGTGGTGAGGTCTATGATGGCACAAGCAAACTTGCCCATCCACCTTTGGGGTGATGCCTTATTGACTGCCACATATTCCTCAATTGAGTACCCTCAAATTTATTACTACTACACCATAGAGTTATAGACAAATCGGAAACCCGATTTGAGTCTCTTAAAGCCATGAGGATGTGCTACCTATGTTCATGATCCTTCCCATAAATATGAAAAATTAGGTCCAAGGGGGAAGAAATGTATCTTCATAAGATACTTAGAACATTCAAAGGAGACGTCTTCATAGGAGAACAAGAAAGTGGTAGCATCACTGAGTTTGAATCACGAGATGTCACATTCTTAGAAACCGATTTTCCTAAGAAGGGCGAGATAGGTAGACTTGTTATATATAAACCACAGATCAAGGCAATTATGTTACCGACAATCAGTTGGTTATACTACATCCTAGTAGGAGTGATATGGAATTTGATGAATCAGTTTCAGATCCTCCATCATTCCCTACTGACGATCCAACTACGATAGCTGGTCCAAGTGGGAGTACACATATCAATCTCCAATGTCGATCAAACAGGAAACAAGTTCCACATCGACGATTTGAGATTGAGGGGGAAATTTTTCTAGTTACTCCCAAGATGAAGAAGACTAAGGAATGTAAATGAGCTCTCAATTGCCCTTCTAAGGAAAATGGATGAAAGCAATGAAAAAGAATTGGAGTCTATGAAATCAAACCAAGTATGGAATTGGTTGATTTACCAAAAGGACGCAAAGCCATTGGAATAAGTGAGTTCTTAAAATCAAGCGTAAAGCTGATGGTAGTATTGAAAGATACAAAGCTCGCTTAGTCGCGAAGGGGTATACACAACAAGAAGGAATAGATTATGAAGAACTTTTGCGCTTGTTATGCGGTTTCCCTCAATCCGACTTATTCTAGCTATAGTTGCTACATGGTCTTAATTGCATCAAATAGATGTAAGTGACTTTTCTCAATGGAGAATTACAAGAAGAAATCTATATGGAACAACCAATAGGTTTTATTAGAGAAGGTCAAGAGCACAAAGTATGTAGACTTTTAAAGTCAATTAATGGCCTTAAGCAGTTCCTCAAGACAGTGGTATATCGTTTCATAATGCATAATGTCGTATGATTTCAAAATGATAAATGAAGATCACTGTGTATATACAAAAGATCCAATAACAAATTTGTTATATTATCATTAGATGTTGATGGTATACTTATAGCTGGAAATGATAAGGGATTTGTCAATGAAATCAAAAGATGGTTATCATCTCATTTTGAGATGAAAGATTGGGTGAAGCTGCATATACTCTGGAGTCAAGATTTCAAGATCGTTCAAAAATTAGTATCTCTTCACAAGAACCATACATTAAGAAAATTCTTGAACGATTTCATATGCAAGATTGTAAACCTATAGACAACCTTATCGCGAAAGGCGAGACTTAAGTCGTAAAATGTGTCCGAAATTCCATATGAAAAGGAACAAATGAAGAATGTTCCTTATACAAGTGCTGTTGGAAGTCTCATTACGCCATGTTGCACTAGAGCCGACATCTGTTATGCCATTGGGTTGCAAGTAGATATCAGTCCACCCAGGACAAGCACATTGGAAAGCAGTGAAGAGAATCTTAAGATATCTAAAAGAACAGTTTGATTACTCATTATGTTATCAAGGAATGATTTACACTTGAGAGGCTACACCGATGCTGATTGGGGAAGAGATTTAGATGAAAGGAAATCTACTTCGGATATGTTTTCTTACTAATGTGGTGGGCCATATCTTAAGCAGTAAGAAACAATTATGTATAGCCTTATCTACAATGGAGGCTGAGTTTGTACATTTTCAGCTACATGCAAGAAGCCGTTTGGTTGAGACGGTTCATGAATCATCTGGGAATAATTAATGTTGCTATTGAACCAGTAAGAATAAACTATATAGTCAGCAGCAATCATACACTAAGGATCCCAAATATCATGGTAAAACAAAACACATAGATATCAAATATAATTTTGTGCGAGACTTGGTGGCACAAAGGAGGTGAACAGTGAATACATATCTACGCATGACATGGTTGGGATCCATTTACAAAGCCTATACCAAGAGATACTTTCAATAGACATGTTAGATCTCTAGGCTTACGTAGGTGTTAAATGTACTCATACTTGAGATTTCCCAAAATTGTTCCACATTTGTCTTATCAATATAAATAACAATATTGTCAATGCTCAATTTCGATTATTATAACTACAGGAGGATTTTATATATATATATATATATATATATATATATATATATATATATATATAATATTATATATATAATATATATATATATATATATATATATATATATACATACATATTAGTTATGTAATATTATATGTCTATTTTTGAAAGCATGTCAGACAGTTAAAAGATTTGCCTTCTCACCAGGCATCACCTCCATTACTTCGTAGGAATGGAGATGAGACGATTTTAACTTATTATCTAGGTGATAATAGAGAGCCAAGCTTAAAATGTTGAACGTCGCCTAAAAATTGAATTAAAAAATGTCATAATGAAATGTGACCATGATCACTTTATTTGTCCAATTGCCAGATTAGCGTCTGATGAATTAAAAGTATGTAAAGTGAACTCAAGTTAGACATTAGGTATGTCTGAACTGAAATCTATACAACATTTACAAGAAAAGAGACATGCACTCCATGGGAAAGAAGGAAATGTTGTAGCATGTGATTCATACCACATGTGCAAAACATTGACCAAAGGGGTAATGAAAGTCAAAATATCAACTTTAACATTTTGTGAGACCCTGAGTTTTTAAGAATAAAATCTCATAGAATACCCTTATTACTTTATTCTGTTTCTTGAAAACCTCATTTAATTATTGCTATCTTAGAGTGTTACCAAAAGATTAAGATAAATTCAATCTGCTGGGACATTTCTAGAAAAGCAAGTTAAATGAAAGTTGCAAGAATCGAGAAAAGAGGAAGATTACGTTTTTGAATTATCACACTATAATCACATGTATTCATTGGTCGATCAATTATGTTTTACTTTTATGTAAAGACAGAACATAATTATGAATACAACGGATATTTATTATAAATGAGATTGTTAGAAAAAAAATGTGATAAGTAATCTAGGGTATTGCATACAACATACAACCTAAGTTTCATAATTTGAGAAATTATATACTTCTAACAGATATATGACTAATGTGCTCTCGAAGTATGCATGGTTACACGACATATTTACTAAAGTATGAACCTTGAAGAAGCATAGAGAGAGAGATAGTCTCATCATGTGTGAGTGGGAGATATTGGATAAAGGTGCACCAATGATGGATTAACCCAAGCGACGTGTGAAGTGGAAACTGCCAAAGGCAGTTTCTCACTAACCGCTGCCCATATAAAAAGAAAAGTTTTTTTTTTTCTTTTAAAGAGATATACACACCAAAACACACATACTCTCTCTCTCTCTCTCTCTCAAAAAATAGTTGAAGGAAAAACTCTAAGGTAATTTTCTCTCCAGATTCAACATTTGCTTCAGAGTTAAGGAGAATAGGTATTTATGCTGTATAAATACATTGTAATTCGTTTATATACAAAATGTGATTGCAATTGGTGACTTTGAACATGATCTTGAGATTAGTTTAGAATATTTGTTATTCTATATTTTTTCCAACAACTTCATAGTCCAACTTGAACTGGCTGAATCTAATTAACAAAAAGCTCAGAAAAAGAGATTAACAGAAATTAAGAGATGGAGTGAGAGATTGGAGCGAAATTGGTAATGAGAGTGGCGGGACAGAGACAGAGTTTGCTATACACTACATTGAGTCTTAAGAGGAATTTTCTTCAATTTATTTTTAATTTTTTGGATTTATTATTGAATTTTAAATCTGTACTTGGTAACAAAAATATGAAGGCATTTTAGGTAGTCCCTAGAAGGGCCAGGCTGTTGGAAAGATTTGAATTTTATTCATTTAACTATATTTTAGGTGTTGGGATTTATATTTTAATTTTAAATCCATGTATAATTACCCGAAAAATATATGAAGGATTTGGTATCTGCTTATATGTGTAGGTTTGTTTTTCCAAATTTAAAAGGAGTTTTTCTTCCATTCTTCTGGTATTACCGAATTAGAGGTTAGAATTCTGATACATAAACCCTGGGCTTTGTTTTTTTTTTTCCCTTGTTTATTTATTTATTTATTTATTTTGAATTTACTGCTTGTTTATTATTGAGGTTAAGTAATATGATCAAATGCTTCAAATTTGGACCTTTACATTTCAATTGGGTTAAAAAAAAATAAGGTAAATTAAATAAATTCAAGTTTCTTGATTGAGGAATAATAACACTAATATTCTTGTTTGTTAATAGCAATTACTGGAATTTCTTGAAATTTTTTCTTCAATAACCAACTTAAGTATTCTGCTACAAACAAAACAATTTTCAAAGGGTTAAAAATACATACCTATTATATAAACTCCTTGTTATATGTTTAATTAGCAAACAAACGTTATTCGTTTAATTTGCCAATCAAAACACATTATTTTTAACACTTATCCCATTTCAATAAATATTCAATCAAAAACATAAACATTGGTTTAGGGTTTACACTTAAAACTAGACATATATGTTTATTCAATGTTTTTGAAATAGATTATAAACAAATTTATTCTAACAAAATAAACTAATTAGATCAAGACATAATAATTGTTAAATTATACAAATTTTAAAGTGAATATAAATTATATATATATACAAAGTTGTGTTAAGATAAAATTAATAATTGTACCTGTATAATTATTAATATCAATTATAAGTAGATGTCATTAAATCATTCATTTAATTTGAGAAGATCACTTATATGGTCTAATTATATTTTCAGGATATCACCTTTTACAACTGATATTATTTTTGCAGCCATGTCTTTGATATTTAATATCAGTATTTTGTAGTGAATCGTATATGATATTTAAGATAACCTGAATATTATCAAGGTCAACTATTTAAACTTAAAATTTATGCTGACCTTCTACAATTTCTGTAACTTATATTCATTTTCAAGTTGTGTTGCTCAGGTATGTTTATTATATATTTTTTTATATTATTATTGGTTTTTTTGTCTTTTAAATATATATTTTCTACATTGAAGTTTATTTTATATTGAATCGATAATTAAAAAATCAATAAATAAAATATCCACAAATTGAACTTAAAGTTTATATTATCATGGTTCTTCTCAAATATGTCACCATTTGAAATCTGCAACCAAATTTTAAAACTTTGTCAAGAAAAGCAAAAAAACTTACAGGATAACCCACTAGGTATTGTTGACAAGTTTATAAATCAATCAGAGAAAGAGAAACCTCATTGAAAAATGTGAACTTTTTAGCAAAAGACTTGCAGAGCTAAAGAAAAAAACTAATTTTGGTTGTTGAGAAGAGAAAATGAATTATTTTTATTTTTATTATTTTAGAAATTAAAAATAATTAATAATGTTGAGAAGAGAACTCACATAGAAAGCAACAACAACTCCAACAATATAATCTGAAGGCAACATAATTGAAGGATTGAAGAAGCCATGAAGATAAAGGTCATGTAACACAAATCTATTTGTTGCAATTAGAATTGACCACCATCTATAGTAAAAAAAAAAAAAAAAAAAAAAAAAACATTTGATGACAGTATCCTAAAGAAAGACGATAATTGTAAAACCCAAAAAACCCACAAATCAAACAACAAAATCATTCCAAAAATCAACAAAAAGGGATAGAACAAATACAATTAAACTACATATCAATACTTGTTTTCCTTTGTCATCACTAAAATTGAATTTGTTTTATGTGCGTGATGATAAAATGAATGGTTTGGCAGTAGGTCTATAGTTATCCTAATTCACGGTACAATATATCAAATTAAAGCCCTATTTTTCTAGTTTCCAAAGATTCAAACCACTCATCAATTGGATTTTTATTGAGCAAGTTATGGCCAATTTACTATTGACTGTTAAGTGGAAATCGAGAAACAGGGGAAACAAAAATGTATGTGATAATAAAAGGAATAGTTTGGAAGTGGGGCTATAGCTATCCAAATTAAGCATATAATATATCAAATTAAAGCTCTGTCTGTCTAGTTTCTAAATATTCAAACCGCTCATCAATTTGAGTTTTATTGAGCAAGTTATGGTCAATTTACTACTAACTGTTTAATGGAAACTGAAATGCATGTGATGATAAAATGAATGGTTCGGAAGTGGGGCTATAGTATCAAAATTAAGCGTATAATATATCAAATTATTAAAGCCTTATCTGTCTAGTTTCTAAAGATTCAAACCTCTCATCAATTGGATTTTTATTGAGAACGTTATGGTTAATTTACTATTGACTATTTAGTGGAAATCGAACTGTGTGTGATGATAAAAGGAATTTTTTGACAGTAGGGCTATATTTATCCAAATTAAGTGTATAATATATCAAATTAAAGCTTTGTCTATCTAGTTTCTAAAAATTCAAACTTCTCATCAATTGAAGTTTTATTGAGCAATTTATGGTCAATTTACTATTGATTGTTTAGTGGAAACCTAAATGTGTGTGATGATAAAATGAATGGTTTACTAAAGCTACATGGTTCAGTATCAAACATCAATGGATATTTGTTAAATAAATGAAATTAGTTATATTTAGCAACAACCTCTTTTCATAATATATGTATGTAACATAAAAAGATATCAACAAAAAGAGATTAAACAATTACAATTAAAACTACATATCAATATTTGTTTTCCTTTAAGGATAATAATAATGGTTCGGCATATTATAAATGATTTACTAAAGCTATGTGGCTTGGCAACAAACATTAGATGATATTTGTGATACAAATAAAATTTGTTATATTCAGCAACAACTTGTTTTCGATATATGTATGTAACATAAAAAAATATCAACAAAAAGAGATAGAAGAAATACAATTAAAACTGCATATCAATATTTGTTTTCCTTTGTCATCACTAAAATTTAATTGGTTTTATATGTGTAATGATAAAATGAACGGTTCGGCCGCAGGTCTATAGTTATCCAAATTCATCATATAATATATCAAATTAAAGCTCTATCTTTCTAATTTCCAAATATTCAAACCACTAATCAATTGGATTTTTATTGAGTAAATTATGGCTAATTTACTACTAATTGTTCAGTGGAAATCGAGAAACAAGGGACACCAAAATGTGTATGATGATAAAAGGAATAGTTCAGAAGTGGGGCTAATTTATCCAAATTAAGTGTATAATATATCAAATTAAAGAAATATCTGTATAGTTTATAAATATTCAAACCTCTGATAAATTGGAGTTTTATTAAGCAAGTTATGATCAATTTACTACTAACTATTCAGTGGAAACCGAAATGTGTGATGATAAAACGAAGAAAAATACTACACATACATTATTTCCATACAACATTTTCCATACAACATTATGTGGCAAGATATGATTAGGTGAAAGTTTAATTTTAACTTTAAATTAGCCAATCATATCTTGCCACATAATGTTGTATGGGAAATGTTGTATGAAAATGATGTATGTGTAGTATTACTCTAAAACGAATGGTTCGGCAGTTTGGTGACAATTATCCAAATTAAGTGTATAATATACAAAATTAAAGCCCTGTATGTTTAGTTTCTAAAGATTTAAACCTCTAATCAATTGGAGTTTTATTGAGCAAGTTATAGTCAATTTACTACTGACTGTTCAGTGGTGGAAACCAAAATGTGTGTCATGATAAAAGGAATGGTTTGGCTGTGGGGCTAAAGTTATCCAAATTAAGCATATAATATATCCAATTAAATCCATATCTGTCTAGTTTTCAAAGATTCAAACCATTCATCAATTGGATTTTTATTGAACAAGTTATGGCTAATTTACTACTGACTAATTAGTGGAAATCGAGAAACAATGGAACCAAAATGTGCGTTATGATAAAAGGAATGATTTGGTAGTAGGACTAAAGTTATCCAAATTAAGTGTATAATATATCAATTTAAAGCCCTATCTATCTAGTTTCTAAAAATTCAAACTTCTTATCAATTGGATTTTTATTGAGAAAGTTATGGTCAAGTTACTACTGACTGTTCAGTAGAAACCGAAATGTGTGTGATGATAAAGGGAATTGTTTAACAGTGGGGCTATAGTTATCCAAATTAAGCGTACAATATATCAAGTTCTATCTAGTTTCTAAAGATTCAATCCTCTCATCAATTGGATTTTTATTAAGCAAGTTATGGTCAATTTACTACTGATTGTTCAGTGGAAACCGAAATAAGTGTGTTAAATAAATGAAATTAGTTATATTCAGCAAAAACCTCTTTTTGATGATATATGTATGTAACATAAAAAGATATCAACAAAAAGAGATAGAACAATTACAATTAAAATTACATATCAATATTTGTTTTCCTTTAAGGATAATAATAATGGTTTGACATATTATAAATGGTTACTAAAGCTACATGGTTCAAAGACAAACATCAGATGATATTTGTGATACAAATAAAATTTGTTATATCCAGCAACAACTTGTTTTTGATATATGGATGTAATATAAAAAAATATCAACAAAAAGAGATAGAAGAAATACAATTAAAACTGCATATCAAAATTTGTTTTCCTTTGTCACCACTAAAATTGAATTGGTTTTATGTGTGTGATGATAAAATGAATGGTTCGGCCGCAGGTCTATAGTTATCCAAATTCATCATATAATATAATATATTAAATTAAATCTCTATCTTTCTAGTTTCCAAAGATTTAAACCGCTCATCAATTGAATTTTCATTGTGTAAGTTATGACGAATTTACTACTGATTGTTCAGTGGAAATCGAGAAACAAGGGAAATTGAAATGTGTATGATAATAAAAGGAATGGTTTAGAAGTGGGGCTATAATTATAAAATTTAAGCATGTAATATACCAAATTAAAGCCCTGTCTATCTAGTTTCTAAAGATTCAAACCTCTCATCAATTGGAGTTTTATTGAGTAAGTTATGATCAATTCAATACTGACTGTTCAATGGAAACTAAAATGTGTGTAATGATAAAAGGAATGGTATTGGACGTGGGGATAAAGTTATTCAAATTAATTATATAATATATCAAATTAAATCCCTGTCTATCTAGTTTTTAAATATTCAAACTCGCATCAATGGGAGTTTTATTAGGCAAGTTATGGTCAATTTACTACTAACTGTTAAGTGGAAACCAAAATATGTGTGATGATAAAAGGAATTGTTTGGAAGTGGGGCTACAGTTATCCAAATTAAGCGTATAGTATATCAAATTAAATCTCTATCTGTCTAGTTTTCAAATATTTAAACCACTCATCAATTGGAGTTTTATTGAGCAAGTTACGGCTAATTTACTACTAACTATTAAGTGAAAATTGAGAAACAGGAGAAACCAAAATGTGTGTGATGATAAAAAGAATGGTTCAAAAGTAGGGCTACATTTATCCAAATTAAGTGTATAATATATCAATTTAATGCCCTGTCTATCTAGTTTCTAAAGATGAAAACCCCTAATCAATTAGAGTTTTATTGAGCAATTTATGGTCAATTTACTACTGACTCTTCAGTGGAAGCTGAAATGTGTGATGATGATGAAAGGAATGGTTCGGCAGTGGGGCTACAGTTATGATGAACAAATTCTAATTCCTTGTAAGTGCATGAATTGCTATTGTAGTATAGTGTACAAAAGCAAGGGTCGATCCCACAGAGATTTGTAAGCAATTTACTAATCCTAATAACGAAGCTTCAATTTAAACTAATAACTAGAATTGATAATCACAATTCAGGGGGAATCACTTCAAAAGCAACAACTAATCAAACTAAAGTTAAACGACAATAAAGTTATCTTAAATCCAATCGACCAAAACCTAATGTTCCAATTTCACCATAATTATCCAGCTCTATGTCAACCAAATATCTATTATTTATCAATTCACTTTCTAGGGTTCGCACTCACCAAATCAAGGTATTACCATAAGGCTTTCGGGATTAACCTAGTATTTTTAACACAAGACTAGCTAGGGCGTATAGTCTAGCCTATGAATTAAAAACCCAATAAACATAAGAGTACTCGAAATCCTGAACAAAGGCATATTTATCATGGCATGTGCACAAACAGTAATTACCCAAGAAATCATGAACCTACTAATACTCTATCAGGGCATATGCATAGAATATTAATCATTCATTCAATAATCTTCACACATACAACCTAATAATTTGCACTAAGTGTCGTCACACAATAATGAAAATTAAAGGCAGAATAAATACATGAATGAATCCAGATTTCCATTGAATTGATAACAATAAATATATGTTTAAACATAGAGCCTTCCAATTAGGCCACATTGGATCCCTAAATAAGAGTTTAGTTACACATTGACATTGAAAAGAGCAAACCTAAAATTCCCCAAAAGCATGAATAATCTTCAAAACCCTAGGAAAAATCTCCTCTCTTTTTGCTAAGAAAATAACTCTCCTCTGAATCTCCAACCCACTGTAAACTAAATTACAAAGTCCTATTTATACTTTTCCTCTGCTAGGGGTGTTTTTGGAAGAGTCCAAGTTCAAGTCGGAGTTAAAAAAAAAAAGGATTTTATTTTTCTCGCGATCCACGCCACGGAACAGAGTTTTTCCACAAACATACAGCCTTGTCACACCACGGCATGAACTTTCTGCCTAACTTTAGCTTCTCGCGCCGCGGCGCCATCCAGCAAATTCACTTCCTTTCTTCTGTTTGACGATCCCTTTTTTTTCTTTAGTACGTGCAAAGCCTCCAACCATCGTGTGAGCATAAATTCCTTACTTTTTCTGCCTAAAAACCTGAAACTCATACACATACCCGTGATTCTTGCAAATAAAAATATGAAAAGAACTTGAATAAAAATAATTCATAAAAGTGATGAATTCCCTACGATCTACCCATAAAATCACAGAATATATATATCATTTCACCACTCGTCACAACCCCCAACCAACGTTTTGCTAGTCTTTAACAATCAAAGCGATCGAAAATAACCTAAACCTATTATGACAACTTCACTAGCCATTTTCGTAGGTTGACACGATTGCATTTAGCGTATGCAATAAGCCTTTAAACCCCTAGGTCTCCCTAGTGGATGAGTTATAGTCTTGTAAGGGTTTACAGCGATGCTACCCACAAAACATCCTACAAGTTCTACCAAGACTTACAACTGCTAAACTAACAATTCTGGATCAATACACTAAAGAGTCTAAAAAATTTCACACATTAGGCAGCAAAAATAACCAAACGTTACTTTACTTCTAAGAACATCCTGACGTCAATCTCACTTCATTATCAACTCTCTACCTTTCAACTGTCCATAATCCGCCAATTTTAACACCAGGAATAATTACGTATGCAACATCCATAAACTAACATTGATCCCAATAAAAAAAATGAAATAAGAGTAAAACTCTGTAGAGACAAACTCCATAGGCCTAATTTTTGAACCACTCTCCACTAATGTAGAAAATGACATAACCTTCGATTATTAGGACTTTATTAAGCTTGTAATGTTAGGCCAGGTATTGGGTTATGAAAAAAAAAAATTGGAAAAGGAAATCAAACAAAATAAGAGGATTAATCTTACTTATTTGCAACAAAATCGCTCAAAGCATAACACATTCTCTCTGACTTCCCAACACCTTTGTTACGTCTTTCTTCCCAACCACATTTGTCTTTGCACACTTTCCATACTTCCTTGATTCATTTATTTTTTTTTTTTGAATGAATGAATCTAGATTCATTAGGAAGCATAGATATTACAATCATTCCCATTATTACCTGGATACACAATAGACCACAACCCCTAACCTATTCTTTTGAATAATCTTCAACATCTTGAGAAAACACTTAAACCACACACAAACCTCTCACTTTGCATAAATTCAGATTAAATCATCTTATAAATCATGGGTGAGTAATGTGTTTAAGGATTAAAAGGGTATGTTATTGTGGGCTACATGAAAGAAAATCAAGGCTAAAATATTTTACTCTTGGCTCAAAAGGGTAACTAGCGATAATCACAAAATACAGGGGTTGGCTTGAAAGGCTCAAATGGTTCAAAGATGGCCTAAGTCACTTCTTCAATCATGCATCATCTAAGATTTCGCCTCGAGTGGTCCTCAACTGGGCTCTAGAGTTTGGGGATCTCAATTATACCTTAGGATGTGCACATACCAACCATTCCTAAATATTAAAACTAACCCACCAGACATATCACATTCATGAGAGTTTCAAATTACAGCAAAACTAACATT
This sequence comes from Pistacia vera, assembly GCF_008641045.1. Taxonomy (NCBI): domain Eukaryota; kingdom Viridiplantae; phylum Streptophyta; class Magnoliopsida; order Sapindales; family Anacardiaceae; genus Pistacia; species Pistacia vera. The sequence goes on along the minus strand of NW_022195586.1, from coordinate 709,852 downwards.
TAGAATAATTCCTCGACTAAAGCAAAATTTGCATTATTCTCAACGCTTTATGTTGTTGAATTACTTACTATCGTAGACAAATATATTAATCCAGAACAACAATCAAGACGAAACAAACATCCCAAAACTCCTACAATTAAATCGACGCAAGTCCCCACCCCCAACCTAAATCCTACATTGTCCCCAATGTGACAATCAAAGCAATTAGGAGGCTATGAGAAAGAATCAATTACCCATGTTGAAACATCATAAAACGCAAAGCTATGCAGCACCAAGTGTCCGTCTCGTATTGGATTCAACTATCTACCAACAAAAGGAACAACATGTTATCCTTGAAATAGAGACCACATTCTTGTTAAAGATCATGAGTTTGGGAAGAAATAAACAACAAAAAAAAAAAAAAAAAAATCAACCACCATACTTGAGAAGCGTCTACACTTAATCGACTAGAAAATAAAAATGAAAATACGGTAAATGTCATCAACAAAACAAAAACATGCACACCACAAATGAAAGACAAAAACAAATGAAATAACAACAATCCACATCCCTCGGATCCCGTACTTTCCTTGTCCAACTCCTCATCATCTTGCACCTCATCATTGTGCACCTCATCATTGTGCTCCTCATCATACTGCTCGGGCTCAAAGTCCCCATGATACGTCAAAAACTGGAACTGGGGCTGTACTATCAAAGCCGGCCTGAGTAAGCTGGAAGTGTTAGATCCTCTGCATGGTCTGCCAACACTCTACCTGATAAGTCATCTGACCAGTGACCCAAGTACGCATCTAGGTTACCTCATCACTCACTCTGGCTAGCTAATCTCTCATACTCTGTAATATATTCAACTTGGATGGTTGCACAGAAGTGGATGGAAGCAATGCTTTCTTACTTTGCTTGGATCAGGTCCGTTGGGTTTCTATTGTGGGTTTCCCAAGCAACTTAAGATAAAAACCATAAGATAATGGTGATGCTGTTTTTCTCTGTACCTCATCGTCCCCTACTGGCACTCCAACTTGCTTGCATAAAGCAGTGATCAAGCTAGGGAATAAGTAGGACACTTTTGGAGCATGTAGAATTCTACGATAAATCATGTTGCCCAGGTCTATGCGCACCCGCTGATCAATTGTATAAAGAAGCAGTGCTCTCTCAGTATCTATAGTACTCATGTGAACCGTGGGCTAAATCTTGGCACATACAAAGTATTGCCAAAGTCGATGTTTACCAAGCAAGTGTTTTTACCTCAATGCCCTTGTGTTCGTCTTTAGACATCTTCCATTCTCCCTTACCGCTAGTTAACGTTCGCAAGACCAATCCATAATCTGGGTCTTTGAGGAACTCATTATACTCGGCCTATTCTACTAAAATGTTGGGAAGGTTATAGAACCTATTGATCGTCGTAGTATCTAAGCTAACCATCACGCCTCGAATCTTAATTTGCCCCTTTCTACTCTTAACGGCATTAGCATAGAATTTCATTACCAAGGGCTTGATGGCCAGTTTGGGATGGGAATAGAATGTCTCCCATTTCATCTCACTGGTCATCTGGAAATTCAAATCCCTTTTCATCAACAACCCTAAACCAACTTTAGCGGCCTCAAGATACCTTTCCTTTGTTGAAAAGCTCACAAATCGCTCATAACTCAGACACGGGGCTATTTTATTTTTTCCCTTAACAGCAGCCCCACTGTCTCTAGGTCTTTTGGTGGGCGCCATCTCACATACTTGAGAGCTTTATTCAACAACACTCTTCACCTATTCAGCCTAACACAAACTCACCAACACATTACGCAAACAAGCCTACGCCACTCGCCACAGCTGCACACTCACACAATGCACAATGCGACACGTTCCACTCAAATTAACCTTAATCAAACAACCATCACTACACCGCAATTCAATCAGTATGCCACTGCACCACAGACACACTCACAATCGAGCTCAAAACAACTTCACGAACTCATCCACACCATATCAAGCAATCACAATTTCAACTTCATAAACTGATAATTCCAATCACAATCATCTTCAAAACACTCTCAATCAATCAATCACCACAATATATTCAACACAATCACAAACTATTACACAAAATATCACGTTTATGGCATTTCGATTCAAGTCAAAAATTCGCTTGTACACTCCAACTCATGATTAGAATTGCTTACCTACGTAATAAGAATGACTTGGAAGCCTTTGTTGAAGATTACACTTCCATTGGAAAAATTCCCAAATCGCCAAACCCTAACTTGTCTTCTTCAACGAACCAATCTGTAACAATAGAGAGAAGATTAGTGTTGGGTGATGTTTAAGGGTGGTAAAACTTGGAAGGCATCAATTGTGGGCGAAATTGAAAGAAAAGAGAAAAAATTGAGTTTTGGGGGAAAGTGTGACGATGCTGCAGCATGAGGAGAGAGTTGGGAAAGTGAAGGAGAAGAGAAAAAGAAGAAAAAAGGAAAAAAAATCTGGGTTTGTTTTATAAAACCCGTTTTGCATCATGGCATGAAAATTCTGCACCTTAGTGTGATACTAATTTTTTTTTAATTACTTTTTTTTTTTTTTTTTTTTTACATGAATGGCACTATGGCGTGGGAAATTTTCACGCCGCAACATGAAGTTTCTGTCCTCATGGTACATTTTGAGCCATAGCGCGGAAAAGTTGAGCTGCGGCATGAAATTGTGTCTTTTTTTCGCGCCGCGGCATGAACTTTCTGTCTTCCCTTCCCTTTTTGCGCCATAATGTGGAAACATTGTGCCGCGGTGTTAACCATTCCTGTAAAATAAAACGAACGTCATATTTACTTAAATAGACTTATGAACATGGCTAACTCACACATAAACAAACTTAACACCATTAAACACTTATACATATAAAATTTAAAAGGAATGAAAAACTTGGGTTGCCTCCCAAGAAAAGCTTTATTTAACGTCTACGCAAGATGGAATGCACTGTCTTTCATCGAATGTCGTCAAGGTACTCCACCACTTGTTCCAACTGGAAATCTTCCAAGTATGGTTTCAAACGATGCCCATTTACTTTGAATTTACCTCCGGTCTTCAAATTTTGCACTTCCACCACACCATGAGGAAACACTTCAAGCACTTTGTATGGTCCAGTCTATCTTTATTTTAAATTTCCTGGAAAAAGAAGCAAACGTGAGTCATACAGCAAAACTTTCATACCTGGCCGAAATTCCTTGCGTTGTATTGCTTTATCATGATAGAGTTTTGTTCGTTCTTTCTAAATCTTTGCGTTTTCGTACTCTTCATTCCTAAGTTCTTCCAACTCATTCACTTGCATTTTCCTTACCTCGCCGACTTTGTCTATATCGAAGTTTAACCATTTGATTGCCCAGTAAGCTCGGTGTTCTAATTCCATTGGTAAATGGCATGGCTTTCCAAAAACTAGCCTATATGGACTCATTCCTCTCGGTGTTTTGAATGTCGTTCTGTAAGCCCATAAAACATCATTCAACTTTAATGCCAATCCTTCCTAGATGTGTTCATTATCCTTTCCAAAATTGCCTTGATTTGCCTATTACTTACCTCTACTTGCCTTGAAGTTTCTGGATGATATGGAGTGGCCACTTTATGAGTTACATTGTACTTCTTCAACAAATCTGCAAATGACTTATTACAAAAATGACTTCCCCCATCACTAACAATAGCTCCATGGGTACCATACCTTGTGAAAACTAAGTCTTTAAGAAAGCTTAATACAACTTTACTTTTGTTAGTTTTTGTGGCAATCGCCTTAATCCATTTTGACACATAATCTATAGCAACAAGTATATAAGCATACCCATGAGAGTTAGGAAATGGACCCATAAAATCTACACCCTAGACGTCGAACAACTCCACTACCATGAATGACGTGAGTGGCATCTTGTTCCTCTTTCCAATGCTTCCAGTTCGTTGACATCTATCACATCTGGCACAAAAAGTAAAAGCATCTTTAAACAAAGTTGGCCAATAAAAACCTGATTGCAATACCTTAAGTGTTGTTTTCCTTCCCCTGAAATGTCCTCCGCAATGTAATTCATGGCTATGTTGTAATATACTCTATTGCTCTTGCTTAGGCACGCACCTCCTTATTATCTGATTCGGACAACTATTAAACATGTAGGGATCATCCCAAAAATAGTGTTTCACCATGGATAAAAAATTCTTCTTTTAGTTAAAGGTTAGATCAGATTTTAAAATTCCACATGCAAGGTAATTGACAATATCTACATACCAAGGCTCTTTTCTGCGGATGGAAAAGAGTAGCTCATCTAGAAAGGTTTCATTCAGAGGATATTCCCCTTCTTGATTATGCTCGTCATGGCTTGTTGGCTCCACTAAACGAGACAAATGATCAGCCACAACATTCTCACTTCCCTTCTTATCCTTGATAATTAAATCAAATTCTTGTAGTAGCAACATCCATCAAATCAACCTAGGCTTAGCATCTTTTTTAGATATCAAATATCTCAAAACAGCATGGTCAGAATAAACAATTACCTTAGAACTTATTAAGTAAGAACGAAACTTTTCTAAAGCAAATACAACAGCCAAGAACTCTTTTTCAATAGTGGAGTAATTTATTGGAGCATCATTTAAAGTCTGACTTGCATAATGAATAACATGGTGAAATTTCCCGATACATTGTCCTAATACTGCTCTTAGGGCATAGTCAGACGCATCACACATCAATTCAAAAGGGAGAGACGAATCGGGTGACATAAGAATAGGGGTAGAGGTGAGTTTTTCTTTTAAAGTATTGAAAGCAATAAGGCACTCGTCACAAAATTTGAATGTTGTTTCCTTAGCTAATAGGTTACATAAATGCCTACTTATTTTTGAAAATTCCTTAATAAAACGCCAATAGAAACCTGCATGACCAAGAAAACTACACACACCTTTCACAAATGTAGGTGGCGGCAATTTAGCTATCACATCTATCTTTGCCTTATCTACTTCAATCCCTTTACTACAAACTACATGTCCTAAAACAATGCCTTGTTTAACCATGAAATGACTCTTCTCCAAACTCAAAGTCAAATTTGTCTCTACACATCTTTTCAACACTAAAGTTAATTTACTAAGGCAATCATCAAACGAAGTTCCAAAAACAGAAAAATCGTCCATAAATACCTTAATGAATTTTTCAATCATGTATGAAAAAATGGACATCATACATCTCTGGAATGTAGCGGGAGGCATTGCATAATCCAAAGGGCATCCTCCTATATGCGAAAGTTTCGAATAGACACGTAAATGTCGTCTTCTCTTGATCTTCGGGTGCGATCGGAATCCAGTTGTAACCTAAAAAGCAACCAAGAAAACAACAGTAAGCATGACCAGCCAATCGTTCAAGCATTTGATCAATAAAAGGAAGGGGAAAATGATCTTTCTTTGTCACAGAATTCAACTTCCTATAATCGATACAAACTCTCCAACCCGTTGTCATCCTAGTTGGTACTAACTCATTGTCAGAATTTCTCACCACTGTAATACTTGACTTCTTAGGTACTATATGGACTGGGCTCACCCATTTACTATTAGAAATTGGATAAATTATACCTACATCAAGGAGTTTCAAAATTTCAGCTCTCACCACTTCTTTCAAATTTGGATTTAGACGCCTTTGACTTTCCCTAGAACTTTTTGCTTCCTCCTCTAATAAAATCCTATGCATGCACATAGTGGGGCTAATTCCCTTAATATCAGCTATGGTCCATCCTATGGCTGTTTTATACTCTCTCAACACCCTAAGTAGTTTCTTCTCTTCCTCTAAAGTGAGATTTGACGTTATAATCATTGGAAGGGTTTGACTTTCTCTAAGTACACATATTTCAATGTAGGTGGTAATAGTTTGAGCTCTAACTTAGGTGGGGAGTTAGTGGACAAAACCATATTAACATCTACTTGTTCTATGGGCATCCTCAACTCTTCATCAGTTATCTCAACAACTTCACAATGCAGCAGTTCAACATACTCCTCAGCTTCTTGGTCAAGGAACTCTTCATCTTCTGCTATCAAGGCCAACTCTAATTTATCTTTTGTCTTCTTTTGCATAAAACAAGAGACAATGACAAGATCTAAGGACTCAACAAGAAAACAATCATTAGTATCTGCAGGAAGAGATAAAGATTTAAAAACAAAAAATTCCACAATTTAATATAAAACCGTCATTTTGAGTTTTCCATTCTGCACATCAATAACAGTCTTCGTGGTGGCCATGAAAGGATGTCCCAGCAAAATTGGCAATTCATTGTCTCGATTTGATGTCATCTCCATGTCTAAAATCACAAAATCAACATGGACAATTAGTTTATCAATTTGAACTAAAATATCCTCAACAATACCTCTTGGATACTTGACAGAACAATCTGCCAATTGTAGTGTCATTGTTGTAGGCTTCAGTTCTCCCGGTCCCAATTGTTGATAGATCGAAAATGGCATGAGGTTTATGCTTGCACCCAAGTCCAACATTGCTTTTTCCAACTTCTTATTACCAACCATGATATTGATAATAAAGCTTCCAGGATCCTTCATCTTAGGTGGTAATTTGCATTAAAGCACGATGCTTACTATCTCAGAGATCATTACTTTTTTGTTCGGCTCATATCTATGCTTCCATGTATTCAAGTCTTTGAAGAACTTTGCATAGGCGTGCATGTTCCTACTCACATTAAGCAAAGGCAAGTTAACATTCACTTTGGACAAAATATCAAAAATGTTAGAGAATGACTTATCCCATTTGCTTTTATTTAATTGACTTAGAAATGGCACTGGTGGAACATTAGGTTTGGGTGGAGCAACAGTAGAGCCAATGTCTTTAGTTTGAACGGGTGCACTTGGTTGCTTCTCCTTGGCTTTATCATTCCTTGCATTATCAACCAATTTCTCGTTAGTTTCAGAGTTAATATCTTTAGTGATTACCTTACCACTTCTCAAAGTTGTTATTACTTTTGCTTGCTCAGGTTTGCTCGATAACTTCTCGGGAACATTTTCTTGAACCGCTTCTACTATTTGTCCTATTTGAACTTCCATCTTCCTTATGGATGCCTTTTGTTGCTAAAATCTCTACTCAAAACTCTAGTTGTTCTTCTAAGAGACTTGAATAAAGTTGTTCAATGTCTCCTTTAATGAATATTTCCTCTGTTGATTGTGAGAGCTAGCTTGTTATTGGTTATTGCTCCAAGAGAAGATATGATGATTCCTCTAACCTGGATTGTAAGTATTGGAGAATGGGTTGTTAGGCCATTAGTTGTAGGAATTCATTGCACTTGCTTGCTCTACATACTCTGGAAAATTCTCACTAGAAGGACAAATGTTAGTTGTATGCCCACTATTACCACAAATAGCACATACCTCTGAAGAGTTACTTTGCCCTTGTCCCATCAGCATATTGCACATAGTCTTCATTTGTTTAGTTAGCTCTGAAACCTGCATTGTTGGCTCAGAGTTATTATTCACTTCATAAATTCCCTTGGATCTTCCTCTAACACTATTCTGCTATGAGTTTGCTCTAAGCATCTCATATAGCTCGTATGTCTCTCATGCAGTCTTCTCTCCCATAGCACCACCTACAACATCATCAACTATGGCTTGGCAAGCCTGTGTCAGTCCATCATAGAAAAATTGGTTAAGCAATTCTAAAGGATATCTATGATGTGGACATTGAACCAACAATAATTTAAAATGCTCCTAAGCCTTATGGAACGGCTCACCTTCTATCTAAGTAAAGGTGGCAATCTTACCTCGCAGTTCGACAGTCTTAGCATGAGAGTAGAATTTACCTATAAATCTGTTGTAAACTGCGTCCCACATTGTAAGTAAAGCTGGGGTCAAAGTCATGAACCATCTCTTTGTTGCATCCTTCAATATGTAAGGAAAGCAACGCATCTGCAACTGGTCCTCTATCAAACTCTACAAAGGAAAAGTTTGAACAGTAGAATAAAAATCATGAATAAAGGTAAGTGTATCCTTTATAGGTCGAGGTAATTCTGCCATTATCTCTGGCTCTGAACTTGAATCTGACAACTCTAAATCTGATCAATTTTCAAGACATTCTAGTTCCTTCCTCTTTCTACCAATCAAATCCACTCTATCGATGTAAGGAACTAATTCTTTATCCAGTGATCGGCGACCTTGCATTCAAAAACTAACACACCAAAGAATAAAAAGAAAAAGAAGTAACCCAAATAAAAATAATAAAAATTAAATAATACAAAAAAAAATAATATCAACAATTAAAGCACACGTTGTCAAGAAAATTAAATAACTTAAACAAATCACTGACAGCGGCGCCAAAAACTTGATGAACAAATTCTAATTCCTCGCAAGTGCATGAATCGCTATCGCAGTATAGTGTGCAAAAGCAAGGGTCGATCTCACAGAGATTTGTAAGCAATTTACTAATCCTAATAACGAAGCTTCAATTTAAACTAATAACTAGAATTGATAATCGCAATTTAGGGGGAATCACTTCAAAAGCAACAACTAATTAAACTAAAGTTAAACGACAATAAAGTTATCTTAAATCCAATCGACCAAAACCTAGGGTTCCAATTTCACCATAATTATCCAGCTCTATGTCAACCAAATATCCATTATTTATCAATTCACTTTCTAGGGTTCGCACTCACCAAATCAAGGTATTACCGTAAGGCTTTCGGGATTAACCTAATATTTTTAACACAAGACTAGCTAGGGCGTATAGTCTAGCCTATGAATTAAAAACCCAATAAACGTAAGAGTACTCAAAATCCTGAACAAAGGCATATTTGTCATGGCATGTGCACAAACACTAATTACCCAAGAAATCATAAACCTACTAATACTCTATCAGGGCGTATGCATAGAATATTAATCATTCATTTAATAATCTTCACACATACAACCTAATAATTTGCACTAAGTGTCATCACACAATAATGAAAATTAAAGGAGTAATAAATACTTGAATGAATCTAGAGTTTCATTGAATTAATAACAATAAATATATGATTACACATAGAGCCATCAAATTAGGCTACATTGGATCCCTAGAGAAGAGTTTAGTTACACATTGACATTGAAAAGAGCAAACTTGAAATTCCCCAAAAGCATGAATGATCTTCAAAACCCTAGGAAAAATCTCCTCTCTTTTTGCTAAGAAAATAACTCTCCTCTCAATCTCCACCCCACTCTAAACTAAATTACAAAGTCCTATTTATACTTTTCCTCTGCTAGGGGTGTTTTTGGAAGAGTCCAAGTTCAAGTCAGAGTTAAAAAAAAAATAAGGATTTTATTTTTTTGCGATCCATATTGCGGCGTGAATTTTTGGGGCCACGGCGCACAGTTTTTCCACAAACATACAGTTTTGTCACGCCGCGGCATGAACTTTTTGCCCAACTTCAGCTTCTCGCGTCGCAGTGCAAAAAGTCTATACCGCAGCGCCATCTAGCAAATTCACTTCCTTTCTTTTGTTTGACAATCCATTTTTTTTTTCTTTAGTGCGTACAAAGCATCCAACCATCGTGTGAGCATAAATTCCTCACTTTTTCTGTCCGAATACCTAAAACTCATAGACATACCCGTGATTCTTGCAAATAAAAATATGCAAAGAACTTGAATAAAAATAATCCATAAAAGTCACGAATTCCCTACGATCAACCTATAAAATCATGGAATATACATATCATTTCACCACTCATCAAGTTATCCAAATTAAACATATAATATATAAAATTAAAGCACTGTCTGTTTAGTTTCTAAAGATTCAATCCTCCCATCAATTGGATTTTTATTGAGCAAGTTATGATCAATTTACTACTGATTGTTCAATAGAAACCGAAATACGTGTGATGATAAAATGAATGGTTTACTTGATCCAAATTTAAGGGATAATCATATTAGGACTGATAAGAAATATTTCAAATAACACTTATTAATTGGAAAATGGAATCAGCCAAAATTAATTCATTTAGCATATATACTCGCACATCAGCAGGAAATAAACAATTAATCATTCATATAACAGATTAAAATACACGAATGTTTTTACAGAAAACATATTCAACTCAAATGAACTGTTTCTACAAATATAGATATGACACATACTCACAGTTCAGCTGACAATAGGATCATCCTCGATTTGATCTTAGTAAAGTACATGAACAGTTCCTTGAAAACAAACATAACAAAATTTAATCGATCTTTATGTTAAGATTGTTAAGGAACAATTATTTATTCGTATAACTACTGTTACCTGAAAACGAAATTAACAAAAGTTAATTAATCTTCATATTAAAATTGTTAAGGAATACACTTACTATTTGACACAAGCAACACCATTAATCATTCAAATAGATTGACTGAACAAAAACAATCATTCAACCAAATAATAACCGTTAAAATAGTTAGGAGATATACTTACAACTTTGTATTAAAATAGTTAGAAGATATACTTATAGTTTAGAAGAACGAATCAAAATAACAACTCATTTGACAATTTCAATTAGACATCCTTCTTTTATTCCATGCCAATTCATGAATTTTTGACCTGTAAACAACAACAAAAACATAAATAAATAAAAAATTATCGATTAACAAAATCATGAAGAACAGACGTATTATTGACACAAACTAACATGACATATAAACAATCAACAAAAGACTAGACGTATTGTTGATACCAACTAACATATTGCGATAATACACAACTGAACATACACTCATTTTATAACCTCTTATTTAGGCCTTTCGAATGCCAACACAATTAATTACGAAGAAAAAGTTTGCAATGTCAATACAATGCACATATATAATTATTAATAAACAGGTATGCTTGTACTATCAATGCAATGCACCTATGTAATCCAATCTTTATGTCTATTTATTTAGACTTTAGAATACTAATGCAACAATTAATATTATCTACATCATCACCAATAAAATTCAATCACAAATCCAATTAGTCATTAGACCTTTAGAATGCCAATGCAATACACCTATATAATTAGTATTATTATTAATTATTAATACAACTAATGAAATGCACTTATGTAATCCAATCTTTATGTCGATTTATTTAGACTTTGAAATACCAATGCAACAATTAATATTATCTACATCATCACTATTAAAATTCAACCACATAGCAATCACAAATCCAATATGTCATTATGATTAGACCTTTAGAATGCTAATGTCATACAGCTATATTATTATTATTATTATTATTAATACAGATCCTATTTTTTAATTAATTAATAATTATAGATGAAACAATAAATATCAACCCAACGTGTTAAGATAAAATAATTTAATTGGTTTGTCAATTTAATGTATCAAAATAGAGCAATTATAAAGCTTTCAAAATGTGTCACGTGGCAATCAATCGCAGATGAGAATTTAGCTTTATATTATATATNTATGTAATCCAATCTTTATGTCTATTTATTTAGACTTTGAAATACCAATACAACAATCAATATTATCTACATTATCACTGTTAAAATTCAACCACATGACAATCATAAATTCAATGTGTCATTATAGTTAGACCTTTAGAATGATAATATCATACACCTGTATTATTATTATTATTACAGATAACATTTTTTAATTAATTAATAATTACAGATGAAACAATAAATATCACCCCAACATGTCAAGATAAAATAATTTAATTGATTTGTCAATCTAATGTGTCAAAATGGCGTAATTTTAGAGCTTCTAAAATGTGTCACGTGACGACTAACGACATATTATATATATATAACATTATTTATTAATTTTTTAACTGTTATGAATCTGAAACAAAAATAACTATACATATAAACTGCAAAATATAAGCCAATATTACAATACCAAAAGCTCTTCTTTCTCTAGATAAGCTCTAGTGGACTTTCTCTTCCTTTTCTTCACAACCCCTTCTTCATCATGTTCGTTCTTCCGAATTCTACACACAACAAATTCATCATGCCCTAACAATAAATACTCATGCATTATCCAACCCCCATTGTGTTCCGAACCTTTATTCTCGTATCTAAACCTCTTCTTTAACCTAATTTTCAAGTGGGTTTTTTCAACTTTAATTTCTTTTGCCCCATCTTCACCCTGCCATGTTCCAGAACCCACTCCTCTGCAAATCCTTGAGCCCTTGTTGGATTTTTTCTTCAATAGAGTGAAAAAGTAGAGATCTTGATTGGCCAATTTGGGTCCTTCATACATTTCCCAAATTTGCCAGGGTTCTTGTCTACCATAGAGGTCACATTCTGGGATGGTATCACGGGAAAAAGGTAAATTTTGTACCTTGTTGTAGAGATAAAACCCAATCAGTTCAGCATCAGAAGGAACGAATTTATAGCCAGCAGGAAGAGTTGCCGACATCGTGAATCTGTGATTATTGCAGATGATGTAAATGAAGTGCAATTAGCAAAAAGGTCAGAGAAAATGTTGGAGAGATTAAGAGAAATTAAGAGATTGGAGCGAAATTGGAAATAAGAGAATGACGGGACAGAGACAGACTTTGCTATATACAATACTACTTTGAGTCGGTTACTAAAAGAGCCGTTGGATGAATTTTCTTTTTATTTATTTAATTTTTCGGATTTATTTTTGAATTTTAGTGCCAAAAATATGAGGGCATTTTGGGTATAGCTCCAACAAGGGCCAGTCAGTTGGAATGTATTAAATTTGAATTTTAAATTTTACTGTAATTGTTGGCAGTTATATTTGAATTTTAAATCCACATACTGTATAATTTACCCCAAAAAGCATGAGGGTATGTTGGGTATTTTTTATTTTTTGAAACGGCTATGTAAAATTTTTTTAGAAGAATTGTTGTTCCATTCTTGTGTAATTAGTGGTTAGAAGGCTTTTAAGCTCTGGGCTTCGGTTTTTCTTTTTGTTTTAATTTGATGTGATATTAATTTTAAAGCTTGTTCATTTGGTTTAAATTCCAATGAAATTTCTTTGAGTGGGATTTGGATATTGTTACATTGTATTTGCAGGCAAAGGCAACAGCGAATCCTTTTGCATCTAGAATGATGGTAATTTTAATGAGTGATTTGGTTCACAGTTGCTTCTATTAGTTGCATTAAATTGTTTAAGGGGAAAAATGTTTTTACGGTTTCTGTAGTGATTAATTTAGTTTCTTTTGCACAGGTATGCGGTATATCTTTTGTAGAAGATTTTTAATTTCAGGATATTTCTGCAATGTTCAGAAACTTTTTATACAAGTATTTTATCTAGTATTGTATCTGGTATTGTATTTTGAAAGCAAAAATTATAGTGGAGAGGCATGGTGTTCTAGTATTTTGGTTTCCTCATAGATTGAATTTTCTTTTTCTGGGTTTTAGGTAGGTAAAGCAGAAGACAATTTTCTGAAAATAATGTTGGATAGTCTCTAATTAAGTTTCTAAATTTGAAAGAAGAGGGTGAGAAAAATGATAATTATGTTTCTTACCATATTTTCTGTTGCAGAATGGCTTTTTCTAAGTTGTGTTGTAGGTTTTAGCAGAGTACTTTTGCATACTTTGACCTTGCTGCTGGAGTTCATGTGACAGGTGCATATTCTGTGCTCCAATTTTTCATGACAACTAAATATCAAGATACTACTGTATCGTTACCGCTTTGCTTTGCGAGATTATATCAATTTGTTCTTAATCGTTAATGTTTTCTTATAATATCTATCACACACTCGCTACTAGGTGAGCAATCAATAAACCAGAGATTCCCTGCACCATGTAACAAGACTCATTGCTAACACAGATACACAATATCCACACCCTTACTGTCTCAGTCTGCAACTCAGCTCCCACTAGCTCAATCAAAATATTTGCAGTCAAGAATGTTCTTCCAAGTTTTAACTAGCCACCAAAACTTAGTGATAGGGATATACCAAGCACACAAACATATGTGGGTAAATGATCATTTTTAAAATTACAATTTTTAAATAGATTTCAAAGATCCTTTCTGAAAATTTACATAATACAGTGCCCAATGTTTAAAGATGAGGAATATTACATTTTACTAAAAATTATTGCGCCTAGCTAATAATCATGTTGAAACAATCGAAAAATCATCGGTAATAGAACTTATCACATAATTATAGCTTCAGGATTTACATTTTTAGCAGATTATATTGGTTCATACATCTTTAACTGAAACTAAAAAGTCATACATACCTGCTCATTCTGATTGGAACTAAGAATCTTCTACTTACATGGTTGAAGACTTCACTTCAGTTGGTGTTTCTTGACAGAATTATCATCCCACAAACTCAGACAGCTTAAATTATCAAGAGACAATTAGGAAACTTCCAACGGCAAGGTAGTGTTGTCTATTAGAATGCATAATCTGGATTATATATTAGACTGTCATTACTCTAAAGACAGGATTTTGATGGACCATTACTTTTCATTTGTTGCCTATTCCTATTTGTACAAAGTCAACTGTTGCTTTAAGCAGATATACAAATTGGATGTGCTATGGACCTAACAATTACATTCACCACTCAGCATCCTCCACATTTGAAAAAAAGAAACAATACATATGAAGCTATGAAAATGCTGCCATAAGAGATGGAGAGCTCTATATCACTTACTAACTTGGCTTTTGTTTCAAAAGCTGAAGTTTGCTGTGCAGAACTTTTCATAGAAAAATGGTATGAGGTCTTCCTTTGTCTGATTAAGGTAGATTGTAATTTAATATTGTGACTGGAGAAGCTTTGTGTGAGAACTTAATTCATAGGGTTTGTCAGGTTGGTTAACTTTGGTTGCAGCTGATTACAAAAATTTTCTTGGACATATGTTATGTCATGTTTGATATTTATCGAATGTTAACTTGAAAATGGTTCTAAAAGATTCTTTGTTGTTTAGGTTCTTTATACACAAGCCTGATTAATCTGCAGTACTGCATTATGAGCCTTTCAAACATCAAGGAAAAATATTATGTTGACTTACCAAATTTATGTTTTATTTAACTTAAACCTCGTAATGGTCAATTAATATGGTTTTCAGTATTCTAAATAGATATTACCTGTCTTGCAATTTTTAAAAGCAGAGTTTCGTGATGATTATTCTAATAGCTCTCTTTGAGTGTCTATCTTCTGGTATAACAGGACTAATTCACCCAAACAAAATTCTCCGCCAGTGTATATGTTATTCTAGATTGTTTAGTAAATGGGAAGATAGTTTCCTTCTTGGCTTATTGCTAATTATTTTTAATTATGTCTTCAGGGCGTTTGCGCTTGTGTCCTTGTGTTTCGTGTTTATATACTTCCCTGCTTCTTGCAATTTGGAATCTGCAGTTGACTCATGTGTAGAGATCCTATTTTGTGGATACTGCAGGTTCTAATGTATCCGCTAAAATCTGATAATTGGTGTTTGACTGATTTAACATCATTATCATTTGGAAATTGCTTCTTCTTACAGATTAATTGAAGCCTCTATATATGATTCATTTCATAGCTCCTATTTCCAGTCTGTTTCTAATCTCGTTGCTGGTGGTTCTGCTGGATTTCCTGGCTTCGTGACTTTAGCCTGCTCAATTGAAAAATGTCTTTCTGTGGTTCTTCTACTGCTACTACATCAGATCATTTCTGGGTTTCTTTATAACATGCAGGTTTTGAATTGGCTTGTTTGTCGAGATTCTCTTGTTATTCAGGGAGTACCAATGATTTGGAGGTTGCTACAATACTCAAGATACTGCAGTCTCTTTCAGGTTGGCTAGCTTCCTCTGCAGTATCTAATCAATTTCAGGAGATTTGCACAAGTTCTGTAACTGTATTGACTGTGGAGCTTAAATGTACAACGAATTGTCAATCTTATGATCTTTATCTTATTTTCATAAAATGCAAATCCCTGGGAACATAGTGGTAAGCATTTCTTTTAGTTGCTCTACTTAATGATTTGGAAGTGGAATAATCTTATTGTCAGCTATATGCACTAAACCACTCATACCTATTAAAGTAAAAAAATACATATATAATCTTTTGTCCCTTTTCTCTTGTCCAGACTCTCTCTCTCTCCTTTCTCTTCTTCTGTTTAAATATGCTGTCAATTTCTGTAGTCTTACAATTTTCTGTGTTCCAAATTTCTCTCACTCATGGTTTATTGGGAATTTGTGAATGGATAGGATGAAGGCAGAATAGGCAAGAAAAGAAAGGGAGTACTTGTTACTGAATGTGGCAAGTTTCTCCCCTGCACGTTATTACATGTTATAGTTAATCACACTGAATCTGGGTTTTGATGTTTGTGCTAAACTACTAGAAGTTGAAAATATGATTGCTAATTTTTCTTAGAACACTGTAGGTTGGAGCGTTGTATGCAAATTTTTCGTTAAACTGCAATATTTTGTTAAACCAGTAATTTTATTTTGAGTATAACACCCTTTTTCTTTTCTTGAAGACATAAAACTTCTAATTTCTTTGTTTTGAGCAGAGTCATTGGACTGAAAGACAAATATTAGAGCTATGGATCTCTCTCCTTTTAAGTGAGACATTGATAAGTTTATAGATGAGGTGTTTTATTTTTATTTAAGTTTATCTATTTTCTTCACTTTTTATACTATTTTTTTTGTTTATTTTATAACTCGTGGAGTTTGGGTGATTTACAGGGTGAATTGACTACTCTGGCTGATAAAAGTATGGGTCTCCATAAGTTCAGCTACATTTATGAAGCTAAGCTTTCCGCCAACTTGTCCGTTATGCAATCGCTGTATGCCCATATTTTGTAAGCTTTGAGAATTGAGATATTTGTTCCGTTTTGTTAATGCTTATATGTCAACGCTAGAATCTTGAAGTTCTGTCTACTCTGCTACGCTTAGTTTCATAATTCAATGAAAGGCAGGTCAGATGGTCGGTACTGCTAGCTTCTTTATCGCAAAGATTAGGTGGACGCTATTGCCTTTACTGACTCTGTGTTTCAGCAATTTAAATCTTCTTTCAAGATCTTTTTTTCCCTGTATGTTTCCACTTGAAACTACTACTTATTTGTAATTTTGGTCATTGATGCCAGATGATCATGAGTGGTAATAAGGACCGCAATATATGATGACAAGTATCAGTTCCTATGATTTTTCTTCTGCTTTTGACTAACAGATCATTGCTAGCCCTATAATCATGACTTTCTCCACATAGACTTGATTAAGTTAAATAGTTTTATTATTCATAGCAAACTTTGAGAGTCATTAAGCTTATCTCTCTTTTTGTGTTGTCTCTTGAATCAGGGTATGGCAACTGATCGGATGTGCTAGCTGAAGAAAGTGCATCGACAGGTTTTTTTCTTTTTTTTAAGTTGTTGTTAGCAGTTTCAAAGGATTAAACAAAGAAGAAGTGCAAATATTTTCTGATAAAGCCCTCTTTCAAGCTGTCAAGTGGTACTTCTACCTTAATGTAGATAAGAAGAAGAAAAGTAATTTTTCTTAATAATCTCTCTTCAGCCTGCCAAACCAAATGTTAATCCTTAGGATGTGATTGAATTGAAGTGGGCTGAGTTCAAATTGGGTGAAGATAACTTATATATTATGTGTACACATAGGGTGTGTTAGGTTGGGGGTATGAGAGATTACTAAGGTAATGTCATTTTATTATTTTGGGGTTACCACTTTGTTGTCAAGTAATATAAGATTTCAGTAATCTTTTAAAACCAATTGTAATTATTGTTGGTAATATAGGAGCTAATATGAATATCTTCATTTACTTAGGTATTTTAGGATTACTTGACAATTTTATTTTTGTTACAATTTTACCCCTTATTAATAAAATTTTAGGACAAAAATACCCTTATTTTAAAATTAATTTACATGAACCTGTCATTACAATTTTATCGCTAATTAATTAAGTTTTTGGAGATTAATGCCCTTGTGTTTTAAACAAATTTCAACCCACCCAAACTATTACCGTCAGCTAGCCACCACCATTGGTCGTTGATGGAAGGCGTCCTACGCCGATATGGCCATTTCTTACCAGATCTCTGGTTGGAAATGGCTTAGATCATGAAAAATTTGGTTGGAAATGGCTAGATCCATTCTAGCCAGATTTTTCGATCTAGCCGTTAATGGCTAGATCAACGGCCATGGATCTAGTTGTTTCCAGCGAAACAACCATATTAGTTTTGGCCATTTTTGACCAGATTTATCAAGTTGGTCGAAAATTGCCAGATCCATGGTCGTTAATGGCCCTCGATCTGGCCAGATTAGTTTTGGCGATCTCCGGCCAAATTTATCGATTTGGCCGAAAATTGTCAGATCCATGGTCGTTAACTACCACTTCAATGGCCCTCGATCTGGCTATTAACAGCTAGATTGAAAAATCTGACCTGAAACGGCTAGAATAGATCTCACCGATTCTAGTCATATTTTTCACGATTTGGCCATTTCCGGCCAGAGATCTGGACAGAAATGGCCAGATCAGTGTAGGTCGTGCGCCATTTAGTTGCCGGTGGTGGTGGCCAGTTATTGACAGTGGTTGGGTGGGTGGGGGTGGTGTCTTCGTTGATTTTTAAACTTTTATTATGGGATGTTTTAGCTAAACTTTTAAATGGAAGAGGTTATAAAAAATAATCTAAATAATAATAATGAATAATACTCCCCCCCTTTTCTTTATAATTGACGCTTTAAGGCTATGCATATTTTTTAATAAAGCAATTTTCTTAGAGGTAGAGAAAGAGAGAGAGGAGATGTGGGCCATAGAAAAGTGGAAGAGAGAGGAGATGTGGGCTAGAGAAAAAATTGGAAGAGAGGAGACAGGGGCAAATGTCGAGAAAGAGAAGTTGGTCTAACTTTTTTTATTTTGGAAAAAGTTAATAGCCTTAAAACGTCAATATAAAGAAACGGAGGGAGTAATATAATAATAATATTTAAAAAGAGGGTAATTTAGTAATTTAAATAACATACCCAATAATTCCTAACCAAACATATAAACATAACATACCCATCAATTTATTTTTCACAACCAAACACATTAATATAACATTCTTAGTAATCTTTCAAGATAATATATCTTCTCTTTAATATAACATTCCAGATGCATTTAGTTTAGGGAATGTTCAATTACTGAAAATGTTATATTAATGGAAAGATAGATCACCTTGAAGATTATTGGAAATATTTAGGAAAATGTGTTTGGTTAGGTTAGAATTAATTGGTAGGTATATAGATTACTAAATTGCCCTCATTTTAAAATATTAATATAATATTATTTTTTTAATCACTTTTTAAACCTCTTACATTCGAGATTTTTCTAAAACACCCCAGCCACATAAAAGTTTAATTTTTAACAAAAACACCCCCACCCACCCAACCTAAACCACCGTCGGCCATCGATCGAGAAGTGCAACAGAGATGTTCTTTGAGGGGTTTTGAATAGGAGGTGAAGGGGAGTAGATTGGTGCAAGTAGGGTGATTTTCGGTAGAAACATGACCAGAAAATCACTGAGAAAAAGGAAAATCATGGAAAAATAGTGGGCTTCATCGACGATTGGGAGCAGCTCTGGTGATGGGGTTTGGTGGGATTTGAAAAGGAAAACGAGAGTAGTAAGATGGTGGTGGTTGGGGCCGACGGTGATGCTGGAATTAGCCCAGATCAGGCTTAATATCGGCTACTGTCCAACCCAAAAAATCCCAAATCCATGACCATATTGCCGTTTACAAACATCGATATGGCCAGAAAAGGCCATATCGGCGCACGACTGACCAGATGGGACTAGTTATGCGCCATTCCGGCGCGTTAGCCGACTATGGTGGTAGTGGCCGGCTACAACAATCCTTTTTGGTGGCTTGTAAATTGTTTTAAAAACAGGGGCATTACTATCAGAATTTTAATTATTTAGGAATAAAATTGCAATGGTAGAGTTCATGTAAATTAATTTCAAAATAAGAGTATTATTGTCCAAAAATTTTAATAGTGAAGGGTAAACTTGTAACAAAAATAAGATTATCAGGTAATTTTACAATACGTCAAAAATTGGAGGTAATCAGATTACCTCCTATATTTGGTATTGGAAGATTACCATATTACTTAACAACCAAACAAGGTAATGTTTGGAATCAAAGATAGATTATCGGGGATTATCTTCCTAGACCTCTAACCAAAGGTAGCCTCTCAGTAATACAATATTCCTTAAATCAAACGCACGCATAATGTTGTTACTAAATGCATGTACATGTAACACTTCATCTATTTGTGTGTTGCAATATGAATTTCCTATTAAAGAGGCCAGCAAGGTGATAGATGTTTATGCATTTGCACTAAAACATGAGTGAGTTATTCTAGCTTTCATCATAAACATCACAGCAACACAATCAAAATTCGGTTCTCCACAAACAATATCAACCAACAATGACTCCAAAACTTCAGCACAACAATATAATGTACGCGAATATAACCGAACTTAACAAACCAAACAGCAAGTAAATAACAAAGTTAAAGCAAACGACCAACCTTAAGGCTTAAAGGCAAAGCCACCCACCAAGGGATCTAAACGTAAAGGTTGAGTCACCGGTTTGGATTCTCCACCACCAAGTTCGGCCAAAGCTTGGATAAAGGATTGAAGAAAACTCTCTCAAGAGCTCAATTTCTCATTCATAAAAGCTAACATATTACAAAGCATAGTTTGGCTTTATATATCCTTACAAAACAATGCCCACAAATTAACTAAAACATAAAATATAAAAATTACACATAAAAGTGGTCACATGTGGCGTCCAAAGGAAAGAGAAAGCCAAACACAAAATAAAAGGGCACATGGGTTATATAAAAGTTAGACTAGGTATTCCTTAAACTAAACAAAAGTGAAATGATGGATTCTTTGACTTTCCAAAAGTGAAAAATGGACAAACAGCCGGTGGAATGTCATGGAGTGTTCTTTCCCGTAATGGAAAGTCTTGAGTTGGCATTTCCATGTTTTATGTGTGGAACATGTGTTGAGTACAAGGAGTATTTTGATGTGAAGAAGTGTAAAGTAGTCATATTGAAGTTGAAGGACTTATGCTTCCTTGTGGTGGGAAAATGTCAAGAAACAAAAGGTTAGAGAAGGGAAAGACAAAGTCCGGTCATAGGAGAAAATGAAGAAACTCATGAAGAAGAGATTCTTGCTCGAAAACCATAGGCAAGATCTCTACCTCAAGTTACACACCCTTAAGCATGGAGACAGGAGTGTGGATGAGTATATTTAGGAATTCGAAAGATTGATGATGAGTGATGCACTAGAAATTAAGGAGCAAAGCATAGCTAGGTTTTTGGGAGGTTTGAATCGGGAGGTTGCAAACATGGTGGAACTACAACCCTTTTGCACTTTTGAGGACGTTTGTAAACTGTCTATCAAAGTGGAAAGCAAAGAAAGAACCTGAAGATTTCGGCTCCAAGAAGCTTCAACAAAGGGAATTCATTCTTTAAAGGGGCTACCTCCTACAACACAGTCGAGAATTCCACCAAGGACAAGGGCAAGGAGAAAATAGTGGACACTCCCAAAGGAGGATTGAATGCTACTAGGACTGACCAAGGGAGATTGTAATGCTTCAAGTGCCAACATTATGAACATTTTCAATCAAATTGTCCTAATAATTGGGTGATGACCTTGAGAGAGATTGAAGAGATCGAAGAGTCTTTGCAAGAAGAAGATAATGGGGAACATGAAGTCGAATAAGAAAATGAGATAGTGGGGGAGGCCGACAATGGCAGCATGCTTGTCTTGAGGAGAGCTCTACATACTCGGGTTTGCCCAAATGAGGAATAACGAAAGAATTGGTTTTGAACAAGATGCACCATCAAATGGAGGGTTTCTTCCATGATTGTTGATAGTGGGAGTTGCACTAATATCGCGTCTACAACACTTATGGAGAAATTAAGCTTGCCCACTCTAGCTCATGCCCAACCGTACAAGCTTCAATGGCTAAGCAATGAGAGCACCTTGCAAGTCACAAAACAGGTCCTTATCTCTTTCTCTATTGGTAAAACTTATATTGATGAGGTGTTGTGTGATATTATTCCTATAGATGCTTGTCATTTGTTGTTAGGGAGGCCGTGACAATATGATAGGGAGGTTTTACATGATGGAAGAAGGAATACATATACCTTTAAGTTGAAGGAGAAACACATAACCTTAACCCCACTAAAACCAAGCCAAATACACAAAACCCCACCTAGGGCAGAAAACCTATTCTTGAGTGGAACAAAAGTAGAGAGAGCCATCACTAAACACAAATTGTTGTAGCCCTACTCATAATTGAGAAGAGAGAAGGTGAAAATGAGAGTAAACCACCCCCACAAGTCCAACCCTTACTAAAAGAGTACCAAAATGTATTCCCTAATGAACTACCACTCGGTTTACCACCTTTGAGGGGAATAGAGCAGCATATCGACTTTATGCCCAGGGCAACCTTACCAAATAGGCCAACCTATAGATGTAACCTGGAGGAGTCTAAGGAGTTGCAAAGACAAGTAGATGAGTTGGTGAGTCGTAGGTATATTATAGAGAGTATGAGCCCATGTTCAGTTCCGACCTTGTTGATACAAAAGAGGGATGGTACTTTTTGGATGCGTGTTGACAGTAAGGCCATAAACAATATCACTATTAAGCATTGGTATCCCATCCCTAGGCTTGATGATATGTTAGATGAATTGCATGGTTCATCGATTTTCTCAAAAATCGATCTTAGGAGTGGATACCATCAAATTAGGATGAGGGAAGGAGATGAGTAGAAAATGACTTTTAAAACCAAGGGTGGGCTGTATGAGTGGATGGTTATGCCGTTTGGGTTGTCTAATGCTCCTAGCACCTTTATGCGACTCATGAACGATATGTTGAAACCATTCTTGGGGAAATTTGTGGTGGTTTATTTTGGTGTATAGTAGGAGTGAGGAGGATCATTCGGGGCATTTCCAGCAAGTTTTTAGTGTTTAAGAGAGAAGAAGTTATTTGCTAAATTGGAAATGCGGGAGAAAGTTCAAATATGGGGGAAGGTGCAAGCACATGGGATCAAAAAGTCAAGGAGACAAGCTATGACAATGCCAACTCAAGACTTTCCATTTTAGGAAAGAACACTCCATGACATTCTGAAGGTTGTTTGTCCCCTTTCCACTTTTGGAAATTCAAAGAATCCATCATTTCACTTTTGATTAGTTTAAGGAAGACCTAGTCTAACTTTTATGTAACACATGTGCCTTTATATTTTGTGTTTAGCTTTCTCTTACCTTCGGGGTGACACATGTGACCCTCTTTATGTGTAATTTTTATATTTTGTGTTTTAGTTAATTTGTGGGCACTATTTTGTAAGGCTATATAAAGTCAAACTATGCTTTGTAATAGGTTAGCTTTTATGAATGAGAAATTGAGCTCTTGAGAGAGTTTTCTTCAATCTTTATCCAAGCTTTAGCCGAACTTGGTGGTGGAAAATCCAAACTAGTGGCTCAGCCTTTATGTTTGGATCTCTTAGTGGGTGGCTTTGCCTTTAAGCCTTGAGGTTGGCCGTTACTTTCATTTTGTTATTTACTTCTTGTTTGGTTTGTTAAGTTCAGTTAGATTAGCTTATATTGTGTTGTTGTGTTGGAATTTTGGAGTCATTATTAGTTGATATTGTTTGTGGAGAACCAAACTTTGACTGTGTTGTTGTGATGTTTATGATGGAAGCTAGATTAACTTATGCTTTAGTGCAAATGCATCAAGTGGTATCAGAGCTTAGGTTAGTGGAGTGAGTGCCTTCACCTTAGTTTCCTCTTTTGGTATTCTTGCTTGTTTTTTCGATTTCACCTTGTTTTGGCTGGAAAAAAATTTTCTTGTCGATTTGCACCCAAATCAAACCTAAACTTGCCCAAACACTACCTAATCACTTTCTCAATATCCCAATGACCATAAATCTTAAACACATCCCTAAACACTATACCCGCACCTTAACCAAACACTACCCTACATTGTCCACTAAATATGTCTAACAAAACCAGTTCATCTTCTCCACCCCCACCATGGGAGTTTGCCAATCTTAAGTTTCAGGGAGAGATAAATGACCTTAAGGAAAAAATGGGTGCCATTGTCCGATTAATGAGAGCTTAAGACCTACACCACCAGAAACAAAACTATCAAAACCAAGAAACCATTCCCCCAAACCAACACCACCATAGACCTTCACCACACCCTAGAACCCCACCAAGATAGAATTATTTTGATGACGAAATTTAGATTAATAGTGATTCAAGTGAATCTAAGGGGGCTAGAAGAAGAGGTAGGAGGAATCATGATGATTGTAGGAGATTAAAGACAGATATACCTGAATTTGAAGGGGGATTGAATCCGGATGACTTCTTGGATTGGCTCAATAAAATTGAAAGGGTCCTTGAGTATAAGGAGTATTTTGATGTGAAGAAGTATAAAGTAGCCATATTGAAGTTGAATCTCTTGGCGGGTGGCTTTGTCTTTAAGCCTTAAGGTTGGCCGTTTACTTGCGCTTAGATTGACTTATATTGTGTTGTTGTGCTAGAGTTTTGGAGTCATTGTTGGCTGATATTGTTTGTAGAGAACCGAATTTTGATTGTGTTGTTGTGATGTTTATGATGGAAGCTAGATTAACTCACTCATGTTTTAGTGCAAATGCATCATTGATGAAATAATGTTATGCTAATGATGAGGATTTGAGTGCTATTATGGCCGAATGCATGAGGGGAAGTCTTGATGATTTTTCGGTCCAAGAGGGGCTCCTTTTTAAAGGTAACAAACTTTGTGTGCCAAAAGGGAGTTTTAAAGAGTTACTTGTGAGGGAGACCCATGAAGGAGGACTTGCTAGTCAATTTGGGATTACTAAAACCTTAGAAATTCTGAAGGAGCATTTTTATTGGCTAAAGATGCAAGGAGATGTGCAAGTAGTTGTGGCAAGGTGTGGAACATGTCAAAGGGCCAAAAGCCATTTCAAATTGGGCCTTTACAATCCTCTACCTATTCTGGACCAGCCTTAGGAGGATTTAAGCATGGATTTAATAGTTTCCATTTTGACGTAGGCCGAATGGTCTTGCTCATCTTGCATGGCCCTTTTGACTTGGGCCGAATTGTCTTGGATTAATTTTCCCTTGGATTTGTCTTGATTGTATGAAGGTTGGTGGGCATATTTGCATCAGATGTTGAGAACATAAAGCATATAAATTTCAATTGATAATGAATCAACCGATGGAAGGTGTTATGAAGAAGATGAGTGAGACGTGGAATTTCCAAAGAAATAGCTTGAACCAGCATCCTGCTAAAGTGTACAACTACAGGATGAGCAACTATATTGCAGGACAATAAAGATTGACTCACAACCTAATCTTACAAACTTTCTCTCATAATTTCGACATGTCAGCTTGCAATTAGGCAGGTAGGACCCATTGTTGAGTAGGCGAGACCTATTGCGAGCTGCCACTCGGAGTTGTAAGAGAAAGTTTGTAGATTAGTTGTAAGTGTAGTATTGCCCATTGTAGGAAACATTTAATAAAACTTGGAGCCCAAATCATTTTGCCAAATTAAGCTCTAAAGATTCAGGTAAAAAAACTATATCATTTTGCAATTCAAAGCTTATCCACATTAGGCCTGCAGCCGAACTGAGCTATTTGCAAACAGTTCGAGCTCGACTCGGCTAAAATTTGTATTCGGCTTGAAATCTATCGAATCAAACTCGAACTCAAACAGTTCAGGCAATGTACAAACCGAGTATCAAACATGGTAGTAATCGGCTCGAAAGTTCGCTAATAATTAAAAAGCTATCGAGCTCTTAGGCTCGCGAACAGGTGAAAATTCACAGGCCATTGAATAAGCTTTCGAGCTCTAAAGTTTGCGAACAATTTAAAATTCGCAAGCCAAAACGAGCTTTTGAGCTGTAAGGCTCACTAACAGTAAAATATATATTGATTATGTATATTAATTGCCCCTCCAAGATTATTTCAAAAACTTGGATACTTATTTTAAAAATTTACCCTCATTTTAAATAATACTGAAAAATACCATTAATTTGTTTGAAAATTTCCATTAGTCCATTATATATTTATTCATTATAATTTATAAATACAGCAAATTATAATAATAGTACTTGCTAGCTTTAGCTATGTTATGTGTACATTAAGGAGAAATAAAAACATATATATGATGTACAATTGTACATATTTTCTCAACACTCACTTCTTAAATATATGTATACTTACCTGTAATCAATGTTTTTAAAAACTGACCCGGGACAAAACCCGACAAGAGGGCCGGGTCCCGGGTCGACCGGTTTAACCAGTTGAACCAGCTGGTTCAACCGGTGAACAGTAATTTGATGACATCATCAAAATACTGTTCACAGAATACATTTCTTCCCCAAACATGAGCATGCATGCTTATTTCTTTTTGATAGACAATATAGTATAGAGGTATATATGCGAACAAACACATTAATCATCATGCTTCTTTGACGTTGTTTTCCTTGGAAGTAACAAATTGAGGTTCAACAATATAATTGAAGATCCTAAACTTATTTTCCCTTTTAAAGTGTGAGAAAACGTAGGATAATAATTTCTTAGAGATGATTTTAAAAAAGGTGTTTCCCCTCAATTGACTATTGGTTTTCTTTTCTGTGTCCTAAATGGTTTCAAGAGGATAAAATAGTTTTCCATCTTCTTTTTAATATATCAATATCTATTAAATTCACCCTAGAATGTTTTAAATTTCAAATTAAATTGATTTTAGGTGCAAAGATGGATGTGATCACTACCTACGAAGGAACCCACAACCATCCACTTCCCATTTCAGCCACGGCCATGGCTTCCACCACTTCTGCTGCTGCTTCAATGTTACAATACTTTCCACCCCTAACTCTACCTCTTTCCTATGTAACCTCCATGGATCCAACTACTCTTCCTCCCAAAGTGAAAGACCATATCAATTGTATTTCTATAACTCTACAATCTCTGCAACCAACTCTCACCCAACGGTTGTTCTTGATCTCACCACCTTCTCTCATTTAAATAGACTTAATCTTCAACTCCAAGATTTTCTTCAACAAGTCTCAAATTGTCCACTCCAACATATACTAATTTCTTGGATTCTAATCATGGGACTCTCTCGTACAATAAGAACCCTATTGGGTCTTTAAATTTAAATTTAAATTTTTGGAAAGCAACATATTTCCCAATCAACGCCTTACATGAACAATCTTCAGCAGTCCTTAACTGAGACAATGAAAGTTATCACATCAAATCCGAATTTCCAATCGGCTGCAATCAGCACATATATTGGTAATGGAGGCAGTAAAGCTCGTCAAAATCAGAGTGCAGGTGATAATTGTGGATTGAACTTGAAGTGGAGTGAATCAGGGCAACTATAAAGAGCTGAGTTAGATTCAAGCAATGTGAAGAAGAGTATGTGCAGCTCCGAG
Source organism: Pistacia vera (assembly GCF_008641045.1). Classification (NCBI taxonomy): domain Eukaryota; kingdom Viridiplantae; phylum Streptophyta; class Magnoliopsida; order Sapindales; family Anacardiaceae; genus Pistacia; species Pistacia vera. Next base: position 682,498 of record NW_022195586.1, on the reverse strand, counting down.
ATCCAGATCGACTGTGCACTATGTAGCTCCGAGAAGAATCAAGAATGAAGACGATGGATTACGGCGTAGATCGGCGGTGATGAAGAGTGGACGCCAGAGAAGATCGCGAAATGAGCGGCACCCCAGCTGACGACGAAGCAAATCGTTGACGGTGAAGGCTGCAGCGACGAGTTTCAACGGTGAAAGGAAGACTCCGACGATAATTTTCAGAGTTCAGTGAGAGTGAAGCTTCAGAGTTCAGACTTTCAAAGCAAAGGGTGGGAAACGCGTGAAAATGGGTGGGAAAAGCGTGAAAATGGGGGGGAAATGAGGGAAAGGAAATGATATTGGGGTTTACTGTTTAAGTGTGTATATTATTAAATTTAATTATTTTATATTATAAATGTTGACCCGGATTTTTTAAAATGGACGGTTGGACCGGTGGGTGCTATAGTACACCGACCCAACCGCGGGCGCCAGCGGACAGAACAAAAACACCTGTTTTTAGGTTCACCTGGCCCGGCTCACCAGCTGGGTCCCGATTCAACCGGCCGGGTCGGGCCGGGTTTTAAAACATTGCCCGTAATAATGAACTTGTAAAATATATCTATTTATCATAATTCATAAAGAGATTCGTTGTTCTTGATCTTGTTTATCTTAATTGTTTAGTGGCATTTCACCTATAACCACAACTCATCTACTGATTTTTCAACATCAGTTAGGACTCGGTTCAATCACATCTAGACAAATCAAAGCAAGGTGATGCCCAATGACATGAAAGGTACGTCGTAGAAGAAAAATATAGGTAGATGTATTTCTAGATAAACCAATTACAATAAGACTAGACTTGGCAATCTAGGCCCATACTCGTGGGTGGATCTGTACCGACCAAAATAATATAGGGTACAGGTCCATGAAACCAGACCCGTTTCGTTGCAGTACCCGTAAAAATAAAAATAAAAAATAAAAAACAATTTACCCTAAATTCTATTATCCAACATTCCAACTCCAAGTCTAACTCTCTTCGACAGTTCGCCTCTACTCTCTCAACTTTGATAGATGACACCTGCTCTCTCATCTCCTACCGCCACTCTCTCAACTCCTGTTGTCGCCAGTCGAGTGTGCTATCTGCCTCTCTCATCGAAGGGAGCACACTTGAAGCCTCTTTCTAATGTCTTCTCTATTCACTGACTTGATTCATACTTGTCCCCAAATCTAGTCAATGGTTGACTCACCAACAACTCATTAATGCCTCTTTTTAATGGTCAAGGTAGGTTCTGCTAGAGAAGGCAGAAGAAGCGACTGTGGTGATAGAAAGAGCATGGCTGGTCTGGTGGCTTTAGAGGGGAATTGTCCATTGTATAATGAAAAGGCAGAGGTTAAGTTATTGTTATTCATTTTGGCTCCCGTCATCATGTTTGATTGATCGGAAAGGTTTGTAAATAGCCCTCACAGTCTTCTCTGCGTGTATATGATTTTTTTTGTTATTTATTTATTTTTATTTTTTGTGACTTAATGTGGAATTGATTTGAGATCTGCTTGGAATTTCTCCAAGGTTTTCTTTGCTTTGAATGTGGCTATGGCTGTGAATTTTTTCTTTTTCCTGATCGGAAGCATTAGTGAATCTACTAGTGGGTGTGAATTTCATTTGTTTTACTTTGGTGTATTTTGTATGTACTATGTCTGGGTTTATGGACTTATGGAAGCATTAGTGTATGTGGTTGTGATAGAAGATGAGCTGATGGTTATGGTAGAATATAGCTAAAAAATTGCGGGAACATATCCAGTGCTTTGGCACGACATTTTTTTTAATTTCTTTTCTTGTTTTGTTAATATGAATTAAATTAAAAAAATTATTTGCTTTTGGGTTTTTAAGCTTTGAGCTCGAAATAGTTAATTGATTGTGAGGATTGTTGGAGAAGTTCGATTTGTGTATCAATTTGATATTACTTGTGTTGGTGGTATGTTGATGGTGAGGGAGTAACTGTAAAAATTTAAAACTTAAGTGAACAATGTGGGCACCCATGGGTCCACCCCTACACCCATAGGGTAGGGCACATGTCTAATATTTTGGACCCGTTTAAATCAACATGTTTAGGGCTCGTACCCGTAGGACCCACTCCCGTTTGGACCTGACATGTTTCAGCCCACCCGACTGTTTTGCCAGGTCTAAGACCCACTAAAACTCATATGGTTTCAAGGAAAGGATCCCCCAATCATTGGAAATTCACTTCTAGTTTATATGATTTAATAAATTATTATATTAATATCTAATAAATACTTATATATATATATATATATATTAAAAGCAAATAATTTGATGTATTTTAATTGATGAGATCTCTTATAATAGAGTGTGATGTATATGAAGAAACAAATCTACAAGACATATTTGGGATAATTATAAATTATGTGCTTGATAAAAATGTTAGACATTCAGGTCACACGTTCATTTTTTTATATAAGATTCTATAAATGTGTAGCATAAATGGGTTTAATTTATTAAAATGTAAATCAAATTCGAACAAGTCAAATAATAATAAAGCTCAAGATCTCATTGTTCTTGTTTTGTTGATCTCTATGCTAGCTTATATAAGATTATTTTAACAATGGAAATATCTAGTTTTCTTTACATTGATTTTCATAAAAAATAAAATAAAATAAAAAAACAAAAGACTTTCCCTTAACTTCCTTTTTGTTGGTTGGGTATAATATTATTAACTGACTATAACAAACGAACCGATCTCAAACTCCAATCAATTCCTCGAGCTCAAATTCAAACAAGATTTTCCTAGGCTCGATGAATTCGAACTCAAACTCCTTCATATTTTCACGAACTAAACTTGAACATGAAGGTGTTCAGCTCAGCTCAGTTCATATGCAAGCCTAATCCACGTATAAAATGTTATTGTTCTAGTAAGTGTCCACAAGCCCAACTCTTAGAAAAAGTTTAAAAGCCCACAAAGTAACAGTAATTTCCTCACAAAAATCAGTTCCAAGAAATAGAAATAAGTTTCAGTTTTGGATTATCAAACTCTTATTTCCTAAAATAGAGCTTCATTTTAAGCAAATCCAGTGGCAATTCTCTAATACGATAACAAACGCACTTGAATCAACTCTTTAGAAATTAACCAAAACACAAAAACATCTATCACTGACTTAACAATCAACTCTTTAGAAACTCTTTCATCTTTCTCTTCACCCAACCCTTTGAGAAACACAAACTCAATCACTCAATACTCTCTGTCACCAAAATAGGAAACTACAATTACTGACGTCTCAAACTTAAACTTAATCTGTAATCTATTTATATTAACTCCACTCAAACTCACTCTTTCATCCCCTATTGGTGGAGTACCCTTCTTCTTCTTCTTCTCAAAAAAATCAAACACCAACACCAATAACCTTCTTTTATTCCTCCAACACAAATCTTCCCTCACTCTATCGCTGTCATGCAGAACCCTTTTTATACTCTTCCCGACATTAAGTTTCGCCCAACTGATCATCAACTAATTCATTATTACTTGCACAACAAGATTTTTGGTTTACCATTTTCCTGTCATACTATCATAGATAATGATCTTTATGATACTAAAAAACCTTGGGACATATGGGAGTTTTACAAAAGATAGTCAAAGGATGATGAGGATCTTTACTTTTCCACTGCCTTGAAGAAAATGTCTAGTAAGAGAAAACAAATTTGCAGGAGAGTTAGTTTAGGTTCTTGGCAAGGTGAAGATGTTGCCAAAGAAGTTCAAACTGATGATACGGTAATTGGGTTCAAAAAAATATATAGATATTAGAGCCCACGGTTCATGATCTACGAGAAGGCAAGCTCGAAAGAAGGTTGGATTTAAGAGTAGATCGGTGACTATCAAGCATCTCAAATTTTCTAAAGGTATGCCTAAGTTTGAGTTTTCTTTATTTGATGGTAAAATTAATTTTATATTATAGCAAAGTACGATACAAGACCTTTTGGTACAATAAGATCTTGATCAGGCATTAAAAGAGAGTAAGCTAGAGAAGATGTTTGATAAAGAATGGAATAGAATTCAGAGGAGAGCTGTCAATACAATCAACTTGGCTTTAGCTCTAGAGATAAAGTACAGCATGCTGACTAAGTCTACACCAAAGGGTTTGTGGGAAAAATTGGAAGGCATTTATGTGTCAAAATCATTCACTAACAGACTTGTGTTTGAAGATGGATCTGTATTCTCTGAAGATGGATGAAGGTACGAGTCTCTATGATCATTTAAATGAATTTAATAGGCTAGTATATCAATTGTTGGCTATTTCTGATGAGTTAAAGGATGAAGAAAAGCATTGATATTGTTGTCATCTATACCTAAATATTATAGACCTTTAGTTCAAACTCTGTTGGTAGGCAGATCTACTTTAAAATTAGATGATGTGATTGCCTTGTTGCGTGAGAATGAAAGGTTTATGGGATCAGAGAACTCATCACTTAGAAGAGATCTAATAGTTGTAGAAGGTTCTAATCGAGGGAAGACTCAAGAGAGGTGATAAATCAAAAGTTATAGATTATAATAATAAGGAGTGTTATTATTGTGGAGAGAAGGGACATATCCAACCACGCTGCAAGAAATTAAGGGAGGATCTTACTTTCAAGAAGGCTCAACTGATGAAGGATTTGAAGGATGATGCTTGGGTTGCTAATAATGAAGGTGAATTTTTGGTAACATGTCAAGATGAAACTCAAACTTCAAAGGGAGAAAAAGGTTGGGTTTTAGATTATGCTGCATCTATGCATGTTTGTAATGATAAAGATTGTTTTGTTGAATTGAAAGAAGATTAAAATTATGGAAATATTGTTGTCGGTAATAATGAGAAAGTGAAGATTGAAGGCGTTGATAGCATTTGTCTCAAACTTCACAATGGTGTTGTCAAGAATCTTCGTCATGTGAGGTATGTACCAAGTTGTAGTCACAATTTGATTTCTTTGGGTGAGTTGGCTTCTCGTGGATATACCTAAATTGTCAAAGTGATGGATGCGAAGTATAGAAAGATGATGCTCTGATTTTGCAAGGCAAAAGGAATGAAAAACAACTATATTTGCTTGATGAAGGTGTGTGTCTTAAGAAATCAAGAGATAAAGTTGTTCCAATTCCTATTGTGAAAGAAAAGAAGACTGTCAACCGAGCAAGATTTTTAGATGCTACTGTGATGTTTGGGGATTCAAGTCAAGGGAGAAATTGTCGGGATAATGTCTTGAATCCCATATCACTTGGGAATGAGAGTTGCAAAGGGACTCTCCCCTTTAAATAGACTAGTAGATTGGGCTTTTAAAGTATCTCAAAAAGTGTAAGATAGACATAAAAAGAATAGTCATTGTGGGCTGTTATTAAGAGTGTAATTGGGGTTTTTGGGATAGTGTACGGAGTTTGCAATTTTTTCTCTTCTAAAAATTGCACAGTTGTAAGTTTTTGCTTAGTGAATTATTTGAGTGGATAGTGGACGTAGGATAAATTGATTGGACCGAACCACTTTAAAATTCTTGTGTTTTACTTTTCTTTATTTTTAGTTGCTTGCCTTAATTTTGTAGTTGAGTTGTGGGAACCTTTTTCAACAAAGTATAATAAGTGCTTCAAGGTTCAAAATTATCAAGAACGGGTAGAATTGGAGGCCACGGCGCCTGTGAATGATCATGATGCTACTGAAGATGTTGCGACAAATTTAGCATTTATAAAAGCATTTTTTCCTGGTCTAAGTCATGATAATGAGTGTGTTGACCTTTGGAGATTTATTTCTTGATGAAGAACAAGCATAATCCTCTTGTCAGATAGTTGATGATGGTAGTAGAACAAAGATTGAAACTGCTACAAATTCAAGTGTAGATGAAGACCCTCCTTCTAATAGAAGCGGAGAAGATTTGAAAAATGATGAGTTGAATGAAGAAGAGTTTTATACGGAGCTATTCCCAGAAGATGAAGAACAAGTACAATCCTTTTTTCAAACGACAGTTGATGATGGTAGTGCAACCAAGACTGAAACCGCTACAAATTCTAGTGTAAATGAAGACCCTCCTTCTAATAGAGGTGGAGATGATTTGACAACATTCTTTGTTGGGTTGGATCTTAAGAGTATTCATGATTTTACTAAAAACGTTGGAGCAAATTCATCTCTTGTAGAAGAGTTTATTCTTGGTCTAAGCATCGATGATTATGAGTTGGTTGACCTGGGAGATTTCTTGCTTGATGAAAAACAAGTATAATACTCTTTCCAAAAAGTTGATGATGATTTTTCATTGCATCAAGAGCAAGAGTCCTTGAGCTCTGTTAACTACTCTTCTTATCTAAACCAGATGACAGAGATTGGAACTCCTTCAATGGTTTATCATCCGTGCCAATCCCAAAATCATCTTGGTGAAAACGGCTTCAATTATGTGTACTCTGTTAGTGAGTTTGGTTTGCATATGTGATTTTGACAAGTTTCTCTATTTTTATGAATAGCGAGCAAGGCATTAGATTAGAAGAGTTTCAATTATAACATTCTGTTATGCCTAAAAAATCAAGGCTGGTGTAAGTTAATGTCAGCAAGCACCAATCAGAGTTCAGGAAGATTTTGCGTCACCCAGAGTCTGCCTTGTTGCCCAAGACAGAAAGAATATAGCTAATCAACAACCCCCGACTCAAGTTTTGTCTGTAAATGAATTTGGTTCACACACCAGTCCAAGCCCCATTTAATTTAAGGATATTTCCTAAGTTATCAATCAATGAGGTGCTATGAAGGATTGCACTGCACCTACCCACTTGCAAACTTGTAATCATTACCTTGAACTCAACAGGTAGAAAAAGGCAGCTCCCCCTCACAAAATCAGGATCAGACACTCTGAATTCAACAAAGAAAATAGCAAAGACACCCCAAGGGAAAGAGACTAGCTTAATATTCTCTTATAATACCAAGCATTTATAACCCAGTTCGTGGTTCGTGAGCTCTTGTAAATTTGGCTAATAACCAAGAACTCACTCATATAAAAGAAAACAGTGGATGTAGGAATCGCTTTAAGCATTTGAACCACAATAAAACTCTCATTGTCTCATTTATTTAAGTCTTTGCATGTAGTTGTGATAACAATATACTTTAATCAACTCTCATAACTGTTCACATGTAATTTATAAGATCTTAGCATTTTACATGTGTAAGGTCATTGGTGTCAAAATCAAGTATCAACAGTTTGGAGCCAAAAGGAGGGCTTAGATTCACATCAGCTCTCAATTCGGTATTCTCAACTGATTAGGTAGTTTCACCATCAAAGGTCAACCACAAAAACTCATGGCTCATGGTTTTGAAGCCGAGCATGCTGGCACCAATAATGAGGAGATTCCCCATAGTCAGGAAATTACTCCTCCTGAAGTAGTTCCACCTCCCTAGAATATTGTGGGGGACATCTCCTCGACTTCCCAGGTAGATCCTACTTTGATTGGCTACCTGGAAAAGTTCAACAACACCCTCTAGATGATGAACCAAAGGTTGGATCGTTTGAATCAGCGGGTCAGTTCTGACCACAGCAGAGGTAGGGAAAACTCCCCTAGCCACTTAGCGTCTTCACAAGGCTCAGGCCCGCAAGTGTCAAGGCATGTTGAAGGCTCCGGCCAAGGCAGAGAAAGCACCAACCTATAGTTTTTCATCAACCACAATTGTAGAGAGCGTACCTATATTGCGGAAAGTGATCCCCAAAAGGCTCTACTTCCTCAAATAGAAGAGTTACAATGAGCTCTAGATTAGCTTCGGGCTCAACAGATTGAGCAAGGGTAGGTCGCGAAAGCGTCTCCCTTTTCTCCAATAGTTCTGACTACTCCTCTCTCGTCAAGATTTAGAATGCCCAATATGAAAGCATTCGATGGAATTATGATTCTCAGGATAATCTTTATGAGTTTAACAACCTCATGGAGCTTCACCAAGTTTCAAATTTGGCAAAGTGTTGATGCTTGGTAGTGACTCTGATTGCCTATACTAAGCGTTGGTTCAGATCGCCTCCATCAGGGTCTATCAACTCATGGCAACAAATGAGCTCATTATTCTTAAGACACTTCCAGGCAAATCAGAAATTCTCGATGCCGTTCCGTTATTTAAGCAACATGCAGCAAGAGAAGAATGAGTCTCTCCAGTGCTACATTGATAGATTCTACAAGGAACTAAATAAGGTGGCTAATACACACGAAGATTCAGTTCAAACTCTTATTATTGTTAGAGTTCGCCACAAACCAATTTGTGGAAGAAGCTACAATCAGAGGACAATATTTCCCTCTCTCGCTTTTACAACCTAACAGAAAAATATATACGAATTGAAAACTCAGTGGCAGCTTTAAATCTCCATAACCCCAAGCCTTCGACTGGTACTCCCAATCAGAGGGAGGAATTTCGGGGAGAGAGTAGTAGAAGAACTGATTGTAAATGGGCTAATGACAATCAAGAAAAGGAAAGAAGCAACGGTTTGAGCCCAAGAAGTCTTATGCTCAAGTTCCTCGTCGCGACCGCGATAACTTCACTCCACTCAACGCATCGGTTTCAGCTATTCTGGATTAATCAGCAAAAGCTAATCTGCTCGGTGAACCAGAGCCCATGAAAAAACAATTGTCTAAAAGGAATGGCAAGAAATACTACCGTTACCATAGGGATAATGGGCATCATACCGATAAGTGTCGAGCTCTTAAGTAGGCAATTAAAGACCTTATTTAGAAATGTCATTTCAAGGAGTATGTTAATAGTCCAACTCCAACAAGAGAGAAGGATCAAGAAGATAGCGGGGAAAAACATAGAGGTCGTAATGGTCTCTACCTGGTAGGGACCACCATTGGGGGACCTCATATTGTGAGAACTTTTTGGTATGCACAAGATAAGTATGCCCGAGAAGCATCATGAGCCCTTCGATGTGCTTAATCTGAAACCGTGACCAAGCAAGCTATGCAGAAAAGAGTAGATTACCTTTTCTGAGAAAGATGCAAAACGAGTGCACCACCCTCATGAGGATACACTGGTTGTCGTAATTGAAATAGGAAGGCGTGAAGTCTATAAGATGTTGGTGGACAATAAGAGCGTCATGAATATTCTATTTCAACGAGCCTTTAAGGAGATAAAGCTGGAAGATATAAACCTAAAGCCTGTAGCTACTCCTCTTTATGGTTTTACCAGGGACCATTTAACCCCTCGAGGAATGATTTCTCTTCCAATCACTTTGGGAGATCCCTACGAAGTGACCAAAATGACAAATTTTCTAGTAGTCGATTGTCTTTCGACATTCAATGGCATTCTTAGGCAACCTCTACTACAGAATTTCAAGGCTGTCACCTTCATTTACCATCAGAAGATGAAGTTTCCCACTTCGATAGGGTGTGGGGAAGTTACGGATCATAGCGTGAATCTTGCTACTATTTTAATACGGCAGTCCAAGTGGCATGTAAGGGGAAAGCAAAGCCCGAGGGTAAACCTGAGCAAGCAATGGCGATCAACAAGATCAAACCACAACCTGGTCCAATAGAAGACAGTATTGATCCTCATGCACAAGAAAAGTATACTCACGGTGGGCCAGTTAAGACTTTGTCTGAGATACCTGTAGACGAGAGTGAGTTGACTCATATGCTGAGAATCAGAAGTAACCTTAGTCCTCAGCTCACAGCCAATTTAGCGAGCTTCGTCAGACAAAATATTGATGCTTTTGCATGGACGCATGCCGACATGATCGGGATCAGCCTTGAGGCCATCTGTTATGCACTTAACATTAATAGTGAGTTCAAGCTAGTTCGCCAAAAAAAGAAGAGCTATGGATCTAGAGCACTCTGCAGCTCTTAAAAGTGAGGTGGACAAGCTCCTCTCAATTAGGTTCATTCGAGAAGTTCATTACCCCAGTTGGGTTGCCAATCATGTTTTGGTTAAAAAACTCAATGGTAAATGGCGAACCTGCGTTGATTTCACAGATCTCAACAAAGCCTGCCCAAAAGATAGTGTCCCTATGCCTAGAATTGATCAACTCATTGATGCCACTTCTGGGCACGAGTTGCTATGGATGCCTATTTGGGGTACAATCAGATCCCAATGTTCACGTCTGACGAGGAGTACACCTCGTTCATCATAGATCAAGGGCTATATTGCTACAAATTCATGCCCTTCGGTCTGAAAAACGCTCGAGCAACCTACCAACGTCTGGTTAATCGGATGTTTTTTTAGCAGATCGGGAAAATAATAGAGGTTTATGTTGATGACATGTTAGTTAAGTCGCATGTCGCTTCAGATCACATAGCCCACCTCACAGAAATGTTTAACAAACTCCGAAAATGGAAAATGAAACTTAATCCTATTAATTGTTCATTCAGAGTAGCCTCAGGTAAATTCCTAGGGTACATGGTTAACCATCAGGGAATTGAAATTAACCCCGAAAAGATCCAAGCTCTCTTAGATATGAAGAGTCCCACGAATCGTGAGTAAGTTCAGAGCTTGAATGGGAGAATAATGGCTCTCAATCGCTTCATATCAAGAGCAATATAGATCACTGTTTGTCGTTCTTCAATATACTCAAGGCCAAGAAGAAATTTGAATGAACTCTAGAGTGTGAGCAAGCTTTTCAGAGCATAAAAGAGCATCTCAGAAAGCCACCTCTTCTGTCCAAGCCATTTCCCAAGGAAATTTTGTTTCTATACCTATCTGTTTCCCAATATGTGGTCAGCGTAGCTCTCATTTAGGAAGAGGGCAGAATTCAGTGGCCAGTGTATTATGGCAACAAACGGTTACTAGATGCCGAGTCAAGGTATCCAAAGATGGAGTGGTTAGCCTTTTCCTTGCTAATCACCTCCATGAAGCTGCGACCTTATTTCCATGCCCATATCGTCCATGTTCTAAACAATTATCCACTTAGACAGGTCCTTCAGAAACCAAAGGCCTCAGATAAATTGCTTAAGTGGGCCATGGAATTAAGTTAGTTCGATCTGCTTTATAAACTAAAAGCAGCAATCAAAGGGCAAGCCGTGGCTAACTATATATCAGAGTTCTCTTATCAACCAGATCAAGAACCCAACCAACCAGCCAATGAAGTCGTCCAAGAGACTGTTCAAAATATGCCAACGTGGAGCCTCTATGTTGATGGATCTTTTAACAGACGAAGAGTTGGAGCTGGTCTTTCGTTCATCAGCCCTGAGGGTATTTGCATCTATGGACCCCTTAGGTTTGGATTCAAAGCCACTAATAATAAGGTTGAATATGAAGCATGATTTGCTGGTTTGCGACTAGCAAGAAAGATTGGGTCAGAAATGATCGACATCAATAGCGACTCCTAGCTGGTAGTCAACTAGATATTGGGAGAATATCAAGCTAAGAAAGAGCTTATAATTAGTTACTTGAAGAAAGTCAATGTCGCACTCGACAATCAAGCATCAACACACATTCAATTGTACAGTTCATATGAATAAGATTCACAAATTATGTTCAACCGTTTCTGAATATTTCAAGTATTTTTTTTTTTTTTTTTTTTTATGCTGAATGTTTTCTTACTTCTGGATTGTGATAACCTGCCCAGAACGCAAGGATAGTCCTGCAATGGGTGCAGGACTAGTTAATCAATATGTTAATCCCAACAAGTACTTTGTCAATGGGTCTACACAGTACAAACTAAAGAATGCTAAGACCAAATATGGCTTGAAGAATAACACAAAGTCCACATAACAGGCTGTGGTGAATTCTTATTCTTCAATCTACTTTTCTTAGACACCCAATTCCTAACCAAAAAGACTTAATTTATTATTAGTTGTGTTTTCGTTTGATAACTGAAATCTGTTGTACTTTGACAAAACCATAATTGGAACGAAGAACAATTTCAATAAACAATTTACAACTAAATAAGACTTGATTTCAAAGCCAAATTTATTATTAACCATAATTAGTAATATTTCAATAAACAAATAACCAATCTTTTAGCATAAAATTAATTTTAATAGGAAAATAATATTTATAAATTAGCATTTTAACTGTATTAATTAGAAAGGACTCTTTTTGAAAGGAAAAAAAAAAGGTAAAATGATAGGAAAATAATTTATTAACTTATGATTCTTTTAAGCACGTAACTCTTATTATTATTTATTATTTTAATTATTCATATTTTTCCCTCTTTTCCAACCAATTTCAGTGTCTGGAAAATCCCCATAAACCTCAATATGATGGAGGGATCATCAGAAATCCGGATTTGAATCTTGGACTGGAAGGATGGTCCATCCTTGGGAATGCAAAAATGGAACAGAGACAATTAGTAGGCAATAAATTCATGGTGGCTCATAGCTGAAATCAACCGCAAGATAGTATCTCACAAAAGCTTTACCTGCAAAAGGATAGGCACTACACTTTCTCAGGTATTAGCTAGTAATTATTTCTTCTACATGAATTAATTATTAATTATTAAATCAGAGTCAGGGGTTTAAAGCTCGAATATTTGACATTCACTTTTTGATATAATTAGGGTTTGGATGTTTTTGTCTTATGTTAATGATAATGCAGCCTGGTTTTAAGTGAACGAAGGAGAAGTTCCGATAACTGTATTTATCAAAACAACTAGTGGCCACAAATTTGCTGGGGCTGTTGTTGCCGAGTCCAAGTGCTGGTCCATGCTTAAAGGTGGCTTCACAGCGGATGCGTTCACACATCAGTTGAAATATGGGTAGATAGCGTTTCATTACAACCATTCAACCAAGAAGAGTGGAATTCTCATCAAGATCAAAGCATTGAGAAGGTGCAATAAAGTCTTAATATCTTTTCATTTCCTTTTAAGTAGAAAAATTATATATGATGTGGTTACTCTATATAAGAGTACTGTTTTTCATAGATTAATTAATTTAAGATTTTAACGAGAACTTTCATACAACTAATATAGTTAAATATTTATCCGTTAAAATACCTTTTAAATCAAAAAATTATTTTTATAAAGATCTTCAAGGTTAATCAAAATTTTTCAATAAACTAAGTTGGAAAGGACCCTCTAATTGCATCTTCTATAATTTTACTCTTGACAGAAACATAAGAGAAGAGTAATGCTTCAAGCAGTTGATTCACGAGGCAATTCCTTGCAAAAGGTCTCATCCAGAATGCCAATTGGTTGTGTTACAAACAAGAACATCCTCAACAACAAGAAGTATCACGAGTACTGGTTCACTTCAAGATTCGGTTTAACAACATTTGAAAATGAAATGAAGTGGTATAACACTGAACCTTCCCAAGGAAAGGAGGACTATTCAGTAGCTGATGCCATGCTTCAATTCATGAAATAGAACCGTATTGCCGTTCGAGGCGACAACATCTTTTAGGATGATCCGAAATATCAACCCGGTTGGCTCAATTCACTTTCACCGTCAGCACTCCGTTTAGCTGCTGAAAAAAGGGCAAAATCCATAGTTACAAGATATAAAGGCCAGCTTATTGCTTGGGACGTTATTAACGAAAACTTGCATTTTTCTTTCTTTGAAAACAAGATGGGGTCAGATGCATCGGGAATGGCTTTCAAGTATGCTAACCAATATGAGCCACCAACTTTTATGTTTATGAATGATTATAATACAATAGAAGAGATGGGAGATCAGGTATCATCTCCTCCTAATTACCTTAAAAAGCTAAAAGAGATCCATGGTTATCTTGGTAAGGGTACACGTGTCGCTATCGGGCTTGAGTCATTTTCGTGTGCCAAACATCCTTACATGAGAGCTTCTATTGATAAGCTTGCTGCAGCAGGCGTTCCAATTTGGCTCACTGAAGTGGATGTTGAAAAAGGCCCCAATCTGGTAAAAACTTAAAAGAGTAATATTACATATACAAACTAATAATATAAGTTATTGCCTACAAATTGATGTTGCAACCTTACATATTTGATATATCATCAACTCTAATTTGTTTAAATTATCTCTAATTGAAAATCATCAATCACATTAAAACACATCAATTTATATGGGTGAGTTTGTATGAAGAGTTTGTACATGTACATAGTATTATTCAAAACTTAATTCCTTAACACTTCATAATTGCATTATGTAATGTAACACCCACCATCGTCCTCGAAACTCAAACACAAAATAAAGAAAAAAAGAGTAGAAAAACAAAAGTTTGATATTAGACATATATTGACAATGTTTTCTATATTTTTTGGATGACTTATGTGGGCAGTTACTTTACCTAGAGCAGTATTTGTTATAAAATAATCAAATATTATATTAATAACTGCAAATAATCAATCTATTGAATATAAAAAGGGAGAACGACATCTTTCCACCCAAGGTTTAGTGAAACGATGCTTTCCCACTTGTCAAGTTTCAAAATGACACTTTTCCACTCTCCGTTATGTTTTGTTAGTGTTTTCCATTACTATTTGACTGAAAAGACAAAAATACCCTTAATATTTGACTTCATAATTTTTGTATTATTTTATATCATGTCAACAATTCAATTACCAATATACCCACTGTTAATATAAAATTACTGCAATGTCCTCAACTATATAAGTTACCAATTTGTCCTTCTAATTTTTTTATTAAAAATAATGTTTTAAATGAAGTTACCATTGGATTTTTTAAAATTTAGAACCCTTAAAACTGGCATTACTATTTAAATATTTGAATTTTGTTAATTTAAACACTACTAATATCTGAAAAATAAGAATCCAAATTGTAAAATTACAATAAAATTAATAGAGAATTATAAGAAATTTTGTCAATTGAAACCTAGTAAAAATAGGGAATTCAACACAAACAAAACAGATTTCCACAAACTTTCTGCCAAGACAAGAAATGGTATTGTAGAATTAATAGAGAAGCAAAAGTATAAAACTAAGTAGCCATAAATTATAGAAATTACGAAGAGGAAGCTTTGCCTTATCAAATCAAGTGCTTAAATTTTATAATGATTTCTGGCGTTGATTACATTACACCCAACCTTGTCAACATAGTAAATATTTTTTCTCCTTCTATGAACTGCTTCCAAAAGCTATCCTGGAAATAATTTATGCTGTCAAAACTGTAAATTCTTGGGATACCTCAATCTCCTTGCCTTCATGATGCCTCCATCTTTCTAACATGAGCTCTACATTTGAAATCATTGTTGGAATCAATACCCTACATAGAAAAATATACCATTCTATAATATTTTACTTACTTTCAAGGAATTTGCATAGAAAGTGTGGTTGGCCATGTCTTTTAAATAAGGACAATTCATTGAGCTAAAACAAGGTGCACAACCAAAACAACAAAGAGCAAACATGCCATCTCTAAGTCGTCAGTCGCCAGAATTTTCCTGCATTCAAACCACTACCATTATCAATCAACAACGCAGGAACTATCTCAGCTCGACAAGACACCAAAATTGAAAGTCGCTGCCTTTGCTACGTCCTTGTCATCAATAGGTCGACCAAAGATGGAAAAGAAGCTGATGTGGTGTATCCTTACTGGGGATGATTAAGAGATGCGGTGATCGCATAACAAAAAACCCTAGGTTGCAAGTCGCTTCAGATCTAGAGAGCGGGAAGAGTTACCAGAGAATAGGCAAAAAAGGCAGCCAACTCTTTGTTCTCCCTTCTTTTTTGTTTTTTCAAAGTCAAACTTTAGTGGGACGTGGCAACCATTCAGTGACACTCACCATGATTTCAAATTTTTAAATTTTTTATTTTTGTGGCTTATGTACCCTTTTTCATAAGGGAAAACGCTAACAGAACATGACGGAAGGTGGCAAAGTGTCATTTTGAAACTTAATGGGTGGGAAAGTGTCGTTTCGCTAAACCTTGGGTGGCGAAAAGTCGTTCTCTCATATAAAAACAATAGAATTAAATGTCAATAAAATAAAACGACAATACAATAAAATTAACAATACCAACAACGTGATCACATGTAGGAGATCTTTCAGAATGACAGGAAGAGATCCAATAAAGAATACAACCTTAGGATGAATGTCGAGGCTTGTGTAACACACAGTTTCCTTAAAACAGATTCACCTCCTTCACTCGGGTGCACAATGATTTGAGCAGTGTCTATTTTCTAGGATACAACAACAGATGAATAGCAAGACAAGCACCACTCTGTTATTCTAACGAACTAAATTAAGCCTCAACTCCAATAAAGGAAAACCTTAAAAACTAGAATTGGATGAAGCGTAATATTTTCACGTTACTTGCACCACTAAGGGAAAAGTTTGTCGTCTTGTAATTGACTCAGGTAGTTGTACTAACGTGATCTCCAAAGAAGTTGTTAAGAAGTTGAGCTTGAAGACTAAGCCTTAGTCACATCCCGCTCGTTTGTCTAGTTTCTCTGTCCATTGGTTCTACCTACAAAATCAAGTATGGTGTGATGTTATTGCAATGGACAGATAACTTTGGCAATATGATAGAGATGCGATACATGATGGCAAGAAAAATACTGACAGTTTATGTTTAATGGTGTCAAGATTGTTTTAATACCTAGTGTAACGTATCCCACATTGAAAATGTATTGGGGAGGTCTTAGATTTATAAAAGAGAGGAGTCCTTCCACCTAACAGGTTAGCCTTTTGGGTGTAATACTCCCAACTCGTAACACTAGTCGAGATTCAAGAGGTCTCTCATAAGTCATCCTCTAATCATCCTACCTTGCTTACTACAACACCTAACATGTTTTTTATGATAAATCCTCGCGCTCAAGCAAATGCAATAACAAAACAACGACATCATGTGGATTCCAAATTCAAGGGCGAATTCCTCCATCTTGGGGGGACTGATACATTACTCACGGTGGGACAAAACATTGAATTCCACCACCTTTTCACTTTCCAACTCTAAAACCTGCTTCATTAATCCACTAACCTTTCATCTTTCAACTCCTTAACTTACACCACCACTTTCATTCCATTTATTTCATTCAATTTATTAAAATATTCCAACAGTATGAAGGGAAGGGGATAGTCACCCGAAAATCAATGGGATAGTCATTTGGGGTGCATGGTCACTTCAAGGATGTTACCGAATGTGTTTAACTGATAATAATTTTAACAACTTGCCAACTGGGAATGTTGTAGACAAATTGTTGAATGAATGGGGCAAAAGAAAGCTTCAGGCTACAACAAATGAAAATGGCTTCTTTGAAGCCTCTCTTTTCCATGGAGATCATCAAGTGATTGTTGGAGGGATTTAATTGAATACTAGTAAATTCTAAATCCCTCAAAGCAAAAATAATGTGAACAAAGGAAACAAAATAATCACACACACTAACACAAGATTTATAGTGATTCACTCTCCGTATGAGAGCTACGTCCACTTTGCCGCTACGAAATTTCACTACGAAGAAGAAGAAAAGAAATTGCAAGAATCTCTCACAAGCCTCACAAATTGGCTCACTCACTAAACCCTATTTGGTGGCTCTCACTTTCTGATTGTGCTTTGCCTTCTATTCAATTTGTGATATCTAACTTTAGGACTTAACCCTTTTTTATAGGTAATACATGAGACACAATTCCTACTAGGACTCAAATCCCATATTCTAATAGAAATTATTTTTTAATTCCTATACAATTATAATCCTATTTCCAATTGTATTCCTAAAAGAAAACAATTCTACTTAAACACAAATTAGGAAAACCCATGTCCTAATCCAACTCTAATTTGGATTGAATTTGGCTCCACAATCTCCCACTTGGAGGCTAATTCAACATGTCTTCAATTCTTCACCTTTATCAGCAGCGGCATCAACTTCTCTTTCTTCAAGCAAGAAGTCCAACTGAAGTTGTACACAACTTCAGTTTCTCAATGGTAACCACCTTCGTAAACATATCAGCTGGATTTTTACTCCCTTGAATCTTCTCCAGAGCTATAACTTATTTTTCCAAAACCAAGCGTATGAAATGGTAACAAACTTCTATGTGTTTTGTCCTAGCATGGTAGACTAGGTTCTTTGCCAAGTGAATTGCACTTTGACTATCACAATACAAAGCACTCCTCTCATAATTCTGACCCAATTCTTCTAGGAATCGTTGTAACCATATTAGTTCCTGACTAGCATCTGTCATAGCAACATACTCTACCTCTGTAGTAGAAAAAGCAACAATCTTTTGTAACTTTGAAACCCAACTGACCATTGTACCACCTAATATAAAGACATAACATGTGGTACTCTTGTAGTTATCAATGTCACCAGCCATATCAGCATCCACATAACCTTGTAACTCTAAGTCTGACTTCCTAAAGCATAATGCTGAATCTGTAATACCTTTCAAATATTTGAGAATCCACTTCACTGTTCCCAATATTGCTTTCCAGGATTGCTCATGTAGCTATTCACAACTCCCATTGCATGTGCTATGTCTGGCCTTATGCTCATCATGGCATATATAAGACTGCCAATCGCTGATGCATAGGGTACTTATGCGTGGTTTGACAAACATGCATATGTAGCAAGTGCACTAGTCGCAAAAAGTAATAAAATGATAAGTAGAGTATCGTTCCCATGAAGATAGTGTTATTAACTACCGAATTCTCTAGTTTAAGTCCTAATTAAAGCAACAATAAATTGGATTGATATAAAATTAACAAACTAAATACAAAATTAACAAAATAAAAATGTATGATAATGAAATTAAAGCAAAACCCAACAACTTAACTAATTAAACAATGCTAAAAAATGCTAGGGTGTTGATTTCGCCTAGATACGCTAACCCAAATCATAGAATCTATTACCCAAGTTCTAATTCCTTGATTGAAAATCGAATTCCCTAAGTTGTTTGGTACTCCTTCTCAGGTTATACCACCCCATCTATTCCTATTAACCTTCCGAACCCAAAAATTGAAGTTTAATAGTTCAAGGGCTCTTAAGTTTTGAGGAATTCTATCTAGATTTCATAGATCACGTTTATCTATCTCTAGTTGATTTCGCTCAATCTATGGTATTTATCCCAAGAGGCACAAATCAAAGATCACTTCTCAGTCTTATTGTGAACAACATACATTTGAATGGTGATCAAGCATCTAAAAGTCATTAAGCAAAGAGATAAACACTTAATCATGAAATTAAAACTCAAAGTAAATCAATTCATATAAATTTGAAACATTGTATCAAGGTTACATCAAACCCTAGCTAAACAACTCAATTCATACTCAAAAAATAATAATAATTACAAAAACAAACTGAATCAAGGCTCATCATTGAAAAACAAGCAAAAGATGGAGAAATCTTCTCTTATTTGAAGCCCAAATCTTCAATAATCTTCTCCTTCCAAGAGTTGCCTCCCAAATGATGAACCAAGACACTTTTCCCTTCCTTTTTGTGCCAATTTATACCTATTTCACTTAAGGATGAAGCCGTAGTAAGCCAAAACGCATCGTTTTATTTTTTTTGCATCTAACACAATTTCACCGCAGCAAGGATATCTCAGGCCACATTTGAGCATGATAACATCTGAATCTAGAAATTTAGTAACATATGAATTGTAGCCCTGTAAATTATCTTTCTACTTGTTCAAGAATCAGACCAATCCGAGGTCTATATCTCACGTTATAGCCAAAATACTGAAGCACTTCCAAAGACGTTTTTCTTCAGTTCCCAACGTGCTGTTCACGACTTCAAGCCAAGTTTTCACCCTCTTCCAGTCAGAATTAGGAAAAACTCAAAACATGAAAATTGTAGCTCTGCCTCTTAGCTTTCCATAGATTCTAAATTTAGGTCATTCTGAGTTTCCAAGCTCATGTTACGCAATTTATGCTCAAAATCATCGTTTTGGCCTACAAAGAAAAATTAATAAAATTATGGCCCAAATTATATGAGAAGTATCCTAAATCCTATTGAAATTCAATGCAAAATCATAGGAAAAAATAGGATTATCAAGTACCTTGGCCATGTAGTCTCTCTCATGCTCTGTTGTAGGTGATTGGCCTTTAGATAGTTTAAAGTGACTAGCCAAAGAAGTACTTACTAGCTTTGCTCCATCCATGTTGAACCTATTGAGTAGTTTCTCCACATACTCTTCTTGTGACAACTTCAAGAAGCCTTTGGCTCTGTCTCTGGTAATCCTCATACCAAGGATTTGTTTTGTAGCTCCCAAATCCTTCATAGCAAACTCTTTTGACAATTGCCTTTCTAGCTTGTCTATTCATACTTACAAGCCCCTGCAATCAACATATCATCTACATATAATAATAGGATGATATAGGAGTTACCAAGTTTCTTGAAATAATAGCAATGGTCTGCTTGGCATCTTAGGAAACCGTTACTACACATGAACCCATCAAACTTCTTGTACCATTGTCTAAGCACCTGTTTTAGCCTATATAGGTTTTTTTGAAGTTTGCACACCATTCTCTCCTTTCCTTTTACTTTAAAACCCTATGGCTGCTGCGTATAAATTTCTTCATCTAGTTCTCCATGAAGAAACATCGTCTTTACGTTTAACTGCTCAAGATGAAGGACTTATTTTGCCATTAACCTAAGTAGTATTCTTATTGTAGTCAACTTGACAACTGGAGAGAAAATTTCAGTGTAGTCAATGCCTTCTTTCTGCTAAAATCCTTTCACAACCATTCTTGCTTTATATCGTTTGCTGCCATCATGTTCATCTTTCACCTAATAAACCCACTTGTTTTGCAATGCCTTCTTCCCTTGTGGTAGCTCTGTCAACTACTAGGTTTGATTTGTTAATAATGAGTCCATCTCATCCTTCATAGCTAGCTCCCACTTGATTGAGTCCTTAACTTGCATTGCTTCCTTGTAACACTCTAGTTCACCACCATCAGTTAGTAAAATATAGTGCAAAGAATGGGAGTACCTCTGTGGTGGTCTTATAGTCCTAGAAGATCTTCTAGGTTCAAACACGGAAATTTGTGGTTCAACTTCTTGAGCTATATTATCTTGATCTTCCTGGTCATTGTCTTGCATGCCATTCATTGGGAAGTTTTTCAAGGGAACTACCTCTTATTTCTTCACTTTAGTGCTTGAATTTTCTAACTTCATGTTGAGCCTATCCTTGTACATCACTTCTTCATTAAATATAACGTCTCTGCTCCTTATAATCTTGCGGTTTTGGTAATCCCAAAAACGATAACCAAACTCGGCGTCACCATAACCAATGAAAAAACATTTGTTAGATTTAGCATCAAGCTTACTTCTAAGACTAGAGTCAATGTGAACATATGCTAAACAATCAAACACTCTTAAGAAAGAATAATTGACCTCTTTGTCGCTCCAAACATCTTCTGGGATCTTGCAATATAGAGGTACAGAGGGTCCTCTATTGAGCAAATAGGTTGCAGTAGTAATTGCCTCAACCCAAAATGTCTGTGGTAGTCCAGCATGCAATCTCATGCTTCTCGCATTCTCATTTAGGGTTCTGTTCATCCTTTCAGCGACACCATTTTGTTAAAGAGTTGTAAGAATGGTCTTCTCCATCTTGATCCCATTATTGGCACAATATTCCTTGAACCCTTGATTAATGTACTCTCCCCCATTATTGGATTGCAAGCACTTCACCTTTAGGTTTGTCTCATTTTCAACCATGGCTCTCCACTTTTTAAAAGTATCAAAAACATCAGATTTATTTTTCAGAAAATAAACCTATACCTTTCTGCTCGCGTCATCAATGAACGTCAATAGTACTTTGCGCCTCCAAGGGATGACACAAGAGCGGATCCCCACACATCTGTATGAACCAACTCCAACTTCTTTGCCTCTAGTTCCCTGCCTACTTTAGAAAAAACTTACTCTTCTTGGTTTGCCAAAGATGCAACCTTCACACAAACTATGATCAATCGACTTCAACTTTGGTAGTTTTCCCTTTGATTGAAGCTCCTTCATTCCTTTCATGCTCATATGCCCAAGTCTACAATGCCACAAACTCGAGGTAACACTAGCATCTGCTACTACAACTGAATCTTTGTAACTAGAAGTCATGTAAAGAGTTCCAGTTTTATTTCCACGAGCAACCACCATGGCTCTTTTAGTAACTTTCCATGCACCACCCAAAAAAGACACACTATGCCCTTCATCATCAAGTTGCCCAACTGATATTAGATTGCACATCAATTTTGGTACATGTCTTACTTTCTGGATTTTTCACACATATCTGTTTGCCATCTTTAACCTAACATCACCCATACCTACAATATCCAAAGGTTCTCCATCTGCTAGGTATACCTTTCCATGATTTCTAGCCACATAATTTTCTAGAATTTCACAGTGTGCAATGGTATGAAATAAAGCTTCTGAATCTAAAACCCAAGAGTCAATAGAATTATCAATAGATAAAAGTAAAGCATCTTGTACCTCCTCAGTTATGGCATTGGCAGTGTCATTATCGATGTTCTCCTCTTTCTTTGGTGCTTTGTAATTCCTCTGTATGTGGCCTTTGTGGCCACAATTCCAACACTCAACTTTTTCCCCAAACCTGGAGTTGCTTCTTCTGTTCCTTGATTTTGATCTTCCTCTGCCTCGGTTTGATAATATATTGTAGACCCTGCCTCTTGGTTCAACATTCAAAGCATTCGATGTTATCTCACCCGAATCTTTCCTACGAACCTCCTTAGAGAGAATTTTGTCTCTAACATCTGTGAGTTTTAATTTCGAACTACCTGTTGAATTACTAATTGCTGCTCTTATAGGCTCCCAACTATTTGGTAGGGAGGCCATAAGAATTAGGGCATGAACTTCTTCTTCAAAATCAATTTTTACAGATGATAGTTGATTAATAATTGTATTAAAATCATTCATACGCTCTGTCACGAAAGCACCTTTTCTCATCTTAAGATTAAATAATTTTTTCATAAGATGTACCTTATTATTTGCAAAAGGCCTCTCATACATATCGAACAAGATCTTCATCAAACTTGTTGATCCCAAGTGCAGATCCTTTTTCTTCTCCAACCATCGCTTTCTTCCTTGAACCTTGCTCTGATACCAGTTGCTGGGGGGATTTAATTGAATACTAGTAAATCCTAAATCCCTCAAAGCGAAAATAATGCGAACAAAGGACACAAAATAACCACACACACAAACACGATATTTATAGTGGTTCACTCTCCGTATGAGATCTACATCCACTTTGCCGTTGTGGAATTTCACTATGAAGAAGAAGAAAAGAAATTACAAGAATCTCTCACAAGCCTCACAAATTGGCTCACTCACTAAACCTTATTTGGTGGCTTTCACTCTTTAATTGTGGCTTTGCCTTCTATTCAATTTGTGATATCTAACTTTAGGACTTAACCCCTTTTTATAGGTAATATATTGGAGACAATTCCTAATAAGACTCAAATCTCATATTCTAATAGAAATTATATTTTAATTCCTAATACAATTATAATCCTAAAAGAAAACAATTCTACTTAAACACAAATTAGGAAAACCCATGTCCTAATCCAACTCTAATTTTGATTGAATTCGGCTCCACAATCTCAACAGTGAAGGTAGATAACCCGGCTATCCAAAATTCTTCTTCAGTTCACACATTGAATATTATGCCCTCAAGAAATTCTTAACGGTGCTTCTTCAAGATTCTCCATGAAATTAAGTTGCTTTTCTTTGATTTGTCAATAAAGAATTAAGGTCTGACCTCTAAATGAGTGAGAAAATCTAGCCAACTCAACGTTCTGCTCTCTTCAATTTTTAGCTATATGTACACCCTTTTAGAAATAATGTTCTTGAAAAAAAGAAGTTCAATTAAGGCTAATGTTTTCCTCAAAATAGCAAGAAGTCATTGGCGTCCATTTTAGATTAAGGATCGCTGTTAACATGAGTTTGTCCCGTCTTCAAAGAATCCACAAACAAACGCACACATATACATATTTTTATTTTTTTTCCTCCAATGACAATGGTATTGATGTTATGCATCATTTAAAAAAAAATAATAAATAAAAATAAAATAAAAAAAAAACCTAAGGAGCTACAATTACCATTCAGCTAAAATAAATATATATGATGAAATATATGTAAATGATCAGCAGGGAAGATCCCAAAATGATTTATGTCCATCATTTTTTCAGAGGATAAATTAACATCAAATGTTGCGATTTTATATATAATTTATTTCAAATAATCCAATGTACAATCTTCTCATTCACACTTGGCCTTCAAAGCTTATAGATAAAAGCATTTCCAGGCCAAAGGCAAAACTAGCTAGTGGTTGAGCTGGGCTATAGCCCGGGTCAATTACTTTTAGAAATTTTCCAAACTAGGATGAGTTATGGCAGGTAGGTAGCTTATACTTTTGTTTGGTTTTTATCATATTAGTGATAGTATAAGATTATTTAAACCTCTCATCATCTCTGTTAAGCCCCATTGTCAAATTTTATTTATTAAAAAGTTTAATATATTGCATTTTATCCTAAAAAATAAATGCTCATAACTTATGTAATAAGACAAAATCATTTTAGTTTTTATAATTTTTTTTGGTTAATAAAAGTTTCTCATGTAGCCAATCTTTCTCTAAAACAATTAAATTTAACTAGCATTATTTAAAAAAAAAAAAAAAAAAAAAAAAACTTCAGCCATCACCACAGTAAATTAATGGATTCAATCAAAATAACATGAGTAGGTATATCACAATCTGCTAGTAGTAGTAATATAAATGCTTGAACCTCAAAAACTGTCATATGAAATTCAACTAAACAAAGAAACACAAAGACCATAGTGCTATGGTTGTTCACTTTGGTTCTAGCCAAGGAAAGGTACCCACCCCTTTTAAATTTATGAATTTTTGGGCTAATTGTACAAATTTCATGGATATTGTTTAGGCCGTATGGGATGGGCCTATGGCAAGCAATCCTATGTTTTGGCTTACGTAGAAATTAGGGTTGTTGAAACAGGAGCTCAAATCTTTACATGTCCAAGATTCTAGCCGTACTTCCAGTAAGGTGATTAAGGCTCGGGCTTAGTGGGCAACATCCCAAGCTAATTTAGACAAGATCCCTTTTTCTAGTAGAGTGTATCTATCGGGAAAAAGACCTTGCCAATCAGTATTTCCATCTTTTCAGAGATGAGAAGGCTTTTTTTAAGCAGCAGTCTCATATTCAGTGGTTGAATTTAGGGGACCAGAATACTAAGTTTTTTCATAAGTTGTTGATTCACAAGCAGGTTCAGAATCGTATCCACAATTTGATTAATAAGGATGGTGCTTATGTTACTGGCCATCGGGATTTGGGGAGGTTAGCAATAAGGTTTTTTTAGGGTCTTCTTTCTGCCCCTTCTCGGCCTCAAATTGAGGAGGCTTCCAAGTACTTTTTTTGGTCGCATTTCTTCTTATAAGATATCCCCTATGACTGCTCTTGTCACAAATGATGAGATTGGGACTGCTTTATTTTCTATCCTAGATGATAAAGTTCTTGGTCCGGATGGGTATACTTTTCTATTTTTTTAAGAAGGCCTGGGATGTTATTGGTTCTGATTTCAAAGATGAAGTGAGATATTTCTTTGCTACTGATAAGATGTTTAGATGTGTTAATGCTACAAGGATTGCTTTTAGACCAATATCTTGTTGTAATGTACTGTACAAGTGCATCACTAAGGTGACTGTGAATTGGTTTAAAGTAGTTCTTCTGGGTGTCATTAGGAGTTCTTAGTTGCCTTTTGTTCCAGGGCTGTAGATTTTTGATAACATTTTGTTGACTCGAGAGCTTTTGCAGAATTATCATCTTGGGGGTTCTTCATCTTGATGTGCTCTTGAATTGATATTCAGAAAGCGTTTGACACTGTGAACTGGTATTTCATTTTATTGGGGCTACACACTATTGGGATTCCTGAGCATACGGTGAGGTGGATTATGACATGCATTTCGATGTCGGTTTTCTCTATTGCCCTGAACAGAGAGCTCCATGGTTTTTTTTAGTACTCTCAAGGTGTTCAGCAAGGTGATTCCCTTTCTCCTTATCTTTTTATTTTGGCTATGGAGGGGTTGGCTAGTATTCTTCTTAGAGCCCTGGGTTCCATTATCATTAGAGATGTAGTCAGATAGCTACTACTCATTTGTGTTTTGTGAATGATTTGATGGTATTCTATTGTGAAGATGTTTTCTCTGTTAGATTGATTAAATCGGCTTTGGATTCTTTTGCTATGGTTTTTGGTTTGGTCACTAATTCAAAGAAGAGCCAGTTGTTCCTTTCTAAAGTTATAGTTGAGAAAAGAGTTGAGTTGTAGTCTCTTTTGGGATTCTAGTGGGGGGTGTTACTAGACAAATATTTGGGGGTTCCTTTGATCTTTACCCGGCTTCGGCATTCTAATTGTAGGCCATTGTTGGAGCGAATTTTGTCTCGGATTAGGTTATGGACTTCGGCATCTTTGACATATGCAAGCCGGCTTCAATTAATCAAGTCAGTACTTTTTTTTCATTCAGGATTATTGGTCTTCTATGTTTCTTCTCTCGGTAGCTATTGTTAGGAGGATTAAGAGTATTTTGACATCTTTTCTTTGGAAGGCTACTTCTCTGTCCCCTTTGGGTGCTAAGGTTGCATGGTTATCTATTTGCTATCCTTTGAGGGAGGGTAGTCTAGGGATTAAAAGGATTCGAGATTGGAATAGGGCTACTATTCTTAAGCTTGTATGGAGACTTCTTAGTGATCGTTCCTCGATTTGGTCCTCTTGGGTTTGTTTGGTTCTCCTTCGTGGTCAATCATTCTGGCATATTCGTATTACCTCTAAGGCTACATAGTCTTGGAGGAAGATCCTTCTCAACAGGGATTGGTGTCGTGATCTTATTGTGGCTTGTATAGGTGATGGTAGAGATACCTCTTTATGGCAAGATTATTGGCTACTGTAGGGGCGTCTATGTGATTTGTTTCCTTTTAAGGCTCTGACTTCTACAAGTTTGCCTTGGGATGCTCAGGTTTCGGATATCATTTGAGATGGCCTTCAGGTAGTCCAGATCTTCAAAATATATGAGACTCTGTTACGGTGCAGCCTTTAGAGGGTCTTCCTAAACATTTTGCCTTGAAGGCTCATTCTTCTAGCAGATTTTCCACTGACTCGGCTTGGAATGTGTTATGGGACAGACAGAATGTGAACTCAATTCATCATCTCTTGTGGTTTCCAAGGCATGTTCCATGCCACTCCTTTATTTTATGGCTCGCTTCTCTTGGTCGACTTTGCACCATAGATCATCTTAGCTCTTACGGTGTCATTGCATCTTCTATGTGCCTTTTGTGCAGGTCTACTACAGAGGCTCATGAAAATTTTTTTTTTAGTTGTGACTTCTCTTCTTATGTTTGGCGAGAGGTTACTACTAGGACTCTCATTGCCTGGCCACCTTTCTGTTGGTTCTCTTTGCTTTAATGGGTTAGCTTGCATCTCAAGCGCAAAGGGGACTTCAGACGCCTTCTTTCGCGGTTAGTCCTTTATGCTACAATTTATTTTTTGTGGTATAAATGGAATAATCACTACAAGAAAATTGGCATTCTGCGTCTAGCAAAATTAGACGTAGAAAGTCACATTTAGACGCTAAGCCATTTTTAGCGTCTAAATTCGGTTGTCGCCCCCTTAGTTGCAGTAGGCTGGTCACAGATTCATAGCGCGTCTATATTGTGGTTTAGACGCAAAAAGTTTTTTTTTTGCGACTATCAAATAGTCGGCAAATGTTGTTCAAAAGTCCCCCAACTTAGACGCTAAAATTGAAGGGTAATTTGGTAAATTGTATAGCGACTAATCAATTAATTGCAAAATGTCAGATTTAGTGTCTAATAATTTGTCGCGAATCCCACACAAATTAGTCGCCAAAGGTGTAAGGGTAATTTCGTCAAGGCTTTCGCAACTATTTTATTAGTCGACAATGTATCTTTTTGTGACCAACTTTAGTGGCTAATTGTAACTCTTTTAGATGAAATTAGAATCCAAACGTTTTCGCGACTATTTTATTAGTGGCCGAATGTATCTTTTGGTGACTAAATTATAGTTTAATTATAGTCATTTTAGACGCTGAATGTAGAATCCAATAGGTTTTCGCGACTATTTTATTAGTGGCCGAATGTATCTTTTGGTGACTAAAATTTAGTAGTTAATTATAGCATTTTAGACGCTAATGTGGAATCCAATAAGTTTTTTGTGACTATTTTATTAGTGGCCGAATGTATCTTTTAGTGACAAAATTTAGTGATTAATTGTTATCATTTTAGACGCTGAATGTGAAATCCAAAATGTTATCGCAACTATTTTTTAGACGCTGAATTGGAATCAATTATACTAAATTACTTTTTGCTACAAAACATTAGTTGCAAAATGTGTTTTTTAGAGCATTTCATATTGACCTCCAACGGAATGCAATTATGCTAAATGACTTTTTGCTACTGAAAAAATTAGTTGCAGAATGTGTTTTTTTTTAGAGCATTTCATATTGACCTACATTATACATTCACATGAAAAATAATGGCACACAATATAAAACTGATCACTAAATCAAAAATCATATTTTCATACATATATATATAGTCCATACATGGATTTTTATGCATGCGAGCAATAAAAATCCAAAATGCACTATCACATGTGCATAACCCAAAAGAACAGCATGCACCCACATTTTCCCCACTAGCTATCTATCTGTGCATAACTAACAAAAAAATGCCCACCCCATGTACACCATCTAACATATATATGCAAACAATCCTAAAAAGATGGTTCTACCCCCATGTCAAAATATCTACTGCCCATACAACAAAAAACTAACCATCAATACTGTTAGCATGTCAAGTGTCACCAGTTGTGGTTTTTGAAATAGCTGTAGCTGATGAGGACGAGTTTTCATCAGTTGGAGATGGCAATGGCTGTTGAGTTGGAGCTTTATCAGATTGCTATAGTTCAAGGGCTATAGTTAGCTGCTTCATCATCTCCAATAGGACAAATTGTTGGTGTTCGAGGCTTTTTATTTTCTCTTTTTGTTGATCAAATAAGATGAGCTGCTCTTCCAACTGTTTAATCTTATTTTCTTGTTGTTGCACAATGCACCTTAACTCTGCTTCTGCTGCAATGGATTGATGCTCAGTCTGCGAAAATGCAAAATTTTGGTTAAATCTGGAAGCTTTACCTAGAACTTCCTCACATATTTCAGCTTCTGTTTTTTCACTTTCCCCTGCTTGTGTTTCATCTTGCAGCTCTATCATTTTTTCCTACCATCAATTCAATGCATAATCAATAAGTCAACCAACAAACTAAATAGCAACATAAAAGAATACTGCAGCACCAAACAAAAATAAAATTGATGGAGTAGAGAAGCAAGTATCTCAAACATTATCAATCTAAACTTCAATTCCCTAGTTTTAAATTTTAAAGTAACATAATTACTAATCAATTAACAACATGCTAACATAAATAAAATCAATCCATGAAAATAAAAATGATCTTAAAGGCTCCTAAAATTGCACTTTTAGTTATAGCATGTCCCTAGGATGGAAGACAACTGACGCAAAAATGCTTAGAAGAAACTTTGAAATATCTACATAAACCATGAAATAGGTTTTTCCTACTAGAAGAAACTCCAACTTTCTGCTTTAAAAAATACAAACTGTAAAGTTCAATCAAGAGAAACAGTATAACACAAGTTAAATTTCAGCCTTATCCTGCAATATTTGTAACATATCAATAGCAAACCACAACATAGTTATAAAAGTTTGGTAACACTCAGGAAAACTAAATGCCAATATCAAATAAATGCACAAGCACCAACATAATTACAGGTCAAAAGATGACAAAGAAATGCAATGAGACTCAAATTAAAACAATAAAAGCATGGCAGTATGGAATAGTTACAGAAAAACAATACATTTATACCCAATTTTTTGGTAAGACATTTCATATATCGATAATTGAAAGATGATCAACTTACATATAACTCTCTTGCTTGTTCATTAATCCACCCTTTCTCGGCGCTCCAACGAGTGTCATGAAATAATTGTATAGGACCGAAAGATTCCCCAATTTGGTGCGCCTTAACAGTTCATATCGTCATTGACCATAAATTGAAATAAAATTAGTAAATAGGAAAACAAAGTTGTATATTTGTATAGGTTAATCATATTAAATACCTTTTCCTTTTTGTGTTGGATAAAGTTCTTGGATCCACTGTGGTGGTTACACCTCATCTTCGACCGGTTCTCAGAATAAGTTTTTGACCGTGCCTAACACCACAAAATTTAATATTAAAATACAATACATATATAATAACATTAAAAGCCATGTTGACTTTACCTGAAACTTTTCACTAGAAAAAAGGTCACAAAGATATATCCAATCATCGAGATCTTTAATTTCTTCTGGTCTATTCTGTAATGCTTCCTCCTTAGTAGCATATGCTTTGAATTTCTTGTGTAGGGCACTCCGGAAGCTGTTGAATCTCTTACAGAATTTGTGCTTCAGCCATTTGAGTACATGGGGCTCCGTGACATCAATGTCAAACTTGGTCTAAATTCATCAATAATGTACGTGCATTAAATTTATATGGGTATTATACATTATTTTCATAAGGAAGTATGATAATATGGATAATGATATTAAACTACATTACCGTGATACGAGCAATCATTTGTTTTTCGACATCGTAGGGAACTTTCTTCCAAGTAAGCACCCTAACGGGGGCATAGTTCCTCGTAACTATTCCTACCTCAGTACTCAACTTTGATGCATTTACTCCAGTAGGTACTCCATCTTTTTTTTTTGAAAGTCTACATGCAACTTCGACTGCGTTGTTTTTATGAGTCTTTCATATCCAACTCCTCTAGTCTTCCCTCTCACGTTCTTTGCCACAATATTGTGTACAAAATCAAAATAATGCATCATTAGTAAATAATATGTTATCACAAGGATAGTTTACATGTTCGTAAAGTAAAATGTATTCTTAAATTTTAAACAAACATTGTAGACAATATCTAAAATCCAAGTATATATTTCAATATGCTTATATGGAACAATATCATAACTTTACTATTGTTTGCAGCAATTTTAGGAGTCGGTACAAGACTATGATTCCATCAAACAATATTTGCACGTCTAGCTAGGGTCCTTCTTGTACCAGGAGCCATCTTCGGAATCTGCAAACATCAACATAAGAGAAAACATATCATGTAAGATATAAGTCACTTTATACAATTAATCTCATGAAATTAGATCATTAACTATATTTATACAAACAGAAAATAGTAAAGAGTACATATAATCATACAAGCATACCATCAGAAGTTGTTATCAGAATCACTCATTAAATCATTTTCATTATCAGTAAAATAATCAATCAACGTGTCATCTTTTTCTTCAACATCAACATTGACATCATCTCCCACTACTTCAGCTCCAACATGTGTAATTGTTGCATCAACCAAATCAGGATCAACATCATATCTAATGAAATGTCCTCTGTCAAACTTATCTTCTTGTATAGGAACAATATCCTCCTCTTCTTCATTTGTGTTATCGATCTCTTGTACATCCCATAGGTTTCTATGTTGAGCTTTTCGAACCACTTTCCAATTAGTCCCAAGTTTGTAATCATAAACATAGAATACTTGTTGAGCTTGAATGGCAAGTATAAAAGGATCATTTTCATACCACAATTTGCCAACATTAATACAAGTGAGATGATAATCTTTTTGTATCCTCTTCTTTTTTGCATCAGTGTCAAACCAGTTACACTTGAATAATATAACCCAAAACCCATTAACATAATTTAGCTCTAACACACCACTTAATTCACCATAAAAATCAATTGGATCACCATCATGCTCCCCTGGCACCATCACTCCACAATTTTGTGTAACTCGACAATGTGATTGATCATTGTTATGGAAACGCACTCCATTGACAATACAATTGTTAAAAAAATTAATACGAAAATCAGGACCACAAGATAAGAAGTACAGTTCCTTAGTTGTATAATTGCAGCTGTCAACATGCAAGGTGTTCATCTACACAAAAACGTCAATTCCAAATCAATGAAATTACCTAAAACATATTAAACCTTGTTTTGTATGTTTTATAAATGATTAAGGTATACTTACACGATCTGCAAACCATTTAGGAAATAACTATTCTTGTGTTTTGAATATGTTATCACAATTTAAGGCCTCTAACTCTTTTACGTGTTCTCTGTTTGTTACATAAAGAAAAGAGACA
Organism: Pistacia vera; assembly: GCF_008641045.1. Taxonomy (NCBI): domain Eukaryota; kingdom Viridiplantae; phylum Streptophyta; class Magnoliopsida; order Sapindales; family Anacardiaceae; genus Pistacia; species Pistacia vera. Next base: position 650,453 of record NW_022195586.1, on the reverse strand, counting down.
ATTATGGTTATAAGGCTGAACTTATATACAATTTAAAACATTTGTTTCTCAACAGGTTTCAAACTAAACTTAAAAAGAGACTCACTCTAGAAAAGGTTGCAGTTCTTCACAATTATTCAAGACGTACCAATGAGCCTTTTGCAATTCATCTGGTGGAAGTTCGATTAACTTCCTTGAACCCCATGGACGAGCCTTTTGACAGAAAACTGATAATACTCTTTCTGGGTGTCCATGCAAACTGTCATCATTTCTCTTTACTTGATTAAATCTAGTTTCAATTCCCCGCAGATACATTGAACAAAATGTTAATGCTTCATTCACCATATAACCCTCCGCAATAGAGCCCTCCGGTCTAGCTTTGTTTCTAAAATATTTTTTCAATTTTCCCAAAAACCTTTCAATTGGATACATACACCGATATCCAACTGGACCACCCAATTTAGCTTCCAATGGAAGGTGTACAGCCAAATGAACCATAATATCAAAAAATGCAGGAGGGAAAACAATTTCAAGCTTACAAAGAATTAAGACTATATCTTGTCCCAATCTATTTAGATCATTTACAGACAAAGTCCTAGCACATATTTGTTGGAAGAAGTAGGATAGCTCGACAAGTGCAATACAAATGTCTTGACGAAAAATGGACGTATTCCTACGAGCAGCAGTTGTTGTAGCAGGACATGACAATCATGACTCTTTAACCCACCAACCTTGCCGTCTTTCACATTGACACATCGGGAGATATTACTTGCATACCCATTTGGAAACTTCACTGGTTTCAGGAATTAGCAAAATTGTCTTCTCTCATCTAATGTAAGAGTATAACATGTTTGTGGTTTCAAATATCTATCACCATGAGGTTGCAAATGTAACTCTTTGCGTATGTTCATATCAGGCAAATCAAGTTGAGCTTTATCAGTATCTTTTGATTTCCCTTCGATGTTCAATAATGTGCCAATGATGTTGTCACATATGTTTTTTTCAATGTGTATCACATCAAGGTTATGTCTGATTTTAAGTTTACACTAGTATTCCAACTCAAAGAATATACTCTTCTTTGTCCAATTTGATGCACCAAGACTATGTTTCCTTTTTCTACCTCTATCGACTGAGAATATATTTTTCCTGAAATGCACATCGTTCACATGAGATTGTTGTTCATGAATTTCATCCCCTGAATATAATTTTGGCAGAGATCTAATTTTTCTTTTCCCATCGAATTGCTTGCTTCGCCTCCACCAATGATCTAGAGACAAGAATCGCCGATGTCCCATGTAGCATATTTTACTTCTCAACAATTGGGATGAAGTATATATTCTCATTACATACAGGACAAGCCTTATAGCCTTTGGTTCTCCATCCAGACAAATTGCCTAAGGCAGGAAAATCATTAATTGACCACATGCAGCGACATGTAAACGAAAACGTTCTCCTCGAGCTGTATCATAAGTCTGTACACCATCAACCCATAACTCTTTTAATTCTTCAATCAATGGACGCAAATACACATCAATATCTCTTCCAGGTGCTTTAGGCCCTGGAATGAGCAATGACATCATAAAGTAAGGGTCTTTTATACACTTCCATGAGGCAAATTGTAAGGGATAAGTACCATTGGCCACATGATATAAGATAGACTCATGTTCCCAAAAGGATTAAAACCATCAGTTGCAATACCCATCCGGACATTTCAAGCATCTTGTGCAAATGAAGGGTACATCTTGTCAAATTCCTTCCAAGATTCAGAATCAGCAGGATGCCTCAACATATCTTCTATATTTAATCGTTTTTCCTTATGCCACATCATATCTTCAGCTATGTGCCTTGACATGAAGAGTCGTTGGAGTCTAGGTTTCAAGGGGAAGTAACATAGAACCTTATGTGCAATTTTTTTGCCTTTTCCATCATTAATCTTATATCTAGGTTCATCACATACAGGACATTTATCAGCATTCGCATGCTCCTTCCAAAATAATGCACAATCAAACCTACATGCATGTATTGATTCATAGCCTAAGCCTAATTGTTGCATAATTTTTCTAGCTTCGTAGTAGGATTCGGGGAGATTGGATCCTTTAGGCAACACACTTTTTATCAACTATATTATCAAATCACATGATTTATCAGTCATGTGAATAATGACTTTTATATGCAACAATTTAACTATGAACTCTAGGATTGACATGTTGGTGCACCCTAGATACAATTCTTGTTGAGCATATGCAAACATGACATCAAATTTCTCATAGTCTACACTCCTAAGATTATGGGTTGTACTACCACCTACATTTGATGAATCCCTATCCATATGCATGTTTACTGGACCACGAGCATCATTAAGCATTTCCATGATGTCATCATCATCTTCATATTCATTGTCCACTTTATCGCTAGACATGACGTCAAATATGGTTCCAACATTCATGTGTTCCCCGTGAAAAGTCCATACAACATAACTTCTTAAAAACCCATGTCTATACAAATGTAGCTAAATGGTATATATATCATGTGATCTTGTATTCAAACAAGTTCTACATGGGCAGCGGGTCTTACCCTCGCTATCCAAATGTTGTTTTGCAATGTCTATGAAAGAGTCAATTCCTTGAATATATTCATCGCACAACCTATTAGACAACCAAATCCATCTTCTATCCATTGTGACCTTCTAGGTTCGCAAACAAAACATAAATTAAGTATCATAAATATGTTATATCACAAAGACAATACTCAAACCAATTAAACCACATTCATCCATACAAAGAATATAGTACTAGTGATAATGTAAATGGGTATAAACGATCAATAAATTAATTAAATATCAATTTACGTAACTTATACCTTTTTTTTATGGTTGTAGTAGCAGTGGTGCTCGCACTCTTCTTAGCCTCGGTCTTCAAGTCAACTTTAATATCCTCAAATATCTTTTACAACAAAAATAATTAGGTTATAATTTTATAATTTATCAAGAATATGTCATTTTCCTTATATGAAAAGAAATACCACACTTTAAATTAAATGAATTAGCAAGCAATGGCTAAAATTAAAGTCAAAGGCAGCCTGAAAACAAGCAACAAGACTAAAAGATAAGGAAGATCAGTTTATAATTTAGAGGATATGTACTTTGCACTGATCCATATTGATAATTGTAATATCACTACTCTTTTGTTTATACAATTCAAGGTAAAAATTGTAACTTGAATTTCATTTCATAATCTAATTCATAAAATTCCAGATTCCTTAAATATCTCGAGAAATATATTCCATCAAATATATGAACAGGCTATGCTGAAGTGCATTAGATAATTTAATACATACAGAAGTGCACAAAAACAGTAAATGCAGATCAGGTGAGGAAAAATTGACTTAAATTAACATGGAAAAAAAACATGCAGAACCATCTATATATCTATATATTCAGAAGCACATCGTTGCTATTGATCACCATGTAGGATTACTAAAAATCTCTATATGATTGCCATGTAAGATCACAGAAAATGTATATAACTGGTGCATGTATCTGCGTGTTATTGGTGTAGGCTATTTGGTTAGTAGAAACCCTTTACGTTCACATTCAATGTTCTGTAGAAATCTTTCATATTCACATTCACATTCACATTCACATTGAAGATGAACTTCTTCCTTAATCCAATATGGAATTGAGAAAAATGTCTTACCCTCAAAGGTTTAGGCACAAGACTGTGAACACAGAGATCAGAAAGTTCCAGCTTCAGACCAAATTCTCTAGCAAGAATTATCACGTGCACAAAGAAATTCATTTTATGAGTCTACTCTCATCTAAATGCATTCAGCATGGAGGCATGGAATAAATACATATAGAAGTGTATAATATAACATGCCTTTACAATCATCCCATATGTGATTAGCGATGACATAACTACCAAAGAGATCAGAGGCAATAAATATAAAAAACAGTTTGATTCAACCATAGCATCTAATTGGAGCGGTAGTACCTAATACATAAAGAATCGTTTTTAAAATGATAAATCAAAGAAATTTCACAAAAAAGGTGAGGTAACTTTTATCAAGTAAAGAACAAGACCCTTGTTCTTTACTTGATAAAAGTTAGGGTGTGAGGTTGTTAGTTCAAAAGTCTGGTTGGTCAATAGTCCACAAAAATTAAGTGCAAGAAAAGTAATATAGCTACTGATAGTCAAGTCTTTTGAACTCTGTTTTGCAGTATCAAATTCTCTGCAGTCTAAAAATTCCACTTCCAACTAAATTTTTGAAAAATTTCCCACGTAAGAATCAACCAAACCAATATTTCTTTGTCTCCTCCTCACACAAAGAGTCAAGCATCCATAATACTTTTCAGCTCATAAGATATTTTCTATATATAATATTGATGGATGGGAAGGCATTAAGTTCAAAACAATTCATAGATGTAAGCTAGGGGCTCAAAATTAAATCTTCTAGTAAAATATTTCCTGTGTTTCTAACTAAATAGAAATACCTTCAGTTAGCTTTTGTTGCTGAACCCCAGGGAAGCATTCCAATGTTTTCCCTTAAGTAGTTTAAAAACCAAATGGGTGCAAAATTGTCAAACTATAATTAAAATGAGAACCACAAAAACTCCAGTTTAAGTCACCCTATTCATTAAACTATTTGCAAGTACAGTGCTCCAATGGACATAATTTCTCACTTCTGTTACAAACAAAAACAAATGCCAACAGAACCATACTACAAGAAAATGTAATGAATAAATCACCTTAGTCTGATCATTTTTTCCATCTTCCAGTGTATAATAAAATAATTTTCCCTTTCCCAGATACACTCAAAAATTCTATTAATGTTAACCGAAACTATTTGCATGCATCTCTATTTGCATGTATGCAGAACCCTTCAAACCTAAAGAGGAACAACTAAAAATAATGAAACCAATACCATTCTTCAAATTTGGCAACCTGCCTAAAATATAGCATCCCAACTATGCAATTCGTGGAAACAAACAGAAATTTAAGATGCTCGTAAGTATAACCTGTGATGAGATATGACAACTTTCAATTACAAACTGCAACAAACCATAAAGAAATGATTTCCCGAATGGATAAACCTTGTTTTAACTCTTTGAGCTTATCAAACTTACAACCAGAGCAGTTCTCACAGAAACATTCACCTACATACAATTTTGAGGACTGAACAGTAATTGGAACAAATGGAACAATATGATCAATAGGATGAAAGAAAGTACGTAGCTTTGTGAACATATAATGGCTTACCCAAGAAGGAAAACAAAGTCTTAGGTTGTCAATATTGCTTGACCTTTGCAGTGATACCAGATGGGGCAAGATGGCAACTGCTTCAAGATAGATTGAGAAACTCCAAATATTTTGTCAAAATAGGGTGGGTTTTCCATCAGAAATCAAATCTATTCCATCAAATATAAAAACATAATTTACTAATCAACAACACAAATTACTGTAAACAAGAAAACAGTATGAGGAGAAACATCATCTTTCTCAAAATCACCTATAATTATACATTACTAGTTTCCTAACACAATACATACCAAGTCTGACGTGGTCCATCAATCCATCAAATGAGCACCAACTCAAACTTCTTCTATTGGGGTAATCGCCAGGGATTTGCGTGGAGAAGAAATTGGGAATTTGAGGAAACAGGTAGGGATTTGCGTGAAGAAGAGAAGAGGTAGGTAAGGTTATGAGTTTGGGAATTTGGAGAAATAGGTAGGGATTTGCATGGAGAAGATTGGGAGTTTGGGGAGAGGCTTGCTTTATATAGGTTAGGGTTTTCTGTAAATAACTTTAAAAAGTAAGGCTTTTAATTAGTTGTCTAATTTTTAAATATAATTATATTTTGCAAACAAATCAATTTGCAACTAAATTTTTAGTGAGGAAAGAATTAGTTATAGTTGCAAGTCTGGCGGGAACAAATAATTTGGGGGGAAGATGAATTTTTCAACTTAAATTGGCAACTAAACCGAATTTAGTTGCTGTATATAATTTTTTGCAACTATTGTTAATATGAACACAAACATTTGTTGTTAAAAATGCCTTGGGGCCCTTGTAATTATTGTCCAAATATGGGATATTTTCGTAATTTATTTTTTCTGTAACTAATCATAATAGTCACTAATACATTCTTAATTAATCGCAACTAATTTAGCTACTAACGGGTAGTTATAAAAAAATGTTTTTTGTAACCAATAATGTAGATGCAAAATAACATATTTTAGATGCAAATTGTCAAATTATGGAGTGAAAAATGGCCCACCAAAAATTGCAACTAAATTGATTAGTCACTAACACAACTTGTTCTGCAACTAACAAAATAGTCGCAGAACATTAACTTTAGACGCCAAAAGTTGGAACATGTGGACGCCGAAATTGAGTTGCTCTTTGCTCGACCAATGGCAATTTAGTTGGTAAATGTAGCCTTTTTGCAACTAATTCTGGTTAGTTGTTAAAAAATTGGTTGCAGAATGTAGTTTTTCTTGTAGTGAAGTGGTATCAGAGCTCCAAGTTGCGACCTAGGAGATGAGTTCTTTCGAGATGGTGCATGCACATAAGAGACTGACTACAACAAGTTTATTTTGTAGGTGGAGTGATTCTTAAATCTTGGCAGAAAAATTTGGCATGGTTACTATGTGACTGGGATGCTAGCAAAATTCAACACGGTTACTCTGTGACCTGGATGCCATGATGGTGGAGCATTATCTTTGTCATGTTCATCGTTGTGATGGAAAACCCTCACGTTCATCGTTGTGATGGAAAACTCGCCAAGGTGGAGATTGTTGGGATATTGTGGCTCGCTTTCCTATTTGTTTCTATGTGAAATTGTATGTCTTTAGGAAAACTATTTATTAAAGAATACAATTATAAATAGATAGAATTTAGGAGTCCTATTAGGAATTGAAACATGAATCTTATTAGGAAAAGAATATCACATATACTACCTATAAATATAGGGGTGAAAACCAATTCAAGGTTATGAAAGAATATGAGAATACAAGGTATTTGACGTAAAAGTTATTAAACACCATGGGGAGAGTGTCTTAGAAACTGGGATTGTTTCCACTCTAGGTACTAGGTTGAGCGTGGTTAGAAACTAGGATTGTTTTCGCTCAGTTTTATGTATCGAATTTATGGTGTTGTGTATAGTGTACTCTCGTATATCGTGTTCATGAAACTATAGTAGATTTCTCTCATCCATGGATGTAGATGGGTTATTCGTGTTTCTGTGTGGTGTGATTTTATTCCTATGTTATTTATCTCGAATGTATGTTTTTTGCTACATGATCTCCTAACAAGTATTACCTGACAAATTGAAGAAAAAAGGGGCTTACTAGCTTGATGGGTGGGAGAAAACTACACTTGTGTGGATGAAGGAAAAAAATTGAATCCTAGGTTGTTGAAGAGAAAGAATCAATATGGGAAGGAGAAAAGAGGGGTTTAGTTTTGAGTTTGACAGCCGCGCCGCCGCCCCCCCCCCCCAAAAAAAAAAAAGTATAATTTATTTGGTGGATTGAAGTTTTTTGGTAATTTACTTTTCATTTAAGGGTAATTTCGTAAAACTAATAAAAAAATTTAAAACTGTTGACCCTCCTTTTCCCCTCCTCCCAGGGACCTAAAAGTTAGATTTGAAACAAGTGTAGTTCTGCAATTCTCTCACTATCTAACTAAAGAAGTCTCATTTTAAAAATATTTTCTTATGTTAATTTAATAAGATTTTAATTGAATTCTATCCTCGATCAGCCGAAATATTAATATGAAGGGGGATACATAATTATTTGGGGCTAAAAACCCTTATTCTAGTGTTATAAATTAGAAAGAAGATATATTAGATTTATTGAGCTCCTTCCTAGAAATATTAGAGAATAATTTTTTTTTCCAAGATAGTTGAAATTTGCGTCAATCTAATTATTAAACAAGCTAACATTAGTTTTGTTTATACATACTACTAGCTTATCTTTAGGATCCATACGATTTGATACCTATATGCTAATGTTAGCTAGATCCAAGAATTTACATGGGGATACGGATAAATTTGTGTTTGATGCCTCTACAATTACTGTGAATAAATTTAACTTCATGCTTAATTACTATTATACGTTCCTAATATTGCATGCAGGGGCATATATGCATGATTAATGCATGTTAGCCTGTACAACTTATACATAATGTGACAAAAATGCTATAATCATCCATGGCCTTGAGCATTCAGCCGCAATTAATCATGGTCATTTCCCAATTCCCATGGTTCAATGAATTAAGGGATCCTTCTTTGTCAATGTGAATCAGTGATTGTAGTGAGTTAATTTCTCCTCCAGTCGATCCGAAAATGCAGTCCATTGCACGTAGCATGATTATTACATTTCGCTGGCGTTGAAGGGAGTTTGATGTACATTGGATTAGGTTCTAGTCTTCAAGAGAAGACTGATTTATCACTGACAGATGAATGAGTGGTGAATATTGCATTATTAGGAGCAATATACTGTAACTTAACCATCACATGCCGTATGAAATAAATATGATGTTCATTTGTTTGGGGACACAGTAGGTCTGCTATTTGGACTTCTTTTGATCTAATTTAAATGCTCCTCAATTAATGTGGCAAAATTATATTGACTGATCGAAAAAGGTAAAAAGAAATGGAATATCCAATTAATGCGCTTTAGCTTAGCTAGCTTAATTTTCCAGGTCTGTTTGATAGAAAAGTTAATTTTTATTTGTGTTGAAATGGAGAAAAGCAGTCAACCAAAATTTTCTCTCACAGAGGTCAAAGTCTTCTTTATTTCAATGACATGATACTAGTATTACTATAATTATCATGAAACTTAGGCAATTACAGGATTTCTAAAGTAACCCTTGAACAGGGCCGGCCCAAGGCCCTGCCTAGGGTCCCCTAAAAAAAGGGCAAAAAAGGGGTTAAAAATTATTTTAAGTTTTTTCTTAAATAGATTTATAGAAATACCATTGGACTCAAAAAAGGTTCACAATTTCTTATTTAAGCCGGCCCAAAGGGCCCAAAAAAGCCAAAAAGGCCCAAATTAATTATAATTTTTTTACATAAATTTACCAAAATATATATATGTTTCATATTTTCCATTCACACCTTAAATTAACAAAGGCTAAAATAGTCATTTATATGTCTAAAATTTCAAAACACCTATTCAATCCCTAAAATGACGAAAACATTGCATCTCCACCCCTCTGTACAACCATAGTGCCGCCACCGGCATTAAAGTGATGATTCCGATCAATTTTCTCACCAAAATCGATTGGAATCATCACTTTATCATTTTTCAAGCGTTTTCCCAGCCTTGATAACCCCCAGTTTGGCTGATTTTTGCTGATTTTCACAACCCATCTCCACCGCGTGTGACAGCCATTTATGACATTTATCCGCCATCGTTCACCTTCTTCGACACTACCATCTTCCTCCCCTCAACCCTCTATCCAAAACCCCTCACTTACCAGACCCTGTTAGCTAGATGGTCGCCGTCCATCTCTCCTAACCAGTTTCGAATTTTTTTCAATTGGGTTTGTTGATGATTTTTGGTTTTGTGTTTTATGGTAATTTGGTGATCTCTTTGGTAATTGGTTGATTGGAGTTGTTTGTTTGGGATGATTTTTGGAGTTGATTGATTGTTTTTGGCGTGGTTGGGTTTCGACTGTGGTGGACTGGTGGTGGTTTTGTCGACTGGTGTTAGGAAAAAAAAGGGCTAGCTGGTGCTTTGGAAACTGGAATGGGGTGGTTTGGAAACTGGAATGGGGTGGTTTGGAATGTAGCCATTAAGAGTGTGAATTTGCAATTTAGAAAACCAGGGGTACCAACTGTGATTTCAATAAGACTTGGGTGGGTATGTCATTTACTTTATAATTTCCCAATTCCCATCAATCCTACCTTCTGACGCCTATCTCTCTAAGCTTGAAACACATTGCCGGCTCAATTTTTCCGTTGAGATACCTTGCTTGCTGCGATCTCTCAAATGTCAAATCACAATCTCCTCTCTCTCCCAAATCCAAATGACAATCTCTTATATCAATTCACTTATCCTGTTACCCTTATAAAAAAGTCAGTGTTCTCATTTACTCTTAGCATTCTCAACTCATTTTACTCTCAAGTCTTAGCTTTCTCATCTCTTGTCTCTCAATTTTCTCATCTCTATAAACAAAAATTTCTCAAGTGAATGTGTGATTTACATTATTGTTTTTATGTAGGGTAATATTAAGGGCTCTAAATCATTTTACTCTTAGCATTCTCAACTCATTTTACTTTATATTTGATCAAGTGAATGTGTGATTTACATTATTATTTTTATGCAGGGTAATAATATAAGATTTTACAGTTTTAGCACAGCAGAAAGCAAAACCAGGAGCCTAAATCAGGTGCTAAAATTCCTTCTTAATTTTTATAATTATTTTATTTTAGCAAAATAATATTAAGGACTCTAAATTATTTATTCTTTGAATAGAAATTTTACTAGGAAGTATGAATCTAGATTTGAAAAATGTAAGAAAAAGAAAAAAAAATGATAGAAGAGCTAATTTAATCCCAAAAAGATGCACTTGATAGATTTGTTATTAATACGAAACACTAAATGCTAGAAAAACCAAATGAAAAATCAATTGAAAATTGTGAAGAAATTTTTAAAGATAACAATTCAAATTCATCAAATACTAGTGAAGAATATCATGAAAATTAAAAAAAGAATTTCCATTCGATAAGAATGAAAATATTAATGATAAAGATGAAACAACCGTTATAGTAGGTTGTAATAACTGCTTCATACTAGGATACTCATAGAAATACATCAAGTACATATATTTATATTAGCAAAAGTAAATGGGCCCAAAATTTTATTTTAATACATTTAATCATTCTGTATACAAAGTAAGGCATAATTAGTAAAAGTTATCAAAAACAGTGGACAGTGTAGCTATTGCTCCTCGCTTGCAGACGCCCATCCGACCGCATCCTCACCTAGATCTTGCAAATACAAAGAGAAACAACGGGGTGAGCACAAAATAATGCTCAGTAAGTAAATTCTCTTCTCGTCTGTCCCCGTAACTCTTTCTCTTAATTCTTTCCTTACACTCTTCTCATCTCATTTATTTTCTCTTTCTGTTTCTCTTTCACATAGCTCCTTTCTATTAACTTTCTGTTTCTCTTTCACATAGCTCTTTTCTATGCACTTTCTGTTTCTTTTTCACATCTCTATTTTCTATTAACTTTCTGTTTCTCTTTCACATAGCTCTTTTATATTAACTTTCTATTGTATGTCACGGCCTCATCTTACCGGAGGCACGGCTGGGTGGAGTTCACAAAGCACCAACCCACTCTTCGTGACTTCTACTCATGCTCTCTCTTTATTCTTTCTCATGTTTGCTCATTCTTTCTCACTTGAATGTCACGACCTCATCTTACCGGAGGCACGGTCGAGTGAAGTTCACAAAGCACGAACCCACTCTTCGTGACTTCCAGGTGGAGTTCACAAAGCATCAAACCATTCTTCATAACTTCCGGGTGGAGTTCGCAAAGCACCAACCCATTCTTCGTAACTTCCGGGTGGAGTTCACAAAGCTCCTACCCATTCTTAGATTTTCTCATTCTCTTTACTTTTAGAGTAGCCCATTCACAAAGTTCTCTACTCTTTCTCAAACTAATACTAAAAGCACAATTAATGCATAAGGATGGTTCATGCTTAAAGTTTCTTACTTAATGCACTTATGAAATGCACAAATGCAATATTGCATCAAAGACGGTCATTCTGCGCAGGTCACACTCAAGAAGGCATAACTTTAGTTATACACATCGGATTGCTATGATTTTTGTCTCGTTTTAAAGCTTAGAGACAGGGCTATAACTTTTATTTTTGGTCTAAACCCAGTTCAATTCATAAGATACCCAAAAATCACTCAGAATGTCACGGCTGTGACAGGGCAGTTTGGTAACATGTTTTCACTTAGGCATTTTATCAAGCAACTAATGTGCACACAAGAACTCTACTTAACTATAAATTTTCTTCTCTTCTTAACCATCTAAATGGGAGGAAAACTCCCTCATATAGTCATAATTCCTGCCAAGGAAAACACTCCCAAAAATATTCATGCAAACTCCTCCAACTTCAACTCAATTTCAATCTCTCTTCACACATCAAACACTTCTCATAATTAAAGTGTATTCAACAACCACAAAGCAAATATTCATCTCAACTCAATTCTCAATAACATAACATATGCATATTTAAAAGAAATCTCTACTCACTTGAATTCTTAAATTTTAGCTTGAGTTGGATTTTGAGTGGAATTTACTTATCTTGTGCTTAAGTAGTCTCTCCTAAGCTCTCTACTCTTGTTGGATTCCAATCTTCTCTTAACCTTTTTGATGCCTTGAATCAAAACCCCATAAAAATCTACTCAAAAGCCCTCAAATTCCTTGGAGAAGTGAATGAAAATTTGAGAGAAAAAAGGAGGAGGAGTGTGGGGGGTGAAATGAACGAAAATAAGGGTTTCAAACCCTAACACTTTAATTTATAACCACACTTTCCCATTTTGCCCTTGCTCTTTCTTAGAAATTCCATCTATGTCCCTTAGTCAATTACAATAATGCCCTCATTTTTAATGCATTCTCTATGAAATTCTATCTCTTTTCACTCCCTACAATTTCAACTAATTTTGAGTGAAAAGACCATTTTACCCTAATGAAAGTTTAAGGGATTTTCTTCATATTTTTCTCAAAATAAATTTAGCAAAATTCAACTAAGGGCCAACCAACCAATATTAATAATATATCAACCCAAATAAAAGCTAAACAATAAATATTCAAGTAATACACCATAACTTAGCTACGTACCTCAAGTGGGGCGTTACATAGGTGCCCTAGAGACAATCATATTTTGTAAATTTACTCTTTTTAATCATGTTTTATTATCAATAAAGGCATTTATCTCTATCATATGATCTAATTATATTCATATAAGAAAATGTTATATGTCCTTAAGATGGTAGAACCGTGACGAAGGTATCGAGTGTTTGAAATCTTGATAGTGAGAACTCAATGAGCACATATGGTGGCCATTCTAGAAACGTCCATAGCCCCAGTATCCTGACCTAGGGCACATATAATATGGTAAGGTTATCATAGTGTTGGACGACCTTATCGAAAGACAATGACAGATCTCACTTGTCAAGGTTATTTGATGACAACCTGGTGCAACACATGGGTGTTTGCTATAGGTTAGTTCACCAAACCGGTCCACTGAAAGATTCCACATAGATGGTTACCCTAGTGTCTGTGGAACAAATCCTCTAACGAATGGTGGTGCATGTGATCCTTAGACTTGAGATCACTTGAGTGTCTTGTGCATCGATTGGTGTAGTTTGACACTAGCCCAATGTAGTTCTATGTAGGACTATCAGAACGGTAGTGGTTGGCTGCACTGAAAAGTGTATCGAGACTATGGTGGATCGACATAAGATTTATCACTCCTGGGTATGAAAGAAATTATCTCACTAAGTAATTCGGTAGATGGCAACAACATTAAATCTGTGGCCACAGTGGGATTGAGTTGTAGCTCAATCCAATCTATTCTGGTCGTAAGTCCAATAACCGAATATCGAGATATCAAGGATATTCGAGGTTGACACTACTTCTATGCCTTGGCCTTGATGAGATAATAGATGATGAAATGATTGGATTTCATGGTAACCATATCATTGATAGATAGTAGTTTCGCTGAATCCGAATCTATCGAGTGGCCATGATGTCTAGCTAGAGGCCAATCTTAGTCTATGTCTAATGGGATACGATTAATTACCGATATGATGAGGAGTCTTCGGGTCGCTCTCATAGAAGATGGATTAAGAATAACATTTATGATGAAATGGTATTTTCATCATTTATGATGAAAGGGCATTTTTTTATTTTAAGATGAAAGGGCATTTTGGTAATCTCATAGTGTAATTAAATTTACTGAGGTTGTTGCTTAAATTTAATTTCATGTGGATATTAAATTAGTAAAATTATATATATTTAAATATTTACTTTATATATATATATATTTAAATATTTACTTTATTATCCAATATTAACATTTATTATTAGTATTGATAGTGTGAATTCAAATTTGGTTTTTAAATTTGAATTGAAAAATGTCATGTTTGGTTGCAAGGGTAATATATTCAAATATCTAATTGGAATAGGATTTTGGTGTGCACTATTTAAGTGCCACTAAAATTAGAATGAAATATTATATTGCAACAATTAAAAGAAAACCTAGCCTCCTCTCTATCTCTCAAAACGTGAGCCTTCATTCGTGAAAGAATAATTTTTCTCTCAAAGAAAAATTCTGCAGTTTTTATTCTTTTAGTCGAGTGAATTACCTAGCCTAATAGTTCCTCAACCACATTTGTCCCGTCTTCGTGTGGATACCGAGAGTTCATTCCTAACTTGGAGTGAGAGCGAATCACATTAATCGGAGGAGCCTCCAAACGTTGGTATGATATTTAAAGTAGTTAAATATTTTTCTTGTATATAAATGATGTAGGTCCGTAATTGGATCATTGGTTTTATGGTTTTTGTGATCAATTTTTTTTTTTTATATTTCCACTGCGTAAACGATCCAAAAACCAACAACAACTATTAAAAAATATTTATGATCCGACACACTGGAATAATTTAGACACTAGCTTATGTGATTTATTAGTTGAGAAAGGTCCAATTAGACAAGTTTTAGATTTTCCAAGAGATGAAAATTCTAGACACAATTCATTACATTCGAAAATTACTAAATAGAGAAAAACATGATAGAAAATGGCTAGTACATTCAAAAGAAGTAGGTAAAGTATTTTGTTTTTGTTGTAAATTATTTAGTTTAAAATCAAATACAATTCAGTTAGCGGGAGAACGACATGTTCTCACCCAAGATTTGGCGAAATGACACTTTCCCAGCCAAGATTTGGCGAAATGACACTTTTCCTCGCATCAAGTTTCAAAATAACACTTTCTCACCTACCATTATATTCCGTTAAGAAAATCCCTTCTGAAGAAGGGTAGGATGGTCAACTTATATTATAGCCTACGCATTCTACTTACTGCATCCTAACTCCAGACCCAAACATCTCTCTGAATCTTTGAAATTCCATTTATTTCTCCTCAAATCCTCGCAATCTTGATTTCTTGTTTTCAATTCGTCTCTAGTGTTTTTGTTTTGGAGATTGAGTGAGCGAGATTGTCTCTAAGGCATCATTTTTGGATTTCTCAATTGTTGTTGAAGGCCAAATCGATTGGAATTTAGGGTTTATGTTACGAATTCGTAGAATTGGGGGTTTGAGGTTTTGGAATTGGGGGAAGTGGGAGGAAGCGAGATTCTTTTGGTTTTAATTCTTCTTATGTACCCAAATTGTAATGAGTCATTCATTTGGATACTTTGCTCTAAGTTCTTGAATCCCATTTTGACCATAAATGTCTCCTGCAACTAACTATGTAGATGTTTGTATCGAAAGAAAATCCAATAGCTTCGAGGAAGACAACAACCTCTGTAGGGGTCATGGGGCATACCCCGTTGAGCCTTCTGTTTGTGTTCTTGATCTCTTTGTCCTTCCAATGTCGAGTATTATATCTTAATGTTTGCAGCTCCTCATCTTCGCTTCTTTGAGATTTTAACTACAACATGTACAAGAAAGCATGTCTTGTTCATATCTGCAAATTTTACACCTCCCAGTTAGCAAGATTAAATGACGAAAAGTATATAAAAATCAAACTTGTAATCAGCAAGATACTATTAAATACCTCAAATAAGGAGCAATAGAAGGAGAATTCATATTCTTTAAGTCTTTCAACCAATATGTTTCCAAGCTCTACAATTCTATCTAAGAAGACGAGAACTTGATACATTGCGTAGCAACGAAGCCTTTGGATTGAAGTAGCAAGACCATCGTTAACAAGGCAAGCTTTAGTATGAGCAAAGGGGATAACCCTGTGTTCCTTATAGTGGAGCTACATCTCCTCTATAATAACTAGCCTGCATAAAGTTAAGCACTTAAGCCATTGACTTTTTTATTGAGAAGGGATTATTATGTCGTTTATATATGAGGATTTTGAATTATTTGTGTAATGTGCATACGTTAGCCCGGGAAACTGGGGCTATCTGAATGTGTTTTTTGTTTCCAATTCTGTAGGAGTGACAGATTGGGTCTGGTGTTAGGAACTTAATGTACTATGTAGTAAGTATAATGGGTAGGGTTTAATATAAATTGACCATCCTACCCTTCTTTATAATGGATTTTCCTAGCGAAATATAACAGTGGGTGGAAAAGTGTCATTTTGAAACTTGATGGGTGGAAAAGTGTTATTTTGCCAAACCTTAGGTGGGAAAATGTCGTTCTCCCTTTAATTAACAAAAGAAGGGTGTGGAGATTAGAAAAATCTTAGTGCCAAGCTTAAAAGTCACAAAACAAGTAATGAACATGTCATAAATATGAACATTTGGGTTGATGTTGACATGAGATTGCTTAAAAACAAAACAATTGTTAAATGTTTATAAGAGAAAATAAATAAAGAGAAAGAGCATTCCAAGAATGTACAATTAAGAATTATAGAGATTGTAAAAAATCTTTCAAATAATAATTTGACATTTCATGGTACAAATGAGAAGATTTATCAAGAAAATAATGGAAATTTTTTTGAATTTAATTGAAATAATTGCTGAGTTTGATCCAATAATGCAAGAACACCTTAGACGTATTCAAAATTGAGATATTCATACTCATTATCTTGGTCATAATATACAAAATGAGTTGATAAATATTTTAGCATTAGAAATAAGAAATACCATTATTAAAAAAAAAAAATCAAAGAATCAAAATATTTTTCAGTTATAATTGATTGTACCCCAGTCACAAGTCATCAAGAATAAATGTCACTTATATTAAGATGTGTAGATATTTTAATAAGTCCAATACAAATAGAAGAATACTTTATAGATTTTATAAAAGTGGATGATACTTTTGATCAAGGTCTTTTTAATATACTCACAATTATACTAAGAAATCTTAAACTCGATATAAATAATGTGAGAGGACAATGATATGATAATGGGTCTAATATGAAAGCTAAACAACAAGAGATGCAAAAAATATTATTAGACATAAATTATAAAGCATTTTATACACCATATGATTGTCTTAGTCTTAATTTAGTTCTTTGTGATATAACTAATTTATGTGCTAATACTATTATATTTTTTGGAGTAACATAATGCATATACTCATTACAAGGTGTGCAAAAATGATTATTAGATATAAAGGGATATGTTAACCTTTTTCTTCTAATAAAATAAAATTTCCTGCATGATGTGGCGAAGCCGCTTTCATATAGCCTTTCGATTTTTTTTCCATTTACTGTATATGAAGTATGAATTATACGAAAGTATTAGTTTAAATGAAGGACAAATCACAAACACCAGTCCCTTGCAAAGTTTTGGATTAGTTTCGGCTTCCTGGAACAAAATACGCTAGCGTGATGTTATTTAAGTCCCACTTAATTTCTTTCTAAGTTTTAATAATAATTTTTTTGAAAAATTATATATTTTTTAAACTTGTAATTAAAAAAAATGTATTTTATATTTTAATACACCCCAATATCAAAAACTCAATATTAAAAAAATATTTATTTCTTAAAACTCTAAACACTTTTACATGTTTGCATTTTTGTTTTTAAGATTAAAAGTATTTCAAAGTGATGGGAGATGATTTTAGTCAACGAAAGATAATAATCATGACAAAGTAAATTTTAATTTTTTTCAGATTTTTTTTTTTATCTTTTGTATCTCTATTTTTTTTTTTTTTTTGTGTGAAAAAGGAACATGAAAAAAAAAATTCTATAAGGTTTTAAAGAGAAAATATGCTGAAAGTATTGAGATTTAACTTAAAATAATAATAAAAATGGCAATTGAAATTTCTTGAGATAAAAAAAAGGGCGATTGAAATTTAATCTGGAGAAAAAAAGATGATCGCTTTAAAAGAGATTTAGCAAAATATATATATATTAGAGAGAATAATCTTGAAATAAAATATAATATATTTGAAATTTATATTTTTAAAATGTTTTAATTATTATTGATGCTTAACATGATATGAAGTGGAGTTTAAATAATGTCACTCAATACGCAAACAATCAAAGAAGAATGAGAAAGATTTACATCAGGGGAGAGATTTTTAACCTCCACAATTTTCCTTGTTAGCCCCCATCTTCAATTTTAAGGGAGGATATAATTATAATAAAAAAAATTATTCTTCTTCATTTTTTTCACTACAAAGATTTATACTTACAGCTCCAAAAAATTAAAAGTAAATTTATTAAATCAAAATTAATAATAAAGCATGCGACAAATCAATTAGTATCATTATCACAAAAATATAGATTAATTTGTTTACGAAATTTATAATCTTAATCCTCTTACAATTAGGTAATTAATTCTAAATCCTACTTTAATAGAAGAAAAACCGGGTTTCACACACATCAAAAGAAAACACCAAGTATCATAAATTCGTCATCTTACAAATGTGGATTGATTTGTTTACGGAATCACAACTTCAAAGCTCTTACAATGAAATAATCCCTTTCAAATCCTATCTTAATAGAAGAAAAACATAGCTTGATGCCCATTAAAACAAAACACCCACTATCATTAATTGGTTATTATACAAATATGAATTAATTTATTTACAGAATTACAACTTCAAAGCTCTTACAATCAAGTGATTACTTCTAAATTCCATCTTGATAGAAGAAAAACGTGGATTAATATCTGTAAAAACAAAACATCTGGTATCACAAATCTCCATTGAGAAATTTTTGTATATTATTGTTAAATACGATTGATTTAATTTACTTTGAATTGTTTAGAACTTTATATAGAAAGTTTTGAAGTGAGAAAATGGAGGAAGAATAGCAAAATATATTATTACAATTATAACCTCACTTAAAATTAAAATTTTAAAGAGAAAAATAGTAGGGGCTAAAAATCACTTCCTTCTACGTATTCTATTTCTATAATGTTTACATTGTTGGGCTGACTGTCTGCCTCATGTGGGCTTAGACACCAGAAATCGGCTTCAAGTTCAAAGCCCCAATGAATTACAAAAGAGTAATTGTCATGTTATTCCTCGCCATTTTTATTTATGGAAAGGCACGGGTTGTAGAAAAGAATAAAATGATTTTTCTTTTTCTCAAAGATTTTTCAATGCTTTTTATATTTGTATATATACATGAAAATTATAACTTAAAAAAGATTAAATAAAAGGATCCTTATTTTAAAAACAATCATTGAACAAATTTCTATCATCCAATAAATGATAAATCAATAATTATTAATTTTACCCTTTAGAATAGGACTTTGATAAAGTTAGTGTGAATCCTATGTCCGTACAATCTATGTTTCACCCATGAAATCCCACAGCTTATGGGAAGATTAAAAGTATTTGGTTTAATTTTTAATCCCTTGAGAAAAAAAAGACAAAAATTTATAAATTTAAACTCTCTAGAAAAATTTAACCATTGTTTTTCTCAAAGAAAAACTATTTTGGAGAACAAATGTTTTTTATGTCCGAGGAAATTGAGATTCTAAGATTGTAGGGCTTCAATAAATGAGAAAAACGATTTTGGAGAACATATGTTTTTCTTGTACGAGAAAATTAAGATTCTAATTTCCGGAAAACTGATTATAGTTTCCAAATGACTTGCTCCTATATCAAATTATAAAGGCTTTCACTTCATTGAAATTTGTCCTCTCAATTGTTGCTACTCTCAAATAAATGGATTGAAGTACAATGCAATTCATTAAATAGGATGAATCGGATTCAATTTAGTTTAAACTTTGTTGAATTCTTGAGTATGATGAACTGATTAATTGGTTCCGAACTTCATTAAAATACAAGTTAATTAATCCTTTAAACCTCTTATATGACACTTTTTTACAATGTTTGATTTTCTTATTTTCACCCCTAACCAACCTTGTGATAGATTGGTATTGATGGAACAAATTGATCATACATACTTCGGCGCAGCCTGCATATATATATACTCTCACAAATTGATTCGAATTACTTGAAGTAAGTAGAACAATGATAAAATATTTGTGATAATTTCATGACCGAGTCTACAATTAGCTACCTTAATTATTCCACTTTGTATTTAATAGAAGAAATATACTTCATTAGATAAGCAGTTGAATCAACCAGAGAGTTGTAACTCTGGTCCGACTCTCTTTATTTCACATATTTATTAACATCCAATTATTCCATGCAACATGAATCATGGTAATACATAATAATCTTCTGATAATTAAAACTGCAAAATAGATAAATTATATGATTGACAGATATAATAAATCATCATGGGTTTAATTGTATCCACTTCGGCCAGTTGTGTTGTAATACCTGCAAAATAAAAGATGAAAAAAATTAAACAAACGTAGAGCTCATTAGGAGATATTGAATTTTGATATTGGTGAAATTTTTTGTACGTACAGAGATTAGGTCCAGTTGCTGCATCATGAAGTACAGCAGTGGCCACCTCAGAGGACATGAGCAACAAAATTGCAATGAAAATTGCCAGTAGGAGAACTTGAGTAGCCATTGAAATACTCATCTTTGCCATAGAAGCTTAAAGCACAGAAGACTAATAAAGAATTTTTTATGGTGTTCAGAAAATTCAGTGCACGTTTAGCAGCTTGGTGGATTAGTTATTTATAGTGGAATTGAGAGGATTTTTTAACGAGATGATGTTCACATTGAACGTGAAGCTTGGACAAATTTCATAATGCAGGTCAATTTTATCCTTCTTATTATCACTGATTTTCTAGATCATCTCTACCATTCTTCATCACTATGCTAATCTTGTTCAAATTAAATTGCTACTTGTGAATTCAATTATTTATATGTCATTTCATCATTTTAAACTCAGTGTAAAAGGTTCAATTTAGGTAATATTGTACTTGTCTAGACTCTCTAGAGGTTAACCAATCCCTCAAACATGCATGTACTTCAGAGAGTCATACAAGAAGGAAAATAAATTTTAATCTGCTTAATGCACTGTATATCAATTTTTCTGTTAGAAAATATTTCTAATTGTGGGCTAACATTAATTATTTGTTATTTTAATTAAAATTGGGTAAATGTATAGTCCATTACATTTTATTTAATTAATCTGGACTGACGATAAAATGTGGGCTTTAGGGTTTATTGGACCTTTAATGGGAGAATCTGATAAACTATTATTAAATTGGCTAAGTTCCCTTTCTAAACGTATCCGATAACTGAAACCCATTTTAAAAGTCGTCATTTAGTGTGCGTTATTGCAAAAGAAGACTTACGCTTTCTGTCGCTTCTGGAAAACTTGTCGCTTCTTTTATAAGGAATTCAAGAATAAAAATCATGGTACAAACAAGTTTATCTATAACTCTTAACAATTAATTCAGTATCCTATAATTTATGTGTTGTTATTTTTGGGATATTGTTGATTTTGATTGAACTTTTTTCACATTGTTTGATTGAGTGAAATTAGAATTTTCATTTAATTAACGTAGATTTTCAACCTAATTAAGAAGCTTCAATTGTGATTCCTTGTTGGAAATTAATAAATTTTTTTAACAAGAAAAGCGAGTAAAATTTATCTACGTTAATTATGTGAAAGATACAGTTCCTTATGCAAATTAAATGAAAGAAAAATCAACTTTAATAACAATAAAGGGGGAATGACTTACACATACTCAAAATTTGCTGTAAAGACAAAGTGATACCTAAAAGGTTTAGAAATGACAAACACCCACTTTCTGTCATGTTCTGTTAGGAATTTCCATCTGTTAAAAGACAAAAATGGTGAAAAGACTTGAATACCCACCGATCTCCATTCCCAATGCGCGCCAGCAAGGGCCAGTACCACTATCTATCACAGAATTTCGTAGAAAAATACTAAATCGGGTCAAAAAATCGATTGATGACTCAAAAGGGCTGTGCAAACGGGCTTGGGTTGAGAATATAATTACTATACTGTCTTTCAGCAGATAGAAATCTCTAGTAGAATATGACAGCAAGTATTTGTTTGTCATTTTTAAACTTTTTGAATATCAATCTGCCTTTATGCTAAACTTTTGATAGGTGGAAGTCTTTCGACCTAACAATAAAAGGATATATATTTGGAAAATAATACAGCCACCGACAGTAATGCACCGAATTTGTGCACCGAATGACGTGACAAAATCCTGACCGTTGATTAATTTTAACTAAATATTAATCAAAAGTCAAGATTTTATCACGTTATTCGATGCACAAATTTGATGCACTATCGTCGATGGCTGTAGCATTACTCTGTATATTTTAGTTGCCAAATAAGCTCCAAAGGCCCAAACCCCAAACAACTTTTATGTAAAGTACTATCTTTTCTTAAATAAATATCTTTTAGTCTACTGTTCTAAAAATTATAAACACATATATATGATGTTAATAACAGAAATAAAATGCAAGCAAAACTCTCTCTCTCTCTCTCTCTCTCTCTCTCTCTCTCTCTCTCTCTCTCTCNATATTGAAATGTTACAATGAATTAAGTAATCATACTATAAATCTTTAATATAATATTATAATTAATTTGTTTATAATAGAATATTATAATTAATTAAGTAATCATTTAATTATAATGTAATGTTACAATTAATTACGTAATTATACTATAAATTTATAATGTAATGTTGTAATTAATTAAATTTCTAATTATTTAATTAAGTATTGTGCTAATATAGTAATGTAGTAAATTACTAATTACTAATATTTATAATATAATATCATAATCATTTAAGTAATCATTTAATTATGTAATGTTATAATTAATTATGTAATCATATTATAATGTAATGTTATAAACTTATAGTGAATTAAGTAATTATACTATAAATTTTTAATGTAATATTATAATTAATTAAATTTTTAATCATTAATTAAGTTTGTACTAATGTTTATAATCAGTGGCGGACCCAGGATTTTTGCCCGGGGGGCCCCCTCGCTCCGCCACTGTTTGCCAATCAACTAGTGAAAACATAAAAAAATAACATTTAATTCACAAGGAAACACAAGAAAATTGTTACGTGGAAAAACCTCTTCAATGTGAAGAGATAAAAAAACTACGGGAATCTAACGATCTACTTAAATCCAATATAATCAAAAGAGTTTACTGATGCGTATTTTTGATAAACATGCAAATGTAGCAAGTGCACTAGTCGCAAAAAGTAATAAAGTGATAAGTAGAGTATTGTTCTCACGAGGATAGTGTTACTAAGTACTGATTCCTCTAGTTTAAGTCCTAAATGAAGTAACAATAAATTGGATTGATAGAAAATTAACGAACTAAATACAATTTAAGAAAATATAAATGAATGATAATGAAATTAAAGCAAAACCTAACAATTTAACTAATTAAACAAAATGTTAAAAAAAATGCTAGGGTGTTGATTTCACCTAGATATGCTAACCCAAATCATAGAATCTATTATCCAAATTCTAATTTCTTGATTGAAAATGGAATTCCCTAAGTTGTAAAATATACCTTCTCAGGCTATATTTTTCTACTTATTCCTATTAAGCTTTCGCACCTAACAAAATGAAGATTAATAGTTCAAAATCTTTTAAGCTTTATGGAATTCTATCTAGATTTCATAAATAGCTAAACCTATCTCTAGCGTTTGCTTAATCTACGGTATTTATTCCAAGAGGCACAAT
Organism: Pistacia vera; assembly: GCF_008641045.1. Lineage (NCBI taxonomy): Eukaryota > Viridiplantae > Streptophyta > Magnoliopsida > Sapindales > Anacardiaceae > Pistacia > Pistacia vera. The sequence goes on along the minus strand of NW_022195586.1, from coordinate 626,700 downwards.
CACAAATCACTTTTCAGTCTCATTGTGAACAACACACATTTGAATGTTGATCAAGCATCCAAAAGTCATTAAGCAAAGAGAAAAATACTCAATCATGAAATTAAAACTCAAAGTAAATCAATTCATATAAATTTGTATCATTGTATCAAGGTTACATCAAACCCTAGTTAAACAACTCAGTTCATACTTAAAAACAAAATAAAATAACAAAAACAAACTGAATCAAGATTCATCATTGAAAAACAAGCAAAAGATGGAGAAATCTTCTCTAATTTGAAGCCCAAATCTTCAATAATCTTCTCCTTCCAAGAGCTGCCTTCCAAATGACGAACCAAGACCCTTTTTNAGATCTTCAACAGTACTTAGCAACACATGGTATCATTCATCAGACTACTTGTCCCAACACACCCCAACAAAATGGTGTTGCTGAGCGAAAAAATCGACACTTATTGGAGGTTGTTCGTGCCTCATTAATAGAGGCTCACATGCCGTTATCTTTTTGGGGAGAAGCACTTACTTCTGCAACCTACCTAATCAATCGGGTACCCTCTAGTTCTCTTCGGTTTGAGACACCTTTTCAGGCTCTTGGTAAAGCAGTGAATACTCCAATGGTCTCGAACTTACTGCCTCATGTTTTTGGCTGTATTGCATTCGTTCACCTCCATAAACATCGTAACAAGTTGTCCCCTCGTGCATTGAAATGTGTTTTTGTTGGGTATGGTGTTCATCAAAAGGGGTATCGATGTTATTATCCTCCAACTCAACAGACGTTTGTAACGAAGGATGTTGTTTTCCATGAAGAGTTGATGTATTTTCCTTCTGAGTCTGAACTTCAGGGGGAGTATTGTCAAGAAGAAATTCAGACTCTTGACTATGCAGTTCAAGATGACGTTCAAGATGTGGGAGACCATGAGTCACAAACTAGACCTATTGTTCGACAAGAAGATGAAGTGGATGATGGTAATGTGGAGGTGGTATCAAACCCGACCGTAGAAGCTTCTCAGTCCAAGTCTCTTATTCCTGGTATGTCACAACCATCATTTGTTGAGAATATTCCTGATTTAGAGTTTGAACCAATTAGGAAAGAGTTACCACCACTTAATACTAGAGGGATTCCCAAACCAACATACGAACCAAAGCTATCTAGTAAAGTCAAATACCCCACGAGTCATTATGTGTCTAACCATCGTCTATCAGAATCGAATATGTCATTTGTGAATCAATTATCTACTGTATCTATTCCTAACAGTGTGCAGGAAGCCTTATCTGATCCAAAATGGAAAGTTGCTATGAATGAGGAAATGGAATCGTTACAAAAGAATGAGACTTGGGAACTTGTTGATCGTCCATCCCGAAAAAAGACTGTTGGATGTCGATGGGTTTACACTGTGAAGTATAAAGCTGATGGTACAATTGAGAGATTCAAAGCAAGACTAGTAGCAAAAAGGTACACCCAAACCCACGGGATCGACTATACAGAGACATTTGCACCCGTAGATAAAATCAACACGGTACATGTCTTATTATCTTTAGCTGCAAACCTGGATTGGCCATTACAGCAGTTTGATGTGAAGAATGCTTTCCTACATGGAGAATTGTCTGAAGAAATCTATATGGATCCTCCACCAGGGTGTATTTTACCAGTGAAACATAGCCAAAAGGTATGTAAGTTAAAGAAGTCATTGTACATCATGTATCGAGCAATTGGTTTTATTGTTGTTGATTCTTAACATGGTATCAAGCCACTCTCTGATCTACTAAAAAATTCTCATTGTAAGCAGCCATCGGAAAAATCCACCGGTGAGTAATCATCCCATCGTCGTCAATCCAGAAGAGAAAACGACTGCAATCAATCCAATCCTCCAAACTTCAGTCACCAAAACACTACCAGCCATCAAATCCAGCTGCAAAACAACACCAAAACTTCCTGCCATATCAACCCCCAGACTTATCCTAATCATCTCAACAAATCTGCCATATTCATACCAAAATACCCAAAAAAAAAAAAAAATTCCAAAACCAACCTACTTCAACAAATCTGCCGCAAATTCCATCGTCACCCAAACAACTTCAATCACCAGAAAACCACCACGCTGACGTCAAACCCGATCTGTTTCCAGCGACTCTGATCGCAGTTGCTGTGCCACCGTAACTTGCCTGTTGTGCTTGTATAGTTTGTTTTTAAACTTTTTTTTTTCCTTTTTTCTTATTTATTTTTCTTTTATTTATTTTTATCTTAAGTAATATTAAAAAAAGAAAAAAAAACAGGGTAGGTGTGTGAGAAATTCTACGAAACTCATTTCTAAATTTGGAAGCAAGTTACTCAAACGACTAAACCCGACATCCATAACAACAAAATAAAAGTTCTACTGATGTTGATGTTGTTGTGGAAAAGAAAGCGATGTCCAACAATCTTCATCTTGTAGCTGCTGCTGGAATGATGGTAAGTCTTTAAATATGTGTACATTGTTTTCTAATAGTGCATGGATAATTGATCTGGTGCTACTGATCATATGACATTTGATTCTAGGCATGTTCTAACCTTAAGTCATCCTCACAAAACTTTGTTTCTACTGCCAATGCTGATCTAACCGGTCATTGGGAAGGTTCGTTAACCCTAAAAAATTCTTTATACTTAGATTCTGTCTTAGTTGTCCCATCCCTAATATAACTTGTTGTCAGTCTCCAAAATAACCAGCTTACAATGTGGGTGATTTTGCCTGAATTTGTGGTTTAAAAGTATTCAACACAAGCAGACGATTTGTTGTGGTGTTAGACAGGGGCAATTGTATTCTTGGATTTAGAGTCACAAAGTTCTATCGTGTTACAAAGGCTTTGACTGTAGATTACTCAAAAGGGTACAAAATCCGACATTTGGTTATGGCATCGGCGCCTCGGACATGCTTCGTTGCGTTATCTGAAGAAACTTTTTCCAAGTTTGTTTGAAAAAATGATATCAGTAACTTCCGCTGTGATGTTTGTGAACTTCAAAAGCATCGAGTCCCATTTCCAACAGCAATCACTAAAAGTCCCAGTCCTTTTATGCTTATACATTCAGATGTCTGGGGCCATCCCCATCCTACTTTAGGTGGATCTCGTTGGTTTGTTACTTTTATGATGACTGTACGAGAATGACTTGGGTTGTCTAATGAAATCTAAAGGGGAGGTTTTACTCTTTCAGAGATTTCACAAAATGGTTCGTACCATATAATGCACAGGTTCAGATCCTTCGAAGTGACAATGGAGGAAAATATCAAAGTTTCAAACTAGAAACCACATATATTTTTCCATATGTTTTAAATCGTGGGAAATTTTACTTGAGAGCATGCCTTTAGGAGCTCCACCATATTTTTGTATGGATGTGTAATTCAATTTTTGTATAGATGTGTTTTAATCATGTATTCCTTTCTTTTCATATGTGGTGCATGCAGGACGGCGGGTTCTTGAGGTTGTTCCCGAATTGGAATGGAGGAACTGGAATTGGGGGGGTTATATGCCACCAGGCAGTGATGAAAAGAGCCGCAATTGGAGAGGATATATGCCACCGGGCAGCGATGAGAAGCCGTACGTGAAAGATAAGATATGGTGGGATGTGTTGGTTTTTGAACAAACTCACACACAAGTTGCACAGCAAAATTAGAATTTGTAGAGAACAAATACATTTGTATTCAAAATATCATTGATACAGAATACACACACTTACACAAATACAAAATTTAATTCCTTTTTATAAACGCGTAAGAGATAACTTTAAATAACTTATTTAATTAAATCAAACTGAACAAGATAACTTCTTAAGATAAAAATGCATAACTAATAGTTGGTTTTCTTTCGGTTTAAAAGTTATAGTTTAACCGAAAAACAAACTATTGTCTGAACCAATCTAATCGCATAACTTCCTCAGCAGATTGCCCAAAACTGATTGCAACACAATACACATCACATGATGCTCATTGCGGTGAACATTTTTATCGCCGCATCGAACTCCTATCACTGCAGCAACCATTTTTACCGCTGCAGCGATCGGTTTTCTTCTTCACGTTTTTAGAGCAGCACTTTTAGGCATATCTACAACACTCCCCCTTGCCTTAATGCTGCAAACACCCAAACTTTCTCTTAAAACTTCAAACCTCATTTTTCATAAAGTATTTGTAAACACATTTGCTAAGTAATTCTCCGTTGTACAATACTCCAAATACACATTTCCTACCTTTTGAATTTCTCTAAGTATAACTTAATCTTGAAGTGCTTGATCTTCCCATGAAAAACCGAATTGCTAGAGATTGAAATAGCAGATTTATTATCTACCAGAATCTTTGTACTTTCCTTTTGTTCCATGTATAAATTAGAGAGCAACTTCCTCAACCAAAGTGCTTGATTTGCGGCTGAAGTTGCTACTACAAACTCAGCCTCTGCAGTGCTTTGAGTCATCGTTTCTTGCTTCCTTGAGCACCATGAAAATACACCAGATCCAAAACTAAAATAGTGACCTGTAATGCTTCTCATGTCATCAACACAACCTGCCCAGTCACTGTCAGAGTAACCAAATAATCTGAAATCTGAACACCTTGAATACATAACTCCATAATCAACAGTTTCCCTTCACATATGCTTGAAAATGTAATTCACTTGCACAATGCAAATACCTTGAGAGAACATTTACAACATACATAATATCTGGTCTTGTAGCTATGAGATACATTAAACAAGCTATTAAACTCCGATACAAACCTTCATCAATCTTGTCACTCCCATCATCTTTGCTAAACTTCCCCTTTTGATTAATTGGAGTCGTAATTTCTTTGCACTCCTCCATATGGAACTTTTTGAGAATTTCTTTAGCATACTTGGTTTGACAAATAAATACTTCACATTTTCCTTGTTTCACCTCCATACCAAGGAAATAAGTCATCAACCCCAGATCTATCATCTCAAACTCCTTGAACATCTTAGATTTAAAGTCATCAACCAAATCCTCACAACTGCCAATCACAAGAAGATCATCTACATGTTAAGATTTTCATAATATTTTGTATATATTTTGTAATCAAGTGAATATTATGTAATCTTTTAGTTATGTCAGGTATACGATCTCAGAATATTCTAGAGATTATGTAATCTCCTAATTATGTCAGACAAAATATTGTATAATCCACAATTGACATAATTAGGAGATTTAGGAGATCGTATACTCCCTATATAAAGGGTGTAACTCCTTAGTGATAAATCAATGAATTGAAAACCCAATTCTTCAAACAAACACTACATACATTGAAACCACAATCAACTTTGTTCCTACCTTTTTTACATACAAGGTGGCCTCACTTAGGCTCTTGACAAAGCCTAACTTCAAGAAATGATCATTAATAAGGCTGTATGACGCCTTTGGTGCTTGCCTAAGGCCATACAAAGCTTTCTTAAGCAAATACACTTCGTCTTCATGCCCTTTGACAACAAACCGTTCTGGTTGCTCAACATAAATCTCCTATTCCAAAAAACCTTTAAGAAAAGCAGACTTTACCTAATTGGTATATCTTCCAACTCTTTTGTGCTGCCAGAGCCAATAACAACCTCATTGTTTCCAACCTTGCAATTGGAGCAAATTTTCAGAGAAATCAACCCCAAAAATCTGAGCAAACCCTTTCACTACAAGCCTTGCCTTCAACTTGTTTATAGAACCATCAGGATTATAGTTGGTTCTAAAAACCCATTTCACACAAATTATTTTTCTGTCTATAGGCCCATTTACCAATACCCACGTCTGATTCTTTTCAATCATTCTGATCTCCTCCTTCATTGCAACCATCCATTTCTGATCCTTTGTAGCATCCTTGAACTAATCAGTTCCATGATAGCCACATTGTTTAGTTGATAGATTTTTGAAAGAATTATTGTTCCTCTAACGGGTTGTTCATCAACATTGTCTTCTAAATTGACAATTACTTCAGAATGTTGCTTCTCCTTGGTTTCATCCCAATTCCATTTTTCATCCTCCATGAAAGTCACATCTCTAATTACAAAAATTTTCCCATTTTGCGGTTAGAAAATTTTTTAGGCTTTTGAAGAATTGTTGTATTTAACAAATATACCACTTTCAGCCCTTTTATCAAGCTTGTCTGTCTTAACCTGTGGAACATGATGAAAACATAAACAACCAAAAAATTTAACGTTAGATGAATTTTTTGAACCCAAACCAGGCTTCAAAAGGAGTTTTATGTCCTAAAGCCTTTGTTGGTAGCCTGTTTAACAAAAACACAACTATGTTTGCTGCCTCTGCCCAAAAACTTTTGGGCAATCCTTTTTCATGCAACATACACCTCGTCATCTCCATCACGGATCTGTTTTTCCTCTCACTCACTCCATTTTGTTGTGTAAGGTGTTGTTAATTGGTGTTCAATCCCTACTCCCTCCTAGAATTGATTAAACTGCTTTGAGGTAATTCTGATGGTGTTATGGCCGAAGAATACAAAGAAAAGAAGGGAAAAATTGATGAGAGTATGGAAAATTCAGAGTTCTTTCATTTAGGCTGATAATATCTACAACAACATAACCAAACCATCCACTGTTATAACAACTACAGCAGAGATTTTCATATTTGAATTTAAATTCTAACAACTAACAAAACATACTCAAAATACATCATTTACATGACTTAATCACACCTAAGCCAATAAACTAAAATGCACCAAAAACTGGAGCTATACACGTCAGACCAACTAGAGAAATAGACTTCAGTTGGCGCCAAAATATTCAAACTGCAAACTAGAAATTAGATGCATTTCCAGCAATGTATCACTGCATCAACACTCCTCCTTGATACCTTTGTTGGAAACACCAAGTTTGAGCCTAAGATCTTCAAACTTGGCTTTAGGCAATGCTTTGGTCATAATGTTAGCAGTTTGATTCTCACCTCTACGGTGAATTAAGGTAACTTCACCATTATACTTAGCTTCCCTCACAGCATGAAATTTTATCTTGATATGCTTGGTCCTTCTGTGAAGAACTGGATTTTTGGCCATGGCAATAGCAGACTGGTTGTCACACGGAATTAGAGTTGGACTTCCTTGGTTCTGCTTCAAATCTACTAGAATTTTCCTAAGCCAAATGCCTTGGTTCACAGCTGCTGCAACATATACATACTCTGCCTCTGTTGTGGACTGAGCCACAGTCTCCTATTTCTTGGACAGCCAACAAATTGCACCAGAGTTTATGTAGAATACATAACCTGAGGTGCTTTTCATGTCATCAAAATATCCTCCCCAGTCACTGTCGGTATAGCCCAGCAACTTCAGATTTTCAGACCTTTTGAACCAAATGCCAAGCCTGGAGCTCCCTTTCACATATCTTAATACTCTATTGGCTACCCTATAATGCAACTCACTTGGACTACTCATGAACCTGGAAAGATAACTGGCAGCAAACATGAGGTCTGGTTGTGTGGCTATTAAGTACAGCAAGCATCCAATCAGGCTTCTAAACAGCCCCTCATCCACTCTCATTGCACTATCATCCTTACTTAGCTTCAAATTTGGAACCAATGGAGAGTCTACAGGTTTGCAACTTTCCATGCCTAACTTTCTAAGGACTTCATTTGCATACCTCTCTTGGCACACAAAAATTCCATTATTGGACTAAAATATTTCCATACCAAGAAAGTATGTCATTTTCCCCAAATCTGTCAACTCAAATTCACTTTGCATGGACTTCTTAAACTGACTCAATTGATCTACATTGTTCCCTGTGATCAGCAGATCATCCACATACAAAAGACCACAATCATGTCACCTTTAGTCTCCTTAACATAAAGTGTATGCTCATTAGGACTTCTAACATATCCTAGGCTGCTTAGATAGTCATTTATGCGGTTGTACAAGGCTCTAGGTATTTGCTTCAAGCCATATAAAGCCTTCTTCAGTAGGTACACTTTATCTTCTTCACCCTTGACTTGGTAACCTTCAGGTTGCTCCACAAAGATTTCCTCACTCAACTAGCCATTTAGGAATGTCGATTTAACATCAAGCTGGAAAATTTTCCAGCCAAATTGGGCTGCTATAGCAACGAGTAACCTAATAGTGTCATGCCTGGCCACCGGAGCAAATGTGTCAGAAAAATCCACCCCATGCTGTTGTGCAAACCCTTTAACCACCAGCATTGCTTTGTATTTGTAAACTGTACCATTAGGATTAAGTTTTTCTTGTAGATCCACTTCACTGGGATTACTTTCCTATTTCCAGGTTTGTCAACAAGCTTCCAGGTGCTGTTTTTCTCTATCATTGACATCCCCTTCTACATTTCATTCCTCCAAGCTTCTGACTCAGTAGCTTCACATAACTTTTTGGTTCAAGCATAGCCATATTACTTCTTGCATAGACATCAGCCAAGGTTTTGGTCCCTTTAACCAAAAGCTCTTCATCCTCTTCAGTTTCAGCTTCTTCAATCAGACTCTCAGTTGGTTGTTGTAGTTTGTAGTCCACATCAATCTTCTTATCCTCCCAATTCCAGATTGCTTTCTCATCAACCCTTACATCCCTTGTGATCACAATCCTTTTAGATTTAGGAATGAAGACTCTATAGCCTTTGGATTGATTGTTGTACCCAATAAAAATTTCGACTTCTAATTTTTCATCTAACTTGCTTCTTTTGTTTGTTGGAACCATTACATAGCAAATGATCCCAAACACTTTAAAGCTACTCACAGTCAGTTTGACTCCACTCCAGGCTTCAAATGGAGTTTGTTTCTTGACAGCCTTGGTTGGGAGTCTATTGAGGATATAGACCCCTGTGTTGATAGCTTCAGCCCAAAACATTCTTGACAATCTTTTCTCTATAATCATACACCTAGCCATCTCCATAAGTGTTCTATTCTTCCTTTCACTAACTCCATTTTGTTGTGGAGTATATGGAGTAGTGAATTGGTGTTTGATCCCAGCATCTTTGCAAATGGAATCAAACTCTTTTGATGTGTATTCTGTCCCATTATCACTCCTTATAGTCTTAATTCTCAGCCATGTTTGATTCTCCACCAGTAGCTTGAAACCTTTAAATATAGTAGCAACCTCATTCTTTTGCTTTAGGAAATACACCCAAGTCATCCGTGTGAGGTCATCAATAAAGAGCACAAAGTACCTGCTCCCACTCATGGATTCAGCTTGCATAGGGCCACAAACATCAGTATGGATCAGCTGGAGTTTTTCAGTTGCTCTCCAGACCTGATCCGTGGGAAAGGGTGGCCTGCTTAGCTTACCAAGTTGGCAAGCACTGTAGCAACTTTTCTTCTCTTCAATCTCTGGCAGGTCCAGAACCATATTTTTGCTCCTTAGCTCTTTGAGACTATTATAGTGAAAATGGCCAAGTCTTTTGTGCCAAATTTCAGATTCTTCTAGCCTAGATGTCAAAGCTAAGTTACTAGGATTCTTCCACTCAATCGAGAAGCTTTTTCCCAACATTTTCACACACATTAGTTCATTTCCATCAGCATCTAATATGATACAAGCCTAGTTTTGAAAATGTAGAGAATAACCATTCTCTAATATTTGCCCAACACTTAACAACTTTTGACTAATTTTAGGCACATACAGGACATGAGGGATAATTTTGGTACCTGATAATGTTTGGACAGCTACATCTCTTATGCCTTTGACCTCCACAAAGTCACCATTTCCAATTTTAACTCTGGAACTATATGAGCTATCTAAATTTATGAAATTTTGCAAGTCTGCAGCCATGTGGTTAGTGCAGCCACCGTCAATCAGCCAAGCTTCATTGTTAATCTGTGCTGTGTAATATGAAGCCACAAAGAGCTGTTCAACCTCTTGACATTGCTGTGTTGGTTGGCTTCCTCCCTTGTTCTTGCAAACCTTTTCTATGTGCCCAAATTGTTTGCAACCTCTGCATTGTATCCCTGGTCTATACTAGCACCTCCTCTCCAAATGCCCTTTCTTTTTGCAGTGAGTACATGCAGGATACTTCTTCACCCCACCTGATTTCTCCCACTAATTATTACTCCTTTCTTTCCCCTTTTTATCCCCAACATACCTCATGTTTTGTCCTTGTGCAGGCTTGCCTTTTTGGTTTGCTACCATTGCTCCCTCACTTGTGTGTTCTTGCCTCAAAAGTCTTCTTTATTCTTGAACTTGGAGGGCATGAATAAGCTCAGTCAAGGTGATCTGAAACATATCCTTTGAGTCCTCAAGGGAAGAGATTTTGGACTCAAACCTCTCCGGCAAGCTCACCAAGACCTTTTCCACCACTCTTCTATTTGTCAACTCTACCTCTAACAACCTGATTTTGTTGACAACATTTATCAACCTGTCAACATAATCCTTCACTTTCTCTGATTCTTTCATCCTCAGCAACTCAAACTCCCTTCTCAAATTCAGCACTTGCATGTATTCCTAGTTGTGTTACTTCCCATGTATTCCTTTCTCAACTTGTCCCATGCCTCATTTGGAGTCTCATAAGCCATAATCCTTGTGAACACAAGGTCGATTACAGCTGCATGGATGTGAGATAAGGCTCTCGGTGCCTTGGCAGCTTCCTCTTCATGGATTCTAATCTGGTTCAAAGTGGGATTTGGTCCCAAGTGTGTTGGCTGCCTATTCTCCTTTACATACTGCTACAAGCCCTGTCCCCGGAGGAAAGCCTTCATTTTTACAGTCCAAATATGATAATATTCTCCATTGAAAACTGGAGGTGAAATCAAGGCCGATTGAGCAGCCATTAGTTCAAACAGATGGTCTGAAAACAGGGAGGTTGTTGAATGCAGGGTGGAGTTCTTAAGGACAAGGTGAAGAATTGATTATGTGGGGGAAGAGTTTTTCAGGTTTCTCAAGGTGGCTTTGATACCATTTAATGGTGTTATGGCCGGATAATACAAAAAAAAAAAAAAAAAGGAAAAACTGATGAGAGTATGGAAAAGTCTGATTTCTTTCATTTAGGCTGATGATATATACAACAACATAACCAAACCATCTATTGTTACAACAACTACAGCAGAGATTTTCATATTTGAATTTAAATTCTAATAACCAACAAAACATACTCAAAATACATCATTTACATGACTTAATCACACCTAAGCCAATCAACTAAAATGCACCAAAAACTGTAGCTATACACGTCAGACCAACTACAGAATCAGACTTCAATTGGCGCCAAATATTCAAACTGTAAACTGGAAATTTGATGCATTTCCAACAATGTATCACTGCATCAACATATTCCATTCCATTACTTGACCTCAAAATCTATATACTACAACCATTTTGATTTTCAACAAACACTTTAAATCTTTAAAACACATCAGCCACATTAGATTTAAATTTCAAGAAATAAATCCAACACCTTCTTGACATATCATTAATAAACAAAATGTAATACTTACTCCCATTATGAGATAGAGTACTAAGTGGCCCTCCAACATTTGAATGAACAAGTTGCAACTTCTCTAAGGCTCTCTAAGATGTTTGAGAAAATTGTAATCGCTTACCAAATTGACAAGCTTTACAACCTGGAAGGTTACTTTCTAAAGGAGGTAGACCATTTGCCAAATTATTCTTTTGCATAAGTAGAAGTGCATTATAATGAAAATGGCCTAACCTTTTGTGTCAAAGAATTGAATTATTAATTGACACTTGAAATGCAACCTGCTCCTTCTCCATAAGATCTAACAAAAAGCATTTAGCTTTCATTTTAATGCTAAACACTTCCTTACCCACAACATCCTTTATCACACACCTCCTGTTCTCAAACACAACTTTAAAATTCTTTTCAAGTTGTTGCCCTACACTCAACAAATTATAAGCAATATTTGGTACAAATAACACATCATGAAAAAATTTTGTACCTGATACTCCTTTAATAGCCATGGTTCCTTTGCCCTTTACATCAACGAGTTCTCCATTACCAACTCTGACTTTGGAGATGAATGACTTGTCTAACTTTCTGAAAAGTTCTAGATCATTTGTCATGTGGTTTGAACAACCACTATCAACAAGCCAAACATCACTAGAACAAATAATGGCATAACATGTTACAACAACCAATTGCTCTTCATCTTCCTCTTGCTCAACCACGACCTTTGCTTTGTGTTTCTTTGTAACTCTCTTCTTGTGTGCCTTCATTTGCTGCATAGTGGGATTGTCTGGTAATGGCTTTACTTCATAATCATCTTCAATAGCCTCCTAAAGATCAATAGCTTGCAAAAAAGAAGTCATCTTAATTGCCCGTGATTGATATTGATCACCTTTGAACACAGGTGGAGCACTTGGAGAAAAGGAATTTGACATCATTGCTACAACTCACCAAAAAAAAAAAAAAAAAAAACCTTAATTAGTACACTTACATGATCCCTCAAGACCCTTAAAAGCTCTAATACCAATTTCTTGGTTTTTGAACAAATTCACATACAAGCTACATAGCAAAATTAGAATTTGCAAAGAAACAAATACAATTGTATTCAAAATATCAATGATACAAAATACACACACACAAATACAAACTCTAATTCCCTTTTATAATCATGTAAGGGATAACTTTAAATAACTTACTTAACTAAATCAAACTGAACAAGATAACTTCTATGTAACTTCTTAAGATAAAAACACATAACATAATTGGTTTTCTTTCTGTTTAGAAGTTATAACTTAACTAAAAAGCAAACTGTTCTTTGAACCAATCTAATCTCATGACTTCATCAATAGATTGCCCAAAACTGATCGCAACACAACACACATCACATGACGCTCGCCACGGCGACCATTTTTGTTGTCACAAAAAACTCCTATCACTGCAACAACCATTTTTATCACTGCAATGGTCGGTCTTCTTTTTCACGTTTTTGGAGCAGTACTTTTAGGCATATCAACAGCAGGATGCTATTAAAATTGTTCAATGTTGTCATTTGGTTCTAGTTCTAGAAATTGTGTCACCAAGAATAAGTTCAGAGACAAGTCGCTAAAATATGTGTATGGTAATACCGAGAGTCATGTGTTTAATGGATTTATGTCAATGTATTATATTTATATAAGATAAGAAAGAAATTATGTCATAATAAGTAAATAAGAAAAAGGCAAAGATAATCTTGGTTTGACTATCTTTATCATGTGGATATGAATATTTTTTGTCATAATTTCATTTAAAGTAAATAAGACTGCCCAAGTTTCTTTGTGTTCATGACTCATCAGTCTCCTATTGCATTATTAATAGGAGTAATAAAATAATCGAAAATCTAATTTAGATTTTTCATGATTTTTCTTCATTCATAACAACATCCTTAACCCTAATCCGCATTTGGATTGATTACTGATAGATAAATGACTGGTTAATATTGCATTATTAGGAGTAATAATAGTAAACATCAAAAGCTCTATGGGCCCGTTTGGTTGCAGGTAATATTTTTTAAATTAAGTAAATGACGATGTTTGATTGTTAAGTAAAATAAGATTACCGTAAACAAATTTTACAAACAGTACTTTTGGAGGGTAAATCGTGGGGAATCAGAATACCTAGAGGGAGGGTGTTATTAAAACTTTCCCCTCATCAAAACCTTTTGTTTCCAATTATGCCCCTAAACAGTATAGCATTTGTACGAAATTATCCTTTGCTTTATTAATAATTACAAAACACCCCTAGATTTTAAAATAATTAGCCAAAGCCGGCCACCTACCACCATCGTCGACGGTCGCTAGATGACATTGGAATGGAGGCCGTTTTCAGTGTGATCCATGGTAAGAAACGGCCAAATCTGGTTGTGAAGCCAGATCTGGCTGTGAAACAGCTTGATTTATGGTCGTGAAATGTTGGCCATTTCATGGCCAGATCTAGCTTCACGCCCAGATCTCTCTATTTCCAGCCATGGATCCATGGCAGAAAACAGTCTCACTGACGCACGACCAACCAGATCCAGTTGATTGTGCACCATTACGGTCACTTTTGGTGACAGTCACTGGTGGTGGTTGACGGCTGGCAGTGGCATGGGGTGGGTAGGGGTGATTTTGTTACAAAATAAAGTTTTATATGACTGAGGTATTTTAGCAAAATTTGAAATGTAGAGGGCAAAAAATAACATCATATTAATATTTAAAGTGGAGGGCTATTTAATAATCTATATAACATGCCCACCAATTTATTCTCCCAACCAAGCATATCAATATAATATACCCACCAATTTACCAAACACATTTCCTAAACATTCTCAGTAATCTTTAAGGTGATCTATCTTTCCGTTAATATAACATCTTGCTATAATAAAACATTATATGATCCAAATGCCCCCTATGAAATAACTAATGTTGATTTTAGTATATCCCCACAAGTAGGGTCACTTGAAACTATTTGATAAAAAATTTAGTTAATTGTTAAAAAGACTAAAATATATAATATGAATACAATTAAAACTCTCCAAACAAAATTTTCTTGATAAGGAGGGAGTAGTTGGGACTGATTCATATCAATTATATAATTATAATTTTTTTTTTTTAATAATCCAGAAATCTCTTGCACTTGCTTTACAAGCCCAAGTTCGATATAAGAGCCCCCACCAAACCCTACCTTCTTGAGGTGTAGTTAAATATGACACCTTAGACATTGTTAGACATTGTGAGAACAAACTATAGATCTGACCATCCAACTAAACCCTGATAGACCTCAAACTGAGTATTACCATACACATAAATTTGAACTATTTGTCTCTCAACTTATTCTTGGGGACACAATATATAGAGCTGGAACCATAATTAATTTTCAGTGGAAATGGTGAAGTCTGATTCTAACTAGTCACCATATATGCAAATTAAATGACATAGAAATCAACTTTAATAACATTTATGTAGCATAATATCTTTTCTTAAATATCTTTTAGTCCACTATTCTAAAAATTAGGAGCACATATATATATGATTGTTGAGATATGAACATATTTGTTTTAAATGTATAATGATTCTTTCCATACGTTTTACATTATTGTTGGGATTTCATATGATTGAGAAATCCTGGCATTATTGTTACATTCCTTTTATTGTCACATTACACTTGTATGAATGGGGTTGTACAAAGCATATTATAGACACAAAAATATAATATACAGATTTAATTTCTGCAATTCCTTTCTCTATCTCTAAGGCATTCTCTAGCAGACATTTTGCAACGTTTGCCTCTTCTTTCTTCTTTTTCTTGCTTCATTTTCAATCTCTAACATGGTATTAGAGCATGTCAATTGAACCAACTTTCGCTTAGCTAAACCTCTTCATTCCATCCCTACAAATCCAAACAGATGCTCGATTGGAAAATGTCTCCATTCTGTCTTGGAAAAATTCAAACAGAAAACTTGGTTAGTTTTTTTTTTTTTTTTTTTTGTCCTTTCCTTTATATCAGACCAGAATCTTAAACACCCAGACTCAAACAACTAGGCCCTCAATAGTACCACACAACACCAACAGGCCCAAACCCATCAACACAAACAGGCCCAATTCAAAAAATGTAAATTGGCCCAGTTCCAACAACCCAACCAAGCCCAAGCCCAAGCCCAAACACAAACCCATACTCCTAGCCACTTAGTTTTTTGGGTTATCTCACAGGTCAAAGCTCTCAAACGGGTCCAGAACCCTACCCAACACAACAACCTTTCACCTTTCACATGATACCAACCACCAGACGCCACCCTGAACTAGGCGACATTCTATATGTGTCGACATTTGATGGCCCAGAAATCATCCTTGACAAAGCTATTTTGACCGGATAAAAAAACTACAACACATGGGCTAGAGATTTCCGTCGAGCCCTCATCATCAAAGACAAAGAGGGCTTCCTCGATGGAACAACCGCCAGACCTACAAAACCCCACCTCATCCGATAATGGAACAGATGCAATACGCTCATCCGTTCATGGATCAACAATTGCTTATCACTGAAAGTTGCAACCGGCTTATCGTTGACTAATATCATGGTTGAAACATAGGTGTACATTAAAGAAATATAGGTAAGTCGGATCTCGCCCAAATGTTTTCACTCCGGTAGAATATTTCCAAGATCAAACAAACAAACATGTCAGTTACAACATACTACAACCAACTCTCGATGGCATGGAATGCTATAGATGCCACCAAAAAGAGTCTTGAGGCATCACCGGAGATACTCCGGCAACACCAATAGATTTGCAACAAAGATTGCCCCAGCTGCTTTCTCTTTGGCCTAAACGAAGGATTTGTGCCCTTTCGAACACAAATCCTTGCCATAACATGACCACCATCCTTGCACCAGACCTTTCAACTTGTCGTCCAAGACAAGAGCTAGTGGCAGCTTCCCATAGAAAATCCTCGACAAGGAGAAGCTGTGGCCTTTGCCGGCACAAAAATGGTACTCTCTCTCACCCAACACTTTTGCTAATGAACTCAAAATGCAATTAGGGTTGCAAAATGAAACGAGCAAAAATTTATATGCATACTCCAACGGCCTATTTGCAATCCTTTCATCCAATGGCTCGAAATTACTTTCTCTTTTGCAAAATAAAATTGGGTCAAATGCAAATATGGGCCAGGTTTTCAATAATAGTGCAAATGTCAACAATGGATCAAATTGGCAAAACTGGCTTGGGCAAACCAATCGGCAAAATGGGCTTGGGCAAACCAATTGGCAAAATGGGCCTAGGTAGTCTAAGCAAGGCAAACCCAAATATTACTGTGACTATTACAAAAGTCGAAACCACACAAAAGATAACTGTTGGAAATTGCATAAGCATCCTACAACCAAGGATAAAAATGGCAAGCCTTCAGTTTATCCAGTTTCCAGTGCTGATTCTGGAGATTCTGTTTAAGCCTCTCAGCTCAACCTAGAACAATATACCCAGCTTCTACAAATGCTGAAGACTATCCCCCAAGCACCATCGGTATCATATGTAGGTACATCTTTCTGTTCTAATTTAGTTAAAGATGATATTTGGATAATTGATTAAGGAGCTAGTGACCATATTATTTGCAACTTGAAATATTTCCACCATACCACAAACACGTCCTTACTTCAGTTCGCATGCCTAATGGGAATATTACACATGTTACGCACATTGGAACTGTCAATCTTACCAAATCCTTAATACTTAAGAATGTGTTGTTTGTCCCAGCATTTCACCTAAACCTCATCTCTGTGGCTATTATCTGTCAAGATAATAATTGTCTTTTATGGTTTTTTCCTCATAAATGTGAATTTCAGAATCCTTCGACTAGGAGAATGATGGGCTTGGGTAGAGTAAAAAACGGCCTTTACTAATGGACACCTAATGTTTTTCATTCTATTTTTTTTATTGTATTACCAATGAAGTTTCCTTTTGTAATACAAAAAATTAATAAACTTTTTATATTTTTAATCAAAGACTGGGTCATAGTGCCTCTATTTCTCAGCCTAAATGTTCATTCTGTCTGCTGGCCAAACAAAATTGAAACATGTTTCCCAATAGATCAACTACCACACATCATTTTGCCCTCATTCATCCTGATATTTAGGGACCTTATTATATTCAAAATGATGATCGATCTAGGATCTTCCTCACCATTATAGATGATTTTTCTAACGGAACTTAGGTATTCCTTATGCAACCCAGGATCAAACACCTACCCACATTAGGAATTTCTTAGCCATTGTCACCACCTAGTTCAAAACCTCAATTTAGTAGGTTCGCTTTAATAATGCTAGAGAATTTTTTAGCCACAATTGTTCCCCCTATTCTTTTCCCTTGAGATCCTCCATGAAAGTTCATGCACATATACTCTTTAACAAAACGGGATAGTAGAACGTAAACATAGGCATTTATTAGAAGTCGCCTATGCCCTGAAATACCAAACCAACCTACCTACATCTTTTTGGGGTGAATATGTGCTCGTATGCCAACTCATGTGCTTGGTGGCAAGACCCCTTATGGGTTACTATTTGGAAAGACTCCAAATATCAGTCACCTCTGAGTCTTCGACGGCCCCTGTTATTCCAAAGTTATGGGGTAACGTGACAAATTTGCAACCCGGGCTACTCCTTGCATCTTCATGGGCTATCTTATGCTACAAAAAGGGTGCAAATTATATGATCCAACTGCAAAAGGTTTGTTGGTATCCCATGATATCTTTTTTCATGAGGACATATTTCCTCATCAAGATACAGTTTCCAATTCAAACCAACCACAAATGAGACCATTTTTGGAAGATGACCCTCCCTTAAATCCATCTTTCGAACTCATACTTGCTCCTAGCACTGCAGATTCTCCAACAATTCCTCAGTCTCTTGACCTTAAGGCAGCAGAACCTTCCATCGGTAGTATTCCACTCACCACAGAATCTCATAAAAAAGTTCTAGATCCCCTTCCACGCCAGTCCACCTACACACTCTGACCACTTATTTGGGTTGCTAATTATGATTGTTCCATGATACAGACATGCACACATATTCCTCATCCAACATCCAACTATGTGAGCTATGCTAGACTATCTCCTGCCCAAAGGGTATGTATTGGTTAGATTTCAGTAGAATGAGAACCTTCTTATTATTCTGAGGTTGTTTCTCACTCACATTAGTGTCAGGCCATGGCTAAAGAACTCTCTGCTCTAACACTCAATCACACATGGGACTTAGTGCTACATCCATCTCACAGGAAACCTATTGGTTGCAAATGGGTATATAAGATCAAACACCATTCTAATTGCTCCATTGAGAGATATAAAGCCAAACTGGTTGCAAAAGGATTCACTCAACGTGAAGGGTTTGATTATGTTGAGACTTTCTCCCCTGTGGCCAAACATGTCACTGTCTACATGTTCTTGACAATCGCATATGTTCGTGATTGGACCTTGCATCTAATGGGCATCCACAATGCATTTCTACATGGTGACCTCCAAGAAGAGATTGATGAGTGCTTGGAAGTGCACTCATACTTAGTGATTTTAAGGGTATTTTGTGAGGGAATTAGGTTTAATTGGTTAATTTTACTTAATTTATGTATCTCTTTTGTTTTCTAAAATCACGGGTATGTTTTATGAATTTTCAGGTATTTAGGTGCTTAAGAATAAGGATTTCAAGCATAGACATTGAAGAAGAAGGAATCAAAATTGTGTAGGAACAAATGGTTTAAAAATCGGAGCTCAAACGAAGAAGTTATGAATTTTTGAAGAGTGTTCATCACAGTAGAATTATTCATGCACTGCAGCGGAACTATTCCCATGCCACAGCCTAAAAAAATTGCAAAATGGATAAAAACTTTATGCCATAGCACCACTAAATCATGTCGGGGCGCAGTTCATGAATTTTATGTTTGAGAATTTTTTCTGCTAGAACATGTTGTATGAAAATGAGCATAACTTGAGCTACAAAATTCCGATGGACCTGATTATGGTGTTTTATAGATAAGAGATAGAGCTAAAACTTTCATGTTTTGATAGTGATCTAGTTTGACCTGGAAAATTGTTAAAAATTGATCTAAAAGTTACATAAGTGCATGAAAAACAAGTAGACGCAGTTTTAGAACATGTTTTAGTTTTCTACAATAATTCTTGAAGTGTTGGAAATATTATTTTAAGACCTACAATTAATATGTTCACAACGTTTCTAAATTCAAAAGCTAGTGTGTTCTATTTTGGATACCTTTGCGTAGCTCGTGTGAAGGAATCCTAATTTCATTAGGATTCTCTTATTCTATTTCGCCTATAACTGAATTTTATTGTCCTGTTTTGTATAGGATTTTTCCCATTATTTTCCCACAACCCTAGCACTATAAAAAGATGTCTTGAGGTATTTTTTAGAAAGGACTTTTACTTCAACTTGGAGAGAATTGGAGGCAACGAGAAGAGATCTACTTAGGGTTTCATCTTTTTCTCTTGTACTTCATGTTTTCAAGATTTTGAGGTTTGATTTCCTTATGATAATGTGTAACTAAATAATTTTCTAGGGATCCAATGTAGCCTAATAAGAAGGTTTTATGTCATTATTAATTCTATTTGTTTTATCAGTCCATTGCAATTCTAGTTTTATTCATTGTCATTTGTTCAATCTTTAATTGATGTTATTGCTTGATCACCTTTAATATTAATTAATTGATTGTATGAGTCAAGGTTCTACATGCCCTAGCTAATCTTGAATAATTCATATGAGTGAATGATTAGTATTTTGTGCATATGCCCTGACAAAATGCAAGTTGGTTCATGATTTCTTGAATGATTAGTATTTGTGCATACGCCCTGACAGATGTGCCTTTATTCATGATTTTGAGTGCTCTTGTGTTTAATGGGTTTTTAATCATTAGGCTAGACTATACGCCCTAGCTAGTCTTCTGTTAAAGATATTAGGTTAATCCCAAACTCCTTATAGTAATACCTTAATTATGTGAGTGCAAACCCTAGAAATTGGATTGAGATAACAATAGTTTGATAGTTGACATAAAACTAGATTATTATGGTGAAACTGGATATACCTAGGTTTTAGTTCATTGGTTCCTAAATTAGCCTGTATTGGTGTTATTTACGCTCAGTCAGTAGTAGTTAATTTCTATTTTCTTTTTACATTTAGTTTTAATCACTAGTTCTTTAATTTGCTTGATTTTATTTGTTTAATTAAGGCATATTATATTATGATTAATTGAGTGCTGACAGATCTCTGTGGGGTCGACCCTTGTTTTTGTATACTATACTGTGATTGCGATTCATACACTTAAGAGGAATTAAAATTGTTCATCAAAGATTGACATGGATCTTCCTCCGGGACTTCAACGACAGGGGGAGAATAAAGTATGTCATCTTCGGAAGTCCCTATATGGTTTAAAGCAAGCATCTGACTATGGAATGAGAAATTCACAGAAGCTTTTCCAAGCCTAAGGTTTTCTCAATCTAAACATGATTATGCTTTTTCTCAAGATGAAGAGGTAACTCTTTTATTGCTCTTATGTATATGACATCCTAATACAGGAAATGACAAAACAACCATCAAGATCCTAAAAGAACGTCTCAACAAGCATTTTTGTATCAAAGTTTTGGGACAATTGAAAGTTGTATCACTTTACCAAGTTGATTAAACTTATGCGGAATGGGTTAAACTTGTTCATTTTATGCTTATGGGTTTGCTCATTCATCATCAACACAAACTAAATATCCATGGCAAAATGTAAAGCACACAAACCAAATTTACATGGTTCAACAACTTGTCTACATCCCTGGGACCAAGTCTAGATGAAGCTAATCCACTGTAATAAACATTTATAGTTCAATTACAAAACCAAAGTTAAGCATCAGTTGTAAAACACTCCCTGTTATGACAACACTTCAAACTTCACCCTTTGGTTGAACTTCGAACTACCACAGCTAGCTTCACTCCACGAGACCAC
The DNA here is from genome assembly GCF_008641045.1 of Pistacia vera. Lineage (NCBI taxonomy): Eukaryota > Viridiplantae > Streptophyta > Magnoliopsida > Sapindales > Anacardiaceae > Pistacia > Pistacia vera. The sequence continues at coordinate 605,354 of NW_022195586.1, read as the reverse complement.
TTAGTCACCCTTGAGCTCCTCTCAAGGTTCAACACTGAAGACGCACTTCTACTCCAAAAGCTTGAAATCCCATCAAGCAGCATCATAATCATCATCAAAGAAACCATGTTTGAACAACACTCAAACCATGGTTAGCAATGTATTTATAAGCCTACCAAAGCATAATGGAACCTAACCAAAATATGAAATAAACCTCTAAGAATTTGCAAGGAATAACATAGGATATTCAGGTTCAAAGAATAATGCAAGGTTGAAGATGAATATATATGAAAACTTGCTCAACAATGCAAAGGGACAACCAGCTAAAAAGCAATTTTTGTGTTTAGCTATTTTGGGAAAGTTTTCACTAAACTTTCTATTGACCATTACAAAGCTAAACGAATTTTCAGGTACACCAAATGAGCTAATTACAAGTGTATATGGACCACTTACACATGTCTCAAATAAGGATAAAATCCTAACATCAAATAAAGGCACAACATGTGTAAAGGAAATCTGGCTAAGCGAGTATCATCACACAGACACTTAGTGTCATGACACTAGAAAAACATAAAACAATTGTGCATTAAAAATGTGATGTTACGACATCAAAAATCTATGTCACCATACTAAATTCATAATTTGACAAAAATACTTACAAGAACCAAAGTATTTCCTTGAAATTGAAATTGCAGGTCTCCAGCAAGGATATCTCTTAGCCAATGAAATTATGTTCTGGAACTCGTGTCTGATTCTAAATTATCGGCATGTAAACCAAGTGTCATTCTTGTTGAGCAAAACTCCAAATTCACCACCCAAGAGTATGACAGAGCAATATCATCCTCAGAGGTTGATACACCATAGGAAGATGCATCACATTATCAAAGACTTGTGGGTCATCTTATCTATCTTACTATGACACGACCAGACATTAGTTACGTAATACACATCCTCAGTCAATTCATGCATGGACTGAAACAATCTCACATGGATGCGGTAATAAAGGTAATCAAGTATTTAAAGGGATGTCCTAGATTGGGATTTCTCCTATCTCAAAATGCAAGCTTAGATATCACAGCTTATTACGACTCGGATTAGGGCACATGTCCAATGACAAGGAGGCCACTTACTGGGTTTTGAATAAAACTTGGGGGAGCATTGATTTCTTAGAAAACAAGAAAGCAGTCCACTATGTCTTTCTCATAAGTAAAAGCTGAATATAGAGCTATGGCCAAAACCACATGTGAGATCACTTGGATTCTTGGGTTATTAGGAGATTTGGAAGTACAAGTGAAAGACCATGTCCATTTATATTGTGATAATAAGGCAGCAAACAATATTGCAACAAATCCAGTGTTTCATGAAAAAGCGAAACACATAGAGATTGACTGTCACTTTGTAAGAGGAAAAATTCAGGAAGGAATCATCAAAATCATGCACATGGCATTGCAGAGCAACCAACAGACATTTTCACAAATCCACTCTACAACGGACAGCTTTCATATCTATTACACAAGCGTGAAGTTTATGACATTTACCAACTGCAAGCTTGAGGAGGAGTGTTGAGATATGAATATAGTTGTTTTAAATGTATAATGATTCTTTTCATACATTTTACATTATTGCTCAAATTTCATGTGATTGAGAAATCCAACATTATTGTTACATTCCTTTTATTGTCACACTACACTTGTATAAATAGGATTGTACAAAGCATATTATAGATACAAAAATACAATATACAGATTTAATTTCTATAATTCCTTTCTCTATCTCTAAGGCATTCTCTGGCAGACATAAGGCTGTTTTCAAGCTAAGCCGAGTTTTTGGCTAATCGAGCTTGATTCAAAATGGTGGGGAGGGCAATCGAGTTCGAGCCGAGCTCGTCGAGCCACTGATTTTATGGCTCGGCTCGAGCTTGTTAAGGGAAATGATTTACTCGAGCCTGGCTCACGAGTCGACTAGCGAGCCACTCGAAAAACCAGCAATTTGCAGGCTATAAACGTACTACCTATATAGCCAGCTAATGAATATATATTTATAAAACCCCAAAAGAGGTCATACGACAATGAGGAAGAAGGCGAAACAACTTCTAAATCAGAACCCCATTTCAATCCAACTAAAAAGACAACAACACGAATCATTAAAGTGGTAGTTATATTTAATTATATATTTAACGCATTAATTAGTGTGCAACACAACTGTTCACTTGCTGAATTCGAGCACTCGAAAAACCTACAATTTGTAGGTTGCAAACCTACTACCTACATAGCCAGCTAATGAATATATATTTATAAAAAAATATGGCTAGGTATCATTGCCAATATCACTTTTTTTGGAGATCTCTTTGTTTAATTTATATCACTTGCATCTTCATCATGTGACCATTTTTTTATCTTCTTCTTGTTTCATCGTCACTTTTTTTCTTTTTTCTCTGGCCATATTATTTCATTATGTGCTCTCTTTCTAAAATAAAGTATCATTTACCTTGTGTACTCTAACAAGATTGTGGCAACGACGATAGCAAAGGAGTGAACAAAGTGAAGCAAAGAGACGACGACACCCTCTAAGCTCTGAATCAAAACGATGGCGACAGTGAGAACACCCTCAAGCAAAATGACAACGACGACAAGCTGTAGGTGCAAAGATTTGCTATTGTGGCGATGACAAATATCGTGTTTGTAGGATGGATTTCTCTTATTTAGGGTTTTACTGATTTGGGGAAAAAAATCGAGCCAACCGAGTCAAGCCAGGAAAGGTTCGAACTCTGCTCAAAGTTTTACACGAACCGAGCCGGCTCGCGAGCAGCTTGATTCATGTAACACCCCTAGGAAGACATTATGCTACTTTTACCTTCTCTGTCTTCTTCTTCTTGCTTTATTTTCAATCTCTGACAATGATATGTTAATAATAGAAATAAATGCAAGTAGGTGCAGACCCAAGAATGAAGCTTAGGGGGGTCAAAGGTTAAAGTAAAAATTAACATAAATATAAATATAAATAAACACAAATATTTGTATTAATAAAATTCTCATTAACTAACAAATTTATAATTGTCTTCGACGAGATTTCATCTTTTGAAAATATTTTATGATGACTTCATTATCAATACTATCAAATACATCCTTCTCTATGTACACAACTAAACTATCATTCAACTATTAATCATTCATTCTATTTCGCAAACGATTCTTCATAACATTCATTGCTGAAAATGCTTTATCTACACTAACAATGGCAATCGGTAAAATCAATGTTAATTTTATCAACAGATAAACTAATAGAAACACTCTATCCTTCTTAGTTTCAACCATTACTCTTGCAAGATCTCCAATGCCATTTAATTCCATAAATTTGACATTAGAGCATACATTCAAAATGTAAATATCAAATTGAGAATCAAGTGTTATAAGTTCTAAGTTAGAAAAATCTTTTGGATAAAGTTCAGCAAGGCGCTTCAATTTTTGCTTATTAAAAGCAAATTTCATTTGGACATAAGCATGCCAAACAAATAAGTAATTCAGTATTTATCTCATTGAAACGATTATTCAACTCTTGAAGCTACATATCTAGGACACTATAAAATACTTTAATACAGTAATGATGCATGTTTGTGATACATTTAGTCTTCCATTGTGATCACCCTTGAATAAAAAATTTGTCATGTTTGGCACAAAAAGAACAAACTTTGCTAGGTAAATTCTCCCATCCACTATCCCTCATCAATTGTAAAGCTTGCTTACATGCTTCAACCAAATTCATAGCATTTACAATAGCTTGATCTTTTCTTTGTGGTGCTTGAGAAAGTTCATTTGTAAAACTAAATAAATCTTTAATCTTAAACAGACTAAACACAAAATTAAATGTTTGCATAAATTTCAATATATTATTAGAGAAAAGTTAGGATTGGAGAGATAGAGTGGGGCACACTGGGTAAGAGAAAAAGTTAGGATTGGGAAAAAGGGAAAAATATATTATTAGTGAAAGTCCAAAATTTTAATAAATTTAATTTACTGTAATTTAGTTTTTTTATGGGGCAAAATTGAAAAAAAAAAAACCCAAGTGGGGTCACTTGACCCCATATGGATCTACCCCTACTTATATAAACAGTAAAAAGACCTTTTCCATTGCATAGATATCATCTCCTTTATTTTAGAAGAAGCTAGCTTCATTTCTTTCAAGAAAAGTAAATATGTTTTAAATTAAAATTCAAGTTAGAATGCAGAGTTTGTGATGTATAAGGAACCATATATGACTTTTCGTATAAGATATTAGTTAAAAAAAATTATGAAAATAAATGTAAGATTTTTCATAATTATGTCTTATTTAGTAAGTTTATTAAAGATTAAAATTGTAACTAGAAGTAGAGATAAGAGAGAGGAAATAACTTTAAAAGAAGAAACAATAGAGAGAGAAAAGGCATCTTTTGTTAGAAACTAAAAGAAGAAGAAGCAGTAAAGAAGAAAGAAGGCAAAAGGAGCAGAGTATCTACCAGAGACTGCCTAAGAAAGAAGAGTAAAAGACCAAAGAAATGATTCTTGCATTTTTCATATATGAATGTTTTGTACAAAGTGTCAATTTATACAAGTATAAGAATCTTTAAAAGGCAAACATATATCCTACCTTAATGTTGAAATCTCACATAATTAGGGATGTGATTACCATAAATTATGCTACATAATAATAACATAATATTTGTCATAATGACAAATATTAGTTTTCCTAATTAACAATATTCATATCTTCATACTCCTCCTTAAGCTTGTGGTTTGTATATGTCATAAACATCAAGCTTGTGTAAGAGATATTTATGTTGTCTGCTGCACAATGGTTTTGTAAAGATATCGGTTGGCTGTTTTGAAGTTCGAATGTTCATTGTTTTGATCATCCCTTCTTGTATTTTCTCTCTAATGAAGTGGCAGTCAATCTCTATATGTTTTGTTCTCTCATGGAAAACTGAATTTGCTGCAATATCATTTGCTGCAATATCATTTGTTGCCTTGTTATCACAATACAACTGGACAATTCTTTTGACTTATGCCTCCAAATCTCCTAACAATCCAAGGATCCAAGTGATCTCACATGTAGTTTTAGCCATAGATCCGTACTCAGCTTCTGTTGACAAAAGGGACACCGTAGTCTCTTTGTCTTCCAGGAGATGAGAGCTCCCCCAAATTTTATGCAAAAACTAGTAAGGCACTTTCTTGTCATTGGACATTTGGCCCAATCAGAATCACAATAGGCTGTGATATCTAAATCAGCATTTCGTGGTCACAAAAGTCCAAGGCCTTTTAAATACTTGATTACCTTTATTACTGCATCCATGTGAGATTGTTTTGGTCCATGCATGAATTGGCTGAGGATATGTACAGCGTAGCTGATATCTGGTCACGTCATATTGAGATAAATGAGACGTCCTATAAGTCTCTGATAATTAGAAGCATCTTTTAACGGTGGGTCTATTTCTGTCAATGAAGCCACTTTATCATACTCTTGAGTGGTAAGTTTTGAATTTTGTTTGACAGGAATGACACTTGGCTTGCAGCTTGACAATCCAGAACCTGATAAAAGTTTAAGAACATATTTCCTTTGGCTGAGGGATGTTCCTGCTGAAGATCTTGCAATTTCAATCCCTAGGAAATATTTTGGTTCCCCCAAATCTTTTATGCGAAAATATTTATTGAGATGTTCCTTGAGGTTTCTAATGGTAGCTTCATCATTTCATGTTATCAGGATGTCATCAACATATATAATGGGGGCAATGAAGGATTTATCTCTACGCCTTGAGAAAAGCGCAAAATCATGTTTTGATTGGAGGAAACCAATGCTTGTAAGTGCCTGTGTGAATTTTTCATTCCACTATTTGGATGCCTATTTTAATCCATATAGAGACTTCCGTAGACGACATACAGTATTCTCCCTCTGTCGTTGGAGTCCCGGAGGAAGATCCATATAAATTTCCTCATTAAGGTCGCCATGAAGAAAGGCGTTATGGACATCCATCTGATGCAAGGACCAGTCGCGAGCAAAGGCAACTAAAAGAAAAGCCGGAACAGTGACATGTTTGGCAACAGGAGAAAATTTCTCTTGGTAGTCAAAGCCTTCACGCTGAGTGATGCCTTTTGTAACTAGTCGAGCCTTGTACCGTTCAATAGACCCATCAGAACGATGTTTGATCTTGTATACCCACTTGCACCCAATTGGTTTTCTGTGTAAAGGCATGGGCACTAGTTCCCAAGTATTATTGTGAGCTAGGGCATGAAATTCTTCAGCCATAGCTTGGCGCCACTAAGTGTGAGAGATAGCTTTAGAGTAACAAGATGGTTCGCAGTCTGTAGAAATGTGACTGACACAAATTCTATGTGTAGGAGATAGTCTATCATAACTGACATAATTTGATGTAGGATAAAGGGTACCTGTTCTCTGTATGGTAGGACATTCATAATCTGTTGTCCAAATTGGTGGCCTTGTATGACAAGAAGATCGTCATGTAGGAGGATCTCGGTTTGGGTGAGGTGATGGTTGTGGGGGTTCTAGGTGGTATTATCAAGAGGTGGATCTGATGGAGGAGTATCAGTTTGTGGAGATTATGTGGGTAAAGGGTAATCTGGAGCTAGTGGGATTGTAGTAGGTATAAAAATGAGGACAAAGTTTGGATCTATGGTAGGGAGATCATCTTCAGGGAATTTGTGTTTATGTGTCTGGGTAGGGCTAGGAATGGCATCTTTATACGAAAAAATATCCTCATGAAAAATAACATCCCAAGAGACCAAGAATGTCTGAGTGGCAGGATCATAAAAACGATACCCTTTTTGGAGCATAAGATATCTCATGAAGATGCAAGGAGTGGCTCTAGCCCCAAATTTGTCAAAAGTCCCAACAATTTTAAAGTAACACAAGGAGCCAAACACACGAAAATAGTTAAGGTCTGGTGTTTTGCCTAAAAGGATCTCAAAGGGTGTCTTACCATAACGCACTTTTGATGGCATACGGTTGATCAAGTAAGTAGTTGTGACCACACATTCGCTCCAAAAGGAAGTTGGTAGGTTGGCTTGGTGTTTAAGGGCACGAGCTACTTCTAATAAGTGTCTGTGTTTGCGTTCAACTACTCCATTTTGTTGTGGAGTATAGGTACAGGAACTCTCATGTAAAATGCCAAGGGATAAAAAGAGAGATAAACAATTATGACTAAAAAATTCTTTCCCATTGTCGGATCGAATCCTTTGAACAGATGTACAAAATTGAGTTTTGACCATAGCTAGAAAATCCCTAATATTAGTGGTAGATTGTGTTTTGTTTTGCATGAGAAAAACCCATGTACCACAAGAAAAATCATCGACAATAGTAAGGAAGTACCTAGCCCTATCATGGTTTGGCGTGTGATATGGACCCCAAATATCTAAGTGGATGAGTGCAAAAGGGCATTTGGTTGTAGTTGTGCTAATGGGAAATGTGTTTCAGGATTTTTTGGCAAGAGGGCAAATTGGACATTTTGGCTGTGGAATGGAAACACTGTGACCTAGTCTTTGATGTAAAATAAGAGAACTTTTATTGATATTTGTATTACAAGAAATTTTATTGGGTGTAATACAATCAGAAAAAATCAGGAATCCAATAGTAAAGACCGTTATTGACCATACCCAAGCCCATCAGTTTCCCAGTCGAAGGATCCTGAAATTCACATTTTGTAGGTAGAAAATGTAAACGATAGTTATTATCCTGACAGAGTTTAGACACAGAAATAAGATTGAAATGAAATTTCGGGACACATAATACATTTTTAAGTACTAAAAGGTCGGTTAAATAAACAGCACCTATGTGGGTGGCAGGGGCAATGTTGCCATTTGGCATACGAACGGAAGTGCTAGTGGTATTTTTGGTATGTGTATGAAAAAAATTTGGATTGCAAATTATGTGGTCAATAGCTCTTGAATTAATTATCCAAGCATCATTTTTTATAAGATTAAGACAGTAAGATGTACCTGCGTAGGAGGATTTGGATGTCGGAGGTGTGTTGTTCAACATTTACAGGAGCTGAGTGTATTGCTCTTGGCTAATCAAGGGTGTTGAGATAGTATCTCATGAAGAATTGTTGGACACTTGGTTTACTGAAGGGTGGCCAATTTTCTCCTTTGTGGGGCGCCCATGAAGCTTCTCGCAGTGATCCCGATTGTGATCTCGGCGTTTGCAATGGTCACAATAATATTTGGGCTTGTCTTGTCTGAAAGATTCGGACCCATGGTAGCCATTTTGTCCATTTGAGGAAGACCTAAGCCCATTTGAGCCATAAGTTGAATTTGGGCCTGTAGAAGTGTTTAAAGAAGAAATCAAACCTGGCCCATTTGCATTTGTTGACTCGATTGACTCTTGGGCTGGATGTAGGCCGTTGGATGAAGGATTTGAATCGTGGCCGCCCATTTTCCCATACAAAAGATTGTCTTCCACCATTTGCAACCCTAGCCGCTAGAAAGCTACTTTTGTGGAGAAAGTATATAGCGGTTGTGCTTCAATGCAAGCACCGGCGAGTGCTAAAGTGTCTCCTCGTCGAGAAACATCGACGACTTGCCATTGGCTTTCCTCTTGTATGGCTAACTAGGAAGTCTGGTGAAAAGATGATGGTGGGTTGGAGACCAGTATCTGAGTGCGAAATGACAAGTAGTCGTCATTGAGGCCGAGCAGGAATTTGCTCAGGCGTTCTTGGTCTCGGATCCGGTGATATTGCTGGAGAGTTTTTGGCGACCCAATGAGAGTTTCTTTAGCAGCATCCAAGGCGTTCCAAATGGAACTCAATTTGTTGAAATATGTCGTGATCGACATATTGTTTTGTGTGGTCTCCGAGAGATTTCGTCGGAGAGTGAAGGTTTGGGCGAGATCGAGTTTGCCATACATCTCTTTGATGTATGCCCAGACTTCACTCACTAGATCAGTGGGTGGCAAGCTTGCTGCCACCTCCGATGAGATGCAATTGTCGATCCAAGCACAGACGAGCATATTGCATCTGTTCCAATAGCGGTGGAGGTGGTTGTTGATGGTTGGTTGGGTAGTGGTGCCGTCAAGAAAACTTTCCTTATCCTTTGTGATGAAAGCATGACGAAAATCCCTGGCCCAAGTGGCATAATTCTCAGATCCCGTTAGAGTGTTTTTGATGAGAACGATGTTAGGGCCGTCGAATGCTGGCATGTACAGGATGTCGCCTGGTTTAGGGTGGCGGCTGGATACATGTCAAAATTCAAGGGAGGTTGATTCAGGTAGGGATTTGGACCCGATTAGGAATCTTGACCCGGTTGGGGACTCGGATAACCAAACGTGTATGGAAAGGTGTTGGGTAATGGGTTTGGGCCGGCTGAGTTTGGTCCTATTTGATGTTGGGTTAGGATAGGGCTTGTTGGGGTTGGGCTTGAGAGGGGTTGAGTTTGTGTTGGGTTTGGGCCTATCTGGTTTGGTGGGATAGAGCCTATTTTACCCATGATGGAGTTTGTTGGTGTTGGGCCTCTGTGGGTTGGTGGAGGTTGTGTTTTATTGTCTGCCATTTATTTTGCAAAGAAAATGATCAAGGTTTTCTGTTTGATTTTTCAGGGATAGTAAAGAGAAGGTTTTTGGAAGTAGCGGAAGCTCAAAAGTACTGCTTTGATACCATGTCAGGAACTAAAAGAAGAAGAAGTAGTAAAGAAGAAAGAAGGCAAAATGAGCAGAGTATCTGCCAGAGACTGCCTAAGAAAGAAGAGTAAAAGACCAAAGAAATGATTCTTGTATTTTTCATATATGAATGTTTTGTACAAAGTGTCAATTTATACAAGTATGAGAATCTTTAAAAGGCAAACATATATCATGCCTTAATGTTGTAATCTCACATAAGTAGGGATGTGATTACTATAAATTATGCTACGTAATAATAACATAATATTTGTCATAATGACAAATATTAGTTTTCCTAATTAACAATATTTATATCTTCACATCTTCTTTAGCTTTTGTTAACGACAAGATGTCCATAGCTTTTATATTTTTCTTTTAACCAAAATAATAATAATAATATGACAGTTTTGTAGAGATTCAGATTTTTATTGGAAGAAAAATATAAAATAAATCACCAGTTTCAAATCAAATCAAAAGCTTTTTTTTAATGCTTTTTATTCAATTTTCAACGATTATCAGAAGGAAAAAAAAAAAATTTAAGACGGAGATTCAAATTTTAATTCATTTCATGAGGAAGGTTCTCACAACTGTTGAATAAGGAGTTTTGTAGTTATTGATGCCAAAAAAATTCCTTTCAATTAGGGGTGAGCACGGGTAGCAGGTAGAACTGAAACCTACAGGTAAAACCGGAACCGGAACCGGAACCTATCCAGAACCGGCACTGTGCGGGTAGGTTCCAGTTCCATTTTATTAGAACCGACACTGTGCGGTTCTGATTCTGGTTCTTATGTGTGGAGGAACCGGAACTAGAACCGAAACCTGGAAAAAGAACCTTAAACGGGTACCTGGTTTGGAACCTGCTTGGAACCTGTAACGGGTACCCGATTTGGAACCTGTTTAGAACCGATTTTTGGAACCTGTTTTGGAACCTATTTTGGAACCTGGGCTCCAATGAAATATTTGTGAATAATGGGGGTTTCATTATTTTACATATAAAAAATTTAAAATAGAAAAAGTTAAAATTTTAGAGTAACCTAATTAGATAAATATACAATGATACTTATTACATATAAATTACACCATATTAAAAACTTTAATATATTAATATTAAAGTTTTGATTAATTAAGTGTATAATTGGAATTATGATCCAATTAAAAGTGTTTTAATGTTATTAAAAGAATCATTTTTGAATAAAATAGTATATTTGATTGAACAATAATATATTTAGTTATCTACTTCAATTATCAAGTTCTAAGTATATCTATAGTAAATTAACAATTAATTAATTATATATGATAAATTGATAAACATTAATAAATTTAATTACTAGTTAAATATCATACTTAATCAATTATAACATTACATTATAGTTAAATGATTACTTAATTAATTATAATTTTATAACATTACTTAATTGATTTATAGTATAATTAATTATAGCATTACATAATTGATTACTACTTTATTAATTGACTTATAACATTTAGTATATTACTTAATTAAATAATTATAAATTTAATTATTATAGCATTACATTATAATAATTATTACTTAATTAATTATAACATTTCATTGCAAACATTAGTACAATACTTATTAAATGATTAAAAATAATTAATTATAATTACATTAAAGATTTATAGTATGGTTACTTAATTCACTATAACATTACATTATAGTATGATCACATAATTAATTATAGCATACTAATTAAAGATATTAATTGATATGACATTATATTATAAAATTAGTAATTACTAATTTACTACATAAACATTAACTAATACTTAATAATGATTAGATATTTTAATTAATATTAACATACATTATAATTTACAGTACGATTACTTAATTAATTGTAACATTAATTAAATTACTTAATTAATTATAACATTCTATTTAAATAAATTAATTATAATATTATATTAAAGATTTATAGTAGATTATTAATTCATTGTAACATTTCATTATAGTATGATTACATAATTAATTATAACATTACATAATTAGATGATTATTTAATTGATTATGACATATATTATAAACATTAATTATAACATTACATTATAAATAAATGATTACTTAATAAATGATTAGAAATTAATTAAATAAGCTACAATTATAGTTAAATAATTACTTAATTAAATTATAACATTACATTACATCATATTATGATCACTTAATTAATTATAGCATTACATAGTTAAATGATTACTAATAGTTATAAATTTATAACATTACATTATAACATTAATAATTTACTACATTATTATATACTTAATTAATGATTAAAAATTTAATTTATAATATACATTAAAGATTTATAGTATGATACTTATTCACTATAACATTACATTATAGTATGACACAAATTAATTAAAAAATACATAATTAAATAATTACTTAATTGATTATAACATTATATTATAAACATTAGTAATTATTAATTACTACATAAACATTAGCACCATACTTAATTAATGATTAGAAATTTAATTAATTAACATTCATTAAAAATTATAGTACGATTACTTAATTAACTGTAACGTTACATTATAATTAATGATTACTTAATTAATTAATAAACAAATTAATTATATATTATATTAAAGATTTATAGTATTATTACTAATTCATATAGTATGATTACATAATTAATTATAACATTACATAATTACATGATTATTATTGATTATGACATATATTATAAACATTAATTATAACATTACATTATAAACAAATGATTACAATTAAATGATTAGAAATTTAATTAATTAAGCATTATATTATAGTTAAATAATTACTTAATAAATTATTACATTATTACATTACATTATATTATAATTACTTAATTATTATACATTACATAGTTAAATGATTACTTAATAAGTTATAAATTTATAACATTACATATAATATTAGTAGTACTATATATACATCACTTAATTAAATAATTAAAGATTTAATTAATTATAACATACATTATAGAGTTATAGTATGATTATTTAATCAATTATAACATTCCATTTAGATTATAGATGATTGCTTAATCAATTATAACATTTATTATAAACATTAGTATATTAATTAAATGATTAGAAATTAATTAATATAATATTAAATTATAGATTTAGTATGATTACTAATTCATTATAACATTACATTATAGTATGATCAAATAATTAATTATAACATTATATAATTAAATGATTACTAATTGATTATGACATATATTAAATAATTTTTTTATCTTTTTTTTTTCTACATAAATTAGCATTACTTAATTAAATGATATAGAAATTTAATTAATTATAACATATTAACATTACTTATAATTATAAGTACGATTACTAATTAATTGATAAATAGTATATTATAAACAAATGATTACTTAATTAAATTATTACGTAATTAATTATAACATTATTACATTACATTATATTATGATCACTTAATTAATTATAGCATTACATAGTTAAATGATTACTTAATTAATTTTAAATTTATAACATTACATTATAAACATTATTAATTTACTACATTAGTCATTAGTACATTACTTAATTAAATGATTAAAAAATCTAATTAATTGTAACATTACATTATAAATTTATAGTATGATTACTTAATTAATTATAACATTACATTATAAATATTAGTACAATATTTAATTAAATGATTAGAAATTTAATTAATTATAACATTATATTATACATGTATAGTATAATTACTTAATTAATTATAAAATTACATTATAATTAAATAATTACTTAATTAATTACAATATTATTATATTACATTATAAACAATAATAATTTATAACATTAAATTAATAATTTAGAGATGAATAATTGTTTGTGTCTTTGTTTTGATTGAGAAATTTTATGTGAATTGTAATGAATTGATTGAATTCAAGTGCTGCCTGGAGATTAAAGGATTTATGATTTACATTGGACACAAATGAATGAGTAATCAAAATTTGTTAGGGTGTATTTATAAACTTTTAAGGTATTTTTTTTATTTTTTAAACTAATAGGGGGTAATTGATTTTTTACAGGGTACCTGGGAAAGGCACCAGAACCTACATTTTAGGTTCCGGTTTCTTGAATTTAAGAACCTGTACTATGTGGTTTCGATTCTGGTTCTCCCGAAAAATACAAGGTATCCAGAACTGTTCACCCCTACTTTCAATACATGAAAAATAAATTGATGAAGAAATGAAAAGAGATTGCAAAGGACCTTTTTATCAAGTTTGAATTTTCTGCCGGCCGGGTATTAGCATTGGGGATTGCTAAACATTCATCTTTCCTTTTTATTATTTACATTTTTGTCCTAATTAAAATTGAAAATGGGGCTTTAATAGAACCATAGGTGGGGGCTATTTAGCACGACTCTCTATTATATTTTATAAGTAGACTATCTTATAAGTTTGTTATCATCTTACAACTTATATTGTCCAAATTTAATGTTAGAATATCCTTCTGTATTAATTAAATGGATTTTTTTATTTGTATGTGTGTTTAGAAAGGAAAAAATTAACGCATTTTGTAGTCTAAAGTATTCAACTATGACAGATAATTAAATAATTAGGTCATGCTTGTTCGGAATAAATATTTCACTTATTATTTATTATCCAAGATGTTATCTGTCAAAGTAAAACCAACATAGAACCCTTTTAATTTGTATGTTATGTAGAAAAGATCAATAAAGAACGAAAAGAAAAATGGAAAACAAGAAATAAAAGAAAAAGTGGTTATATGTTATGTACAAAAGTAAAAGTTGAACTGGTAATGTGAATAAATGAATAAAACAAGCTTCTCATTGTGTTTCTCAGTATAGAAGGCAAGTATCTCGATGATGATAGTTAAGCCAACTGGTGGAATTATTAATTTGTTCACTCCAAAGCAGAAGCTAATCGGTCACTACTTATATCACAGGTTAGTATATTTATATCCTCTCCTCAGCTTTTTGAAAGATACATATATATACTTTACTTCTAATCTTCTTAAATCATGTCAGTAGTGCATTGTTTGATTGATATAATCATCTTCATAGTAATTCATATGTTAATAAAAAGTTTTTAGTGAAACAAATGTATCATATCATTAGTCTTTCATCTCATAAAATCATTCTATATACAGTTTTTTTTTTTTTCTTTTATTGATCTAATTATTACAAATATATACAATTTGATGAGCAATATGGTACATCCACCTCTATAGTTTTGAATTCTCTCATATGTTAACAATACGATTTACCTTCTTATGTAGTTTATTGTCAAAATAAATAAAAAGGTAATATTGGATATAATGTATATATCACTTTATCATGTATGTCAAATCTGTATTGAATTTATGTCATGCATATATATTATTATTTCTTTCATCTATATTGATCATTAATATAATATGTGATGAAACAAAACATTTAGTTTCTTTGGTTTGTTAAACCATTAATATTAATTATATATTTATCAGTCCCTTTTTCTGAGCTAAATTGAATTTTTAAGGATCTCATGATACATATACGTTATTATTATTTTATGGTTTGGATCTATTTGTCTAGTATATTCTAACTTTATATTTACTTATCATAAGCCTCTAAAAAATAAAATATGAGTTCAAACAAAGAGAGGATCCTTATCCTTTAATTGTTTTTTTAAATGTATCAAATGAAGAACATGAGATTGAAATAGAGTGTTTTTACTAATTCTATTTATTTCCAAATTATCATTGAGATTGAAATAGAGTATATTCCAAATTATCAAATGATGATGCAGAAAAATGTTGACAAAAGTGCCACATACTATTCTTGGAGAAAACAATTACACAAGCTGGGCAGCATGCATGAAAAACTACTTGACAGGGAAAGGTTTATGGCAGATTGTTGATGGCAGTGAACCTAAACCAAACAAAACTGATGATCAGTATACTCTCAAGACATGGGAAAAACATAATGCAAAGGCTTTACATGCCATTCAAGTTTCTTGTAGTTCAATAATGTTCTCCTACATCAGCATGGAGAAAACTGCAAAAGCCGCTTGGGATCGTTTGGCCTCTATTCATCGTTGGCACGATCACATAGTAGCCTTCCAAGCTGAACTCACACTGGACAAACAAGGTGATTAGAAAATTATTCTTCATAGCACAGGAAAAAGGCCTATTCCGATGCAGAAAATGTTAAAAATTATATCATTATTTCTCTTTGCGCCAGAAAAAAAATAAAACATTTCTCCTGACCGTGTGGAGAGAGATGGTTTATTCTGACGCCAACATTTGCGTCGGAAAAAAGTTTGTGGGAAAACTCGTTTTGTTTCTAGGCCAGAATAATGATAATTTAATTCTACAGGTATTTCTGCAAGCGCGGGGACTTTCGAAGATAACAACATTCCCTATATGGTTTTATACCATGCTGCTGTCAATGGTGAGCAGGGAAGTATCGAAAAGTTTTTTGGAAGGTACCCAGAGAGAGTGAGTGCTCGAATAGCAACAGACGGCGGGACGGCTCTCCATACTGCTGCTTTCCACAGGCACGACAATCTTGTCAACTGCTCGTACCATTGATGCCACAAGAGGACTTGGAAATACGAACCACTGGCGGTGCAACAGCCCTTCACATTGCTGCAACGGGCAAGTCGGTTGAGATGGCGGAGGCAATGGTGAAAAAGAACAACAAGTTACTGAGTCTAAAAGATGAAAATGGTTATAACCCAGTTTGCATTGCTGCTCTTTATGGTGATAAGCACATGTTGCGGTATTTGTATTCGGAGACTTCTGCGGAGGAACTAAATCCTGAAACGAGTAACAGTGGCGCTACGCTTCTGTCAATTTCGATCAGTGTGAGAAAATTACAGTGAGTTCAATTGAATTAGAAAAAACCAATAGGTCGCTGCCTTTTTATTAACTAAATGTGACTAACTATTGTTTGTTGTGGCAAATTTAGGTTTTGCGTTGAACCTGCTTGAACGTTTTCCGAAATTAGCCATTACCAGGGATTTGAAGGGGAGAACATGTTTGAATTTGCTGGCCCAGAAACGTTCATCATTCCCAAGTGCGAGTCAGCTCGCGAGATGGCAAAGATGGATATATGGACGTGAGTATTTTATACATTTTTTTTTCTTGTTAATCTGTTTGTGAAAATTTCTAAGTGATGGTTTTATTTTGTTAGGCCCTCGTGTTGAAAGGGTAGTGACCAATCTTTATGATGAAGGCAGCACAAATTACCGCAGCGAAAGATTAGTAGATATTGAAACAGATAGTGATGAGCCTGGACAGAGTGCACTCATCACTAATTTAGGTTCTCTCTCTGTCTCTACTGCTATTGAGTTTATGGGTTAAATATGCTTTATTAGTGATCATATGAGCCATTATTTCAATGACTTCACAGCTCTACGTTGGAAGAAAGGACTTAAGGAGGCCGCATATGAGCTACTTGGTATATGCAGATATTCTGTAAAATTGACAGAAAGTTTCATTTTTTTTTTTTTTTTTTTTTTTCTTTGAGTTGTATATAATCTATTTGGTTGTTGAGGGTAAATATATTTCAAGAATCAATTACATATCACAACTCAAACTCAAGCACCGTCAAGCCACGAGATACTAACCGTATATTTAGAGAACTAGCCAAGTTGAATTCCACCAACATTGCAATCTCTAGTGATGCCTTCGTGTTTCAAGCCACTGCATATGGGAATGTTGAGTTTGTCACTGAGATGATTAAATTCGACCGGCTTTACTATGGCTTACACGAAATGGGTTGGCATATTCCATGCCGCAGTCGCACAGCGCCAAGAAAAAATATGAACTCCTATACGAGACAGTAGAAAAAAAAAGCCTTGCCTCTATAGAGGACAATTTCGTAACAACATATTACATATAGCAGGAATGTGGCACCCGTCTCTCACATCACCGAATCCCGTCCGCTATGCAAATGCGGAGGGAACGCAATGGTTTAAGGTGTCTAATCTCATCATTCTCAACTCTCATTCCTCAATCACAGCTTGTTTGAATTGTGTCAATGTCTCAATTGTTACAGGAAATGGAGAATATAGTGCGGCCAATGTTGAGAGAACAGCAGAACAGAGAAGGCAAAACGCCTCGAACATGGTTCAGTGAGCAACAAAAGGCCTTGGCAAATGAAGGCAAAAAATGGATGAAAGACACGGCCACATCTTGTCCTGGTTGCAACTCTCATAGCCACAGTTATGTTTGAGGCCGCAATTCATATTCCAGGAGGAAGTAAACAATCGGAGAAACCATTTTTAGAACACACATATTACTTCCAAATTTTAGCAGCATCGGATGCAAATCATTCACCTCCGAACTGTCTCCATTTTGATGTTCCTGGGCATACTCACTTCGCGCTATGCAGAAGAAGATTTCCTGCATTCGTTGCGAGGAGATTGACAATGGTTGATGGCCCTTTTCATATCCATGTGACCATGATGGTAACCTTTGGTGCACTCTCTTCATTAACTTGAGAGAACGTGTGGAAGAAGAATTTCCATTTTTTCCACCCATGATTATGCTTGTGGCTGTCCCGACTTTCCTTTTTGCTTCCTTGCATCTTCCTCTCTTCATTGAGGTGATCAAATCCTCATATAGAGCTCCCCCTTTAATCGTAAATTGCTTTTGAGGAAAGAAGTTTGATTCCCAAAGTCCGCGGTTACACCGTGAAAGGTTCCAACGTTCTTGAGTGTTAACGCTTGTTGAGCTCCAAATTGTTTCTGATTTCTTTAGTTAGGGGCAATTAGTACTTGTGTTAAGAAAACTTATTATGGTGAATGAATTTGATGCTTTCAGAAAAAGTGAAGTCCAACCATTTCGTTATTCATGGGTGATAATATTATAATAATATAAGATCAATTAGGATGGCATTTAATATGTTACTTAGGCTACTAGCTTTATTTTATAAACTAAATACAACTTTTATAGTTGAGATGTCTCTTATAATGATGCTTCAAAATGTTATATTTCAATTTTCATTTCCCAACATATAAGCTTCGGGTCCAAAACCTGTCATATTGGGTTAAGGCCTATAGCCTCATATATACCACACCCCTTCTCAACAGAACAATGTGAGACGGCAAACCAGTACATAATTAAAAAGGGTTTTTTGAGACTGTCTATATATTATAAAAATTTTAAATGTCATAATAATATTTTCTTCCTAATGATAACATAAAAGATGCAATTCAATGACATTGATGATTGTTTAAAAAGAAATTCAACGCGTTGATGATTCGTTATTGGAATAAATTGTGTTTATTTACTTCGTTCATTTCTTCACCTATCATTATTGTTATGCCTGAAAATATAGGGCTGACGCAAGACTCAGTCAACATAAAAAGTTAGAGCTTAGATAGGCCCGCAGCCAGTCAGAAAAAGTCACGTCGCGTGGTGACATGAGCAGCACACTCCTGTCAGTGAAGTGGGTGCGCGTCAGACCAGTGAGGAGCTATAGTAATTCCACGTGTCTAATCCCTACACCAAATTACGTAAATCACTCTAGAAGGTGGGCAATGAGACATAAAGAAGGATTTGCACGGGTAATCCCACCAACTCACAGATTTAGTAATGATAATCTTAATCCATCCCACTATAAATTGAGAGCTCTTCTCTCATTTAAGGGATTAGCTACTCTCTCTAAAGAAAAACAGCATTATCTCTCTTGTATAATCATTTGTAAGTCAGTCCGCTAACACGACCTGACCTCTATCATAAATACAAAAGCAGTGGACGTAGGATTTGCTTCCTTAGCATCTGAACTACTGTAAACGTTGTTTTCAATTGCATTCATTCTCATTCTCATATTCACGTGTGTCTTCTAGGCCCGCTCAATATTTCACACATACGTTTGGTTTGTGTCAAAATCGCGCATCAACGATTATCATTGTCAAATTGAAAACTTCCATATCTTCATGCTTTTATAAACTATAATCTCTTCCATTTGTTACAAAAAAAAATTAGCGGTGCTGCATGTAAAAACTAATGTGGCACTATTTTTTTATTTACACGGCATTCATCTATATTTAGTGAACACTTAATTAAGTTAAATTTTTACATACATTTATTCATTCATTTTGTGACATCAATTTGTAGGAAAAAGTTTGTAAAAACTCTTTGTAAATCTACTATTATTCTAAAATAATATTAGAAAGTATATAAAATTTTCCCTTTTAAAATAGAAAATTTAATATTACAAATTTACTCTCAATTAAATAGTAGAGAAAAGATGGGGCTAATAGTACATACAGTAAAATCTCTTCTATAGTCATAATAGTGGGACTAACTAATTTTATTACAATAAAGAGGTTATTACTTAATAGAGACGTAGTTACAAAAAAAAAAAAAAATTATTTTATAATTCATGTTTTAGTAGTACAGTATTAGAATTTAAATTCATGTTTTAATAGTATTAGGATTTCAAATTCAGCGCTTCAATTGCCTACTCTTGAAACTGATAGAAGATCGTGTCTTGGATCTAGCAAATATAAGTGTCCTTGATAGAATTGTAAATACAGTTGCTGCATGATCAATTGATATGAAGCCACAGACAATTGCCAATTTTTTAAACATTGCAAAATTAGGACCCCCGATGTCAATGAATTGCAAGTTATAAATTAAGTGGAGAATGACAATCAAAGAGTCATAATAGAATTAAGTGATTATATTCGACAACTTTAGTACACTAATCGAATGGATATTAATATATTTCTCAATCATTCAAATGAACAACAAGTCATAGATGATTTATTTGAAGAAGAATGCATTGCTACAATTAGACAAGAATAGAAAGAAAATAATCATGAGTATGATAGTATAGAGATACAAAAAATTTCGTGCTAAAAAGCTCTAAACATACTTGAGAAGCTAGAAAGATTTTGGCTTCAATAAGAAAATGTTCATGTTAACAAGTAATATACACGTAAGTTAAAAGATGCGGTATCAACTCTAAAGTATAAATTATTGTCCCAAACAACTCTAGATAAATATTTTATTTTATCTTAAACATTTAATATAACATAACATATATTTTTTTTTACAATATATAAATAGTTAATGCTATGTAGAGGCAACTTTCCTTAAGACGGGAATTAGAAAAATTACAACTTATTACAATATAGAGATTATTTGTATTTATAACTATCTTAAAATGGAAATAAAATTTTTTAAGACTATATAAAATTTATTCCTATATAGAATATCACATTAGAAATGTTTCCTATAATATAATTCATCAAAATCATAGCCTACTTCATTAGATGAGAGAAGGGAATATTTGAAGTGGGCCTAAAGCATACTTGGGATAGCTCACCATTCTCATATGCTATTTACACAACAAACACGTGATATTTATATGATCAAAATGGGTCGCTTATATAATCAAAATGGGTCGCTTCAGCGTGTAAATAGAATAAATGTTGTAATGGATTGGAAGAGAATCGAGACGTGGAAGCTGCTGATCCTCAAGTTCCCAATCCTCACATATCTCTCACGAAAACTAAGGCACGTGATTGAATCAAACAAAATGTTAACTTGACGTATGTGACCGATTGATAGGTGTGTGTGCCAAATTTTATTTATTTTTGTTGTTCGATTGTGACGTTATGATCTTATAGTTGGTTTTGGGGGAAATTGAAATGAGGAAAAGAAGTGTTTCATGCGAAATTAAATTCATGATTTTTTTAAGAAGAGAAATGAACGAGGTTGTGTGTACACTTGCTATGTGTTGATTATAGAAAGTGACATAGCATATAAAAACTAGAAATCACATAGATTTTTCCATATGTGTTTTAAATCGTGGAAAAATTTTCTTGAGAAAATGCCTTTGGGAGGTCCACCATGTTTTTGTATAGATGTGTAATTCAAATTTTGTTATTGCACCCATAATTTAATTCCTGATCAACTATTGTTGATTCAATAGCAGTAATGTTATTTTCAAATTTTGATATCCCAATTATAAATTTTAACTGGTGTAATTGTTAATATATTAGTTTTATATTTATTTAAGGAAATTATACATTGATCATATCTAATACAAAATTGTGGGATCTTACTTTTTATATAAGGTTTGTTTGTTTATTTATTTTTTTAATGACTAGCTTGTCCGACCAAACTTGGACGCACTTCAAGTCTTCAACTAATCCCCGAAACCCATTAAACATCGTACAAGCCCAATGTTTTAAGGTAAGCTGCAAATATAATAGATGATCCTAAGTTGGTTTGAACCCAAGAAATCAATTAAGGGAGTAAACTTTCTTGACCGCCAGACCAATCTCTTAGGTTTTTTATGAGGTGTTACTTTTGTTGATTATTTCATTATAATTAACATTTAGCATGTGCTTAATAATATTCATTCATTAAGAAGGCTTATTGATTAAGTTTTTGAGTGTTAGAAAATCCTTAAAACAACTCACTAAATGTTGGCAAATCAAGTCCTTTAGATTCTAACTATTAATTCATTGTGTTATATATTATTATTTTACTTTAATTAATGCACGCTTTTAAATCTTAATTTTAATTTGATTCAAATTATACAACACTTAATATCTCAAAATTACTTTATAATGTACTTATAACACAATATTGAAAAACCATAGACAGTAAACTGATTAATTAGATATACCCACATAATATTATAAAAAGAGTGATAATATTGAGCCAATTTTTATTTTTATTTTTATTTTTTTTATTTATTTTTTTTTTTTTTATCATTAGGGGTGTCCGGACTAGCTTACCCGCGTCTCAACTAATCCTCTAAGGTAGTGGCGAATCCAGACAATTTTTTTAGGGTGGACTAAAATAAAAAATAATTACATATTAATATTTTTGTCCATTAATATTTTTGTTAGGGTGGACCAAAATTCAAAAATTATATATATTAATATTAAAAAAAAAATTGAGGGTGGCCCAAAAATGGGCTGGATCCACCCCTGCTCTAAGGCTTTGGAATTGTCGGTCGGGTAAGAGTCCTAGTGATTACCTCTATTAGTGCTTAGGAAGACCGAACTCAAGAACTCATAAAACCCTATTTTGCTCTTTTACCATCAGACCACCCAGTGATGGTTTATTGAACCTAAAATTTGTCATTTTGTCGTTACTTTTAAGAAGTTATTAATTGATTATATCAAAAGTTACTTTTCTACTTCAATTAATGTACATGCTCAAATCTTTATAATTAGTTCAATTCAATTAATAGAAACCTTAATTTTTCATATTTACTTTTATAAACTAAATGTATAGTACCCAATTTGTGTTTGATAATATTAAACATGTGTTGTGTGTGACTTTTCCTTCAAGCTCAGGGAATTGCGAGATTATAGCTCAATCTAGAACTAGCTCGACTCAACCGTTTGTCCGACCCAGCATAAACTCGTCAAGTTATAGCTTGACCTAGTATAAGTTAGTCGTGACCAATCCTTATAGTTGTCCAACCAATTCACAGATAACTTCATATCCTAGATATCTCAAAAGGGATCAGATCGACAACAATCTTGGCACAATCTCATCGCTCAATCGCGAGAATATCGAAGTTGCATTTCAATTCTAATTGTAATCCCTTTATTTTCGCTCTTTCCTTTGTACAAAACTTGTATATAAACCTCCTCGAACGATGGAAAATGAGTTAGTAAATTGTTCTCAGATTACTATTGTAAACTCTCACAACAAATACAAAAACAATGAACGTATGTTTAAGAGTTTAACTCGTCGAACCACTTTAAAAATTTTCTTGTTATTTACTTTACTGTATTTTTCATTTGTACATTGCTGATTACTCATAATCACGCACACATTAGTTTTGATCCCATTAAGATCGATCAAATCACTCTAATTAGTGTATTTCTACATCAACAACGTGTAATAACAACATTAATGTTAATATGAGGGTATAATTTTATCATCGTTGAGGTATTGTTAACTCTCAAGCGGAAATTATTAAATATCTTTTAAAGTTGTTTTAAACTTTTAGAAAATTTTAATATATATATACATATAAGGGATTGAGATATATATTAATAGTTTTAATAATGGTTAAATCACTTAAAATGCAAATACGAAATTAAGGAAAGAAAATGTATGGTTTGTGTTAGTGAGATGACTTAGTTTAATATTGAAATGTGAGAAGGAAATTTGTAGGGGAAATGGGAAACGTTGACCATGAAAATGAGGGATTTGATTAACTAAGATCGAGAATGACGTGTAGCAAGAATGAGTCGTAAACTGAGATCAAGGCTATCAATTATTGATAATTCTTAATTAATAAAGTTTGTAAAATTTAAGGAATTGAGAGGAATGCAGGTGTGCCACGTAGCTCATTAAGCACGTGGGATACAACATGCCGCAACGTTAGCCCTTCATTTATCCCCACGAGTTAAGTTCACTGCATTAAGTCCATTCTTGCCGACTTCCTTTGCTTTTTCTCTCACCTGTAATTACCAACCTACCCATCTCCATATTATACTTTTAGTTAAACCAGTAAAAGATTTGTTATATTTTTTGTTTCTGAAATCAATCTGTTTTATAAATCTAAATAATTATGAACTAATATGAAATGCAATTGAAAAATCAAAACGAAAAATGAATTAAATTTATTTTTAGTAAAAACAAAATATTAGATACAAACATTTTTACATTTCTTTTAAGATTACTTTAAATGTTAAATTCACATGTGATTTTACCATTTCATTATTATAACTTTTTCTTTTTAAATTTATTACAATATACTCTAGCTTTTAGATTTTGAACCTTATTTTTTTTTTTTCATTTAATGTCAGAAAAAAAATAGTTGATATAAAAGAAAATTGTGTATATCATTTTCAAAGACATAGCATATTTTCGTTTATAAAATATTATATTTTTCTAATTTATTTTTTTATTCGAAGTGATATGTTATTTTATGTGATTTTAATATGTAAATAAAAAAGTTAAGGTGATAAAAGATATATAAATATTACATTTAGAATGAAAAAATTGGAATTTCATTTGAGAGATGTAGTGTTACCCTTTCCATTAATCATTTACAAATTGATTTGAAAAAAAAAAAATTAAAGAAATAAATACTCGTAGTAGAAAGGGCATCTTGGTCATACTAAAAAGAAAAGAATGACAACTATAAGGTTTGACTTATCAACATCAATTACTCTCTAGAAGTACCCAATGAAGAAACGCCACGTGAGAAGCATAGTCCCACGGTCAATCCGCCAATTAAACAGTAGAGTACACCACACATTCACACCACCGCACGCACACACACTCATCACACCGCTTACCCACTCACCCGCACCCACACACGCTCATCACACCCCTCACCCCTCTCACCCGCACCCACACACCCACACCCGCACAAAACTGCCCCACTTTCTTGGCCCTGACGGTTCGCAACCGCCCACGTTTATTAGCCAACACAACTCAAACTCTCACCACCTCTCATGTTATATCACCCCGCTCTCTCTCCCATTTCTCCACTAAGCACAACTTCTCACAAAAATATGTTCACAGGAGCTACAACTAGTAATACTGATCACCAAATCCTGCATTGCCCTCCAATGCCAATGCCATTGCCATCAATGGACCGGAGATATAAATCCACAGCTGAAATTGCTCCCAATTGTCCACGTTGCGCCTCTGCAAACACCAAGTTTTGTTACTAAAACAACTACAGCTTGTCGCAGCCGCGGTACTTCTGCAAAGGCTGTAGAAGATACTGGACCAAAGGGGGTTCGCTCAGAAATGTGCCTGTGGGCGGTGGATGTCGCAAGAATCGTAGAGCCAAGTCGGCTTCGAGGCTCAACGAACGTGTTTCGGTGAATTATAGTAAGAGTTTCAGTGGCTTTGACGATTACGTGAATGAGCAAACCAAGGGTTTTTCCTCTGATGGGGACTCGGTTGGACAACCCAGTGGGTCAGATATTGACATGGCTGTCGTTTTTGCAAAGTTTCTGAACGAGAGTTCGAGCAATTCTGAAAATATTCCTGAAGAGTTTGTTTCCCAGGAATTGGATAATGTCTCCAATTCTTTCACTCCGGATAGTGTCCAAAACGATGCAACGATGGAATGCCAGAAGACGAGTGATGATCCGGTTCTTGAAGAATTCAATCAAATTCTTGTTGGGGAGAAAGAACAACAATGTCAAGGTTTCTCGGAAATGAGTGACGTAAATAGTGCCGCATTTGAATTGCAAACTTTGCTAGATGATGAAGTTGTTGTTCCGAATTTACCGTGGGCGGATCATGCGGCTGTAACTCTGCCAAATATTTCATGGCAATCGGTGTTCCAATTGCAAGAGTTCGATTCATATGCGCCCAATCACGATCAGTTATTGGCTTCTGCAAATCTAATGAACGATAATTGGAGCAATTCCTTCGATTTCTCAACCGGGTTTGAAGTCTACTCAAGACCTTAATTATTGATATATAATGTACAAGTTGTCTTTTTTTTTTTTTTTCCTTTTTTTCTCTAAAACTTCCTACTATAATTTAGTTGAAGTTCTTCTTCTTGTTGAAGAAAGCATAATTTACTTCTGCATACCATGAGAAAGGTTTGTGGTATAGACATTATATTATACTAGAAATACAATAAATTCGCTATACATGCATTAATTAGTTAGTAAAGTTTGTTTTATAATTTAATTTGCTGGTGATTTTGTTCAATCGAGTTGGGAAATCAAAGAATTAATAATAATTACGTTATTGGTAATTGAGGATAATGCATTCTTATAATAAACTTCTATGGACATAGTTGAATCTGATTGACTTTGGGTATTCGTGGATAGGTATTATGCTTTATTGTAATTTAACTCTTTCGAAATGGGATCAACAAGATTTGAATAATCTAAAATAACCACCTCTATAACTCCAAGAGATTAACTTGACAGTTAAAGAGGTTTACTCACTTCCTTGAGTTCTTAAATTTAAACTTAAGTTCAAACCTTAGGACCATCTTAGATCTTGAAGATTAGTTGAGGTGCGCGTAAATTGATATGGACACTCCAATTACTAAAAAAAAAAAAATCACCTCTATCATCCCAAAATGTAGTAAATTTTTAGCTTTACAAACTCACCAATTCATATAAATTTATTTAACTATACATATATACATTAAAAATTTACTTTCGTACACGAACTGATATTTCAAAGTTTTTAACGAATCAATGACCAATTTAAAAATAATAATAATAATAATTGGTTTTTTCTACTTTGTTAAGCCAATGACTAGTCATTGACCTTAGTCCACAATTAAAAAATTACTTCTACACTGAAGATTGACTAATATATAGCAAATTTTTTTATTTTTGTATTTTATTTTTGTGTTTATAAACCAATTGAGGTGTATTTATACATGGTCTTAAACCCAAAAAAAAAAAAAAACTGATTTTGGTGTGTGTATTTTTAATATATAAGCCTTGAGAAACACACTAAAATCGATCTCTTAACTTCTTCAAAATTTCATGTGGATATCTTTCATCGTCTTTATAAATGATCAGAAAACATATTTCGTATTTGGATATGAAAATGATGATAATCTATAAATGGATGATGAACATGAACACGATGGAGTCCATTTTCATCACATCACATCACATCACATGTTGAAGGATCTTGATCATCATGTGGATGTGGCGTAGAAATTACAAACAAAACCATCACGCAATTGATAATACACAATTCTTGGAATTAATGTTTGTAAGCATGCATTTGGGGAAAGAGTCCATTTTCAATTTTCAATTTTCCATTGGAAGGTAGTTTCATAATTGCCCTAAATGATGTCAACCCCATCACATGCTTCATGTCTTCCTTTGATGTGAATGTGATCTCGATTGAATTTGACGTTTCACAATTTTCATTTTACTTCATCCAATCCGAGTCAAGGAGTAGTTCATCAATTCAATCATATAATTTTAATCAAATCTAAACAATAATTAACCAAATTGTTTAATTCAATATATACTAACATAATAATCAAACAAATGAATAATACAAAAAATTATCGAAATTTTGGGGGGGTAAAAAAAGGAAGACCCTTTTGGCAGGATTATGGGTGGTTCTTAAAATATTATCAACGAGTTTATTGAAAAATAATCAATAAAAAAATTATTTTATATTCTAAACTTTTTTAGCTCATTACCATTTGGATATGGGTTTTGATTTGACCCAATTCTTCAATGGGCTTATTGGCTAAATTGATTTCCTTTTGAGTTCAATGTTACACTCTGGATCAGAATAAAGAATTTTAATCAATATTTATAAAAATAATTAAGGTTCATATTAAGAAGGGATTAATGAAATAAATTCAAATTAACAGAATTACAGTTGGCAGTTGGCACCCAGCCCAAGTTAAATATTATATGAAGAAACATTGAACCATGCTAGCCTACTGATCACATTTTATTTGAGAAAGTCCAAAATTTCATTTGAAAATTAACCAGTCAAGCTAAATCTAACTATTTGGCCTTCATTTCTCAAATATTAAATTGTCAAATTGAAACAGCATATGAATATGTTAAACCAGTGATTAGTGGAATATGAGAAGACTTTAAGTAAACATAATTAATGGTAGAAAAAAATAAATATGATCTGAGATTGCTTGTAGGATGTTCTTTATTTTGTATATTGAAATGATTCTCCATCATAAACCAAGACTTAGAATCCAACTGACTAATTAATTTATTGCCTAAATTTTAGAAAGAAGAATATTTACTAAATATACTGGTATCGGATTCCAAGTTATTGGCTATGTATATTCTTATAATATATCTAATGTTGATGTAATGTATTGGTGGTTGATTATGACACCAATGACTCGCACGTACAAAGTGCTAAGTAACTCTTAGAAATTACATGTGAATAAATATAATAATCTAATGCAGAGATTGAATAATAAATAAAAGACGATTTTTAAAGTGGTTTGGATGCCTAACGCAAGTCCTATGTCTACTGTTTTTTTTTTATATATGAGAGATTACAAGAGGTCGCGAATAACAGACAACGAGCACAGGTATAACGACTGATTATTCAGATAGAATATTAAGTCAATCTCGTTCTCGCAGGTTATCTTTGCTTAGAAGATATATATTATAATCAAAGTGTGAGTTTTTTGTCTCAGAATCCCGAAAATGAGAGGGGGAGTCCTCTATTTATAGTAGAGGAATTTAAGGTAATGATTACAAATCTGCAAGTGGGTAGGTGCTGTGCAAGTCCTTCCTTGCCTCCCATTGGCTGATAACTTAGGATATTTCCTTAAGTTACTTGGGGCTTGGACAAGTGTGCTGCTCTCATTCACTTATATACAAAACCTGAATCTGCCAGGTTGGTGACAACTATATTCTCTCTGCCTTGGAGTGACATGGCAACCCCTAGACGGCGCAAAGCCTTCCTAAACTCTGATTGGAGCTAATTGATGTAGGCTTACATTAGCCATGATTTTTTAGGCATAACAAAAGTCCCCCAGTTCTCAAGGTTCAAGAATTGAATCTTGAGAACTTCACGATTATGTCGCAATCTGACTTGTCTTGAGGAACACTTGCTCGAACCAATGGTTGAGAACAGCCAAAACAACATGAGGTTGTTGACTTAACTTGACCAGCAAATTGAGCGAAGGCCACGACATGGATCTTCAAATGCTACATAAGCGACCTGAGGTGATCGTTCCAATGAGGTTCAGCAACCTACATCAGATCTCAATCAATGCTATACCGATGTGCATCGAACTTTATCTATCATCCGTGACCTCAAAACACTTGAATATTTTACTATTGAAAATTGAGAATCACTTCGCTTTGGGCTTGACACATGAAGAAGAGTGTTTTATTCGAACGACCTTTTCAGATGTTATCTGTTGTGCTTGACAGCTGTCTTAGTCAATAAAATAAGCTTTATCTGACAGACATGCCTCTACACAATAAGTGTCAGCCATGAGCATTAAATACAAGTTATACTGAAATAACATTCTCTTTTAAGACTTTAAATGCGGATGAGGGCGCATTTAATGTAGAGTAGATAATCAAGTCGTCGCTTGACGATTTCAATGAAGGGAAACGCCAAATGATTTCCACGAAGCGTGACAGTTACTCTTCGTACGGAGTGACGACACGTGGTCGCTATTAAGGGCTAGAAACGCATCCCGCCCAATCGTCGCTTATAAAAGAAACCAAACATCACATTCTTCCCTATAAAACCCTAAGCTCAATCCAAGTTTCTCACAGAACTTGCGCTTTTAGAGAGAAAAAATAGCATTTTGCACTCAAGAAATCAGTTAATTTTTTGCCCAGTTGATGCGCACTCATCGTTACGACAGAACGTTCATTCCCAACAATCCAGAGGTAAGGAAATTTTTTTCTCCTTTTCTCTTTTTCATTTCTGTTAGAAAACTTGGTTTTTACAATAATGGTGGGTATTGACTTCTGATGGGTTTGGACAATGAACATTCTTGGGTAGTGTTTGAAAAGAAACACTTTTGAGAAAAAAAACTTAGGGCATAGATCCTAGAAAAAACTATCTTGAAGAATGTTTAGGGTTTCTTTTACGCTTTTTAGTCGTCGTACAAGACAATGCGTACGGAAATTGAGTCACCTCTACATGTCACACATTTTCAGAATTTAAGAGCAACGGACACTCCTGAGGTAAGAATAGTAGGAGAGGGAAGCTCACGGCCACTGAGCATCTCGACAGGTCCCGAGCTGGCGGTATGAACAATGGTTACAGGGGATGAGATATAAAAGGCCATAGACCAATTTGCGATCAACGTAGACATCTACCAACATAGGTTGCACACTGCTTAGAACCCTCTCGAGGGAATGGCTACGATCTTAGAAGCAATTTTTAAATGCGAGATAAGGATACCCCTCCACCCCTACATTAAGTCAATTCTCAACCACTTCCAGGTCGCACCGTTTCAGTTGATGCCCAATGCATATATGATAGTAGTCACTATGTATATTGCATTTGGCGAAAACAACCTCGGTGAACCGACAACAATGGAACTCGGCTGCATCAATTATCTAAAAAGGAGTAAAGACAAGGATTCATACTACCTCTTTAAGCGATCAACGATCGAAGGAGGGATATTTGGTTACCCCAGCAATGTCGGGGCTTACGAAACCAAGTCTTTCTTCTTCGAGTATGACGAAGTCTGTAAATTTAGGGAACCAAGTAGGTTTTCCTTTTTAATTCTCAGATTACCCATCCTTTATCTTTAACTCTTCTTTGATAACTAAGGCTAACAATTTTTTTTTTGCTTTCTTGTAGAGAACAAAACGACCAGGTTGTCTGTGCTAGTTGATTTTAGCCACATCAAGGCATTTGGTTGCCTGCCCAAACAGAGTCGCGATGCGAAGCTGCTAGTGACTATTGCGAACTTGCAAAAGTACGGTTTTTTCAACCCCGAGGCATCTTTGGAAGCTCTAGCACGTAAGTACCTTCCTTCATAAAAGAGTTTTTAAGCTTTCTTCTAACAAGAGAAAAATTTTCTTAATGATTTGCTTTCGTGCCATGCAGCGACCATGCCACCAAGAGTCCCAAAGACGTCGAGGAAAACTGTGGGGTTCACATTCCCCAAGATTGACCTGACCAAACCAGCAGCTGAGAGCCCCAACGATATCCTTACAGAAGGGATATGAATTGATGCTGAAAGGCAACAACTTGGGGAGCAACGTGAGGAAGCTCCCTAGCCCGCAGCTACTCGGGCTTCGAAGAAGAAGACTGTGGGCTAGAAGTCTAAGAAGAGAAAGCAATTACCTACCGAAGAAGACTCTGAATCCAAACCAGAGCGCTTCGGGGTACTACCAGGTGGACTACTGCCTTACCAGGTCTTTTTTACAGGGGCGCCCTCAAGAGAGGCTCCCAGGACTTTAACCGCTCCCAAGAGCTTGAGAATGGGAGAGGGAGCGACCACCACTACCTAAGGGGGCGCAGGCGAACAATGGGTCGAAGGAGTAGCTGACTCCTCGAGGCGAGACCTGTCAGTGTTGGATTCAATGGGGCAACTATCAGAACATTTACAACCGGTGGTTTACACCCTCCTGGAATGCTAATTTGCCATAACCTTTTACGGGTTCGTGGCTTCTCGATCTACCGACTTAGTGGCCACTACACTCCAAATGCAAAGCAAGGTAAAGCGACGCGTTCTCTTCGAGAACTCTTCCTTATCCGTCAAAGCTTTAGTTTTCTAAGAATTTACAAAAAAAAAAAATACCACTTCTTATGCACCTCTCATGTCCTTCTTATGCAGTCTTTGCTTGCCTTGGACGTGGCCTAACAAAAGATAGATATAGACTCTGCTGGCAAACTTCACAAACTGAAGGAGGAAAATGCCAAACTAAGGCAAGATCTCGCGACTTTAGATGCAGAGGCCAAAACTGCCCAAGTTCAGGCGAATCTATACTTGATTGAGAGGAACTCTGCTTTGCGAGCATCAGACTTCAACAAGGTCGAGCTCAAGAGGAAGAATGATGAAAATAAAGAGTTCTAGAGAACAATAGCGAGGCTCACCAAAGAGTTAAGCCAGAGAGAGAAAGAGCTGCAAACGAGCTTAGAGCGCGAAAATGTAGCAGAAAAGACCCGAGCTGAGTTGCAGGAAAACTCAGAAAAGCAGAGGAGGGCACTACAGACAGATCTTGAGCTAGCCTAGGGTGAGTTGCTTCGCTGAACGAACAGATGAGGCGCTAGAAACTTGAGCTCGAGAGGAAAACTGCTCACTGGGCAATACAAACTATACACAGCTTGCCGTTGAGAAATCCGAAAATGGATATCTTCGATCTCCCCGATGAATACCAAAAGGTTCTTGTTTCTATGCTCGAGGCTGAATAGGTCGAATAGCGAGAAGAACAAGAACTTCCACCAGAGGACAATCAGTCAGAAACAAGTATTCCTGAAGACCATGCAATCAATTCGGAGGTTGGTGATTGGCCAAACAACCAAGAGGTCGTACCCAAAGGGCTCGAGAACAAAGACCAATGATCGCCCCCTCTTCTGCTAAAATGGAGTCTTTTTGCTTATTCTTTTGTGGATGTAACTCCTAGTCATTTTTGTATATATCTTTTTGAATATATAAAAAAAGAATTTTTTATCATTTGTGATAGTACTTTTATAACTCAAGCACTTTACAAAACAAATGTAGCATATCCGATCATTGAAAATGTAAAAAAGTTATAAAGAATAAGATTATTAAGAATTTAGATCACGACGCAAGTATTTCTTTTGAAGAGAATTGGAACAATCTTATTCACAATATTTACAACAATGAAACTTTACAAGAAAAAGATTAAGCTATAAACGAGTTCAGAATTACTGATAATAATGGCGAAGATGCTCAACGTTCCAAGCTCACAGTACTTCGAAACCATTAAGCCTTTTGAGGTGATACGCTCCAAGTTGTATTATCTTAGCGACGTGATATGAACCTTCCCAGTTAGGTCCTAATACCCCCACGCTTGGTTCTCTTGTGCCGAGAAGGACTTCTTTCAAAACCAAGTCGCCAACCCGGAAGTCTCTTTTCTTAACTCTAGAGTCAAAGAATCTTTTTGTCCGCTACTGGTAGGAAGGTATCCTTAACCGAGCCTTGTCGCATTGTTCTTCAACTAAGTCCAAACTTGCACGTAAGATTGCCTCATTATCGGTTTCACTGAAAAACTCTCTCCAAAGTGAACTAATCCCTACTTCCACTGGAACCATTATCGTGCAACCATATGCTAGCGAAAAGGGTGTTCCCGAAGTAAAGGTTCTCATAGTCGTTCTATATGTCCATCGAACTTCTGGGAGATCTTCGACCCAATTGCCCTTGGCTGCGCCAAGCTTGGCCTTCAATGTGTGCTTAATGGTCTTGTTGACAACCTCAACCTGACCATTGGCTTGCGGTCTTGCCATTGAGGAGAATTTCTTATGAATCCCTAGCTCTTCACAAAACTGCTTGAATTCCTCATTATCGAACTGCTTCCCATTATCTGAGATGAGTGTTTGAGGAATCCCATAGCGACACAGTATAATCTTGAAGATGAAGTCTTTGAGCTTCTTTGTAGTGATCGCGACCAAAGGTTCTGCTTCAACCCATTTAGTGAAATAATCCACTACGACTATCACATACTTGACACTCCCTTTACCGATTGGCATGGGCCTGATGAGTTCGATTCCTCACATAGAGAATAGCCAAGGACTAGTCATTGTCATTAGCTGGTGGGAAGGAGCTCGCGGAATGTTCGAGAATCTCTGACACTTATCACATTTTTTCACAAAGTTAAAGGCATCTTCGTGAAACAAGGGCTAATAATATCCCTAACAGATAATTTTATTGGCAAGAGATCGTATTGTGTGTGATTACCACAGATCCCTTCATGTATCTCTCTCATGATATAGTCTACTTCATCATCGGGTACACATCAGAAGAGGGGAGTGTTAAACCCTCGCTTATATAGCTGATCCTCGATAAGTGTGTAACGAGTAGCTCTAGTTTGCAGGAGTCTTGCTGTCGGGCAAAATCCTATCTCTAAGATATTGAATAATTAAAGTCATCCAAGAAATAGATTCGGTTGCAACCATGACCTGATCAGTCGAGTTGATGTTGGGATCCTCAATGTATCGAACCAGAATCTTGTTTGAAGCATCGGAATCTAGCGATGAGGCTATCTTTGCCAAAGCATCCACAATATAGTTATTGTCTCTCGGGATTTACTTGATCATATAGCGTTTGAAGGGTTTGAGCGCGGCCTTAGCTTTCTTCAAATAATTGATTATGTTTTCTTCTTTAGCTTGATATTCTCCCAAAATTGGATTGACAACCAGTTGGGAGTCACTATTAATGTCAATCATATCTGACCCTATTTCTCTTACTAGTCGCAAACCAGCAAATTACGCCTCATACTCAACTTCATTATTCGTAGCTCTGAACCCAAACCTGAGGACTCCATAGATGCGAATCCCTTCGAGACTGATGAGTAGAAGGCCGACTCCAGCTTTTCCCCTATTCGAAGACCCATCAACATAGAGACTCTAGGTTGACAAGTTCAAAACAGTTTCCTAGACAACTTCGTTGGCTGGCTATTCGGATTCCCCAATCTGGTTGATGCAAGAATTCTGAAATAAATTCAGCAACAACCTACCCTTTGATTGCTGTTTTTGGTCTATAATGTAGATTGAATTGACTTAGTTCCATAGCCCATTTAAGTAATTTACCTTCTGAAGGTTAGTACATGGATGATATGAGCATGGAAGTAAAGTCATAGCTTCCTGGAAGCAATCAGCAAGGCAAAAGCTAATCGTTCCATCTTTGGATACCGTGTCTTGGCGTCCAGTAATTGCTTGCTTGTATAGTATACTGGCCACTGAACTCTGCCTTCTTCTCGGATGAGAACTGTACTGACCGTATACTGAGAGACGGACAGGTAGAGAAATAAAATTTCCCAACAGGTAGAGAAATAAAATTTCCTTGGGAAGTGGCTTGGACAGAAGATGTGGCCTTCCGAGATGCTCTTTTATACCCTGGAAGGCTTGCTCACATTCCGAAGTCCATTCGAACCTCTTGTTGGCCCTAAGTATATTAAAGAACGATGAAGAATGATTGGTCACTCTTGATATGAAGCGACTGAGAGCCCATTTAAGCTCTGAACCTGCTTTCGGTTGGCAGGCCTCTTCATATTTAAAAGAGCTTGGATCTTTTCGGGGTTGACTTCAATTCCCCGGTGGTTAACCATATATCCCAAGAATTTCCCTAAGGTAGTCCGAATGAACACTTGAGAGGATTAAGTCTTATTCCATATCTCCGGAGTATGTCGAACATCTCTACGAGATTGGCTATGTGGTCTGAAGTGACATGCGACTTCATTAGCATGTCATCGACATAAACTTCCATTGACTTCCCAATCAGCTTGAAAAACATACGATTAACCAAACGCTGATAGGTTGCCCCATCATTTTTTAGACCAAAAGGCATGACTTTATAACAGTATAGTCCTCGTTCCGTAATGAACGAGGTATGCTCCTTGTCGAACGCATACATCGGGATCTAATTATATCCCGAGTCGGCATCCATAAAACTTAATAGCTCGTGCCCGGAAGTGGCATCAACGAGCTAATCAATTCTAGGCAAATGAAAATTGTCCTTTGGACAAGCTTTGTTGAGGTCAGTGAAACCAATGCAAGTTCGCCATTTGTCGCTGGATTTCTTCACCAAAACAGGATTAGCGACCCAACTCGAGTAATGAGACTCCTGAATGAACCTGATTGAGAGGAGTTTATCCACCTCAACCTTAAGAGTAGCATAACGCTCTAGGTCTAGGGTTCTCCCTTTCTAGCGAACTGGCCTAATCTCACTATCGATGTTAAGTGCATGACATATTACATTCGGGCTGATTCTGACCATGTCAGTATAAGTCCATGCAAAAACATCAATATTCTGTCTGAGAAAGCTCGCCAGATCTGTAGCGAGCTGAGGGTTGAGATTACTTCCAATTCTTAATACATGGGTCGGCTTCCTCTAGTCAACTGGTACCTCAAATAGAGTCTCAACATGCCCACTTTCGGAATACTCCTCCTAAACCAAAGGATCTAAACTATCTTCCACTGGACTTGGTTATGGCTCGATCTTATCGATCGCCATAGCCTGCTCGGGAATGCCAATTGGCTTCCCTTTCCCTTTGCACGCCATTTGTACTACTCTTATATAGCAATCGCGAGATTCACCTTGAGACCCCTTAACTTTACCGTACCCTGTCAGTGTAGGAAATTTCATCTTCAAATGATAGGTGAAGGTGACTGCCTTAAAGTTTCAAAGAAGAGGTTGCCCCAATATGCCATTGAAAACAGACAGACAATCTACAATAAAAAAAACTCAATCATCTTAGTCACTTCGAGGGTCTCACCTAAAGTGATAGAAAGTGCAATTGTTCCCTTGAGAATCAAATGATCCCTTGTAAAACTATAGAAGGGGATAGAGGTAGGCTTCAGATCTACCTCGTCCAATTGCATTTCCTCGAAGGCTCGTTAAAATAGGATATTGACGACACTACCATTATCCACCAACATCCTAGACTTCGCACCGACCTATTTCAGGCGTAATAATGAGTGCATCTTCATAAGGGTGATGCAACCATACCACGTCTTTTTCTGAGAAGGTAATCTTCTCCTCTCTGCACACTTTTACCGGTCGCGACGCCATGCTCATCACACTCACGGGGTCATGACGAGCTTTTCGAGCGCACTTCTCCTAAGCACTTTGAGAATTCGCTACAAGGTACGGCCCTCCAAATATTATTCCGACAAGATGGAGGCACTTGCGACCACGACACTTCTTCCCTCGGTCCCCTTGATCATTCTCCCGAATGGGAGTTGGACCATCAACATACTGTTTGAAGTGCCCCTTTTTAATAAGATCTTTAATCACCTACTTAAGAGCTCGACATTTATCGGTATGATGCCTATTGTCTCAATGGTAACAGCAATATTTCTTGTTGTTTCTTGCTGAAGGGTGATTATTCATGGGCACTGGCTCTCCGAGCAAATTAGCTTTTTCTGATTTATCCAAAATAGCTGATACCGATGCATTCAATGGAGTATACTGATTCTTGTTGCAATCGCAACAAGAAACCTAGGCATAGGATTTCTTGGGCTCAAACCGTTGCTTCTTTCCCTTTCTCTGATCGTCATTAGCCCATCTGCAATCAGACTTCCTACCACATTTCCCTCAGTTTTCCTCCGTTCGACTAGGAGCGCTTGTCAAAGGACCAAGGTCGTGGCGGCTCAAGGCGGCCATTGAATTTTCAATCCTGAGATACTTCTTAGTGAGGTTGTAGAAACGGGTAAGGGAAATATCATCCTCAGACTGTAACTTCTTCCACGGGTCGGTTTGCGGGTGAACTCCCATAATAATAAGAGTCCAAACTGACTCTTTAGGTGCATTAGCCACCTTATGCAGCTCCCTGTGGAATCTATCGATATAAGACTAGAGAGACTCATTCCTTTCCTGCTGTATATTGCTCAGATAGCTTAACAGCATTGAGAACTTCCTATTAGCTTGGAAGTGTCTAAAAAATAACGAACTCATTTGCTGCCACAAATCAATAGATCCTGGTGAAAGCAATCTAAACGAGCGTTTGGCGTGGGCAATTAGAGTCACTGTTAAGCAGCGACATTTAGCCAAGTTGGAAACTTGGTGAAGCTCTATGAGGTCGTTAAACTCATAAAGATGATCACGTGGATCAAAATTCCCATCGAATGCTCATAAATCGGGATTCTAAATCTCGACAGGAGAGTAGTAGTCAATACTACTAGAGAAAAGGGAGATGCCTCAATGACATGCCCTTGCTCATTCTCTGAGCTCTAATTTGATCCAGAACTCGTTGTAACTCCTCAATCTGAGGAAGCAAAGCTACCTGTAGATCACTTTCCGTAATTTGGGTTTGACCCTCACGATTATAGTTGAGAAAAGACCGCAAGTCGGACTCTTCTTTACCTTGGTCAGATCCTCCGATATACCTTGACACACGTTGGCTAGAACCATGCGAAGGCATGGAATGGTCGAGGAAGCTATCCCGACCTCCACGGTGGTCAAAATCGACTCGTGGATGGTCGAAACCATCACGCTGGCGATAATGGGAATCTTCATGCCTTGCACTCTTGTGGGGGTGCCCATGTGATATGGCGTGGGACAGCTCATGATGCAACATACCGCAAAGTCACAAAGCCACGGGTATTCTACCCACTTCATGACCGGTATTCGCTGGTCCCTTAGAGCCCTTTAGCCCATTATCAGCCACCTGCTTTCTCTTATCTTTACGCGTTGTAATGCACACGACATGGGCTTTCGCCCGCTTTCGTACTTTAGTGCGACCTACAGGCGTCTTTAGCGGCAGCACTGCTTTATCAGAATTGGGTAGTACGACCTAGTCCAAATGATCTAGCCTTCGGCTAACCGTTTGGAGAGTATTATTGAAGCTCTTTAAGTAATTCTTCACAGCTAGGTCGAGCTATGAGCTCGAGGGAATATCTGTCACGGTACTTTGCAGAATTGGACGTACTTCAGGAAAAGCATCACCTTGCGCCTGGGGGATCTCCTCGTTGTTGGTGCTAGCTCGCTCGGCTTCTAGACCACAAGCCATTTGATTGATCAGAGATTCCTGATGAAGAGCGGATACTAAATCAAGCCCTTCTTCTAGTGCCAAACTGTTGGTGGTTGATTTTGACATCAACGACTCGCACGTGCAAAGTGCTAAGTAGCTCTTAGAAATTACATGTGAATAAATATGATAATCTAATGCAGAGATTGAATAATAAATAAAAGACGATTTTTAAAGTTTTTCAGGTGCCTAACGCAAGTCCTACGTCCACTGTTCTTTTATATATGAGAGATTACAAGAGGTCCCGAATAGCGAACAGCGAGCAAAGGTACAACGACTGATTATTCAAATAGAATATTAAGTCAATCTTTGCTCTAAAGATATAGATTACAATCAAAGCATGAGTTTTCTGTCTTAGAATCGCGAAAATGAGAGGGGGAGTCCTCTATTTATAGTAGAGGAATTCAAGTAATAAGTACAAATCTACAAGTGCGTAGGTGTTGTGCAAGTCCTTCCTTGCCTCCCATTGGCTGATAAGTTAGGATATTTCCTCAAGTTACCTGGTACTTGGACAAGTGTGCAGCTCTCATTCACTTATAGACAAAACCTGAATCTGTCAAGTTGGTGACAGCCGTATTCTCTCTGCCTTAAGGTGACATGGTAACCCCTGGACGGCGCAAAGTCTTCCTGAACTCTTATTGGAATTAGTTGATGTAGGCTTACATCAGCCCTAATTTTTTAGGCATAACATAATGGATCAAGAAAAATAAAATTCAATGAATTTTTATGTATATGTATATCACAAAATTATTCTCACGTATAATTCTAAATCCAAACTTAAAATTTGAATCTTAACTGTTTAATGCTATGGTAATCGATTTTTTTACTTTGAAAAGAATACGACCGTTCATGGAAGAGATTGCCTTAAATATGTATATAAATTCTATGGTAATGGATTTCTGGCCTCGTTTATTTTTTTATTTTTTATTATGATTGGGGATGTCCAGATCAGCTTAAATGCACCTCAACTAATCCTTCGGGATCCTAAAACTACCGGCCAAATAATATTTCCAGTAGCTATCTTTATTTACACCCAAGTAGGGATTCGAACTCAAGACCTCTTGAGTAATACATTCAGAATTTCCTATCGAATCACTCGATCACCCAGAGATAGTTGGCCTTGATTAATTTTTCAAAACACTGTAATATTATGGGAATAAATCTGACTGTCATGGCTCACTTTTTAGAATTAATGCCAATGAAATATTTATTAAAAAAAAAAAAAGAATATTATTATGAATCTGATAACTTAAAAGAGTCCTTTAGAAATTAAAACCGAAGCAAAGCAGTCGGCCCCTATTCCCCACCGTGCAAAAGCTTTTGCTGTTGTTGGGCCATTGTTTATTTGGTACAAAGATTGAAACTTTTTGCAGAAATCTCCTCAATTATTGTCACCTATTTTTATAACTATATATAATTGCCTGTATTTTTTCTGTATCTAAAATAAGAGACCTGTTGCCATTGGCATCTGCCTGGAGAAATGGAAACTTACTATTCCATATATGTTTTTTTTTTTTTTAAGCATCCACACTTTTTACTCATTGTTTTGACTATTATTTTAATTTAGGGTATGCTTCGACTATTTTGAGATCACATCTCTTAGTAAATATGTAGTATGTTTCCTACAAATTTTCACTCTTATAAATGTTTTTAATCTTTGTTAGAAATAGTTTTATTTCTATCAACTCGTTAGAATGATAAGTTTCTTGACAAGAGAAACAACAATGGCTTCCAACGACTTTGAACCCTCAAATATTTTTTTATTGAAATGGGTTAACATTGGAAATGAACATTTTTTGTTGTGGGTGCATGCATGAGCATGATACACTCCTATCACAAACGATAATTGATAAGTGATAGATTTGATATCTGAAAATGAAAATAATAAAACTTTTGGGGTGTGAAATTGGTTGATCAGTTTCGAAGCAAAAATCCAAATGGAAAAAATGTAAATATCAAAAGAGGCCACTAGT
The DNA here is from genome assembly GCF_008641045.1 of Pistacia vera. NCBI lineage: Eukaryota > Viridiplantae > Streptophyta > Magnoliopsida > Sapindales > Anacardiaceae > Pistacia > Pistacia vera. Next base: position 564,664 of record NW_022195586.1, on the reverse strand, counting down.
TATGGTTGGGGAATCACTTGCCCCCACCATCCATAACTTATTCCAAACATTGGGCCACACTACTTAGCCTTCAATTAAAAATTTCATTTCTTTAATCTTATCTATTTCTTTGTCTTTTATCTAATTCTATAATATTCTCCATGCAGAATCCATCTTTTAGATTTGGGTTCTTAATTCTATATGTCACTCTAAACTTGTATTCACAAATAATTCATAATTTAAAATACAATTAATACATCTAATCACCATCTTTTCTTAGTTAAATCACATTTGTGAAATATAAAATTTTCAACATTTTGATTGTTGGTCAAGAAGTCCATCGTGACTGAACATTTGAAATATATATATATGTGTCTAAATAAATTGTCAGAAAAAGTTGTTAAATTCAATTTCAAATAAGTCTATATATAATCAACTAATTTAATTAATTCAAACCAATTAGACCAAGTTAATGTAGGAAGAATGTTGCAGCTATTGATAGCAACTTAACACAATTTTCTGAGCTATATATCTCTAGGGTGTGGTCTAATCTATAAATATATCGAAGTTTACAGCTTTTTCATTATATATATATAAACTCAAGACATTCGTATCATATTAGAGAATAACTAATACATATGAAAATTCAGACATTCACATGAGAGAATAACTAATACATATGAAAAATCTCGAGTACAGAGGATATTTATAAAAGCAAAAATTTATACTAGTAAACTCTAAAGGGTTAGCTTGCTGGTTAAAAATGTTTGCTCATTTTATTGATCTTTTGGGTTCAAAGTTTAGGGTCATCCAGGGGCGGATTCAACCCCAGGCCTACCCTCATATTTGAAAAAAAAATTATTAATATACAGGCCATAAAAAATTATTAATTAACATATATACTCAGACGTACCTTCAAATTTTTAAAAAATAAGAATTATTATACATACTATATATCTAGGTCTACAAAAAACTTGTTATTAATATATATATATTCAAAGCCTACATCATATTAAAAGTTTAAAACTCTCTAGTGTTTTCCTACACAGCTTTATCTGTTTTTTTTATGATTTTATCCGCAAATTCTTTACTCTCTCTTTCTCTTTCTCATGTTATTCTCTCTTAAAATTTTTGAAAACTGAAATTGTTAAATTTTCACTATTCAAAGTGTCATAATTAGCTTCATTTTCTGTTTTATAGATTTTAGGTATGTGTAATATTCATTTCAATTTAATTTATTTAAGGATTGAATCATTTTTTTTTTCTTTTTGAGGTTTTTTATTCTAATTTGAGAGAAAAAAATATTAATCTTGTGAGTTGATTTTGTATTTTCTGTTTAAAAATGAACCTGTAGCTTTCTCAAATTAAAACTTTAACTATATTTTAAAGAACGTTATTCTTCATCCTTCACCCACCACTTTCCTATATTTTAAACGTCACCGTTCAGTTATTCAAAATTATTAAAAAAATTTGAGTTACTATCTATGTTTATACTAAAAAAAATTCCCCTCTTTTATTAATTCATATTAAAAGTCAACGTAACGTTGACTTGATTTAAGTTTTGGCTGACTTTAGTTTAATTAGACTAAGTTTGACCAACGCTATGAAAATTTATATTATTATATTTGAAAGGCAAAATTAAAAATATTAAAAGAAGGTTTTGTTCAAGGTTTACTCAACACTTTTACTCAAAATTTTGCTTCTCATAGATTTATTCAAGTAAAAAAATATTGTGTTAATGTATATTCTTTTTTCTCAAGTTCTTAATATTATATTATTTTTTTATTAAGGTTTGGTGATTTTTTTAAGTTTTCACTAATTATTTGGCAAATAATGGCCGACCCGCGGAGGCCCCCCCTTGACAAAAATCCTGGATCCGCCATTGGGGTCATCTATCATATTTATGATTTACCTTAGAATATTGAGTTTGTAGGGTATTCAATGACCCCAAGAATTTGTCGACGTGCACACAAACTTGCTCATACACCTCTATCATAAAAATAAAAAATAAAAAAAAATTCATACCAGTATTCTTAATAAAATTATATTGAAAGACAATATTTTTTGTCAACTTTATCTTATAAAAACTTGAAATTTTTTGCCTTTTGATGAAAAACTATTTATAAAAGTAGAAGTTCAAGATGGTTGCAAGAAGAATATTTGTTGCTATATTTTTTCGTATTATAATCCCAAAATAAATATGTGGGCCTCAATAGCGGATCCAGAAATTCTTGTTAGGGTGGGCCAAAATAAAATATAATAGCATATAATATTCATATTATATGTTTTTAATTGAAATTGTCATAAAAAGAAAAAAAAATTACATATAAATAGTTTCTTAAAAAAATTTGAGGTTGTGCCTCAATATACGTTAGATCTGCCCCTGGTTGGCCTAGCAATTAAGTCAAGTGACCCCAATTTCGATATATTTCGTTGGGCATGCACATATGATTGCCTATTTTTGAGCTGTAAATGGCATATTAAATGGCTACAATAAATAAATATTTATAGATAATAGAGACTAAATTTCAAACTCAACCTATATAAAAAAAAAAATTATTTATTTATTTATAAATTTGAGTAAAAATATTTTACTAATATACATGACTTATGATGATTTAATAAAGCTTAGAATTTATCTTTGTCCCATCAAAGAAAAATGGTTGAAAAAAATTATATAAATTACTTAAAAGGGATTGGCCGACAGTTCTGATTAAAAAATAAAAATAATAAATTAAATTAAGTTAAACGCAAAATTGATAAAGATGGGATGGCTTTGCAAAAAACTGAAACAAAAACAAAAGCAAAATGAATAATGCATATATTTTTTGTGAGAGAGAAGGTTCATGTACACAAAACACAAATATAAATGGGTCCTGTGTGAATGAGGACATATCTTATAATTTTAATTTTAATTTTAATGCACGAGATGAATGGCTTACTTTAATTGTTTGATGAAAACAACTTTAGATCAGATTTTAAGGCCTTACCATTATTATGTCACTGAAAAAAAGTTGTGGTGTCTACCTCTTTTTCGGGTGTTGTTTTGTCATCTTCACTCAACTGATTGTCATGCATTTCATTTCATTTTTTAAAGATGAACAGTCATTGTTCGTGACTTGTCAATCCTTTGGATCTTTCCATATGTTACTGTCAAACACTTTCTCTACAAATTTTTAATCCTAATTCACTTTTACAACTCTATAAATCTTAACTCTACGCAGTCAGATTATCTAGCACAACCCAGAAGTAGACTTGAAGGTGAACAAGGTCATTTTCACAGCAAATATTCTTCTTAATTTCATAATTTGATAGAAGAAATTATTTTAATGAGAAGAGTGGAGTGTTGCGTCACAAAATCTTGATGGATCTCAAAAGTAGAATACACTTTAAATATGCAAGCATTATATACAGTATGTTATATGTACTGTTGTGATTAAAGTTGCCAATAATCTAAAAGCAGACAAGCTTTTCATAACCCCAATTATGTAGTGTATCCAATCTGAGCACTTCATAAGTTATACCAATAACATTCATCTGATATAAATCCTTTTTTTCTCCATTTCCTTTTTCAATCTGCTTCAATACAACAAATGAATGCTTTTCCAGAAGCAGATACAAAAGCCTCCAAGATTGCAAACAATATCACTCTTCTTTTTCTTTATTGTAAATCTGGACGAAACCGTGGGTTTGGCGCCGGCAGTGTTTCGTCATTCTTGATAAAAGGTACTTTCGGAGAGATTTGGATGAGATAGAACAGTTGCAAGACACAAAAAAAATAAAAAACATTTTAAAAAGAATCATCATGTCAAGCAATGCAATCATAATTATTCTTTTGGTTCTTAATATCTCTTTGTTTCCAGCCATCTCTGCCTTGAACCAAGAAGGTCTCTCTCTACTTTCATGGCTTTCAACTTTTGAGTCTTATTCTTCTGCTAGTTTTTTCACTTCATGGAATCCAACACACCAAACTCCATGCAACTGGGACTATGTCAAATGTTCCAGTGATGGTTTTGTTTCAGAAATCACTATAACTTCTATTCATATTCCCACAAGCTTCCCTTCTCAGCTTATATCCTTTAGTCATCTCACCACTCTAGTACTTTCAAATGTGAACCTCACCGGAGAAATTCCGCCTGCAATTGGAAATTTCTCTTCATTGATTAACTTGGACCTCAGCTTCAATTCTTTGACAGGGAATATTCCAGCTGAAATAGGAAAGTTAGCTGAATTGCAGTTACTGTCACTTAATTCCAATATCTTACATGGTGAGATAACAAAAGAAATTGGAAACTGTTCGAAGCTTCGACAGCTTGAACTGTTTGATAACCAGCTGTCAGGAAAGATTCCAGCTGAATTAGGCGAGTTGTGGGATCTAGAAATCTTCCGGGCAGGTGGTAATTCAGGAATTCATGGTGAAGTTCCAGAGCAAATATCAAACTGCAGGGAACTAGTGCTTCTTGGTCTGGCTGATACCGGGATTTCAGGACAGATTCCAAGTAGTATTGGGGAGCTGAAGAATCTCAAGACTCTTTCAGTCTACACTGCCAACATCACTGGTTATATCCCACCACAAATTGGTAACTGCTCAGCTTTAGAGGACTTGTTTCTTTATGGAAATCAAATTTCTGGGAAGATTCCTGAGGAATTGGGTTTATTGAAAAATCTCAAAAGGTTGTTATTATGGCAGAACAATCTGAGTGGGAGAATTCCTGGAACTTTGGGGAATTGTTCTAGTTTGACAGTTATCGATGTCTCTTTGAATTCTATAAGTGGTGAGGTTCCTGTGTCTCTTGTAAATTTAGTTGCATTGGAGGAGCTTCTTTTGTCAGGGAACAACATTTCTGGAGAGATACCATCATTTGTTGGCAATTTTTCAAGTCTAAAGCAACTGGAGTTGGATAACAACAAATTTTTTGGTGAGATTCCACCCACTATTGGGCAGTTAAAGGAGCTTTCACTGTTCTATGCCTGGCAGAATCAGCTACATGGAAGCATACCGGATGAACTAGCCAAGTGTAAGAAACTTCAAGCACTGGACCTTTCACACAATTTCCTTACCGGGTCAGTTCCGAGTTCTCTTTTCAATCTCAAGAACTTAACTCAGTTGTTGTTGATATCAAACAAATTTTCGGGTGAAATTCCACCTAATATTGGCAGTTGCAATGGCTTGATCCGTTTAAGATTAGGATCAAACAACTTCTCCGGTTATATTCCATCAGAAATAGGGCGTTTACATAGATTGAGCTTCCTTGAGTTGGCAGAAAATCAATTCATAGGAGACATTCCTCCTGAAATTGGTAACTGCACTCAATTAGAACTGGTAGATTTGCATAAAAATAAACTTCAAGGAACAATCCCCACATCTTTCGGATTCCTTGTTGGTCTTAATGTTTTAGACCTTTCAATGAACAGTATAGGAGGCACAATTCCTGAAAATTTGGGCAAGCTGACATCCTTAAACAAACTGGTAATCAGTGCAAACAACATCACTGGTTTGATTCCAAAGTCACTAGGGCTCTGTAAGGATTTGCAGCTGTTGGATATGAGCAGTAATAGAATCACTGGTTCCATCCCCGAAGAGCTTGGCTGCTTGCAAGGACTCGATATCCTCTTGAACTTGAGTTGGAATGCTTTAACAGGCCCCATTCCGGAAAGCTTCTCAAACCTCTCAAAACTTGCCAACTTAGACCTCTCCAACAACATGCTATCAGGAAGTTTGAGAGTACTGGGTAGTCTTGACAACCTTGTTTCTCTGAATGTCTCAAACAATAATTTTTCAGGTCTCCTTCCCAGTACTAAGCTCTTTCATGACCTTCCTGCTTCTGCATTTTCTGGGAATAAAGAGCTCTGCATTAACAGAACTCAGTGTCACATGAAAGACAGTCTTCAAGGCAAGAAATCCAGCAAAAATCTTATCATCTGTGCTTTTCTCAGCGTAACGGTAACTATGCTGATTATATTCTTAGGAGTTATGTTATTTATCAGAGTTCGCGGAGACACATTTAGAAAGAATGATGACGAAGAAAATGATTTGGAGTGGGATTTCACCCCATTTCAAAAGCTTAATTTCTCCGTAAATGATATCGTGACAAAGCTGTCTGATACAAACATTGTTGGCAAGGGTTGTTCCGGGATGGTTTATCGTGTTGAGACTCCAACGAAACAGGTTATTGCAGTGAAGAAGCTATGGCCATTAAAGAATGGTGAGCTTCCGGAGAGAGACTTGTTTTCCGCAGAAGTTCAGACTCTTGGATCAATAAGGCATAAAAACATATTGAGGCTTCTGGGATGTTGCAAAAATGGAAGAACTAGATTGCTCTTGTTTGATTATATCAGTAATGGGAGCCTGGCTGGATTGCTCCATGAGAAGAAAATTTTCTTGGATTGGGATGCAAGGTACAAGATTTTACTGGGAGCAGCTCATGGTTTAGCTTATCTTCACCACGACTGCATACCTCCAATAGTTCACCGCGATATCAAGGCAAACAACATCTTGGTAGGACCACAATTTGAAGCTTTTCTTGCAGATTTTGGACTTGCAAAGGTTGTTGATTCTTCAGAAAATTCAAGGGTTTCGAACATAGTAGCAGGGTCCTATGGGTACATTGCGCCTGGTGAGTACATAATGCTTTCAAGTTCTGCAATGTCTAAAACAACTGCACCAGTTTCTCAAGAATGTACATTCCTTTCATTACACTTAAGCCAACCCATTTTTGTTAATTCCAAAGTGTTTTGATTTAATTTTTAAAGAAATATCACAAACTTAAATGCAGACTTGTAATTGATTAAGTTTTCAAGTTCTGAACCATATAACATAGCTTGTGAAAGTTATCTTGCAGAATATGGATACAGCTTGAAGATCACAGAGAAGAGTGATGTGTATAGCTATGGCGTGGTACTTCTAGAGCTCATAACTGGAAAGGAACCAACTGATAAACAGATTCCAGACGGTGCCCACATTATCACTTGGATCAACAGGGAACTTAGAGAAAAGAAAAGAGATTTCACAACAATTCTTGACCAGCAACTACTAATGAGATCAAGTACACAAATTCAAGAAATGCTTCAAGTTCTAGGAGTGGCTCTCCTCTGTGTAAATTCTTGCCCTGAGGAACGGCCAACAATGAAAGATGTAACAGCAATGCTCAAGGAGATCAGACATGAAAATAATGATGATATAGAAAAGCCAAATTCTCTTGGAAGAGGAATAGTGTCCAACCCAAAAGCAGCAGTTCACTGTTCTAGTTTTTCTAGATCATCAGAACCTCTAATTAGATCACCACCTTCCTAATAGCATACTCTACTTGAACTTCAGTTTTTCATCAATATTATTTTTTCAAGTAACAAAATATTTGTAAAGATTGATATCATGTAGTGTCAATAATTGTCATTCAGCTGTTGGTTTCATTGACTTGAAGTGTATTACTCAATCTTGTAATTATACAGATAGTTCAACCAACTTCAAATTTGCATAGTTCAAAATAAGAGAAAAGAATGAAAGCAAATGACAAAATTACACATCTTTCTAAAGAAGTTGCAATTTTCTACAGAAAGAAGGCACTTTCTAATCAAACAATCACAAACTAACTCTGTTTATCTTTTTCCCCAAATCCAAAGCATTTATAGCTGTGAAGATATGATATACCCCTAAACAAGGGACCCAAATATCATCAAACTGATAAGTTCTATGCCAAAAATCAAGAGACAGTATACAATATTAAGCTAAACTTTCAAAAATATTTCTCTAAACAACATCTATAAAAGATAAAAATAATATCACAAACTGTCCTCGCAACAGTCCAAAAAGTCGTTTCCCAACAGCATAGGTGGACAGAAAGTAAACAATAATGAAAAAAGTTCTACTGTATACCAAGAATCAATCAACATGGTTGCCTTAGGAATTGCAATTTTCAGACTGGGGACCAAACAGAAGCAAACAGTTGTTTTGTAGCCCAGTGGGTTGTATTTGAGGAGCTGGGCCAAGGAAAAGTGAATGAAAAGTTAAGGTGGTGACACAAATCTTGGTTGGCATGAGCCTAACAGAACATAAAATCATGGAGAAAGAAAAGGACCACCATTCCCCACAAGCTTTAGCAACATCTATTTCAAAGAAGATTTAGAGATCTCATGCCCCATGTTCTTTGAAAGGATTCATTGTTTCTGGCCATGTGACATCAACCCATCTTAGGTCCACAAATACCTTGTTGTACCTTATCAATCTCCAATGGCTAAGAATGCAAGCAACCAGTAAGACAAGTAACATTTATGAGATATTCTCATCAAGCAACTTGAACTTTAATAATTAAGAGTACTATGTACATAATTTCATCTGGGATCAAACCAATCCATATCTATATGCCTTCTTTTTCTAGAAACTACTAACAAGTAACATAAACTTAGAGATTTGATATTGAGCCTTCTTTCATCCTACTTACAGTTTTCATTATATTACAAAAAAATTTCATTCATATTGGGCTTAAAGAAAACTATGAAACCAGATGGCAGAAGATAATAAGATCAAATCCACCAGCTATTATCAAACAACACAAAAAACTTGCAATATAAATTTCTAGACCTTTCATAAAATACAAAGCCAAATCCAATGCAGATTGTGAAGCTTACATTTCAATGCAAATCTTTAATCCAATACACAAACATTCAAGCAAATCAGGATACCGACACCTGAACAACGGACCAACCTAATTAGCAACTAAGAGTGAATAATTACTTTTTGTTAAAGTTCTGTCTGATCAAGTAATGGGGTCCCATTATCATTGACAATAAAATTAAGAACTTAAGGGAGACCCAACAAGCCAATAATTAATACTTACCACTCTCAAGAATTGCACATCGATGCATAACAATTTACACAAACCCATGAAAAATCCGAGCACTTTGGAGCAGAGGACATTGGCAATGTCCTACTTAACATAATATCATGCAACACAACTCTAATTTTGCAAGACGAATATTTTTTTCTGAATTCCTTCATCAGGCCCTTGATACCGCCTCTGGAGTCTGGACTTGTATGTTTGTGATGTACACTAACATGTCTTATCGTGATTAGACGAACACAGGTGCATCTGTCCCAAGGGGGAGAGTTTCTTGCATAAAATATATATCACTAAATCTTCTAACATCCTTCATTGCACTTAAAAAATTTGAGGCAGCACATCATACATTAAATTTACATGTTTCAGCATGTTTATGGTCACCATTATGCACATTTGCACACGGTCATGTTTTGTTTTCCAGTATTTGGTGGAACGAAGATATTCAGAAGACAGTAATATGTTGAAATAAAGAAGCCTTCATAGTTTTTGGCTTTATATGTCTTGCATACAGGATGGCTGATCCTAAAGGCTATACTACTCTATGTTTGTGTTAGGCTATGTTTGTCTATAAATATTCAGCTCTATCATGGGTTGTTTGGATTCTAATTGGTAATCCATCCAACTCTCTTTATTTTTGTCTTTTACTTGTTTTGGCTTTACTTTCTCTTAAAATATATATCCGTTTTGTAAATCCGGACTAAAATTATTTAACAAGTTCTAAATTGCAAGCCACATGAAAACCTAGAATTTTGATTGCTAGAAAATTCGTAGGATACAATATTTGACAGAGATGTTCCGGGACTGAACCATTGACCTCTTACTAAAAACTAAGTACCTTTACCACTCAACTGAACCTTTGGGACTCCGAGAAGCTAAAAAATTTGTTATATATAACACCAGTAAAATTGAATTAGATGCACATAAAAACAAAATTATCAAATGTTACATTCAATTTTACATTTTGCCTGCGATACTTACAAGACTCTGAAGTGATAAGCCAATGATACTAGATATGGAATTAGGCCAAAAAACAAAAAAAAAAGTGTATGTACTTATATCTAAGATCTGAATGGATATCAACCATCACAAAGAAGACAACCCACACCTGAAAGCAAAATTTACAATAATACAGTATGATCTTGAGAGGGCTGAAACGAACATTTACACATCATTGCTCCTTCTGTGGGTGCCACTTTATGCTGCAACCAACACTATTGAAAAATGGAAAATAATGACTTTGAGCATGTAATCATGGAATACATTGATTTAAAGGACATCTAACAAAGATGCATGATGACAGATAGTAACTAATAAGTAGGATACCTGGGTTTCTGAACTGATGATACTGGCTGTCCACTGAGAACACATTCAATTGCACCACATATGTCCCTGTGCAATATATAAATGAACCAGATTAGTTACTAAGATATGAAATATTAAAAACATAAAAAATAAATAAAAAGAGAGAGAGTAAATCCACATGAACTTAAGAGAGTGTAAACTGACCTCCCAGTAACAGGCAGATTATTACTTGGCCGCGAATCATCAAATTGGCCATGATACACCAGCTCAAATGGCCTTCGACCATCCTGCAGTCATTTTACCTTATGTTAGGAAATAAGCAAAATAATTTTCTAGTCTTCGTGAAAACACAAGAGGTTTACTTTATAACTTTAGATCACAATACTTGGTCCAGAGAGGACGTTATGAGGGCAGCCATAAATAAGAGCCTTCAAGCAGGAAAAGGGATTAGGTTTCATATTAGAAAGTCAATTTATCTAAGCCTGAACCCCAATACTGAACCAGCTACATGAATCCTTTTGCACTTATCACAAGTTTAGAATTTATCTTTATGAGATCCAACAGAGAATTCTCTTAGAAGGCTGTGTGGCTACTGTCAGAACATCCCTTATCCAGGCTCAGTAGAAGCTGCGTGTGAAGGTTTTCACACAGCAAAGCAGTGAGTGAAGTTGAAAACTGCAAGCTGAAAAAAGGTATCTGGCCAGTGTCAGTAGTGATCACCTTTTTATACAGGAAAAATTCTGGCGTGCAGACAGCTCCAAAATCCCGTGCGACATCTTGTGACTGAAGTTGAATAAAGAGGCACTTTCAGGGAAGATAAAGTAACAAGAAAATAACAACATTCACATGTTTCAATAATGGAAAACCATAATACAACAAGCTGAATAAGATTCTATGATCTCCAAGGATTTCATTCCTTAATAGTCTTTCCTCAAAATACAAATGCAAAATTCCTTAATGCAATAAAACAAATTTATATTCAGATAATAATTAAATGAAAATAGTTTATAAAGAAATGGAACCACCAAGATCTAAACGAAACATTTATTTCACAGTCACACCCTCTCTTGCTCCCAAAAACCATAAAAGAAAGAAAGGAATTCAATTGAATGAGAGGATCTTCTGGAGATTAGTAAACTTATGACTCCATATCACTACATTTCCCAAACAAAATCAAAATTTATTAGGAAAATGCTAAGCATAGCTAAAATCAAGAATAGATGCCACTGAAATTTCTCACTTTGGTTCATAATTTTCTTTTGCAGACATGGTTCAACACATTCCTCCCTCGGTTGGTTTGTAATTAACTACAAATAGTCACAAATTCAAAGTTTGACTCAGCCAGCCATCATCAAAAACTTCTATAATGGTATAAAATACACATTAGAAACCTTTGTATAAAACAACAAGGAGCTCCAATTCCAGAGTACTAGTTGCAAATGTCAGGATATTCCCGGCTACAAATTCAAAGAGAATGAAACAAAGCACACCAAAGGAGATTTCAGTTATTATAAAATTACTGTGGCAGATCAACCAAAACCATTTTACTTTAGCTGAGGCTAAAATTATATCATCCTAGACAGAAAGGAATTGTCATATGCCTAAGAGACCTTATAATAAAAATAATGAAGAGCAGCTTGAGATTGGCATCAACATACCTCATCATAAAGATAAGGGAAGGGGTAATTAAATAATTTAGCCTCTTCTGCCATGAATTCTGGTCCATCCTGTGAAGAACATTTTCATTTTTTAGAAGTCATACAACAATTTCAATTCAGCTCTAATTGTAAATTATGGAGTCACTAGAACCTGAGGGTGAGTAGCTACAGAATTTGAAGATATAGCAACAACCGCCAGTCCTTTCTGCAGAAAAATGCAATGATATTAGGATGTGCTACTATTGCAACTTCAGAATGAAGCATCAATCAGCCTTTCAGGAGGAATGGCCTACCTCCATATAATAATTCGCAAGCTTCACAAAATCCTTCTTCAAGTGTTTAACAAATGGGCAGTGATTACAGATAAATATAACCTGCACCACCATAAAGTTAGAATGCATCCCATGACTGCTTATATGTTAGAAGAGAAATATACCGATATTCATTGTCCAATAGAGGAAATAGAGGAAATTTCCCACTCAGGCTTATCAATAATTGTCATTCTTTCTAGGCATAATACCAGGCTTATATAAACTTTAATTAGTGCTTGTAAAATGATCATTTCCTATTCCTTTCCTTTTTTACAACAGAAACTAAATATGATCAAACCTCTGAGTACAATAGACTAAAGTTTTTGGTAATTTTCAATGCATAATTTGAAGTTCTTTATTCCATTCATCGTACTTACATTCCAGCATCCTAACAGTTAGCTTCAAGAGTTTAAAAGCTTGTAATAGTAATACCATTGTTTTGTGTATTTCATATCACTTCATTTTCTTAAATGATCCAATAGGCCAAACTCATTAGTTGGACTCCAACAATTTCAAATTAGTACCTAAAATTTTAATCTTGAAAAACTTTGGCTTGAAATTTGACTATTTCAGAGCATAATTCACAAATATAACCCATAAAATCCATATTAATTGGGGCGGAGCACCCCAGTGCTATTCTTTTAAATAGTAACACGAATACAAGCATGATGTATAACTAGCTTGCGTACTGACAACGCCTTTCATTGAAAATTCAAACTATCATTACATTCTACTCTTCTATAATCTAATTTGTACATACGAATTCTCACATATGCTTTTCTTCAAATGAAATGAAGCCACCAGACAAATATAAGGCACAGTATATATAATACTTATGCAAATCTCAAACTTGCAAATTAGAACCGTCATTCGAGCAAAAAATGTAAGTTATAACACAATTCCAGACTTGTAAAATGTTATATAATACAATTGTCTCAAATATTAACATTGAGGAGAAAAAAAAATTCCAACCCATCAACAAAGATACATAAGGCAAAATAAAAAAAGAAGGGAATCCAAATTTACCAATAAAGCAGGATAGGCTTCAAAATCTTCCAATTTCCAAACTTTCCCAGTCAGTGGTTCTGGCAACTAGTTTTCTCCAATTGAGCAAAACAAAAAATAAAAATAAAAATTGCATCAAGACTTCAGAACAATACAGAAACTAACCAAGCACACATATTTTATCCATAATCATGAGGAACCACCTCAAAATGGGGGGCTCTGAAGCCCAAGGAGACTCCTTGAGACTCAGTTCTTGCAGCTCTTATTATCAAACTTTTTCTTGTTTTTGGAGACTGTATCCGTACACTTCTCCTTAGCTGCAGAGCATTAACACCCATCTTGGAACATGACCATCTTGTTGATAGCAATGCACGTGGCAAAGCATGAGCCAGTGCACGTGCTCCTGCTGCTGAGGCCAGCGTACTTACGGCAGTCGCCATGATTTGAAGCTGAGGAGGCTAACTCAGTTCAACTCAACCCAAACGTTAAAGGGTAAAGGGTATTTTGGTTCATCAAAAAGTGGGCCTTTTTGTCCTTCGGAAAATACCCGATTCCCGCCAGCCACAAGTTAGGTTGTGATTGGTTGGAGTTTGATTTGAAGAAACCGTTACATAATTAAATGGGCTAGGTCCATGGTTAGCCCATCATTGGGAGATAAAATTGATAAAGCCTATTTTAAAGCCCAAGAATTTAATTAATTTAGGTCTTTTCTTACTCCGGTAGTTTAAAATACACCTCTACTGAATTTAAGAAAAGGTAGCCATTTGTTTTTTTTAATTATATCATTATTTAATTAATAATTAGACAATAAAATCATCACAATTAAACAATTATGTAAATCTTCGTTAAATTTAAGGGAAGTAATCTTAATATTTTAAAATGCAGGACCTAAACTGAGTTGATTGAAACTTGAAGGTGAATAAAGTCTCTCTCTATTAGATGAGATCTGATCAAGCAATTGAAATGATGTAAATGCTAAAATCTACGGTTACGAAAAGAATGTCTAATCCTGTGAAGTTGAGGTCACCGACAATCTGTTGTACCTACACACAAAGTAAACAAGTGTGAAACTTACGTAAGCACCTGTGTGGTGTCTGCCGTAGGCACTCTGACACTTAAGTCAGTAAGGCTAAATGAGGCAATTCAGTGAGGGCTAAGAGAAGGAAGGGTTACCGGAAGTTTAATCGGAGACTAGAACCACGATGTAGGTGTATAACTCTTAGAAGTAAGAGCTTGAGAGCAAATAGGTGTTATTGAGATTGAATGCCTAAACAGAGGTGTGACCCCGTTTATATAGTAGTCGTAGGATCTTCGTATCCTAGTGGGGCTTTGAGTCCATAATGGTAGAGGTTTAGTAAATAAGAAAAGATTATGATTTATTTGCCTCAGTAGGATTAAGAGTCTTAATTCTCATAAGATATGGAATCTTGGGCGAATTAGGATAGAACCCAAATAGGAAGAGTCGTAATTATCTTGGACCAATGGGTCTGGCCCTAGGTGGCTTAATGGTGATGCCCAATCTGGAAAGAGGCTAGGTTTGGGTGGTGCATTTTGGCTCATGACATGAATTTTGATGTTGGCCCAATCGGAATTGGGCCACGGCTGATAAGGCCTAAGACAATTTTTGGTCCACATAGTTAGCCCCCCACTCTCTAAACTAAGAAGTACTTAGCTTGGAGAGTAATCAGTTTGAGTGGAGATTTACCAGGTCAGACAATGGTATCCCGAGCCAAGTGAGTGTTTCCTCGAGCGAATGAAGGTGTTTTGTCCTAATGAATGATGCAAAGTGCCTTTATAATAGATGTCCCCACTCGGCTGGCCGAACCGAGTCATAAGATGCAAAATGCACCCTTTTGTTCGGTTGACCGAGCCGAGTAACAGGATGTGAGGTGCAACCTTTTATAGTTGTGCCCACTTGGTTGACCGAGCCGATTGAGAGGATGCAAAGCACATCCTTTGTAGATGTCCTCACTCGACCAACCAAGCCAAGTGCAAATATGGTCTGTCCATGAACTTTGAGAGGAAGTATTCATCACTTCGAGGACTGGAGCTCGAGTCGGCTTGTCTGGATGAGGTGAGTTTTGTCTGAGTGCGATTCGGTGGCACCGAGAGAACAAGACACATGTAACGTAGGGTTTCGTAGACTTTGAGCAGGAAACGAAAGATTGCAAATCCTGATGTGAACCTACTACACGACACGTGTACGATAGGGATTTCATCTTCATTTTGGGCAAAAATTCGAACAGTCATACCTAATTGGCAGCAGCCACGTGCCACCTCTGACAGGTTGGGCGCTTAGAAAGAAGGGAAAAATATGTTTGGGCGACCCTTCGTATCTTCGCATCCCTATTTCCAAAGAGAAGACGCCTCTACAAAAAACTTTTTTCCTTGAGATTTTCCTTCACTTTTCACGGTAAATCTTTGATTTCTTTCCATGTTTTTTTTTCTTGCGTCCTTTTTAAGTCTTCTTCAAATTTTGAGAGTTTTAGAAACAATTTAGGGTGATTTTGGGAGTCTTTAAAGTGTTTCCGTGGTGAATAGGTTGGGGTTTCCTGGAATACAGTTTTGGGACCTATTTCTGGAATTTCTAGCTAATTTAGGTCATAAGTGGCGTCTATTTGGTATGTTTTTTTTATGGAGAGAGAAACGGATTTTGAGAGGGGAGTGTTTTTTGAGTTAAATAGCCTCGGAGTTCTAGGTTTTCTAGGTTTTGGAAGAAAGAGAAGCCAATTACCTAGTGTCTCCATTCGGTTCATCTCGATGTTAAGTTGTACATTACAGGGCTAGTTGAGGTTAAGGTTGACTTGGTCATCCGGTCATTCTACTCAACCAAGTCGAGTGAGTTAAGAAGTGCTACAACGATTTATTAGATGTCGCACACCGAGTTGAGTGAGGAGGGTCAGATGGAGATGGACACGAGAGGTGAGTATGAATGTACTCCCACCATGGTGGTATTGCCAGAAGAGGGTAACGTCTCCAAGCCGGGTGACGTTATTGGCTCGAGTAGTGATAGTTTTAAGAGGCAAGGGACGAGTGGGGAAGAATCGGATGATGAGCCCGACATAGTGAGAGTGAGGCTTCGATGAGTAGGGGATTAGCAGACAAGTCGAGCAGACCGAGTAGTGGGATTTTGGGCACCGACTATCCGCCTCTACTTAAGGAGCATGGCGAGTGGCAGATTAGGACCCAGTATCACATTCTTAGCTCAGTAGAGATTAGGATACCCAAGAGCTACGAAAGGGTTTACTAGGAGGCAAAAGGATGGGTAAGTGTGTATGAGTTGTGGTTTCATGATGGGCTACATCAGCCCATACCCCGACTCGTTTAGGAGGTGGTGAACCACTTCATGATCGCACCGACCCAAATCATGCTGAACAGATAGAGACTGCTACTATCCTTGTTGGTGATGTGCATCCAAAAACAAGTGATGTTTGGTCTGCATCAGTTGCTATATTCTTATTATCTGAAAGAGCACGACTGAGAGAAGGGTAGGTATGCCATCACCCTAAGGCATGATCGCATCCACCTAGTGACCAACCTTTGGTCGAGTGACAAGAATTGGAACGAGCGGTTCTTCTTCTAAAAGGGCGAGGTCATATTCGACTAGAGAGGTCGGGTGAGATACCATGCACATGGAGAGCCACGGGTGAGAGATTGATTCTACTTTATACTTGTGATTACTAAGTCTTATTCTCATTTTTCTCTTACATATCCCGACTACAACCGAGCCAGACAGAGCAGAGATGATTTGGATGTGACAACGAGAGAAGTTCTCACAATTCCGAAGGAGTTGAGAGACTAGAGAGAGATATTAAAGGAATCCAACGTGAGAACAAGTGATCTATGGGTTGGAGTTGAGGCTGTTCAAAGAGGTATACCATTCCCCTCATTAAGCAAGTGTGGCACATGCTGTTGATTCACTATTACAACCATATACTCTTCTGGCATTTGTTTCTTCATCCACTAGCACCAGAAGAGTTTGTCATTGTAGAGAGGCTAATGAGGAATCTCAATGTGGACATACCAAGTGTGAGTGAGGTGGTCGCACAACGTCGAGCCAAGAGAAAGAGGGAGTCGGTCTCGAAAAGAGTCCAAGTCTAGCAAACCAAAACTACCCTCTAGTTGGACAGTCGCTGACCGGAGCTGGTTCATCGAAGGAGGTCCAGTTTGATGAGGACGAGAAGGTGACAATCACCCTTCCTACCACGGCCTCGATCTATTTCAATGCAGGGGATGAGGCATTTGGCTGATTTCTTTCTGCTCCCTACTAATGAAAATCGATTGAATTAGATGGTGATGACTATTACAGTTGAGTGGGCAATGACTCGGCAATTCCGAGTATATTTTGGCTTTGAACGTTTTTGTTAAGTTACAAAGTTTAATTACATACTTTTGTGTAGACTTTGAACAAGAGCCTCTACTTGAAGAAGGTCGCAGTCTCTTAAGATGCGAGAATCCAAGAGCTGACCAAGTCTAACACCGGTCTGAAAAACTAGGAGGCCCAGGCATTGAAGAATGCAAACGAAAGCTCTGCTAAGTAGCAGTAGGCCAAGTTGGAGTCGGTCGAATTGAAGAATGTGCTGGTTGAGACGGAGAAGGTGTTGTCCAAGATGAAAAAAGAGTTGGCCGAGAAAGAGGAAAAGTTGGTCGGCCTCAGGGAGCGGTGCAAGTTCATTATTGAAGATGTCATGTTTAAAGCCTGTGCTGAACTGATGGGGGAATACAAGGCCGGGAACACTGCGCACTGGGACCTTGATGGAGATATTGAGCTTTGGGAGGAGATTGAGGCCGAGGCAAGCTGGGGAGATGACCGAGTGGAGGAGGACCGAGCCAAGTTTGATCCCAAAAACCAAATGGAGGAATTTGCTGAGGATCCAAAATGCACTCTAGCAAGGTCAATCGAAGCTGCTTAGGATGCGATAGTTGCTGGAGGGTTAACCGGGTAGGAGAAGGAGGTTGGGCCAATTGATGACCAGTCAGCTTGGGATGATTAGTCGAGTCATGTGGACCCTTAGTTTTATTTGTTTTTACTTTTGTAAACTTTGAGGCATTAGTGTCCTTTTGCTTTGTATTTTCAACTCTCAACCGTTTGAGGCTTTTAATAGACTTCTTTAATATTTTCAATTTGGCTCATTATCGAGTGTTGCTTTTCCTTTTGTCGATGTATGAATTGTGGATACTTAGAATGTTTCATTTTCTGAAGACTAGTAAACTAAGGTCGAGTCAGCGTGATTGACTAAGTGCATAGATTTATTTAGTGTCTTAAGGCCGAGTCGGTGTAACCGATTGAGTGCGTAAACATGCATTAATAAAAGCTAAGTACCTTGAGGCTGAGTTGGTGTGATCGACTGGCTTTGACTCGTTAGAAATACTCACATTGATGTTGTGAGGCCGTGTCTGTATGACTTATTGATGTTGAATCATTAACCTAGAAAATTACAATTATTTGTAAATAATAAAACAAGTGTCGAGTAGGCCGAGTCAGTATGACCGACTGAATGTGAAGATAAAGGCACTAGGCCTTCTGAGCCGAGTCAGTGTGACCGATTGACAGTGAAAGTAAAGCCATAGGCCTTATGGTCGAGTCGGTGTGACTAACTAGTAGTTGACATTCAAGGCGTTAGGTCTTGTGGCCGAGTCAGCGTGACCAATTAGTAGTTGACATTTAAGGCATTAGGCCTCATGGCCGAATCAACGTGACCGACTGTAGTTGAAAATTAAGGCATTAGGCCTTATGGGGTGAGTCGGCATGACCAACTTTGTAGTTAAAAAATTTAAGACATTAGTCTTTATGTGCCAAGTTGATGTAAATTGATTGAAGATGAACATGGTTTTCTGTGAAATAGTACTTTTATTGATTCGAGGCCTAGAGGCCGAATGGCGGTGAAAGAGGTAGATAAGCCCACTCATCTTTTTTATTAACAAAAACAAATTGAAGCTAAGATGCGGTCTATTAGAAGTGATAGCACTTGAGGTGGATGACGTTCCAACTGTGGTTGATATCTTTTCCTTTAAGAGACTGGAGTTTGTAAGCTCCCTTACCAACTTACTTGGTGATCTTGTATGGCCCCTCCCATGTAGGGTCGAGTTTGCCAGCACTGATTTTCTTGGTGTTCTGGAATACTTTATGGAGGACCCAGTCGCCTTCTTTGAATATTCTTACTCGGACATTGCGGTTGTAGTGCCGAGCAACCCGCTACTGGTAGATGGTGTTTCTGATCTGGGCTTGTTCTTGAAACTCATCGACGGTGTCCAAGTTGTGGCATAGGTTCTGGCTGTTTAACTCTTTACTCATCCATTAGAGTTTAGGTGATGAGATTGACACCTCGGTTGGGATGACAGCTTCCGAGATATATGCAAGGGAGAAGGGTATCTCATCTATGGATGAGTGGGTGATGGTTCTGTAAGACCATAGGATTCCTGGTAGTTCGTGCGCGCATGTGCAATTTGCTTTTTGAAGGCACTTCTTCATTATTTGCATTACAATCTTATAGATGACTCGGTCTGGCTATTCAACTGAGGGTTTCGAGGTGTCGATAAGCTGAGCTTGATTCTCTACATTTCATAGAAGTCCTTAAAGCCAGAGCTAATGAACTGGGACCCGTTGTCAATGACTATCTCTTTCGAAATCCCAAATCGACAGATGATGTTTTTCCAAAGGAACCCTTTTACCTCCTAGTCTTGGACTTGGGCAAATGTCTCTGCCTCAATCCACTTTGTGAAGTAGTCTATGACTGCCAACATATACACTCACTGCCTAGGTTCGGTTGGAAGCTTGTCAATGATATCCATTCCCCACTTCATAAATAGCCAAGGGGTGAGGATGAAGTTGAGTCGTTTAAGGGGGAGGTGCAAGACATGAGCAAATAATTGACAACTGTTACACTTCTTGGCATATGAGGCTTGAGTCCGAGCATGTAGTGGGCCAATAGAATCCAAAGGTTATCACTCGATGTGCTAGACTGCGTCCCCCAACGTGGTTCTGCACTCGCCCTTATGGAGTTCTACTAATATGTACTGGGCTTCTTTCAAAGTGATACACTTGAGGTAGGGATCAGAGAATAACTTCTTAAGGAGCTGACCCTTGTAGATGGTGAATCTGGCTGCCTTGGCTCTCAAGCAGCATGTTTCATTCTTGTCAATTGGGAGCTCATCATTTTCTAAGAATTTGAGGATAGGGATCATCCATGAGTCGGCTGGCTCAATGTCTATAACCTCGGAGTGTTCTTTGGGAGTCAGTTCTATTTCAGGTTGAGGTTCCTTTTAATCGGCCAACCATTGGAGAAAAAGTAGTGGGATGGATGAGTCGGAAGTTGACAGCGTTTCATCAACACTACAAAATTAATAAACTTTACTTCTAATTATTAACCAGTAGATGGCGAGAGTAATGGTCGATCCCATAGGGAAGTAGTTGAATCTAAATTCCTACTGTTTAAAAATAAATTCTAGAAAACCAAATTGACCTAAATAACAAAAATATAAATTGGGGGTTTGTAAAATCAAGGAAACTAATTAATTACCAAAAACAAAATTATGAATGAAAATCAATATGAAAACAACTTCAGTTCTTGGTTCAATCTCATCCTCACACAATCAATGTATATTCTCAATTGCAACACAATCCTACCCTTTCATGGAAGTATCAACCCTAGGCAGTAACAAGCTCTACTACCCGAAATTCTCCTTAATTCTGACTAGTGAAACATGCTCTTCAAAATTCTCTAACCATTAGACAACCTAGAACAAGCTCTATAGATTTAATGTAATGGTTGCTTTAAGTTCTAATGAAATAGTTTAATTTAAGCAACAATCTCACAAGCTTGGATTATTAAACTTAGGTTTTGTTATTCAAGCAATAAAATAAAAAGTTTGTCCACAATCTTTCATTACTAATTGCTATTACGTGATTAGGAATAGATTGATTACGTAATACAATCCCGAATTCTAGCAATCAATATCAATTCAATCAATGTACTAGGCCTGAAGTAAATTAAATGAATCAAAAATCATATTCCATTAAAACAGAATAACATAAATCAAATCCATAAAAAGGGAAGAAATTACATTACTTTATCAATCATACCATCGACATGTGTTAGGAATTGAAATCCCCTTGAACTGAATTGAAAGAATTTAGCCAAACATCGTAAATTGAGAACAACAAGTGTTTCTGAATAAATCTATGTGTGTGTGTTCCCTCTCTCTTAAAAACCTAATGTTATATTTATAGCCCCTTCAAATAACTTTAAAAACGTGTGTACAGCCTCCCAAAAGGTTTACAACTCAAATTCCTAAATTGTAGGCATTGAGTCCACTTTGTTCCATTATTCTTGAAAACTACTTGTAAAAGAAGAGAATTATTAATACACTTAATACGTTTCACATTCTTTAGCTAGCAAAAGTTGAGATAATTGGCAAAATAAAACAAATAAAAAATTGCTGAAATTATTGCTTATCTTCAATTTATTCATCCACAAATTAAGGGATATTAATAGAGTACAAATCATGGACAGAAACTTCTTGGTAGATATAATTTTGACTTTTGCCTGGTTTTATTTGCACTCTCGTTATTGAAAATAAAAGTCATAATTGAGAACTTATCAATTGAATGATAAAGTAGAAGAAAGGTTAACCCTAATCCAAAATTAATTGATAGAATAATTTGGATATATATGAATGAAGAATGATAAAGTCCTGAGATCATTATTGTTTTTCTTACATGATAAGACTATATATTTAAATGTGTTAGCACCAAACTAAAATTTTCATATATGTCATTGGTATGGTTGAATTTAGGGTGAGCAGCCTTGCTATCTTGCATTGACTCCTAGTAATAGCTAATAACCAGGTTTCTATAAGCATAAAACAGGGTCCAGGTTGCACCGACGGGATGTTGAGGTTAGCACTCTGATACTCAAGTCAGATGTTTAATCACAATATAGCTTGTAACTAGGAGAGATGTTATGACAAAACTGTAAGAAACCATATATTTTTTTGTTTTGATGACCAGGGTGTCCAGGCCAACTTACGTATTCTTTAACTAGTTTTTCAGGATCCTACCGACTGAGTAAGAGCGTCAGTGGTCACCCCTATTAGAAATCAAGGAAGGACTTGAACTTAGGATATTTTCAGTGATACACTCAAGAGTCCCTATCGAATCACTTATCACTCAAGGTTGGTTAAAAATCAAAAATTTTATTAGGTGGAAACACATGAAAATTAATTGAGACTGATCATACTGGCTTTATCTAGCGACATGACATAACAATATATCTAAAAGAAAACTCAAAACAGGATGACTAGTTTTCTTATGGAACTTGTGAGCTGATTTCGGGTCATAAAAAATTTGAATTCGGGCCTGGGATCTTCATAAAAGTTGTAGCTCTGGTTATAATATTTCCAACACATCTTCAAGCATCTCAATTAGGCTTCTAAAACTCAAGTTATAGCCCAATTACTGAATGGTGGCCAAGCTATGACGGGATTGGATCTTCTGACTTCGATGTAAACTTTGAATACCCAAATCTACTAGGATTAAAAATGCGTAAGCCCACTTTAGAAAACTTAGGACGTCTACTTAAAATATCAAGCATACTTCTTTCTCATTCTAGAACTCTAAAATTGTCAAAGTCTCCACTGAACCTTCAGAGGTCGAATCTGCCAATGTCTAAAAACTGCACATTATGCTCCACTTTCATTCACATGCCTCCATTCCTTTCCTAATTCAGAAAATATATTAATCAGCTCAATTAATCATAAAATATATCGCAAAAATTAATATAAAGGAATTGAAAATATCAATTATTGAACACTTATCAGAAGTACCTTAAAGGGTTGAACCGAGGTTGGAGAGTGCATCAAAATGGGTGTTCTTAGTTTTGGGGACTTGGCATATTGTGAACTCGTTGAAGGCCGACTGAAGCTCTTTGACCAAGTTTACGTATGTTGTCATCTTTGAGTCTCGACCCTGATAGGTGCTTTGTAGTTGATTTACTACGAGTTGGGAATCAGACTTGACTTCCAACCTTGTCACCCATATCTCCTTCGCAAGTGAAAGACCGGCTATTAGAGCCTTATACCGAGCTTCATTATTTGTACACTTGAAACCGCACCAGATGGCCCACTGGATGACTTCGCCATCTGGAGTAACCAATACTATACCCAAACCACTTCCATTTACATTGCTTAACCTGTAGACCAAGAGAGTGCACTTCAAAGGTGTCCCGCTTGTCAAGCATAACAGCTCTCTTTCTGCCTGAGTGGAAGTGTTAGGAGTGAAGTCTGCTATGAAATCTACCAATACTTGAGACTTGATAGCAGTGCGTGGCTGGAAGGAGACATCGAACTCACTCAACTCGACTATCCGCTGAGTGTGGCATTTCGAGAGCTTAGGCTTGTGCAGGATTTTCTTAAGTGGGTAAGTGGTGAGGACAACAATGGAGTGATACTAGAAGTAGGGCAAGAGCTTCATGGATGCGTGGATGAGTGTCAGTGCCAACTTTTCCAATTCACTGAACCAAGTCTCAGTATCGAGGAGTGACTTGCTTACATAGTAGACTGGCAGTTGTTTCCCATTGTCTTTTCTAATAAAAACCATTGAAATTGCCAATTCCAAGACTGCTAAGTATGTATACAATTTTTCCCCGATTAGTGGCTTAGAAAATAAAAGGGGAGAAGTCAAGTACCTTTTGAGTTGCTGTAGGACTTCTTCATAGGTTGCGGTCCATTCAAACTACTTTGACTTTCGAAGGGCCGCAAAGAAGTGGTGGCATTTGTCAGTTGATCGAGAGATGAATCGGCTTAGGGTTGACACTCTTCTAGAGAGACGTTGGATGTCTTTGATGCATGTAGGTGAGGTAATGTTCAGGACTGCTCAAATCTGATCAGGGTTAGCCTCAATCTCTCATTAAGTCACAATGTATCCTAAAAACTTACCAGAAAAGTCCCTGAATGAGCAGTTGGCTGGGTTGAGCATCATATTGTACTTCCTGAGGACTGTGAAGGCCTGACTGAGGTGGTCTAAGTATTGCTCGGCTATCAAGGACTTGACAAGCATGTCATCGATGTATACTTCCATAGTGTCCCCTAAGAGTTCTGCAAACATCTTATTAACGAGCCATTGATAGGTGGCCCCAATATTCTTGAGTCCGAATGGCATCACTTTCTAACAGTAAGTGCCCCTCACTGTGATGACAGTAGTCTTCTCTTGGTCACTTGGGTGCATGAGTATCTAATTATAGCCAGAGAAGACATCCATGAAGCTGAGCAACTCATGACAAACTGTAACAACCAGCATGTTGATGTGTAGGAGTGGGAAGAAGTCCTTGGGGCATGTCTTGTTTAGGTCTGTGAAATCTATGCGAACTTGGCACTTCTCATTCTTCTTTCGAACCACCACCACATTAGTGAACCAATCGAGATAGTGAACCTCCAAGATGAGTCTATTACTTAGCAATTTTTCTACCTCTTCATTGATGACTCAGTTTCACTCTAGAGCAAATTTTCTTCTCTTCTGTCTAATCGGGTGGCAATTAGGGTCAACCTGGAGGTGGTGCATAATTGCTTCAGGGCTGATCCTTGTCATATCGATGTGGGACTACACAAAGCAGTCATCATTCTACTTCAAGAAGTAAATCAGTCATTCTCTTATTTCAAGACTCAATCGGGATCCAATCTAAGTCTTCCTGTCAGGATAGTCTAGGTGGATTTGGACTTCATCCAACTCTTCCATAGAGGGCTAGTCTGGCTTGGCTGAACGAGTTGGATTTGTCTATAGTTACTATAAGGCGTGGGATTTGCCTTTGAAGGCATTCTTGTAGTAGTCCCTTGAGACCTTAGGATTGCCTTTGATTTCTCTCAATCCTCATCTGGTGGGGAACCTGATTGTCTAATGGAAGGTTGAAAGGACGACTCTCATGTCATGGATCCAGGGTCGACACAGGACGATGTTGTAAGGTGAGGGGCAGTCTAGCACAAGAAAGGTAGTTTATCGGTTTACTCCACTAGTGTAGACAGGAAGGGCTATCTCCCCGATGGTGTACTTCTACTAGGAGCTGAAAGCGACTAAAATGGCACGGTGCCTATTTATATCTGACTTGTCCAGACCCATCATTTTGACAGCTTCCAAGAAGAGGACGTTGGCTGAGCAGCCTCCATCCACGAATATCCTCTTGACTAGGATATTCACTATCTGTAGGATGATCACAAAAGCATCATGGTGCGGTGCGGTGCAGTCAAGGTGACTGGCTCATCATCTCCAAGCTGGATGACATGTTGAATAAACCTAGCAAAACGGGCAAATGGGCCAGGTATGGATTCAATCCAAACAAGTATGGGTCCTAAACAAGTCGATCTAAACGAATCCAAAATATTGGACCCGCATCCTACCCTATGCAGGTATGAGTGGACCCACAGGTACCCATACTGTTCATAAAAATTTTAAATTATGACTGTTACACCCCCAAAATTCCTATAGTTTTCATTTTTTACAATTACACCCCTATAATTTCTGCATATTGACTTGAAATAAGGGCAACTGAGTAAATGGGTAATGATTTTTTTCTTTTTTTCCTTCCCTTTTCCCTCCTCTTCTCCTTCTTCACTCTACAATCCATTTCCTTGTCGTTTCTTTTTTTTATCTCTCCTCCTCTTCTTCTTCACTCCATCGTCCATTTCCTTATTCTTCTTTTTGCTTCCCGTTTCCTTTTTTTTTTTTTTTTTTTCTCTCCTCTTCTTCTTCTTCACTCCATCGTCCATTTCCTTATTCTTCTTTTTGCTTTCCGTTTCCTTTTTTTTCCTCTCTTCTTCTTCTTCACTCCACTATTCCTTTCGTTTATCTTTTTTCTTTATTTTCTTTTCTTCTTCACTCTATTATTTTCTTTTCTTTATTTGAGTAACTGGGTAAGGATTTCTAGGTTGCTTTTGTGTTTGTGGTTGTTTAAATCTGAAGTTTTTTCATTATTTGTGGATGGGTTTATGATTAATAGTTGGCCGACTCTTGACAATTTCAGCTGCCATGGTTTAAACAATTTTGGCACACCAGATCCCTTTTTCTTCCTCTCTTCGTTCTTCTTCCTCAATCCTTTCTTTTTCTTTTGAGCACAATTTCGGATCTGAACAGTTTCGACAACATTTCTTTTGACTTCTTAATTAATTTTTTTAGGAGATTTCTTAATTGATTTTCTTTTTTTAGATAAGAAGATAATGAGGAGAAGAGTCGAATTTTTTAGTGTTGAATCGAAGAGAGTTGGATAATGAAATTTTAGGAATTAGGGATTTAGCTTAAAAAAAAAAAATTATAGGTACCCATGGGTATACCCGATCTACCCATTTACAAAATGGGTAGGGCCGGGTACGGGTCCAAAAAAATGAGTCTAAAATGGTGGACCCATACCCTATATTATTTACTCGAGTACGAGCCAACCCACAGGTCCGGACTTGTTTTGTCAGGCCTACTGTTGAATGGGCTTCTATGTGGGTGGATGGGAAGAGCGAGCTTCAAGGTGATGGCTTGCTCGGGCATGCCTTTTGTCGAGGAGTAACTTACTCCACTGATTTTTGAGTCACCGGCTGAACATTAACATTATACTCAGGAACCATGAATGGAGTAGAGCTGGAGGGTTTGCATGCAGGTCGGGCTGGTGGGCGGTCATACAGTTTTTGATTACTTCTATTGGGACCGCGAGCTGGAGGTGGGTTGTTTGTTTCATACTGTCGAGCTTTTGGGCGTCTGTCGCTTCGGCTTTATAGGTGATCATCGTAGGGTGTATACCTTCTACGATTTGCCTCATCCTCCTCCCACCTTATTTGAATGATTGCTCGGGCCAGAGCATCCTCCATGGTATTGTAACCCAGTTTAGTAAGATCTTTGTAAAGTTCCCTATTAGGGATGAGCCCCTTCCTGAAGGCATCCATTGTTGTTTCAGGATTGCAGGATGGGATATATATCTTCTCCTTATTGTATCGATTGACATATTCTCGCAGCGGTTCTCTTTTCTTCTGATAGACCCTGTACAGGTCGGCTGACAATTTCTCAAGTTTCTTTATGCTTGCAAACTACTCAATGAATGTGTCGGTGAGCTGGGCGAATGAACCTATGCAGTTGTTAAGGAGGTTTGTATACCATTGAAGAGTCAGTCTTGAGAGGTTGGAACCAAAGCTCTTACACATGGATGCTTCCTTGAGAGTGGTATGGAGACGACAAACATCCTCTGTTTGTAAAAGGAAATGTGATCATCCAGGTCGGTTGTACTGTCATAGGGTCTCATGTTTGGGATGGAAAACTTTTAAGATATCTCGACTAGGGCTATGGAGTCAACGAAGGGTGAGTCGGCATAGCTATAGGGTTTACGTCTCATCATAGCTTCCATGTCGGCCAGCTTCTTTGCTAATATTTGTTCAAAGGGAGTGGCGGTAGATAACAAGTCTGGATTAACGATTTGGGGATAGGTGTTTCTCTCACTCAGTCTAGTGAGGCGAGCCGAGTCATTGGGTGTAGCTTGGTGCCTCGTTGTTTGAGTGTTGGGGGCTTCATTCATCCCTTTAGGATAAGTCATCCTGAGCGTAATGATCCAGGTGCTTCTGCCAACATGGATGGTTAAAAGTGTGACCTGGGGGCTGCTCGACCCATGAGGATGAGCCGAGTTAAGGGGTGTTTGGTAGGGGTGATTACTCAACCCATAAGGAAAAGCCGAGCTGGAAGGGTCTTGGATGTAGTGTGGGTCATTCATACTAATGGGATGGTCGATGTTGGTGATATTTTGTTGCTAATGGCTGGGGATGGCTTGAGTGAGTTGGTCATGGGTGTTTGAGGGACCAACTGATAGGGGTCATGTTTGCATGGCTAGGTTTGTTGTGTTTGTAATGGCGAGTGCCAAGCCATCTGTTATGGATGACTAGAGTTGGGAAGACTGTGAGTCTGAGGCTGAGGATTTGGGATCTGGGGTTTGGAAGGGTTGCATGGTGTTCATCAGGATGCGGAATCCGTTCTCCGGTATCAGGTTGAATGGGAAATCAAGAGCATAAAATTGAGTTACCTTTTTCCCGTAAGTTTTGATTTTCAACTCGGATGTTGTTGTTTTCGGCTTCTAGTGTCGTGACCTTATTGGCCTGTTTACTGCATCAGTGTCGAAAAAGCCTCAACCTTAGCTACAAGATCCGCTGAGGCAGTGTCTGTGATTTCATCCATAATGCGATTCTCTGTAGAGCAAGATGTTGAACGGGAATTGATTGCCAGAGGCCCCATAATGGGAGCCAAATTGTAGATGCTAAAATCTACGGTTACGGAAAGAAGGTATGATCCTATGAAGTTGGGGTCATTGACAATCCGTTGTACCTCCATACAAAGTAAACAAGCGTGAAGCTTACGTAAACACCGGTGTGGTATCTGTTGTATGCACTTCGACGCTCAAGTTAATAAGGTTGAATGAGACAATTTAGTGAGGGCTAAGGGAAGGAACGGTTACCGGAAGTTTAGTCGGAGACTAGAACCATGGCGTAGGTGTATAACTCTTAAAAGTAAGAGCTTGGAAGCAAATAGGTGGTATTCAGATTGAAAGCCTAAATAGAGGTGTGACCCCGTTTATATAGTAGTCGTAGGATCTTCGTATCCTAGTAAGACTTTGAGTCCATAATGGTAGAGGTTTAGTGAATAGGAAAAGATCTTGATTTACTTGCTTCATAGAATTAAGAGTCCTAATTCTCATAAGATACGGAATCTTAGGCGAATTAGGATATAACTCAAATAGGAGGAGTCCTAATTATCTTGGACCAATGGGTCTAGCTCTAAGTGGGTTAATGGTGATGCCTAATCTAGAGAGAGGCTGGGTTTGGACCGTGCATTTTGGCCTGTGACATGAATTTTGATATTGGTTCAATCGGAATTGGGCCACGGCTTTGGGCCTATATAGTAGAAAATATAAGTTTGGGTCTGATAAGGCTTGAGACGATTTTTAGTCTATGCAAACGATGTTAAAAAAAAAAAATCAAATTAATAATTTATGTTAACAAGGGAAAGTGTGTGATATCACATCAAGCAATTTGAAGATAATCTCGAACCCCAACCTATATAAATTAAGATTAAGTCATTTAAAATGTTTCAATCGTCATTGCTTTCATCATTCAATTTTTATTTATTTATTTTTATTTTTATTTTTTGTTTTTTGTTTTTTTTGACAATTGTTGAGTGTAATTGGCCCGTAGATGGTCAACAACATTGTCTTAATGTGAGCCCATTACAGTTCCCTAAAATGAAATTTGATTTAATCTAACAATTTTTAATATTTCAAAACTATGATTGGGTCCAATAGAATTTACAAGTATAAAAGAAATTGAGCACTAAATTACAAGAGGTGTTGACATTGTAGGTCCAACTAGCTGGAATCTGACGCTTGACTTTCCCTGTTGCCTTTACTCTCGACATCTATGCCTCAAATCTGTATTTCATTAATTATAAATATTTCAAATAACGAAATTGCCACTTTAAAATATATAAATCTAAGCCTATACATTGTAATAAGTTATAATTTTTCTAGATTTCGTCTTAAAAAATTTACCTTTACATAGTAATAATTATATATATCACCAAAAAAAAAAAAATGTTATGTTATATTTACGATTAAGATGAAATAAAAAATATAATCTAAAGTTATTGAGACAATGATTTATGTTTTAGAGTTGTTACTACATCTTTTATTTACGGGTACGTAATAAGTCACCAGTATGAATACCTTCTGTTGAAGCCAAAACATTTTAGCTTCCCAAGCATGTTTAGAGCTTCTAACATGAAATTTTTTGTATTTCCTATTATCATCCTCATGATTTTCTTTTTCCTCTTTTATTTAATTAATAATTATTTCTTTTTCAATTAAACATACACGTGTTTCTCATTTGGAGATTGAGGAAAATATTAATATCAATTTGATTAATATAGTGAAGTTGAATCTAATCATTCAATTTACAATGACTCAATGATATCCATTTCTGTACTATCATAATGCTACTAAAATAATAATTGAAATCCTAATACTATTAAAACTTAAGTTATAAAATAAAAAATAAAAAATAATAATTTTTTAATAAAAAACAATAATTTTTGTAACTACATCTTTATTAAGTTATAACCTCTTCATATAATAATTTAGTTGTCTCAACGATATATATATATATATATATATATATATATATAATAATATATATATATATCAATTTTTTGTTTTTGAAAATAAGAGATACAAAAAAAATCTTATGAAAATACATTTAGTATAATAAGTCAAAATGCTTTAAAGACGGTTTGCGAATACAATCCTAAAAAGTTATTTTAAATCAAAAAACGATTAAAGTTGTTTTCACTATTTCACATAATTTTAATATATATAAACATTTTCAATATTAAGAGAATATAAAATTGTATGTTAGTTTTTGAAAATTCTGTTCTAATCACAAATCAAACATATAGTTCTTACTGCAGTATCAATATTATAACTGATAAGAATAATATAACTAATCAATTATATTCTCCCAAACAAAAGGAGTTCCAAACCTATAAGAGGGGATTATAATTGGAGAATCAAAACGATCTATTCGACAAATTAGTTGTCCTAATAATGTCATGCTGAGTAAATACTTTTTAGAAGTTAATTTATGCGATTAAATGGGTTCTTTTGTACTATAAACAATTTTTTAAATGTCTCAAAGAATCTCAATGTATTACACATCGGCTGGTGGGGGAATGGTCTGGAATTAATTACCCGGTGATTAATTCATAGTGTTATCGGTGGTTAACAAAGAACCAATCCTCTCTGGCCATCAGCACTTGATATTTGGAGTTGTAAATAAATTAATTAACTTAATTAAACCATTAAAACAAGTGGACTTACTATTTGTCTTGTTTTGATTGTTTTTTAATATCATTTAGATCCTGATGGAACCACTGCGTTCACACTTTTTATAATCTTATTTATCTTTCATTGGTTTCAATTTCGATAAAAACTACATATACCTTCTAGTGTAGATAAAATAATTTATAAAATTAAATCTACTGACTTTTTTTTTTTTTTTTTATAGCATCGGGGTGTGAGTCAAATTTTGTTACTTAACTAATCTTTGAGATTTTAAACTATCGAGCGAGTAAAAACCTCAGTGCACCCCTATAATGTTAAGAGACTAACTCAGGAGCTCAGGATCTCCTTTTACTCTTTTATCATCACATTATTGATAGTTTATGAATGAAGTATTTTCGATATTTCATAATTAAAGAAAAAAAAATAATTATATTTTCTTATACAAGTAAAACAATGATGCATATCTAGTAGAAAGTTTAGGTTATACCTGAGACGGGTTCATATATAATTTTTAAAATTTATCATATCATATAGTTTAAAATAATAGTGTTTCATATCCAAAAATAAATAAATTGGAAAGAAACTTACTGTAGAACATATTCATATTCTATTACAGATTCAAAAATGTAATTAAGGATTCAATTAGAAGAAGAAATGTTTGATTAAATAGGGATAGTTACAAGTAGCGCGTGTATATGCTTAATTAAATTTATTAATTAAGTAATTGTACTGATTCTGACATACTAATATTTAAAAAATATATATATTTTTTTATATAAAAAAATCTAATTATTTAATATTTTGTGAGCTTTTAGACTTGGCCCCATCTATAAATACGGGTCCCATTCTTTAAGCCCATATGAAAAAGTGAATATATATATATATTATATATTTTTTTTCATTTCTATATATGATAGATGCTATTCTTTTATTATATTTATTTTAAATCTAGAGTTAGTCAATATTCTGATTAAAATTCATTCTATTGACAGATTTATGACTTACATTGTGAAAAATATTAATCAACAAAACCAAAAAAACTGGAATAAATTAAAAATAATTACGTATACCATAGAAATTTGTAGCAAGTTTTAGCAATTACAAGTATTTTATATATTAAGATCAATTTTTTAATAAATATTAGATAAATAAATAAGACCCTTATCATACATACTAATTGTTTTTTTCTCTCTGTATACACATCTCATTTAAAAGCTTAGCGAAGAGATTAATTTCTAAATCCTTGAAAAAGATAGTACAACCACCATTAATTTTTTTTTCTTAAGGGGATAAGAAAATAATTAATTAAAGGGTTATGTTAATTACCCAATAAACGGTTTAAGGATTATTAATTTTTACGTAAGCTCAAGACTTTAGAGATTGGCATAATTTGATGGGGACGCAAGTAGTGAAAAAAAAAAAAAAAAAAAAGAGTTGATCCATATCCATTGTTGAATTTGAGGGTAGATAATTGAATAAAATAAGAAATATTCCTGAAGAAATCTGAATTTTGTAATGCAAATCTTTAGATCTATTGATGAAATAAGAAAGTTGAAGAGGAACCCATTTAAAAAAATGTGTTGGTACTGTTGAGAGCATCTCAACTGTAAGCATATTAAAAAACTATAATAGGTCTTCACTTCATTTTCTTCAGGCATGGTCTATGGCTCAACAACCACCAAACCAATTCCAACTTGCACCTAAATACCCATTTTCTTGGTCTATTTCTATAGGAAATAATTTGGGGTCTTATTTTATAGGGATTAATCTGTCGTATATTTGTTCTTTAAATAGATACATGTGTGTTTGTTCAATTACGATAACATCCGTTCTATTTAAAAAGTTTTTATGAATTCATATGTTAAAGGAAGACATTTGCACTGCTAATTGACCAAAAGAAAAGGTGGATGAGAAATCATGAAAGTGATAATTAGAAGCAGTGGCAGGCACACAAGTAAATTTAATTTGTAAAAGTCTCAGTATAAAATGCTCTCTTTTGGAGTTGCTTACTGCAGTCATACCATATAATACAGTCACAAATGGTGTAGTCAAGTCTCCAAAAGAGAGGCAATGAGTGGCATTTTTTCCAATACTTTCTTTATAATCTTTTTCTCATGGCCCATGCCTAACTACAGCCATGCAAGAAAATGTCTTCAAAAAAAAAAGTAATCAAATTTTTCTCAACCCATCTGTCCACACTATCCTTAAAGCATCATCA
Organism: Pistacia vera; assembly: GCF_008641045.1. Taxonomy (NCBI): domain Eukaryota; kingdom Viridiplantae; phylum Streptophyta; class Magnoliopsida; order Sapindales; family Anacardiaceae; genus Pistacia; species Pistacia vera. Next base: position 531,514 of record NW_022195586.1, on the reverse strand, counting down.
TAAAAGATCAAGAATTTGAAGAAAACTTTATACCATTCTATGCCAACCCAGTGGATCATATCATTCAATACCCATACCTAATGCTATTTTTCATAATTTAAGAGCTAAAATTTTACAGGGGTTTTGTAACGTTCGGTAAATGAAATAATAGATAAAAATATCGCAAATAGGCCATTGCCCTACTCGCCCATTTCCAAATTCAACTAAATTAATGAGGTGATATTAACCTATGGATTTTGACTTTGTTACAATGGTATTACTAAACAATTGGAGACATTTATGGATATGAATATATCAAGTATCTGAACACCATTTTTTTTTCTCTCATCTAATTTTATAATTAATGAATAGATAATGTTAAATTAATTATTGACTTATGTTCCCACAGTGAGATGAATTAACCAATAATTGCATTAGCTAGACTTTTAATTGGCTGCTTAATTCATTCAATCTTATATGGCATGATACTTTAAACCTTCACGATGGCCAACAATATGTAAATGTTCCTGGCAGGAAAAGAGAAAATATATGATTGTTGTATGAGCGGCCCATAGTAGCTTCTGTATGATTACTGAACCTGAAAAAACTCAGCCAAGAATATCGGATAGATACGGCTTCGATTAATTCTATATAGATTTTATTAAAATAAGTACAGGAAGATAGCTCATAGAAACTCCAAGGTCAAATAAGGTCACCGTCAGTGTTTTATAAAAGAAATTAATATTAAAGTTCAAACCAGAGAAGTAACAGTTTGCAGTCCAGGAGTTTTAAGTAACAACTGGGTTTGTATATTCAATACAAATCACCATTAAAGCAATTCATTTTCTATAAGCTATCTTTTTAACCTCAGTTGTGACCTCATATATATCTCTATCTATGCAAATAAGTGTTGAGAACTAGGGATATAGAGGCTATATGAGAGGAGAAGAGAAATGGAGAGGGGTCAGAGATCAGGTCTGCCATTGAAGAGCTCTCCATGACTATCAAACTGAAGCCTATGATAATCCTGATGCAAGTTCTCATGTGCCCACAAGCCTTTCTTGCATGTCTGCAACTTGGTTCTTCAAGTTCTTGGTTAGTTTTCTTTCTTTTTTTTTTTCTCTTTCTTGCACCCTTTAATGATTAGAATTTCTGGTCATGTGTTTGTTCTTTTGCAGATAAGATAGGGCCAACTATGCTTGTACTTAGACAAGACATTCATCAAATGTTCAGGTAGAAGAAAAAACCATATTCATCCATGCAACCTATCCTAGACTTTTTTTTTTTTTTTGGTATGACAAAAACACCCTTTGATTTTTCAACTTTCTGGCTTTTCTTTCGTATCAAAACTATGGTACTGTCTTTCTGTCACTTAAATTAATTTACGAGTTCTTGTTTGACTATTGATTCAAAGAGATTGGAAAAGCTTTGTGAAGTGAATCCTTCATTGATTCAAATGTGGTTGAGATGTTGAAGAAAGAGGCCAGTGAAGGCAATGCAAGAAAGGTTTCAAGTTGTAGCAGAGCCTTTGTTTGGCTAACCAGGTAGCCAATGTATATTACTCTATCTTCCATTATTGTTTAACTTTGAGTTCTGTTTTCAAGGTTGACAAAAAAAAAAGTCACAAAATTTGTGGCCTGGTTTTGGGTTTTGGCAACAAAAAACCAGCTAGACCAAGTTACACTTGCACCAATGATTGTACGATTATCAAGTTAAATGGCCTATCGTATTTTAATAACTATTCTTCATGTGAGATGCCAGTTTCTTCGGAAATTAATCTGTTTTACCTACAGATCCTTGGATTTTACGGAGGCTTTATTACAAAGATTAGCAAGGAATCCGGAGCAGAAAATGGAGCAAGAGTGGAAGAGTCCTACAACATACTTTGAAGCCATGGCATGGATGGATTTCCTCGGCTGCTTTCAAAGTAATATTTAACTCTTTATTTCTCTTCTACCATTTTATGAATATATATCTTGGTGATACAAGTCAAAAGCAGTTTTTTTGAGCTGATACATAATGTCTAGATATTGGGTTCATCTTGCTAGTAACTCAAGTTAGATTTTAAGCACACACGATCATTTTATAGAAGCAAGTGCTTGGTTGTTTTGAAGTGAAAAAGTTTTTTATGTTAATGGAATTGAACTCCTGAATTTTGCAGTTTGTTGTTGGTTCTGTGGAATGTTAACAATGAACATAATTGAACTAGATCATGATCATACCCTAGATGTTATGGTTCATCGATCAAGTGGATTTCTAAATATTAATGCTCCATTATCCCTTCTTGAGAGCTATTCATCATAAGGCATTATTATAAGACTATGTGGCCTTAACTTCTTCAGATAATCAAGAGCTAACAAATATAGTGTTTGCAGGTGGCTCTGAAACTAGTGCCTGACAATTAACCTTCATCAATCTCCTCCTGGCAAAAGATGAAAACTATGACACCCTAAAGAGGAAATGCAGACTTTGATTTCATTACTTGGGCCTTTTCTAGAAGAGATTCACAGTATTCTGGTGAGCATTTTTCTTTTGCTTACAACACAAGTCTGATGGTGGTTACCCAGTTTCACTGTTCACCTATTTTTTCAGAGATTGCATCGCTTGGATATGTTGAAGTCCTATGAGGAGAAATTTCGGAAACAAATCAAAACGATGTACAGAGTTTGGTTATGTAGCTTTAGATTTTTACGACTACATTTTCTGTTATGTAAATATAAAGCGTAATTTTGTCTAACAGATATATCTATATAATCTTCTATATTATAAGTAAAATTCTATGTCTTGTAAGATATCCTCTTATTGAATCTTTAACTTATTTACATTTGAAAATAGAATTCTCATATAATTCATAGGCATTTATGTAAAACTAGTCTTGTTAGTCCAACAAAAATTTACGTGTATGATTCTGCAAATCATGCTTTGATTACACGTTTAAATCTGGAAGATCTGAGTAAAAGATTGTTAAGAAAATCATGCTGTGGTGAGTAACTGATATGAGGAAAAAATTTGGCATAACCGAATTTATAATAGAATATGCATCCATGACAGTGTTCTCAGAATTAGCTTATAAATGAAGATATAATGCTTTCATGGCAGTACCTAAACCCTAAACCCTAAACCACACCATCCTGACTCAGTATGAATTTCAACATCAAGTCAACAATATTTTTTACACAAACTGCCATCTCTTCATCTGCCTCTCACTTTGTTTAAAAGAATGCAGAACTATCCTCCATGAAACTTGTTTAAGATTATTTGTTAGCAGTCAGTTTTTCTTTGCATAACATCACAAAAGTTAGCCACAGAGCGTAAAAAGTTCTACGGACTTAAACTGGATGAATTTTTTCAAAGATACCCAACGGGTCGATGCCTAATTTGGCGACATTTGGATTCGAAGACTTGTGAGGAGGATCATGAAGTGCAATGAGGGCTGCAACTAAACCTGCATTGCTTGCTATGGTTGGTTCAGTGAACAATGGTTTGCCCCTTTCATCAGAGAAATTATCAAATTCATCTGGTCCTGCTACCATGGCCCCCAAAAGAACATTAGGATTTGGTTCTTTTGAGTTTAGCCATCTATCTCCCTCTTCACAAGAGTGATATTGTCCATCCCAAGGAATTGATGCACTCCTGTGGTGAACTTGTGTTGGATAGTGGTCTCCAAAGCCAACCATGTAGCTCATTTTCATAGGATTATCTCCTAATATGTAATTGACCTATAAAAAAGAGGGAAAATTAGAAGACCCTTTATGTAAAGAAGGGGAAAGTTTATTTTGCTGCATAATCAGAACCTGGAAGCCTGATATACTTAACCTGAGACATTGAGAAGCTCCTCAAATTTTCAAGGGAGAATCTATCACTGCTGCAAACACCACCCGATCGCCGCAGGAGCTCAAGGTAATCACTGTATAACTTACTGAGGAAAGATGCTGCTGCAGCAAACTGAAGTGGTTGACCATAAGCAGGCTTTAAGAGGATCAATCCACCTACATTAAGAAAATTTTATGAAGTTATAAACCATTAAATTTCCAGCCACTATATTGAATCCATGCATTTTCATGTAAAAAAGTGTACATATTCATATACAATTGATGAAGTTTTACCTTTTGTCTTATTGAACATCTGATCAGAAAGATAAGAACACATCAACTGCTCAGTCCTTTTTGATGAAGATCCCAAGGCATCTTCATAAGGGTAGCCAACATCACGAAAGAACTGAACTCTAGCTAACAAAACCTGCAATTCATACTTAGAAATTATGTCAGCTTTCACTCAAAGACACATTTCAATTCTTCAAAAACTCCATGAAGTCTTGATTAATTAAATTACCGCGTTAGCAGTGAGCTTGTTGTTCCAATAGAATCTCCCTTTCTCGGATATTTTTTCTTCATCTGCAGCTTCTTTAAACCTCCTGGTGGCATATTCAAGGTAAGAAATGTTCCCAGTAGCAAAGGACAACCAAGTTCCTCCCCAAACTAACTCATCTATGTAGCTAGTTGAGTTGTAAAACTCTCTTGCTTCTCCGCCACAATCTTCAACCTCAGTGTAAGTTCCTTGCTTGTGGCCGCCGTCTTCTTCCACAGTCGCCGCACTGTATAACGTCTCTGCCGCTTTGATTAATTGTCCAGAGTATTCCTTCTGTTCTCTGAATACCATTGATGCTGCTGATAGCGCTGCGATAATTTCCCCTGCAAGATCTGAAGCTGCGCTATCACACATCGAAACAGGTCTCTTATAGCTCATGTCTTCAGGTCTTTGCCAGCAATTTATGTCATTTCTAACCCCAGTGTGATTGCCTGCACCGACCTAAAATCACAATACAATATCTCCAGTAAATTTGCATTTCGAGATAAATAACAATGACCATAGAACATTAGATAAAAAGGCTTGCCTGAGAATAAAGTACTGTTTTATCAGAAGTGGAATTTGTGACCTTGAGCAAATAGTCACTACCCCATTTGATAATATCCTTGATATGGTCAAGCTCACCTATATCAGCATATTTTTCATGGTATTCAATAACAGTCCAGCTCAAGAGTGTTACAGTATAAGCTGTAGGAAAACTGAACTTGATATTGCTTCCAGAATCATAAAATCCACCCATAAGGTCAATGTTACTCTCACTGCCATCTTTCAATCCTGAATTTCCTCGAAATTTTACCGGACTGTTAGATGGGTAACTCCCAGCTGCAAAAAGAATTCTTTTAAGAATCTTAAGAGAAAAGAAGATGGTTTAGAAGAACAAAAGAGTACAGAAAATTACACTTCTGAGCATCATAAAACGTTAGAGCTTGGCTCAATGCAAGTGTGAGATTCTTCGAAGTTTCATGGTGGTGATGTTTGCGAGGCAAGAAATGCAGCAAGAGAACAAGTAAAGGAATTAAAAAGAGTACCGAGACAGAGATGAAAACAAAACGTTTGAAGCACTTTCTATCAGTGATAATAAGATCATGATCGAAAGATTTCGAGTATCTTGAAGGGAGTGAATCATATCCAGTGGAAGATTTAGGGGCAAGGTTGAATTCAATTTCTATAGAGTTCCATCTACTAGCTGAAGGGAGAAGCCGACCCGCCTCGGAAACTGAATGCACAAACCTGACAGGGTGCATTTCTGCATCAGATGCAGAGGTATGTGTAGGCGAACCTAGAGAGTACGGCATAATTGATGAATATGATGGTTTCCAGGAAAGTTTTATACAAGAAAAAACAAAAAGAAAAAAATGACAATTCCAAGGCTGAGATATCGATTGATTGTAACAATTCCAAGCTCTTCTTTACAAGCAATTGTTGTTCTCAGGCTGCAAGAATCAGTGCACAGTAATGTTTCTTTCTTGAAGTAAATAAAATTTGTGTGTTTCTTTTATGCTCTCTGGGGTACCATCTTTTTTTTGTGATGAACTTTCCATTTCATACAAATGACATGTGCTGTTACGTATCCATTTGACAATGGATAACTGTAATCTGTAGATATTTCTTTTAGGACTTATCGTAGGATTTTATTTTTGTATTATTATACATACACGTTTCTGGTAGAATATAAGAGATATATAGTAATTTATTATCAGAAAATTACTGATATGTTTTCCAGGAGGCCTTGGGTTCTTTCACTGAACATGTAACTGCAAGGAGAGGCTGTTAACTTAATAATTTCACAACAGATGTCAGGTCAAAGTCAATTAAATTTATTAATGATCTGTCTTGAAAGAGGGTTAGAAAACTGCCATAGTTATTACGGTGAATTCAATGCAGATTAATTTGTCTCTCTTCATGGTTGCTAGCTTGTTCCGTGAGGGTGGGAGAGACAGAGAAGTTTTTATGATTTATTTATGTAATCCTGAAAGCCTCAGCCGTCCAAACCGCACAAAATGCCACTGGGAAACAAGGAACTTCAACTTCTCTTTAGTTGGAATTGTCTAATAGCTGCTGCCTTCAATTATTTTGTTGCCAAAAAGGCATTATTCTTGCATAAATTCCCATTGAATTAAACTGCCTAGGATTGCAGGCAATCGCAAAAATAGTTCCACTAAGCACAAAGATGCCCACAAAGGGCTGAAACGTTTAAAGGTTTTCTGTATAGACTATAGAGTCCTGAAAAAGTCATTCATTCTAACTTAAGATATTATACAAAGCAAAAAATAAAAAATCCAATTTATTCTTGTGAGAAAATTTTAATTATCATCAGTAATTCGTTATCTATCAACTTGACTCCATTAGACTCATTCTGGATTATAAAAGATATCAAATTCTTTCTATCAAGAGGTTATTAACATAGTTATTTATTTATTTTTATATATCTCAAAAATGAATTATTTAATACCTATAACTGTGATAACATCATGAGATTACAACTTTACGTTTATATCAACAAAGTACATTTATTTTGGGTAGACCATAATTGTTTTATCTATGTGTTTGATACAAGTTCATCTTAATATAAGCACTTTCTCGTGTGTATTGTGGACCTCATTCAATCTGGGCCTGCAGTGAGTCCATTAAGGCCCAAGTGCACAAAAATCTCTTGTCCTATTCTAGTCTTTGGCCCACCAAGTATGGGCTGAAGTGAAACAAAATTTGTTGGGCTTTCTGATCAGAAAATCCAAATCATAACTGCTACTAGTCTTCTTGTCCACCATCTCCCACAACAACAATTACTCTCAAGTCTCAAGGTCCAGTCTTCTTTTCCTATTCAAGGTCAAGCTGCTAACATAAAATGTAATGAATCAAAATGGGGATCTCGTACTACAATTAACAAGCACAAACAACCTTCTTTGGATCTTCTCTCTACTCAAACCAAATAAACTCAAAACATCTTGGTGAGGTTTCTGTCCTCATTTTAGTCATATATTTTAACCATATACGCTTAATGATCTGTGATCCATACGCTTAATGATCTGTGATCCCATTTCATAATTTTTTTAGATTCTCGTCTGGGTATGCTTGAATTTGCTCGATTTGCTAACCCATTAGCTGAATTAGCATTATAATGAGCAGTTTTTCATTTGGGTCAAATTCAAATAGTCCCAAGTCCTTCAATGCATACCCAAGAGGTGATTTCGACATAGAATTAGGGACTATTAAAAGAACCCGGAAACCGAAAATGATCAAATCTTTCTCTAATCGCCTTCAATACTTCAAGAAGTTGCATCCACTTGTTGTGCTGTTCATTTCATTGTCAATTGCTGTTACTGTATTGATCATTTTGACTGCATATGAGAGCCATTTTCGGACGATGAGCAGCTACCGAAATTTTGATGTGGGGATTGATAAGTATCCGTTTTCGACGCTAAAGAATCTTGTAATGGTTGCTGGCCACTCTGTTTATACTAGTAGTTGTGGGAAGATTGATAAGGAGGATTCTTGGTTTTTGGAGCCTTATCAGAAGTATCCTGGTCAGGCTGCTAGTTTTGTAACACATATTGAGGAGGGAGTCAAAATAGTGGCCGAAGATGAGGATGCTATACTTTTGTTTAGCGGTGGAGAGACTAGGAAAGATGCCGGTCCTCGTAGTGAGGCACAGAGTTACTGGACTGTTGCCGAATCAAAAGGATGGTTTGGTGAGTTCTTATGCTTTTTTTAAATGTTTTTACTAGCATTGCCATTTTGATAGTGAAATTAAAAATGTTTGTATAGTTATGTTGATTCACCATTTCATTACTGAACTATGGAATCCAGAAAGTTTGTTGCAATAAGAAACGGTTCTCATATTGTAATTTCCTGGATTTTTTTTTCCTGCTCATGCTACCTATATACAACTGTGAAGTATATTTTGATACAACATTAATTCTTTGGATGTTATGGAAGACCCACCAGTAATTATCTTTTAGCCGTGTGGCTTGTTTGACATTCTGAAAGTTAGTTTTTTACAACTCAGGGTCTGTGTCGAGTTTTGACTTCTTTTTTTTTTTTTTTTTTTTTTAAGTAACAGTCTATTTATCTGTGGTTGAAATGAAAAAGAGATGAGTTTTCCATAATATTTATTTAATTCCAAGATGTTTTTGGTTGGCTTGGAGTCATGAAGATATTATTTTACTCCCAAGTGTTTTTATTGTTTTTTAGATAAGTACTTCTAACTTCATATATATTTCTTGGAACTGGTTCCATTACATGAAGGCTCTGAACCATCTGATGTTGATTCTTTGTTGCAATGTGACTTTCTGTCAGGCAAAGAAGAAAGTGTGAAATGGAGGGCAATGACTGAAGAGCATGCAAGAGATAGCTTTGAGAATCTTTTATTTAGTGTCTGTCGGTTCCGCGAACTTACAGGCACATATCCTCATAACATAACTGTAAGTGTGTTGTATTAGAAGTGCCCTGTTTGTTTTATTCATAGCTTTTATATATATACGCAATATATTTGAGATAGGGTAAAAGGATAAAAGGAGTTTCATCGGAATGTTGTTTCATTTTCATTTAGGTACATAGTCTGGCTCCTAGGATGAAATAGAGACAGTAAAATGAAGTGTCTTTATGGCCGTGTTTAGTAGTGTTACAAATCAATTTCACAAAATTTGTACAAGAGGCTCCTTGTATGCAGATTCATGCAGAAGATTAATGTAGAATTGTCCTTGATGATCAAATGAAATATTCTATAATGTTTGGCACGTGTCCTTGTCATCATTAAGTCTGAGTATAATTATATGATAAAGAGGCTATATATGCATCCTTTTCATCTATAACAAAGATGATGGAGGAGGTTCACATCTAGAAGTTCCCAGCTTGCCAATCATTAATCAACCTTTCCTCTTTTTTATTTTTGGTCTTGGCTAATGATAATTTGATCTCAAGCAAAGATAGAACCTGCAATTTCAATCTCCATGATTCTCTTGAAGAGAGACGCCTCTAGGCCCACTGGACATGGATAGCCTGTCCTTTTTTTTTGTGTGTGCAAGCTCAGGCAATTTATCTTTCCTTGTGTGAATGTCTCCATGTTTGTGCGTTTGTGCACCTTAAAATTCTCCACATACTTTAGCCAATATAATAGCCTCGTGTATCTTGGCATGTATTAATTATGTGTTTGTACAGAAGCCAAGTCCATTAGTTTCTATGACAACTTGGTCTGTTCACTTCAGCTTTCTGTTGTTAATTTAGGTATATTAGGTTTTGTCCTTTAACTGTTTAGAAGTTAAACGCTTTCAATATTGTTGCCTATCAACCAGGTTGTAAGTTATGATTTCAAGGAGGGTAGATTTTCACATTTGCATCGCTCCGCCATTGGCTTTCCTGAGTCAAGATTCTTTTACTCTGGCACCCCAGCTTCATCAACTTCCAGAGAGGCAGCCTTGAAAGGTGAGGCATTCGTAAGGTCTCAATTTGAAGAAGATCCATATGGGTGTTCAGGTTCACTTAGACGTAAAAAAGTAGGCCGTGATCCTTTTCATCGGGCAATACCTTACCCCAAAGGATGTCCTGAAATTGAAGGTTTGTTCAGATATTGTGGACCAGCTCCTTATACTGGGTCTCTCCCTTGGGCTCAATTAAATTAACCACTGCATGTTATTTCTCATGATCCGAATGTAATTAATCAACCTAAACAATCGCACGATAGATGCTTGAGCTGATAGTATAATGCTTGTTCAAAATTGTTCTTTTCTCAATTCAAATTATATAAAGGTGAATAGATGAGAATAAATTTGGCTGCAGCTTAGAGAAAAATGTGTTGTCATTATTAGATGAGAGTTAGTAATTGTATTGCTTTGTTTGGGTCCAGAAATGAGAAATTTGCTTTCCAGAACATGTATTGTAGTGAATCTCCTGAAATTGTAGTTTATGTTACTACTAACAAAAGGCGAAATCATTTTTTTTTTTTAGAATGATTTTCTTTTTATCTGTCATTCCATGTTTTATCATAATTTTGGGACTGAAATATTCATAAAACGCCCATGATAAGACGAATCAGCTGATAATGTATGTCCTGTAAGCTTTAAATCAGCTTCACAAATATTCAATCTGAAAGTCATAACAAAGAAAAGAAACAATGCTTCACTTCATTCACCCAAACTGAAGTGCCCAGTTTGAGCATTTATTGTTTGTTTATTAGTGTTACAAAAGCATAGTCTGGCAACATTAGCCGCTAGCCAGGGCTCTTGAATACAGGGCAGCTCGAAGCTACTGCTTCAGCCGAGCCGTCTATTTTAGCACCCTTCAGAGTTCAGAAGACCGCCAAGCAATTCACCACGATCGCAAAATATCTCCACCTTCACAATTTTGAATTTTCATCTCTTCATCCATCTGTTTTACAAAGAAAAGCATTAACCCAAAGTGACAGAACAATAAAGGGAGAAATATTTAGTGTTACTGAAGTTGAAGAGACACCTCAAAAATGCCCGTGCCATAGAATTCTACTAACTCCCCAGTGGGGGCATGCCCTTTAAAAGGACCTTCCATGTAACCCCAGTGCCTGAACTTGTAAACAATATTCGGAAGTCCAGAATAAACCTGGAGAATTTCCAAAGCAAACCGTCTAGGGAAAGTTGTGGTGAGAGCCCTATGTGATGATATTGAAGTTTCATCAGCTGGGTTTGTAGCACCTTTTACTCCGGCAAAGAAGTTTGCAGGAATGCGTTGTAGCCGCCAAGCTTGCTTATATCATCCAAACTTAGCGCTTTCCTTCCCGCAATTGCAAATGATGATAAAAATGTTTAAACAATTACGTGGTGACTCAAATTCATGTATTTCGGTTGGTTAATTACCATTTACACGCTGACAGTATACTCCTTTGGATCAAGTGTTTTAAAGTCTTCAATGTTTACTTTATGGAAATTTTCCATTTCCCATGTTTTTATAAGGTTCTGCACCTTTTCTTCAAGAGATCCAGGAGGCCAAATCTTCCAGGCAGAATCACAGGTTAGATATTTAACACTATTGGGCCATGAACATGAACTAATATATACATAAGATCAATTATAAAAGAGAAACAAAAAGGGAGAGAGACCTTAGTTCTGCCGTCTTCAGGAAGCTTATTGACAACTTCATAGTTAGGAGGTGAACCAAATTGCCATTTGGTATTCTTTTCTATATCTACTTGTAAGAGATAAGGATACTTATCGCCCACAATACCCGAAGTTGCCATCTTATTATTCTAAGCAAGCATAGAGTAGAGTAAACGACTTTTTCCCACCCCAATAATGGCCTAATGACACTTTTCCACCCAAAAAGTTTTAAAATATAACTTTATTACCCAAACGTTATATTTCGTTAATAATTTCCGTTAAATACAATGATATTCATTGCAAAGACAAAAACACATTCTCCCTTCTTCTTCTCTTATCAGGCCTTTTGTCAAACAGTTGGAGTGCCAACTTCAAAATCTCTGGTCTTCAATGCCGGAATCGATCCAAAAGCCCAAAAAAATAACACCAAACACTTCTAAAACATTCCCAATCATCAATTCCATTCAAAAACTCCAAAACTAGCTCCAATCGAGCCCAATAACTCCAAAAGCATAAAAATCCTAGGTGACAGTGGTGGACAGCGAATAGCAAGCAACCGATGCCGGGGTTGTTGAGGGTTTTGGTTGGGGGATGTCGGTGAAGCAGTAGGTGGTGAAGGGGATGATTTTCGGAGCAAGAAGCGACTGGAATTTGGCAAGAAAGTCACAACAGTCGCGTACATCAAAGGTTGAAACCTAGTATTTTGTTAGAGTATGTGCCCTAGAGTCAATCAATTATTGTAAAATTGACTATTTGTAATAATGTTTTTTAATCAATAAAAATCATTTTATTCTATATCGTGTAAATCATAACTATATGTATTGATATATGTCCTTAGGATGGTAGAATCGTGATGGGGGTATCAATTGTTTTAAATCTTGACAGTGAGAACTCTATGATCACATATGGTGGCCATTCTAGAAATGTCCGTAGCCCCATTATTATTCTGACCAAGGACACAAATAATACAGTAAGACTATCATAGTTTTGAATGACCCTGTCGAAAGACAGTAACTGATCTCACTTGTCAAGGTTGTTTGTTGACAGCCTGGTATAACGCATGAGTGCTTATTGTGGGCAAGTTCACTAGACAGACCCACTAGAAGATTCCATATAGATGGTAACCTCAATGTCTATGGAATAAATCCTCTAGCGAATGGTGGTGTATGTAATCCTTAGACTTGATATCACTAGAGCACTTTGTGCATCAATTGGTGTAGTTTGACACTAGCATAACGTAGTTATATTCAAAGCTATCAATACGGTAGTGATTGGCTGCATTGAGTAGTGTATCAAGACTATGGTGGATCGACAAAGAATTCATCACTCCTAGGTACGGGAGCAGTTATCTCACTACGCAATTCAGTAAATGGCAATGACACTAAATCTGTGGCCACAATGAGATTGAGTTATTGTTCAATCCAATTTATTTATCCGGTTATTGTTCTAGTAACTGAATACAAATATATCGAGAATAACTAAGGTTGACACTATTTTTGTACCTTAGCCTCGATGAGATAACAATATGATGAAATGATTTGATTGCACGGTAACCATATTGTTGATAGGTAGCTATTTCACTGAATCTGAATCTATTGGGTGGTCATGATGCCTTGCTGGGGGCCAATTTGGATCTATGTGTAGTGAGACAATTAATTGGTGTTAATCGCGATATTACTTATTACCAATATGATAAGGAACCTACGGGTCACACACTTAGAAGATAATTTAAAAATCAGTTTGTGAAAGGAGAATTTTCGTCTTTTAGAATGAAAGAGTATTTTGATAATTTCACAGTGCAATTACATTTGTTGAGGTTGTTGTCTATATTTAATTTAATATTAAAATTAAATTAGTGAGATTATATTTAAATATATGTACGCATATATTTAAATGGATTATTATTATTAATTAAATGTGTGTATATATATATATTGATTTATTTTAATTATAATAATAATTAATTAAAATTTAAAATACAAATTAAAGGCTGTTTGGTTGCAATGGTGGATTAGGGCTCAAGCCCATGACTATTCCTTATTAGAATAGAGTTTTAATTGTTATAGTGCAACTTAAAATTAAAACAATATAAGGGTGCGTTTGGTTTAGTATTTTGGATAGGATTTTAAGGGTAGTATTGGGTTATTGGATATGGGAGTATTACGAGGTAAATTTTAAAAATTTATAAAAAAGCCCTTAGGTTTACTAATTTAACTAAAGACCCTAACATGTAAAATGACAAAAACACCCCCACCACTGCAGTGTCAGATTCCGGCCACCACCGCCGGAATCTGACCGGAAAATTTCGTTACGGCACAGACTTGTCGGATCTGTGCCGTAACACATCGTTATGGCCTTTTCCGGCTAGATCCATGGTAGATCTGGCCGGAAAAGGCCAGATCTATGGTTTGTTTTGGCCGTCGACGGCCGGAAAAGGCCAAACGACGGCCATCTTTGGCCGTCAGCGACGGCCAAAGATGTGGCCGTCGTTTTCGATCGACGACGGCCAAGATTTGGCCGTCGTTGACCGTCAACGACGGCCATTTCTTTGGCCGTCGCTGACGGCCAGATCTGGCCTTTTCCGGCCAGATCCGTTGTGGATCTGGTCGGAAAAGGCCACAGCGGTGAACTTCCGGCCATTTCTGGTCGGAAGTTTGGCCGTTGTACAGATTCCGGCTATCACCGACGGTGGTTGCCGGAATCTGACAAGTTGGGTTGATGGGGGTGTTTTTGTTAATTTTAAACTTTTTTTTCAGGGGGTATTTAGTGAAATTAATAACCTTATGGGGTTAAAATGTAATTAAAAAAAATAGGGTAATATTTTGAGAATATTGTACCAAACGCAATTTGAAAAATAGGATCCAGAATAGGGATAAAAATATTAAACCAAACGCATACATAACAATTTCATTCAACAAAAAAAACCCAACCACCTACCCACTCTCTCTCTCACGTCATGTTCATTGATTGAAGAGAAATATTTTTCTCTTCTTGATTCTTTGAAGATCTTTGATTCTTGAAGCCACCTTGTTGTTCTAGTAAAACAACAGGTGATTCTTCGGATTATCTTCGTGTGGATCAACGTACGTGTGGTTCTATATTGAATCGGTAACGAAATAAAATCATAGACACTTGAAGGAGCCTCCAAACGTGCATAAGATTCCTGATCCTTTGAATGGATTATTTTATTTGTACAAAATTTTTGTTTTTAACATGTAAACAATTTAATCAGTACCCGGATCTCAGCAAAAAGGGGCCATTGATCTATCCTTTATTTTTATTTTTCCGCTGCATTGGTTAGATCAATTCGTAACATTCGCGTTGCCATCTTTGGTCCATTTGGCCGGAATTCGGTGTCGTTGACCTTCCGCATCACCACCACTAGATTCCCTATTCTCCCCTAACCAAAACCCCCTTGATCCCCACATCGTTTACCCCACCGTTCGTCGGCCACCGCAATTAAGGGTTTCCCTTTTTTGCGCCGATTCTGCCTGATTCGAGCCGCCAAATTTCAATCTTCCACCACCCTTCAACCTCCAACCTCCCCTCTTCAAAATCTCTCAAACCCCGAAACTTGGTTACTTGTTGTTCGTCGGTCATAAATGGCATCCCTCCTTCATCGTTCATTGTTTTCTCAGCAAAGTGGAATTTTAAATTTTGATTTTTGATGCATAATGTTAATTGACCATTATAACAGACTTCTGATCATCCTGCTATTCTTCATAATGAAATTTATTAAAATTATTAACAGAATTATGCTTTGGGTAATAAAATTGTATTTTAAAATTTTCTGGGTGAGAAAGTATCCTTAAACCATTATTGGGGTGGGAAAAGGAAAAAGTCGTTTACTCGCATAGATTATCATGGAACAAATTAGACTTTATGTTACATTTGGAATCATGGATCTTACATGTGGCCAGTAAGTGTTCGGTGTTCCTATCATCGTTATTGGGTTATTCTAAATGCATGTGTCATCTCATTTATTAAGTAATTGAGATACAATTTAATTAAATATATAGTATTTAATTTGCTACCCATATATGTTGATGCAATAATTCATACCAATCAGATATCCAGTCAGCCCCGGAGGGGACCGAGCAAGATGTGTGCATGATTACGGATAACTAGCAAGGTCGTCGAAGCGACATACTAAAGCAAAGAACAAGAGAAATTTTATAGTGGTTCAGCGATTATGAAAACCAAACATACATCCACTATCATGTCATTTTTTTGGGGTGTTACAAGGTCTACTGAGGTTAAAAAGGGACCATGAGACCAATGAATTTGGTTCTCTCGACCTACTCTCTTTAACTCTTTCTAAAATTATCTAAGTGTTTATCTCCTAAACTTTACTACCACTAGAATCGAAGTTTGAAACGAAGGCCGCGGGCTCTTTTTATACCCATCTCGTCTGACAATGGTTGAGAGTGGGTGTTATGGGGTTTCTTGCACGTATAATCCTCCTAATTAGGATTTGAGTTAGTATAACCCATGCTTGTGGTAGACCGGACCATGGTAATGGCAGTTTAACCCATACTTATGGCAATAATCACCTTATGGTGGAAGTCAAGCACCAAGGGGGTGTCACGTGGGAGGATCTTGGTCGTCGGGCATTGATATACTTTAGGGACATGTGGCACAAATCTGAACGTCCGGGAATTGGGCATAACAATATCATTGTTATTGCACAAGAAAGGAAACATAAGGGAACTTTCACAAGTTCTCTGAAAACAAAATTATAAAACTAATACTTTAAGGTTGATTATACGAATAATTTTTTTTTTTTTTCATTCAAAACTAATTAAGAATAAAAGATACGAGATAATTTTAAATTTCAGAATTAGACAAGGAAAAAAAAAAAAAAAACAACTTAAGAATATGACAAAATGAAATGACGAAACTATTTTCTTGTTTTGTAGATTAAAGATTTTGTTTATGGTTGTATCCAATAGTATTTAGAATTCCATATTTTTCATAGATTTGTATCCAATAGTATTTATAATTCCATGTAGTTCATAGATTTGTATAATAGTATTTAGAATTTCATATATTTCACAGATTTGTATAACCATTACTGGTTAAAAATAATAATAGAGGAAGAAGATAGGGAAAATTTGGGAATTCAATTGTGAACATAATTTATTTAATAAATTTTATTAAATTCGGAGTCTGGAACTAGAAAGAGGTTTGATGGGGCTTAAATAACAACATTCAATAAATTTATCAAACACCAAAACTAAATTCACTGTCACATAATTGCAAATAATAAAATGGACTAAAATTGTTAAACTAAATCCATGTTGTAGATATGAATATCATTTCAAATGACGTAATTGACTCCAGGCTTTTTTATTCATTTGGCAAAGATAAAACAAAAGTTTGAAAAGATTAATATACAATAAAAAAAAAAAAATTAAGTCAAATAGCGGTTAATTGACGCAAATATTTGTGAGAGGTTTAGTTTTTCAGAAGGCATAAGATTAACTTCAGCTAGTCAAACACTCTGGGAGAATCTGGAAACCCAAATTAGGATCGCAATGGCGACAGGACAAGGGGAAGTACAGCTGCAGAGCTGTTTAGAGAAGCTGGTAAGAAGGTTAGCATGGCTGGAAGCTGACAAACTGTTTTATGAAGATGAGGAGTTCAAGGGAACTGCCTTACTCTATGAAGCAGGAATTCAAAAACTTGAGGTAATGAGAAAATGTCATTTGTTTGACATGTCAAAACTCAAACTCGAGAATTTGAATGAATTAATAGTGAAATTGGGAAAAACTGACTTGACGGATATGGTTCAAGGATTAGCGGTTTATCCTAATGGAGCTATGGAATTGTTCGTTCCATGGAAAATCTTTAGAAAAAGTTTCTGTAGAGATCTTTTGACTAAAGGATGGATCGATACAATGCAAATTGACGTACAGGAAACGATGGTGGATCCGAATATGCCAGATGCGGTTAAGCAAACGCTCTGTGTATTGAATCGGAAAGTTGACACTTTCACTTGCATGATTACTTCCTCATTGCAAGAGAGCTATGATGTTCAGCCTGTACAGATATGAGAATTTCTTGTAGGAGAACCATGGTACCGAATTATGCTCGATAGTGAGGTAAAGATGGGTTCTTATGCACTAGAAGAAATTCAAAAGAAAGGAGAAGAAGATTGGACCAGGTTACACATTTCCAAAATGTTACTGGTTAAATCTAAACTGGAAGAGCTCGTGAGAGTAAATGCTACTGTCCATATTCAGAATGGAATTGTGGTAGTTATACCAGACAGGTATGCATTGATCCAGGATACTCTTTTTTCAACATAACCAGGCCCAGTTGAGAACGCTACTAGAAGGGTTTGATCTAGCCCATCTACCGAAGCAGGCCTTAATGGAAGGTACTATTGATCTTCTAAGGTTGGTCCTAGCCCACGACTAGGAAGCCCAAGAAGATGACACTCTAAAAGATTTTATTGATCTTATCGAAGTAGATAACTTCAAGGATTGATAAAAATCTAGAGGATAGAGATTTGGACAATCAGAAACGTCTAACACGTAATACGCTGACGTGTATCCAAAAAGCGGGAATAATACGTGGACCGTCAAGATTTTGCCGACAACAATTAACGAAGGATATTTAAAAGCAGTCTTGACTTTTGTGTCACATGTAATAAACATATGTAAAATGTAGTAATTTGTGTTAAACATGGGAGACATATGGGACCCATGTCATCTTTTCTTCATGTTCTTTATTTTCTTTATGTTACGTGTATGAAACAAGAAAAAAAAGGATCTATTCAAGACGATTGATATCCAGGTATGAATTAATCTGTTAAATTGAATCTATGAATTTTCTCTCTAATTAATTAACTAGGTTAATTAGTTATTAATTGTAATAATATTTGTACGACTGGGTATTACAAATATTATGTGGGTAAGTTATATACTTGGATTGGATTGGTTTTAAATTGGATTTACTTAGCAAATTTAACAACCCAATTGGATTATCAAAATCCAGTCCAATCCAATTAAATTATTGAAACCATCAAAATTGGAGCGGTTTGGATTGGATTGGTCAGTTTAATTAGATCTGATTGGATTTTGATCAGCCCTAGTTCAAGACACGGCATCCAAAATAATTAAAATATTTTATGATTTTATTAGATAATGTGTTTGTCTTTACTTAGAAATTTATTAATCCATTATTTAGGATAGATTAATTTTTTCATATTGGATTACAGTAAATTGAAGAGAGTTAGATTGGATTAAATTAATACCATCATTTGTTTGGTGTAACCCTAGATTAAATGTATAAATAATTATTTAAATTTTTTAAAAGATCTGGTAAGAATGCTTTCTATATACAAGGCCATGGTTGTTAGAGGGCTTAAGTGACCATGTATATGATAGCCTTGAATTTGGAAGTGAAGCACCCATAGATTAAGACACCATGACATATTGTAAACTAGTTACACTTAAATTCATTATACACATAATTATACATTAAAACAGCTGCATGACAATTTCAATATAAAAGAAAATTAAAGTCAAGTCACTTAGCTGCGACAGGTTGAATCTTGACTGCAGATGAACAGGGATCTCTCAAACTGCATACCCAAGTGCCCACTATGAGCAATTATTTATTTAGTCACTCCCTTTCTATTTATCTTATTAGGATTAATTAAACATTTTATTATTTTACAGGTTCTCTTAACATATGTTCTCTAAACACATATTAAAGGAATTATGTAGTATCACAAGTTTACAAAAGGATAAAACTTTACAGCTTTTAACACGTCATCCACTGTAAATTGTATCTTCTTGCAAGATTGTGGATCATAAAATTCACTTTAACACATGCCTTGAGCACAGTTAAGTTGAGATTTCCTTTATTTATTTTTGTACTATGAAAGTTGGCATGGCAATATCAGCCAGCCATTATTAATTGTTCCTGAGAACAGGGCAGCTTGAGGGTGCTGCTGCTTCTTTAGATGAATATGATCCATCTATTTTCGCACCTTTGAGGAGACCAGCAAGCAATTCTCCACGATCGTAAAAGAACTCCACCTTCACAATTTTCATATCTTCATCCACCTGTTTCACATTGAAAAAGAATACATTTTTTTTAGTAACTTATAGTATTATTATTATATATATTATACAAGAAGAACTTAAATTACGATAGTCGATTTTAGCAGAGACGATATAAATATACCTCAAACATGGCCATGCCAAAGAGCTCTACCATCTCCCCAGTAGCGGCATGCCCTCTAAAAGGACCGTCCATGAAACCCCAGTGCCTGAACTTGTAAGCAATAACTGGAGGGCCACTATAAACTTGGAGAACCTCCATAGCAAATCCTCTTGGGAATGTTTTTGAGAAAGTCTTCATATATGAAGCTGCAGTTTCATCATCAATTGGGTTGTACACCCTTAACTCCTTTGGCAGGGAAGTTTGCCAATTTAGGCCACTTGGAGAACCTCCATAGCAAATCCTCTTGGGAATGTTTTTGAGAAAGTCTTCATATATGAAGCTGCAGTTTCATCATCAATTGGGTTGTACACCCTTAACTCCTTTGGCAGGGAAGTTTGCCAATTTACGCCATATCCTCCATCAAGCTTACTTATTTCTTCAATAGTTTGAGCTTTCCTTCCTGTAAATCATGATTGTTGATGCGTAATTTTTACACCAACTAAACACACGTGTGAAATGTTGAGTTGGCCCAGAAGACACTCGTGAATATAAAGGAAAATGAGAGTAAATACAATGAGAAAAACATTTTTAAAGTGGTTCGGATGCTAAGGAAGTAAGTCCTACGTCCACTGTTATTTTATTAATGATAGGGGTCAGGTCGCATTAGCGGAATGACTTACAAATGATAGTACAAGAGAGAGAGAGCTATATATTCTTGAGAGAGTATAGCTAATCAAGAGTAAAATGAGCGAATCCCTTGAATGAGAGATGAGCTCTCAATTTATAGTGGGATGCATTGGGATTATGATTATTGAATCTGTGAGTTGGCGAGATTATCCATGCAAATCCTTCTTTATGTCACATTGCCCACCTTCTAGAGTGATTTGCGCGATTTGGCGCAGGGATTGGACACGTGGGATCACCACAGCTTCTGGCTGGTTTGGCGCGCACCCACTATTCTGACAGAAGTAGGCTGCGGGTGTACCCATGTTCTGACTTTTGCTTGCTGACTGGACCTTACGTCAGCCCTATATTTTTCAGGCATAACAATGATCAACATGTACATGTTCACATATTATATAGATACTTAAGTACATGGTAAAAACTAATTCATTTTTGAATTGTTGCTTAAGTGTTTATTATTTGGTGTAAATAATTATATATACCATTGAGGCTGAAAGTAAAGTTGTTTGTATCAATTGTCTTGAAGTCTTCAATACGAGTCTTATGGATCATTTCCATTTCCCATGACTTGGCAAGGTTCTGCACCTTTTCTTCAAGTGATCCAGCAGGCCATACCTTCCATGCAGAATATATAAACAAGTTAGATTGGTGATCTCTATAGTAATAAAAAATCACAAATATTTAAAGTAGAGAATACATATAAACATATATAGAATTTATATGAAAGAGAACGTAAAAGAGACCTTAGTTCTACCTTCTTCAAAGAGTTTGTTGACAGTATTGTAGTTAGGAAGGGTACCAAATCTCCATTTGGTATTCGTCTCTTCTTCTCCATGTAGGAGAGAACGATATCTGTCTCCCTCAACTACTAAAGCTGCCATTTTCTTAAGTTTCTATATTTGCAAGTTTAAGATTAATGGAGTAGAGTGAATATTTTGTGTGACAGAGAGTTCTTTATATAGGCAAAATGTAGTAGACTTTTTTACTTAGTAGAATAAGGTAGCTTGAGTATCACACAAATGAACGAAGTCAACATTTGGATAATATTGGTTGATGATGAATTATAATGTCCCAAATTATTTTGAAAACAATCCCAAAACTCCTCAACACGATCTTTTATCAATTAAGGAAGGAGTATACAACACTCCTCAAACTCTGATATCACTTATCTCGACGAACTTACAAATTAAAATCCCAAAACTCCCAATTCCATGCAATAACTTTTAGCTAAAGTTACCTTTTATTGATACTTGATTTTGACACCAACTATCTCGCACGTGTAAAGTGTTAAGTTGACCTTAGAAATTACATATGATTGATAGATTCAAGAGTCAGGATAAGGTTGAACAATAATATTAAATGCAAAGACAAAATAATAAATAAAACAGAAGATTTTTATAGTGGTTCGGATGCTTGAAGCGATTCTTACGTCCAATGTTTCTTTTATATATGAGAGTTTACAAGAGGTCGCATATAGCGAATAGTGAGCAGAGGTATATTAATTGGGTATTCAGAGAGAATATCAAGTCAATCTCTTTCTCGTAGGTTGTCTTTGCTATTAATTGTGTTAAATGTGGAAGCCTAAAATAGCATCGTTTTGAGTTACAAGAATACGACGTCATTTTAGGCATATTGACCGGAACAAACTTAGACCGCAGGATGCACTCCAGATCTAACGGCCAGGATCAACCACGAAGTCAAACCATATATAAACACTCTTTCGTTCAGATTAGAAAACGACGACATAATTTTAGGGTTTTCTGGGTTTGCACTTCTGTGTGTTAGGATTGAGATTATTTTTCCAGATTGTGTGTTAAATCAGTCGAGTGAATAGGGAGTTTAATCATTCAGGTGAGAGTGTTGTTCTCTCGGGTTAGGGATATTCAGAGAGTATCTTATAAGGTTGGTTGCAGTTTGTAATTGGGTAGATCTGGTGAGTGTTGAATCTGTGTAATCCTAACAGTTCCTGATAATCGAAGTGCAGCGAGCTCATACCGTTCTTGAGCTCAACGTGGATGTAGCTTATCCATAAAAGGATAAGTGAACCACGGTAAATCGTGGCTTGTTTGTGTGTTTGTTCTTGTTGTGTTTTCTTGTTTCTTGGTGTGATAGATTTGTGTTGGTGTATAGATCAGTATTTAGTTTCTGTTATAACAGTGGTATCAGAGCCATTTCTTGAAGTTGAAGTTCGTTTTTTACAAAATTAGGGTTTCATAAAAAATTAGGGTTCTTTTGAGAAATTGGGGGTTTATCAAATCAATTCCTGTGAGTCTCCAAAAGTAAGTCTAGAGAGTCAAATCTTGATCGAGTGTAAGGGTATATTGGCTGGAAAACCAGTGACCACCTTAAAAACTGCCTAGCAGTAATTGGCAACTTCTGGTGTAACAATGCCTCGTACACCTTAGACTCACCTTCTCTGTTGTTGTTTCGGTATAAGAAGTTTTTTACGAAATTAGGGTTTTGTGAATTTGGGAATTTTTTGAAAAATTAGGGTTTTGGGAATTGGGATTTTTTTTTTTTTTTTTTTTTTGAATTGACTATTTCTTTGAGTCTAGAATTGGTTCTAGAGAGTCAAATCTTGATAAAGTGTAAGGGTATATTGGTTGGAAAACCAGTGACCGCCTTAAAAACTGCCTAGCAGTAATTGGCAACGTCTGGTGTAACAATGCCACGTACACCTTAGACTTTTCTTTCCCTGCCATTACAAGAAAAATGAGCACTACCCGTATGGAGATCTCCCAATACGATGGGAAGATCGACTTCAGGAGCTGGAAGAAGAAGATGAAGTCTCTTCTCTCACACAACAAGGTTGCAATTGCACTGAAAAAGGATCCCAAGAAATGGTCAGAGGAGAAACTGGAGAAGACGGAAGAGATTGACGAAGAAGCTTATAACCTGATCGTGATGAATCTTTCGGACAGTGTCTTTCAAAAGGTAGATGGATTCAAAACTCCTTTTGGTTTATGGGGTAAATTAGAATCTTTATATGCCTTATAGTCTGCACCAAATTTGGCTTTCTTAAAGGGAGCCTTATTCTCTTGTAAGATGGATAATTCGAAGTCCATAGAGGAAAACTTAAATGAATTCCTTAAGATGAATCTAATCTTAAAGGGCACAGACAAAGAACTAGGACAGACTAGTCTTGCCATGATATTATTAAATTCCCTAACTGAGGACTACCAAGTAGTCAAAAATGCCCTACAGTACTCCGGTACTGTGCCCAGTGTTAATTTGATAGTTGCGGGTCTTAAAGCTAGAGAATTAGAGCTTAAAACTCTTAAGAGGAACAATAACACTCTATTTGTGAAGGGTAGAATAGAATGTGCTCAGTCTAGTAAAGGTTTTCAGTCAAATCAAAGGGGTAAGAACAAGAAGAAATGGAAGGGGAACAACAACACCAAAACAGAAACCAGGAAATGTTACTACTGTAATAAGACAGGTCACCTAAAGAAAAACTGTTTTGATTGGAAGAAGAAACAGAAACTAGGTAACACAGAGAGCAACCTAGCCACCACTAGTAACCAAATGGATGAACCAGAAGTCCTCACAGTGTCAATATCTGACACCACAAAAGAATGGGTATTAGATTCAGGTTGTACTTTCCATATGAGCCCTAATAGGAGCTGGTTCCAAGACTTTGAGGAGTTTGATCATGAGACAGTGTACATGGGGAACAAGCAAGCATGTAGGGTTAAGGGGATTGGCTGCATAACCCTTAGGTTAAGTGGGGGAAAACTAATAAGATTGACCAAAGTCAGATATATACCTGACTTAAAAAGAAACCTCATATCATTAGGTACCCTAGATGAAGCAGGCTGCTGCTATATAAGGCAAACAGTGGGTGGTTGAATGTCTATAAAAATGAGAATCTTGTGTTGAAAGGAGAAAAGAAAAATGGTCTGTATGTACTTTATGGTAGTTTTTATTCTGACTGCAACAACACAACACTTGGGTCTCCAAATTTATCAGTAACTGAAAGGTGACACTTAAGGTTAGGTCATATGAGTCAGAAGGGAATGGATGTACTGAACAGGCTAGGACAATTTGGGAAAGACACTGTTACCAGTATGGAATTCTGCGAAAATTGTGTACTTGGTAAACAACATAGGAACAGTTTTCCTAAGGGAGTTCACTTAGCAAACAATTGTTTGGATTACCTACATTCTGACTTATGGGGGCCAAAAAAGGTTAAATCTCATGGTGGAAACAGCTATTTCCTCTCAATAGTAGATGACTACAGTAGGAAGGTCTAGGTATTCTTACTTAGGTCAAAAGATCAAGCCCTAGCAAAGTTTAGAGACTGGAAAACCCTTGTTGAAAACCAGTCTGGCAGAAAGGTAAAAGCCCTTAGGACTGACAATGGGCTTGAGTTCTGTAATCTGGAGTTTGATAAGTTTTGTAGTGAACAGGGCATCTTGAGGCATAGGACAGTGAGAAATACCCTTCAGCAAAATGGAGTGGCTGAGAGGATGAACAGAACACTTCTAGACAAAGTAAGATGCCTCTTGATTACTTCAAACCTTCCAAAAACTTTCTCGGGAGAAGCACTCTCCACAGCTGCCTACTTAGTGAATAGGAGTCCTTCCACAGCAATAAGTCTAATCAGTCCAAAAGAAAGATGGTCTGCGAGAAGACCAGAAACAGGGCACCTAAGAGTGTTTGGCTGTGCTGCATATGCTCACACAGTGGGGGGAAAACTGGAACCAAGATCAACCATGTGTGTGTTCCTTGGATATCCTGAGGGAACAAAAGGATACAGACTGTGGGACAGAGAGTCACCAGGGATCAGGATCTTGGTGAGCAGGGATGTGGTGTTTAATGAGGGAGTATTCCCATGCAAAGGCACTAACCCTGATGAAGGAACAACTAAAAGCACAGAAGGAGCTACCAGACAGACCAGTACCACTCAGATTGAGGTGGAGCACACAACCCATCAATTAAACCCACCTCAAGCACAAGCACAAACTACCCTACAGCCTGAAACTGAAACTGCATCTGAGGAACCTGACCAAGCTGAAGATGAGAAAGCAGAAGAGTTCTTAGAACCACAGCAAAATGAACTGACAAACTATCAACTGGCCAGAGACAGAACCAGAAGAGAGGTAAAACCACCCTTAAGGTACTCATATGCAAAACTGATTTACACTGCTCTACTTGCAGGTACTAAAGTGCTTAGGTCTGAACCTGATACATATCAAGAGGCCATGGAATCCAAGGATAGGGACAAATGGAAAACAACTATGGAGGAGGAAATGCAATCTTTAAAGGTAAATGAAACCTGGATATTGGTTCCAAAACCAAGTAATCAGAAGCTGACCCAATGTAAGTGGTTGTTTAAACTTAAAGAGGGCATTTCCATAGCTGACCCACCTAGGTACAAAGCCAGACTTGTGGCTAAGGGTTTCACCCAAAGGGAGGGGATAGACTTCAATGAAGTCTTCTCCCCTGTGGTAAAATACAAAACAATTAGGTTGATGTTGTCTGTAGTTGCTTATCAAGACTTAGAACTAGAGCAGTTGGATGTCACCACTATATTTCTTCATGGAACACTAGAAGAAAAAATCTATATGAGCCAACCTATGGGGTTTACTGACCCTAAGTTCCTTGAAAATGCATGCCTTCTAAAAAGATCCCTATATGGGTTAAAACAGTCCCCTAGGCAATGGTACAAAAGGTTTGACACCTTTATAATAGGAATAGGATTAAATAGAAGACAATATGACAGTTGTTTCTATTTTAAAATGGATAATAATCTGCCTATTTACTTGCTTTTATATGTGGATGACATGCTGTTGATCAGTAAGTCAAAAATCCTGATCAGTGAATTGAAGAAAAGACTAAACACTGAATTTAGCATGAAAAACCTAGGAAATGCTAAGAAAATTTTAGGCATGGAAATAAACAAGGATAGAAAGAGGTGTGAACTTAGACTGCAGCAACAATCTTACTTACTCAAACTAGTCACAAAGTTTGGCATGGCTGGTGCCAAACTGGTCTCAATGCCCCTAACCAGTCAGTTTATTCTTAGTAAGTCACAATGCCCCAAAACTGAGTCAGAACTGTTGAAAATGGAGTCTGTCCCTTATGCTAATGTTGTGGGGTCACTGATGTATGTCATGATTAGTACTAGGCCAGACCTAGCCTTTGCCATTTCCATGTTAAGCAGGTATATGTCCAATCCTAGTATGGAGCATTGGACTACTCTAAAATGGATGCTAAAATATATAAACAGTACTGTTTGTGTTAGCCTAGAATACTGTAAAAGAAATACTGCACTTGATCTGGTTGGTTTTGTAGATGCTGATTTTGCAGGTGATAAGGATACCAGAAAATCAACAACTGCATATTTCTTTACACTGGGTGGAAATTGTATAAGCTGGAAATCACAGTTACAGCATATTATAACACTGTCTTCAATAGAATCAGAGTACATTGCAGTAACAGATGCAGTTAAAGAAGCCTTATGGCTAAAAGGAATTCTGACAGAAGTAAAACTAATTGGTGGAAAGGTGACAGTGTATTCAGACAATCAGAGCATGATCCACCTAAGCAAAAATCCAGTGTATCATGAAAGAACCAAACACGTGGATGTCTGCTATCACTTCGTGAGGGACCAAGTTGCAAATGGAATCATTGAACTTAAGAAGGTACCCACAGAAGAGAATCCAGCAGATATGGGCACCAAAATTATCACTCCAGCCAAGTTCAAGCTTGCTGTATATCAAGTAGTCTTGAGTGATAAAGAGCTATGACAGAATGGTGGTAGGCCAGCTGCACAAAGAGTTTGTTTCCAGTGCTTCCAAGGTGGAGATTGTTAAATGTGAAAGCTTGAAACAACGTCGTTTTGAGCTACAAGAATACGATGTTGTTTTAGGCATATTGATCGGAACAAACTTAGATCGCAGGATGCACTCTAGATCTAACGGCCAGGATCAACCACGAAGTCAAACCATATATAAACACTCTTTCGTTCAGATTAGAAAACGACGACATAATTTTAGGGTTTTCTAGGGATTGAGATTATTTTTCCAGATTGTGTGTTAAATCAGTCGAGTGATTAGGGAGTTTAATCCTTCAGGTGAGAGTGTTTTTCTCTCGGGTTAGGAATATTCAGAGAGTATCTTGTAAGGCTAGTTGCAGTTTGTAATTGGGTAGATCTGGTGAGTGTTGAATCTGTGTAATCCTGACAGTTCCTGATAATCGAAGTGCAGCGAGCTCATACCGTTCTTGAGCTCAACGTGGATGTAGCTTATCCATAAAAGGATAAGTGAACCACGGTAAATCGTGGCTTGTTTGTGTGTTTGTTCTTGTTGTGTTTTCTTGTTTCTTGGTGTGATAGATTTGTGTTGGTGTATAGATCAGTATTTAGTTTCTGTTATAACAAATTGCTATGAGAGTAAAGATCAGAGATCCCGAAAATGAGAGGGGCGGTTCTCTATTTATAGTAGTTGAATTTAACATAATGATTACAAATCTACAAGTGGGTAGGTGCCATACAAGTCCTTCATTGCCTCTCATTTGCTAATAACTTAGGAAATATCTTTAAAATTTATGGGGCTTAGACAGATTCGTGATCCTCATTTACTCATAGACAAAACCTGAATCTGTTGGGTTGATTACAACCATATCCTTTCTATCTTGGGGCGACGTGGTAGCTCCTGGACGACGCAAAACCTTCCTAAATACAAATTGATGCTTGTTGATTTAAGCTTACGTCAGTGCTTATTTTTTAGGCATAACACCTTAAATAACCTGCAAATAGGCATTTAATAAAAAATGGTGGAATGGAAGATGGACAATGAAAGCAAGCTTTACATTTTCTAAAATGGTCTTATCAATTCCCACTCTTGGGGGTGCTATTCTAGCTTCTTCTTTGGTTGAACTTCCCTTCTGCTTAACTAAATATCATAATTTTCTGTGACATATATATACTTTGTAAATATATAATTAATAAGAAATATAACACAAACAAATGCTAAAATCAGCCAAGTTTTCGTGGTTAACAATAATAAATATAACAATTAATGAATAAATTCAAGCCTCGGATAAAGAATAATGAATAAATTTGATAAAATCCTTTACAATTCAGAGTTTAAATTGAATCCGATTGCTTTGGTTTTGAGTTTAGTGTATAGCAATAGCCTATATGTCATATTACTTATGAATTAAGACATGAATTTTTTTTATTATTTTTTTTTTTGTTTATTTTTAATATAAAAAGGCTGAGGTAGATGTGTCATTAAAAATCGATTTTATTAAAATCTTTAATAAATGGTTGAAGAACAGATGATAACATCATTGCTGGTTATTTGATAGCATATAAATCATTAAATAAGAAGTGAAGAATCATTATATTCCTTTTTTTTTTTTAAGTGGATTGAAATGGCATAGTTGACTTTAATTTACTTTGATTTTGAAAGGTCATTTGTAATTAGGATTCTGGAAAAAAATAAATAAATAAATAAATAAATAATAATAATAATAATAATTGAAGGTTGGAACTCCAGGAAGGTGAATTAGGATGGGCTGGTCCAGAAATTGACTCGGCCGGGCTCGAATTTTTGCTACTACCTGGCATGGCTTGATGGGCTGGATTTACATAGTTTTAAGACGTTAGGATTTGAGCTCCAAAAAACCCCTGTAATTCTCTATTTACATAAAATTTATTAGAATAATGTTAAGTATATAATTCAATCTCACAACATTCTCTTGTAATCTCTGATATAGTAGTTCATCATTGGTCAGATCACAAAATGGATCTCACCTGCTTGTATGGGTCTCACTTGGCCATTTACGAGTTAACCAATAATAACTTATCACGTCAAAAATTATGAGAGAAAGTTGTGGATCCAGTATTATTGAATTTATTATATAACATAAAACTATATGGCTAAGAAATTTCATCTCTTTCATTCACCTATTTTAAGAAGAAAATATTTCTTCTCAAGAGATTTTTAGTACAGATTTTAAACTAATCAAGTTATATAGATGGCTATTTCACATTGGATGATTAAACTCCTTTTTCAGAACCCCAATCACAAATGACTGTTAAAAATGAAAGCAATGCAAAATCAATGAAAAAAAAAGAGGATATAAAGATGCTTCATTTCTTATTTAATGATTGTATATGCTATCAAATAACTTGCAATGATGTTATCATCTCTTCTTCAATATAAAAAGACTTTTAATATCGATCTAACTGAGTCTTTTTATATTAAAAAATAAAAATTATTTTAAAATTTATGTCTTCATTAATAACATATGGGCTATAGCTATGTATACGTTAAGTCCAAAACTAAAGCAATCGGTTTCAATTTAATTTCTTAATTGTAAAGGATTCTTTCTAATATGAGAGGCTTATATTTATTCATATGGTATATTTATAACAAAGTATGTCATAGAAATTTATGATATTTAGTTAAGTTGGAAGGGAAGTTCAGCTGATATAGAAGCTAGCAATTACACAATGCCAACATAAGACTATGGTTAGCAGTTAGCACCACCAAATTGGGGATGACCTTTTATAAAAATGTAAAGCAAGGCGTCATTGTGGATATGTCAGTATCTGCCTTCCTTTTTCCACCATTTGTTATTAAATCCCCACTTGCAGTTACTTAGCCAAAAGTTATTGCTTGGAATAGGGATTTAATTAGCAAATTCCTCGAGATGAGTGAGATCAGAGCTTGAAGATGAGGAGTATTGTATAATCCTCTTCCTTAATTGATAAATGAGTATCCCATTAATTGTGGATAAGGTGAAATTGGGGTACTACCAATAATTATTCATCATCCAATTATATCCAATTGCTGACTTCGTACGTTGTGTGTAATGAGTCTAATGACACTCAAGTTGTGCCTTATTCTAGGTAACAACATGTCTAATACATTTTGCCTATATAAAGAAACTCTCGGTCACACAAAAAATTTACTCTACTCCAATTAATCTTAATCTTCCATACATACCAACTTAAGAAGATGGCAGCTTTAGTGGTTAAGGGAGACAAATATCGTTCTCTCCTCCATGGAGAAGAAGAGAAGAATACCAAATGGAGATTTGGTACCCTTCCTAATTACAATACTGTCAACAAACTCTTTGAAGAAGGCAGAACCAAGGTTTCTACTTTCTACATATATTTACTTATTCTCCATTTTGTTAAAACCTTTACGTACAAATATTTGTCTTTATAAACAATTCTTAACTCATAAATATTCTGCCTTGAAGGTATGGCCTGCCGGATCACTTGAAGAAAAGGTGCAGAACCTTGCCAAGTCATGGGAAATGGAAATGATCCATAAGACTCGTATTGAAGACTTCAAGACAATTGATCAAAACAAGTTTACTTTCAGCCTGAATGGTATATATTAATTTAATTAACACTAAAGCATACCTATTCAAAATGAATTAATTTTTGTCTTGCAACCATAACTATCTACATATATAATATGTGAAACATGTTGATTTTCATGATTTTCGGGGAGGAAACCTCAAACTATGGAAGAAATACTTAAGCTTAATGGAGGATATGACCTACACTGGCAAACTTCTTTGCCCAAGGAGTTAAGGGGTTACAACCCAACTGATGATGAAACTGCAGTTTCATATTTGAAGACTTTCTCAACAACATTCCCAAGAGGGTTTGCTTTAGAGGTTCTCCAAGTTTATAGTGGACCTCCAGTTATTGCTTATAAGTTCAGGCACTGGGGTTACATGGAAGGCCCTTTTAGAGGACATGCTGCAACTAGGGAACTGATAGAGCTCTTTGGCATGGCCATTTTTGAGGTATATATTTTTACTGGACAACAATTATAAGCATCTTAAATATTTCTTATCATGATTATATAATATATATAATATTTTCAATTTGAAATAGGTGAATGAGGAGATGAAAATTGTGAAGGTGGAGTTCTTTTACGACCATGGAGAATTGCTTGCTGGTCTCCTCAAGGGTGCCAAAATTCATGGCTCGGCTAAAGAAGCAACCGCAACTTTAAGCTGCCCTGTGCTCAGCCACATTGGCTGATGTTGCCTTGTCAACTTTCATATGCAACAAAAATAAATAAAGGAAAATCTTAACTATGTGCTCATGAGTTAAAGTGAATTTATAATAGCAAATCATACAAAAAGATGAAATTCAGTAAAATTTTGTCTTTTGTAAAGTCCGTGGTATTACATATTCACTTTAATATGTGTTATATATATGTTAAGAAAACCTACCGATAAATAAACTTTAATCCTAAAAAGATGGATAAAGAGGGAATGAATATATAGACAAAGGATCGATCAAACCGGTCCCTTTGGTTTGCATGTAGATGAAAGATCACAGTTGATCTATAATCAAGATTCAACCTGCAGCAACTAAAGGATTTCTCTTTGTGTTTTGTTATCATAACTTTTTCAGTTGGAATTGTCATGCAACTGTTTTAATGTCATTTTGTATTATGTTTAGATGGGGTCTCACTCCTAAGTTTATGGTTATCATCATCACTTCAACCATGGCGCTAAAGGCAATATCAAAAACACAAAATTATGTCAGCATACTTTCTTATAATATCTTATGATTTGAATGAATAGCAACTCCAAGATTTACAATGTACAGGGTAGAGATGGCAATGGGCCGGACCGCGATCGGGTACCATTTGGCTGGGCCATTTTATAACTCTTAATCCTAGCCCATGTTAATTTCTACAAATTATTTTTTTATGCTCAATCTTTGATATATCTTTCTTTGTCATTCATATTAACTTAATTAATAGTATCTTCTGCTTTAATAATTATATTTTATGTGTGTACAGGTTAATATGATGGACAATGAATCTTGGGTTTGACTAAAATCGTAATTGATTGATACCATAAAATTATTTCAAAATCATAATCAAATGAAATAAAATTTTAATTTAATTTTTTTTTTAAATGATAACTTAAACATTGAA
Source organism: Pistacia vera (assembly GCF_008641045.1). NCBI lineage: Eukaryota > Viridiplantae > Streptophyta > Magnoliopsida > Sapindales > Anacardiaceae > Pistacia > Pistacia vera. The sequence continues at coordinate 499,311 of NW_022195586.1, read as the reverse complement.
TGACATTTTTATTTTACTTATTTGAAAAATAAATCGAATGAAATTTAACATCATCAAATAAAATTACATTCTTGTACGGAGATAAAACTAGACTTTGATTTTCAAGTCTTATAAATCCAAGCCCATTTTAGCAGCCCAAAGTGCAAGTAGTATTGAAGTGTAAAACTAACCAGACTCCAATGGCTCAAATTCGAACCAAAATCGGCATAAAAGTTATTTTATTAATGAGTTATTTGCTTTGTTTGATCACAAATATTTGTAAAAAGGTGTCTTAATATCAATTAAAATTAATAATTGTAATATATGTGGAAATATATTGCAACTTACTTATGAGAAACCACTATCTAATTGCATTTGAGCCTTTGATATCGTTTTTATTCACATATAAAAACAATAGAAAGCATCTTCAATTAATATTTTTATCTAGGAAAGGAGGAAAAAAATACCATGAATTGGGAAGAAGAATTCGCATATACTGATAGCAAGTTACCAGTTTGCTTGATCCAAGTAATATATATATATATATATATAGGTGAGTTGAGAAAATAAATTGTAGAAATTAACACGGGCTGAGCTGATACATAAAATAATAAAATTAACAATGGCCTCATGTTAAAACTCGGGTCGGGTCGAGCCAATGGTTGTCTTGGGCCCGGCCCGGCCATGCCTATCCCCGCAAGCAATGGCTAATGTCCGACTCGTACGGGCCTGGCCGGATACCCAGAAATCCGGGTACAATTGTCATCTCTGGAAAATAGGTAATAAATTAAATTTCAAAAAATAAAACTACTTCCTTCACAAACCAAAAAAAACAAAAAAAAAAAAAAAAGAGGAGTTTCAAATCCAAATTTCCCATAAAAGTTATGGACAGTGGTGCTGGAAGAGAAAGAGGATAGACTACAATAGTGCGGTTGCTAGAGGTGGTGGAAGAGGATAGACGATGACGGTGTGGTTGAAATTGGTGGTAGTGGTTAGGGCTTGTTAGTTGAAAGAGAATTGGGGATTTTTGATTCAATGGTGATGAGAAGTACTTTAAAATCCATTTTTTATTTCTAAATTTGGGTTAACTAAAATATTTTAATTAATTTTTAAATATTTTACAAAAGGTTGAATTGGTAAGTGATGTAGCAATCATCACATGTTACATCACTTTATACTAGGCTTCTTGTAAACCTTTTGAAAATATAGGCTTCATTTGATTCATTATTAGATGATTTTTATAATAGTATTTTGAAAAAAAGTAAAATTAGATTATTTTAACGAAAAAATAATTATTAATGTTTTGTGAGATGAATAAAATAGAAAATGATTTTGAGAATATTGAAACAAATACATTTTTGGGTTGATTTTCTGTTTAATTTTATTGGGAAAACCATAATAGCATTTTAAAGAGTGTACCAAACGGAGCCTACGTATTTCTCTTTTTGTATATGCTAAAAAATTATCTTTTAATTTCATAACATGAAACTAGTTATGTATTTTATATGTATTCCAAGCCTTAAAAAATTATTGAAATGGAAAAGGCTATAATTAACACAAGAAACACCCATGAAGTTTATCCATTCATAGATAGATACACTTTGAAGACTCTATTTATGTTACTCACCCACTAAGGTGGTCAGTAACTATAATTTGATTAATTTTCCAAATAAAAACTGACCCAATTCGCCATTCCAACTGTGACTTACATACTGTGAGCTTTCAACTGCAAATTGCTCTCTCCAACATGTGCATTTATTCATTAATTTTATTCCCTTTTTTTTTAATTGATCAATTTCATAAAACGTTGCTATTAGCCAGTGCTCCTGAGGACTGGACAGCTTGAAGTTGCTTCTTCAACAGAGCCATCCATTTTAGCACCCTTGAGAAGAGCTCCAAGCAATTCTCCACGATCATAAAAGAACTCCACCTTCACAACTTTCATCTCTTCATTCACCTGTGTTTCAACAACAAAATATTGTATCAAATTGTTAATTTATGTAACAAATTAAAAATGCCAAAGTCAATTTGTAGAGATACCACACCTCAAAGATGCACACGCCATAGAATTCTATCAAGTCTCCAGTAGGGGCATGGCCCTTGAATGGACCCTCCATGTAACCCCAGTGCCTGAACTTGAAAGCAATAACTGGAGGTCCACTGTAAACCTGGAAAACCTCCAAAGCAAATCCTCTCGGAAAAGTTGTGGTGAAGGCAGTGTGAGATGAAACTGATGTTTCTTCTTCAGGATCGTAGACTCTCAACTCTTTTGGTAACGAAGTTTGCAGATGCGGATTGTATGCTCCACCAAGCTTTCCGATTTCTTGCATATTCAATGCTTTCCGTCCTAGAGAGTAATTGAATCACGATCAATACTTAATATTTGTAGCCAATGGCTGAGTAGTAATTTCTTTAGTTGGTGTTACCATTTAGGCTGAAAGTATAGTTGTTTGTGTCGATTGTTTTAAAATCTTTGATCTCCTTCTTGTGCATGATTTCAGTTTCCCATGCCTTGACAAGATTCTGAACTTTTTCTTCAAGTGACCCAGCCGGCCATATCTTCCACGAAAAATCACAAGTTAATTAGATTATAGAATTAAATACACTAAAGAATTGAAGAAGAGAGAGAAAGATAGAGACCTTAATTCTGCCTTCTTCAAAGAGCTTGTTGACAACCTCATAAGTAGGAGTAGTACCGAATTTCCAGGTGGTATTTTTCTCATCTTCATCGTTTAAGAAAAAACGATATTTGTCTCCCTTAACACCTGAAGACGCCATTGAAGGAGCTAAATGGGGAAGATTAAGATTGGAGTGCTAAAATTTCATGGTACAAAAGTAAGGTTATATAGGCAGAAATTATACTTAGAATATGCAAGTTTGAGCGTCATTCAACACCACATGCCTAGTCAAGCTTTGAATAAATTGACCATTCATTTGTATATTACATGAATCTAACCCATCCCTGTGAATTGAGATGTTAATTTTATCTTCAAGCGCTAACAATTTGTTTAGATTTTTTTTTTTGAATGGAAATACTATAAGATAATGTTGTTAATAATATTTATTTTATTATGTCTGTTGAATTTTTTTTTCTCTTGCGTTATAGTTTGGGGCAAATGGGCCCCATTTTGTCGTCATTAAAATGATTGAATCTTAATTAGATGTGACGACTAGCAAGCTTGTATTGACCGAAACACTTCTGGTCTTCACTATGTACAATTATTCCACTTTTTTTGTGAATTAAGATTTTTTTTTTTTAAAGTAAAAGGAGAAAATTAAGGGCTGGCGGTAGATAAACCTTGAAACTTGAAAGTCAAATTTATTTATTAATTTATAATAAATATTTTATTGAATTTATAAACATGTATGGTCAGAGAATCTAAATGCCGTAAGCTGGTAGGTTTAGTAGTGGCTGTATGATAGTGTAAATTATATATTAAATAAGAAGTGAAAAGATTCTATATATATTTTTTGTTTTCGTTTTTTATTTTTTAAGTTGAATTAATTAGCATAGTTGGCTCTATGGTTTTGTGAAAGGTTATATGTGACTTGTTGGTAAAGGAATTGTGAAAGACGTGTGCCTAGCTACTGCTTAGAAGAATTCAAGAATATTTTTATAATTAATATTTGGCTGAAGCAAAGAGAAATAATTGGAAAAATAAGATTCAACTAGAGGTGGGTAATGCCTGGGCCAGGCAGGAAATCATCCAGACCAGTCTGGGCCCATGAGATTTCTCTGGTCCGGATCAGGACCAATCTTGGGCTCATGAGATTTCTCAGGGCTTGGACTGGTCCTGGAATTGAATATGCGTTAAAACTTAAAAGTTCTATAATAATATTGTACTTACAAAGAAATCTTACAAAGATTTTTATACAAAGTGAGATGACAAAAAATAAATGAAAGAGTCAAACAAAAAGTAAAACTCATTAAATTCATTCTTCCATTTATTTTTTGCCACATCACCTTGTATGGAGATCTTTGTAAAAATTTATTGTAAGTGTAGTATTACTCAAAGTTCTATCTTTTTGTGAGACTTTTAGTATCATAAGTTTACCCTAACATATACTCTTGAAACACACTTAACATTTTCAGGAGGATATGTTATTAATTTATTATTATTGTTATTTATATGAGAAGAGTTTGGAATTGCAATTGGAGTTGCAGCTTTAGCCAATGTTCTTGAAGAAAGGGCAGCTTAAAGCTGCTGGTTGTTCAGCAGAGATATCTATTTTGCCACCCTTCAGGAGAGATGCAAGCAATTTTTCGCGATCATAAAAGAACTTCACCGTCAAAATTTTCATATCTTCATCCACCTGTTTTATAATGTGTTATGCCTAAAAAATCACGCTTATGTTAGCCTAATAAATGTGTTGTCAAGCCCATATCTCTTCAAATATATTTATACCAATTTTATCTCATTTCAAAGAGATGAATGGACGAGAGTCTTCCATGTGTCAAGGCAACTTGCAAAATACTCATTACATTTTAATGTTTAGGTGTATAAATTGGCACTCATCTTCCCGAAGAGGGGGGCTGGGCATATGAGAGCTAACCATAGATAAGAGCTCAATTCTTTCTCTTCGTAAACACTGTATTTCTTCATCTTTGTATGTCCTACAGGCAAAATCATAGAAATAGTTAGAGATCAATAAAATAAAAGTGAATGTAGGAGTTGCTTGTTGCATCCGAACCACTATAAAAACCCCTATTATCAATCTTTTATTTATGTTTTCTGCAACATATATAATCTCAGCTCCATATTCAAATCTCATGGATTCATCACGTGTGATTCCTAAGTCCACTTAACACTTCTCACTTGCAAGTTGTTGGCGTCCAAAATCAAGCGTCAACACAATGAATATACATTTTTGAGTAAGTGAAAGTATTACTATATATGAAAAGAAACCTAGATAATTATCTTGTAGTGACCAAAAGGTACCTCAAAAGTGGCTATGCCCAAGAGCTCTACCATCTCTCCAGCAGCGGCATGCCCGCTAAACGGGCCCTTCATGTAACCCCATGCCTAAATTTGTAAGCAATAACTGGAGGTCCACTGTAAACTTGGAGAACCTCCAGAGCAAATCCTCTCGGAAATATTGTCGCGAAAGTCTGCATATATGATGAGGCAGTTTCATCATGAATTGTGTTGTAGAAACTCAACTCCTTTGGTAGAGAAGTCTGCCATGCTAGGATGTAGCCGCCGTCAAGCTTACTTATATCTTCTATAGTTTGAGCTTTCTTTCCTGTAAAATCATGATCAACATCTTTAAATATATAGATAGCTACATGGCAAAAATTAAATTTTTCATTTTGCATAGGTGTTGGTGTTACTTTTCAGGCTGTAAGTAAACTTGTTTGGATCAATTTTCTTGAAGTCTTGGATACAAAGTCTTGTTGATCATTTCCATTTCCCACAGTTCTGCCTTCTTCAAAGAGTTTGTTGATAGTGTTGTAGTTAGGAAGGGTACCAAATCTCCATTTGGTATTCTTTTCTTCTTCTCCTTGTAGGAGAGAACGATAATTGTCTCCCTCAACCACTAAAGCTGCCGTCTTCTTACGTTGCTGTAATATTTGCAAGATTAAGATTAAGATTGGAGTGCAGTGAATTTTTGTGTCACACAGAGAGCTCCTTATATAGGCAAAATGTACTAGACCTTGTTATTAACAATATGGCAAAATGCAGCGACACTGTTACTTAGAATAAGGAACTTTGATTGTCATCACACAACGTACGAAGTCGACATTTGGACATAATTGGCCGATGATTCATTATCGATTTTTTCTTTTCTATATTATAATGCATGAATATGATGTTATCACGTATAATCCTTAATCAATTAATTAATTAAAAATTAAATTTTCGTTCAAAAAACTTATTGTTACATAAATAACATAATTTTATTAGCAATACATTTTCTTTAATTTTCTTTTCGATTCTCTCGTTCTTTTAATCTCTTTCTGATATATGTGCAAAAGTCAAAGAAATAAGGTAAAAGCTAGAAAGAGCAGATTATCAACACGTTATTTTTAACATTTCGTCAGATTTTATTATAATATTTATCAATTAATAACTTTTGAATTTATCTTATATATGATGATAAATAATAAAATCACATTTAGGCTACAAATAATTTATACACCCCTTAAAGTATCTCCAAATGACTTTTTATATGACACTTGTCCATAAAAAATAAGAGTTTAAATTAAATTAAAGAGTGGGTTTGACTCTTTATATGACACAAACTCTTTATAATAGACTCTTTATTCTTTAAATATAAATTAAATAGTGTGTTTTGTTAAGAAATATGGGTTATTTTGTTTTATTGTTTATTAAGGGTAGATTTGTCTTTTCATTATTTCCTTTGTTTAGCCTATATATATCTCTTTGTATTTAGGTTAAATCATACTTTTTGTATTCAATTGAATTGTGCAATATCAATGAAACCCTAGCCTCCTCTTTTTATTATTTTCTTTGGATTGTTTAACATGTTTGACTCTCTACATGTAAAGAGTCAAATTTCACTCTCTATCCAAATTTTATTTAATAAATTACAAGTTTTTATGTATTTTATTATTAATTCTCTCTCCTATTAAGTTTATCTCTTATTTATTAAATCTAATTTAAAGAGTTCATTAGATTTGAATACAAATTTTATTTTTATATTTAAAAATTAATTAAGATATTTTTTATTTATGTAAAATATGCTTTTTAAAATAAAGAGCATCATTAGAAATGCTCTTATAATTATATTATAATTATTGTCACTTTTTAAATTTATGAATTATCGAAGGGAAATTGTTAGCCAACATAGTTAATGGAGAGATTATACATAATTTCCAAACGTATAAAATGTTTTTAGTCATTTAACAAAAAGTAATTTAATTGGAAAAAAATATAATCTCCAAACAAGTAAAAACAAAAGATTTTGATCTAGATAATCGCCTACTGTGACGTTTGAGTAAATTGATGAGATGACAAAATGATATGACGAAACTATTTTGTTGTCTTGTAGATTAAGATTTTGTTTATGCCTTTTATGGTTGTATCAAATATTATTTAGAATTCCATATATTTCATAGATTTGTATAACCATTACTGGTTAAAAATAATAATAGAGGAAGAAGATAGGGAAAATTTTAGAATTCAATTGTGAACATAATTTATTTAATAAATTTTACTAAATTCGGGGCCTGGAACTGGAAAGAGGTTTGATGGGGCATAAATAACAACATTCAATAAATTTATCATAATAAAATGGACTAAATCCATGTTGTAGATATGATTCCAACACTTATTACTTCGCTAGATGGCAAATGACGGAATTGACTCTAGGCTCTTTGTTTTTTTTTTTTTTTTTTTAAATTCATTTGGCAAAAATAAAATAAAAGTTTGAAAAGATTAATATACAACCATATTCTTTTAAAGTCAAATACAATTTAAATTTAGATATTTACTTAGTTGACTTAGACTTATTTTATTTTATTTATAAAGTTAGATACTTGGATTGGATTGGTTTTATAAATTGGATTTACTTAGCAAATTTAACAACTCAATTGGATTATCAAAATCCAGTCCAATCCAATTAAATTATTGAAACCATCAAAATTGGAGCGATTTGGATTGTGAAGGATTTTAGAACTACTGAAGAAACGAAGAGCAAGAAAATGAAGCAAGAACGAGCTAAAGAGTAAAGTGAATATGTTTCTGGAAGCTTGATTTTTACTAACTGACAAAACAGAAACAGTGCGGGCTAATTTATATTGCCCTTATTACAAAAAACGCAGTGTATTAGCTGTGTTCTTTTACAAAATTACAGAGGAGACATCCTTGTTTGTAAAGATTACAAAATACACCAAGATCTACTAAAATGCAAACTTGTACAGATTACAAACAGATCCAGATCCCATTATACACATTCTTCTCAACATCTCCCCTTAAACAAAACTCCACTACTCATACCAAAACAACCAATAACAAAGTTGCATAAACAAAGCTGCATTCCACACCAGTAACATTGCACTATATTCACATCAGTAACACTGCACTATACTCACATCAATAACACTGCACTATACTCATATCAGTAACACTGCACTATACAACGCTTATCAATAATCACCAACTTGCACACCAGTAACACTGCACTATACTACACTTACCAGTAACATCAACACTGTATTACACATTCTTTTTAACCTCCTCCACTTACATTCAAAACTGCACTGCACACCAGTAACACTACACTATATTCACATCAATAACACTACACTATACTCACATCAGTAACACTGCACCATACAACACTTATCAATAATCACCAACACTGCACTACACATTCTTTTCAAAACTGCACTGCACACCAGTAACACTACACTATACTACACATTCTTTTAAAGTTCTCTACTTACATTCAAGACTACAAGAACAACAATAACACTACTGCAAGACCAACAATAATACTACTGCACTGATGTAGCCTACTGATAAGGAGCTTTGTAGACATTTTGGCACAGATCAAAAGAACTCTTTAGTTAGTTGTCTCAACCTTTGATATTGAGGGAAACACAATCAACTTCTCTTTAAGCATCAGAAATCTAGTTGTAGCAAGTGCTTTAGTTAAAACATCAGCAATTTGGTACTCTTGAGGATACATATTGGACAGATAACCCTTTATCAACTGCTAGCTCTCTCACATAATGCACATCAATTTCGATGTGCTTTGTTCTTGCGTGAAAAACAGGATTTGATGACAATACACCAGCACTCATGTTATCACACCATAGAATAGGAACATTGTTGATTTGTAGGCCAAGTTCTTGAAACAAGTTTTGGATCCAAACTAACTATGTTGCTGCCTGACTAAGGGCTCTATACTCTACCTCGGTGGAGGATAAAGCAACCACCTTTTGTTTTCTAGAGCACCATTGGATCATATTTCCACCAAGAAAAATACTGTAACCTGTTGTAGATCTCCTATCACCTACATCACTTGCCCAATCTGCATCTGCATACCTTTCTAAAGTAAGTTGCTAATTTTTTGTAAATAATAAACCATGCTGCATCGTACCTTTAATATATCTTAGGACTCTTTTGCATGCAGTCTAATGGTGCATAGCAGGATATTGAAGAAACTGACTTAGCCGATTGACAGCAAAGGCTAAGTCAGGTCTGGATAATGTTAAATACTGCAATCTTCCTACAAGGCTCCTGTAAAGAGAAGGTTGATCAAAAAAGGCACTGTCTTCTTTCATGAGTCTGGTTCCCGTGGCCATAGGAGTGAAACAGGGTTTACAATCAGAGAGACCAGCTTTGCTCAACAAGTCCTGAGCATATTTGGCTTGAGTAAGCAATAGGCCTTCTTCATTTCTATGAACCTCAAAGCCCAAGAAATAGTTAAGGGCACCTAGAGTTTTTAGAGCAAACATACTGTTCAAGTCTATAACAATCTGATCAATCAAGATAGAATCATTCCCAGTAATTAGAATATCATCTACATACACCAATAGGTAGATTACCTTAGTTCCTTCCCTAAAGAAGAACAAACTTGTATCAGAAACACTGCCTTGAAAACCCCAATCAATAAGAGCAGTTTTTAATTTGTCAAACCAGGCCCTTGGGGCTTGTTTGAGGCCATAGAGACCCTTATGTAGTTTACATACATGTTTAGGGTAATGCTGATCAGCAAAACCCTCAGGTTGCATCATAAACACTGTCTCTGTAAGCTCTCCATTTAAAAATGTGTTATTGATGTCTATTTGCTGAATTTCCCAATTGTTATGGATAGCAAGAGAAAGCATGATTCTGATAGTTACTGGTTTAATTACTGGTGAAAACATGTCAAAGTAATCTAATCCAAGGGTCTGTTGAAACCCCTTGGCAACTAACCTTGCCTTATACTTTTGAAGGGTGCCATCAGGTTTCAATTTGGTCTTAAAAACCCACTTATAGCCTACTACATTCATGTATGAAGTAAGGGGTACTAGTTCCCAGGTTTTGTTNTATAAGTTTAGATCCTGCGTGATATTTTATATGCATGTTTTGGATATTATTATTATTATCCTTATACAGATTTTTCTAAATACAACTCGTTCTCCAGACATGTATCCTCGGGATTCTCATTGAGAGATATTCAGAGGATACCTGACTGGAGGGGGGTTTTACAGACAACAAGAGAGAGCATGATTCTAATAGTTGCTGGTTTAATTACTGGTGGAAAGGTGTCAAAGTAATCTAGTCCAGGGGTCTTCTGAAACCCCTTGGCAACTAACCTTGCCTTATATTTTTGGAGGGTGCCATCAGGTTTCAATTTTGTCTTAAAAACCCACTTACAGCCTACTACATTCATGTCTAAAGTAAGGGGTACTAGTTCCCAAGTTTTGATCCTTAATAAAGCAGTAAACTCCTCATTCATAGTTGTTTTCCATTCAGGAATTATGACAGCTTCTGCAGCAGTTTTTGGTTCTGGTAAAATGGATAGATTTGTGATATAGTCCTGACCTGTAGACTGTTGAGACTGAGACTTTGATCTTGTAATCATTGGGTGGTTATTGGTGACAGGTTTGTACTGTTGAATAGGAAGAACTATCTCTAGCTGAATTCCAAAAGATGCAGCCTGATCAGTAACTAATGAACCTTGATGTGAACCAGAATCTGAGGTACCTTGAGCTAAACTTATTGCATCAGGAGAACTGGGAGATAAGTCAGCTATAGGTGTGTGAGCAGTAGGCAAAGTATCAGAAACAGAACAGAACCTAGAGGAATCAATAACACTAGCATCAGAGTTCATTTCCCTTCTAATATTGGAATCCAAATAGTAAGCAGTAGGCAAAGCATCAGAAATAGGACAGAACTGAGAGGAATCAATAACACCGGCATCAGAGTTCATTTCCCTTCTAATATCAACACCAACATCAAAGTTCATTTCTCTTCTAAAATTGGAATCCAAACAGTGAGATAAATCCCAAGATGAGTGTAAACCTTCAATGTTAGAATATAAATTTGATGCTGCATTATCCAAATCTTTGAACAGAAAGCAATTAAAACTAGTCTTGTAGGAAAATACCTCTTCATTGAATTTAGCCTGTTTTACTATGTAAATTTTACCTGTAGAGGATAGGCACTTATATCCTTCATGAGTTGAGCTATACCCAATAAAAACACACTGCTCAGTATGGTAGGATAATTTATGTTTTTGGTAAGGTCTTATAAAGGGATAACAACAGCACCCAAACACTTTCAAGGCAGTATACTCAGGTTCCTTGTTATACAACTTCTGATAAGGTGAAACATCCTCTAAAGTAGATGAAGGCAGTTTATTTACAATGAACACTGCTGTACTAAAGGCTTGCTACCAAAGACACAATGGCATACCAGCATGTGCCAATAAACTTAGGCTAAATTCAGTGATAATTCCATGTCTTCTTTCTACCCTACCATTTTGTTGGTGTAGATAAGGACACGGATGCCTAAAACCAATACCATGCTCCTGTAAATATCTAGTAAAAGATCTAAACTCCACCCCCCCCCCCCCCCCCCCCCCCCCCAATCAGTTTGCAAAAATTTAAGCTTAGCATCTAATTGTTTTTCAAAAAACCTATGAAAGTAGGTAAACACTTGGAAAGCTTCAAACTTAAACTTTAGGGGGTATATCCACATATGTTGACTATAATCATCTACAAATAACATGTAATATTTAAAGCCTTCAGAAGAGCTCACGGGTGCAGGACCCCACAGTTCAGAATAGACCAACTCAAGAGGTTTTGTAGTTGTAGAACCAGACTTGGGAAAAGAAGTTTGAGCCAACTTGCCAAATTGACAGGATTCACAGAAATTGTTATTATCAAAGGAACCAGTTACATGAACCTTATTCATTACACTCTTAAGAGTTTTGACTTGTGGATGCCCCAATCGAGCATGCCACAGTTTTGTCAAACTAAGAGGTACATCAGATTTTTGTGAAACAAAAGCTTTATTCAAACTACAACTATCAGTAGTAGAACTGAAAGTAGAATTAATTGCATTTGAACAAGAAATGGAAGTAGCAAGGGACAAAGAAACTTGCTTAGCAGTGGGCAAAGAAACTTGCAGCTGATAGAGGCCATCCTTTAGGGATCCTTGAAGTAATATCTCACTAATCCACTTATCCTTTAGAAGACAATGGTCAGAGTGAAATTCAACTATCAAACCATTGTCTTTTGTAATTTGAGATATGCTTAGTAAATTCTTAGCAATATGAGGAACACACAACATATTCTTGAGAAATAAAACTCTAGAGGTAGTGTTTGAGTTTAGAAAAGACACACCTGTGTGTGAAACTAGAACTGTTTGACCATTCCTTACTTGAACAGTGGCTCCACCATGGTAATTGTCTTGAATCACCATATTCTTTAGATCGGAGGTCATGTGGTTTGTGGCTCCATAATCCACATACCATGTCTGATCTTTCACAGTGTGCGGAGTAGCCATTGATGTGCCAAATGAGGATGAAGTAAGCTGCTGTTGTGAGGTCTGTTGTTCTCCATTAGGAACTGAAGAGTGACTATTCTGAGACTGTTGAAGATGCCCAGAATTGTGAACATTTTGTGGAATAGAAACAGAGCCTCCAGAGTATCCAACTTGGCAATTAATTGGTGGATTTGTCCCTACTGAGTTATATGGGGTAGGAGCAAAATTGGTTTTAAACTGGCTTGGTACAACTCTAGTTGCTAGTAGAGCTTGTGGTGATTCGTGAGATTGAGCATCAATCAAGGAAGTTTGTGGATTATTGAGATTGCTAAAACGAGTAGCCTGTCTAGCATTGTGAGCAGTCTGTCCAGCATTGTTAAAACTTCCAGTATTATATCCAAGTCCAGTATTATATTCTGATCCAAAATTGACAACCCCTTCTATGACCTTTGGCTTTCCTTTTATAGTAGATATGGCAAATTTAGTTTAGTCCCCACATAAATAAAATGTGACAAAATCAACCTAAGTGTTTATGACAATTTGACCCCTGAATAGCATAAATGAGACAAAACCAACTCTAATGAACAAATCACACCCAATATCAATTTACACAATCTCAAAATTCATTCCAAACATGCACAAATTGTAAGGAAAAATTAAAAAGTGATTTTCCATTAATAATTTCATAATTTCTTCAATTGTCTCAATATAACTTCTATTTAATAACACAAAGGGTCTTTTTATCATCAAAATAAAGTCACTTTCATGACTCTAACATACTCCCCAACTTACTCTTTGCTCATCCTCGAGTAAAGTAAAAGAAACTTTTTCAACATTCTCACAAAATCATACACAACCATATTCATCAACAACCAAAACATTCATCAAAACGTAAAGTGAAGAATTTGAACATACCTAGTCAACAACACAATCCTAAATAAAGAACTAAAGTTTTTGTCAAGATTTGCCGATCTCCATTCAAGCTTCTCAAACACACATTTCATGTTCATATCACAATGTCAAAATGTCATGCAAAACTCCCCAACTTATGTACATGCAACATAATACTCATTTTCCACACAAGATTTTAACATATAATTTCTTTTTCATTCATCACTCGATTTTTTTTTTCTTGCCTTAACTTCTTAAGCTTTCTAGAAGGTCCATGTAGCGGGCTTTAGGTCAATGACTTCCAAACCAAATGGCTCTAGGGCACTAGGTGTAAAACACCCCTCAGACTTACTCACCCAAGCCAACTAGGCTACAAGTCAAAATTTATATTTTTTTATAAAGCTCATGATCAATGTGATGCTTATTAAGCTTTCTAGAGGACTCGTGTAATGAGGTTTAATCCAACCGCTTCCAAGCTAGATAGCTTTAGGGGATTAGGTGTAGAACACCCCTCGGGCGGACTTACTTGAGTCAACTACATTGCAAATCAAAACTAAATCATCAAGCAACATTTAAGCACTTTTAACATATGCAAGATAATAAATGAAAATTTGCTCCATGGGCATGTAGAGTATGTGAGAGACTTGCATAAACACTAAAACACATGACATTCACACAAAACGATGTCTAATCACAATTATGGACAAACCTAGCACATAAGAGAAACAATAGTTCAATGTTTAAAACCATGTTGCAATAAACTATTTTCAAAAACCTCACAAAACCTTTCAACTAGCACCTCAATTGCTTCTAAAATGGTGATTATGCATGAATTCTTGAAAATAAAAAAAAAATAAAAATAGCTCACTTAAGTTCACTTTTTCCACTTTTGGACTTACAAGAGTAATATTCAATATATTTTCAACAACAATAATAATAATAATAATAAATAATCATGCCACAAAAATTTAAGCACAATCCATTTAACACACAATCTCCACAAAAGCATCATCAACAACACTCCACAATAACATATATACTCCACAAAAACAAAATCAATCAACACTCCCCAACTTAAAATGTCATTGTCCTCAATAACCCACAACTACAAACATCCTCCCCAACTTAGCATCAAATGATCTCAAATGGAATAAAATCAATAACCATTAAAATAATGCAACACATGAGAACATATTAAACAATATCAACATAAAAGTTGGAAAGATACAACCTAAGGGACAATGATGGAGTTTGCACCAGTGGGGTTTGTGGACCATGCTTAAGCATAGCCTTTGACTAGTTAATGAGTTTCCAAACATGGCAATTCCTGCAAAGACAAAAACAACAAAAACATAAAAGCAATAAAAACATATTTACAAAGGTGGGTTGCCTCCCACAAGTGCTAAGTTTAAAGTCTTTAGCCAGACTTGGTGTGAACAGAAAAGTTCAAGGTGGTTGATACGTTGGCGGTTCCCTACATGACCCTCGTAACTTAGCAATAGGTAGGGGCTCATGAGGTCCCAAGAAGGCATATTTGAACTTAAGATGCATTTTTTGTGTGCACAAGTCTTTAAGAACTTAGCATAGGCAAGTAAGTGCTTAATGGCATCTAGAAGTGGAATACCAATCGACCACTGTCTAAATAGCTCGACCATTTCCTCTATCCTAGTGATTTTCTTAAAGTTGGATGCATTAAGCGACTCTAGGTATTGAGGAAAAGGTTCGATCGGCATGTCAGATGCAAGGGATGGTTCTTTCTCCCCAACTTCCTCGTTTTCATGTCTCCGCACACTTGACTCTATGGTTGGTTCTCTTTCACTCCTCTCAGCTTGGTTCCTCTCTAGGCTCTCTTTCTCTCCAAACTCATCATATAATTCCCTCTCAAGCCTAGCTTGTTCATGACACCCTATTTGGTGAAGTGCACCATTAGGATTACCTACAACTTGACTCGACAAATGGCCTTCCTCTCTCCTATTAATCGCTTCAGCTATTTGACCAATTTGGGTCTCTAGCTTACTAATAGATTAGGAATGGGAGTGTATTATCTGATAATGCTACTCTAAGTCATTGAACCTAGCATTCATGTCATCTTTTTGTTCTTGATGGTTTGAATCATTTGAGCCATCATTGATTCCAGTAAACTGGGCTCTAGAGTGGGCTGATGGATAGGGGCTGGGATCCTAGATTGGGCGGGTGGTTCGACCGAATACATGTCCCAATAATTGCCCTGTTGATTGGAAGAACTATATGGCATATTATGGGAGACATTTAGAGATTGTTCCTGCTTCCATGCAAAATTAGGATGGTTATGCCACTCACTATCAAATGTGTTCGAGTACGGATCATTATGTCTTTGGAAACCTTGTGCAGCTTGCATTCACTCCTCAAAAGTGCTAGGAGTTGGTTCCTCAAATGCGTACTCAATAGCTAAAGGGTCTGAAGGTATAACATAAACATCTTGACTTGTCCAAACAGGTGATGGTTGCCTAGAAGCTTGTCCTTGCACGGATATGAACATGTCAAATTGATAGGCTAAAGACTCCAGCTTGGAATTGATATTGTCCAAGGGAGATACCTCATAAATGCCACCATTCCTAGGTGGCTGCCCTATGATAGGAATCGTAAAAGCTAGATGGTTGTGCAAGGAGTAAAGGTTATCATCCATCCTACATTCTTGCTATTTTTAGATCCAAGGGTACTAAAATTGGTTGATATGACTATCTACAAAGCATTCATCAAACAAATGCACCAAAAGTTCCACCAACAACCACAACACAAAACTCAAAGAAAAAGAAAAAGAAAAAGAACTAAAAGTAAATCCTAAAAAGCAAATTCAAAAAGCACGCATGAAGAAAAATAAAACTGGATATGATATCACCCTAAAAAAAATCCACACAATCAACAAACAACAGCTAACAATCAAACAAAAAGAAATTATTACTAAATAAAAAACTAAATCCTATGAATAAAAACAAAATATGCAAAACTAATACAAACATGCAAACTAAACAAACAGGAAAACATGCAAACATCACACAAATGATTAACAAGAACTAAAAAGAACTAAAGCTAAAAAGATTAGAAAATATCACAATCGGGTCATGCTTAAACTTTGATGCACACGACACGCTGCAACGTTTCTCCAATTGCAATCTTCCTGCAAAATAAAAACAAACACAAATGAAACTGTCCTAATGACAATTAAAGAACGTAGAAAAATTAGACTTAAAGTATTTACAAACCTAAACACATTAAGTCAAAAGCACGTTGCTCCCCGGCAACAGCGTCAAAATTTTGTCGAGCCGATCGTCACAGTCACAAAATTAATCATAAATACCGTAGTTAGCAGTAAGCAGGGTGAAACCCATAGGGAGCAATTACTAGCAACCTGGTGCAAATTTGAGTAACAATAATGAAATTGGCAAATTGATTAATCAAACTAAAAAAACTAAATGCAAATAACAAAAGCTTGAAATTAAAAGTAATGAAGACTTTATAATAAAAACGTTGCCGCTACGATTTTGGTTCGACACGAGACCAACTCACACAATTCTCATCTACACTCTACGATCCCCTAAACCTACAAGGCAAGGTAGACCAATTAAATGGCTTTCAGGCACTCTAAGTATAATCTATCATGTCTCACCCGATCACTCAAGTTTGATTGGTTAAACACTATCATTGAATGCCGACAAATACTAAAAGACAATACCACTAGTTGGTACGCAATTAACAAATACAATTTGTCAACACGTATCATCCAATCAACCAACTTCACAATAAACGCAACAATAGCAGAAATGACATTAAATCCGAACACAACTCAATTACAATCGATGTGAAGTAATGAAAAGCAATATTCATTATTTAATTATCTCAAACCAATGTCTATCATTCAGTAAGTTCTATGAAAACATTTAATCACAATGGACAACTATATTCATCACAAATTATGCTCAAATTACATTAAAGTATCGAAATCAAACATGAAACAAAAACAAATATAGTTCGAAACACAATACTACCAAATGTCCTACAATCAGGCTCATCCAACTAGTCGAGAACTATTGAGGAGAGCCATGGATGTCGATCTCGATCTCACCTACACCGTAACAGACAACTGGGAGCTTAGCCGCTCATGGTGGTGTCGATGAAAGCTGAAAAGTCAAAAATGGGGATGGTCATGGCAAAGAGGACGTAACCAACAGCGAGATGATGTGAAGAAGGAGCGGAACAAACAACGGACAGTCCAGAATATGAACAGTCGCAACTCAATGGAGTACGTTAGTTTTCCGACGAGTGGCAGCAGAATTGGGATCTGAAGGTACCGAAAGATAGATTAGGTGATGGGGATGATAGATCGGCTGATTAGAAGGTGAAAAGTCACCGAAAAGTGCACAAAAACTAGCATGGAAGTTGAAAAGGCATGATGGCGGCGATGGTGGATTCTGACAATTTTGACATCGACGAAATTTGGAGAAAGGTGGATTTGAGCATAGGGAAGGTAGATTGGCCACTAAGGAAGTGCGAGGCCGCCAAAAAATGGGAGAAAAGCCACCAGAAGCTGAAATGTCGCTGGTGAGGGGAGATGAAACGTCATGCAGCAGCAAGGGGTGATGGGTGGTGGAGATCGGTGCAAAGGGAAGCTAGAGAGTTGCCGGAGATGCTAGCCGGAGCTTGATCGGAGAAGGTGAAGGGTTTTGGTGGGTGGCAGCCACCATTTTTATGACCTTTGGCTTTCTTTTTATAGTAGATATGGTAAATTTAGTTTAGTCCCTAATCAAATAAAAAGTGACAAAATCAACCCCAAGTGTTTATGACAATTTGACCCCTGAATAGCATAAATGAGACAAACCAACTCTAATGAACAAATCACACCCTAATATCAATTTACACAATCTCAAAATTCATTCCAAATGTGCACAAATTGTAAAGAAAAATTAAAAAGTGGTTTTCCATTAATAATTTCATAATTTCTTCAATTGTCTCAATAATATAACTTCAATTTAATAGCACAAATGGTCTTTTTATCATCAAAATAGAGTAACTTTCATTACTCTAACAGTAGAAGACGACGCTTGGTTTCTTTTATAAGTGACATTTGGGCGGAAATGCGTTTCCAGTCGTTGATTGTGATCACGTGTCACTGATATGTGCAAAGAGTAACCTTCACGCTTTGTGAAGATCAATGGGCGTTTCTCTTTATTGGAATCGCCAAACGCTGGCGTGATTATCTACTCCAAATTAGATGCGCCCTTATTTGCATTTAATGCTTCAAAAGGGAATGTCGTTGCAGTATAGCTTGCATTTAATGCTCATGGCTTGCACTTATTGTGCAGAGGCACGTCTGTTAGATAAAGCTTATTTTATTGACCAAGACAACTATCAAACGCAACGGATAACATCTAAGGAGGTTGTTCGAATAAGACATTTTTTTTGCATGTCACATTCGAACACCAAGGAAAATGATTCTCAATTGTCGACAGCAAAATGTCCTAAGTGTTTTCAGGTCGTAAATGATAGGTAAAGTAGGAAACACATTTTCATAGCACTGATCATGATCTAGTTTAGGTTGCTAGACCTTTGTGAATAATCACGTCAGATCACTTGTGTAGTTCTCGGGACCCATGTCATGATCTACACTCAGTTCGCTGGTCAAATCAGACTATCAACCTCATGTCGTTTGCAACAATGTGGTTGTTCTCAATTGCTAGTTTGAGCAAACACTCCTTAAGACAGTCAGATCGCAGCATAATTATGAAATTCTCAAGATTCAATCTTTGAACCTTAAGAACTGGGGAGCTTCTATTATGCCTAAAAAATCAGGGTTGACATTAATTTATGTCAGGAAATACCAATCAGAGTTTAGGAAGGCTTTGCACCATCTAGGAACTGCCACGTTGCTCCATGACAAAAAGAATATGGTTGTCATCAACTTAGCAGATTCAAGTTTTGTCTATGAGTGACTGAGGACCGCACACCTATGCAAGCCCCGGGTAATTTAAGGATATTTCGTAAGTTATCAGCCAATGAGAGGCAAGGAAGGACTTACACGACACCTACCCATTTGCAGATTTGTACCTTGAATTCCTCTACAATAAATAGAGGACTCCCCTTCTCAGTTTCGAGATTCTGATATTGAACTCTTATTCTGATTGTAATCTTTATTTTCAGAGCAAAGATAACGTACGGGAAAATACTGGCTTGATATTCTCTCTGAATACTCAATCAGTGTACCTATATTCGCTGTTCACTATACGCAATCTCTTGTAATCTCTCCCATATAAAAGAAACAGTGGACATATGATTCGCTTTAAGCATCCGAACTACTTTAAAAATCATCTCTTATTTATTATTCAGTCTTTGTATTTAATTACAATCATTCACATGTAATTTCTAAGTCCAACTTAGCACTTTGCACATGCGAATCGTTGATGTCAAAATCACGCATCAACATTATTGGATAATCAACATTAAATACAACATTTTCGTTGCAGTTTTTCTTCTGTTTTTCTTTCGAATTCCAACATTTCACAACTAATTGTTAAAATATAAATTTTGTTACTTAACAGTAGCAGTTAGCTTTGTTAAGTTTCGCAGTTAATTGTAACAGTTAAAGTTAATCTCTATTTGTCAGCAAATGTGGGGTTTAATAGAAAATTAAATTAAAATGTTATATACTCCTCTATGTATGCCGATAAAAAGTATTAAAAGTACCAAAATTTGTTTTATATTAGCTCAATGGCTAGGATTTGTTCCACGTGCTATTGAAAAAAAATTTAAAAATAAAAAATAAAAAACTTATTATGATGAAGATGATAGGAAATATAACCTAAACTTTAGGTTTAAAATAAGATCATTATCATCTTCTATTTTTTTTATTTTTTTATAAACATCATCAACATTTAAACGCCTTTAATCTTAGTGAATTTACAATTTTAACTTCTAAGAGTAATAATTATTCTAGTTTTAAAAAAAAAAACAAAAAAATTGTAAGGGTAAATTTGTTTTGTATTTATGATTATTTTTTAAGGGATGTGCTTATTTTTATAATAAATATTCTTAGGGGACGTAGTGATATTTTATCTAATCAATTATTATAATCTTCCGTCTTTAACTTTATCAAATAATTACTTATCAACTAATTGTTAACATGTTTATTTGAATTATTATTAATTAGTTAAAAAATTTTAAATATCAATATATAAGATATCTCCATGATACCAGATAGACAAAGAACTTAATTTTAAATTTTAAATTAGAAAAATTTGAAAATAAAATAAAATATAGAGGGAAGATAACATAATTTAATTTCAAAAATTATTATTATTATTATTATTACTTTTTGCATATGAATATTGAAATGAAAACAGATCAACATCATCAAATAAAAATAAATTCAAAAAGTTTAAAAACAAGAATAAAATATACCCAAACAGAATATTTAAATTTCAAATAGAACTAAATCAATACCATTCCTTTACTAAAATTTCTACTAGGCTATTGAGTTTGTACATACTTTTTTCCCTACTAGTTTTTTTTTAATAAATAATTTTGAGATAGTTTCTTATTAAACTGTATGTTAATAACTTCATGTGTTACCTTCCTCCTTGTATCATAGACTCTCTTTATATTCTTTGGAGGTATATCTTTAGATAACATAATCTAACAAAATTAATATTAAAACCTGTAAAATTATTATTTATTAATATATCTTTATATGATATAATAGACCCTCTTTATATTCTTTGGAGAGTATAAAATTATTATTAATTAATATATCTTTACATCTTTATATCATAGACTCTCTTTATATCTTTATATCTTTAGATAACAGAATATAACAAAATTAATATTAACAAAAATAATTTAAATTTAAAATTATTATTATTAATTATATAAAATTAAGATGTGTTATAATCATATTCATATATAAGTTCAAATACGTAGTAGCTAAGAAGTTCTCATCACCCAAACTTCTCTGAGAAAACTGAGCGACGTCTGGTTCGATGTCTTCTCCTCCTCAGGAAACTCCTTCAAACTCCTCCGCCTCAAAACTAGGATCTGGCCCTAACCCTAACCCTGAAAACCAACCACCATTAACATTCGCTAAAAAATCTCAAGACTTTAAAAAGGCTGCTGGATAGACAGTCGCTGATCTCTCTGTTTGGAGTAGAGCTTAATGGCTGTGAGGATTTAGACCTTAAAGGGTGTGCCAATGGCAGCTGCAGCGATGTCAAATCGTTTTTTGATTCGTTTCCGGCTGGTTTTCGATTCCATCCTACTGATGCTGAGCATATTGTTTATTACTTGAGGAAGAAGGTGATGAACGAGGCCTTGCCTCTTAACATGGTCATTGAGATTGAATTACGCCATCACAATCCTGAGACCATTGCAGGTATATATGAAACAATTAATGATTTTGCTACTTTTTGTTTGAAAACAATTTGTTTTTGTTTTGTTTTTTTTGGTTTTTTGGTTTTTGGTTTTTTGGTTTTTGGTTTTTGGTTTTTGTTTTTGGTTTTTGTTTTTTGTGTGTGTATAATGACTTATAGTTAAGTTTTATGTTCCTGATTTACATTTTTCATGTTATCAGTTTATTAATTTTACTTCTGTTTATAGTTTTACAAGTTTTATGTTTTTGGTTTATAAATTTTACACTGTTTACATAATTAGGGTTCTGAAATTAATTTGTATTGATCATCAGCAAAGAAGAATTGAGATTTTTTTTCTTCTTTTCGGTTAAACACTTTTTAATTGGTTTTTCATAAGTCATAAAATTTGATTCATAATTGGTTTTTCATAAGTCAAAGAATTACAGTGGGAGAATTGAGATAACTCAATGTTCTCAATTGTTTTCATTGTGTATTGATTCATGTATAATAAGTCTGCTTTTTTTCATATGACAACTTTTGTTGGATATTTGGGTATTCTATTGAGTTGGGGTTAGTTAAGGTCCTAGACATAATTGTTACTATTTATACTTTTATTCTTATTGGTTGGAATTTGAATTAAGCTTCTAAACATTCTAATTTGGAGGTTTAATTTTTAGTATTGTCTATGCATGGTTTAATATATGACAACAGAGATGTACAAGGGAACTGGACTGGAGAAATTTTACTTCTTTACCCCAAGATATAAGAAATATCCAAAAGGGAATCGTCCAAAGCGATCCGCCGGTGATGGATACTGGAAAGCTACCAATAGTTTTTAATGGCAAAGTGGTAGGGTTCAAGAAATCATTGGTTTTTTACGAAGGAAAACCTCCTAAAGGTCGAAAGACGAACTGGATTATGCATGAATTTAGAGTTAAAGATGCACCTCCGAGTAAAACAAGTTCAAATTCCGAAAAGGTACACTAATTTGCATTATGAATTTCAATCTATAATTTAAATTAACCTTTAAAAATATACGTAAAATCTGTCTATATGTTCCTAAAATTTGTTCATTGTTTTGCAGTTGGATGATTGGTGTTTGTGTAGCATTTACAACAAGGTTGATAATAAACCACGAAAAATATTTCTGGATAGCAAAGAGAATTCTGTATTAGAATCCTTTATTAATGTGGATTGTGACAATGGAGTGAATGGTTCTATGGAGTCCGATAATGCATCTGAGGATTATATGCATCAGATTCTGCAGAATCCGTTTATTGAAATTTCTCAACTTGGTGAGATTCAGGCTAGTATCAATGCAGAATATCAAGCATTGACTTCTAGCTTGGGGACGGACGATGCATTTTCTACTAATTTTGAAGATTGGGAAGACATAATTTGCAGACATTGGCATAATTCTAATCTTCAATTGGAGCAGAACGTCAACCATCGGATTGTAACCTCTGAGAATTCTGAGAATAATAATGTCCCTGATGATGCCTCTCCCATGGATTAATTCCTCCCCTAGCCCCTGATGATTAACATGGATCCCTCCCTCTAGCCCTAGAATGATTAATTTTAGGATAGTTGATATTTGCGATTATCCCATAGTATCTTTTGTGTTTTGTGTGAAAATGATGCTTTCAGTATAATGTTATGATCTTTTTTAAATGATAAAATTTTATTTGCTAACAAAATATGTGACTATTACCTTATTGTATAATTAGTTGAGAGATTGTTGTAGGGTTATTTTATGAATATTAAGAAATATTTGTATGAAATATTGTACGTATCAATGGGCTTGGTTTGATTGATAGTGTCGTCTAGTTGCTTATTTTTATTAAACTTCTGGACCTTTGTCCTTTAGGCCTTTTTATTTTGTCCCCTATATAAACGATGATTCACATAGACAAATCTTTAAATCTCAAATCGGTTTAATCTTTTCAGTAGGCAATTCTTTAAATCTCAAATTTGTTTAATCTTTTCAGTATAGTTCAATAGGGTGGTAATAAGGGTGATTTATCTATTAGATATAATATGTGTGAATAAACTGAAAATGGTTCAAGAAAACAAAGAAAGATACAGAGCTAATCAAGAAATGATTTCAGATTTTTGTTATTGTAACTGAATGTATAACAGAACTTAATACACAAGTATATCTTCTTCCCTTTTATACAACATTTGGAACTCAGCTCAGTCAACTTAGTAGAAGCTGATCTTAATTGATACAAAGACAAAAACGACAACGCTTTGACAAATGTTGAAAAGCTCCTACTCTTTTTCAGTTTCGCATCTGCATCCCTTTTCACATCTTATTTCAATACAAAATATATAGAAACCAAATACAAATCTCCTCAATCATATATCATCAAATGATCATTTATAGATTTAGTATGATCATTTGATGTTATTTAAATACAAAATGTAAAACTTATAATATAGAAACAAATTAGTTACCCTTTGAGAACATATTTTACAAGTCCAACAATGTGAGTATTAATAATTGGCTATGTTTGTTTTATTATTTTGAGTAGAATTTTTGAAAAAGTTGAGTTGGGTTGTTATTACGAGGTATGATTTGAAAATTAATAAAAATACCCTATAGGTTTGTTAATTTAGCTAAATACCCCCTATAATAAAAAGTTTAGAAATAGACAAAAACACCCCCACCCACCCACATTTGCTAGATTTCGGCCACCATCGCCGGAAGGTGACCGTCTGGATCTGGTCAGTCGTGTGTTAATCTGGCATTTTCCATCCAGATCCACCATGTATCTTGCCAGAAAAGGCCAGATCTAGCCGTTGACGGCCACATCTAGTCATCAACGATGCCCAAAGATATGGCCGTTGTTGATAGCCAGATCTAGCCACATCTAGTCATCAACGATGGCCAAAGATCTGGCCGTCAACGACTAGATCTTTGGTAGTAGATTTGGCATTTTCCGGCCAAATCCACAGTGGATCTAGCTGGAAAAGGCTAGATCAGCGTACTATCGGCCAAATCCAACCGGTAGTGTGCCATTATGACATATTCCAGCTACCTTCCGGCGGTGGTGGCCGGAATCGGGAAAATGTGGGTAGGTGGTCATGTTCTTGTTAATTTATAAACTTTTTTTTATTGGAAGTGTTTAGTTAAATTAACAAACCTAGTGGGTTTAAAAATAGTCTAATGGAATAGAATTGGATTTTGAAAATAGGGAAACAAATATGTATTTTGGGTAGGACAGGATAGGAATAATAAAACAAACAGACATTTGGATCAAAGTTAAATGCATCAACAAGCCCTCTCTTTCCTACCTTCATTAGCAACTTCTGTCAGTTTGTGTCATCAAAGCTGTAGGAGTAGAACACACAAATGATAAATTAAATGTTTCATTTTTCAAGAGATATATGACTTAATTTTATGATTTATTTGATTATTTAAACAACAGCAAGAAATAAAATAGAACATACATGCCCTTGAAGAACATGTAGGATTTTGAAGGTCCACCAACCACAAAACGAATTTGATTTTCCTTCCATGACCGATACAAACATCCTTATACTTTTTGTCCAAAATTGAAATCAACTTTAGTACTATTGATATTTTTTTCAAACTTATGGTGTGTGCACAGCTGTGGTATGTTTGTGCACTGACGTCAAACTAATACATGTTGTGTTTTAGTATGTGCACAACTATTTTGTGTTTGCACACTAAAGTTAGACTCATGCGTGTTGCTTTATTATTCAACTATGTGCATACATCGTACTATGTGCAAACATCTGCATGTTAGATTCATTTTGTCAAGTGGCATATTTTTCTTATCTAATTGAGATATCTTTCCTTATCTGATATATTGTTGTGAGGACCACTTACAAGTGTCCTAAAACCCACAAGTGGTCCAAGGAATTTGTTTTTTTCTTTTAGGTTGTGGTCCCAAAAGTTTGGTGACCAACACATGTCAGCCTCTAACTTAGCAAGAATTGTTGAGCAAGAAATTCCCTCTATCCTCTTCTTTCCTACATCTGTTTTGAACTAACTTGAATATTCATTTTGCTTGTGCTTTGAATTTATTCAAAGAGTTTTTTTTTTTTTTTTTTCTTAGTTAGGTTCTTTTTATGTATTTGTGCTCAAATCATATTATCTATCATCTTTGTTGAATGGCGGCTAGAACGTGGTTCTAGTATTGAAGTTCGACTGTGTCTTCAACGTTTGAAGCTTGGGAGGAGCTCAAGCTTGTCTGGGAGTGTTCCCATTGTGAAGTGATCCAAGTGTGACAAATCATTAAGGAAATCAAAGGGTGAAGTTTAGTGTATCATAGAATAGGGGGTTTTACTTTGTTATATCTAAATTCAACTCTGAATTGTTCTTGTAATGTTTGATGCTTTAGTGCATTAGCTTTGATCTGGACAAGGTCTTATGGATGTAGGCTAAGAGTGGTTCTAATCGAACCATGTATATGATTGTGTTCTTTACATTTCATGCTTACGTTTGTTAATTCATACTTAACTTGATATGGTTCAATCAACATGGTAAAATCATTTCTGCTGTGCTAAAATGGGTAGCTAAAACTTTGACTAGATTTCATCAACTCTAATAGCCATTATGGTCCAAGTAATGAGTTTTATCACTTTGTTTCTACAATTAATTTATAATATATAAATAATTATTAGCATAAGATGAGTAATATAAATACTCAGGACATATTGGTAACTTCACAAGAGTTAGTTTGGGTTATTTTGTAAAAGTTTAGATTCTGTTTTGTTTGTTAAACTTTGTAAAACGCAGTGTTTTGGTAATGCTTTGCATTATAAAACATTACCGAGCTGCTCATTTGTGTTTAATGAGAATTTTCCAAAATATGTTCTTAATTCAATCTAACTAACTTTTCTCTGTAATTTTTTGTGCTTTCTTACTGCATTGTCTTTCTTTTTCTCAAACCTTTTCATGGTATCAGAGCTCTAGATAAACGGTGACGGTTGATCCTAAAGTCAATTCTTGAATCGATTAAGCTTGAAATGGAGTCTGAACAAGTGAACACTGGATATGCCCAAAATTTTATAGTTTAGCCAGCTCTTTGAACATTAACTGTAAAATAACTTGAGAGGAACTATAATTTCGGGAAATCTCAAGTTCTGCTATGTTGGCTGCTCATGAACTAGATGGATTCAACACAGGTACTAATGTTTGTCCTTCTATGTTTCTAATGGAGAGTTTAGAGGATAGTGAGAAGTTGATTAAACGACCAAACACTAAGTATTGTACCTGGAAGAAAACTGATCAGTTTCTTGTGAGTTGGTTACTTTCATCGATTTCAGAATCAATGTTCAGACATGTTTCTAAATGTACTAATGCGTATGAAATTTGGAATACACTAGAGCTTCATTTCAGTCTTTTTCGAAAGCAAGAACTTTGCATCTTAGGAATATGTTAAATACAACTAAGAAAGAATCTCAAAGTATTAATGAGTATGTTCTGAGAATGAAAGAATTAGGTGATGAGCTCAATGCTAGTGGTGTTCATATTGCTAATGAAGACCTGTTGATGTATATTTTGGATGGTTTGGGATCTAAGTATGATGTTGTGGTTCCTAATCTTACATCTAACATTAGTCGAACTTCCTTTCAAGAAGCTCAACTTCTGTTACATAAACATGAAATAAGGCTAGAAAAATATAATAGTGCACTAATGAATTTTCATTAGTCAATGTCTTCTACGTTGATGGCTATTAAGAATAATAACACTGAATTAGTTGCCTCTGATACTGTCTCTGGAATGCCACTACAACAATCTATGAGTATAGTAAATCCACTGATGTCCAACTATCAAAACATTGGCATTGTGTCACATCTAGCTCAACAAGCTCAGAATGTGATGTTTAGAGATTTAGGAACTCCTCATTATGGGGAAGGATCCTTGTTTTGGGGACAACCAGGAGCTTCAAGGACTGATCTTAAATCAACCTAATTACACTGATCATTCACAGCCATACATTAGTGGTTTTGTACCCTTTAATAAGGGAAGAGGAAGAGGTCGAGGTTACTCTAAGCCGAGGTTAATGTGTCAAGTTTGCGGAAAGCTAGGACATTTGGCTCTTCACTACTATCATAGATTTGATCATGACTATCACAGATTTACAGTAGCAAACTATACTGTTCCTAGACAGCCTCTAGCAAACTATACTGTTCTTGGATAGCCTTCACCATACAATGCCTCTGGATCCCTCAGCATGCTTATTTAGCTGTTCCACATGCTAATACAACTCCTGCAAATGAGTTTCCCCAAGCCTTGGTTGCTGGCACTAGTGTACCAATTTAGTACTTTAATAGTCCTATTAGTTATTTTCATGACTACTCAGCATATGCAACACCACCAATGAATCAGCCAACTAACTAGCTTCATTCTAGTTCTTCCTTTGCCGAACACGAATCTGCTCAATATCATCAGAATTCCTCTACTGCTTCTCCTTACATTGATGCTAGTATCTCTACAGTTCATTCTAGGCACATGATGGCTACTCCTCAAACTGTCAAAGACTAGGCCTGGTATATGGACTCAAGAGCCTCTAATCACATGACTTCTGATGCAAGTAATATGTTACTGAAATCAAGTTATCCAGGCAACTCTAAAGTACAAATTGGAAGTGGAGAGTCCTTGCCAATTACTCACACAAGTATGCTAATGTTACCTTCTTTTGATTCTCATAGAATTATACATCTCAAGAATATATCATGTGATAATCTGAGGATTATACTATTTTATTTAGGCTTTTTGGCCAGATTTTGGATACTTCTTATGTCGTTTTTGCCAGAATTGCAACGTAATTTCATGTGTTTTATGTTTCAGGCCAAAACATGCACTTTGAGCAAATAATGAGCAAAATCGAGTTCCAAGACCCAGAAGCGAGCGAATCTCAGAATTTAGAGAAGTTCTAAAGCAGATTTGAAGCACTATGAAGTTTGTTCCCATTGGAAAGCATCGAAGATCGAAGATTCAAGTAAGGAAGCAAGTGGAGGGCAATTTTATAATTTTAGAATTGTTCAGCAAGGTTCGCCGCAGGGAAGATCTTTCTTCGCCATGGTGATAAACTCTCGGGAATTCGTTGCCGCGGCGAAGTTTGCGATTTTTTTTTTTCTTCAAAACGCACAGTTTTATTTTAGGAAAGTTTTTAGGTTTTTTGGGCAGGCTATTTAAGAAAAACCTTGCCATTTTGAAAGGGGGTCTGGTGTTCGTCTTGCTTGAGAGAGCTTTGACATTTTGGGAGAAAAGAAGAAAAGATTGGAGATTTAACCTTATGGATTCATCAATTATAGGAGTTTCTCTTTGTTTCAACATGCTGACTGTTGTGTTTACTATTTGTCTTGCTATTTGTGTTAATTTCATTATGAACTAACTCACTTTGGGTTAGGGTTTTGATGTAATTCGGGTTTCTATGGGTAATCAATAGATTGTTGTTACTTTTACATTCTATTGCATGGATTGTGTGATTGTTATGATTTTTATTGATTTTGATTGTTGAACATGATGAGATTGAGAAATGAATCATGTTGAGCTTCTTGAGTAATCACCATTATTGTATTAAACGCTAGAGATAGGTTTGAGAATCAATGAATTCAGTCTAAGATTCCATTAGCTTAATGAACTTGGATCTATTAATTTTTAAATTGTTGGGTGTGGAAGCTTAATAGGGAAAAGTAGGAATTCATAGCCTAAGAAGGTATGTTTTACAATTTAGGGAATTCGAGTTACAATCCGTGCATGTGAGTGTAGAAGTAGCATAATTCATAGAATTAACCTATAGAGTCCTAATGAAGTCAAAACCCTACCCGTTTTCTTAAATTGATATTACTCTTACTTTAATCTTGCTTTCATTAATTAGCTTTTTAATTACATAGAAAATTTTTCTTTCAATTTAGTTTAGATTCTCCCATAAATCCAAACACTTTTGGTTTCTCCAACTTGAAAACAAATAGGAAAACCAGTGCTTAGCAACCAATCCTCGTGGGAACAATACTCACTCATCACTTTATTACTTTGTGTGACTAGTGAACTTGCTATATTGCATGTTGTACTAACAACTCATCAAGTTTTTGGGGCCGTTGCTGAGGATTGATTTTTGTGTTAACCTTGAAATTTTTTTGAGTTAGCTAGATTGGAGTTTTATTTTTGTTTTAATTGTTTATTAGTTAATTTTTGTTATTCTTTTCTGTTAGCTAGTGATCTCACGTTTTCTCTCATTCTGTGTAGTTTATGCGAAGAGCGAGACGTCGGCCAGTGGTTCCTATAGATACAGAGATTGAAATAACCGCGAGAAGACTTAACAGAGAGAGAAGAGAACAAGAGGCCATAGCTGTTGAAATGGCAGAAAATAGAACATTGAGGGAATTTTTAGTTCCCACGGTTGATGGCAGTGGGTCAAGTATAACTAGACCAGCAGTACAAGCCAACACCTTTGAAATAAAGCCGGCAATCATCCAGATGATCCAATAGTCAGTACAGTTTAAGGGAGATTTGAAGGAAGATCCAAATCTGCACATTGCTTTTAGAGATTTGTGACACCTTCAAGTCAAATGAAGTGTCAGATGACGCCATCAGATTGAGATTGTTCCCTTTTTCATTAAGGGATAAAGCAAAGGGATAGTTAATGGCACTACCACCAAGAACGATCACTACATGGAATGAATTAGCATAGAAGTTCCTGACCAAATTCTTTCCTCTAGCAAAATCTGCGAAGATGAGAAATGATATCACATCGTTCCTCCAAGAAGAGTCTGAAGCATTATATGAGGCTTGGGAAAGATATAAGGAACTACTTAGGAGGTGTCCACACCATGGTTTGCCAGTTTGGATGCAAGTCCATAATGGATTGATGGTTAATGTGCAAACAATGATGGATGCAGCATCGGGAGGAGCATTGCAAAATAAGACACCTAAAGAAGCTCATGAGTTGTTTGAGGTTTTGGCAAGTAACAACTATCAAAGACCTAATGAGAGGACGCAGTCGAATAAATCTATGGGTCTTCATGAAGTTGATGAATGCACGGCTATTTCAGCCTAATTTACAGTACTTTAGAGACAGTTGGGAAGTATGCAGGTAAATTCTATTCAACCACCTTAACTAACTTGTGATTTATGTGCAAGTAATCATGTGAGTAGTGAATGTCAAATGGGGAACACATTTGCTTCAGCTTCTTCATCATCAGAACAGGTTAACTACTTGGTAGGAAATCAGAGGCAACCGAACAATTCGTTCTCTAATACATATAATCCTGGTTGGAGGAATCATCCGAACCTATCTTGGGGCAATCAGAATCAACAGAAATAGCAGAACAATCAATGGAACCAAAGAATGATGCCAAACAACCACGCGGGGGTGAACAATCAACCAGGAGAGCAAAGATTGACAAAATTGGAGGATATGTTCGAAAAGTTTATGCAAGAGACCACAGGTTTCATGAATGAAACGAGGATAGATTTCTGAAACTAATGGACGTTCATTCGAAACTTGGGGGTACAAGTGGGTTAATTGGCCGATAAGCTCAATAAGAGACCACAGGGTTCCCTACCAAGTAACACAGTGACAAACCCACGTGAATAAGCAAATGCAATAACACTACGGAGTGGGACAATCTTAGAAGAGGTGTAACAATCAGGGAAAGAAGGAAGCCTACTAAAAGAAAAGGAAGATTCCGATGAGGAAGTTGATGAAGAGGAAGTTGATGAAAAGGTAATTGCTAAAGAGAAACCAACCAGTCTTAGG
Organism: Pistacia vera; assembly: GCF_008641045.1. NCBI lineage: Eukaryota > Viridiplantae > Streptophyta > Magnoliopsida > Sapindales > Anacardiaceae > Pistacia > Pistacia vera. Next base: position 467,880 of record NW_022195586.1, on the reverse strand, counting down.
GAAGATGAACAAAAGCGGGAAGAAAGGCAAAGGCAAAAGAAGGAGAAATTGCCATTTCCCAAGATACCACCAGAGTTGGCACACCACACCCCTCCTGTGCCTTTTCCTCAGAGACTAAAGAAGAAAAATAAGGATAAGCAGTTTACCAAATTCATTGAAATATTTAAAAAACTGTATAATAACATTCCTTTTGCAGATGCATTGCAACAGATGCCAAACTACGCAAAATTTCTCAAGGAGATTTTATCAAATAGAAGGAAGTTAGAAGATGAGGAAACCGTGATGCTTACGGAGGAGTGCAGCGCCATTCTACAGAAGAAACTGCCCCCGAAACTCAAAGATCCAGGGAGTTTTACTATTCCTTGTGTTATAGGAGACATTAATTTTGATAGAGTTTTATGTGATTTAGGTGCAAGCATAAATCTAATGCCTTTTTCTGTTTTCAGGAGATTAGGGATTGGTGAAGTGAAGCCGACGACCATATCTTTGTAGCTTGCAGATAGATCCATCAAGCATCCGAGGGGAATAGTTGAAGATGTTTTGGTGAAGGTGGATAAAGTTATCTTTCCTACAGACTTTGTTGTGTTAGACATGGAAGAGGACAAAGAAATGCCTCTCATCTTAGGGCGACCATTTTTGGCCACTAGAAGAGCTCTCATTGATGTGCAAGAGGGAAAGTTGTTGCTAAGGGTTCAAGATGAAACAGTCACGTTCAATGTTTTTGAAGCCATGAAATTTCCATCAGAGTCGGATTCGTGTTTTAGTGTAAACGTGGTGGATAAACTAGTAGTAGAGGCTATTGAAGAGAACACCCCTCAACTACCTCTAGGAGCATGTATTGCCTAATAAAAAACAATAGAGGTAGATGAACCGACGAAGAATGAGTGTGCTAGATTTTTGGAAGCACTTGAGCCGATAAATGCAAGCTAAGATTCAGAATTTGAAGAGTTTGATATTGAGAAAGAGAAGGAAAAGGCAAGAACTGAAGAACCTCCAAAACTTGAGCTGAAGCCTTTACCTTCCCACCTCAAATATGTGTATCTTGGTGAAGCAGAAACCTTCCCAATGATGATCAATTCAAGGTTAAGTAAAGTGGAAGAAGAGCGATTGATTCGGGTGTTAAGGGAACATAGATCATTATGCGTGCCAAAAACTTGCTAAGAATTTCTCAAATTACCAAAGACAATAATGCATCTGTTGAATTTTATGGTGACCATTGTTTGGTAAAGGATAGAAGCAACAAGGTCATTTTGTTGCAAGGGACAATCAAAGATGGCATGTATCAGTTGGCTCTTCCAACAAGTGTTATCTCTACTGCTACTGTTTCAGATTCTTCAAACTTTCCTATTACTCACCGAGTCTCTACCTCGAGCTCATCTGTAGAGCCCTTTCAGGATTCCTGTTTTAATAATGTTGTTTCCAATTAAGTTAATAAAGCATCTGTTTTTCAAACACCATTTGTACTACCTAATCTGCCCTTACTTTGGCATGCTAGACTAGGACATCCTAGTCCTAATTCACTTCATTGTGTACTGAGCAAATTGAATGTAAAGTTTTCTATTGATGACAGTAAGAATTTTGTTTGTGAGGCTTGTGCTTATGGAAAATTATCTCATATGTACTTTTCCTTCTTCTAATTCAAGAGCAAAGGCACCTTTAGAGCTAGTGCACTCTGATCTTTGGGATTCTGCCCCTATTCTTTCTACTAAAGGGTATAGGTATTACATTATCTTTGTAGATGATTTTAGTCGGTATACTTGGATTTACCCTTTAAAACTCAAGTCTGAGGCTTATGGTGTGTTTACTCAATTCCATGTTTTTATAGAAAATCAGTTGAGCACAATGATTAAGTGTCTACAAACTAATTGGGGAGGTGAATTTAGAGCCTTTTCTAAGTGTCTATAGCATCATGGGATCATGTTTAGGCACCTTTATCCCTATTTACACCAACAAAATAGTCGGGTGGAGAGGAAACATAGATCCATTACAAAGTTTGGTCTCTCCTTATTGGCTCATGCTTCAATGCCCTTAAAATTTTGGTGGACAACCTTTACAACATGAACGTACTTATTGAATCAATTACCCTCCTCTGTTCTTGATTACATTTCTCCTTTTTAGTTGTTATTCGATAAGGAACCTTAGTACAATGAGCTCAAGGTGTTCGGGTGTAGCTATTTTCCTTATTTAAGACCTTATCAAAAACATAAGCTTTCATTTCACATTGAAAAATGTGTCTTTCTTGGTTATAGCTTGGCTCACAAAGGTTATAGGTGTATGTCCTCTGTTGGAAGGATTTATACAGTTAAACAAGTAAAGTTTTGTGAAACTGAATTCCCATTTAAAATAGGTTTTTCACAACAATCCTGTGATATTTTTGCACTTGGTTTTGGTCTCTCTTCTTCTTAGGGGTCTTCTTCATGGTTGCTACCTCAGCATACTATTAGTACTTCGAGTGATCATTCTTCCAATCCATAAATTTTCAGTACTCCTTCCTATTCCAGTACTTCTTTTGGCTAACAGGACCAATTAGCTTCCAACAATTCCTCTTCTAGCATGCACACTGATCAACCTCAGCCTGCTCTTCACTCTAAGTCCCTTGATCCTAGTTCTGGAGTTGCAAACTCTTTGGCTCAGCATCATGCTCCTAGTATTCAACTAGAAGTTGTTCTACCATTAGCAGCTCCAACACTGTCTACAGAACCTATTCTTTCTTCTTATACTAAACTCATTCCATGCTTACAAGGTCTAAAGTTCTTAGTTCAAAGCCTCTATCTTATGATTTGTTACTAGCTCAAGCTTTATTGTCTACTCACATTATTCTTAAAGAACCTAAGTTAGTCAAGGAAGCCTTAAGTATCTCTGAGTGGAAATCTGCTATGGAAGCAGAGTATCAGGCTTTGTTACATAATAAAACTAGGGACTTGGTACCTTATGAGGATATCAGGCTTTGTTACATAATAAAACTAGGGACTTGGTAACTTATGAGGAAGGTATACATGTAGTGGCTAGCAAATGGGAGTTCAAAACTAAGCTCAATTCAAATGGGACCTTGCAGAAATATAAAGTCAGGCTAGTTGCCAAGGGTTTTCAACAAACCCCTGGTCTGGACTATTTTGACACATTCTCCCCAGTCGTTAAAGTAGCAACCATCAGGATTATCCTTTCTTTAGCTGTCTATCATAGTTGACAAGTTTAACAACTTGATGTGAACAATGCCTTCTTAAATGGAGAACTCACAGAGGCAGTATACATGCTACCATCTTAGGGATTTGATGTCTATTCTAGTACATAGCAGGTTTGTAAACTAAGTGTTAGGAAACGATCCAGTTACGCAGCAGAAAACAAAAGAATTTAGAACAACGGATCGTTCCTTAGAACCAAGATCATGGTACAAATTTACAGTTTATACATTAAATAAGAATCTGCAGATTTTAGTTTAGAGTTTTAAGAAATCATACACACGTTTAGAGGCTCCTCCAACTTGTCTCTGAACATATTTCTCTACCGACCTAAGTGTAGGATCGAACCGATGTAGTCCACACGAAGATAACCTCAAGGAACTAGAGAGGGATTTGCTAGATCCTCTTTAGCCTTTAAAAACCAAGAAGAAAACAAAGTGTAATTGATTTTAGCAAAAAACCAAAATTGGCGTGAGAGAATGTAAGGGGCTGGAACTTTTCTCTTTCAATAAAATAAATGAGTTAATTCAATTTTTCACAAAGTGTGCACTTATACAGTGCATACTATACTCTATTCCATCATGAAATAGGCTTGGGCTCCAACCCAAACACCCCTTTAAGATATTTTTAATTTTAGTTTATCATTATCTCAATTAAATTCAATTAATATATATTTACAATATATATATATTAACATTTAACAATAATGATAATTTATTTAAATATATGCGAACACATATTTAAATGTAATCTCACTTATTTAATTTTAATATCAAATTAAATAAAGGCTACGACCTCAACAAATTTAATTGCACTGTGAAATTACCAAAATACCTTTTTCGCCTAAAAAGACAAAAACGTCCTTCTTCTAAGCTGGCTCTTAAATTATCTTCTATGTGTGTGACCCATAGGCTCCTCATCATATCGGTAGTGTATAGTATTGCGATTAACACCAATTAATCATCCCACTACACACAAACCAAGATTGGCCCCTAGCAAGGCAACATGGCCACTCGATAGATTCGGATTCAGCAAAGCAGCTACCTGTCAACGATATGGTTACCGTGCAATCTGATCCTTTCATCATCTGTTATCTCGACGAGACCGAGGCATAGAAATAGTGTCAACCTTCAGTTACTCTCAATATTATGTATTCAGTTACTGGACCAATGACCTGTATAATAAACTGGATAGAGCAACAACTAAATCCCACTGTGGCCACAGTTTTAGTGTCATTGTCATTTACTGAATTGCGCTGTGAGATAACTTCTCTCATACCCAAGAGTGATGAATCCTCTATCTATCCACCATAGTCTTGATACACTTCTTGATGCAACCAATCACCACCGTATTGACAGCTCTGAATAGAACTGCGTTAGGCTAGTGTCAAACTACACCAATCGGTGCACAAGGCGCTCCGGTGATCTCAAGTCTAAGGATCACATGCACCACCGTTCGTTAGAGGATTTGTTCCATAGACACTAGGGTCACCATCCATATGGAATCCTCTGGTGGGTCAGTCCAGTGAACTTGCCTACAGCAAGCACTCATGTGTTGCACCAGGTTGTCACCAAACAACCTTGACAAGTGAGATCAGTCACTGCCTTTCGACAGGGTCGTTCAGCACTATGATAGCCTTACCATATTATCTGTGCCCTTACTTCAGAATAATACTGGGGCTACGGACATTTCTAGAATGGCCACCTTATGTGCTCATAGGGTTTTCACTATCAAGATTTAAAACACTTGATACCCTCATCACAGTTCTACCATTCTAAGGACATATATCAATACATACAATGATGATTTACGCGATAGTATAAAAAGTCTTTTATTGACCAATGAACATTATTATAAAGAGTCAATTCTATAATAATTGATTGGCTCTAAGGCACCTACTCTAACACTATGTAAGGCATGATATGGCTTTAAGTAAGCTCCACGGGCTTGGTTTGATAAGCTCAGAAGTACTCTCTTAGCTTGGGGTTTTCTCTATTCTACTTTTGATATCAATCTTTTTTATTACAATAGGGGAACTAATGTGATTTATTTACTTGTTTATGTTGATGACATCTTAGTGACAGGCACTAACTCTCAACTCATTGCTCAAGTAGTTCAAGATCTTAATAGTCAATTTGCTCTCAAGATTTTAGGTGAAGTGAGTTATTTCTTAGGCTTTGAGGTCTACAGAAATAAGTTTGTTTTGTTACTCACTCGGTCTAAATATGCACAAGAATTACTAGCAAAAGCAAACATGTCAAATTGTGAACCTTGTAGTACTCCAATGGCACTTGGCACAAAGCTAGTAGCAGAGGATGGAAAGTATTTTGATCAGCCTACCTTATATCGCAGCATCATTGGAGGTTTGCAATACTTGACTTTATCCAGACCTGATATAGCCTTCACTATAAATAAACTTAGTCAGTTTCTTCAGCAACCTAAAACATCACATTGGACAGCTTGTAATGAGTTCCAAGGTATATTAAGGGAACTATTCAGCATGGTCTTGTGTTTAGACAGTAGAAACACTTTAACTTAGAAGCCTATGTTGATGCAGATTGGGCAAGTGATGTTAATGGAAGGAAGTCCACTAGTGGATATGCTATTTTTCCTAGAGAAAGCCTAGTTCAATGGAGCTCTAAGAAGCAAAAGGTAGTTTCTCTTTCTTCCATTGAGATTGAATATCGCTTTTTAAGTCAAGCTACCACTAAGATGGTGTGGATCCAGCATCTAAAGAATTAGGCATTGAAATCAAACGTGTCCCTGTAATTTGGTGTGATAACATGAGTGTAGAAGCTTCATCTTCTAATCCCATATTTCATGCCAGAACCAAGCATATTGAGATTGATGTGCACTATATAAGGGAGTTGGTTGCAGGAAAACAATTGGTTGTACAATATGTAGCTTCAGAGTTTCAAAAGACTAACATCTTGACTAAAGCCTTATCTGGGAACAGATTTAGTATACTCATGGAGATACTAAATGTGACCTCTATCTTACCCGAGTAAAGGTTTTTGAATGTTGTTGAGGCTCTTTGTTGTGTTGTTTCTTTTCTGGTTTTTATTTATTTATTTATTTATTTGCCTTCGCTGTTAATACTGATGATTTGGTGTTGTTGATGGTTATCTGTTCCATGGCTAATGTTACTTTTGTCAACTCTAGTGGTTAGCTAACATGATGTGATAGTGATCAAGTATATGGAGACACAAGTGTGCAATTAAGGTTCCTAATGCATACTACTGCGGTTTACTGCATTGAAGTGTTGCAGGTCACTAATTGAAATGTTAAGGTTCCCAATGCACCAATAACAGAACAAGATGAATTGCTTTTGTTTTAAAGAGAACATGATGAGATGAAGATAAAGAAAGGAGTTTTGCTTAAGAGGGAATATTAGTATAAGTTGAGCAATGTTGAGAGGATGACAAAGAAGGGACTTTTGCTTAAGAGGGAATATTAGTATAAGAAGAGTAATGCTGAGATGAAGACAAAGAAGAGAGTTTTGCTTAAGAAGGAATATTAGCATAAGATGAGTAATGTAAATACTCAGGACATATTGGTAACTTCACAAGAGTTAGTTTGAGTTATTTTGTAAAAGTTCAGATTTTGTTTTGTTTGTAAAACTTTGTAAAACACAGTGTTTTGGTAATGCTTTGCATTATAAAACATTACTGAGCTGCTCATTTTTGTTCAATGAGAATTTTCCAAAATATGTTCTTAATTCAGTCTAACTAACTTTTCTCTATAATTTTTATACTTTCTTACTGCATTGTCTTTCTTTTTCTCAAACCTCTTCAATAATCAACATGATTTTTAATTAGTATATGCATATACAATAATTATTTATTTAATTAAAACTATTCTTATTAATTTAAACCCTATTGGGTGAGTTTGGCATAGTAAAATATGGTACATGCAAAACTCTAAATATAATTGGTACAACTAATTTTGTTAGACATAGAAGGGAATAAGACCACTCCAAGAGACTAAATCCACAAAACAAGACTTGTATAGAATAATAAACAACTTTAACATCTTCATCTTTTGCTTGTACAGATACCTTTTACAGTCAAATATATATAACAATATTTATATCTTCTTACATTTGGTGAAATTAATTGACGTTTGATATTTTTTTTATGTATACAACACGAATTGTATATTTAGAAATATTTATTATGAAATTATGTGAGGATAGACATCATCTTTCGGAGATAATCGACAAATAATAAATGTTCTTGGTGAATTTACTATTCAATAAAAAGTATAAATACATTAATGGAATTATAAATAACTATATATCACACAATAGACGAAATTGTACTTTACAATATTATAACAAGAGATAAAAAGTATGCGATGAAGATCAATATGTTTGGTTGCTCTCACATATACTTAGGTTAAAATTGGTTTTCCTAATTGATTTTTAAAAGTCTTCCCAGTTGTAAATCTTATATATATATAGTTTTGCTGCAGCCACAACCCTAGCTGGTAGATTATCAGAAGCATTCAAACCAAAAGTGGAACTTAACTCACTCTTGCTAATGCTACATTTTTATAATGTTTTTTAGATGTTTGCATGGTAACAATAACATTACCAAACTCATTAGTTTATTTTTGAAAATCCATTTGGTACCTATTATATTGATTCCTTCTGGTCTGGGTACAAGCGTCCACACATCATTCCTTTCAAATTGTTCTAGTTCTTCTTGCATGGCCTCAATCCAATTTTCATCTTCCAAAGCTTGTTTGGCATTCTTTGGCTTTGCAAGACACATAACAAAAATGGTTAATTTCATTTTGTATTCTCCTTCTTGTAACCATTACTTCATTTGGATCTCCAATCATGGTAGAAGGTGGATAAGCTTTTTGAACCCATGTCGGTGGATCTTTTCTTTTTTGGTTTCTCCTTTGAATGCTTTCATTAGAAAGATCAACAACCAGCTCTATCCCTTCATTTTGCAATGATGAATTAACAATTGATTCTTTGCATAGAGCAAATCTTGTTGCTGTAGCATGAAAAGAAGGTGACAACACATTTAACGAAGGTTTGGGTTCAGGAGATTTAGATGTGTTCACACCATCTTGAGTGGGAACCCGAAGAATAGGTATGTCTTGAATTTCACATTCTTGAGAATATTCTGAAAAAAAGTCTTCTACATCACTAAAAACAACATTAATAGATTCTAAGACTTTTCAAAATGTATATTGTATATCTTGAATGCACGACTATTGGATAAATAACCAATGAAAATTCCTTCATCACTCTTAGAATCAAACTTACCTAAATTCACTGCTTCTGCCCAAAGTCTTGTAGGAAGCTTTTTGGCATTAAGCATCACCCTAGCCATCTCTTGAAGCACTTTGTTTTTCCTTTCCATAACACCATTTTGTTGAGGTTTTTTTGGTGCCAAAAATTCATGGAATATGCCCTACAATGCACAAAAGTTACCAAAATTAGCATTCTCAAATTCCTTTTAATGATCACTCCTTATCCTCACTATCTTTGTAACTTTAAAACTCTTCTCAACAAGCAACCTTTTGGCCAATTTATGAAATGCATTGAATGAATCAGATTTCTCACGTAAAAAATCAACCCAAGCATACTTTGAAAAATCATCAACACAAACAAACACATACCTCTTACCTCCCAAACTCTCGGTTTGCATATGACCCATTAGATCCATATGGAGCAATTCCAAAACACATGAGGTGTTGAGATTAGATAAAGCTTTATGAGATATCCTGGTTTGTTTACCTTGTTGACATGGACCACACTCATTACCTTTTGGAAGTTCAAGTTTTGGTAGTCCTTTATCTGCTTCCTTCTTTGAGAGTCTCACCAAGTCCTTGAAGTTCATGTGACCAAGGTTCTCATGCCATAAGTTTGTTGGATCTGTTTTAGAACTAAAATAGGACACATGGTTAGAAAGCAAGTAACAATTGTCATTTGACCCCTCAAGTAAAGAAACACCTTTGCCATTCAAGATTTGACACTTGTCCTTTGAGAATTGAACCACAACATCTTTGTCATAAATTTGATTAATACTAATCAAATTAGCTTTCAAACCATCAACAAGTAAGAAATCTTTCAAAATAGGAAAATTAGGTAGCACAATCGACCCTTTGCCAATAATTTTACCTTTCTTTCTATCTCCATAAGTGACATGTCCACTATCAATCGATTCAAGTTCAGTCAAAAGAGATTTATTACCTGTCATATGCCTTGAACAACACTGTCTAGATACCAAAGATCATTTTGAAATGCAAGCAAAGATGTATTAGACACAAAACAGTTCACATCAACCTTAGGTTTCCAAACTCTTTTGGAAGAAAAACCATTGTTAGCATTATGAGTTACATTAGCAACAAATCTATGGTTTTTTTAAAACTTTCTTCAAGTAAGCAATGAACTTGAAGCATCTGATGTGACCTTTCCTATTAAAAAAATGGCAAGTAGGAATGAATTTTGTTACCTTCATAGCCTGTCTCACAGTAGTGCCCTCAACAAGAGCTTTAGTGGCCTTCACAAACATGCTCGCACCAGCTTTTGATGTGCTAGCACCAGAACTGAAGGCTAAACCATATCGATCTCCGAATGGTTTTCCTTGACCAAGCACTTCATCAAGCTTAAGAGAGAACCTGCATTCAACTTATCAATCATGGTCTTAGCCTCAGTTAAGAACAACAATCTTTTTGGACAAGGCTTTCTTTTGTTTCAACAAGGTAGCAGTCTCAATACTAAGAGATTGTAACTTTTTCACAGCTTTTAGCCATTGGTTATACATTTTATCATATGCCTCTTGTTGTTTAGCATAGATATCAACAGTGTCATCAAAAACCTTACTCTTAGCATCTTCTTGATTTACGGTAAGGGCCAAAACATTCTCATTATCACCCGAATCATCATGCACACTCTCATCATGCACACTCTCACTCAAAATGGCAGCCATGGCTTTACCTTTCTTCTTTTTTAGTATGTTAGCACACTCAAATTGTATGTGCCCGAAGCCCTCGCATTCAAAACACTTGATACCTTTATTTTTCTTTTCTTTATTTTTTGAAAATTTCTTTATAAAGGTACTAAGGGTTTGATGGTCATAAGACTTTTTCAGAAAAGGTTTTTGGACATAACCACTAATATGAGGCCTTTTCATGTTTTTCTTTAAAAACTTTGCAAAATTCTTTGTACATAAAGCACAATTTTCATTATCCAATGAACTTAAATCACAATCATCAAAAGGATTAGAATCAAACTCATGTTTGAGAGCCAAACCTTTGCTCGGTTTCTATTTTTCCCAGCGTTGCAGATTCAGCTCATAGGTTTGGAGAGAGCCCGTGAGTTCATCAATGTCCAGAGCATCTCCATCTCGGCATTCTTCAATCGTGGTGACCTTTGACATAAACCTCCGAGGTAAAGAGCAAAACACTTTCCTAACAAGTTCAGCATTAGAATTGTTCTTCCCAAAGCAAAGCATTCATTAGAAATATCACAAACTCTACCATAAAAATCAGTTATAGTCTCATCCTTTTCCATGTTCAGATTTTCAAAATCAGTGACAAGTTTTCTAAGCCTATTTCTTGTAACAGTACTAGTGCCTTCATTTTTTACTTGAAGCATATCCCAAGCATCTTTAGCAAGCTCACAATCAGCTATGACTTTTATTTGATTCACATTAACAACGTTAAAAAGAGCATGAAGGGCTTTAGAGTTACAATTTGTAACAGTTATCTCATCAGCAGTCCAACTAGAAACAGGTTTTGGTCTAGACACTTCATTTTCAACAATAATCGGGGTTGTCTAACCATTCACAACCATAGACCAGACTCTTTCATCTATAGACTTAAGAAAAGCATGCATCTTAGGTCTCCATGTATAATAGTTAGGTCCTTCTAACAGAGGTGGTCTATGAGCAGATCCTCCTTCAATAAAGAAACTCATGATGAAAAACAATCAGACAGACGCTAACATAATAAACAGAAGTGCACACACAAACATATAGTAGATCTAAAATGAAAACGCAACACATTTCAGATTTCGTCCAATAAATAGACACTCAGATGCACACAAAAACAATCAAAACAGGTAAGGATCAACTTAAGCAACTTATCAGGACATACTCTGATACCACTTGTTGGGGAGAGAGTTGGAGATTTAACTCACGTTAGAGTGTGATTACCCATTTTAAGTGCAGCGGAATAATTACCAAGTAGGTTAAACATTTCCATTTTAAACATATCAAACACAAGTGCAGAAAATAAAGAACACAACCATATACATGGTTCGGCTAATTCCACTTTTAGCCTACATCCATGGGACCTTGTCTAGATCAAAGCAATCCACTAAGTTAAAAACACATTACAAGATATAGTTCAAAGCTGATCTAAGTTACAATAAAAAGAACTCTCTATTCAACTTTACACTTAGCACCACACTCTGAATCCTTGATGTGTAGCAACTCCTTAGATCTTCTTCACAACGGGAACACACCCGTGAACAACTTGTGAACCACCAAGCTTCAAGCACCGATGCCACACACCAACATCAGTAAAGGAACCACGTTCCAAGAGCCATCAATAACGTGTTTGATATGGTGAGGTTTTAGCACAAATATGGAAATGAACCTTGGACTTTAACAGAAGAAACACTCTAAGAAAATCAGAGAATAATGAAACAAAATATCAAAAGGTTCTAGTTCATACATGTAAGAAAGAGGTATTTTATAAAGAAGGATTTCTCGCTTAACAATATAGTGCCAAGTCAGCCAACAAGGGATTGACGTATGTTTGTCCAAATAAGGAAAGTTTTCCTTCTTTTGGTTTGGACCACAAAGCAAGTCGGGAAAAGAACTTTATTCCCTAGGACCACTTAAAGATGTTATGACACATGTAAAAAGGTCCTAAAAAGTTAGAGACAAAGATAAACAATACATTTTTCACTTTATCAAACATGCAACTCAAGCTAGGTTGCAAATATCTGAATCAAGTGTGAAAGCACAAACTGTTGTGCACACACACTCTAAACGAAACAAACTAATACTCAAGTCTGACAATCAGTGTGCACGTAGAACTTATGTGCACACATACAACTCATAAGTTTGACAAATATGAGTTTTCCACAAATTTTAAAGCATGCATAAAAGATTAAGAGTCCTTCAGTTTCTTCACCCAACCCTTCAGCCTTTTTGCATGTTAGTATGGATGAGATTGAGACTGAAAATTTAGTTGAAGAAAGAAACTCAGAAGATTAGTTCAGCAGCTGCTATGGAGATGTATTTGATAAAAATGGAGTTTTGAAGTGTTTGAAAGTTTGTTAAAAATTCTGGGAATGTTTGTTGAACAGAAAACGTCAAAGCCAATGGGAATGTTCGTTGAACAAAAAAAGTCAATGCAATTATCGTAAGTTAACAGAGCTATTAGTCAACAGATGAAGTGCTGCATTTTATGAACTAGAGAGCAGTTCCACTGTTTGTTTTAATGTTTATGAAGAATCAAAAGTGTGTTTGTTTACCCGGCAGATTGATACAAAGTGCCAGCGTGGATTTTGTTTAGTATATAATATATTGTAATCAGTTTTGGAAGCTTAAGCTCATTCTAATAGAATTTCAGTTCTTGAAAAATTTGTTCTTCAAAGTTCTTCATTTTCTCTCAAACTTTCTGCTTGTTTCTCTAGAAAGTTTTACTTTATAGAATTTCTTCAATCGATCCAGGAATATCACATTGCCTCTCTTCTCTATCTCTCAGTCAATATGAGGCCGCGACGGTGGAAATTCCATGGACGTTCTCAACAATCTCTAACCTTCTTTCATCATTGGAAGGGGGGATATTGGAATAATAAGGTAATGTAATTGTTTCTTGTATCATTATTTAATTTTAACTAAGAGAGAATTAAATTTTCCAAATGAATTTCTAACTTCTTACTAACTTTCTCCTATACTGATATAATTGTTATTCTGCTTTGATGAAATTTCATACGCTTTCCTACGTGTTATGTGGAGAGCAGATAAATGCAAATAGATGATATATGGATATAGAGACATGATATAAACTGCTGATCTTAAACGATGTAGTTAAAGCTGTCATGCATGATGGCTTCAACTATTTACAAGTTGTTTTAATCGATGAAACTACTGCTTATGAGATCTCGTAATTTGTTGGCTTCAACTATTTACAAGTTGTAATCGACGAAACAACTTTATATGTTGATGTACAGATGGGACTCCTAATTTACGAGTTCTGGTAACCCATGTCTCGGATATATACGATGGTCTATCTAAGACCTAATTATTTAAGTTTGAGTGCTACTTTGGCTCAGCTATTTCGGCTTAATTATTTAATTATGAGTGCTACTTCAAGCTTGACTATATAATTATGAGTTGTAGTACCCTATGACTCAATTATATATTTATGTTGATCCAAATCTTAAACGTAGTAGTGTTATCAAAGAAGAAAGGCCTATTAGTTTACAATTAAGGTAGTCATCACAAATTATATATTGTTAATCACAAGATGTACTAGTCCCTTTATTTGTATTTTAAACCTTGATTATGTTGATAAACAGATACTATAAATTTTTTTTTTTTTTTTTTTTTTTGTTTAATTAATAAAGATTGGTTATATATTGAAAGGGTTATAAACCAACCCTAGGTTAATATTATCCATTGAGCTAAGTTTTTCCTAAATAAATAATTATCAAATCTAGAGAAGTATTAAAACAAAATAAAAATCGATTGCATCAAAGAAACATTAGGAAAAAAAAAAATGGTAAGAAGGAAAGCCTCAATGCTTTCAGAGTTTGAGTATGATCAGTAAGCCAAACTCACAAAAAAAAAAAAAAAGGTTAAATTTGACAGCACAAGACAATTCCTCCGAATGTTAGACTTATAAATATTTACTCACTTTTAAGCTAATTTAGACCATAAATTATTCATTTATTATTAAGTTAATTTAGCAGTAGCATCGAATAAGTGATATACAAATATTTACTCTAATACTGTTGTACTAATATAATATTAACCCTCATCTATTAACTTAGGTTTTAGGTGAATAGAGTCCTAGGATCAAGAAAATAAAAAGATTTGAAAGTTGCGAAACTTTCTCAAGATCCAAACAGAAAATTTCAGAAAAGAAAGTGCGAGAGAGAGAAAATGTTGGATCTTTCCAGAACTAAAGTTTATTTTTTTATTTGCTTGACTTTTACAACTGAATATTAAATTTCTTTTATACAAGCATCCGTCCACGTTGGCCATCCTTTACAAAGTAACATCTCCACCATTGATCATTCTTCTAGCATCTCCACCATTGATCAATTGTAAAACTCTAGCTGCCTTGTAATACTCTAACATCCTCCGTTAAGCCAAGCAGTAAAACTTTAGTGCTGCAGCTTGCCAATATAACTACAACTACCTTTTAATACTCTAACATCCTCCCTCAGACGTTTTGTAATACTCTAACATCCTCCCTCAAGCCAAGCAGTAAAACTTTACTGCTGCAGCTTGCCAATATAACTACAACTACCTTTTAATACTCTAACATCATCACTCAGACGTGGATACACCACCATAGTTGATGTCAATATGTTTTCTGCACAGACTCAAACTACATTTTTCTACACAAACTCAATCTGCATTTTTCTTCACAAATTCAAACTGCGTTTTTCTACATTTTTCTATACTTCAGCAACTCATCAGTTTAGTAATACACCACAACACTATCATGAACTTTGTTAATCAAAATAGTTGCTTTTCATAACAACAATAACTACCATCTTTCTCCACCTCTGCAATACTGCAGACTGTTTCATCAGTAGCTTGTTTCATCACCAATCTTACCATCTTTCTCTACCTCATTCTCCAGTCCTTCGTTGAGCTTGCTTGAGTTAACATCCTCCCTCAAGCGAAGCAAAGAAGTCAGCTGAAGCTTGGTACACAATAACTGAAACCTGGTACTAGAAAGAGGTTTTGTAAGTAAGTCAGCAGTTTGATACTCAGATGTAATATATTGGACTGCCAATTGTTTGGAACCAACCAAGTCACGAACATAGTGCACATCAATTTCTATGGGCTTAGTACGGGCATGAAATACAAGATTTGCAGCTAAGGCACCTGTGCTTTTGTTGTCACACCATAGAACTGATTTAAAGGGCACTGAGTTCTTTAACTCCTGAAGCAGCTGTTGTATCCAAGTGATTTCGGTAGAGGCTTGAGCAAGAGCTCGATATTCTGCCTCTGTGGAACTTAAGGCCACCACTTTTTGTTTCCTAGAGGACCAGCTGCTCAGGTTTCCAACAAGGAAAATACAAAAACCATTGGTGGATTTTCTATCATCTAAATCTTTTGCCCAATCAGCATCAGTAAAGCCTTCAATTATCAGATTTGATAAGGCTTAAACACAATGCCATAATCCAAAGTGCCTTTTATGTAACGAATGACCCTTTTACAAGCTGTCCAATTTGTAACATAGGGATTTTGAAGAATCTGGCTTAACCTGTTCACTGCAAAAGACAAATCTGGTCTAGACATGGTTAAGTATTGTAGACCTCCAACTAAGCTTATGTATAATGTGGGATTATCAAACAATGGACTGTTATCTCTAGTGAGCTTGGTGTTTGCTGCCATAGGAGTAGAACTGGGATTTGCATCAGACATCCTAGCTCTTTTAAGTAGATCAGCCATATATTTTGACTGAGTTAATAAAGTGCCAGTTAAAGTTTTCACTACTTCAAAACCAAGAAAGTAACTCAACTCACCTAGGTCTTTTAGAGCAAAAGTTTGATGTAATTCTTTAACCAAACTCTGGATGTATGAAAAACTATTCCCTATAATCAAAATGTCATCAAGATATACCAGTAGGTAGACCACTTTTTCAATAGAGTAATGAATAAACAAACTATTGTCAGCAAATGAATTTTGAAAGTTTTGAGCAAATAGGGCTCCTTTAAGTGTTTCAAACCAGGCTCTAAGGTGTTGAAGGTTGATGATGTGCTGGAAGTAGATTGGCAAATGCGTGTGAAACCTGGAAGAGTTTCTACTCTGCATGGACTGCATGGGAGTGCTTCTCTTCTTAGTAACTTAAGATATATTGTAGTTTATGTTAATCCTCTGTTTAATGACTCAACTCTTGTAATGGAGTTGTTAGCCTTTTGTGTGGCTTAGCTTAGATTAAGGAAAAGTTTAGGCTGGTTGTTGAAACAGTAGTTGAAGTATATTATATGCAGGTTTTGTCTAATGAAAAATTTATGTCCAGCTTTTAGAGTTTTATCTCTCTTCTTCTTTGAATAACCAGCTTCATAAAAGATGGTCTGTTTGAGTCCATATAGGGCCTTATTTAACTTACACACATGAGCAGGTTTTGTGGAGTCAATAAATCCTGTAGGTTGTATCATATACACCGTTTCAGCAAGGTCTCCATTCAAGAATGCATTATTGATGTCAATCTATTGTATCTTCCAATTGTAGTGAGTAGCTAAAGTAAGAATAACTCTGATAGTGCATGGTTTAACCACTGGAGCAAAGGTCTAGAAGTAGTTTACTCCAGCAGTTTGTTGAAAGCCCTTGGCTACCAACATAGCTTTGTACCTCTGAATGGTACCATCGATGTTGTATTTAACCCTGAACACCCACTTATGTCTGCTAGAGTCATTTGTCTGTCATGTGGTACAAGTGTCCAAGGTCTTATTTGCCATAAAGGCATCATATTGTATTTTCATAGCAGAAAACCACTCTTTTGAGGTTAATGCATCATTAACATTTGAAGGCTCACAAGTGGAGGTTGTGGTGGCAATAAATGTGTGAGTTCTGTTCAAACCAATTGTTTTTGATCTGGTAAGCATTGGATGAACATTTTTTGGTGAGTCTGACGTTGATGACAAATCTTTCTAATGTTCAGCAATGGGAAGTTGAACTTCTAGCTTTAAGTTAAGGAATAAAGCACTATTAGATATAATTTGATATAGGCCTAAAGATGTACTGATTGAAGATAAATGCTTTGGCTCATAATCTAAAGAGAAATCACTTGTACAAGCTGCTGATAGAGTTTCAGAAGCATTAACATTACTAGTAATAAGTGCATCAGCAAAGTTTGAAATAGATTCTGAGAAAAATTTTGAATTTTGAGCACTAGGTATCTCATAGGGAATTTGCCATTTTTGACAAACATGATGCTCAGTTAATTTGTTGTTCAAACTCTGCTCCTTTGTACTGTCACATTGTATCTCTTTGGATGGAAAACTCCTTTCATCAAAATCAACATGTCTTGTAATATAGACTCTACCTGTTTTGTTTAAACATAAGTATCATTTATGGGACACACTGTAACCTATGAAAATACAGGGTTTAGTGTGATAATCCATCTTGTGTGAGTCGTATGGCCTCAAAAATGGATAACAGTGATAGCCAAATACTTTTAAAAGGCTATAATCAGGTGTCTTATGAAACAATTTCTCAAAAGGAGACTGATATTGTAGAACAACAGTGGGCAGCCTATTGATCAGAAACATAGCAGTGCGAAAAGCATGCCACCTGAATTAGAAAGGTAGAGACGACTGAGCTAATAATGTCAACCCCATTTTTGTTATATGTCTATGCTTTCTTTCAACTTTGCCATTCTGTTAATGCACATGAGGACATGGGTGCTTGAATACAATGCCATGCTTAGTTAGATAAGGTAGAAAAGTTCTAAATTCTCCTCCCCAATCTGTTTGCAGACACTTGATCTTTGTATCTAATTGTTTTTCCACCAAAACATGGAATTGTGTAAATACCACAAAGGCATCAGACTTTTGTTTCAAAGGGTAAATCCATGAATATCGACTAAAGTCATCCCAAAAAACAAGATAATACTTGTAACCTTCTTTTGACACAACAGGTGCTGGTCCCCATAAATAAGCAAAGATCAATTCCAAAGGTTTTGTAGTTATTGTTTCAAAAGCATAGAAAGGTTGTTGATGCAATTTTCCATATTTACAAGCTGAACAACATTGTAAGGATTCAGTAACATGAAATGTATTTTTATTGAAAACCTTGTTTACAATAGTTTGGAGAACTTTGTCATGTGGATGACCAAGCATCATGTGCCACACAATTGGTCTAGCTCCTATTTATTCTTAGTAACTACATTTACGGAATACACTCCTTTTATTGGTCTAGCTCCTATTTATTCTTAGTAACTACATTTACGGAATACACTCCTTTCATTCCTGAATCACTATTATGTAGTAAAGACGAATTACATTCTGATAACACAGGTTTATTTATCCCAGCAACTATACTACTATCTTGCAGTCTTGAAGTATTACTACCAAAAGCATATGTTTTCCAAGCTCCAACTTGACTAAAATGTAGTTGATACAGTCCCTCTTTAAGTGTGCCTTGCAATAGAGCTGCTTGTGTCATCTTGTCCTTAACAACACACAAGTCAGCAGAAAATTCAACTGTAACTGCATTGTCTTGAGTGAGCTTTGATATACTCATCAAGTTCTTTGTAATTTCAAGTACTACCAACACCTTAGCTATTGTTGAGTTCTAGTCTAATTTCATGCTTATGAAGCAAAAATTGTGTTTCTTGCAAGGTAAGATCATCACCTCTAGCTAACAAATGCACTGATACAACATCATATTCGGGACCTAGGCCATCTAAAATATAAGCTACCAATTCCTTAGTACTTAGATGCACTCCACTAGCTGACAATGAGTCTGCATAACCTTTCATTTTGAGCAGATATTCGTTAATACTTAAGGACTCCTTTTTTGTATTTTGCAACAAGTTTCTCAAGTGCATAGTTCTGGCTTGGATTCAGTAATAAAATGTTTCTCTAAGATTGTCCAGATTTCATAGGAACTAGAACACTGAGCAACATGACCAAACATCGATTCAAAGATGGATGAGTACAACCAACTCATGAGAAATTAATCAATTCTCTTCCACAGAAAACAGTCAGGGTTAGATTTTCTTACCACAACTCCTATTTCAGCATCTTTAATTGAAATAGTAGATTTAGGACAAGATTTTTCCCCATTCACAAATCCTTCAAGCTGAAAAGATGTTAGCACTGGTAGAACCTGAGATCTCCAGTAATTGTGGTTTTTCTCGCCTAATTTTACTACTATAGTAGGTTAAGAAGTCGAAAAACTAAAGCTCTTTAACTAATCATCATTCAAAGCCATTCTTTCAACATTCTTGATAGTGATTTCATCAGCCATACTTGAAAACTATTTGAAGAGATACTGAAATTATTTGCGACGCTAGTTAATTGGAAGCTCTGATACCATAATAGAGTCCTAGGATCAAGAAAAAAAAAAGGATTTGAGAGTTGCGAAACTTTCTCAAGAACCAAACAGAAAATTTCAGAAAAGAAAGTGAGAGAGAGAGAGAAAATGTTGGATCTTTCCAAAACTAAAGTTTATTTTTTTATTTGGTCGACTTTTACAACTGAATATTAAATTTCTTTTATACAAGCATCAGTCCACATTGGCCATTGATGCGTGTTTCCTACAACATGCAATATGTAGCAAGTATACTTGTCGCACAAGTAATAGAGTGATGAGTGAGTAGGGGTGTTCAAAAGAACTGGTTGGAACCGAAACCGGCGGGTACCCTAGGTTTGGTTCCGGTTCCTACCCAGAACCAGTCGTCAATGGACTGTGCGGTTCCGGTTCCGGTTCCTGTTCCACGGTTCCGGTTCCGGTTCCGGTTCCTATAGTTAGGAACCGGAACCAGGAACCAGAAACCAGGAACCAGGAACCGAGACTAATATAAAATAAAATTAAAGATTAGGGGGGTTAATAAAAACTTTTGTAGAAAAAGTAATGTGAATACATTTATATTTATATTTCATAACATTTAAAGTAAGTTGGTTTGACTTTTGAGAATCTACCTTTACAAAGTAATGGAGTTTGTAATTTTGAATTTATAATTTGTAATTTTATTTTTGTTAACAAGTGCCAGGTGAGGGGGGATTTGTAAGTTTTTTAGGGATTTTTTGCGATTTTAAAAATTTTGGGAGGTCATGAATTTTATAGGGTACCAGAACCGGAACCGGAACCATTGTTACAAGTTCTGGTTCTGGGTAACTAGGAACCGGAACCGTCAGTTCGGTTCTGGTTCAAATTCAAGGAACTGTCGTTCCGGTTCCGGTTCTAGTTCCGGTTCCTTCAAAAAGTGCAGGGTACCCAAAACCGAACACCCCTATGGTGAGTATCATTCCCACGAGCATAGTGTTACTAAGTACCGATTTCCCTAGTTTAAGTCCTAATTGAAGAAATATTAAATTGGATTGATGGAAAATTACAACTAAATACAATAACATTATATAAATGAATGATAATGAAATAAAGCAAAACCCAACAACTTAACTAATTAAACAATGCTAAAAAAATGCTAGGGTATTGATTTCATCTAGATACGCTAACCCAAATAATAGAATCTATTACCGAAGTTCTAATTCCTTGATTGAAATCGAATTCCCTAAGTGTGAAACAACCTTCTCAGGCTACATTTCCTTACTTATCCCTATCAAGCTTCTGCACCCAACAAAATGAAGATTAATAGTTCAAAGTATTTAAGCTTTATGGAATTCTATCTAGATTTCATAGATCACTAAACCTATCTCTAGCGTCTGCTAACTACGGATTATCCCAAGAGGCATAATCACAAATCACTTCTCGTCTCATTATGAGCAACACAACATTGAATGGTGATCAAGCATCCAAAAGTCATTAAGCAAGAGATAAACACTCAATCATGAAATTAAAAATCAAAGTAAATCAATTCATATAAAATGAATCATTGTATCAAGGTACATCAAACCTAGCTAAACAACTCAGTTCATACACAAAAACGAAATAAAATAACAAAAACCAACTGAATCAGATCTCATTGAAAACAAGCAAAAGATGGGAAAATTCTCTAATTTGAAGTCCAAATCTTCAATAATCTTCTCCTTCCATGAGCTGCCTCCAAATGACAAACCAAGATCCTTTTCTCTTCCTTTTACTCTAATTTATACCTCTCTCACTAAGGACGAAGCCCTAGCAAGCCAAAATGCGTCGTTTTATTTTTAATCTGACGCAGGTTTCGCCACGGCGAAGATTTCGGGCCAAATATGAGCATGATAGATTCTTAATCTGGAAAAGGCTTAAACATATGAATTTTAGCCCTTTAAATTATCTTTTGGTCGTTCAGAAATCAGCACATCCGAGGTCTACAGATCAAGGTATGGAAACAATACTGAAGCACGTCCAAAGACGTTTTCTTCAGTTCCCAGCGTACTTTTCACGACTTCAAGCCACGTTTTCACCATTTTCCAGTCAGAATTAGGAAAAACCCAAAACATGAAAGGTGTAGCTCTTCTTTTGCTTTCCAAAGCTTTAATCAGGTTATTCTGAGTTTCCAAGCTAAGTTAACAATTTATGCTCAAAACTGTCATTTATGTCAAAATCATCATTAGGCCGCAAAGACAAATTAAAAGAATTAGGTAGCAATTATGGCTCAAATTGAATGAAAAGTATCCTAAATCCCATCAAAATTCAATGAAAAATCATAGTATAAAATATGATTATCAAATACCCAAACTTAAGATTTGCTCGTCCTCGAGCAAAAAAGAAAAAAAACTCAATGAAAGAAAAGCAACAAACAACCAAAAACACAAAACAACAAACTAAAATGAACAACAAAAATTAAACTCAAACCCAGCACAAGAAATTGCCTAGAATTTATGCGTTCTAAGGTTGTTGAAAAATTATTACTAGAAATGTTCAACACTCCAAGAAATTATAAGTTGCATCGACTATCTCTCTATTAGTCCCCCGAGTAGGTGATCCCACTTCAGTCCCATTCCGACTCCTGGATTATTTTATGTAGAAATGTAAAGTTATCAAATGGTGGCAGACTCCATAGGCCTAAGTATCGAACTACTCTCCACTAATGTAGACTAGACATCGCTAAGGATCAAAGGTCTTTGCAAGCTTGTAACGTTAGGCTCGGGAAATGGGTTCAAGAAAAAGGATAGGAAATACAAAGTAAGAGAACTCGGTTTTCCTCATGCAAACACTCAAATAAAATCGAACTCACTTCATCTCAACCACCAATCAAACGTGTCCACTAATTTACAACCTCAAACTTGTATCCTTTTTTTTTTTTTTTTTTTTTTTTTGATACCAAATATGCGTTGTCGGGAAGTACGTCTAAGGTGTACGTGGCGTTTAAACCAGAGGTCGCCAAGTACTGCTAGGCAGTTTTTAAGGCGGTACGGTTTCCAGCCGAGATACCCTTAAACTTGGCAAAAGAATTGTTTTTTTTTTTTTTTTTTTAAATCAATTCATACAATTGAATTGAGGTGAACTACCTCTTTTATTTATTGCCCTTCTCACAACCCCCAAACTATTCTTTAGTGATTCGTACAACTCTTCCTTTCTTTGTGTTTGATTTAAGATCGAATTTCCTAAGGATACGACAGAGTGTTAGGGTATAAGGATTGGACAATTTTTGGTTAGCCAAGAAAAATAAAGCAATAATGATCAAAACGGCTCAAATGGATGACTAGGGAAAATTTCATTCATAGGTTGGCTAAAAGGCTCAAACGTTCCAAAAAGATGCCTAAATCATCCCTCACCATGTCTAATCCTAGAATTTCGCCTCAAGCACTTCTTACTAGGTTCTAGAGGCCACCAACATTATCAAACTTTAACCACATAAAATGAATCTAAGCATGCCGAATAAATGAAAATGGTGGTTGAACCACATCAACAAACTCAATCAAAATTCAGTCAATAACATAAACTTGAAGCAATGCTTAACATTTTCCAAAAATAATCTCCAACAATTCTAGTTCTCATAGACTTATGCAATTCACTAGGCACAACAACACAACACACACAAAAAACCACTAAACATTTAACATATAAGAACTTAAGACAAAAGAAACACAATTTCGAGCTAAACACACAAACAAACTAAACACAAAAATTTGAACATTTTCCTACCCCCAAACTTAAAATGACATTGTCCCCAAGTCACATCATGCTTATCCAAGGAATAGAAAAAAAAAACAAAAGTAAAGGTTACGAGATACTCCCCTGATTAATCCGTAAAGGCCGATTTTTGTGCAAATCCTGGCATCCATCCTTGGCTTCCTCATCATCATCATTTGTCAAACAATTGAAGTCTATGGTGCCAAATGTGTTAGATACTCACCGATTAATATTAAAGAATTACATCCTATCTCAACCTTATTGAAACAACCTAAAATCTAAACAAAAATAGATAAAGAGCTAAAAACCAAGAAATCAGCATCCATTCCTACTTACAAAACGTAAGAAATAAAAGCAAAAACTAAAAAGAAAGGTGCTTCAGGAAAATTTTCGCAAAAATGAAAGGTCATGCGATATTAAAGAAAACCCACTTCACCGCCGGCGAAGTTTCCTTAGCAAATTCACCCGACTTTCTTCGCCGCGGCGAAACACAATTCTTCGCCGCGGCAGAAAAAACAGAAGCTGCATCACAAAAAGAGGCTACTTCGCTTCGGCGAAGAACAATCTTCGCCGCGGCAAAGTCTAGGACTTTTCAACTTCTGTTAGTGCAAAATGTGCTTCGCCGCGTTTCTTCGCCCAGCGAAGTCTGGAACATTTTCCCTTTTTGCCTTAGTTCGAAACTTCACCTGAAAAAACCAAAAAAAACTAAATTAAATGACTAAATCATAAGACAACTAAACAAATTCAAAATAACAAACCAACAAATGAAAACACTGGGTTGCCTCCAAGAAGCTTGTTATAGTCGAAAGCTCGACTTTCCCATGGTCCTTATCAATCCAGATCCTTGTGGGGTGCTTCACTCTTTGTTGCCACCTCTTGGTCTTTCCTTTGGAATTTGGAACATTCTCATAAGCATCTTTTCGGAACTTCAAGTACGTATATGCGTACTTGAGATGAGATGGTGATTGGTTGAGTCCAATGTTTGGAGCTCTTCCAACACCAATTTTGACTTGTCGCATTACACCAAATTCCTCAAATTGTTCTTGTGAGGTGAGTTGCTTTGTTGAATCCCTTAAGTATCTTGCACACCATTTGGCTTGAGATTTTCCTCTTCATTGGTCTTGTCTTCATGTTCTTCCAACTTTTCGAGGTTGCTCCAACACTATACCTCTCCTCAATGTTATGACATTTAATTGTTCTTCAGGATTTGTGACCGTTGTGCTCGGCAAAGAACCTTGAGATCTCTCTGTCAATTTTTCAACCAATTGCCACTTGAACCTCCAAATTTTGAATGGACACTCTTGATTTCTGAGTTTGAGC
The DNA here is from genome assembly GCF_008641045.1 of Pistacia vera. NCBI lineage: Eukaryota > Viridiplantae > Streptophyta > Magnoliopsida > Sapindales > Anacardiaceae > Pistacia > Pistacia vera. The sequence continues at coordinate 443,417 of NW_022195586.1, read as the reverse complement.
GTGTCTCATTCATAAAACTTGTCGTTTCTTGATGAATTCCCACACATACCTTCAATTTTGACATCTTTGCCCCATGGTTGATGATTCACCACTGGTTGATGGTTGGCACTGTCCTTTGATTTGATTGACTGCTTTGATCACTCCAGGATAATTGGGTGATTCCCCCAACCAAGATTATAAGCATTGGAGAAAGAGTCACTTTGCAGCCTTTGTGAACTAACCATGTAATTCACTTACTCGGTTGTTGAGAAGATAAACTGGTTTCCATCTTGGCATTCCACACTCCCATGGTTTCCTACACAAAATTCACAAGTATAAAAGGTGAGTGAATAGAATTTACATTACATCCTCCCAATTGGCTTTGAAGTGATGCAATTTGTGCAGATAATGTGGCGAAATCACGACTTCAGTAGACCCATTGTTCTCTTCGGCATTGTTTTCGGCATTGCTTCTCATAGGTCTTTGGTAGTTTTGTTGCCATCACCTCGAGAATTCATAAGCATCTTCGGGCTCTTGTTATTTAAGGCTCCGCGTGCTGCTACATCTACATCATTTGAAATATTGGTAGCACAACCATTGTAAAATGTTTGGATGTCTCCAAAACGGTAGACTATTAGTGGACAATTCTTAACAACTCGTGTACCTCTCCCAAGCTCATATGTGATATCATTGCCTGCACAAAAGAGGTAATGTCATTTCTCATACTTAAGACTATACAATATTTACAATTAACTACAAAAATGAAATAAAAGCTTCAATTTAGCACTACACTAGATACTATCATATTAATAATCAACTATCCTGGCGACGGCGCCAAAAACTTGATGCGTGTTTCCTACAACATGCAATATGTAGCAGTATACTAGTCGCACAAGTAATAGAGTGATGAGTGAGATCGTTCCCACGAGGATAGTGTTACTAAGTACCGATTTCCCTAGTTTAAGTCCTATTGAAGAAACATTAAATTGGATTGAGGAAAATTAACACATAAATACAAATTAACAATATAAAATGAATGATAATGAAATAAAGCAAAACCCAACCACTTAACTAATTAAACAATGCTAAAAAAATGCTAGGGTGTTGATTTCACTAGATACGCTAACCCAAATAATGAATCTATTACCGAAGTTCTAATTCCTTGATTGAAAATCGAATTCCCTAAGTTGTGAAACTACCTTCTAGGCTACATTTCCCTATATCCTATCAAGCTTCCGCACCCAACAAAATGAAGATAATAGTTCAAAGATTTTTAAGCTTTATGGAATTCTATCTTGATTTCATAGATCACTAAACCTATCTCTAGCGTCTGCTAATCTATGGTATTTATCCCAAGAGGCATAATCACAAATCACTTCTCAGTCTCATTATGAACAACACACATTTGAATGGTGATCAAGCATCCAAAAGTCATTAAGCAAAGAGATAAACACTCAATCATGAAATTAAAACTCAAAGTAAATCAATTCATAAAAAATTGAATCATTGTATTAAGGTTACATCAAACCCTAGCTAAACAACTCAGTTCATACACAAAAACGAAATAAAATAACAAAAACCAACTGAATCAAGATTCATCATTGAAAAACAAGCAAAAGATGGAGAAATCTTCTCTAATTTGAAGTCCAAATCTTCAATAATCTTCTCCTTCCATGAGCTGCCTCCCAAATGACGAACCAAGAATCCTTTTCTCTTCCTTTTCACTCTAATTTATACCTCTCTCACTTAAGGACGAAGCCCTAGCAAGCCAAAACGCGTCGTTTTATTTTTAAATCTGACGCAGGTTTCGCCGCGGCGAAGACTTTTGGGCCAAATATGAGCATGATAGAGTCTGAATCTGGAACAGTGTTAAACATATGAATTGTAGCCCTTTAAATTATATTTCTGGTCGTTCAGAAATCAGCACAATCCAAGGTCTACAGATCAAGGTATGGAAACAATACTGAATCACGTCCAAAGACGTTTTTCTTCAGTTCCCAGTGTACTTTTCACGACTTCAAGCCAAGTTTTCACCATTTTCCAGTCAGAATTAGGAAAAACCCAAAGCATGAAAGTTGTAGCGCTTCTTCTTAGCTTTCCAAAGCTTCTTAATTCAGGTCATTCTGAGTTTCCAAGCTCAAGTTACACAATTTACGCTCAAAACTATCATTTATGCTCAAAATCATCGTTTAGACCTGCAAAGACAAATTGATAGAATTAGGTAGCAATTATGGCTCAAATTGAATGAAAAGTATCCTAAATCCCATCAAAATTCAATGAAAAATCATAGTGTAAAATATGATTATCAGCCATCCTTTACAAAATAACATCTCCACCGTTGATCATTCTTCTAGCATCTCCACCATTGATCAATTGTAAAACTCCAGCTGCCTTGTATTGATCAAGAGAGAGTAATAAAGTCAATTCAGGAGCTTTGGTTTATGGGAAGATAGTGATCAAGAGAAAGTAAGAAAGTCAATTCAGGAGCTTTAGTTAGCAGGGTTGTTTATGCAAATATTAGAAGTTGAGTAGGGTTGTTTTTGTAAGAGATAAAAGTTATCACCACACAGTGCGTTTTATAAACACTTGTAAACAGAATATATAAAGTCATATGTAACTAACTCTTCTTATGAATCCAAAAACAGAATTCCAGAGACAGCGTGAACTAATTTTTCTCTCAATTCATTCACTACTTTTAATTTCCTTTTCAATTCCGCTCTTTATCTTTCATGGTATCAGAGCTATAGACAAGCGTCAATGGCTTCGAATCCTGATTTCTTCAATATTGCGTCAAAATCTGAAGTTGAATCAGCTGGAAATGCAAATGCAAATAGCTCAGCTGTTCACTCTACACTTCCCACAATCTCAGTAAAACTTGTGGAGAAGAATTACAGTCACTGGCGGCACAAGTTTTTCCAGCTTTAGCATCTCATGACCTCGAAAGCTTTATCACTGGTGAGAGCATCTGTCCATCTATGTTTTTTTTTTTTGAAAAACTTGTTGATTCTGATGAATTAGTGAAAAAGCAAAACCCTAAGTATCTTAACTGGAAAAGAACAGATCAGTTCTTAGTTAGTTGGCTTTTTTCATCAATCTCTGAATCTATGTTCAGACATATAGCTAAATGTGTTAGTGCATATGAAGTATGAAATATTCTAGAGTTGCATTTTCAATCAATTTCAAAGGCTAGGACACTGCACTTAAGGAACATGTTACAAATTACAAAAAAGGACTCTTTAAGCATTAATGAGTATGTCCTGAAAATGAAGGAATTAGGGGATGAGTCAGTGGCAAGTGGTGTTAACATTGGAGAAGAAGAATTGCTTTTGTATATACTGAATGGTCTAGGACCAGAATACGATGTTGTTGTGGTAAGTTTGACATATCACAGTGGTAATGCAACCATTCAACAAGCCCAGTTCATGCTTCAAAAGCAAGAAATGAGACTGGAGCGACAACACTCGATTCTGTCAAATTTTCATGAGCATTTAAATTCTGCTATGTTTGCATCCAAACAAGAAAACACCAACTACTGAAATCCTTTGACTAACTCATCTGGTCAAAGACTACTAGTACCATTTCATGCTCAAGCTGTTAGTCATGGATATTCGCACAACTCTAGTGTCAATATTCCAAATTCTGGTCCAACTCCTAGTTCAGTTTATCCTACAGCAAGCAGTATTGACTTTAGACAAAATAGTTATCAAGGAACAAATTATGGCAAAATTGGTTACTCGCCAAACACACAACAACACTCTGTTGGACCTTTTCAGTTTCTAAATAACATGGTAAGAGGCAAGGGCAGAGGCCGAAGCCACTTTAAGCCACGACTAGTGTGCCAAGTATGTGGCAAATCAGGACATTCTGCCATCCAATGCTACCACCGTTTTGATCAAGAGTATCAAAGTTTTGCTGCCAATTCCTACAGCCCTCAGATATAGCCTAATCTGTATAATTCAATAGGTCCCTCTTCAAATGTCATTATTGAACATACTACTAAGCATGCACAAGCCTTAATTGCAGCAAACTACACACAACACCCAACCAATACCTTTCACAATAACTTTGTTGGTTTTCATGATTACTCAACTCCTCTTATGCCTAAACCAAATGCACCACCTCCTGTAAATTTCTCTTCTGTATCACATCAACAATACTATCCTGGTACCTCAACCAGTACTGATCATTCTGTTAGCTTTACACCAAAAATAGCTACTAATAAAGCACCTCAGTCTTCAGCAACTTCTTATCAAGCAGTAGCCTCTCCACAAATTCTGCAAGATCAGTCTTGGTATATGGACTCTAGAACCTCAGATCACATGACTGCAGATGGATCCAACTTGGTGTTCAAAACTGCCCACTGAAGAGGATCAAAGGTACAAGTTGGGAATGGAGACCCCATCCCCATTACTCATACAGGTATGATGTTGGTACCTTCTTATGACACAACTAGATTGATTCATCTTAAAAATATACTATGTGTTCCCAATATTGCAAAGAACTTACTAAGTATATCTCAAATCACTAAAGATAACAATGTCATTGTGGAGTTTCATTCTGACCATTGTTTGGTAAAGGATAAGTGCAGTAGAGTTGTTCTACTTCAAGGCACAGTCAAGGATGGATTGTACCAGCTTGAATTGTCATAGTCTGTCAGCTCACTTGTTCATCAGTCATCGAGTTCAGCTTCATACCTTCCTGCTATTTTTCAGTTTTCAGAGGCTTCTCATGCTCCTATCACAGCTATGGTCAATAAGTGTTCTATAGATGATAGTCACTCTACTACTACTCTGAATAAAACTATAAATTCAGATTTGTGTATGTTATGGCATGCAAGGTTAGGACATCCCAATGTTAAAACCCTTCATGTCATTTTGGACAAACTGAATGTAAAGCACTCTTTGAGCAGAAATAAAAGTTTCTTTTGTGAAGCATGTCAGTATGGTAAGTTGCAACAATGCCAATTCCCTATCTCTCACTCTCGAGCCAAGGATCCTTTAGAGTTAATTTATTCTGATCTTTGGGGACCAGTTCCAATCAACTCTAGGGAAGGCTTCAAGTAGTATATCATATCTGTTAATAATTTTAGCTGTTTTACTTGGATTTACCCTTTGAAATTTAAATCTGAAGCTTATGAAGCATTTGTGCAATTTCATTGCTTTGTGGAAAAACAATTAGGTTACAAACTAAAGAGCCTACAAACTGATTAGGGAGGTGAATATAGATCCTTTAGTGGTTATTTACAGCAGAATGGTATTCTATTCAGGCATCCATGTCCACATTTACACCAACAAAATGGGAGAGTGGAAAGGAAGCATAGGGCCATTACAGAGTTTGGGTTATCTCTTCTAGCTCACGCTGGTATGCCACTAAAATATTGGTGGGCAGCCTTTAGCACAGCCACTTACCTAATAAACAAATTACCAACCTCAGTTCTTGAATCTGGCTCACCATATTCTGTTTTGTTTAAACAGCAGCCCACTTACACTGAATTGAGAGTTTTTTGTTGTAGTTGCTATCCTTACTTGCGACCATATCACAAACACAAACTCTCTTATCACATTGAGAAGTGTGCCTTCCTAGGATACAACCTTGCCCACAAAGGATATTTGTGCTTGGCTTCTACTGGCAGATTATATATTACAAAGCAAGTCAAGTTTAATGAGACAAATTTTCCTTTCAAAAGTGGTTTTGGTTCACTCACATTGCATAGTTGTACCTCTCTAGTTGAACTTAGTTTGAATACCTCTAGTAGCTCATGGATCTTACCCCAAAGTGTCCCTGTTTGTCCAGAACCTACTCAACCTGTTGTTTCCTCCAACACTCCTCCTGTTGAACACATTTCCCAACCTGCTTTAACACCACAACGTGTTCTTGTCTGTCCAGAATCTGTTCAACCTGCTGTTTCATCCAACTCTGCTTCAATATCACCATCACAACCTAATCAGTCAGACACACCAGTTATGACTTTAGATTCAACCCCCCTAGAATCAAATAGCTCTGATTCTCATCTGGTCTCCTTTGCCACTACTCTTAGTTCACTTTCACCCTCTCATTATAACACACATCCTGGCATTAACCTAAAAGTAGTCCTTCTGTGGCCCTCTACTTCATCTCTAAACACACATCCCATGATCACCAGGTCAAAATCAGCTACTTATCCCAATCTTGGTTCAATTGCCTATCAAGCTGAAGTAACTCACACCCCTATTCTTCCAAAACCTAAATCAGTTACTGAAGCATTACTGAGTCATGAATGGAAACAGGCCATGGACTCTGAATATCAAGCCTTGATGAACAATAACACATGGGAACTTGTCCCTTATGAAGTGGGAATCAATGTTATAGGATGTAAATGGGTGTTTAGGACAAAATTAAACTCCAATGGGACCCTTCAGAAGTATAAAGCTAGGTTGGTGGCTAAAGGCTTCCAACAAACACCTGGTCTAGACTATTTTGACACATTTTCTCTTGTTGTTAAAGCAGCCATAATCAGAGTAATGTTATCTTTTACAGTGCACCAAAATTGGGAAATCCAACAGTTGGATGTTAATAATGCATTTCTGAATGGGGAGCTAACTAAAATAGTTTTTATGCTTCCTCCTGAAGGGTATTCTGGTACTGCAGTAGCCAAGGGTCATCCTAAGCAGGTTTGTAAACTTCATAAAGCCTTGTATGGCCTTAAACAAGCTCCTAGAGCTTGGTTTGATAAACTCAAATCTGCTTTGATCAGTTGGGGTTTTGAAAATTTTGTTTCAAATGTGAGCTTATTCTTTTACAAAAAGGATTCCAAGTTAATGTATTTATTAGTCTATGTAGATGATATCCTTGTAACAGGGAATGGTTCTCAGCTCATATCCAGCTTGGTTGCTGACTTGAATAGTAAATTTGCATTAAAAGCTCTTAGGGCAGTGCAATACTTCCTAGGATTTGAGGTAAAGAGAAATGGGTCTGGTTTACTACTGTCTCAGACCAAATATGCATATGATATTCTCCTTAAGGTAGGCATGGCAGAATCAAAGCCTTGTTCCACCCCCATGGCTACTGGTCTTCGACTTGGAAAGGAAGATAGTAAATTGTTTGATCAACCTACACTGCACAGGAGTGTCATTGGTGGGCTTCAATATCTGACACTATCTTGGCCAGACTTGGCTTTTGCTGTAAATATGCTTAGCCAAATATTTTTGCAACAACCCACTGAAGCTCACTGGACAGCATGTAAACGAATCCTCAGATATGTTAAAGGAACATTGCAGCATGGCATTCTCTTTACCAAGAAACAACCCTTCACTTTAGAGGTATTTGCAGATGCTGATTAGGCTGGAGATGAAACTGATCGGAAGTCCACCAGTGGGTACAATGTATTTCTTGGAGGTAACTTGGTCTAATGGTCCTCTAGAAAACAAAAGGTAGTGTCCTTATCCTCCACAAAAGCTGAATACAGATCTCTTAGCCAAACAGCCACTGAACTTGTTTGGATTCAGAACTTATTCAAGGAACTTGGCATTCATATAAACAACACTCCAATCATATGGTGTGATAACATGAGTGATAGGGCATTATCCTCAAACCTTGTTTTTCATGCCCGAACAAAGCACATTGAAATTGATGTACACTTTGTTAGAGAATTAGTTACAAGAAAGTTGTTGAATGTAAAATATGCTTCCTCTGAATACCAGGTAGCTGATATCTTAACTAAAGCTCTCTCTTGTTCATGATTTGCTATGCTAAGAGAGAAGCTAACTGTCACATTTGAGCTCCAAACTAGTGTTCACAGTAGCCAAGAGATATAGAATTTTTTTTTTTTTTACTGAATAAGCTACTGCACCTTGAAGCTTGTTATGGTGAGATGCTTAGTTATGGTTTCTAATGCAGTAAGTGTTTGTAGAGGCATTAGTTAAAGCAATGTACTTCAAAACCAGTAAGTGTTCGTAGAGGCATCAGTCGGAGCAATGTACTACAGCACCAGTAAGTGTTTGAAGAAGTATCAGTCAGAGCAATGTACTACAACACCAGCGCAATATTATAGAATGAAGAATAAAAAATTCTATGTAGAGAAGCTCTACAGTACAAATGTCCATGTCACCTCAATTGAGGAGCTTTGGCTTACAGGAAGATATTGATCAAGAGAGAGTAATAAAGTCAATTCAGGAGCTTTGGTTTACGGGAAGATATTGATCAAGAGAAAGTAAGAAAGTCAATTCAGGAGCTTTAGTTAGGAGGGTTGTTTCTGCAAAGATTAGAAGTTGAGTAGGGTTGTTTTTGTAAGAGATAAAAGTTGTCACCACACGGTGCGTTTTATAAACACTTGTATAGGGGTGCAAAAATCCGGTTAATTGGACCGAAATACTGATATTTTGAACCGAACCAAATTTTTGGTTCAGGAGATAATTCAAACCAAAACCGAACCGAATTATCTCTTAAACCGATTATTAACCGAAATGATAATTTGGTTTGGTTACCGGTTAACCGGTTTATAAACCGGTTTTATAAAACAATCCCCATTCTCACGATGTCGAACTACCGTCACCAACTTTCTCGCAACGTCAAACCATCCACACTCCACCTTCCACCCCCATCAACTCATATACAATCATGATATCTGAACTTTGTTGGATAGAGTGACCTTTCTAAAGAGAGAAAAATAAGAAGATTGGTGAATGAAAAAGCTTGCAAAACTTAGAAAGTTAAAAGACATAAATCAAAGAATTTAACCATATCAAACGAATGCTATTGAGTGTGGAGGCTGTTGTCAATTGAGATGGGAGAGAAGACTTGGAAAAAGAATAAAGTCGATTGTGATTGGGAAAAAAAATTGGTCGAGCAGCTACGACTGGGGTGGAAAGTTAGATTTAGGAAAAAAATGGCTGTTTGTAGTTGTAGGAGAAGAAGCAGTAAAGGGAGGAGAGAAACTGAGAGATGGTGGGGTATTGAAAACGTAAGGAGCAAGGAGTTATTGTATTTGACTTAAAGATGGTGAGAACTCCAAGGAATTAAATGCACAGCAGGTGGCGTGCGGCTGCTCTTTGTCAATTTTTTTAATTTCTTATTTTTGAACTCTCTCTCTCTCTCTCTTTCGATGGTTTCAAAATGATGGAAAAATCGGTTTTCGGTTAACCGGTTCAAAATTACAATTGAACCGTTAACCAAACCGATTTTTCGGTTTTCTTTATTTTTAAAACTGAAACCAAACTGGTTATCTTGAAAAATCGATTTTTCGGACCGGTTTCAATCCGGTTTCTCGGTTCGGTTCGGTTTTCAATTTTTTTTTTGCAGCCCTACACTTGTAAACAGACTATATAAAGTCATCTGTAACTAACTCTTCTTATGAATCCAAAAACTGAATTCCAGAGACAGCATGAACTAATTTTTCTCTCAATTCATTCACTACTTTTAATTTCCTTTTAATTCCGCTCTTTATCTTTCACCTTGTAATAATCTAACATATTACAACTTAACAGGTATTAGAAAAAAAAAAGTCTAAAGTTCGAATCTCCACGTTCAACTTCATAAAGTCCTGTATCATTTTAAACTCTTTACTTTATTAAGTAATAAAAATATTTTAAATATCCTATGAGATCATATATTCCATGAAGCTATGATTGATTTATTGAATTGCAGTAGTAGCAAGAGTCCAAGCCAGGCACGCTTTATTATTCATCTTTCTGTAAAAGTATGAAGAGTGGAGTCAGTTCTTTAATTTCTTCCCTTCAATCATGAATTTAATGAAGGTGAGAAAGTGGAAGTGTTGATCAAACTGATTGTTCAATAAGGAAATCTAAGTTTTAAAGTAACCCAACACATTCACAGCAAATAGAGATATAACGAAAATAAGAGCATAAACAATAAAGAACATACACACATATTTATAATGGTTCGGTAATCAGATTGATTACCTACATCCACTCTTCAGAGCAGTAGGAAATATACACTATGAAGAGAAATCTTACAGAGTTTGTGAGTCAGATTTACACCAAGAACCCAGTATCAACTCCCCTCTGTAAACCACCCTAGATTGCTCCCATGTGTCTCACACCTCTCACACACATACAAAAAACATAGAATAAATCAGAATTTATACAAGAGGAAAAAGAATAAAAATCAGTTACAAAGAGAGCTCATCACCATCGTTGATCTCATCCTGTGAAAACCAAGGCTCCACCTTGACGTTTTCCCTCAACAACTTCCTCTCTTTGTAACAAGAAGAGAACAATCCAGAGAGAAATGAAAGTGGCGTGAAAACTGAAAGGCACAACAAAATATCCCAAAGAATGAAATTACAAAGCTGTCCCTTTCTTTCTTCCAAATTGCCTTTGACCAAAGTTTAAAAACTTTGACTGCACATAAGCTTAAATCAATGCCACATCAGCACAGGAAGCTATTTCAGCTTGTTAAGATCTCTGTAAATTGAGTCTTAAAGCATATGAATGAGACTACACATTCACAAATACCAGATTACGGAGGTGGAAATTCCACAGCCTTTTTTTCAGCTATTAGCATCAATTTATAAGAGTTTCCTCTTTTGGGATGGGGGATCTTGGGAAAATAGATAATAGGTTTTATTAAATCGCAAGACGAGAGCAAGACGGACGTATATCTTCTAGGTCGCTGGAACTTTGTTCCAGGGCCAGTTCTTTCTATCTTGAAGAAGAGAATATGGAAATGAAAAAGAACAAATTAAAGGATAAGGAAGAACAAATGGAAGAACTTAACATCCTTGGTCGCGATAAGAAGTTTTACTTTATATAGTTCAATTACGTATTTTTATTTGGTCTTAAACGCAAACTACATAAATTAAAGAAGAAGATCGAGTGATCATTATACAATGAAGATATTTCGTAACAGTTAACTCAACGCATTGTGCTTTTCCTCCTATCTACGGAGGCATTTAATTATAGTAATTGTTGAAGTTGTATGTTCAAAACACTCTGTTTAGGCTAAAAGTTAAAGCCTTTGAATTAAAGTCCTAAAGCACGAAGATCTGCATCAACTTTCTCTAATTTCTCTACCAGCAATGTAGCCTTCGCTCTCTTCACTCTCATTCAACTTTTTTCAGTGGGACACCAACGGTGGAAATTTGATAGCTTTATTCGGCAATCAAAATCTCTAGTTTTACGACTTCTCCATCATTGGGATGGGGGATCTTGGGAATATAAGGTAATATTAATGTTTCATTATTTATGTAATTAGTTTTTAAGTTCGTTAATTTCAAGATTTATTAATTCTACCAACGAGATGGAATTGGATAGGTGCCTTGTAATTATGGTGATCATCACGTTGAAATCGGATTTTTTTTACTTTTTGGTCTTGAATGCTTCTGATAATCTACCAGCTAGGGTTGTGGCTGCAGCAAAACTATAAAAAAAGATTTACAACCTGGAAGACCTTTAGAAATCAATTAGGAAAACCAATTTTAACCTAAATATATGTGAGAGCAACCAGGCATATTGACCTTCATTGCATACTTTTTATCCCTTGTTATAATATTGTAAAGTACATGTGATACATAGTTATGTATAATTCCATCTATGTATTTATATTTTTTATTGAATAGTAAATCCATCAAGAACATCTATTATTTGTCTATTATCTCCTAAAGATGATGTCTATCCTCACATAATTTCATAATAAATATTTCTCAATATACAATTCATGTTGTAGACATAGAAAAAAAAAAAAAAAAATCAAACGTCAATTAATTTCACCAAATCCAAGAAGATATAAATATTGTTATATATATTTGACTGTAAAAGATATCTGTACAAGCAACAGATGAAGATGTTGTTGTTTAATATTCTATGGCAGTCCTGCTTTGTGGATTTAGTCTCTTGGAATGGTCTTATGCCCTTTATATATGTACCAAAATTAGTTGCACCAATTATCACGTTGTACTAATTATATTTAGAGTTGTGCATGTACTATATTTTACTGTGCCAAACTCACCCAATAGGGTTTAAATTGATAAGAACAGTTTTAATTAAATAAATAATTATTGTATATGCATGAAAAAATTACAAATTATGTTGATTATTTATATATAAATTAATGTAAAAAACAAAGTGATAAAACTCATTGCTTGAACCATAATGGCTGAAATTAAATCGAAACACGAGATAACATTAATTGCAATGTTTTAATGCTATTACAAAAGAAAGCATTAGAACCTTGCATGAATGAACCATAGTTGTACTGTTGAAACCTATTCATTTGGTTAAATTATAAAAATAACCTCTTTCAAATAGTGTTAGTAGTAAGACCTTTCATAAGTTATTTGCACACTCTTACCCCTATTTTAAATCCTCCTCTTTTCTCATCTCTTCTCCTCTCACAATTGCTCTATCTCAGCTTTCATCGATTTTTCGCTTTTCCCACAATGATTCTATGAAATTGGGTTAGAAAAAAGTAAATTTGGGTTGTATGGGTCATTGAATACACTGTTTGTGCATGAAATTGTACATGTACATGTGATTTATACTAATTACACCCTTTAATTCTTTGGATAAAAAAACTTTTCAAATAAATTAATTTGTAAATGAAGAGTAAAATTTAATTTGAAATATATAAAAAGTATTCAACTAAGAAGACATTTAGGAGTTGTTTAGTGTGTTGATTGTTGAGACATAAGCTCAATGCCAACTAGAAGTCCTTTATATAAGAAAAGAAAATGTTATACCCACAAACACTTCTCACAATCTTTTTCTTACAACCCCGACGTGGCAACTCGAAATTGGTTAACTTGTAACGAGTTCTATCTTGGTCCTACATGATAAATTGCTGCTAACCAATTGCGAACTACCATATCGAGGTTGTGAGAAGAGTTTGTGGGGTGTAACATTAATCTGTAAGAAAAGATGGTTGTTGTAGCTGGTGATGTTTCTGATGTGAACTTAAGGAGTGAAAGATTCCAAACTAATGGAAGAAATGTGGAGAGAAATAGGGATAGTAATAAATTTCGCTGCAACAACCAACTTTGATGAAAGGTATATATTTATGATTGTTAACTAAATTATTTGATCAAATAATTGATGATTGTTAACTAAATTATTAAATTTGGGTATTATCAAAATATGTTCAACAAAACATTAAAGCCTTGTCGAGAGGATTATTTTGGTGCACGTTGGCCAATCTATCAACCACGTAGTTGTGGACCATGCAGTTATGGGTTGAAAGCTTGTCTCAACTGTATTGATAATGAAGGTCTATATCAAACGCTAAACACTTTACCAAAACACCCAATTAAATTAATATATGAAACTATTCAAATAAATTATTTTGAAAACAAAGAATAAAATTTAATTTGAAAATAAATAAAAAGTATTCAACTAAATATCATGTTATTAATTGAGTTGTTACCTTTTAGGAATGCATTAAAATAAGGAACTGTAGAAGCGATTTGTATATAATATCTTAAGTCTTTATTTTCTTAGAAAATTACAAATCTTATAAGAACTGGCCCAATCCAACCATTGGTTATATAAGTAGAAGAGATTGATAATAATTAAACCCTTAATTTTTTTAATACATAAAACTTTTCAAATAAATCATTTTGATAACAAAGAATAAAATTTAATTTGAAAATAAATAAAAAGTATTCAACTAAATATCATGTAACTAACTGAGTTTTTACGTAACAATTCTTGAACTAAGCTTGAGAGAAGAAAAGAAAAAGGTAAAGTAAAAGGGAAAGTAAATGAGGCTCACGTGAAATGTATTTTATTCAGCTTAGTTTGACTGTACAGTAAGTAGCACTTTTATAGTGCTCCGTTAACAGAAATACTAGAAAATGTAACTAAACAACTTAATGTAACTAAACAAACTGAACTCGCCTAACTGTAACAGATTAGTAACAGCTTAGTAACTAAACACATTTTACCTTCTCATTAACATCCTCCTGTAATCTAAACTGGGAGTTTACATTGCTTACTTGACTAACTACCTTAACATCCTCCCGTAAGCTGAACAATCTTTCTGAGATTCTGCCCTTCTTTGATGAATACACTGAGATTAGGACTAATTCAACTTCCAGATTCAGTATCCTTTCTTTAACACTCAAATGCTATATCACTCAACAACTGCAGTTCTGCAGTATTATTCAACACTTGCTGAAATCAACTCAACCAAACATGACCAATCATTTTATCAGCAACCATCAACCAAAACACTACTTACTGTGAAACTGGTTCTGCAGTATCAACAATTATTCTGCAGTATTATTCAACATTTGCTGGAATCAACTCAACCAGACACGACCAATCATTCTATCAGCAATCATCAACCAAAACACTACTTACTGTGAAACTAATTCTGCAGTATCAAGAATTGTTCTGCAGTATCAACTCAAATCAGCAACCATCAACCAAAAACAAAGAATTTTGGAAATACAAGCCACACACATCAGACATTTCTTCTTTGTAGTGACAACATACACACCACATACATCAGCTATTTCTTTTCTGTAGTGACAACCAACCAGCAGAGCACTTAATACAAGTCGAATCAAGATTGCACATCATCCCACACACATCAGAACATTCCTGCACTGTAGTAACAATCAACCAGCAAAGTACAATAAAAAAGAAATTAGTCAGAGCACTTCAGAGCACTAGCACTTCAGAACACCAGCACTTTAGAACACCACACTTCATAACACTGCCACTTTTTACAGTACTTCAGAACAGTATCACCTTTTATCTAATCACTGTAATTTTGCAACCAGTGATTAAAGATGATCATCCCACACACATCAGAACATTCCTGCGCTATAGTAACAATCAACCAGCAAAGTACAATAAAAAAGAAATTAGCCAGAGCACTTCAGAGCACTAGCACTTCAGAACACTAGCACTTTAGAACACCACACTTCAGACACTACCACTTTTTACAGTACTTCAGAATAGTATCACATTTTATCTAATCACTGTAATTTTGCAACCAGTGATTAAAGATCATCAGAATACTTTTAATCACTACAATTTCATTCTTCTTTAATAACTGCAGTGTCCTTTACAGAGTTGGAAGATTGAGCATCAGTTTTCACAGGAGAGGCAGCTACTGTCAGTTTTTCTCTAAGAAATTCAAATCGTGAGGCTGACAGAGATTTGGTGAATATGTCAGCTTTTTGGTGTTCAGTTGGAACATATTGGACTTTTAGGTTATTAGCAATAACTTGTTCTCTAATGTAGTGAACATCCAACTCAATATGCTTGGTCCTAGCATGAAATACTGGATTTGAGGCAAGAGATCCAGCACTTTGATTATCACACTACACAATCGGTATGGTAAGGAGACTTAAGTGCGTTTCAGAAAATAGACTTTTGAACCATGCTATTTCTGTAGCTCCCTGAGCAAGAGCTCTATATTCTGCTTCTGTGGAGGATAAAGTTATAACCTTCTGCTTTCTAGCACTCCATTGGAGGAGATTAGTTCCAAGAAAAATGCAGCAACCACTGGTTGACCTGCGATCTTGAATATTTCCTGCCCAATCTGCATCAGTGAAGCACTCTAGATTGAATCTGTGTATTCTATGAAACTGAATCCCAAAACTGGTTGTGCCTTTAAGGTATCTCAACAATCTCTTGCAGGCTTGCCAATGTAGATGAGTAGGAGCCTTGAGAAATTGACTTAACTTGTTAACTGAATAGGCAATTTCAGGTCTGGATAAAGTCAAATACTGTAAGGCCCCAATGGTACTCCTATACAAGGATGGTTTATCAAATAGTTCACTGTCTTCAAGAGTTAGTTTGTTTCCTAACACCATAGGAGTATAGCATGGTTTAGAGTCCATCATGCCAGTTTTTACCAACAAATCCTTGGCATTTTTTTCTTGACATATATGGATACTGGAGGCTGATCTGCATACCTCAAAACCGAGAAAATATTTAAGGGATCCCAAGGTCTTCAAGGAAAATTCATCCTTTAGCTTGTGCATTATTTCTTGAACTAATTTGGAATTACTTCTAGTTAAGAGAATATCATCAACATAGACTAATACATAAACCACCAAGTTATTGAGCTTGTAAATAAACAGACTAGGATCAGCTACTGAACTAACAAATCCCCACTTCAGAAATGCAATTTTAAGTTTCTCAAACTAGGCTCTTGGAGCCTGTTTAAGTCCGTATAAAGCCTTGACCAGTTTGCACACATGGAGTGGTTTTGCAGGATCAATAAATCCAGTAGGTTGAGTCATATACACTATTTCACTGAGTTCCCCATTTAAAAAGGCATTGTTGACATCAACTTGTTAGATGTCCCATCCATAGGTGATAGCTAGACTAAGTACAACTCTAATTGTGGAGGATTTGATAACAGGACTAAAAGTCTCAAGGTAATCAATTTCCGGAGTTTGTTAGAAGCCTTTAGCAACTAACCGGGCTTTATATCTTTGAATAGAACCATCTGAGTTGTGTTTAATTCGGAAAACCCACTTACAACCTACAACATTCATATGGGATTCTGCTGGAACAAGCTCCCAAGTGTTATTTGAGAGTAAGGTAGTAAATTCAATGTCCATGGCAGCTTTCCAAGAGGGATGAGAGAGTGCTTCAGCCACACTTACTAGTTCACTATTGTCCAGGTGAGAAGATGTAGTGGTAGAAGGGACTAACATAGAATTAAGAAGTTTAGCTTTGGACCTAGTAATCATGGGGTGATTATTCAAAGGTTTTGACTCAATTGGTAGGTCAACTACAAGATTAATACCCTCAGGTGAGTCTGAATATGATGTTGGCTTGAATAATGATGTATCAAAAGGAAGGTCTACTGTAAGATGAATAGGTTTAGGTGATTTTTCACAAGGAGAGGACTCACTAAGTTGATTACTGTGATTTGTAAAATTGACAGAGGTGGACTGATTGCTTTGATTAGTAGAGCTACTAACAGTAGTAGAGTTGGAAGGCTGATGTGTAGTAGGACTATCTAATCTTGACGTGGACTTGGTAGAACTATTTGAATTTGAAGTAGGCTCACTGATGGGATTAGCACTAGGATTGACATAGGAGAAATCATGAACCTGGTCTGCTAAGTTAGGAGAGTGTAGTAGTGATGAGTTCTGCTGATCATTCATGGATGGACAAGAAAAATGCTGGTTAGTTACAATAGGAGATAAGGAGTTGACAGGAAGAGCAGGTATTTGTGAAGTGGACTGATTAGTGATGGAATAGGGAGTTGAACCATAATACTAATAAAAAAAAAGATATTAGGGGCTGTTTGAGACTGAAAATGTGATGAGGAAGCAAAAGGAAAGGTAGATTCATCAAATTTAACACTTTGACAAATGTAAATTCTACCATTAGAAGCCATGCATTTGTATCCTTTGTGATGCATACTATACCCAACAAAAGTGCATTGACTAGTATGAAAGTCAAATTTATGAGAGTTGTATGGTCTAAGGTAAGGGTAAACTACACTACCAAAAACCCTAATAGATGTATAATCTGGAACTTTGTTAGACAGGACTTGAAAAGGAGAAAGATTAGACAGAGCAGGTGTAGGTAACCTATTGGTTAGGTAGGTGGCAGTTTGAAAAGCAAACCACTAGAATTTTAAGGGCATGCTGGCTTGAGCAAGCAAAGTCAAGCCTTGTTCAACTATTTGCCTATGTTTTCTCTCTACTCTTTCATTTTGTTGATGAGTATGGGGACATGGATGTCAAAAAATAATTCCATGATCACTAAAATAAGAAACTAAGCTCCTATATTCCCCTCCCTAATCAGTTTGTACACACTTTAGACTAGTATTAAACTGTTTTTCAGCCAATTTGTGAAACTGTTTAAAAATAAGTTAAGTTTCAGACTTTGTTTTCAAAGGAAAAATCCAAGCAAAATGGCTATAATCATCTAAAAACTGAATGTAATACTTAAAACCTTCAGGTGAGGGAATGGGAGATGGTCCCCATAAATCTGAATATACTAGTTCTAAAGGATGTGAAGCTCTAGAGGCAGAATTAGGGAATACATTCTGATGCAGTTTTCCATATTGACAGGTAGTGCAAAATTCAAACGTATTAGTAACAGTATGATTTAATCTTAGAGACTGTAGAATTTTTGCAAGGACAGAAGCATTAGGATGACCTAGGCGTTTATGCCATAGCAAACCACTACTTTTTGCAACTGAAATAGATGAAATGGTATGACTTTTATTGCTAATAGTTTCATCAGTACAAGAGGATACAAATGAAGTGGCAGAATCATTTAGTCTATCACTTGAAACATTAGAAAGACAATTATTATGAGCTTCATTATTACAAACAGCAGAATATGGAGAAAACAAACAATTGGTAGTTTGTGGTGTAGAACAGGTTGTGGAATTGAAGGCTGAGACTGTGGTAGAAGGACCAGCAGCCTGATTTGAGGTTGAAGTAGATTGTGGAGCTGGAATTTGGAGTTGATAAAGACCATCCTTAAGCCTTCCTTGAAGAAGAACAGCCTTGGATTGTTTGTCCTTAATCACACAATGGTCAGCAAAGAACTCAACTACTACACTATTATCTCTAGTGAATTTGGAAATACTTAGTAATTTTTTAGTGATATGAGGTACACATAAAACATGTTTGAGATAAAGGGACCTAGAAAAGCAAGGTAATGAAGTAAAACCAGTATGAGTAATTGGAAGTAACTCACCATTTCCAACCTGGAGCTGCTCATGTCCTTTGTAGGTGGAATTTACTGACAGTTGTGCTAGGTCTGATGTGACATGGTCGGTAGCTCCAGAATCCATATACCAAGATGCATCCTGGACAGTTGAAGGAGCAGCAATATAGTTGGCTATGGGATGTGAGTAGTGCTGTGGATGGGTCTGAGACAAGAACACTTGATTATGTCTAGTAGGTATGGGTGAATGAGATCCTATAGGCATTTGTGATTGTGTTGAAGCTATATTGGACCTAGTTGGAAAGCAAGTTGAAGTGGTATTTTATGAGCCTGAGTTAGGATAAGGTAATGTAGTAGAGTTATAGGAGTTGTAAGGAAGTTGTGGAGGCCGTGATAAGGTGAAAGAAGGGTATGATGAACCTTGAAAGTTTTCTGATGTTCTCGGGAAATTGGTGCTGCCAAACTGACCTCTTCCTACTGAATTACCTCCTCCCAAAAAGTTTGTATCAAATCGATGATAGCAACTGAGGGCAAGATGTCCACTTTTACCACAAACTTGGCTAATGATTCTGCCTCTTCCAACTCCCCTGCCTCGTCCTTTGCCACCACCAAATTAAGGAGAATAGGGATGGTTCTGTGATGTAAACTGAGGAGAATAGCGATGGTTCTGTGATGTAAATTGATTAGCTCCAAAACCAGGTTGGTGAGATGTGAAGACATGCGGAGTGAAATTAAGAGACTGAGACTGTGGTGATTGAAATTGATTCTACCCAGTATTGAACGAAGACTACACATTGTGGAATTTTTTGTTGGACTCATCAGTGGTGACATTAGCTAGATGTATAGATCCACCATGAAATTCAGTACCTATAACCGTGTTTAACGCTAAATTGGCTTTTTCTAACCTTAGTTCAAATTTCTGCAGAATTATTTGTGCTTCTTGTACAGAAAGGGGATCTAACTTAGACTCCAACCTTGTAGTAATATGGACTACAGCAGCATCATATTCAGAGTTTAACCCGTCAAGAATGTAATTTAGCAACTCCTCATCTGTAACTACAATTCCACTAGCAGATAAGATTTCAACAAATCCCTTCGTTTTGACAAATTACTCGTGAATACTAAGGTTATCTTTCTTGGTATTTTGCAATAAATTTCTTATGTGTAGGGTTTTGGTTCTTGATTCAGTGCGGAAGTCTTTCTCTAAAGCTATCCACATATCAGTAGCAAATTGACACTTTGATACAACATTAAACATGGACTCTGAGATAGATCCAAGAAGCCAACTTACAAGTAACTTGTCGACTTTTTTCAAATAACTATGAGCTGGATTGGGTTTCTTTTCAGTTGCTCCATCAGGACTCTCGACTTGAACTTTGATGAA
This sequence comes from Pistacia vera, assembly GCF_008641045.1. Lineage (NCBI taxonomy): Eukaryota > Viridiplantae > Streptophyta > Magnoliopsida > Sapindales > Anacardiaceae > Pistacia > Pistacia vera. The sequence continues at coordinate 423,464 of NW_022195586.1, read as the reverse complement.
TGGAGCTAGACAAGAAACTAATCCGGTGAGATGCTCCTCTAAATCCTGCGAACTAACAGCAAACAAGATCTGCGATTTTCCAGAATCTGTAGTTGTCTCTGGTTAACTTTGGGGAGATTACTGGAAGAGTGGAAAAAGACATGGAGGATGTATTTGTGAGATTAACATAATTAGTAGTCAATTTTTGGCCAGAGTTGTTCGGATTGGGAGTGAGTTGTGACAGATCTACCATTTTCGATGTTAGTCTAATGGCTTTGATACCATAACAATTCTTGAACTAAGCTTGAAAGAAGAAAAGAAAAAGGTAAAGTAAAAGGGAAAGTAAACGAGGCTCACGTGAAATGTATTTTATTCAGCTTAGTTTGACTGTACAGTAAGTAGCACTTTTATAGTGCTCTGTTAACAAAAACACTGGAAAATGTAACTAAACAACTGAATGTAACTAAACAAACTGAACTCGCCTAACTGTAACAGATTAGTAACAACTTAATAACTAAACACAATTTACCTTCTCATTAACATCATAGGAAAGCATTAAAATAAGGAATTGTAGAGGCGGTTTATTTATAATATCTTAGGTCTTTATTTTTTGGGAAAATTTCAAATCTTATAAAAACTGGCCAATCTAGGCATTGGTTATATAAGTAGATGTGATTGGTGATAATTACACCCTTAATTTTTTTGTTATATATAAAACTTTTCAAATAAATAATTTTGAAAATAAAGAATAAAATTTAATTTCAAAATAAATAAAAAAGTATTCAATTAAATATCATGTAATTAATTGATTTTTTACGTCATAGGAAAGCAATAGAATAAGGTACTGTAGAAGCGATTCATATATAATATCTTAAGTCTTTATTTTCTACGAAAATTTCAAATCGTATAACCAATCCAAGCATTGGTTATATAAGTAGATGCAATTGATAATAACTACACCCTTAATTTTTTAATATATAAAACTTTTTAAATAAATTATTTCGAAAATAAAGAATAAAATTTAATTTGAAAATAAATGAAAAGTACTCAACTAAGTATCTCGTAATTAATTGACTTTTTACGTCATAGGAAAACATTACAATAAGGAACTATAGAAATAGTTTATTTATAATATCTTAAGTCTTTATTTAATAGGAAAATTTCAAATCATATGAGGACGGGCCTAATCTAAGCATTGTTTATACAAGTAAATGTGATTGATAATAATTACACCCTTACTTTTTTTTTTTTTTTATGTATAAAACTTTCCAGATAAATAATTTTGAAAATAAAGAGAAAAAATTAGTTTGAAAATAAATGAAAAGTACTCAACTAAATATCATGTAATTAATTGAGTTTTTACGTCATAGGAAAACATTAAGAGGGTGTTTGTCTGAGCTTATGAAAATTAGCTTATAAGCAACAAATGCTTATAAACTAATTTTAGCTTATAAGCATTTGAAATTTTAAGCAATTACGTGTTTGGTTACAATACTTATAAATGGCTGATAAGTAGTTGACGTGTTTGGTAAAATGTGGCTTATAAGTACATTTTATTATAAAATGACTAAAAAGTGTATTACATTAAATAAGGGTATACTATGAAATTTTAAAATTAAACAAGGATAATGTGGTAATATACTTGGTCATACTAACTTATAAGCAGAATGCTTATAAGCTAAAAAAAAAAAGTACCTCCCCCCCAACTTATTTTTTTTGGCTTATAAGCTCAACTTATAAGCTCAAAAAAGTTATAAACAAACACGTCAGCTTAATTTTAGAGCTTATAAGCTAGTTTGACCAGCTTATAAGCTTAGACAAACACCCCCTAAAAAGAAACTGTAGAAGTGGTGTATTTATAATATCTTAAGTCTTTATTTTCTAGGAAAATTTCAAATCTGACCCAATCCAGGCATTGGTTAGATAACTAGATGTGATTGGTAATAATTACACATTTAATTTTTAGCATAAAACTTTTCAAATAAATAATTTCAAAAATAAAGAATAAAATTTAATTTCAAAATAAATAAAAAGTATTTAACTAAATATCATGTAATTAATTGATTTTTGACATCACAAGAAAGCAGTAAAATAAGGAACTGTAGAAGTGGTTTATTTATAATATCTTAAGTCTTTATTTTCCAAGAAAATTTCATAAAGACTAGCCCAATCTAAGCATTGATTATATAAGTAGATGCTATTGATGGTAAGTTAATAATTACATCCTTAATTCTTCAATATATAAAACTTTTTAGATAAATAATTTCGAAAATAAAATAAAATTAATTTGAAAATAATTGATAAGTATTCAACTAAATATCATGTAATTAATTGAGTTTTTACGTCATATGAAAGCATCAAAATAAGGAACTGTAAAAGTGGTTCATTTGTAATATCTTAAGTCTTTATTTTCTGGGAAAATTTCAGATCTTATAAAGACTAGCCCAATTCGGACATTGGTTATATAAGTAGATGTGATTGGTAATAATTACACACTTAATTGTTTTTTATATATACAGCTTTTCAAATAATTAATTTTGAAAATAAAAAATTTAATTTAATTTCAAAATAAATAAAAAGTATTCAATTAAATATCATGTAATTAATTGATTTTTTACTTCATAGGAAAGCAGTAAAATAAGAAACTGTAGAAGCGGTTTATATATAATATCTTAAGTCTTTATTTTCTAGAAAAATTTCAAATCTTGTAATGATTGGCTCAATCCAAGCGTTGGTTATATAGGTACATGTGATTGATAGTAATTACACCCTTAATTTTTTCATATATAAAACTTTTCAAGTAAATTATTTAGAAAATAAAGAATAAAATTTAATTTGAAAATAAATAAAAAGTATTCAACTAAATATCATGTAATTAATTGATTTTTTACGTTTTAGGAAAACATTAAAATAAGGAACTGTAAAAGCGATTTATTTATAATATCTTAAGTCTTTATTTTCTTTGAAAAATTCAAATCTTATAAAGGTTGGCCCAATCTAAGCATTGGTTATATAAGTAGATATGATTGATAATAATTAAACCCTTAATATTTTAATATATAAAACCTTTCAAATAAATTATTTTGAAAATAATGAATAAAATTAAATTTGAAAATAAATAAAAAGCATTCAACTAAGTATCTTGTAATTAATTGAGTTTTTACATCATAGGAAAGCACTAAAATAAGGAACTGTAGAAAGGGGTTTATTTATAATATCTTAAGTCTTTATTTTTTAGGAAAATTTCAAATCTTATTAGGAGTGGCCCAATCCAAGCATTGGTTATATAAGTACGTGTGATTTATTATAATTACACCCTTAATTTTTTTTATTTTTTATATATAAAACTTTTCAAATAAATAATTTCGAAAATAAAGAATAAAATTTAATTTGAAAATAAATAAAAAGTATTCATCTAAATATCACGTAAGTAATTGAGTTTTTACGTCATAGGAAAGCATTAACTTAAGGAACTGTAGAAGCGGTTTATTTATAAAATCTTAAGTCTTTATTTACTAGGAAAATTGAATTAATCAAGGATCATTGAACCGTTGAACTGAGCATATTTAAAGGGCCTTATTGACAGGTTATTCGCAAGTATACGAAATCACGCAAGTAGTAAAGCTTGAGTAAACAAGTGTCGAATTCTAAGAGAACTGCCTACCAAGTACCAAACTAGTTTATTTTATTGCTATTTGATAAAACAAGATTTTAAGAATGGTTTAATGAAAAATAAAACAAACTAAACACTAAACAAAAGCAGAATTATATTAATACTCTAGTAAAAAGATCAATATGACTAAACATAGGGCATAGATTTCACACCTATTTAATCTTATGCGTTGACAATTATTACTAATCTAATTAAACTTATTCTAAAGGCCAAACTCCCTAATATTCCACTAACTTTCTCTCGAATAATTAACGAATTAACCTTTAAGCAACAACCCAAAATATCTCTAAGTTGGATTTAAAAGCAAAGAGATCATTAAATTTTATGGAATTTACTAGAGCCTCACAGATCGCGGTAACCTATCTTTAGCATTTGCTCAATCTATGGTTTTATTACCTTAGACTAATCAAGTTTTATCTCTCGATCTCAACTCAACCCATGATATCAATCAACTCTCAGATCCATAAGAATTGAAAGCATTACACATAATAATAAAACTTAGAATTAATGCTCAATTTAAATTAACAACAATAACAACAATACATATTCATAAATTGGGCTACATCTTTAGCCCTAGAAAATGAGTTAGTTCATAATTGCAGTAATAAAAAAAAAAAAAATCATTGTATTCAATAACATGAGTTTAAGAAAGAAAATAGAAAAACTTCTCTAATTGGTGAACGAAAACTACAAGAATTCCAATCTCCAAAATAGTAGTCGCTCTTTCTCCTTCTCTAATCTCATAAAAACTAAATAAAGACTCTTATTTATAGTGCTAGGGTTTGGAGGTTTATTAGGAAAGATTTAAATGCCTTAAACCATTCAGATTGACCCCTAACAATTTACCGGTTGATACGTGGAGAACCATATTTATTTTAATACAGTTCTTTGCAAAACTCATAATGTTGAGAGCACCCATTGTATTGACATTGAAAGCGAAGTCATATCTAAATACAATATAAATCAAGAGAAAAATTATTCAACTTATAGTGTCAAATGAAATTAATTCAAAGAAGAGAAGAAATATGTATAAATATATAGGAAAATTGGAATTAGCTCTTTCTCCTAAATATGTACCTTTCATCAAAGTCCGTTGTTGCAGCAAAATTTACTATCAAGTCTATTTCCTTGTACATTTCCTCCATTAGTTTAGAATCTTTTACTCCCAAGTTTACTTCAAAAACATCTATGGCTACTGCTACCACCTTTTTCGATATAAAGAACTTGAAATTGGCACCGAGTTTATCCCTCAGCACATTAAACAAATCCTTCTCAACCTGTATAATATTTAGAATTTTAATTAAGTGGGTTGATTATTTGTATCATATTATTGAAAAAAAAAAATCTAAAATTACACAAAGTATTTTGTCATTCATATGATAATAGAAAATGTTTATGACATATATGATCACTTTCTCTCTCATCTCTATTTATATCGAACCTAAAAACGTTAGGTGAATATTTGTAGGAGAAACAAACTATCAAACGTTATGAAGTGAAATATAAACCTCAACAATAATTCGTTTCATTATAGACTTTGCATCGGTTGATCTCACAAGAAGATACAATTTTTTCACATTTGGTTGAGTCCTCATGATCTTCTCCACGAAAACTACAATAACATATAAATTAATACCAATATCAAAACATCAAATTTAAAGGAGAATGATTGAATGAGACAGTGTGAATGCAAAATATTAATACCTTTTCCTAGAAAGCTAGTGGCACCAATGATTAAAATGGTCTTCTCTTTTAAAAACGGGAGAGGATTAACAAATTCCATTGATTTGAGAGTTAAATGATGATTGTTGTGTGCTTGTGTTGTGGAATGAAAATAAGGGCTATTTACAGAAAAAAAAAAAATAATAATCCAAAAGATTATTGCATCAGCCATTTTAAGAAAGTTGGTGCTAAGTAAATACGAATTTATTAGTTGTATGGGTTTAGCAATCAACGGTTGACAATCAGTCTAGTCAGATCAACGACTGATAATCAGTTTTTTGTGTTAGTCAAAAGGATTGCCAACGTGGATTCCTTGCCTTGTATAAAAACATTTTCTTACTTTTCAGTTTGATATATTTTTTTTTTTCCAAGTCAATAAAGATGTACTTCTGGAAGAATCCATTCTCTATAAAAAGCTCTGTTCTTCTGCTACTTTTTCTATTTGTTTCCTTAGAAAGTTTCACAACTTTCTGCTTCCTTTTAAACTGATCAACATCTACCTCTTGCCATTTATATATTAATGAAATTAATATATTTTTCTAGTTAATACCAATAATGTTTATGTATCAGTCATATTACCCTTTGAGTATCTAAAGTGAAACTCTAATTTTGTATGTGTTTCATATATATATAGTGAATCTTTAGAGCAAAAGTCCTAATATTTTTAAATCAAAGGTGGACGATTAGTCATTATTTATTATTTTCACAGAATACAAAATCAAAGAATAATGACCAGTTACTCGCTTTTGAACTGCATTTTACGCTTCATTCATGGAGTACTAAAACAGTCACCTCATAATTTCATTTAATTAACAGATTCAATTAATTTAAACCGAATATTTAGTGCAAAGGTTCATTTATCTCTAAACTTTCTAGAAAATAAAGACTAAAGATATTATAAACCGTTTTCACAATTAATTACCTGCTGGTTTCAAATTATATTAAACTAGATTAAAAGTATGTGCATTGTGCGGGTCGCTTATGAAATTGTTTTTAACACCGTATTTGTTTAAATAATTAGATGTTTCAATTTTTATAAGTCGAAAATGATTTATTGAATATCTCCTAATTATATTAGTTATAAATTATAATATACTATTTGAAAATTATACAATATAAATCGTATCCTAAAATAATTAGTTAGAAATTTCTCATATAGTGGGTGTCTTTCATTAACTGCTATATGGCGTGCTCCCAAAGAAAAAATATGGAATTTAATGTGATGGGATAACTTTAATAATCATTATTGTGTAGCTAACCGTAGTTTTGATTTCAGAAGTCAGAACCTTAATCTTGGGTAAGAAATAACAGTACTAGCATCCATTTTAGCGCAAAATCATTGATCAGAGAAGGCAACTTATATATAAAATAAACCAATGGGTTACAAAATTTATTACGAAAGACTTGAATAAATGTTGCTGTTGCTGTTGCTGTGACTGTACATTTAAGAGATCAGAATTTTAATAACTTGTATAAATCTAACCTACCGACTACCCACCAAGAAATTATATTGTATATCAATATATAAGTGAAAGAATGAAGCATAGATTCCATCAGCTCAATTCAATTATAACCAACTCTCAGGCTGCCACAACTTGTCCTCAGATGCTTACCATGAAACCAAAAACAACGTTCAGCTTGCATTCATCATACTTCAATAATTAAAACAAAAAGTAATCATTAAATGATCACATTGTCATTTCAAAATTGATTGGCATCATCTTTAACTACCGTCGACATAAAATTTATCAATTTCACAAAGTAAACAGATTAAAACTTCTAAATCTGCTAAGTGTTTTTGAATTATTGAGAAGTACGCTTACCTGTTAGCATCGGTACATGTTGATGGTGTTTTGCCCAGTTGTACTTAAAACAAAACAAAACCAAAAAAAAAAAAAAAGACACAAGTCCCTTATGCAAGCTCTGACTTTGAAACTCTAAAGTTAACAAAACGACAGAATCAACCAGCAGAGTTTTGGGAAAAACTGAAAGAGCCAAATCTATCTCTACATTCCACAGTTAATCCTACACTAAAATTCATTATCCATACATGTGTATATTAATTAAAAAAAAATAAAAAATCAATCACAGAACCAATAAAACGACAATAAAAACCAAAACATGAAAAGTAGAAAAAACTTACAACACAAATTTGGCTATCTGTGCAATCTCTCTGTTCGGCTACTGAATCAAAACGGATGATAACGACGAAGATCTAAACGAAAGAGCAGTACATGTGGAATTAAACCGTTCGATCTATAGATCAATCAAATCAAAACTGTAGATAACAGGGGCACTTCTGATGATGAAATTGAAAACCAAGAAATAAAAAGAAAAGATAGGAGGAGAAAAAGATAAAATTAATGAAAAGAGTTAGTCAATGAGTGTGTGATTAAACAAACTGAAACTGTTTCTCCCCTCTCTCTTTCTTTTTGCCTTCGGCTCTGTTTTTTTTTTTTTTTTTTTTTTTCTCAGGCAGACAAAAGCGTTATAAAAGAAAGCCAACGTGTTTCTGTACATGAATAGCCACTGTCCAATAAAAAAACAAAAGGCAAAAAAGTTAAAGAGGTAATACCCATACGGTGGATGGTCCAAACAAAAATTTTCCAATAATAACTACTTCACAAACCTTACAATGGAAATATGCACAGATGATCTTATTATAAGAAGCTACAGATTGTATATTATTTCCACCATATAATTTTCTAACTCTTCCTACTTGTCTATCAACAGCAGAACTACAATATATAATGCATTGACCATTTCTAGGTAAATGGTAACCTTACCACTTCTGTGCTTGACCTTTATAATTTGTTCCCCAGGGACGATTAAGTCTATCTTTGACTTTAAGTGGAAAATCATAAGTCAGCCAATAAGGTGTTTACATAACAATGGAAATATCGGTTCAGTCAAGCCATGATGTAGGAAGCTGTCATTTCATCCTTCGAGACATGGTACCAGACTCCAAGAATACAGGTGAAATATTCAAATATAAAAAGCATTATCTAGGCACACCTCTGCAAGAAATTCCGTTGAGATAGCACCTGATTCTTCTCTCAATTCTCTTATGGCTGCATTTCTCAGATCCTCCCCCTCATCAGCACCACCCTCTACAAAATGGCACATTAGAAAATCCATAGGCATAAATCTTTCTAAATAATGCCACCCAAATCTCAGCGAAAGAAAGACATCTGAAACCAAAAAAAATACTTGTTTTAGCTCATATCTCCTAAGCCACATCAATGAATTTGAAGCATTGACAAACCCCATGCCACAGACGGTCATACCTCTCTCTTTAAGGTAAAAAACAAAGTGTACATTCAAATCATCAAAATACTAAGATTGCCTCAATCTAACCCCAAAACATCAATACTTCTATCATGCATATGATAGCAACATTTGGTTATATCTCCATTCACAAAAACATAAACCCCCGTTAAAGTGGACGAATACAGCTAGCTTATAAGTAAAAATATAAATAACAATAACAATAAGAAACAAATAAACCCATTTTACTTACCCAGAAAAAAAATAAACCCATTGTAACAGGAACTATCGTTACAGAAGTTGCAAAACTGGACCTGCACAATCAGAGAAAAAAGAATATTAAAAAACTTTGGATGAGTGAAACGAAAAGCTTGGTTTTATATGTATGACAAATGAAGGGATGATATCGAACCTGAGACTGCCACCTCTCTGGCGCTGTTAACATTTTGATCCAACCAAAGAGTTAGATTAAATAATGATGTGCAATTATCAATATTTCTATCACCAATTAAAGCTCTACTTATCAAACTAATAACTTAATCATACACATAATTCAGAATCAAAACCCCATAAATCTAACAAAGCTTCTACAAATTACAAAAACAATCAGTAATAAAAATCACAAAAATTGAAATATTACCGCATCGTTTCCGTGCATCTACTTATGAAACCAATTAATATTCAATACCTACAATCACAAAAAACACAAACCCAGAAACAAATATCAGTCAAAATCACAAAAACACAACTGGGTTCTCTTAATTCTAACATGAATCAAAGACGGATCTGAAACCTTCTTGGATTTGAACTTTTAAGACCTCAGGTCAAGGGATAATTACATTCACCTATCCCTAGATTGTTCAGGGAGTCTCGAGATGAAGAGACTCCGAGCAATGTCCCTATGGCGAGGACTCAGACTGGTACTGAAAAATGCTCAGAAGAGGAGCGACCTGCCGGAGCTCCTCAACCTAGGGTGGTACTTCCGAGCTGAGGGGTCAAGATGAGTTCATCTTAGACCTCGTTGGGTAGCTCCTCGAGTACCTGCAGCCTTTCATCTTCACCATGTTAGGGTGTCAACTGGACATGACCTTCAAGAGGTACCAGAGGGCTAGAACCTCAAATCTCTTGGTGATTGCACTTCAACTGTAGAACTAGGTAAGGTTATTCTTTCTTTGTGATCTCTATTAAGTTTGGTCAAAATCCTATTTTTGTGACTAACTCTTGTTCATTCTCTTTTGAGGCTACTCTAGCCTTAAACATTACCCACAACAAGACAAAAATTTCCTTCTGAGAGGAAGTTCAAGAAATGAAGGAGAAGATTGTCTCATTGAGGAGGGCGCTCATAAAACAAACGTATTTGCAAGACTCAGCTTTTGGCAGATACGCGCCTGGAGCAGAGAGAAGCTACTTTGAAAACAGTCGAGTTTCAGAAGCAAGAGCTGCAAAAGAAGGAGGATCTAATCAAAGAGCTTTAGTTGACGATGGTGAGGCTCGCCAGAGATTTGAGCTCAAGAGAAATAGAGCTTCAAGAGAAGGAAAAGGAACTTCAAGATAGCCAAAGTAGCAAGAGAGAGACCGAAGCATCTTGGGCCAAAATGTGGGCGATGTTGCGGTTGTAAGTACATGCAAATGTAGCAAGTGCACTACTCGTACAAGTAATAAAGTGATGAGTGAGTATCATTCTCCTGAGGATTGGTTGCTAAGCATTAAGTTGTCCATTGTTTTTAAGTTGGAGCAATCGAAAATATTTGGATTAATGGGAGAAAATTTAAACTTAAAACTAAAACAAAATTTCTAAGTATTCGAAACTAAATTACGAAAGCAAGATTAAAAACAAGGGTAAAATTCAATTCAGATAAAAAGGTAGGGTTTTGACTTCATTCAAACTCTCTAGATTAAGCTTGTGGATTATGCTATTTCTATATTCACATGTAATTGATTGTAAATCGAATTCACTAAATTGTCAATCATACCTTCTCAGGCTATGAATTCCTACTTTTATCTATTACACTTCTGCACCCAACAAATTGAAGAATAATAGATTCAAGTCCATTATGCTCATAGAACCCTAGATTGATTTCATTGGTTCTTAAATCTATCTCTAGCATTTAATAATACAATGGTGATTACTCAAGAAGCTTAACATGAATCATTTCTCAATCTCATCACATTCATCAAATAAATTCAATAAAAATAGGATAAACACACAATCTATGCAATAAAGGATAGAAATAACAATAATCAATTCATTAATCGATAAAATTCGAAGTTCATCAAAACCCTAACCCATAAAAGAGTTGGTTCATAACTAAATCACTAAAACAGAAAAGAAAAACAATAAACTTAGAGTTCAACATCATAAAATTGAGAGAAAAGACAAGAGATCTCCCCTAGTTGAAGAATCCACCAGATTCAATCCCAAATCTTCTCACTTCTCAATCCAAATTCGTCAAATCTAAGCTAAGGAAAATGAAATGGTTGCTTTAAACTAAGAAAAAAACACTACCTCCCTCAAAATGGCAACGTTTTTTTTTTATACCTAGCCCCAAAAACCTAAGACTTTTCCTAAAATGAAATTGTGCGTTTTACAGAAACTGGAAATTGTAGACTTTGCCATGGTGAAGAAGAAATCTCGCTGCGGCGACAAAGTAAACTTAAATCTGGTGCGTTACTCATTTCGCCGCGGCAAAGAACAACCTTTGCTGCAGCAAAGCTTCATGAAAAAATTTGAATTCACAGAATTGCCCTCCGCTTGCTTCTTTGCTTGAATCTTCGATCTTTGGTGCTCTCCCATGGGAACAAGCTTCATAGTGCTTTACTCTGCTTCAGAACTCTCACATCTTCTGAGATCCGCTTACTTCTGAGTCTAGAAACTCCAATTTAGTCATTATTCACTCAAAATGTCCATTTTAGCCTGAAACACAAAATGTAAAGAACTAAGTAGCAATTTAGGCATAAATGAACTAAGAAGTATCTAAAATCCGGCCTAAAAGCCTAAATAAAATAGTATAATCCTCGGATTATCAAATACCCCCAAACTAAAGACATGCTCGTCCTCGAGCATCAGGTACAAACAAAACGAAAGAAAAACAAAAACGCCCAAACAACGCAAAACAGCAAAATAAACAAAATATTAAAAAGAAAAACATAAGAATCAACTCAACAAAATACCTGCCTAGAATTTAAACAAATCTCAAAGGTTGTTGCGAAATTATTATTAGAAAAATGTTCAACACTCCAGGAAGTTATAAGTTGTATCGACTATCTCTCTCTATTTGTCCCCCGAGTAGGTGATCCCTACTTCAATCCCCGACCTCCCGGATTATTTTATGCAGAAATGTAAAGTTTATCAAATGGTGGCAGACCCCATAAGCCTAAATATCTAACTACTCTCCACTAATGAGGATTAGACATCGCTAAGAATCAAAAGGTCTTTGCAAACTTGCAACATTAGGCTCGGGTAGTGGGCTTCAAAGGAAATGAAAGGATAACAAACAAGAGAATTTGGTTTCCTTAAAGCAAACACTATGACTAAATCAAACTCCCACTTCCTTTCTCAACCATCACTGAAGATGTCAACCAATTAACAACCCTCAACCATGCACAATTCTTATTTTTGCTTCTGCAATGCAGTTCTCGAAAAGAAATTGAAAATTATTATTATTATTATTATTATTTTTGGAAATAACAATACAAATTCATAAACAACAATTCACATTGAGGTCAACTACCTCTTTTTATTCTTTTTTCCCTTCTCACAACCCCCAAACTATTCTTTTGGTTCATTCATACAACTCTTTAAGTTTTTTGTGTTTGCATTAGGTCCAAAAATTCTCCTAAAGTGTATGATAGAGTGTTTAGGGTAATTGGATTTGATAATTTTTGATTTGCAAGAAAAATAAGACGGTGATAATCTCATAAGGCTCAAATGGGTGACTAGGGAAAAATTATTTCATGGGTCGGCTGGAAAGGCTCAAACATTCCAAAAAATTGCCTAAATCATTTCCTCAACAATGTCTTATTCCTAGAATTTCGCCTCAAGCAATTCTCTACTAGGTTCTAGAGTCCACCAACATTATCAAAACTTTACCTAACCACATAAAATGAATCTAAGCATGCCGAAATAGATTAAAATGGTGGTTGAACCACTCAACAACCCTCAATCAAAATTCAGTCAATAAACATAAACTTGAAGCAATGCTTAACATTTTTAAAATAATAAAATCCCAACAACCCTATTCTCATCATTGATTTATACAATTCATCATTGGCATACACAATCAAACCAAAATAAAATAAACAAAAGTTCAAAAATTTCTCAAATTTTTCCTACCCCCAAATGAAAGATGACATTGTCCCCAATGTCCCATTATGCATAAATTAGGAATAGACAAACAAAAATGACAAAGGTACGAGATAGTTTCCTGATTAATCCATGAAGTTGAAGTTTCGCTCAACAGTGTGCACACCCAGTCCTTGACTTTTTCATCACCAAAATCTGTAAAAACAATTGAAAACTATGGTGTCCACTGTGTTAGAACAATTCACTAACTAATATGAAAATATTACACCCTAGTCTCATCTTTACATCAACTACGAAATAAATAAAAAAAATGAAACAACTAAAACAATCCAAAACAAAAAGTATCAACTGAGTTCAATGTTTGAAATGAAAAAAAAAAAACAATCAAAAAGAAGGAAAAATAAAAGGAAACAAAAACAGGTGCTCAGGTCCCTCGGCGTCGTCCTCTTCTGACTCAGAGCCCATCCACTCATCTGAATCCCAGTTAGCCCATTGGAATGCTGCAGTGTCAACATTGAGCTTGTCGAGGCTACTCTTCTGCATGTCATACATCATCTGGGTCTGCTCTGCTAGCCAATCCTGATGTTTTGCCATACGTTTCATCTGACCCATCATCTGTTGTATCATCTCCTTCATAATAACTGTGGAACTAGAGGATGTGGCAGTGTCTTGTGTGGTTCTCTGTCGTTTTGTCCCTACAATTGGTTGCTTAGCTTTTGGACGTTTAAGATGCTTGTGATAATAGTCTGAGTCGAGGATTGAGGCAGCATGGATAAGTGGCTCATCATCATGCACCTCGATTCTAGCTCGAGTGCACAAAGCTGTAATGAGATGTGGGAAAGTGTAACTCCCTCGCCCTGGTTTGGCTGCATGCTGAATGTTGTTCAGAATAATTTGTCCCACATCCATACTCTTTCCTATGGCAATAGAATAGAGCAATAATGCCTTCTCATAATTCACCATACTATAGTGCATTTCCGACATCATCCTCGCACTAATAAAGTACTGGAGTATGGATTGTTTGGCTGCCTTTGATTTCCAGCCAAGTAGTTAACTTTCTTCAAAGATGAAGATGATGAAGCAAATGTGTTCCCCACTTGACACTCATTGCTCACGTGATTACCTGCACAAAAATCACAAGTTAGTTGAAGAGCTTGAATAGAGTTTACCTACATAGTTCCCAACTGTTTCTAAAGTGTTATGAGTTGGGCTGAGATGGCCGTGAATGCATCAACTTCATGAAGACCCATGGATTTTCTTGGTGTTGCTCTCTCATTAGGTCTTTGATAGTTATTGCTTGCCAAAACCTCAAGTAACTCATAAGCGTCTTCTGATATTTTTTTCTGCAAGGCTCCCCCCGATGCCGCATCTACCATAGTTTGCACATTACCCATCAATCCATTATAGAATATTTGGACTTGCAGCCAAACTAGGAACCCATGGTGTGGACATTTCCTCACAAGTTCCTTGTATCTCTCCCAAGCCTCATATAATGACTCAGACTATTCTTGTAGAAATGATGTGATATCATTTCTCATCTTCGCTGATTTTGCTGGAGGAAAGAACTTGGTTTGGAACTTCTGTGCTAACTCATTCCACGTTGTGATAGTTCTTAATGGTAGTGCCATTAACCATCCCTTAGCTTTATCCCCCAGTGAGAATGGGAATAGTCTCAACCTGATGGCGTCATTTGACACTCCATTTGACTTGAAGGTGTCACAAATCTCTAGAAAATTTGCAATGTGTTGATTTGGATCTTTCTTCAAATCTCCATTAAACCGTACCAACTGCTGGATCATCTGGATGATTGCTGGCTTTATCTCAAAGTTGTTGGCTTGCACCGTAGGTCTCATGATGCTCGAACCACTGCCATCAACTATGGGAATTGAGAATTCCCTTAGTGTTTTATTTTCTGGCATCTCTACAACGATGACCTCTGGTTCAACCACTATAGCCTCTCGTTCTCTTCTCTCTCTGTTAATTCTTCTGGCGGTTCTTTCAATCTCAGGATCAACAAGAACCACTAGCTGATGTCTTGTTCTTCGCATAAACTAATAGAAAAAGAGAAAGAAAAAGTGAGATCACAAACCAACTGAGAATAACAACAAAAATAAAACTCCAATCTAGCTAACAAACGAAAAACTCAATGTTAACATAAAATTCAATCCCAGTAGCGGCGCCAAAAACTTGGTGCGGTTGTAACTACAACATGCAAATGTAGCAAGTGCACTAGTCGGACAAGTAATAAAGTGATGAGTGAGTATCGTTCCCACAAGGATTGGTTGCTAAGCATTAAGTTTTCTATT
Source organism: Pistacia vera (assembly GCF_008641045.1). Classification (NCBI taxonomy): domain Eukaryota; kingdom Viridiplantae; phylum Streptophyta; class Magnoliopsida; order Sapindales; family Anacardiaceae; genus Pistacia; species Pistacia vera. Next base: position 408,214 of record NW_022195586.1, on the reverse strand, counting down.
GTTTTCAAGTTAGAGTAATCGAAAATGTTTGGATTAATGGGAGAAAATTTAAACTTAAAACTAAAACAAAATTTCTAAGTATTCGAAACTAAATTACGAAAGCAAGATTAAAAACAAGGGTAAAATTCAATTCAGATAAAAGGGTAGGGTTTTGACTTCATTCAAACTCTCTGGATTAAGCTTACAGATTATGCTATTTCAATATTCATATGCAATTGATTGTAAATCAAATTCACCAAATTGTCAATCATACCTTCTCAAGCTATGAATTCCTACTTTTCTCTATTACACTTCCGCACCCAACAAATTGAAGAATAATAGATTCAAGTCCATTATGCTCATAGAACCCTAGATTGATTTCATTGGTTCTTAAATCTATTTCTAGCATTTAATAATACAATGGTGATTACCCAAGAAGCTTAACATGAATCATTTCTCAATCTCATCACATTCATCAAATAAATTCAATAAACACAGGATAAACACACAATCTATGCAATAGAGGATGGAAATAACAATAATCAATTCATTAATCCATAGAATTCAGAGTTCATCAAAACCCTAATCCACAAAAGAGTTAGTTCATAACTAAATCACTAAAACAGAAAAGAAAAACAATAAACTCAGAGTTCAACATCATAAAATTGAGAGAAAAGACAAGAGATCTCCCCTAGTTGAAGAATCCACCAGATTCAATCCCAAATCTACCAGATTCAATCCCAAATCTTCTCACTTCTCAATCCAAATTCGTCAAATCTAAGATAAGGAAAATGAAATGGCTACTCTAGCCTAAGAAAAAAACACTACCTCCCTCAAAATGGCAAGGTTTTTCTTTTATACCTTGCCCCAAAAATCTAAAACTTTTCCTAAAATGAAACTGTGCGTTTACAAAAAGTAGAAATTGCAAACTTCGTTGCGGCGAAGAAGAAATCTCGCCGCGGTGACAAAGTAAACTTAAATCTTGTTCGTTACTCATTTCGCCACGGTGAAGAACAACTTTTGCCACGGCGAAACTTCATGAAAAATTCTGAATTTATAGAATTGCCCTCCACTTGCTTCTTTGCTTGAATCATCGATCTTTAGTGCTCTCCCATGGGAACAAGCTTCATAGTGCTTTACTCTGCTTTAGAACTCTTCCATCTTTTGAGATCCACTTACTTCTGAGTCCAAAAACACCAGTGCGGTCATTATTCGCTCAAAATGTCCATTTTAGCTTGAAACACGAAATGTAAAGAACTAAGTAGCAATTTAGGCATAAATGAACTAAGAAGTATCTAAAATCCAGCCTAAAAGCCTAAATAAAACAGTATAATCATCAGATTATCAGGTGACCACAAAGAAAAAGATTAGAGAAAAGGACCAAAAGCTCAAGGTCGTTGTCAGCAAGTCTCCTTGTTGACTAAGCAGTTGTAGCAGGTCAAGCTTGGGGTAGAGAAGAAGGCTGGGGAGTGGTCACTGTAGGTTGTAAACAAACTATGGGAAGACAACCTAGACATGAACCTTTCCTCTCTTCCTAAAGAATATCAGAAAGCCCTCTTGTTGATATAGTCTGCTCATTATGAAGAAGAAGGAGAAGACTAAGAAGCTCATGAGGAGGGGGATTACAAAGAACAAGAAAACCTAGAAGGCAAAGCTACCGATCTTGAGGTCAGAGCAATAAAAGCTAAGGGTGTTGAAGACCAAGAGAAGTGATTGTCCTCCTTTATGCTCGCTCTGAAGAAGTTTTCTCCCTTTACTTTTTGTAGCTCTCTAGACTTCCTTCTTGTACATACTTTTTGAATTAATACATACAAGCTTTTTTTGTGATCACACCTTTATAGTTTTAAGTACTTTACTAAATGAATACAATTTCTCTTATCGCACAACTTGTACAATGTTATAAATAACAATATTATAAATAACAATATTATAAAGACTTGATACAATAACACAAGTAATTCTTGAAGGAAAATAATCTTATTAATAAAATTTACAAGTACATGAGATCGGGAAAAATGAAAAATGAATTGGAATTTATTGATAATAAGGTCGCAGGTGTTTAGCATTCCAAGCTTGCGATACTTCAGAACCATTAAGTCGTTTGAGATGATATGTCCTAAGTTGTATCACCTTAGCAACCCAATAAGGACCTTCCCAGTTAAGTCCCAATACTGTTGTGCTTGGTTCTTGAGTACTGAGAAAGACTTTTTTAGGGACCAAGTCACCAACGTGGAAGTTTCTTCTTCTGACTTTGGAGTCGAAGCACCTCTTAGCTCGTTGTTGATAGGAAGCTATTCATAACTGAGCTTTGTTACAATGTTCTTCTCCTAAGTTCAGACTTGCATGAATGAGTACTCCATTGTCTGTTTTATTGTAAAATTCCCTCCAAAGGGAACTAGTCCCTACCTCAGTTGGGATCATTGCTTCGCAGCCATATGCTAGCGAGAATGTTGTTTCTGTAGTAAAGGTTCTCAAAGTAGTTCTATATGCCTATGAAACTTTTGGAGATCGTCGATCCAATTGCCTTCAGCTGCACCAAGCTTGACCTTCAAAGTGTGCTTGATGGTCATGTTGACAACTTCAACTTGTCCATTAGCTTGTGGTCTTGCTACTGAGGTGAATTTCTTCTTAATCCACAGGTCTTCACAGTACTGTTTGACCTCTTCATTGTCAAACTGTTTTTCGTTATCTAAGATAAAGGTATGAGGAATCTCATAGCAGCACATTGTATTCTTGAAGACAAAGTCTTTGAGCTTCTTTGTAGTGCCACGGCCAAAGGTTCCACTTTGACTCATTTTGTGAAATAATCCACTAAGACCACTGCATACTTGATGCCACCCATACCGATTGGTGTGGGACTGATGAGATCAATTCCCTATATAGCAAATGGCCGAGGGCTAGTCATTATTGTTAATTGGTGGGAAGGAACTAGCGGTCTGTTCGCAAATCTTTGGCATTTGTCACACTTCTTCACTAAGTTGTAAGTGTCTTTTTGAAGCAAGGGCCAATAATATCCTTGTCAGATAATTTTATTGGCAAGAGATCATGCGATAGTGTGGTTACCACAGATCCCTTCATGTATCTCTCTCATGATGTAGTCTGTATCTTCATCTATCACACATCAGTGAATAGGAGTGCTAAATCCTCGTTTGTACAGTTGATCTCCAATCGTGTAACAAGCAGCTCTAGTCAGTAGGAGTCTTGTCTCATTCTTGCTGTTAGGAAGAACCCCTTCTTTAAGATACTGAATAATTAGAGTCATCCAAGTTACTGACTATGCAGTAGCCACTGTCTAGTCAGGTGAGTTGATGTTGGGAACTTCGATGTATTTGACTGATATGTTATCCGGAATATCAGAGTCTAACGATGAAACTATCTTCACCAAAGCATCCGCAATAGAGTTGCTTTCTCTAGGGATTTGCCTAATCGTGTATTATTTGAGGGGCTCGAGTGTGGCCTTAGCTTTCTTCAAGTAACTGATCATATTCTCTTTTTGGCTTTATACTCTCCCAATATCTGATTGACGACCAATTGGGAGACACTATTGACGTTGATCACTTCTGACCCCATCTCTTTTACTAGTCATAGACCAGCAAATAGTGTTTCATCCTCAGCCTTATTATTGGCGGCTTTAGATCAAAACTTAAGGGTTCCATATATGCGAGCACCCTCAAGGCTGACGAGCAGGAGACCGGCTTTAGCTCTTTTCCTATTAGAGAATCCATCAATATAAAGGCTCCATGTTGATAGATTTTGAATGGTCTCTTGGATCATTTCACCAATTGGCTGATCAGGTTCCTGATTTGGTTGATAGGAGAATTCTGATATGAAGTTAACGATAGCTTGCCCTTTGATTGTTGCTTTAGGCTTGAAATGCAGATCGAATTGACTTAATTCCATAGCCCATTTAAGTAATTTGCCTGAGGCCTCTCATTTATGAAGAACCTGTCTGAGCAGGTAACTAGTTAAAACATGGATGGTGTGGGCATATAAATAAGGTTGCACCTTCTTAGAGGCGATTAGCAAGGCAAAGGCTAATTGCTCCATTTCTAGATACCTTGTTGATAATCCTAGGATTATACTGTTTTATCTAGGCTTTTTGGCCGGATTTTGGATACTTCTTATGTTGTTTTTGCCTGAATTATAACTTAATTTCATATGTTTTATGTTTTAGGCCGAAACGTGCACTTTGACCAAATAAAGGGTGGAATTGAGTTTCTGGACCCAGAAGCAAGCGAATCTCAGAATTCGGGGAAGTTCTTAATCGAATTTGAAGCACTATGAAGCTTGTTCCTATTAGAGAGCACCAAAGATTGAAGATTCAAGCAAGGAAGCAAGCGAAGGGCAATTTCATAATTTTAGAATTGTTTAGAACAATTTGCTATGGCAAAATTTATTCTTCACTGTGGCGATAAGCTCCCAGGAATTCGTTGCCACGGCGAAGTCTGCAAGTTCAAGTTTTTTTTTATGAAAATGCACAGTTTTGTTTTAGGAAAGTTTTTAGAATTTTGGATCGACTATATAAGAAAAATTTAGCCATTTTTAAAAGGAGTTTGACATTTTGGGAGAAAAGAGAGACGATTTGAGGTTGATTTGAGATTGAACCCTTTGGGATTCATCAAATAGGGAAGATTTTTGTTCTCTTTCTTTATTCCAGCATGTTGAATGCTATGTTTACTGTTTTTATTTCAATATGTGTTAATTTCATTATGAACTAACTCACTTTGGGTTAGGGTTTTGATGTAATTAGGATTTTTATGGTTAATCAATAGATTATTGTTGCTTTTGCATTCTATTACATGGGTTGTGTGATTATTCTTCTTCTTATTGAATTTATTTGTTGAACATGATGAGATTGAGAAATGAATCGTGTATGAGCTTCTTAGGATAATCACCATTGTTGTATCGAACTCTAGAGAAAGGTTTGAGAACCAATGAAATCAACTTAGGATTCCATTAGCTTAACGAACTTGGATCTATTAATCTTCAAATTGTTGGGTACGAAAGCTTAATAGGGAAAAGTAAGATAACATAGCCTGAGAAGGTATGTTTTACACATTAGGGAGTTTGATTTATAATCCGTGCATGTGAGTGTAGAAGTAGCATAATTCGTAGATTATTTCTTAAAATCCTAGTGAAGTCAAAACCCTAACCGTTTGCTTTAATTGATATTTTCTCTTGAATTAGTTTTACTGTCATTAATTAGCCTTTTAAATACGTAGTAAATTTTTTTTTTCACTTTAGCTTAAATTCATCCCACAAATCCAAACATTTTCGTTTTCTCCAACTTGTCAACAATTAGGAAAACCTGTGCTTAACAAACAATCCTCGTGGGAACGATACTTTTCTTATCACTTTATTACTTTGTGCGACTAGTGCACTTGCTATACATTGCATTTTGTTTTCTTCCCAAATAAGAACTGCACAGACTGCATGCTGAGAAATAGACAGGTAGAGAAATAGGATTTTCTTAGGAAGTGGCTTGGATAGAAGATATAGCTTTTTGAGATGCTCTTTTATGCTTTGGAAAGCTCACTCACACTCTAGAGTCCATTCAAATTTCTTGTTAGTCCTAAGTACATTGAAGAACGGTAAACAACAATTTGTAGCTCTCGATTTGAAATGACTAAAAGCCGCTGTTCTTCCATTCAAGCTCTAAACTTGCTCAGGTTTTGTGGGACTATTCATATCTGAGAGAGCTTGGAATTTCTCGACGTTGACCTCTATTCCTCAATGGTTAACCAACCATCTACCCTAGGAATTTACTTAAGGCTATTTCGAATAAACACTTAAGCAGATTAAGTTTCATTTTATATTTTTCCAACATGTCAAACATTTATGATAGGTGAACTATGTGATCTGAAGCAATATACGACTTGACCAGGATGTCATCAACATAGACTTCCATTGTTTTCTCAATCTGCTCAAAAAACATTCAATTAACCAAGCGTTGGTAAGTTGCTTTCACATTTCTCTAACCAAATGGCATGACTTTGTAGCAATATAGTCCTCGATCTGTGATGAATGAGGTGTGCTCTTCGTCCGGTGTGAACATTGAGATCTGGTTGTATCATGAATATGCATCCATGAAGCTCAATAGCTCGTGCATGAAAGTGCTATCAACAAGTTGATCGATTCTAGGCAAAAAGAAATTATCCATGGGGCAAGCCTTGTTGAGATCCATAAAATCAACACAAGTTTGTCATTTACCATTGGGTTTCTTCACCAAAATAAGATTGACGACCCAATTAGGGTAATGTGCTTCCTCTATGAACCCAATTGAGAGAAGCTTGTCCACCTCACTCTTGAGAGCCACATAGAGCCCTAGGTCCATAACTATTCTTTTTTTGGTGAACTAGCTTGATCTCACTATCAATGTTAAGCGCATGGGATATGATTTTGGGGCTGATCCCGATCATGTCGGCATATGTCCATGAAAAAAATAAATATTATGTCTGAGGAAGCTTGTTAAATTGGTTGCAAGCTAGGGGCTAAGATTACTCTTGATTCTCAGCACACGATTTGGCTCATGCTCATCGATGGATACCTCATACAAAGTTTCAACTGGCCCACTGTGGGTATGCTCCTCCTGAACACAAGGATCAATATTATCTTCCACTAGACCAGACTGTGGCTTGATCTTGCTAATCGTCATTAACTATTCGGGCTTGCCCTTGGGCTTCCCGTTCCCCTTGCATGCAATTTGGACTACTTGATTGTAGTAATTGCAAGATTCATGCTACGATCCCCTAACTTCCCCACACCTTGACGAAGTGGGGAAGTGACAACCTTGAAGTTTCATAGTAGTGGTCATCCAATAATGTCGTTGAATGCACAAGGACAATCTACTGCCAAAAATTACATCATCTTGTCACTTCGTGGGGATCGCCCAAAGTGACCAAAAGAGTTATCATTCCTCGGGGAGTTACATGGTCCCTAGTAAAGCATAGAGTGGAATAGCTACAGGCTTTAGGTATGTATCTTCCAGCTTCATCTCCTCAAAGGCTCGCTGAAATAAGATATTCACAGCACTCCCATTGTTCACCAACATTCTGTGGACTTAGCACATTCATATCTCAGCTATGATAACCAATGCATTTGCATGAGAGTGATGCACTCGTCTCGCATCTCTGTCAGAGAATGTTATCTCCTCTTCTTTGCATTGCTCATGAGGTCACAGTTCCGAATTGAGAACATTGCATGGCTCATATCGGGCTTCTCGAGCATAACTATCTTGTGCATGCCGAGAGGTCCCTATAATATGAGGTCCCCTAAGGATGGTCCCTACCGAGTAGAGACCTTTGCAACCTTTGCTCCTCTCCCTATTGTCACAGTATTTTTCCCTCAAAGGAATTGGATAGTCAACATACTCCTTGAAATGACCTTTCTAGATAAGGTCTTCAATTGCTTGCTTGAAAGCTTGGTACTCATCAGTATGATGTCTAATGTTCCTATGGAAGCAATAATATTTCTTGTCGTTTCTTTTGGACAGGGGTATTTTCATGGGCTCTAGATCTCTGAGCAGATTGACCTCTTTTGAATTGGCCAAGATGGTTGAGATTGATGAGTTCAGTAGAGAAAAGTTGTCGCGGTCGCAACGAGGCAATAGAGCATAAGCTTTCTTGGGCTCCAACAATTGTTTCTTTCCCTTTCTCTGATCGTCACTGACCCATTTGTGATCTTTTCTTCTACTCTCCCCCTGAAATTCATTCCTTTGACTGGGAGTGGTAGTTGAAGGCTTAAGGTCGTGGCAATTTTGAGTTGCCATAGGGTTCTATACCGCAGACATTTCTATGTGAGACTAGTGAAGCGAGTAAGGAAGACGTCATCTTCTGATTGTAGTTTGTTCCACAAGTTGGTTTGCAGGTGAACTCTAGCAATTATTGGAGTTTGAACTGAATCTTTAGGAGTATTAGCCACCTTATTCAGTTCCCTGTGGAACCTATCAATATAAGACTGCAAAGACTCATTCTTGTCTTGTCGTATGTTGCTTAGATAGCTAAGCGGCATTGAGAACTTCCAATTTACTTGGAAGTGTCTTAAGAACAACAAGCTCATTTGCTGCCACATGTTGATAGACTCTGGTGGAAGTGATCTGAACCAACGTTCTACGTGGGCAGTCAAAGTCACTATCAAGCAACGACATTTCGCCAAGTTTGAAACTTGATGCAACTCCATGAGGTTGTTAAACTCATAGAGGTGATCCTAAGGATCAACATTCCCATCACATGCCTTCATGTCAAGCATTCTGAATCTTGGCAAGAAAGGTGTTGCCAAGACTACTAGGGAAAAGGGAGATGCCTCAGTAATTACTCCCTACTCATTCTACTGAGCTCGAAGTTGACCGGAACTTGCTGTAACTCCCTAATTTGAGGAAGTAAAGCCCTTGGGGGATCACTTTTCGCAACATGGGTGTGTGCCTAATGGTTGCTGATAAAAGCTTGAAAACACATATTTTGTTAGTGATTCAATTAGATTATTTGTGGAAAAAATGTGTTTAATTTGTGAAATTTAACTTAATTATTTCATAAATGTCTTTTTTGGGATCATGGGGATGTTTCGAGTGTTTTCAGGTTCTTAAAGATGATACTCAGATGAAGGTTATATCAACGATGGAATGTGGGATGACAAGAATCAAATGGTTTGTGATTCGGAGCTGAAATGAAGAAGTTAGGGCGAATTGAAGTTAAAGTGAAAATCCTAGAAAATGCTCCAGTTTTGAACATGCGATAGTAATTCAACAATAACTTCTTCAGATCTTGGATTAGGATGATTCTTGAACCGTTGGAAAGCTGATTCAAAGGGGTACAATTCATATGTTTACCACTTGACCATATTCGAACGTTATCATGCTCAAAAACCACCGTCTTGTCAAGATTGCGAGTTTTGGGGCAGAATCAACTATGCCTAGGCACAATGCTGTGGCACAACTGTGATTCTGGACTTTTTTACATTAAATTTATGACATGTATTTCCTGTTTTAAGAGTTCTAATGTGATTAGGATAGTGGGAATCATAACCCTAAAACCCTAAGAGTATAAATAGATGTTTTTAGCTGATTTTCAGGGGAGAAAGGGAGAGAAGTTGAGCGGTTGATTGGAGATTGGAAATTCCTGCAATTTTCAGTCATCAATTAGAGAAGTTTTTCTACTCTTTCTTATACTCATGTTTATGAATACAATGACTTTGATTACTGAAAGTATGAACTAATTTTATTTTCTAGGGCTAAGATGTAGCTCAATTTATGAATATGTGTTGACCTGGATTGTTGTTAATTCTTATTGAGCTTTTAAATCTAAGTTTTATTATTGTGCATAATGCTTTCAATTCTCAATGGCCCTAGAGTTGAATGGTATCATGGGTTAGGTTGAGATCGAGAGATGAAACCTGATTTATCTTAGGTAATAAAACCATAGATTGAGCGAACGCTAGAGATAGGTTACCGCGATCTGTGAGGCTCCGGTAAATTCTATAGAGTTTAATGATCTCTTAGCTCCTAAATCCAACTTAGAGATATCTTAGGTTGTTGCTTAAGGGTTAATTTGCTAATTGCTCAAGAGACAGTTAGTGGAATAATAGGAGATTTGGCTTTTAGAATACGCTTGATTAGGTTAACAACAGATGTCAATGCATAGGATTAAATTGGTGCGAAATCCATGCCTTAGGTTTAGCCATATTGATCTTTACATCAAAGTGTTTATAAATTCTGCATTTATTTAGTTTTTAGTTTGTTACTTTTTCATTAAAGTCATTCTTAAAATTTTGTTTTATCAAATAGCAATAGAATATACTAGTTTGGTACTTGTAACGCCCCACTTGAGGTACGTAACTAATTTATGGTGTATTGCTTGAATATTCATTGATTTATTCTCAATTGAGCTTGCATGTTGTTATTTTTGGTTAGTTGGCCCTTAGTTGAATTTTGTTGAAGTTATTTTGAGAAAAATGTGAAGAAAATGCCTTAAAGTTGCATTAAGGGTAAAATGGTCTTTTCACTCAAAATTAGTTGAAATTGTGGGGAGTGAAAAGAGATAGAATTTCATGGAAAATGCAATAAAAATGAGGGCATTATGGTAATTGACTAAGGGACATAGATGGAATTTTAGTGAAAGTGCAAGGGCAAAATGGGAACACATGCTTATATTAATTGATATAAGGCTTTATTTGAAGAAACCCTAACCCATATCCAGCCCTTGTTCACGCCACTCTACCCCATTTTTCTCTCAATTTTATTCACTAAACTTCAAAGGAAATTCATAGGTTTTTGGTGTTTTTGAGTGGATTTTCAATCTCAAGCTTCTATAGGTAAGTTCCTTGCACTAAGATGATTTTTAGTTTTTAAAGTGTAGATTTTGATGGTTTATTCTCATAGGATTTAAGAGGAAGAGAGTTTGATCAAAGGAGGTTCTTAAATGGTTTAATTTGCTCATATCAAAGGTAAGTAAATCCAAACAAGTTAAGATTTGAGAAATCTTTTGAGTAGAGATTTAGTAGAGATTTATATATGCATGTGTATGCTATGCTATTGAGAAATTGAGCTGAGATGAGAATTTATTCTAGTGTTGTTGGATATATTTTAATTATGAGAAGTGTTTGATGTGTGAAGAGAGATTGAAATTGAGTTGAAGTTGGAGGAGTTTGGTATAAATATTTTTGGGAGTGTTTTCCTTGGCAGGAATTATGACTATATGAGGGAGTTTTCCTCCCATTTTGGATGGTTAAAGAGAAGAGTAGAGTTATAGATAAGTAGAGCTTTGGTATGCACATGAGTTGTTTGATGAAATGCCTAAGCGAAAAACTGCCCTGTCACAGCTGTGACTTTCTGAATGATTTTTTGGCATCTTACAGATTGAACTGGGTTTAGACAAAAACATCAAAGTTGTAGCCCTATCTCTAAGCTTTAAAACGAGACCAAAATCGTAGCAATATGATGTGTATAACGCAAGTTATTCCTTTTTTAGTGTTACCTATGCAGAATGACTATCTTGGAGCAACATTGCATTTTTGCATTTCATGAGTGCATTAAGGAGCATGAATCATCCATATGCATTAATTATGCATTAGAGAAAGAGTAGAGAACTTTGAGTATGAGCTTTATTAAGAGAAAAGAGAAAAAAAGAGAATAGAGTAGGTTGTGCGATCGGGAACCCGTGAGTAATGGGAAGAGTATTCCCGCATGTATGCTGCATTAAGAGAGCGGCATGAGTATGACAGAGAGAAGTGGTGTAGCCCGTGAGAGTGCATGCGGATGAGGGGTATACCCGAGAGAGAGATTATACACTCACATGGCCAATGGTTCTGAATCCATGCATAACCGAGTCCGATCGGCTGAGAATGAGTAGAAGTCAAGGAGAGTGGGAGTGAGTCCCGGCCATGCCTCCGGTAAGATGGGGCCGTGACTTACTAAAGAGAGTTAGTAGAAAAGAGTTCTTAGAAAAGAGTTCTAAGAAAGAGAAACAGAGAGAGAGAAAGAGAAAGAGAAAATAAAGAGAAGTATAAAAAAGAGAGAGTAAATAAGAATTGTAAGGAAAGACTTAGAGAGAGAGAGAGTTACGGGGATAAATGACTAGAGGATTTACTTACTGAGCATTATTTATACTCACCCCATTGTCTTTCTATGTTTTTGCAAGATTTAGGTGAGGACACGGTCAAATGGACATCGGCACGCGAGGAGGAATGGCTACACTGTCTACATAGTTTTTGATAGTTTTTGTTTATGATACTAATTTTATATAAAGAATGTATATATTTAATAAAAGAAAAATTTGGGCCCAACTATTTATGTTATTATACATGTATTTTATTATGTATATTTTTATGAGTATTTGAGTAGGAAGTAACTATTACATTTTTGGTATCAGAGCAGAGATTTTGGGATTTGACAGTGTACTATTCTCATCACCCCGACGTCCGATAACCGACTGTGTGAGTTAATTCTTTCCTTACTATGAGTGTTTCTCGAATGGATTAAATGTGGTTGTTTTGTAGATGAGGCGTAGTACCCAAAAGCGTGGTAAAGGTGTGATGAATGAGGGAGAACCTTCTAACCCACTAGAAGCTATGCCCCCTCCCTTGGATGAAGCTAGAATTCGAGGAATTGTATAGCAAGCTATGGTAGAAAGCCAAGGGAGAGTTCGGACCCTTGTATAGGTACCACCAACCACTAATGTAGAAAGAGAACAACCGGTACCTCCCCCAGTACAGAATAGAGTTGAACCGATTTATGGTCTTCCCAGCCAACATCAACCCTCAGAGTTTAAGGGTACTACAGATCCGGTAGTAGCTGAAGAATGGTTTAGATCCGTAGAACGTACCACAGCTTTGTTTCCCATGATAGACCGGGAGAAGATTCGGTATGCGAATTTCTTATTTTGGGGTGATGCCTGAATTTGGTGGGAATTAATAGAAGATACGCATGATATGGCAGTGATGACTTGGGAAGAATTTAGACAAGAGTTTGAGGCCGAGTACAGGACAGAGGACCGAGTTCATGAGAAGGTCCAAGAATTTATCAGTTTGCAGTAGGGTTCTAGTATCGTGAAGGAGTACTCAGTGAAATTCAATTTCCTTACAACGTTTGCACCCATAATAGTTAGTACTCCGGCATTAAGAAAAGACAAGTTTGTACATGGGTTGAAGCTGGAGGCAGCTCGGGATATAATGACGAGTTCTGATCCCTCTCGAACTTATAGTGAGGCCTTGAGGCGGGCATTGAGGACGAAAATATTTAAGAATAAAATTCCCCCAGTAGGTTCCTCGATAGGAGGACCAAGTGAGCCATCTTCTGCCCCGTAGAGAGAGAAATTTGAGGGTGTGAAAAGCAAAGAAATGAAGAAGAAGAAGAAGAAGAAGTTTCAGTCTAGACAGAACAGAAGAGAGTGGAGGAGTAAGCGGCCCCAGATGGAAGGGTTTCCTCTTTGCCCTAAATGTGGGAGAAACCATCCAGGAGAGTGTCTAAGGGACCAAAGGGTGTGTTATAGGTGCCGACAGCCAAGACACTTGATGAGAGATTGTAAAGCTCCTCTTCCACCACCAGCACAGAGTTCTAGAGATAGTACTAATGCCAGGGTGTTTACAGTGGCACAGGGTGAAGCAGAGGCTAGTCCATTAGTCGTTACTGGTCAGTTACTATTTCATGCAATTCTTTTATATGCCTTAATTGATTCAGGAGCCGCTAATTCTTTTATATCTTATGGGATGATAGAGAGGTTAAGCTTGAAGCCTATTAAAGTGACTCAACCCATTAAGATAGACTTACCCAATGGGGTTAGTGTTCTGACGCAAGAGATATTATCAGGAGAGTCCGTGGTGATCCAAGGTAGAGAGTTAACAGTTGATCTAATAGTTTTTGATATGCCCTACTTTGATGTGATATTGGGTATGGATTTCCTAGGGAGGTATGGAGTAGAAATTGATTGTCAGAAAAAGAAAGGGAGATTCAATCTCAATATTGGAGACAAATTTAGTTTTGGAGAGGGCCATCAGTTGAGTATGTTGATTAGTAATGTGAAGGCTAGAAAGATGTTGAGAAATGGGTGTTCTGGATATATTGCTTATGTAGTACAAAGTGGTGACGTTGCACAGTAAGAAATCCAGAGGGTGCCGGTAGTTTGAGAATTCCTAGATGTGTTTTCGGAAGACTTACCGGGTTTGCCATCGGAAAGAGGTTGAGTTTAGTATTGAACTAGCACCAAGAACAGCACCAATATCTAAAGCCCCTTACCGAATGATATAGACTCCAAGTTGGAGTATTTAGCCTATCAATTTGACACATTCATATCTATGCAAGGGCAAGCTTCTAGGCAACCACCTCCCGGTAAGACAAGTCAGGATGTCTTTTCTATGCCTTCATTTAGCTGTTAAGTACACATTTGAGGAACCAGCTCCCTACACTTTTGAGGAGCAAGTTCAAGATGCACAAGGTTTCCAAAGATGGAATGATCCGTATTCGAACACATTTGATAGTGAGTGGCATAACCATCCTAATTTTGCATGGAAGCAGGAACAATCTCAGAATGTCTCCCATAATATGCCATATAGTTCTTCTAATCAACAGGACAATTATTGGGACATGTATTCGGTCCAACCACCCGCCCAACCTAGGATCCCACCTCCTATCCAACAGCCCACTCTAGAGCCCAGTCCACTAGAATCAATGATAGCTCAAATGCTCCAGACCATACAAGAACAAAAAGATGACATGAATGCTAGGTTCAATGACTTAGAGCAGCATTATCAGATATTACATTCCCATTCCCAATCTATTAGTAAGTTAGAGACCCAAATTGGTCAAATAGCTGAAGCTGTTTATAAGAGAGAGGAATACCATTTGCTGAGTCAAGTTGTAGATACTCCCAATGATGCACCTCACCAAATGGGGTGTCATGAACAAGCTAGGCTTGAGAGGGAATTATATGCTGAGTTTGGAGAGAAAGAGAGCTAGAAGGGAAACCAAGCCAAGAGGAGTGAAAGAGAACCAACCATAGAGTTAGTTGTGCCAAGACATGAAAATGAGGAAGTTGGGGAGAAAGAACCATCCCCTACATTTGACATGCAGATAGAATCTTGTCCTCAATACCTAGAGTTGAATAATGCATCCAACTTTAAGAAAACTACTAGGATAGAGGAAATAGTCGAGTTGTTTAGACAAGGGCTGATTGGTATTCCACTTCTAGATGCCATTAAGCACATACCTACCTATGCTAAGTTCTTAAAAGACTTGTGCACATGAAAATGGCGTATTAAATTCAAATATGCCTTCTTAGGACCTCGTGATACCCTACTTGTTGCTGAATGGTAAGGGTCATGTAAGGTACTGCCAACATTTCAACCACCTTGAACTTGATGTTTGCATTCAGTCTGGCTGAAGACTTAAAACTTAGCGCTAGTGGGAGGCAACCCACCTTTGTAAATATGATTTTATTGCTTTTATATTTTTGTTGTTTTCGTCTTCGCAGGATTGTCATGTTTGGAAACTCATTAACTAGTCCAAGGCTGTGCATATGCATGCTACACAAACTCTAATGATGACAACCCAACAATTGATCCTAAGGTTGTATATCTCAACCTTACATGCTATTATTGTTAGATTTCTTGTTTCTCAAATATGTTGGACGATTTTAATGTTATTGATCATATTGCCATTTGAGATCATTTGATGCTAAGTTGGGGAGGATATTTATACTTGTGGGTCATTGAGGACAATGACATTTTAAGTTGGAGAGTGTTGATCTGATTTTATATTTTTGTGAAGTGTTGTTGATGATGCTTTTGTGGAGATTATGATATTTTTGTGAAGTGTTGTTGATGATGCTTTTATGGAGATTGTGATAGCTTTGTGAAGTGTTGTTGTTGATGCTTTTGTAGAAATTGTGATATTTTTGTGAAGTGTTGTTGATGATGCTTTTGTGGAGATTGTGATATTTTTGTGAAGTGTTGTTGATGATGCTTTTGTGGAGATTGTGATAGCTTTGTGAAGCGTTGTTGATGATGCTTTTGTGGAGATTGTGATATTTTTGTGAAGTGTTGTTGATGATGCTTTTGTGGAGATTGTGATAGCTTTGTGAAGTGTTGTTGATGAGACTTTTGTGGAGATTGTGCTTAAATTTTTGTGGCATGATGATGTTTTTGTTGAAAATATGTTGAATCTTATTCTTGTAAGTCCAAAAGTGCTTAAAGTGAACCAAAGTGAGTTATTTTTAAAATTTTTCATGAATTCATGCTTTTGTGCAACATGGTTTTAAACATTGAACTATTGGTTTTGTTTTGTGCTAGGTTTGTCCATAATTGTGGTTAGACACTATTTTGTGTAAATGTCATGTGTTTTAGTGTTTATGCAAGTCTCCCATATACTTTACATGCCCATGGAGCAAAGTTTCATTTATTATCTTGCGTGTGTTAAAAGTGCTTAAATGTTGCTTGATGATTTGGTTTTGATTTGTAGCCTAGTTGACTCGAGTGAGTACGCCCGAGGGGTGTTCTACACCTAATCCCCTAAAGCTATCTAGCTTGGGAGCGGTTGGCCTAAAGCTCGTTACATGGGTCCTCTAGAAAGCTTAAGAAGTCATTACATAGATCATGAGCTTTATAAAAAAAAAAATAATAATAAATAAATAAAAAATAAAGAAATAAAATCTTGACTTGTAGCCTAGTTGGTTTGGGTGAATAAGTTTGAAGAGTGTTCTACACTTAGTGCCTTATAGCCATCTGGTTTGAGAGTCATTGACCTAAAGCCCGTTACACGGACCTTCTAGAAAGCTTAAGAAGTTAAGACAAGAAAAAATAAATAAATAAAAAGTGATGAATAAAAAAGAAATTATATGTCAAAATCTTATGTGGAAAATGAGCAGTATGTTGCATGTACATAAGTTGGGGAGTTTTGCATGACATTTTTAACATTGTGATATGAATATGAAATATGTGTTTGAGAAGCTTGAATGGAGATAGTCAAATCTTAATAGAAACTTTAGTTCTTTATTTAGGGTTGTGTTGCTTGCTTATTGTGTTCAAATTCTTCACTTTACCTTTTGATGAATGTCTTAGGTGTTGATGAATATGGTTGTGTATGGTTTGGTGAGAATGTTGAAAGAGTTCCTTTTACTTTACTCGAGGACGAGCAAAGAGTAAGTTGGGGAGTGTGTTAGAGTCATGAAAGTGACTCTATTTTGGTGATAAAAAGACCCTATGTGTAATTGAATTGAAGTATATTGAGACAATTAAAGAATTTATGAATTTATTCACGAAAATCGCTTTCTAATATTTTTCTTATGAATTTAACGTGTTTGGAATGATTTTGGAAAGGATATGAGTTGATATTAGGTTATGGTTTATGGATTAGGGGTGATTTTGTCTCATTTATGCCATTTAGGGGGTAAACTGTCATATTTATGAGGGTCAATTTTGTCACTTTTCAATTGTGCAGGGACCAAAGTGATATTGTTTCAGTTTGTCTATAAAAAGAAGACGAAAGGTCGCATACAGGGGGTTGTTCACCCAGTTTCCCGATGAGCTCCGACGACCCTTCGTCTCCCCCCGGTGACGATCCATCTCCCTATGCACTGATCTTCATCAGCCACCGCAAATCAGCACCGTGGGAACCATCACGACACCGTGACGCTTTGCCTTCCACCACCATGACGTTTCGTCTTCCAGACCAATTTTGGCCATTTTCCGACGACGTTTTGGCTCGCCAGGACATGATCTCCCTTCCCCACGGCTGGATCTACCCATTCCGAGCTTCAGCCGCCACAAAAACCGTCGGAATCTGCTATTTTGCCGTCGCGCCTCTTCATCTTCGAGCCCAGATCTTGCTCATTTTCGACGACCTTTCAGCTCCACAGGACCTGATCTGAACTCCCCATCACCATAGCTTTCCATCGGTACCTTCGAATCCCATTTCCGCCACCGTTTTCCAGAAGACCCGCCAAAAAATGTTAATTTTCTGGCGAGTGTGACTGTTCATATTCCAGGCTGTCCGTTGGTCAGCCTCTGTCATCACCACCATGAGCGGTTAAGTTCCCGGTTGTCTGTTATGGTGTAGGCAAGATTGAGATTGACTCCACAACTCTGCTCATCAGCTCTCGACTAGTTGGATGAGCCCGATTGTAGAAAATTTGGGAGTATTGTGTTTCAGATTATATTTATTTTTGTTTCATGTTTGATTTCGATACTTTAATATGATTTGAGCATAATTTGTGATGAATATTGTTGTCCATTGTGATTTAATGTTTTCATAGAACTTGCTGAATGATAAACATTGGTTTGAAATAATTGAATGACAAATATTGCTTTTCATTACTTCGCATCGATTGTAATTAAGTTGTGTTTGGATTTAATTTCATTTCTACTGTTGTTGCGTTTATTGTGAAGTTGGTTAATTGGATGATACAGGTTGATAGGTTGTACTTGTTAACGTTGTACCAACTAGTGGTGTTTAAGGGTTTAGCGTTTTTTGATTAGTCGATAATAGTCTTTAACCAATCGATCTGTAACTAAGATGACGGGGAGACATGATAGATTGCCAGAGGCCATTTTATTGATTTTCCTAGGCTTGTAGGTTTAGGAAATTGAAGAGTGAGGAGAGGAATTGTGAGAGTTGGTCTTGAGTCAAACCAAACCCGTAGCGACAACGCTTTTAATATTGTGTTTGAGTTAGCAATTTATTTGATGCTTTTAATTTCCTGCAAGTAATTAGTTTCCGTAGTTTTAATCAATAATTTTGCCAATTTCTCTTTCGTTAACTCAAATATACATTAGGTCATTAGTCTTGCTCTCTGTGGATTCGACCCTGCTTACCGCTAACTACGGTATTTAGGTTTAATTTTGTGACCATGACGACCGGTTCGACATGGCACCCTCTGAATCTCTGGCTGTGGAATATCACTACTCTACACTACATGGGCAATATACCCTGAACACCCTTTCCTTAACATCTTTCTAGCTTTCACACTACTAATCAACATGCTCAACTGATGGCCCTCTGCAAAACTAAACTTGTCTCCATTATCGAGATTAAATATAGCTTTCTTCTTTCGACAATCAATCTCTACTCCATTCCTCCCTAGGAAATCCATGCCCAAAATTACATCAAAGTCGGGCATATCAAATACTATTAGATCCACTGCTAACTCTCGTCCATGGATCACCACGGACTCTCCTGATAGCATCTCATGGGTCACAATACTAACCCCATCGGGCAACTCTATCTTAATGGGTTGACTCACTCTAATAGGTTTCAAACCTAATCTCTCTATCATCCCATAAGATATAAATGAATGAGTGGCTCTAAAATCAATTAAAGCATATAAAGGAACTGCATGAAATAATAATTGACCAGTTACAGCTGATGGACTAGCCTCTGCTTCACCTTGTGCCACGGTAAACACTCTGGCACTAGTACCTCTAGAACTCTGGACTACTGATGGGAAAAGAGCTTTACAATCCCTCCTCAAATGCCCTGGCTGCCGACACCTATAACACACGTTCTGGTCTCTCGAACACTCTCCTGAGTGGTTCCTCCCACATTTGGGACAAGGGGGAAACCCTTCTGTCTGAGGTCGTTTACTCCTCCAATCTCTTCTATTATGTCTAGGCTAAAACTTCTTTTTATTACTCTTCATTTCTTTACTCTTCCCACTCTCAAATTTTTCTCTCTGTGGGGCGGAGGGTAGTTCACTCGATCCTTCTATTAAGGGGCCTACTGGGGTAATTTTATTCTCAAATATCTCCGCCCTTATTGCTCGCCTCAAGGCCTCACCATAGGTTTACGGGGGATCAGCACCCGCCATTATGTCCCGCGCTATCTCCGGTTTCAACCCATGAACGAATTTGTCTCTCCTTAATACCAGAGTGTTAACAATTCCCAGTGCAAATCTGGCAAGGGCATTAAATCTCACTGAATACTCTTTAACTGTACTGGACCCTTACTGCAAACCGATAAACTCTTGGACCTTCTCATGAACTCGGTCCTCTGTTCTATACTCAGCCTCAATCTCTTCTCTGAACTCTTCCCAAGTCATCGTTCCCATATCATGGGTTTCTTCCATTAGCTCCCACCAAATTCGAGCATCACCCTAAAATAAGAAACTCGTACACCAGATCTTCTCCTGGTCCGTCATAGGGAATAAACTCATTGTACATTCTACGGACATAAACCATTCTTCTGCTATTACTGGGTCCGTAGTACCCTTAAACTATGAGGGTTGATGTTGACTGGGAAGACCATAAATCGGTTCAACTCTGTTCTGTACTAGAGGAGGTACCGGTTGTTCTCTTCCGACATTAGTAGTCGGTGGTACCTGCACGGGGGTTACAACTCTCCCTTGGGTTTCTGCCATACCTTACTGTACAATTCCCTAAATTCTAGCTTCATCCAAGGGAGGAGGCATAGATTCTGGTCAGTTAGAAGGTTCTCCCTCATTCACCACACCTTTACCACGATTTCGGTTACTACATCTCATCTACAAAACAAACACATTTGATCAATTTGAGAAACATTTAAAGTAAGGAAAGAATTAACTCACACAGTCGGCTATCGAACGTCGTAGCGATGAGAATAGTACACTGTCACATCCCAAAATGTTGCTCTGATACAAAAAATATAATAGCTGCTTTATACTACTATACTCATAAAAATACATATAATAAAATACATGTATAATAACATAAATAAATAGGCCCAAATTTACTTTTATTTAATTTACATATGCTTTACACAAGATCAGTATTATTTACAAAAGTTCTCAAAAATGTGGTGGACAGTGTAACTACTCCTCCTCGCCTGCTGACGTCCATCTGACTGCATCCTCACCTAGAACTACAAAAACATAGAAAAACAACGGGGTGAGCACAAATAATGCTCAGTAAGTAAATCTTCTGCTCGTCTATCCCTGTAACTCTTTCTCTTGATTCTTTCCTTACACTCTTCTTTACTCATTTCTGTTCTCTTTTTGTTTCTCTTTCTCATACTCTTTTCTATACACTCTCTGGTGTATGTCACGGCCTCATCTTACCGGAGGCACGGCAGGGGACTCATCCCACTCTTCGTGACTCTACTCAGTTTCTCTTTCTCTGTTTTCTCATTCTTACTCATTTGAAAGTCACAGCCTCATCTTACCGGAGGCACGGCTGGGAACTCTCCCACTCTACGTGACTTTACTCATTCTCTACCGATCGGACTCGGTTATCCATGGATTTAGAACCCTTGGCCATGTGAGTGTACATTTTTTCTCTCTATCTCTTAAATGTCACAACCCCTTCTTACCGAAGGCACGGTTGGAACTCATGTTCCACTCTTCATGACGGTCACGACCCTATCTTATCGGAGGTACGGCTGGGGATCACAAAGCACCTACTCTCGTGACTTTACATCATTACTCACGGGTTCCCCATCGTACAACTTACTCTATTCTCTTCTTTTGCTCTTAGAGTAGTTTATTCACAAAGGTCTCTACTCTTTCTCAAGCTAATACTCATCTCTTTCTCAAGTTAGTATTCATAGTGTAGCTTAAGTCTTAGAGTAGTCTATTCACAAAGTTCTCTACTCTTTCTCAAGCTACTTCTCAATGCACAATTAATGCATGTGGATGGTTCATGCTCATTAATGCACTTATGAAATGCCAATATGCAATGTTGCAAGAATTAAGATTCACTACTCATGCTCATACTTCTCTTAGGCATTTCATTAAACAACTCATGTGCATATAAAAACTCTTCTCTAACTACAACTCTATTTCTCTTTTTAACCATCCAAAATGGGAGAAAGCTCCCTTCTATGGTCATAGTTCCTATCATAGAAGAACACTCCCAAAATATTTACTCAATCTTATCCAACTTCATCTCAAACTCATCACACGTTAACACTTCTTATAAAGGAATCATATCCAACAACACAACTTGAGTACTCATCTCAACTCAATTTCTCAACAAGTAGACATATATCTCTACTCAATTTCTCAATAAGCATCATTTATACATACATAAAGAAATCTTTAGTCAAGGATTTCTTAAACTTTAGCTTGAGTTGGATTTACTTACTTGTGATTGAGTGATTCCACTTGCACTTCTCTTACCTTTGGTAACTTGTATTTTCTCTACAATTTCAACCAACCATACTATAAGACTTCAACTCATTTATAGGTAAAATTCACATCTAAAGCAAGAATCCTTACTTTAGGATGCTTTAGATTAACTTTCTACTCCAAGCTACTCAAAAAGCCCTCTTGAATCCTTGAAAGATTGAAGGAAAACTAGAGAGGAAATAGAGAATGGAAGAGGCGGTGGAAGATGAAGAATGAAGGGTTTACTAAGATCAAACCCCTATTGACTCATATAATACACTTTCTTCCCATTTTTCCCTTACTCTTTCTTGGAAATTCCATCCTTATCCTTTGATTCATTACACTCCCACCCCGAACACTAACACATTTTCTATAAAATTTTCTTACATTGCATTCCCCACTTTTCCTGCTAATTAAGGGTAGAATGGTCACTTTGCCCCTAAGGGAAGAATTCTTTAGAAACTCACTACACATTTTGTTAGGCTCTTCGCCCCGGCGAAGACTCTTTCTTCGCCCCGGCGAAAACTTACAAAACCTACACCATAGGTTGCAGAACTTCATCGCCGCGGCGAAGATCATTCTTCACCCCAGCGAAGTCTGTAACACCAAAATTTCACCAAGTATTTACAATTTCAGGGCAACCACTTAACCAACTCATAACATCAATTCAACCAAGGACCAATCAGACCTTATTAACAATAAATCGACTCAAATAAGAGCAAAATAAGAAACATTAGCTACGTACCTCGAGTGGGGCATTACACTCACCACATTGGTGTAAGAAAGCAACAAGAAGTATCAAGCCCTAGAGACACAGAATGCCACCATTCGCGCCAAGAATCAAGCTCTCAAGGATAAGCTAAATCAATTTTACTCCTTAGATTGGTCATTCAACTTTCATATGCATCTACCTCCTGACCCCTTATTCAACCCAGACAGCTGTTCCTGAGCCTAGAGGTTGGCACCTTCACCAGCGCCTGCATAAACCAAAATCTCAACAACCCTATGGACGTGGTCAAGGCGAATCAAGAGGGGTATCCCTACAAATCTACCTGTCAAACTACTGTGAGACATGCCCACACTATGCCTCTTCAGCAAGTGGACACCTCTCTCGCACACCAACAAACGCACCCTCTATAGTTTCTAACCGGAATGACTTACCAAGCCATGTCGTTCAACACGGCCATTCACATCAACCTAAGAGTGTTCCCTTAATTCCTCCAAAACCTCAGTACCCCTACTCTAACCACCTTGGAGCAAACACCGACCAAATGACTAACCAAAGTAGAAGCCATGATCCAACGCATCCCGGGGGTGTTGACGCCCTTAAGAAAAAAGTCAGCCTCAGAGCTACGCCAAGTCGCCGTTCCTGGATACCATAGCTCTTGTAGATATGCCTCGCAAGTTCACCTTCCCAAACATAAAGCCATACGACATCACTACTGATCCGGATGACCATATAGCCTCTTATAAACAGAGAATATTTGGTATCGCTATACCAAGGGATCTCCGCAAAGCATGCATATGCAAAAGCTTTAGCTCCAGCCTAATAGAGCCCACACTACAGTGGTACACCAACCTCCTAAACCACTCTATTGCCTTATTTTCCAGCTCATAGATGCCTTCATAGAGCAATTTGCTAGCAGCAAAAAATTGGAGAAGCTATCTAGTGACCTCTACCAGATCTGACAGCATCATAGTAAGCCCCTACGAGACTACATGGGACATTTCAACCGCGAAAAGATCTCTATTCCATACTATAACCAAGAGATTGCGGTTGACACCTTTAGGAAAGGCCTGCTCCTAGATAGAGAGCTATACAAAGAGCTCACTAAGTTCAATTGTGGTACCATGGAGGTTGAGATAAGGTGTGAGGAAGATGAGGCTCATCAAGCCAAGGAGAGTGCCCACGAGGATCGCTGCACTTGGTGCCTCGGTAAACAGCGAGACACGAGACCAGCAGAATCCTACCCGATAAGAAGAGTTTTCGTTCGAGATAATAAGCGCCAACTAGACCGTCATCTAGCTCGAAATGGCGAACCCCACGCGTTACCCAGTATAAGCTACCCAATTACAACCTCAATATTGAGCCACCTAAAGTGGTAGCAGTGATGAAGGAGATGGGAAACATGGTCAGATGGCCAACCAAGTTGAAACACCCTAGAGCCAAACTAGACACCACGAAATGGTGTGAATTTCATGAAAATCACAGCCACAACACCGTTGATTGCATTGCACTTAACCTCGAAGTTGTCGAGCTGCTGAAGAGAGAACACCTCCGTGAGTTCCTGACAAACAAGGGAAATAACACGCTCACCAACAGAGATCACTAAGTTACTCTGCCACAAAAAGCCCCCCCCCCCCCCCCTTTTCCCCCCCTCCCTCTAGCAGATGCAATGTTTAGGGTCATTTCGGGCGGATAAGAGGTTAGTGGAGTCAGCTACTCCGTAGCAAAGCGCCATGCCTGGGCTACAGCTAACCAACAGCTCCAGCACTCTAGACCGCTATAGCAAAAGCTACCAACCTGACTATTGAATTCATGGATAACGAGGTAGCAACACTACTGAATCCCCATCATAATGCACTTATGGTCACTCTCTAGATCGCCAACATCATCATCAGAAGAATATTGATAGATCCCGGCTCTACTACTAATATCATATTCCTCGAAGCATTCACGGTGACGGGGCTAGAGGAGTCTAGCATCAACCATCGTCAAATGTTCTTCATGGGATTCAGTTCGAAACAAAAATACACCCTGGGAGAAATTGCCCTACCAATCTTTTCCGAAGGGATTAACCAACAAACTTCATGATACTAGACATTCCTTCTCCTTACAATGTGACCCTCAGTTGGCCATGGATTCACAACATGCAAGCCATAGCCTCGACCTTCTACTAGACAATCAAATTCCCTATCAAATGAGGCATCGGAGAGATAAAAGGAGACCAGTAAGCTTCCAAAGATTATTACCAAAACACCTTCAAACTAAAACATGGCACCTTGTAACAACTACAAACACCTCCAGTTGGACAAATAGACCCGGACCAACCAACAATGGAGGAGTTAGATGAGGTCTGGATACATGTAGAGTTTTGGGATTGAAAGACACAAATAGGGGCTCAGCTCTCGCTTCCACAGAAAGCTAATCGACGTCCTGGAGAAGAATCAAGATTACTTTGTCTAGTCTCACTTCGATATGACCGGGATCAATCCCAAGGCCATATTGCACCAACTAAATGTCGACCTGGGCATCCCTCCTGTAAGATAGAAGAGAAGAAGATTCGCCCTAGAGAGAAACAAAGTGATCAACGAAGAGGAGGAGAAACTGCTTGGAAACTGCTTGGTCCGAGAGGTTCAATACCCAGATTAGTTGGCAAACGTGGTGGTTGAAAAGAAGAACATAAAATGGAGAGTTTGCATCGACTTCATCAACCTAAACAAGAACTACCCAAAAGACTCCTTCCCACTCGCCCACATAGATATGTTAGTGGATGCCACAGTCAGACACGAACTGCTCAGCTTCATGGATCCTTTCTTTGGATACAATTAGGTACTAATGCGCTAGATAACTAGGAAAAGATTGCCTTCAACACAGAGCGAGGCATATATTGCTACAAAGTGATGATGTTCAGCCTGAATAACGTCAAGGCCACCTACCAATGACTAGTGAACAAAATGTTCTCCAATTTGCTCGGAGACTCCATGAAGGTCTACATCGATGACATGCTAGTAAAGTCACTGATTGTCGAACAACACCTTGAGCACCTTTGGTAGGTCTTCGAGGTGTTGCAGAAATACAACATAAAGCTAAACCCAACCAAATGCTCCTTCAGTGTATCCTTTATTAGCTGTAGATGAATTAACTGCATGAATTTCAAGAGCTGAAGTGAAACGTGAAGCATGAAAAACAGACTTTATTTGAGAATCAATAAAATAAAAATCAGTTGTTGGCAAGGTAAGCTGATATTGACCATCCTTTACTGTTCTTTGAAGAAGTGTAGCCTTGCTATATTTATCCTTTATTAAGCAACAGTCAGCATGAAACTCAACTATCACATGGTTATCCTTAGTGATTTGACATATGCTTAACAAATTTTTTGCAATCTTTGGAACACATAGAATATTCTGAAGCTTTAAAATTCTAATAGAATCAGTGGAAGGTAATAGTACCATGCCTGTATGGGTGATCGGGATTGGATTGACCATTGCCAACTTGCACCTGAGATGCTCCTTGATAATTGG
The DNA here is from genome assembly GCF_008641045.1 of Pistacia vera. Classification (NCBI taxonomy): domain Eukaryota; kingdom Viridiplantae; phylum Streptophyta; class Magnoliopsida; order Sapindales; family Anacardiaceae; genus Pistacia; species Pistacia vera. Next base: position 382,433 of record NW_022195586.1, on the reverse strand, counting down.
ACTTCATAACCATGTTGGTAGTGTTTGCAGTCATATGATTGGATGCACCAGAATCCATATTCCAGGACTGGTCTATAAGAGTTTGTGGTGTAGCAACATTTTGTGAAATGACAGTTGATGATATAGGCACGGAGTTGACAAATAGCAAGGCTGAGTTATTAGTGGAAGTTCTACTAGTATTGTGGGCTAGTGAGAAATGTTCAGGTAGGTGTGGTGGAGGATTTGAATCAATGTGGTTTGGTGAGGAGTTATTGAACACACCAGTACCTGAGGAATCATGAAACCCTGCATAAGATTAAGGATAGTGCTTTGGTGGTAGATAGTTTGTTGCAAAGAGAGCCTGAGCTTGAGCAGCAAGTTCATGTGAAACTCCTAAGTAAGTTTGTCCATTATTCATTGGAGATGGAAGGGATGTTGACTGAACTTGAGAAGAATTAAAATGGTTGAAGTTTGAGTTTTGAAAACCCTGATAATAATGGTCAAAACGACGATAGCATTAAAAGGCTAAGTGACTATTTTTGCCACATACTCGACAGATTAATCTAGGCCTGAAATGCCCTCTGCCTCGACCTCTACCTCTTAGTCCATTATTTTTGTCAAACTGAAATCCACCAGAAGTTGAGTATTGAGAAATGGCAGTGTGAGCTAATGCAGTGTTATACATGTCTACACTAGAGGTTTGCTAAGGATATATTTTATGATGTTGATAACTCATCATGCCAAGCTGAACCATTGGTGAGGAACTGGTGTTCTGAATTCCAACTAGTTGAATCATAGATGCAGGGCTAGGATTTTGAAATGCTATTCTTCTAGAGATGGTATTCTAGAATGATGATACCACAGGGCTTTGAAATTATGGCACACCAATAGTGTCAGTTGAAACTTGTTGTTTTGCAACTAATAATGCAGAAGGCATTTTATGAAAATTCGACAATGTATTGTTTTGTCTCTCAATTTGCATCTCATGTTTATGAAGAAGCAACTGAGCTTCTTGAAGAGTGGCATTCCAAGATATATAAGAGTAGTTCCTCATCTCCTATTTGAACTCCACTAGCTGCTAATTCATCCCCTATCTCTTTCATCCTCAAAATATATTCATTAACACTCATAGAATCTTTCTTAGTATTTTGCAACAAATTCTGCAAATGTAATGTTCTAGCCTTAGAGAAGGATTGAAAATACAACTCCAAAGTGTTCCAAATTTCATATGCACTTGTGCATTTGGCAACATGCCTAAACATAGGTTCAGAGATAGACGAAATTAACCAGCTCACTAGAAATTGATCAGTCTTTTTCCAGTCAAAATACTTAGAGTTAGGTTTCTTGATTATTCGTTCAGAGTCTAACATTTGTTCATTTAAAAACATGGAAGGACAAGGATTCACACCTGTGACAAAGCCATCAAACTTGTATGAAGTCAACGCAGGTAGAACTTGAGATCTCCAGTAGTTATAGTTTCTTTCGCATAGCTTGACTAACAAAGTTGGAAGAGAAGAACGGGCAACTGAACTCATGGCGCTTGTATTATCAGCTTGCTCATTAACTATCTTTGAACTAGAATCCAAAGATCCAGAACTCAGATTAGCCATAGACGTTTGTCAATAGGCTCTGATACCATAAAGATTCTTGAAGGTTCTTGGGCAGATTTGAAAGAAGAATAAAATTGAATGAGGAAAATACGAGAGAAAGAGAAATCAGTTAAGCTGGAAAGAATGAGACTTTTGTCTTATTCATTAATCTTTTTCCTTGAACATTTACATTACACGGGAATGTTTATATAAGCAACAGTTTATATAGAAACGCACCGTATTGGGTTAAGTTTCTATTTCTTACATTTTAGTCCCTTTGCCTAATACAGTGAAACCTATCGCAATTTTGATCATGCAGATTTCAGTAAAAAAAAAAAAAAGGAGATTTCAGTTTTTGCGCATGACCCACAGGTCCACCTGTACCCGTACAGGTCATGCATATTTTTACCCGTTTCAAAATTTTACCCATGCCTGTTTTACTCATTTGATATAAGAAGCAGTGTATGGTTGAGAAATTCATTTTCTTTGGTGATAGGAAAATGTTTGGTTTAAGGGGAAATGTTAAGCAAAGGTGGTGAGAAAGTTTTAAACAAAGTGGATGTCTAGCTTGAGGGGAGATCTTAAGCAAAGGTGCTGTGAGGAATAAGTGAAACAGAGTAGGTTTAGAGAAGCTAGGTCTATTTTGTAATGATTTTATAAGCTACATGGCTGAAGTGTAATTACAAAATTTAAAAGCACTGCCGTTTTGTAACAAATATTGGCTATATAAGTGCTTATGTACGGTAACAGAATTAGTTAATAAAATTTCCAGATTCTGTTTTTCTTCTTCCTACTGAAACTTCCTCTGCACTTTTTCCTTTATTTTTTACAAAAATCGTATAACCCGCAGCTATCGGACCCGTACCCGCCCGGCCCCCCCCATTTGCCAAGTCTAGAAAAAATATATTATTTTTTCTTATAATTATTGATACAATTGATTGCTACTAACAACTCTCATTAATTTGTTAGATATATGTTACTTTAAATACATACTTTTTAGATTTTGTTGCCTCAAAAGTCACCATCTATGATCTACTTGTTGCCATTTATCCAATGAGAGGTTGACAATGGCTACCGACAATCGCAATAGTTCAACTTCCCTTGCATGTGAAAATTAATCTTTTTGAAAAATCTATATGTCATTTAAAATATGATTTTACGATTGGAGATGGTTAGTATGAAAATCTTGATAAAATAAATATAAAAAAGTTGTGCGGCTTACCCATACGACGAACCTCTTGTGACTTCATTCTCCCTCTAGTTTCCGAGGAAATCTTCGACCAATCGATTTAAATTATGTTTTTTACCTATTTAATAATTCCATCATAGTAATACACAATTCAAGGCAGTTCCCAATCAGCCCAGCCAAGTCTCTCCCACTTCACCATCATACTCACCGCCAATTCACAATCTGTGAAATTAAATGAGAAAATGGATATGTATGCAATATAGGTGAAAAAAAATTATTATTAGAAGATAATGAGACCACAAAGAGAAGGAAGCCACATATTTTTCAAGAATATGGATCATAATAGAGGTGATTATAGTGGACTAATTTGATCATGAGTAATCAATAAAGGTCTTCATTATCGATGTAGTTGAGAAAATGTTTAAATTGACCCCTAAAGATCAATTTCTTGCCTTTATTTTGAGTTTTGACCCACAAATACAGGGTCGAATGTTGGCCAACATGCACGAAAAGGGTCCTTTGGATAAGGCATCAACGTTTGGTGGAAGATATTCTGATACACTAATATTTGGTAATTTAGTCAACGATCAACAATTTGATGACATATTCAAAGATTTTTCCGAGCATTTTTTTTATTTATTATTATTGAATTATGATTTACTAGTTGATTTGATCATATTGACTCCATATTTCATATGTAGGGTAAAATTAGCTTTAATATAATCCTCTTTTATGTTCTTTGAAAGTTATTATATTATGTTAATAGAAGTTAACACTAATTTCAGAAAAACTATGGCTCCATTTGTTTTATTATTTCTATCCATATTCCCAGTCCTATTCCCCAAAAATTATTGAGTAATACTACAGTTACCGATGGATGTGCATCAAATTTATGCACCGAATGACGTAGCTAAATCCTTACCGTTGATTTATTATCAGTTAATATTAATCAACGGTCAGAATTTTGCTACGTCATTCGGTGCACAAATTCAGTGTAAACTTTTCGGTAACTCTATCATTTTCCAAAAGTGTTTGGCTCATTATTTGAGAAATATTAGTCTATTTTTTAATTACTTTTAGACCCCTTAAGTTTATTAATTTCATCAAATACCCCCAAAAAAAAGTTTAAAAATTAACAAAAACACCCCCACCCACCAATACTTGCCAGATTTCGGCAACCACCGCCGGTGGTAGCCAGAATCTGTCACAATGGTCTACACCACCACCAGAAATGGCTGGTAATTCACTGATCTGGCTTTTTCTGGCCAGATCCATTGATCTGGCTTTCGTTGACAGTCAACAACCACAGATCTAACCTTATCCGACCAGATCTGTGGTGGATCTGGCCGAAAAAGGCCATATCGATCGAATACCCGCCAGATCTGATTGGTATGTGTCGTTACGCAATTTTTCGGCCAGATTCTGGCGGTGGTGGCCGAAATCTGGCACTACGAGTGGTAGGGGTGTTTTTGTCATTTCACAATATTTGTATATATTGGGGTGTTTATTAAATTAGCAAACCTATGGGGTTTTTTTATAAATTTTTAATTTTTATCTCATAATACTCCCCTATTCAACTATCCAATATTATTCTCAAAATCCTATCCAAAATAATAAAACAAACGGATCCTATGACTGTTTAAAGTGTAGAGTGATCGATAAAGACCTTCCTTGTCAATGCAGTTGAGAAAAGGTTCAAATTGATCCCCAACAATTAATTTCTTGCCTTTGTTTCGACCCACAAATACATGGTCGAATGTTGGCTAACGTGCACCAAAATGGTCCTCTGGATAAGGCTTCAATGTTTGGTGGAAGATATTCTAATACTATCAACAATTTAATGACATATTTGAAGCTGTGGATTTTTTCAAGCAATTTTTTTTTGTTGAATTATGATTGACTGGTTGATTGGATCATACTGATTCAATATTTCTTATTTACGATAAAATTACATTTAGCAATATGATACAGTCCTCTTTTCTGTTATGGGAAAGTTATTATATTATGTTAATAAAAGGTAACACTAATTTCAGAAAGACTATGATTTCATAGACTATTTGACTAATAGCATGATTCAATGATCAATGTTAGAATAACATTACCTTTAAAATAGTATTCTCTCTCGTTTCTAGCTAAATACTTTCCGCATCGTAAAATCATGGTTCCCACAAGATCTTAATGCTTTGTTTTGTTATAGAATTAAAACACTTCAATGATCTATACAAGAGCAACGTTACCGGTTACCATTCTCTTTTTTTCATATTCAAGTTGCAAAGAGACGAACATGATAGAGTTCTACTTGAAAGCTCACCAAACGATTACAATTCCGTTAAGAGCAAACCACAAATCTAACCATCCGAAACAAAGAGCATAATTAGGATTCAACTTTGGTAAGACTTAGATTAAAATTTAAATATATTAAAAAGAATCATAATTTGTAGCATTATTTCGTTAAGAGCGAAATAATCAAAACACCTTAACCATTCTTCCTCTAGTTTTCGATCGACGTACGACCTCTAGAACCAACCATTTTAAACCATATTTTTTTAATTCCAATTATAGTAACACGCAATTCAAGCTTACAATCAGCCTCTGCCATTATGAATGAGAAATGTATGCAATATAGGTGACAAAAAATTATGGTTTGAAGAAAATGAAACCACTTATAGAAAGAAACCACAAATTTTTCTAGAATATGGGTTATAATTGAGGTGATTCTAGTGGACTAAATTGATCCTTTGTTCAAAGTGCCGAGCAATTGATTTAGGCCTTCGTTATAAATGCTGTTGAGACAAGGTCTCTATCCCTATCAATTGATTTATTGCCTTCATTATCAATGAATTTAGTACTATAGTGAAGAATAAATAATTTGATCACATATTTGAAGTTACAGAATATACCGTTTCTTTATTCAATCATGGTTGATTGGATCATGTGATCATTTAACAGTTTAGATAAAGGATAACGCTACCATTATTAATTATAAAATAGTCATATTTCCTATTTCGGTAGAGTTATTATGATATTAGAAGCTATAATTAATCTCAAAAAGTTTTTCGAGTTCATCAACTATTTGACCAATAGAGAGATCAGATGATCAATACAAAAATAACATTACCTTGTACAATAGTATTATCCTCTTTTATAAATACTTTCTATAGTACAATTATGGTTCAAGCAATACTTTCTTTTGTTATAGTATTAAAAAACTCCAATGATCTTATGCACGGGGTAAAATTACAAGTTGCCCTTTTACTGCAATGTTATCCCATATTTTGATGGACAAATTTTTAGCATTATGTATGCATACGGTTCATGCAACTATTATTATCACTTTGTAATTTGCACAAGAATTAATATATATGCATACACCAACAAAAACTATAATCAATTGAAATCATATCTCAGGTGAGTTGGCACTGTAAAATATAGTGTACAACTCTATATATAATAAGTACTATGTGATAATTAGTGCAATGTTGTCGTACATTATGAGAGCCCTAGGATCAAATGAGAAGGAAATGTGGATGGGCACGGGCCGGCGAATGGTCCCCGACCCCTACAAGATTCCCTAGGCCCAGCCCATCCTTGGGGTCAGGAATGAAGAGGGATCCTGAGCTCGACCTACGAGGATTGGGTTGACCTCCAGTCCCGCCACAAACCTCGTCGGTCAATGGGGTCAATGGTAATGATGGACTTTAGGATTCTTGACTATAGGCTGAGTTAGGGCTTTGATGGGCTTTAGGATTATCGACTACGGGCCAGGTTAAGATTTTCATGGGCTTTAGAGCCTTAGGCTTTTTATTTTTTATTTTTTTAAAGTACATTAATATTTATATCTAATTTTTAGAAGTACAAGGGTTTTTAATTGAATTGAATATTTAGCTTCTTTTTTAATACAAAAACATCTATTATTACCCATTTGCATATGATTTTACTCAATGTTCCCATAATTATAATCACATTTGATCAATTAATAGTGTGAAAACAATAATTTTTAAATTGGTAATTTCTTGACAAATGTGATTTTTTTCGAAAACAAAATTTAAATAGAAGAATTTCATGCAAAATTACTGGACAAATTAATTACAAATATTATTTAAATGAAATGTCACAAATTGATAATAATATGTATTAAGACTTGTTAGATATAATCCATGATTAATTATAATATGTAGTAAGATTTGTTAGATATAACATTAGTAACTTGTTAGATAGGTAGTGAAATTAGATATTAGAATTTAAAAAATATTATTATCTAAAATTAGATATTAGACTTATGTGATACAATTTATTGTGTCTTTCCATCTTTATAATACACATAAAGTTTCTCTTCCTTCTTCTAATTAATTGTTAATTTTAATTTACAACGATTTTAATTTGTTCTTGTATAAAATTCCTCTTCCTTTTTCTAATTAATTTGTTTAGTTTAGTACTTCATTGATTAATTTTCAACTATTCAAATTAATATAAAATTAATAAGGTTTATTGAATATTGATAAAATTGAATAGAAATTAGAATATCTTAAATGAAATTTTTTTTAATGAAATGATATTATGTTATTATTAATATGTATATTAATAATAATAAAATCATATCATTATCGATATTGTAGAAATAACACACTTCAAATTTAATACTGAAAAGCATGAATTAACTGTCATTGCAAGTTAAGAACAACACCAAAAATGTGGTGGAAACTTTTATAAAAACTAGAGTGTGATAATAATTTAAAAATATTTAAATTTATTTAAATACTATTAAAAGAGTATATATATATATATATATATATACACACACACACCTGAAGCCTTAGAGAAGGATTGAAAATACAACTCCAAAGTGTTCCAAATTTCATGCACTTTGCATTTGGCAACATGCCTAAACATAGGTTCAGAGATAGACGAAATTAACCATCTACGAAATTGATCAGTCTTTTTCCAGTCAAAATACTTAGAGTTAGGTTTCTTGATTATTCGTTCAGAGTCTAACATTTGTTCATTTAAAAACATGGAAGGACAAGGATTCACACCTGTGACAAAGCCATCAAACTGTATGAAGTCAACGCAGGTAGAACTTGAGATCTCCATAGTTATAGTTTCTTTCGCATAGCTGACTAACAAAGTTGGAAGAGAAGAACGGGCAACTGAACTCATGGCGCTTGTATTATCAGCTTGCTCATTAACTATCTTTGAACTAGAATCCAAAGATCCAGAACTCAGATTGCCATAGACGTTTGTCAATAGGCTCTGATACCATAAAGATTCTGAAGGTTCTTGGGCAGATTTGAAAGAAGAATAAATGAATGAGGAAAATACGAGAGAAAGAGAAATCATTAAGCTGGAAAGAATGAGACTTTTGTCTTATCATTAATCTTTTTCCTTGAACATTTACATTACACGGGAATGTTATATAAGCAACAGTTTATATAGAAACGCACCGTATTGGGTTAAGTTTCTATTTCTTACATTTTAGTCCCTTTCCTATACAGTGAAACCTATCGCAATTTTGATCAGCAGATTCAGTAAAAAAAAAAAAAGGAGATTTCAGTTTTTGCGCATGACCCACAGTCCACCTGTACCCGTACAGGTCATGCATATTTTTACCCGTTTCAATTTTACCCATGCCTGTTTTACCATTTGATATAAGAAGCAGTGTATGTTGGAAATTCATTTTCTTTGGTGATAGGAAAATGTTTGGTTTAAGGGGAAATGTTAAGCAAAGGTGGTGAGAAAGTTTTAAACAAAGTGGATGTCTAGCTTGAGGGGAGATCTTAAGCAAAGGTGCTGTGAGGAATAAGTGAAACAGAGTAGGTTTAGAGAAGCTAGGTCTATTTTGTAATGATTTTATAAGCTACATGGCTGAAGTGTAATTCAAAATTTAAAAGCACTGCTTTTGTAACAAATATTGGCTATATAAGTGCTTATGTACGGTAACAGAATTAGTTAATAAAATTTCCAGATTCTGTTTTTCTTCTTCCTACTGAAACTTCCTCTGCACTTTTTCCTTTATTTTTTACAAAAATCGATAACCCGCAGCTATCGGACCCGTACCCGCCGGCCCCCCCCATTTGCCAATCTAGAAAAATTTTTTTTTTCTTATAATTTTGATACAATTGATTGCTACACAACTATCTATTAATTTGTTAGATATATGTTACTTTAAATACATACTTTAGATTTTGTTGCCTCAAAAGTCACCATCTATGATCTACTTGTTGCCATTATCCAATGAGAGGTTGACAATGCTACCGACAACAGCAATAGTTCAACTTCCCTTGCATGTGAAATTAATCTTTTTGAAAAATCTATATGTCATTTAAAATATGATTTTACGATTGAGAGGGTTAGTTGAAATCTTGATAAAATAAATATAAAAAAGTTGTGCGGCTTACCCATACGACGAACCTCTTGTGACTTCATTCTCCCTCTAGTTTCCGAGGAAATCTTCGACCAATCGATTTAAATTATGTTTTTTACTATTTAATAATTCCATCATAGTAATACACAATTCAAGGCAGTTCCCATCAGCCCACCAGTCCTCTCCACTTCACCATCATACTCACCGCCAATTCACAATCTGTGAAATTAAATGAGAAAATGGATATGTTGCAATATAGGTGAAAAAAAATTATTATTAGAAGATAATGAGACCACAAGAGAAGGAAGCCACATATTTTTCAAGAATATGGATCATAATAGAGGTGATTATAGTGGACTATTGATCATAGTAATCAATAAAGGTCTCATATCGATGTAGTTGGAAAATGTTTAAATTGACCCTACGATCAATTTCTTGCCTTTATTTTGAGTTTTGACCCACAAATACAGGGTCGAATGTTGGCCAACATGCACGAAAAGGTCCTTTGGATAAGGCATCAACGTTTGGTGAAGATATTCTGATACACTAATATTTGGTAATTTAGTCAACGATCAACAATTTGATGACATATTCAGATTTTTCCGAGCATTTTTTTTATTATTATTATTGAATTATGATTTACTAGTTGATTTGATCATATTGACTCCATATTTCATATGTAGGGTAAATTAGCTTTAATATATCCCTTTTATGTTCTTTGAAAGTTATTATATTTTGTTAATAGAAGTTAACACTAATTCAGAAAAACTATGGCTCCATTTGTTTTTATTTCTATCCATATTCCCAGTCCTATTCCCCAAAATTATTGAGTAATCTACAGTTACCGATGGATGTCATCAAATTTATGCCCGAATGACGTAGCTAAATCCTTACCGTTGATTTATTATCAGTTAATATTAATCAACGGTCAGAATTTTGCTACGCTTCTCGGTGCACAAATCAGTGTAAACTTTTCGGTAACTCTATCATTTTCCAAAAGTGTTTGGCTCATTATTTGAGAAATATTAGTCTATTTTTTATTATACTTTTAGACCCCTTAAGTTTTATTATTTCAATCAAACCCCCAAAAAAAAGTTTAAAAATTAACAAAAACACCCCCACCCACAATATCTGCCAGATTTCGGCAACCACCGCCGTGGTAGCCAGAATCTGTCACAATGGTCTACACCACCACCAGAAATGGCTGGTAATTCACTGATCTGGCTTTTTCTGGCCAGATCCATTGATCTGGCTTTCGTTGACAGTCAACACCACAAGATCTAACCTTATCCGACCAGATCTGTGGTGGATCTGGCCGAAAAAGGCCTATCGATCGAATACCCGCCAGATCTGATTGGTATGTGTCGTTACGCAATTTTTCGGCCAGATTCTGGCGGTGGTGGCCGAAATCTGCACTCAGTGGTAGGGGTGTTTTTTGTCATTTCAACATATTGTATATATTGGGGTGTTTATTAATAGCAAACCTATGGGGTTTTTTTATAAATTTTTAATTTTTATCTCATAATACTCCCCATTCAACTATCCATATTATTCTCAAAATCCTATCCAAATAATAAACAAACGGATCCTATGACTGTTTAAAGTGTAGAGTTACGATAAAGACCTTCCTTGTCAATGCAGTTGAGAAAAGGTTCAAATTGATCCCCAACAATTAATTTCTTGCCTTTGTTTCGACCCACAAATACATGGTCGAATGTTGGCTAACGTGCACCAAAATGGTCCTCTGGATGGCTTCAATGTTTGGTGGAAGATATTCTAATACTATCAACAATTTAATAGACATTTGAAGCTGTGGATTTTTCAAGCAATTTTTTGTTGAATTATGATTGACTGGTTGATTGGATCATACTGATTCAATATTTCTTATTACGATAAAATTACATTTAGCATATGATCAGTCCTCTTTTCTGTTATGGGAAAGTTATTATATATGTTAATAAAAGGTAACACTAATTTCGAAAGACTATGATTTCATAGACTATTTGACTAATGCATGATCAATGATCAATGTTAGAATAACATTACCTTTAAAATAGTATTCTCTCTCGTTTCTAGCTAAATACTTTCCGCATCGTAAAATCATGGTTCCCACAAGATCTTAATGCTTTGTTTTGTTATAGAATTAAAACACTTCAATGATCTATACAAGAGCAACGTTACCGGTTACCATTCTCTTTTTTTCATATTCAAGTTGCAAAAGACGAACATGATAGAGTTCTACTTGAAAGCTCACCAAACGATTACAATTCCGTTAAGAGTTCGGAAAGGATGTTGACTGAACTAGAGCGGGATTAAAATGGTTAAAGTTTGAGTTTTGAAAACCCTGATAATGATGGTCAAAACGATGATAACATTGAAAGGTTGAGTGACTAGTTTTGCCACATACTTGACAAATTAATCTGGGCCTGAAATGCCCCCTGCCTCGACCTCTGCCTCTTAGTCCATTATTGTTGTTAAACTGAAATCCACCAGGAGCTGAGTATTGAGAAATGGCAATGTGAGGAAATGTAGTGGTATACATGTCTACATTAGAGGTTTGTTAAGGATATATTTCATGATGTTGATAACTCATCATGCCTAGCTGAACCATTGGTGAGGAACTGGTTTCTAAATTCCAGGGTTAGGATTTTGAAATGTTATTCCTCTAGAGTTGGTATTCTGGAATGATGATACTACAGGGCTTTGAAATTGTGGCACACTAGTAGTGTCAGTTGAAACTTGTTGTTTTGTAGCTAATAATGTAGAAGTCATTTCATGAAAATTTTACAATGTACTGTTTTGTCTCTCAATTCGCATCTCATGTTTATGAAGAAGCAACTGGGCTTCTTGAAGAGTGGCAGTACTGCTATTCGCTACAAGGTTAGCCACCATAGAATCAAATTATGGTCCTAACCTATCCAAGATATATAAGAGCAGTTCCTCATCTCCTATTTGAACTCCACTAGCTACTAATTCATCCCCTATCTCTTTCATCCTCAGAATATATTCATTAACACTCGTAGAATCTTTCTTAGTATTTTGCAACAAATTCCGCAAATGTAACGTTCTATGTAATAACTGCTTTATACCAGGATACTCATAGCAATATGTCAAGTAAAATACATTTATATTAGTAAAAGTAAATGGGCCCAAAATTTTCTTTTATTACATATAAACATTCTTTATACAAAATAGAATATCATTTACAAAATGCCATTAAAACAGTGGACAGTGTAGCTATTACTCCTTGCTTGCCGATGCCCATCCGACCATGTTCTCACCTAGATCCTGCAACCACAAAGAAAAACAAGGGGGTGAGCACAAAATAATGCTCAGTAAGTAAATCCTCTACTCGACTGTCCCCGTAACTCTTTCTCTTAATTTTTTCCTTACACTTTTCTATTTCTCTTCCACACAGCTCTCTTTACTTAACTTCTGCTATATGTCACGGCCTCATCTTACTGGAGGCACAGCCGGGTGGAGTTCACACAACACCAACCCACTCTTCGTGACTGTCGGGTGAAATTCACAAAGCACCAACCCGCTCTTAGTAACTACCGGGTGGAGATCACAAAGCACCAACCTACTTAGTGTAACTATCGGGTGGAGATAACAAAGCACCAACCCGCTTTTAGTAACTATTAGGTGGAGATCACAAAGAACCAACCCGCTTTTAGTAACTATCGAGTGGAGATCACAAAGCACCAACCCGCTTAGTGTTTTTTCTTGTTCTCTCTACTTTTAGAGTAGTTCATTCACAAAGTTCTTTACTCTTTCCCAAGCCACTACTCAATGCACAATTAATGCATATGGATGGTTTTCAGCACTAATGAAATGCAACATGCAATATTGCAAGAATTAAGGTTACTACCCATGCTCATGATTCTCTTAGGCATTTCATCAAACAACTAATGTGCATACATAAACTCTACTTTATCTATGGTTCTACTCCTCTCTTGAACCATCCAAGATGGGAGGAAACTCCCTACAAAGTTATAATTCCTGTCATAAAATAACACTTCCAAAAGATTTCTAATCTCCTCCAATTTCATCTCCAACTAACCCCAACATACATCTCAATTCTCATAATTGAAGTGTATTTAACAACTACAAAGCAATAGTCATTTCCATCTCAAATCACTAACTAACATAACATATACCGTGCAACACAATTTCTATAAATCTCTACTCAAGAGAGTTCTCAAATCAACTTGGGTTGGGATTTCCTTACCTTGTAATGGAGAGATCTCACTAGCACTTTCTTTCCTTTAGATTGTTGTCTCTTCTCTACCCTTTAAATAATAACACTATCAGACTTCAATATACAAATATGCAAAACTTCACACCCTAAAGCAGGAATCCTTACCTTAGGATGCTAGATTATATTCTACCCCAAACTACTCAAAAAGCCCTCTAAAATTCTTAAAAGGTTGAAGGGAAAGTTGAGAGAAATGGGAGATGGAGGAGTGGGTGGATGATGAAGAATGAAGGGATTCTAAGCTTAATCCCTTTTTAGTTCAAAATATCTCATTCTTCCCATATGCCCTTGCTTTTTCTGGAAATTCTATCCTTGTCCTTTGATTCATTACAATCACACCCCAATCTAACATATTCTCCATAAATTTCCTACAACTCACTCTCCCTTTCTTGCTAATTAAGGGTAGAAAGGTCATTTTGCCCCTATGGAAAAATCCTCTAGAAACTTCATTAAATTTCAACTGACCGTCGCCGCGAAAAAATTACAAAACCGACACCCAATTACAAAGCCAAGTCGCCGCGGCGAAGACCAAATTCCAAAATTTGCCAAAACTCAACAAAAAGCAAGGCAAACACTCAACCAAGGGCCAACCAACCAAAATAACAACATGCAAGCTCAAAAGAGAACACATCAACAAACATCAAGCATACAACCTAATTTACTAGTACCTCAAGTGGGGTGTTACATCTAGCCTTAGAGAAGGATTGAAATACAACTCCAAAGTGTTCCAAATTTCATATGCACTTGTGTATTTGGCAACATGCCTACACATAAGTTCAGAGATAGACGAAATACCAGTTACAGAAATTGATCAGTCTTTTTCCAGTCAAAATACTTAGGGTTAGGTTTCTTGATTATTCATTCAGAGTCTAACATTTGTTCATTTAAAAACATGGAAGGGCAAGAATTCACACCTGTGACAAAGCCATCAAGCTCGTATGAGTCAGCCAAGTAGAACTTGAATCTCAGTAGTTGTAGTTTCTCTCGCTAACTTAACTGACAATGTGGAAGAGAAGAATGGGCAACTGAATTCATGGCGTCTGTATTATCAACACATTAATAACACAAGTGAAAGACATTTTTCGTACTTAGATCCTGAGTACTTTCGGTCTAGCCAATTCACAGAAAAAAAATAATGATGTTTATAGTTTGAATAGTTCTGGTTAGCTTCTAAAAGACAAAAGCCAATTTGTTCAGTTGGAGCACATGAAAAAAAGTTTAGCTGCTTATTCTTTTCATCTTGGAGGAAAAAATTTACTGATATTCTTGACGCTCAAGTGATTAAGGAAGGGCCAAGGAGAGCTAATGAAGTTGCTTAACTTGCACAAAAGATTTTTAGACTTAAATGAGAGTGTTATCCTAAAAAAATCAGGGCGCTGAGTAAGTCGCCAGCAAGGACCAATCAAAGTTCAAGAAGGTTTTTCTCTAGACGCTGCCAGTCGCGTAGGGACAAAAGAGGTAGGCTATCGTCAGGAGGCATGTGAAAGCTTGGCTTGTGAGTGGCTAGGAATTTCCACCTGCCCAAGCCCTACGTGATTTAAGGATGTCTCCTGTGCAAACAATCAATGGGAAGCAAGTTAGGATATACCACACCTGCCGACTGCAGAATCATGATTATTACCTTGAATCTGACTATAAAGATGGCTCCTCTTCATTTAGGGGATTCACTCATTTTTTAGTTTCTCAAAAGCAGACCCTCTCTCTATATTTAAGTTTTCCCTAGATGTAACTTAGCTTGCATTACGCGACCTCACTGTAATCATTCATAATACATACAGTGGGTGTAGGATTCGCTTTTGAGCATTCGAACCACGTCAAAAATTGCCTCTTGTTTCTTTTCTCATTGCAATTTCCATATATGTGTAATTTCTAAGTCCGCTTAGCATTACACGTGCAGTCGTTGGTGTCAAAATTAAGCATCAACAGTTTGGCACTAGAATGAGGGCTTTGATTTAGTATCCACTCTTCATCCGAAATCTCTGACAGATCAGTCTTATCCATCAGCAAATGGCTAGTGGTTTCGAAACTAGCGAAAACAACCTCGATAATGAGGAAATCCTCGAGTATAGGATGACACTCCCGAAGTCCGCCAGTCCAGCAGAGTACCATGGGGATATTCTTCGAGGTCACAACTCGACCCAGCCATGATATTACCTGGAGAGGTTAACAACACTCTCCAAATGGGTAGCCAAAGGTTAGAAGTTTGGATCGAGTTGTACACACCAAACTCCATCGAGGAGTGCCACTACCAAAGATACCTACAAGTCATCGAAAGTGCGAAAAGGGTGAAAGCGTATCAGCGCATACAACGTGTAAAAGTAAGGGAAAGAAAGTGGGGAAAGTGGGCCGATGGCTTCGAGGACTAGCAAACACTGGTCATGCAACGGGTAGAATACCCATGGCATTACGACTTGTCGAACATGAGTCATCTCACCATGTGCATGGGCACTCCCACAAAAGTGCAAGGCAGGGAGATTTTCAATATCACCGAAATGATGATCTGACCATCATCATGCGGGAACCTCTTGTCTAGGGTCGGTTCTGACCACCACGGAGGTCGGGAAAACTCCAAGTCATTCAATGCCTTCACACGACCCTAGCAGCATGTATTAAGGTTCATCGAAGCTTTCGGTCTAGTTGAGAAAAAGTCTTATTGGTCTTTCCTCAACGCAACCATGAAAGTTGAACCCACATTGTGGAAAGTGATCCTCAGGTAGCTCCACTACCTTAGATTGAGGAATAACAGAGCTTTGGATCAGCTTAAGCTCAACAGAATGAGGTGGGAGGTTGTTAAGGCGTCTCCCTTTTCTCAGTAGTGTTAGCTGCTTTCTCCACGAGATTCAGAAATGCCCGACATGCGGCATTCGATGGGAATTCGGATCCAAAGGTCACCTTTACGAGTTTAATGAACTCATGAAATCCACAAAGTCTTACTTAGCCAAATGTTGTTGCGCGTAATAACTTTGATTGTCCATGCCAATGCTAGTCATATCCTTCCCACAAATCATAGCTCATGGCAACAAATGAGCTCGTCATTCTTGAGGCACTTATAGGCAAACAAGAGTTCCAATGTGTTGAGCTATCTAAGCAACATACAGCTGGAGAGGAATGAATCTCTCCAGTCTTAAATAGACAGATCCATAGGGAACTCCACAAAGTGGCTCACACTCTCGAAGAGTTTGTTCGAACTCTCATTATCACAGGGGTTCCCGCAAACTGATTGTGGAAGAATTACAATCTGAGGATAATGTTTCCCTCACTCACTTCTACATCAATGAGAAGTATCTCCGAATCAAAAATTTTGTGGCCTTCTCAATCACCACACAACCTCGGTCCGTCGATCAGTGCTCCCGATGGGTGGGAATAGTAAATGGCTGATCATGATAGGGTAATGATATCAGGAAAGGAAAGAAACAGTGATTTGAGCCCAAAAAATCTTATGCCCAAGTTTCCATTGCGATCACGATAAAAATTAATACACTCCTTTGAATGTCTTTGTGTGACCATTATGGATAATCAAGAAGAGCCAACCTGTCGGAAAGCCAAAGTATGAAACCCCCTTAACTAGGAAAGCAAAAAGTATTGTCGCTACCATCGGATAATGGGCATACATCGATGAGTGTCGGGCTCTTAAGAAAGCAATTGAAGACCTATCAAGTAGGGGCACTAAGGAGTATGTTGATGGTTCGACGCCCATTCGAGAAAAAGATCAAGAGGAACAAAGGATGAAACATTTGGTCACGAGGTTCTACTGTGTAGGGATCATCTTTGGAAGACCCCACTTACGGGAATTCTCGAGATACCCAGGAAAGGACGTTGGGGAGCTCGTATAACCCCATGAGTGTGATGAGCATGGTGTCGCAACAGCTAAGTTCGCAGGGAAGAAGAGATTACCTTCTTAGGGAAGACGTGGGCGTGATGCATATCCTCATGAGGATGCACTCATCACGCGCCTAAAAAGGTCATGCGAAGTCCACAGAATGTTGGTAGACAATGGAAGCTGTAAAATCCTATTTCAGCGAGCTTTCAAAAAAATGTAATTGGACTAGGCAGACCGAAGCCTGCCTTTATCCCTCTACGGTTTTACTAGGGATCATTGTATTCCTAGAGGACGATCGCACTCCCTGTCACATTGGGTGAGACAAAGAAATGACTAAGATAAGTTTTTGGTAGTAGATTGTCCATCTGCCTTTAAGGCATTCTGGGTGACCTCTACTACGAAATTTAAGGTCATCACTCCATCTATCATTTGAAAATGAAGTTTCCACTCCGACAGGGATTGGGAAGTAAAAGGATCTCAATGGAATCTCGCGACTGCTATATAAAAGCAATACAAATGGCTGCAAGGAAAAAGAAGGCCAATAGGCATCCATGAGCAGGCTATGGGATAGATAGGATCGAAACACATCCCGACCCAATAGAGGACAACATAGATCAATGCATCCAGTAGTGCCCTCATAGTGGGCCAATTGAGGATCTATCTGATATACAGTCGATTAAAGTGAGCGACTGAGTGTTAAGAATTTGGAGTAATCTCAACCCCTAGCTCGCCAAAAGCTTGACGAATTCCTAGAAGAATGTTGATGTCTTGCATGGACTCATGCTGATATGATCAGGATCAGCCGAATATAATAGTCATGCACTCAACGTTGTAGTGCAGCCAAGCTAGTTCGCCATAAGAGAAGAGCCATGGACTTGGAGCGCTATGCTACCTTGAAAAGTGAGGTAGATAAGCTCCTTTCAAACGAGTTTATTCGAGGGTGTGTTACCCGAATTGGGTTACTAATCCGTCTTGGTAAAGAAGCCAATGGGAAGTGACGAACATGAGTCGACCTCACTGACCCAACAAAGCCTACCCAAAGACAGTTTTCCCTTACCAAGGATCTACTAGCTCTTGATGCCACTCCAGGCATAGCTACTGAGCTTTATGGATGCCTACTGGGTACAATCAGATCCTGGTGTACGTACGTAACGAAGAGCATACCCGTTCATTACAGATCAAGGACTTCTTCTTACAAGGTCATGCCTTTCGCTAAAAAACGCTAGGGAAACCTACCAACAGTTGGTTAACGTATGTTTCTCGAGCAGATCAGAAAGCAATGGAAGTTTATGTTGATGACATGCTGGTTAAATCGCATCTCGCTTCAGATCACATAGTGCATCTCTTGAGATGTTTTACGTACTCCGAAAGTATAGAATGAAGCTACCCTTAAGTGCTCATTCGATTATTCAGGAAAGTTTGGGGTATATGGTTAACCAAAGAGAATCAAAATCAACCCCGAGAAGATCCAAGCTCTCCTTGATATGAAAAGTCTTACCAATGAAAACAAGTTCAAAGCCTAAATGGGAGGATAGTGGCTCTCAATCCTTCATATCAGGCAACAAATCATTGCTTGCCATTCTTAATATAATCAGGGCCAACAAGAAGTTTGAGTGGACTTTAGAGGTGAGCAAGCTTTTCAAAGTAATAAAGAACATCTCGGAAAGCCGCCTCTTCATCAAGCCTCTTCCCAAGGAAATTTATTCCTCTACTTGTCCATCTCTCAGTATGCAGTCAACGCAGCTCTCATTCGGGAAGAGGGCAGTTCAGTGGCCAGTGTATATATGAGCAAGCGACTATTAGGCCAGATACGATATCCAAAAATGGAGCGATTAGTTATGCCTTGCTGACCACCTCCAGGAAACTCGACCTACTTCCATCCCACACATATCCATGTTCTAACCAACTACCCGGTCAGACAAGTTCTTCAGAAGTCGGAGGCTCGGGTAAGTTACTCAAATGGGGAATGGAATTGAGTAATTAGACTACATTACAGACCGAAGACAGCCATCAAAGGGCAGGCTATTGCCAATTTTATTTAGAATATTGTACCAGCCAAATTGAGAATCCGAGCAGTATCCAGGAAACCGTTTAGAAAATTATCAACTTCTAGCCTCTATGTCGATGGTTCCTCAAAAAGGAAAAGAGCCGGGCAGTCTTTCCCTCAGTTCTTAGGGACTCACATTCATGGAATTCTTCGATTTTGGTTCCAAGCTATGAAAATGAGGCGAATATGAAGCACTGCTTGCTGGTCTATGATAGAAGGGAAATGGGTCGAATGTGATCAGCATTCACAGCGACTCCCAGCTAGTTGTTAATCAGATTTTGGGAGAATATCAGCGCAAGAAGAAAACATGATCAGCTTCTGAAGAAAACTAAGGTGCCACTCGAGCCTTTCAAACGCTTCACGATCAAGCAAATCCCGAGAGACAAAACTTTGTTGCAGACGCCTTGCCAAGAATAGTCTCATCGTTAGACTCAGATGGGCTAGCAAGTATCCATGGGTACATAAAGATTCCTAGTATCAGCTCTGAGAGACCTAGCTACCATAATCTATCTCCGGATGACCCCAATCATTCAGTATCTTCGAGATAGGACTCTGTCTAGTGACAAGACTAAGGCAAAAATCCTACGCATAGAGTGCTTGTTACACGCTTGTCGGAGATCAGTCACAAGGAGGGTCTAGCGCCCTCTACTCCATGTTAACCGACGAAGAAGAGATACATTATGGGGAGATACATGAAGGGATTGGGTAATCACACCACTGCACGATCCCTCGCTAATAAAATCTCCGCCAGGGATATATTGGCTTCTACTTCAGGAGACACTTTAACTTTATGAAAATGTGTGATAAATGCCAATGGTTCGCGAACATCTCGCGAGCTCTTTTCCACAGTGACGATAATGACCACTTGATTCTCTATGTGGGGAATTGATTCATTGGGGCCCATGCCAACGAAAAACAGGGCATCAAGTATGTGTTGGTCACAGTAGATACTTCACCAAATGGGTCGAGGTCGAGGTCGAGCCTTTGGCCGCGATCACTAACAAGAAGCTCAAAGACTTCGTTTTCAAGAATATATTGTGCTGCTACGAGATTCCCCATACACTCATTTTGATAATGGAAAGCAGTTTGAAATGAGGAATTCAAGCAGTTTTCGATGAGGTTGGGATCCATAAAAAGTTTGCAGTCTCAAGACCGCAATCCATGGTCAGGTAAAGCTGTACACAAGACACTAAGCACACACTAAGGCCAAGCTTGGCGCTGCCAAGGGCAATTGGGCCAATGACCTCCCAAAGTTATATGTGCATATAGAACATTGAAAACGCTTGATATGCTGTGAGGCTATGATTTTAGTGGAAGTAGGGACGTTACTCTAGAGAGACCTATTCAAAAAACAGATAATGAAGCACTTCTACGTGCAAGTTTGGACCTAGTTAAAGAACACTGTGACAAGGCTCGTTAAGGATAGTATCCTACTAGCGCGGGCGAAAAGGTTTCGACTCTAAGGTCAGGAGAAGAGACTTTCAGGTCAAAAACGGTTCTAAAGAAGTCCTTCTCGGTATAAGGGAACCAAGTGCGAGGTTATTAGGACCTACAAGGAGGGTCCATACCGCATCACTAGGAATATGACCTAGAATGTATCACTCAAGAGGTTATGTTTTCGAAGTACCGCGAGCTGGAATGCTGAACATTTTCGCCCCTATTACCAGTAATTCCGAACTGCTCTAATTTTTATTATCTTTTGCTTGTAAAGTTTTCTTAATCTTTATGAATAAAATCGTTTGCTTATCTTGAAGGAATATTTGTGTCATGTTCTTTTGAATGATCTTATCGTTACAATATTTTTACAGTTTCCTAACAGATGTATAATATTATTGTTTAAAGTGCTCGAATTATAGAGGTACTATCACAATGGCCGAAAAAATTCCTTATATATACGTCAAAACAAATACAATGGGCAACAAAAGTAAATAAAAAAAAAGGGAGAGGAAACGTCAAAAGGAAAGCTGTGCAAAAAACAGAAGAGGTGATCACTGGTCCCACCCCCTGCTCTGCGGCGCAACCTTTATATCCGTCGGTTGGTCCGACTGTCGATCAGCTGCTGGGTCCTCAAGGACGTATGCCTTGGCTGGTCATCATTTGGAGGAGGCTCTTGTCCCTTTTCCTCCTCGGCATCATCAGCTTGGGCCATGGAAGCAAAGATGTCCTGGGATTCATCGGGAGGTCGAGAGGTCCATCCTGGATTCCTAATCATAAGCTGTAATCCTTGTATTACCCAATCAGACGTCTCTCGAGTTCAAGATTTTTTTCCACTTATTTGCTATTAATGAATGACATCACTTTTGGAACAACTTGAGATCCACCTCCAGAGCCCTCTTCTACTTCTTAGAGTTTTCCCACGTCGGGCTATATCCTCTCGCCTTCCTAGCACACTTAGAGTTCTCCTTCAGCTCCTCTCTTTCGCCACACTCTTGGTAAGTCTAGCCACTTCCTTTGGAGCTTTTATTCTCCTCGCCTCTCTTCTTAAGCTCGGCTTCTGGAAGTCTACTATGCAGAGAGCAAAATTTCTCTCAACAAGTACTGATTCGCCTAAATATGGACTCTTTCACCTCTGTATCCAAAGTCGCAAAGTCTGTTTTAGCTTGGTATTTTCCCTAACTCGTGGAATCCTCCAGTAGAGTCCATATCGATCTTTGTTAGGCCCTGTGTAAGGTAAGCGGGGACTGCATGAGAAAGGAAGCAAGAGTTAGCTATTTTCCAAAAACCATAAAAGTTAGAAAATCAACTAATATTAAAAAAGTCCTCGACAAGAACGAATTGTTTTACTTGGCTTGCAAACTGAAGCGTAGTAGCACAGGTCACGGCGGAAGCACGAACTCCTTGAAGGCCGAGCAAGTTGCATTCGCAGATCTACCGACGGACTTGCAGCAGCCCGTCTGCAGCAAGCTCCGCCAGCTATATACCACCGGTTGCAGGCTCCGACAGCGCCCTATGGAATCTAGCACAGGCAAGATAGCCCAGAGGAACAACACCTCATCGACCCGTTGCTTGCCGCTCTCCTTGGGAACTGCGACCTCCCCCTCTCCTCTGCGCGAGCTCTCGGGGACCCACGAAGTGCCAAGGACACTCCTCGGGGGCAACCCCAAGCGAAAAGCCTGGTAAGGCTGTAACCCCTCGGCAGCATCCGAAGCCCTCACTCGAACTCCTATTCCTCCTCAAAGCAGCTACTTCCTCTTCTTGACTTCTAGCCCATGTTTTCTGCTTTGCAGCTCTAGTAAGTGGGGGCAAGAAGTCTTTCACGTCGCTCCATGGATGTTCACCGGCACCAATATGTATCCCTCCTAGGGGATATCACTGGGGTCACCTCGACATAGCGATTGGATCGACTGGGGATATGAACCCCCTAGTTCTCATCGACGACTTTGGAACCCTAGGTGGCATGACGCTACGTGCCATGAAATATGTTAGCGAAAAGGTCACTCTATTAAAAAAAAAAAAAAAAAAAAAAAAAAAAAAAAAGGGGGGGGGGGGGGTCCTAGTGTGAAGATACTTAGAGCTAAGGGTTCCAAAGATGCTTCCAAATTGAAGAAACCATACTTTCGAAGTTGGCAATGTCACGAGCGTCTTCACGTCGCGACTCTGCTGGGTAAATCACCGACATGTCCACAATTCAGTTAAAGTCTATTACAGCGTCAACCTGATCATCTTATTTTTTGCAAAGAGACAAAAAGTTCGTTAAATAAAAGAAGAGCTGAAGAAAGAGGGACAGTTTGCAAATCGAAGGAAAGGAAAACTTACTCAACTCCCTAAATTGGCAAACACCATCATATTCAAAAACGAAAAATTTGGTCTCATAAGCCCCAACATTACTGGGGTAGTCAAATATTCCTCCCTCGATCGAAGATCGCTTCGAGAGGTAATAATAATCTTTATCTTTGCTCTTCTTCAAATAATAAGCACATGCGAGCTCCAACATTGTCAGCTCGCCAAGACCATTTTCGTCATATGCGATATACATAGCAACCGCTATCATATACGCATTAGTGGTCAATTGTAATGGCGCGACCTCGAAGTGGTTGAGGATCAATCTGATGAAGGAGTAAAAAGGTATCAATGCCCCCACACTTAAAAATCACCTCGGAGATCGCAGACATTCCCTCTGGAGGATTCCGCTGTGTACGTCCTATACTGGTAGACATCCATGTTAAGCGCGAATTGGTCTACCACTTTCTGTATCTTGTCCCGGGTGGCCATTGATAATGTCTCTTGCATGGGACTACTGAGGTGCCTGGCGCCTGCGAGCTCGTCCCCTCAGCTACTCTGGTCGCTGAAATGTCTATTGCTCTTAAAGTCTAAAAAAAAAAGGCGACATGCAGAGATAACTCAGTCTTCGTACAGTGTTCCATATGATGACATGGAAGAGCAAAAGAAACCCTAATTTACCTTCCTTAACCCCTAGAAAAACCCTAAAAACCTTTGAGAATGAATTCCCAAGAATCCGTGCCCTAAGTTCTCACTTTTTATAAAGAAAAAAGTTCTCTTTTTACCACTGTCTAGAAACATGCACCATGTAAGCTTACCATGCAGTTCATACCCACTATTACTGTAAAATCAAGCTTTTAACAAAAATAATAGAAGAAAACAAAGGACAAGTCCTCCTTACCTCTTGACTATTGGGGACGAACTTCCTGTCGTAACGAAGAGTGCACATCAACTGAAAGAAGAACAGAATGATTTCGTGAATGCAAGAGTGTTGTTTTTCTCTTTGAAAATGTGAGTTTTGTGATAAAACTTGAGGCGAACCTGGGGTTTTATAGGGGGAAAGACGACGATTGGTTTCCGTAAGCAAGCAACGCTTGGGCGGGATACGTTTCTCGCCATTGATTATGACCACGTGTCATTAATCCATGTGAAGAGCAACCTTCATGCTTCATGGATGCCAATTGACGTTTCCCTCCATTGGAGCAACCAAGCATCGGCGCGGTTACCTCCTCCACATTAAATGTGCTCTCATCCGCATTTAATGCTCTGAAAGGGAATGTCGTTTTAGTATGACTTACATTTAATGTGCATGGCTGGCACTTATTGCGCAATAGACACATCTGTCATAATAAAGTTTATTTTATTTACCGGACTAGCTGTCAAGCGCAACGGATAACATCCAAAGAGGTCGTTCAAGTAAAACACTCTTCGTCGTGTATCGATTTCGAAGCGATGTGATCCCTTGTTTTTGATAAAAATGTGCTAAGTATTTTCAGGTCACGAGTGACAGATGAAATTCAAAGCATGTTAGTATAGCATTGAGTAAGGTCTGACCTAGGTCGCTGAACCTGTGGGAGAAAACCGCCTCAGGTCACTTGTGCTATTCTTAGAGACCTATGTTGCGACCTCCTTACAGCTCGATGGTCGGGTTGAACCACTAGTTTCACATTATCTTAATTGCTTGTCTCATATAGCTTGATTAGGCGTCACTTGGGATAAATCAAGTCACGGCATAATCATGAAGTTCTCAAAGTTCAATCCTTAAANGGCATTTCATCAAACAACTAATGTGCATACATAAACTCTACTTTATCTATGGTTCTACTCCTCTCTTGAACCATCCAAGATGGGAGGAAACTCCCTCACAAAGTTATAATTCCTGTCATAAAATAACACTTCCAAAAAGATTTCTCAATCTCCTCCAATTTCATCTCAAACTATATCCCCAACATACATCTCAATTCTCATAATTGAAGTGTATTTAACAACTACAAAGCAAATAGTCATTTCCATCTCAAATCTCACTAACTAACATAACATATACCGTGCATACACAATTTCTATTAAATCTCTACTCAAGAGAGTTCTCAAATCTTAACTTGGGTTGGGATTTCCTTACCTTGTAATGGAGAGATCTCACTAGCACTTTTCTTTCCTTTAGATTGCTTGTCTCTTCTCTACCCTTTAAATAATAACACTATCAGACTTCAATATACAAATATGCAAAACTTCACACCTAAAGCAGGAATCCTTACCTTAGGATGCCTTAGATTAATATTCTACCCCAAACTACTCAAAAAGCCCTCTAAAATTCTTAAAAGGTTGAAGGGAAAGTTGAGAGAAAATGGAGAATGGAGGATGTGGTGGATGATGAAGAATGAAGGGATTACTAAGCTTAATCCCTTTTTAGTTCAAAATATCTTCATTCATTCCCATATTGCCCTTGCTCTTTCTTGGAAATTCTATCCTTGTCCTTTGATTCATTACAATCACACCCCACTCTAACATATTCTCCATAAAATTTCCGTACAACTCACTCTCCACTTTTCTTGCTAATTAAGGGTAGAAAGGTCATTTTGCCCCTATGGAAAAATCCTCTAGAAACTTCATTAAATTTTTCAACTGACCCGTCGCCGCGGCAAAAAATTACAAAACCGACACCGCAATTACAAAGCCAACGTCGCCGCGGCGAAGACCGAAATTCCAAAATTCGCCAAAACTCAACCAAAAAGCAAGGCAAACACTCAACCAAGGGCCAACCAACCAAAATAACAACATGCAAGCTCAAAAGAGAACACATCAACAAACATTCAAGCATACAACCTAATTTACTACGTACCTCAAGTGGGGTGTTACATTCTAGCCTTAGAGAAGGATTGAAAATACAACTCCAAAGTGTTCCAAATTTCATATGCACTTGTGTATTTGGCAACATGCCTACACATAAGTTCAGAGATAGACGAAATTAACCAGCTTACTAGAAATTGATCAGTCTTTTTCCAGTCAAAATACTTAGGGTTAGGTTTCTTGATTATTCATTCAGAGTCTAACATTTGTTCATTTAAAAACATGGAAGGGCAAGAATTCACACCTGTGACAAAGCCATCAAGCTCGTATGAAGTCAGCGCAAGTAGAACTTGAGATCTCCAGTAGTTGTAGTTTCTCTCGCTAAACTTAACTGACAAAGTTGGAAGAGAAGAATGGGCAACTGAATTCATGGCGTCTGTATTATCAACACATTTAATAACACAAGTGAAAGACATTTTTGGCTACTTAGATCCTGAGTACTTTCGGTCTAGCCAATTCACAGAAAAAAAATAATGATGTTTATAGTTTTGAAATAGTTCTGGTTAAGCTTCTAACAAGACAAAAGCCAATTTGTTCAGTTGGAGCACATGAAAAAACAAGTTTAGCTGCTTATTTCCTTTCATCGTTGGAGGAAAAAAATTTACTTGATATTCTTGACGCTCAAGTGATTAAGGAAGGGCCGAAGGATGAGCTAATGATAGTTGCTTAACTTGCAAAAAGATTTTTAGACTTAAATGAGAGTGTTATACCTAAAAAAATCAGGGCTGACGTAAGCTCACGCCAGCAAGAACCAATCAAAGTTCAAGAAGGCTTTGTATCATCTAGACGCTGCCACGTCGCGTAGGGACAAAAGAGGTAGGCTATCGTCAGTGAGGCATGTGAAAGCTTGGCTTGTGAGTGGCTAGAAATTATCCACCTGCCCAAGCCCTACGTGATTTAAGGATGTCTCCTGTGCAAACAATCAATGGGAAGCAAGTTAGGAATTATACCACACCTGCCAGACTGCAGAATCATGATTATTACCTTGAATCACTTGACTATAAATAGATGGCTCCTCTCTCATTTAGGGGATTCACTCATTTTTTTAGTTTCTCAAAAGCAGACCCTCTCTCTATATTTAAGTTTTCCCTAGATTGTAACTTAGCTTGCTATACGCGACCTCACTGTAATCATTCATTAATACACATACAGTGGATGTAGGATTCGCTTTTGAGCATTCGAACCACGTCAAAAATTGCCTCTTGTTTCTTTTCTCATTGCATATTTCCATATCATGTGTAATTTCTAAGTCCGCTTAGCACTTTACACGTGCAAGTCGTTGGTGTCAAAATTAAGCATCAACAGTTTGGCACTAGAATGAGGGCTTTGATTTAGTATCCACTCTTCATCCGAAATCTCTGACAGATCAGTCTTATCCATCAGCAAATGGCTAGTGGTTTCGAAACTAAGCGAACCAACCTCGATAATGAGGAAATCCCTCGAGTATAGGATGACACTTCTCCCGAAGTACCGCCAGTCTAGCAGAGTACCATGGCGGATATTCCTTCGAGTTCACAACTCGACCCAGCCATGATTAATTACCTGGAGAGGTTTAACAACACTCTCCAAATGGTTAGCCAAAGGTTAGACCGTTTGGATCGAGTTGTACCACCAAACTCCATCGAGGCAGTGCCACTACCAAAGATACCTACAAGTCACTCGAAAGTGCGAAAAGGGTGAAAGCCCGTATCATGCGCACTACAACGTGTAAAAGTAAGGGAAAGAAAGTGGGGAATAGTGGGCCGATAGGCTTCAAGGGACTAGCAAACACTGGTCATGCAACGGGTAGAATACCCATGGCATTACGACTTGTCGTAACATGAGTCATCTCACGCCATGTTGCATGGGCACTCCCACAAAAGTGCAAGGCAGGGAGATTTCCAATATCACCGAAATGATGATCTTGACCATCATCATGCGGGAAACCCTCGTTGTCCATGGGTCGGTTCTGACCACCACGGAGGTCGGGAAAACTCCCCAAGTCATTCAATGCCTTCACACGACCCTAGCTAGCATGTATTAAGGTTCATCGAAGCTTTCGGTCTAGTTGAGAAAAAGTCTTATTTGCGGTCTTTCCTCAACTGCAACCATGAAAGTTGAACCCACATTGTGGAAAGTGATCCTCAGATAGCTCCACTACCTTAGATTGAGGAATTACAACGAGCTTTGGATCAGCTTAAGGCTCAACAGAATGAGCGTGGGAATGTCGTTAAGGCGTCTCCCTTTTCTCAAGTAGTGTTAGCTGCTCTTCTCCCATCGAGATTCAGAAATGCCCGACATGCGGGCATTCGATGGGAATTCGGATCCACAGGATCACCTTTACGAGTTTAATGACCTCATGGAAATCCACAAAGTCTCTGACTTAGCCAAATGTTGTTGCTTAGTAATAACTTTGATTGTCCATGCCAAGTGCTAGTTCATATCACTTCCCACAAAATCTATCAGCTCATGGCAACAAATGAGCTCGTCATTCTTGAGGCACTTATAGGCAAACAAGAAGTTCTCAATGTTGTTGAGCTATCTAAGCAACATACAGCTGGAGAGGAATGAATCTCTCCAGTCTTACATAGACAGATCCATAGGGAACTCCACAAAGTGGCTCACACTCTCGAAGAGTTTGTTCGAACTCTCATTATCACAGGGGTTCACCCGCAAACTGACTTGTGGAAAGAATTACAATCTGAGGATAATGTTTCCCTCACTCACTTCTATAACCTCACTGAGAAGTATCTCCGAATCAAAAATTTTGTGGCCATTCTCAATCACCACAACCTCGGTCCGTCGATCAGTGCTCCCGACTGGGTGGAGAATAGTAAAATGGCTGATCATAGATAGGTTAATGATAATCAGCGAAAAGGAAAGAAACAGTGATTTGAGCCCAAAAAATCTTATGCCCAAGTTCACCATTGCGATCACGATAAAAATTAATACACTCCTTTGAATGTCTTTGTGTCGACCATTATGGATAAATCAGAAGAAGCCAACCTGTTCGGAAAGCCAAAGCCTATGAAGAATCCCCCTTCAACTAGGAACAGCAAAAAGTATTGTCGCTACCATCGGGATAATGGGCATCACATCGATGAGTGTCGGGCTCTTAAGAAAGCAATTGAAGACCTTATCAAGTAGGGGCACTTTAAGGAGTATGTTGATGGTTCGACGCCCATTCGAGAAAAAGATCAAGAGGAACAAAGGATGAAACATTATGGTCACAAGGGTTTCTACTGTGTAGGGATCATCTTTGGAAGACCACAACTTACGGGGAATTCTCGAGATACCCAGGAAAGGTACGTTTGGGAAGCTCGTCATAACCCCATGAGTGTGATGAGCATGGTGTCGCAACCAGCTAAGTTCGCAGGGAAGAAGAGATTACCTTCTTAGGGAAGACGTGGTGCGATTGCATCATCCTCATGAGGATGCACTCATCATCGCGCCTAAAATAGGTCGATGCGAAGTCCACAGAATGTTGGTAGACAATGGAAGCGTTGTGAATATCCTATTTCAGCGAGCTTTCAAAAAAATGTAATTGGACTAGGCAGACCCGAAGCCTGCCTTTATCCCTCTCTACGGTTTTACTAGGGATCATCTGATTCCTAGAGGAACGATCGCACTCCCTGTCACATTGGGTGAGACCAACGAAATGACTAAGATGACAGAGTTCTTGGTAGTAGATTATCCATCTGCCTTTAATGGCATTCTGGGATGACCTCTACTACGAAATTTTAAGGTCATCATCTCCATCTATCATTTGAAAATGAAGTTCCCCACTCCGACAGGGATTGGGGAAGTAAAAGGATCTCAATGTGAATCTCGCGACTGCTATATAAAAGCAATACAAATGGCATGCAAGGAAAAAGGAAGGCCAATAGGCATCCATGAGCAGGCTATGGTGATCAGTAGGATCGAACCACATCCCGACCCAATAGAGGACAACATAGATCAATGCATCCAGTAGTGCCCTCATAGTGGGCCAATTGAGGATCTATCTAAGATATCAGTCGATTAAAGTGAGCCGACTCGAGTGTTAAGAATTTGGAGTAATCTCAACCCCTAGCTCGCCAAAAGCTTGACGAACTTCCTCAGAAAGAATGTTGATGTCTTTGCATAGACTCATGCTGATATGATCAGGATCAGCCCGAATATAATAAGTCATGCACTCAACGTTGATAGTGCAGCCAAGCTAGTTCGCCATAAGAGAAGAGCCATGGACTTGGAGCGCTATGCTACCTTGAAAAGTGAGGTAGATAAGCTCCTTTCAAACGAGTTTATTCGAGAGGTGTGTTACCCGAATTGGGTTACTAATCCGTCTTGGTAAAGAAGCCCAATGGGAAGTGACGAACATGAGTCGACCTCACTGACCCCAACAAAGCCTACCCAAATGACAGTTTTCCCTTACCAAGGATCTACTAGCTCGTTGATGCCACCTCCAGGCATAAGCTACTGAGCTTTATGGATGCCTACTTGGGGTACAATCAGATCTTGGTGTACGTACGTAACGAAGAGCATACCTCGTTCATTACAGATCAAGGACTGTACTATTACAAGGTCATGCCTTTCGGTCTAAAAAACGCTAGGGAAACCTACCAACAGTTGGTTAACAGTATGTTTCTCGAGCAGATCAGAAAGTCAATGGAAGTTTATGTTGATGACATGCTGGTTAAATCGCATCTCGCTTCAGATCACATAGTGCATCTCGTTGAGATGTTCGACGTACTCCGAAAGTATAGAATGAAGCTCAACCCTCTTAAGTGCTCATTCGGATTATCCTCAGGAAAGTTTCTGGGGTATATGGTTAACCAAAGAAGAATCAAAATCAACCCCGAGAAGATCCAAGCTCTCCTTGATATGAAAAGTCTTACCAATTGAAAACAAGTTCAAAGCCTAAATGGGAGGATAGTGGCTCTCAATCACTTCATATCAAAGGCAACAAATCATTGCTTGCCATTCTTTAATATAATCAGGGCCAACAAGAAGTTTGAGTGGACTTTAGAGTGTGAGCAAGCTTTTCAAAGTATAAAAGAACATCTCGGAAAGCCGCCTCTTCTATCTAAGCCTCTTCCCAAGGAAATTCTATTCCTCTACTTGTCCATCTCTCAGTATGCAGTCAGCGCAGCTCTCATTCGGGAAGAGGGCAAAGTTCAGTGGCCAGTGTATTATATGAGCAAGCGACTATTAGGCCCAGATACGATATCCAAAAATGGAGCGATTAGCTTATGCCTTGCTGACTACCTCCAGGAAACTACGACCCTACTTCCATCCCCACACTATCCATGTTCTAACCAACTACCCGGTCAGACAAGTTCTTCAGAAGTCGGAGGCTTCGGGTAAGTTACTCAAATGGGTAATGGAATTGAGTAATTAGACTTACATTACAGACCGAAAGCAGCCATCAAAGGGCAGGCTATTGCCAATTTTATTTTAGAATTCTTGTACCAGCCAAATTGAGAATCCGAGCAGTTATCCAGGAAACCGTTTAGAACTTATCAACTTCTAGCCTCTATGTCGATGGTTCCTCAAACAGGAAAAGAGCCGGGGCAAGTCTTCTCCTCAGTTCTGAAGGGACTCACATTCATGGAATTCTTCGATTTTGGTTCCAAGCTATGAATAATGAGGCCGAATATGAAGCACTGCTTGCTGGTCTATGACTAGCAAGGGAAATGGGATCGAATGTGATCAGCATTCACAGCGACTCCCAGCTAGTTGTTAATCAGATTTTGGGAGAATATCAAGCCAAAGAAGAAAACATGATCAGCTTCCTGAAGAAAACTAAGGTCGCACTCGAGCCTTTCAAACGCTTCACGATCAAGCAAATCCCGAGAGACAATAACTTTGTTGCAGACGCCTTGCCAAGAATAGTCTCATCGTTAGACTCAGATGTGCTAGCAAGTATTCCAATTGGGTACATAAAGATTCCTAGTATCAGCTCGCTTGAGTAGACCATAGCTACAACATAATCTATCTCTTGGATGACCCCAATCATTCAGTATCTTCGAGATAGGACTCTGTCTAGTGACAAGACTAAGGCAAAAATCCTACGCACTAGAGCTGCTTGTTACACGCTTGTCGGAGATCAGTTACACAAGCGAGGGTCTAGCGCCCCTCTACTCCAATGTGTAACCGACGAAGAAGTAGACTACATTATGAGGGAGATACATGAAGGGATCTGTGGTAATCACACCACTGCACGATCCCTCGCTAATAAAATCATCCGCCAGGGATATTATTGGCTTCTACTTCAGGAAGACACTTTTAACTTTATGAAAATGTGTGATAAATGCCAATGGTTCGCGAACATCTCGCGAGCTCTTTTCCACCAGTTGACGATAATGACCAACTCATGGCTATTCTCTATGTGGGGAATTGATCTCATTGGGGCCCATGCCAACCGAAAAACAGGGCATCAAGTATGTTGTGGTCACAGTAGATTACTTCACCAAATGGGTCGGGGTCGAGGTCGAGGTCGAGCCTTTGGCCGCGATCACTACCAAGAAGCTCAAAGACTTCGTTTTCAAGAATATATTGTGCTGCTACGAGATTCCCCATACACTCATCTTTGATAATGGAAAGCAGTTTGACAATGAGGAATTCAAGCAGTTTTGCGATGAGTTGGGGATCCATAAAAAGTTTGCCAAAGTCTCAAGACCGCAATCCAATGGTCAGGTTAAAGCTGTCAACAAGACCATTAAGCACACACTAAAGGCCAAGCTTGGCGCTGCCAAGGGCAATTGGGCCAATGACCTCCCAAAAGTTATATGTGCATATAGAACATTGAAAACGCTTGAATATCGCTGTGAGGCTATGATTTTAGTGGAAGTAGGGACTGATTCACTCTAGAGAGACCTATTCAATAAACAGATAATGAAGCACTTCTACGTGCAAGTTTGGACCTAGTTAAAGAACACTGTGACAAGGCTCGGTTAAGGATAGTATCCTACTAGCAGCGGGCGAAAAGGTTCTTCGACTCTAAGGTCAGGAGAAGAGACTTTCAGGTCAACAACTTGGTTCTGAAAGAAGTCCTTCTCGGTATAAGGGAACCAAGTGCGAGGTTATTAGGACCTAACAAGGAGGGTCCATACCGCATCACTAAGGTAATATGACCTAGAATGTATCACCTCAAGAGGTTTAATGGTTTCGAAGTACCGCGAGCCTGGAATGCTGAACATTTTCGCCCCTATTACCAGTAATTCCGAACTCGCTCTTAATTTTATTCATTTCTTTTGCTTGTAAAGTTTTCCTTGTAATCTTTATGAATAAAATCGTTCAGCTTTATCTTGAAGGAATATTTGTGTCATGTTCTTTTGAATGATCTTATTCGTTACAATATTTTTACAAGTTTCCTAATCAGATGTATAATATTAGTCTTGTAAAGTGCTCGAATTATAGAGGTACTATCACAAATGGCCGAAAACATTCCTTATATATACGTCAAAACAAATACAATGGGCAACAAAAGTAAATAAAAAAAAAAGGGAGAGGAAACGTCAAAAGGAAAGCTGTGCAAAAAACAGAAGAGGTGATCACTGGTCCTCACCCCCGACCTCTACGGGCGCAACCTTTATATCCGTCGGTTGGTCACCGACTGTCCGATCAGCTGCTGGGTCCTCAAGGACGTATGCCTCTGGCTGGTCATCCTTTGGAGGAGGCTCTTGTCCCTTTTCCTCCTCGGCATCATCAGCTTGGGCCATGGAAGCAAGGATGTCCTGGTATTCATCGGGAGGTCGGAGAGGTCCATCCCTGGATTCCTCAATCATAAGCTGTAAATCCTTTGTATTACCCAATCAGCAGCTCTCCTCTTGAGTTCAAGATTTTGCCACTTCATTTGCTCAATTAATGAAGTGACTCACTTTTGGAACAACTTGAGATCCACCTCCAGAGCCCTCTTCTACTTCTTAGAGTTTTCCCACAGTCGGGCTATATCCTCCTCCGCCTTCCTAGCACACTTAGAGTTCTCCTTCAGCTCCCTCTCTTTCTCGCCACACTCTTTGGTAAGTCTAGCCACTATCCTTTGGAGCTTTTTATTCTCCTCGCCTCTCTTCTTAAGCTCGGCCTTCTGGAAGTCTACTATGCAGAGAGCAAAATTTCTCTCAACCAAGTACTGATTCGCCTAAATATGGACTGCTTTCACCTCTGTATCCAAAGTCGCAAAGTCTTGTTTTAGCTTGGTATTCTCTTCCCTCAACTCGTGGAATCCTCCAGTAGAGTCCATATCGATCTTCTGTTAGGCCATGTGTAAGGTAAGCGGGGACTGCATGAGAAAGGAAGCAAGAGTTAGCCTTATTTTTCCCAAAAACCATAAAAGTTAGAAAATCAACTAATATTAAAAAAGTCCTCGACAAGAACGAATTGTTTTACTTGGCTTTGCAACTGAAGCGTAGTAGCCACCAGGTCCACGGGCCGAGAAGCCACGAACTCCTTGAAGGCGCAAGCAGGGGCTTCCAGCAAGGTATATACCACCGGTTGCAGATGTCCGACAGCTGCCCTATGGAATCTAGCACAGGCAAGATAAGTCCAGAGGAACAAGCACCTCATCGACCCGTTGCTTGCCCGCTCTCCTTTGGGCAACTGCGACCTCCCCCTCTCCTCTGCGCGAGCTCTTGGGGACCACGAAGTGCCAAGGACACTCCTCGGGGGCAACCCCAAGCGAAAAGCCTGGTAAGGTGTAACCCCTCCGGCAGCATCCCGAAGCCCTCCGACTCGAACTCATATCCTCCTCAATAAGCAGCTACTTCCTCTTCTTGGACTTCTAGCCCATGTTTTTTGCTTTGAGCTCTAGTAACTGGGCCAAGAAGTCTTTCCATGTCGCTCCATGGTGTCACACTTTCGGCACCAATATGTATCCCTCCTAGGGGATATCACTGGGGATCACCTCGACTAGCTCGATTGGATCGACCTGGGGAAATATGAACCCCCTAGTTCTCATCGACGACTTTGGACCTAGGTGGATGATCGCTACGTGCCATGAAAATAGTTAGCGAAAAGGTCACCTTATTACAAAAAAAAAAAAAAAAAAAAAAAAAGGGGGGGGGGGGGGGGGGGGGGGGTCGGGGTCCTAAGTGTGAAGATACTTACGAGTATAGGGTTCCAAAGATGCTTCCAAATTGAAGAAACCATACTTTGTAAGTTGGCAATAGTCAGAGCAGTCTCACGTCGCGACTCTGCTCGGGTAAATCACCGAATGTCACAATTCGGTTAAAGTCTATCAGAGCCGTCAACCTGATCATCTTATTTTTTGCAAAGAGACAAAAAGTTCGTTAAATAAAAGAAGAGCTGAAGCAAGAGGGACAGTTTGCAAATCGAAGGAAAGGAAAACTTACTCAGCTCCCTAAATTGGCAAACACCATCATATTCAAAAACGAAAAATTGGTCTCATAAGCCCAACATTACTGGGGTAGTCAAATATTCCTCCCTCGATCGAAGATCGCTTCGAGAGGTAATAATAATCTTTATCTTTGCTCTTCTTAAAAATAAGCACATGCGAGCTCCAACATTGTCAGCTCGCCAAGACCATTTTCGTCATATGTGATATACAAGCAACCGCTATCATATACGCATTAGGGCATCTCCAACCCCAGCAAATTGGCGCAAAAAAACACCAATTTGGCGTGGGTTGGTACTCCAACCCACGCCAAACACTCCGCCAAAATGGCCAACACTGTAGCACAAATAAAAAAATATATATTTTTTTTTAATTTTGGTTTTTTTTAATTTTGTTAAGTTAATTAAATATTAAATTTTACACCAAAAATCATAACAAATTTGAGTATTTGTATTTAATTTAATTTGATTATTATTTATAATAATAAATTTATAATAATTATAATTTAAAAAATAATGAAAAATTAAAAATAGAACTTTATTCAATGCAAATATTAAACACAATAACATCAAAATAAAAAATAACACTAATTTAAAAACACTAAAATTAAAAGAAAATACAACCTAAACTAAAATAACAATTTAATATTTCGGTAGATTAGTTCCGGATCCAGTAAGATTATCAAAATATTGAAAAGAACTAGAGTTATTTTGAGATCCTGACCTTGTTGTGAGCTCTTTTTTGCAAATTCTTAACTGCTATTTTGAAAAAACTCACGTAGGCTTGGTACGATTATAGAATTCAAATCCTGCTCTTTTTTTTTTTTTTTTTGTATCATTTTATATTAGATGTAATGTTTTTCTATATTAAATATAATGTTTATTTGATTAAATAAATGCTTAATTTTATTAAATTAGTATAATTTTCAAAATAATTATTATTTAATAAAAATATCATTCCCAATATTTAATTAATATATACAAAAATAATGAGTGAAATAGATTAATTGTTGATTATTACAATAAAAGAAAAAATAAGAATATTCTAAAGAATATTCTTTTTGGTGTAATATTTGGTGTTGTGGGTTGGAGATAGAATAGTGTTTAATTTGGTGCAAAATTTGCACCAATTTGATGCAAAATTGCACCAATTGGTGCAATGGGTTGGAGATGGTCTTAGGTGTCAATTGTAATGGCGCGACCTCGAAGTGGTCGAGGATCAATCTGATGAAGGCGTGAAAAAGTATCAATGCCCCACACTTAAAAATCACCTTGGAGATCGCAACCATTCCCTCTGGAGGATTTCGCTGTGTACGTCCTATACTGGTAGACATCCATGCTAAGCGCGGACTGGTCTACCACTTTCTGTATCTTGTCCCGGGTGGCCATTGATAATGTCTCTTGCATGGGACTGCTGAGGTGTCTGGCGCCTGCGAGCTCGTCCCCTCAGCTACTCTGGTCGCTGAAATGTCCATTGCTCTTAAAGTCTAAAAAAAAAGGCGACATGCAGAGATAACTCAGTCTTCGTACAGTGTTCCATATGATGACATGGAAGAGCAAAAGAAATCCTAATTTACCTTCCTTAACCCCTAGAAAAACCCTAAAAACCTTTGAGAATGAATTCCCAAGAATCCGTGCCCTAAGTTCTCACTTTTTATAAAGAAAAAAGTTCTCTTTTTACCACTGTCTAGAAACATGCACCATGTAAGCTTACCATGCAGTTCATACCCACTATTACTGTAAAATCAAGCTTTTAACAAAAATAATATAAGAAAACAAAGGAGAAGTCCTCCTTACCTCTTGACTATTGGGGACGAACTTCCTGTCGTAACGAAGAGTGCACATCAACTGAAAGAAGAATAGAATGATTTCGTGAATGCAAGAGTGTTGTTTTTCTCTTTGAAAATGTGAGTTTTATGATAAAACTTGAGGCGAACCTGGGGTTTTATAGGGGGAAAGACGACGATTGGTTTCCCTAAGCAAGCAACGCTTGGGCGGGATACGTTTCTCGCCATTGATTATGACCACATGTCATTAATCCACGTGAAGAGCAACCTTCATGCTTCATGGATGCCAATCAACGTTTCCCTCCATTGGAGCAACCAAGCGTCGGCGCGGTTACCTCCTCCACATTAAATGCACTCTCATCAGCATTTAATGCTCTGAAAGGGAATGTCGTTTTAGCATGACTTACATTTAATATGCATGGCTGGCACTTATTGCGCAATAGACACATCTGTCATAATAAAGTTTATTTTATTTACCGGACTAGCTGTCAAGCGCAATGAATAACATCCAAAGAGGTCGTTCAAGTAAAACACTCTTCGTCGTGTATCGATTTCGAAGCGATGTGATCCCTTGTTTTTGATAAAAATGTGCTAAGTATTTTCAGGTCACGAGTGACAGATGAAATTCAAAGCATGTTAGTATAGCACTGAGTAAGGTCCGACCTAGGTCGCTGAACCTGTGGGAGAAAACCGCCTCAGGTCACTTGTGCTATCCTTAGAGACCTATGTTACGACCTCCTTACAGCTCGATGGTCGGGTTGAACCACTAGTTTCACATTATCTTAATTGCTTGTCTCATATAGCTTGATTAGGCGTCACTTGGGATAAATCAAGTCACGGCATAATCATGAAGTTCTCAAAGTTCAATCCTTAAAGCTTAAAAACTGGGGGGCTTCTGTTATGCCTAAAAAAATTAGGACTGATGTAAGCTCATGCCAGCAAGGGCCAATCAGAGTTCAAGAAGGCTTTTGCCATCTAGACGCTACCACATCACGTAAGGATGGAAGAGGTAAGGCTATCGTTAGTGTGGCAAGTGAAAGGCTGGCTTGTGAGTGGCTAGGAATTGTCCACCTGCCCAAACCCTACGCAATTTAAAGATGTCTCCCGTGCAGACAGTCAATGGGAAGCAGGTTAGGAATTGTACCACACCTGCCTGACTGCATTATCATGATTATTACCTTGAATCCCTCGACTATAAATAGATGGCTCCTCTCTCATTTAACGGATTCACTCATTTTTTAATTTCTCAAAAGCAGACCCTCTCTCTGTATTTAAGTTTTCCCTAGATTGTAACTTAGCTCGCTGTACGCGACCTAGCTATAATAATTCATTAATACACATACAGTGGACATAGGATTCGTTTTTGAATATCCGAACTACTTCAAAAATCGCCTCTTGTTTCTTCTCTCGTTGCACATTTTCATATCACGTGTAATTTTTAAGTTCGCTTAGCAGTTTATATGTACGAGTCATTGGTGTCAAAATCAAGCATCAACAGGGAGGAATAGGCCATCAATGAGAGAAGTTGCAATGGAATTGGAGGGGATCATGATGATCGCAAAAGGGTATCTATCTAATCACCAGAAACAAGTCAAAATTGAAACGAAGAAATCAACTAAAAATTGGGAATTGAGTTATACCTCATCTGGAACTTACACAAATATGAGCAGTGAATCTTCAACAATAGATGTCCAACCACTTGTGTTATATACAATGTGACTACTAAGAGCTTGTCTGGCTAACTGCTTGTTTGTTTTAGTGTTTCAATGTCAACTTTACATAAAGAAATCTGCATGTTTTCCTTCACATTTTTTTTTTTTTTATTATTATTATTATTATATCTAGTTTCTAGGATAGAATTATATGAGACTTTCCCAAAAAATCTATTGAAAAATTTCAATCCTGTGGCTTTAGCTTACCTGGGTTCCATGCACTCCTGATACTGATTTGTGGCATTTCATCGAGCAATAATACAACATCTTCACACAATATTGGTAAGTTTTGTATACACTCAAATTACAAAGCAATAAACTTTATGTAACAGCCGGTTCACTATCAAGATATTGTGAATTTATACGTGTCCCTCTTGATTCGAATCTAGGATTTCATATTTGGAAACTCGTGCATAAATTCACAATATCTCAGCAGTGGTCAAAAGGTTACATTTTATCCTAATATACACTCACACAAAATATAAAATTTGTATCTCTTCAATAAAAAATAATTACCAGTCGTACAATTATACTAAAACAATCTTTGAACATCAATAAGGCTTCAAAATTCAACATTAACTTGTCTTATTCCCACAATTACCCTTGCTAAAGATCATCAAAATTTATTTGATTTGCTAGTCACAAGTAACTCAAGAGTTTTATCAATTAGCAAGTTTCTCTTCGGGATGAATTATGACCACCACCTGATTTTTTTACAGAGAAAAGCCATCCAATTAAAGGCTTCATCATTAATGGCTTCTTCTTCGTCATCTTCTTATTACCCCAATCAAACGGTGATCTCTTCATCTCCATTTCCTCTTCTCCAACAATCACCTGCGCCAAAGCAGGAGGGCTCGCAAAAGTCACAAATCTCCTTTTCTGATCACATTCTTCTTCCTCTTTAGGGTTCGCATTTTCAACAAACTTGAGGTCTTCGATCTTGGGATAATTGTCGTCACCATCGTCGTCGTTGTCAACTGGCTGAGGCTTTAGATTATAATACTCTTTAGCCTTCATCAATTTCAGCTCTTTCTTTGTCTCTTCAAGCTCTTGTTTGAGGGTTCGTGTGCATTTTGACATCTTGGTGATTTCTTCTTTTGTTTTTTGCAGGCTTTGCCTTGCTCCTTCGAGCTCCGCGGTTAGGGCTCCGATTCTTGTTTTATGATCAGAACCTCCATTTTCGATGCTCGCTGCAGCTTGCTTCTAGTGCAGTTGCACATTTATTTAAAAAAAAAGATGTTCATCTTAATTTGTGCCCTAAATACACATGTTTAAAAGATTGTGGACGTCGAGTCTCATGGATATACATAGTAATCATCAGGTGTAGACGTTCTGATTTTTTATTTTTAAATTTTATCATGAAACAAAAATTTACTAAAATATTGTATATTTGTATTTTCTTAACCTAAGAAAACTTGATAAATACATTCAAATCTGAGAATTTTCATAAATTTAAGCAAAAATAGCGACGGTGCATGCAATGCAGAAATTGTTTAATTAGTTATCCATGCAAGTTAATTAAGTGAATCGAAGTGAAAACTTTAACCAAACAAATCAATGAAATAAACAAACAGATGATTACTGGGAATTGAGATAAATTAAAGAAGAAGAAATAGATCACCTCTTTGAGCTTGTAGCCATAAATTTCCTTAACCAAGACTCTTTCTCCGAACAACGAAACAGCTTCTTTTACAGATTTGAAAGGAGATCTTGTGTCAATTTCTGCACGTCCCATCACCACCACCGTTCTATTCTCTTCTTCACCTTTCATCTCCATGCTTGTTACCATTTATCAATATTAATTTAATTCAACAAGCCATCAAGTTAATATATTTATACCAAGACTTTAATTGAATTGAGAAATGGGTTTGCTTTGATTATGAAAATGCTATTGCAGGTGGTAGTGGAGGCACTGTTTAATTTCCTTTTAATACAAGTCTTACTTTTGTTTATATAGTTAAGAAGATGATCAAAAGAGATGGACCGATGATGATGATGAAACGGGTTGGACGGATCAAATTATTTATAAACTTTCATTAATTGCTTTACCTAAAGGAAGATAAACTAAATCATGGTTATGGCCTTTTGTTTTCTTCCCGTCCACTTCACTAAATATTTGTTAACTATTGTTGATATAGCTTTTCAATTTGATTAGGACCTTGCTCCTATAATGTCTAATGGAGAATTATTATTACCAATCAATAGGTTCATATTCAAAGTGAGGCATGGAGCCTACTTCCAAATAATTAAGTAATTCTAAGGTCTAGTTAACATATTAATAAGCTACACATCCCAGGTAATTATGTTCCAGAATTACATAATAATTGATGTATCGTTTTATATAACATTGATATATATATATAAATGAAGATCTAGAGTTGATATAGTGAGTGTCTGAGTGATACGGTGGAATCAGGAATTCTTTTTTGAGAAAATTGAATTTTTTTTTTTTTAACTATACATATAAAATTTATCAAGGTTGATGATAAAAAAAATCATATTAATAAAAAAATATATATATATGTAATATTATAGGTTTTATTATATAAACCTTGTGCTATATGCCCCTAGGGGGCCTAGGCCACTCTCTAAGGCCAACTATTAATGTATGTGGACACATGTTTTAAGTCTTGGGTCCCATAAGATTTTGTTTTGAAAAGAAGTTTATGTATGATGAGGTTATCTTTGTGTTGTATAAACGATCAAGACCCTCATTTTTTAATTGATGTGGGATTTTAGTATTAACATATATTATATTAAAAATGAACGGAAATGAAGATAAAATATCTACATGATAGATTTGAACTCTTTTTAATCTTGCAAAAAAGAGAAATAAAGTGTTTTTCAATTCAAAATTTTATAAAAACATGGAGAAAACAATGTGTAAAAACAAGAAAAAAGAGGACATCGTGGTGAATTTTAATAAAAATAATGTCTCTTTATTTTCTCTTTTATTTCCATAAATTTGTGATACTGGCAATTATTCATGCTTAACAAAAAGAGATTAACTGACATAGAAAACTAAAATCATGTACCAGAATTTATAGAATTTTCAATACAATTAAGTGACTAAAAATTATTTTAAAAATATTATGATATTATATAAAAAAAAAATCTTTTTTTTTTTTTTTCTTTTCAAAATCTCACTCAGATCAACCCAGACAGGCCAGGGGCTGCTTCCGCTCCTGGTATGATATGTCAACAGTGTAAATTAAATAACACATCACTTGGGATTAATAAAAATGAGGGTTTATATTAGGGAAGTTTTTATATTTTCTATTTTTCTTTTCTACTACATGAAACATCAAACTTCTAATATTTTCTGTAATTAATTTGAAAACTAACTTTTTTTTTTATTCCTATATATGAAAAGTATCACATCTGTGGCACAACAAAACAAGTCAATTATTTTACTTGTTAGAATAAATGAAAACAAATGTATATATAATATAGCATGACACAAATCATTGATCTATTGTAAATCAAACACTCTTTCGTTTTACTTTACATTATAATTTTTTTTATTAATTATTTAAAAAATATATGAATATATGATGAGAAGGTACTCTGTAAATACCCCCATAATACCATTTGCTTATTGAGATTATTAGTATTAGATGTGGACAATTAGGAATTTTACTTGTATGATTGGTCTGGCCTAAAACTACTCTTCAAAACTTAAAAAACCCCGTCAGGTACCAGCACTGACGCAAGCGTTATTAAAATCCCGTTAAAATTGTCAGATGAGGGTAAAAGTTTTAACACGTGCTTGAGGGGGTTTTCAAGTTTGGGAAAACCTCGGGGGTTTAAAGAATTTATCCGTTTCTTTGTTATAAAACAATATTCAAGGTTAAGGGTAAACATGGTATTTAACTTTATAGTAGTGTGAATTGTCAGTTGTTAACGTGAACAGATGATAGGTGTTTTGCATCATTATTGATACTTGAGGGGTTTTTTATATTTGACCAAACCTCAGGGGGTTTAAAATAACTATCTCTATAACATTTAGGGTGCGTTTGGTTCAGGGAATATTGTATTACTATAAGGGGGCGTTTGGTTCGGGGTTAAGTGGGATTACTAGGGTAATGTCATCTTAATTGTTGTCAAGTAATATAGATACCAGTAATCTTCAAATACCAAAGTGGTTACTATTGGTAATATAAGAGGTAACTGATTACCTCCATTTCTTAGGTTTTCTGAGATTACTAGGGTTATCTTTTTTTGTTACAATTTTATCCCTTATTATAAAAATTTGGACAATAATACCCCTACTTTAAAAACAATTTACATTAATATCCATTTCAATTTTACCCTGTTTAATTAAAATTTGGACAATAATGCCCTTATATTTAAAATATTTACAGACCACCACTGCCACCAAGCCACCACCACCCAGCCACCCAGCCACCACCGCGACAGCGGGTCAACCACCACGACACCGTCGGAAAATTGTCGGAGTCCCTAAAAAAGAAGGAAATTCTGTGGGAGGCTCCGGGAGGCTTTGATATGGCCGTTTTTGGCCATATTGATGGCCGAAAACGACGGCCATATCGGGCCAGATTGAGGGATCTGGCCGTAACGGCCAGGTCTGGTCCAGAAATGGCCAGAATAGATCTGGCCTTTTCGGCCAGATCTGGCCTGATATGGCCGATTTGACCATCAATATGGCCAAAAACGACCATATCGGGCCTCTTGGTCACGGTGACGTACTCACGGGACATCCGGCGTGGTTCGCGGTGGCGGTAGGAGGTGGGGGTGATTTCGTCATAAATT
Organism: Pistacia vera; assembly: GCF_008641045.1. Taxonomy (NCBI): domain Eukaryota; kingdom Viridiplantae; phylum Streptophyta; class Magnoliopsida; order Sapindales; family Anacardiaceae; genus Pistacia; species Pistacia vera. Next base: position 339,039 of record NW_022195586.1, on the reverse strand, counting down.
AAAGTTTTATATAAGCGGTGGTGTTTTAGCTAAATCTGAAATATGGGGGTTTAAAAAATTATTCAAAATTAATAATAAAAATTTATTTAATATTTAAAGGGGGACAATTTAGTAATTTAAATAGCATACCCCCAATTTATTCCCCATAACCAAACATATTAATATAACATACCCACCAACTAACCAAACATATTTTTCTAAAGATTCTCAGTAATCTTTCAAGGTAATCTATCTTTCCATATTCAATATTCCAGTAATCTACATTCCTGAGCCAAACGCCCCATAAATGTTATTTAATGGAAAGATAGATTACTTTAAAGATTACTAAAAATGTTCAGAAAAATGTGTTTTGATTAGATCAAAATAAATTAGTAAGTATGTTATTTATATATTGGTTAGGATGAATAAATTAATGGTTATGTTTTAGATTATGAATTGTCCTTTATATTTATATTTATTATTATTATTATATTATTATAGATTATTTTTTTAACCCCTTATATTTGTTAATTTAGCTAAACACCCCCACATAAAAGATTAAAAATTAACTAAAGCACCCCTAGCCATCTAAGAGGACAGTCAGCCACCACCATTGGACAACAGCCTGTAGTCACTAGAATGACGCACAACCAGCTAGATCTGGCCGATCGTGCACCAATATAACTATTTTTGGCCAGATCTACACTAGAATTTGGATGTTAACAACTCCAAATTTTTGCCGTTGTTAATGGCAAGAGATCTAGCAATTGACAGCTAGATTATGGTCGTTGTTAACGGATAAAGATCCTACCATCATTAACAGCCAAAATGTGGCCTTTGTGGCTTTTTGATTGTCGTTGATGGCAAGATCTCGACAAGATCGCGCACGACCGGCTAAATCTAGCTAGTCGTATACTGTTTCAACCACTTTGGTCGACAGTGGCCGTCGATGGAGCGGCGGTAGTTGCTAGTAGACAATAATGGTCTTGGGTGGCTTGCAATTTGTTTTAAACACAGGGCATCTGTCCAAAAACTTAATTATTAGGGGTAATATAATGGTAGGTTCATGTAAATTAATTTCAAATAGGGCATTATTTTCAAATAATTTATATAAGAGGTAAAATGTAACAAAATTAATATTATTTAAAATACCTAAGAAAATGAAGGTTATCAGAATACCACTTATATCAAATGTAATTACTATTGGTTTTGGAAGATTACCAAAATTTTATATTACTTAACAACCAAACGTAGTAATTTTAATATAAAGGCGTCTGCAACCGGACACCTTTTGCTCCAACTATACACCAAGCCACGCAAATTAGTGTTGAATGTCTAGTATCACACCAAATTCGGTACAATACTATTCATTCACTTAATTTGGTGTGCTACATTCATCTATCAAAACGTATTTTATTTCCTTATTTTTTTTTTTTTTTAATTTATTAATGTTAATTTATTATTATTTATATTAATATTTATAATAATTATATAATTCAAAAAGATGAAAATTAAAACAAACTTCATTCAATACAATATTAAACTACAATAACTCAAAATAAATTAAACTACAATATTCAAAAAAATTAACAAATTTAAAAACACTAAAATTAAAAGAAAATGCAATATAAACTAGAATAACATTTAGTATTCCGTTAGATTGGTTCCAGATCCTCTAAGATCATCAAAATACTAGAAAGAATTAGAGCTATTTTGATAGTTATTTTAAAAATTTTACCGAAAAATTAAATTACTATCAATATGAAATTTTACTTTTGTTTGTTGTTTGAATTTTTTTATTTTTTATATATTTTATATTAGATGTAATGTTTATTTGATTGAATAAATGCTTAATTTTATTAATTAGTATGATTTTCAAAGTTATCAGTATTTAATAAAAATATCATTCTATATTTAATTAATATATACAAAATTAATTAATGAAATAAATAATTGTTTATTAATAGAAGAAAAAGAAAGAGAATATTATGACGAATATTATTTTTGGTGTAATAGGTTAGAGATGTAATAGTGAATACACCAATTGGTGTTTATGTTGGAAACGGTCTGAGATAATACTACCTTAATAGTGAAGAAATATTCCCAACCAAACATCCCTTTAGTTTAAGATTGTACATATTAGCATCCCTTAGTGTATAAGATTGTACATATCTACCTCCCCTAAGTTTTAGATACATACAGTTACACCCCTTTAAGTTTGAAAATATAACCGATCTTCCTTATTTTTGTTACTCAAATAATTAAAAATATGGAATTTCAGTAATATCCTTTAGTTGATTACCTAAAATTATACTTTTTTTTCTAAAAAAAGGCACATTAATGAATTCATATGTCAACTAGAATTGTACTTTTTACATTAAAAAAAGGAAAAAACCCTTGCAACACTCATTTTCTCTAATTGAGTTGAAAATATGATAAAACCAAATTTTATTTAAATTTGATAAAAAAAATTAGGGTTATATTCTCCTTAGGTATAATAAAATAGAAAAATCTCTTATAGTTAGAGAAACAACAGAATTATCCTACAGTTAATTTTTTGGTGCTAAAATAATGTGGTGCTAAAATAAATGACAGAGTGCACTTAAGTAAATATTCATTCACTATCACAAATGGTACACTAACAGCTAAGGTGTTCAAAAGAACCGGTTGGAATCGGAACCGCGATACCCTGGGTTTGGTTCCGGTTCCTACCTAGAACCAATCGTCATATATAGGTTCTGGTTCCAAATTTTTGGAACCAGAACCGGAACCAGGAACCAAGAACCGAGACTAATATAAAATAAAATTAATATTAGGGGTTATAAAAACTTTTGTAGAAAAAGTAATTTGAATACATTTATATTTATTTCATAACTTTACAGTAAGTTGGTTTGACTTTTGAGAATTACCTTTATAAAGTAATGGAGTTTGTAATTTGAATTTATAATTTGTAATTTTATTTTTGTTAACAAGTGCCAGGTAGGGGGGTATTGTAAGTTTTTAAGGGTTTTTTTACCATTTTAAAAACTTTTGGGGGGTCATGAATTTTATAGGGTACCCAAACCGAAACCGGAACCGTGTTACAGGTTCTGATTCTAGGTACCTAGGAACCGGAACCGTCAGTTCGTTCTGGTTCCAAATTTCAAGGAACTGTCGGTTCCGGTTTCGGTTTTAGTTCCTTCAAAAAGTGCAGGTAACCCGGAACCGAATACCCTACTAACAGCTAACTAATGGCAAGAGATTTTTGTTATTTTCAAAACCTCAGGGGGATTTTTTTCTCTTAACTAAACTAGGGTGATCGAAAAAACCCTAAAATTTGTTTTTAAAAATTAAATAATTAAGGGAGGCTTTTTAAACAAAACCTGTGGGAAGTGAGTAATAATATCAAACTTCATGGGACGCACTAATTTTCTCCATATATATGATGTCCTTCTTCACCATCTTCTTAACGACGCCGTTTTAAGGTTCCTGGTTTTGCGTCTTCTTCTAAAATTCTCCATTCTTAAACCCCTACTTTCAGTTGCTTCCCTTTAAAGTTTAAACCCTAATTCCTCGTTGCTCTTCTTCTCTTTCTCACTCTCTCTCTAAAACATGATTAGAGGAGGCAGAAGCCACGTGTCATCACCTCCGGCCTTCTCCAATGACGCGAAACGGCTTCTCGTTTGTACGGCAATACGGTCTCCATCTTCAGCACATCCACCGGCTTACAGGTTTCACTTTCACTTTCACTTCCTTCCTCGTCTTTCTCTCTTATAATTTCATGATTAAAGGCTTTTATATTATGAATTTGGGGTCAGATAACGTCGTTGGAGGGTCACGCGGCGGGAGGTGACGACGGTGACCGTGGAGCCGGCGGCGAGTAAAGTATTGGTTATTGTTGACGGCGTCGCTGGATGGGAGCATTAGTATTGGGATTTCTCTGTGCCGGAGTTGTTGAAGACTGTTGATATTAAATTACCCATTTTCTCCATGGTAAGTGATTTTATTGAGCAAAAAAAAAAGAAATAATAATTGATGAATTGGAGGTTTTTTTTTTTTTTTTTTCTTTTTGTGTGTGTTTGAAGCAAGTTAAAAGCACTTTATATAGCTGAAAGTTGATCTTTTTTTTAAAACACATTGTTGTGTTTATTGAAATGAAATGGTGGAGGTGTTATTTTTGAATTAAAAAAAGAAAAGGCAAAGTAAGCACTGGGAATGGGAATGGGGTTAGAAACAAGAGAATTTTTTTTTTTAAATATGTTTTTTATTAAGTATTTTCACTCGTAAGTTCTTTATATCTATTTTTATTGGCCTTGGTTGAAACATGCTAGATGGAATATAGGGAATGGTTTTGGGAGAAGCACTTGTAGGTGCTTTTCTAAGAAGCACTTTGTAAGTTAGAAAACAGTTGAGCTGCTTGGTAGAAGCACTTGATTAATTTTGCTTTTTAAATGAATTTCTAAGTGTTTTCTACGAGGAAGTGTTTCACTGAAAAACTGATTTTATATTTATCTTGTAGTGTTTGGTTGAAATAGAAAAAAGTATTTTTGAGATAAAAACGCTTGAAGGTTGATAGGTGATTTTTGTGTAAAGCATTTCTTAGTTTAGAAAAGCAATTGAGCCCATTTGGTAGAAGCACTTTATATGTACATCTTCAAAAAATGCTCAAATATTTTTGAAGAAAGCATTTTTACTAGACATTGTATTACTTGAGGCGACTGCTGATTGTTATTACTTTGATTTTCAGGTTATTCCATCTTTATTAGGCCAACCAACTGAGAGAAATGAAAAACAACATAATATTTTTGCTTATGTGTCTGTTGAAGATACAAGAGAGACAACAAATCCACGCAAAAAAAAGCAGCCCAAACCCAAACCCAAACCCTTGCACGGAAGAATTTGCAAGTGTAACTTGACCGAGTCTCGTCTGGCCGGTGGAGTAACTTTAGCAGAGGTGCAATGATATTGTCCAAGTTTATAGCAATATTTATTAATATTTCATGATGCCTGCTTCTTTTGTTTACATTTCTGTTTGTGTTATTTAGTTATTTTGTCTACAAGACTGCCAGATATGTTGTTAGTTCTATTTTCTCATCTGATCTGGACTTAAAAAGTATCTCCATTTGCACATCTGCTGTGTTTTCATTAAGAATTTTGAGTTTCAATCTTGCAAATTGCATTAATTTTTAATTAAGATGGAAATCATGACTTGGGAATTATGTTGTTTTGGTTCTGAGTGTTTGGGGATAGCGCTAGAATTTTGACCATAATATTGTTAAATGAATGGAAAACTATATTATTTAGATGGTCAATTTTGTGCTTATGTGATGAAGTATCCAGAAATGCTTTAAACTTGTTAAAATAGCCTATCTAAAGTATTAGTATCAATATTAGCGGAAGCATTTGTTACTAGTATAACATTGCATGCATATTTGTGAACTTTACGTCCAACCAAGAAATTGAATTTAATTAGTATTTGTCCTGTTTTGGCAGATGAAAGTACCGCAGGTCATAACCATTAGTCCATCAGGAAAATATTTTGGCATTCGAAAACATCACAAGCTTCTCATATGGAAGGTACCTGATGTAGAATCTGAGCGTATGGTGATGAGGAAGATAACCATGCATCATACAAAGAAGATGACTGTTCTTGCATTCCACCCAACTCAAAGAATTGTAGCTGCAGGTGATGTGACTGGAAGAATTCTGATTTGGAGACGATTTGGCGATAAAACATTTGCTATAAGTGATGGACTAGTAGATGGGAATTTGATGAGCAGTGAAGAAGAAAGACCTGGGGTGAGGGATAATGATGATGCTGATTCATGCACCACGTGGCATTGGCACCCTTCTCAAGTAAATGTCCTCAATTTCTCTTCCGACGGAGCATATTTATATTCAGGTAGAGGAACATAACTATAAAAGCATAAAACTTAGCTTTTGTGGATGAAGTGGGCCTTGTCCTATGTGCAGCATAAATGCATAATGTGGTCAACAAACTAGATAAATGCATATACTATTTGCCAAAATTTTTATGTATGGAGAAATTATGACACTCGATTTTGTTAGCATTTAGGTGGACAGGAAGGAGTTCTTGTGGTTTGGCAGCTTGACACGGGGAAGAAGAAATTTTTACCCCGTATCGGATCTCCTCTTTTATATTTTACATATTCTCCAGATCCGTCACTTTCCTCTGTAAGTAGGATTTGTTATTTACAGAAATACAAAGTTGTTCCATATTTATTTGTTATCTCTGTTGAAACAGGACTTATATTTTTCACTATTTTTACTAAAATAAGGTCTTCAGATGTCTTGTGCAGATAATCAAATTCATCTACTAAAAATGCCTTCAATGGAAATTTTGAAGTCCATTTCAGGGATTAAGGTTTGTTCTGATCTGTCTGCTTGCACTTATAAAAAAAACTTTATTTACTTATATGTGGTTGGTCTTCTAATCATATAAAATGAAAATTGAGCAAGGAAATTTAATTGTTAGGAAACTATATGTAAGGTGCAAATCCTTGGATATGCAACGTATTGTCTGGTTGTAATAATGCTTAAAATCTGTATTATCAGCTATGTCTAGACCTTTGAGTAGTATGCTTTATGGAATTCCATGATAGTTTCTAAATCTTGAGATAAGTCCTAAGGATGATCACATTAGTTCTTAGGTTCGGGCCCAAGACGGCTTACAGTTGACTTGTCAGTGTGCTTGATGAAATTCCTATATATAGATTCTGTATGGCCTGTCTTTAGGCAAGCCTTTGAAAGGGCTTTGAAGGAATTTACTTTGACCCTTTCAGGTTTGGCATTGATATATGGGCGTATTTTATTGTAGTTATGATTTTCTTTTGCTATTTTTACATCTTTAACATGTATCAAGGATGCTCTGAAATTGGAACTCTCTTCTCTGGCAGCATTTATTGCTTTCTGCACGTGCCATTTTATGTTGTATGTATTTTGCTGATTTATATGAGAAATAAATTCCTTAGGCTCTCTAAACATGTTTGTGCTGTATTTTTCAGCTTCCTTGTTCAGTGCCTGAAGGATATGAAGCCTTATGCAGGGGGATTGCCTTTGATCAAAGTGCTGGGTTGGTTGCCTTGCACACGGGGAATTACTGCATCCAGTTTTATAGTCTATTGGATGACCGTGGTATCTCTGAGGTGAGTCTTTGTGGTTGATAACTTGATATGTAATTTTACTATTGTCTTATTCTTTGTTAGTATTTCTTCTCCTGATATATTCAGTTCTCTTTCGATAGTTTTGCAAAATCCCATTGAATATCAATTGAGAAATTGCTGCTTTCATTCTTTCTGGGTATTGCTGTAATATCACATCACCATTTCCTTCATTTCTCTTGTAGTTGAGTCAATGTAGTATCCATTTGGTATGACCTATTTATTGGTTAACAGATCTTTTTCAATGTTAAAAGTTTTATACTTTTTTTTTTTTTTGGCTTGTTGGTTGCGGTTTAAGAAAAGTTTACAGATGACTAACAGAGTAGTTTATTTCTATTAGAAAAAGTTCAAAATAGGGGCTTTTCCAATGGACTCTTTCTTATTTTATTAATATTTTTTTCTAGTTTAAAAATATTGAAGATATTGCCATGTTATTTAAAAATTCTACTTCATTCTTTCTTTAAAAGAAAGTCCTATTTAATAATTCATTACTGGAAAGCTTTTTGCAATTTTACATGACTAAACAACCAAGTTTTTGGTAAGAACTCCATCTTCGTGAGCTATAATATTATAAGTTTTACATAAAAAAGCCATACCAAACGGTCCCTTAATTTGGTGCTCATAATGGTATGCCTTCAATAACTTTCCAAGTTCATAAAATGTAATGCACTCAATAATTTTTTTTTTTTCATACATATGAATTCCCTGTCTATCTAAATTGCACTGAGTTGGTGAAATTTTCTAAATATGCCTTTTCAGGTTCAAGTCTGTGAGAGAAACCATCAACCTGGAGATGATGTCACGGTAAATAAAATGATTCAGTCTTTTCTTGGATCTTTTATCATTTACATTTGGATCTTGTACTACCATGTTTTTGGTACATTTGCTTACTGATATCTTTGAACATCACAGGTAGTGGTGACTTTAGTGGCTCTCTCCCAAGATGGCTCTATGATGAGTACTGCAGAACTCAAGATTGCTGAAGAGGGCATAGGGGGTCTTGTTTGTCTCAAATTTTGGGCCTCTGGATCTCAAAATAAAGAATTCAGCTTGTCCACCGTTATTTATGAACCTCATAGGTCTGGCCTGGTTTTAATTACTGAGAACAAACTTAGAAATATATGAAATGTTTAATAGGTTGCGATGACTTGTTTTTAAACATTGACATGATCTACAGGACACTCATATCTAAACATTATCAAAGTTTTTTTTTCTTTTCCTCTGTTGACCGTGACTATTTTCTTGCTTTCCTATTTTTGAAGTGGAATATATTAATCAGAAATTCTCAGTTGTGGCTGTTATGGTATAGGGATGCGGGCATATCGACCGTTGCTTTCCATCCTACCCGCCGTTTGGCTGTCAGCTCATCTTATGGTGGGGACTTCAAGGTAATTTTTTATTACTGGAGCTGTAGTCGATAGTTGTCTGCTTTTTCTGGAATTTACATTTTCTTTTTGATGTCTCAGGTTTGGATTTGCCATGATGAGTTTCAGCAGAAAGATCCTATGCTTCAAAATTCTGGCTGGAGTTGCCATGCTGTTGGATCGTACAAGTATGGTTCCTCCTTTATTTTCTCCTGTGGGGCTGTCAGTATGTTTTTTTGCCATAATGTGTAATATCTGACATGTTCATGTCAAAATAGATTTATCTGCTAAGATGAAGAGATTATAATATTTTTATCAAGATACTAAAATACATTTCATTAAGAATTGGATTTTTTTTTTTCTCTGTAATACCTCTTTGTAGTTTTGTTAATATTGTCTTTAAGCATTTAGAAGATATTGAATTTCTTTCTGGGTGTATTTTTTGTCATGCAATTTCAACAGACATTCTCACTACACCTGCTTGATTGTTTTAAAGACACGCGTAGCTAAGAGAGCTCTTGAAAAAGTATGCCACTAAATTGGCATGTAGACACGAATATGTTTCTGCTTTGACATGTGTATAACTTATATTGGCATGTCACTGTTTTTCTGATTTGGCATATGCATAGCTTGATTATTAAACTCATGAATCATGTTGATTTTTATTAGATTATATTTCACCTTGTAGAAAAAAGGCAATGACAGCAGCTGCATTTTCTGCTGATGGTTCTGTGCTTGCTGTTGCAGCAGAAACCTTAATTACATTATGGGACCCAGATGAAAATGTTCTTGTTGCCGTAATTGGAGAGACTCTCACGGTGATTCTCTAAATTCTTGACAATCTACATCTGTTTTTGTGCTTTAGAACATATATTTTGTGAATGATGATAAGGATGCATGCTAATGTTTCTGTCTTTTCACACTTGCCTTTGGTCAATAGAATTTGGAACACCATCTATTTCAATTTCGTAAGATCAAAAACCTGGATGTCCGGGAGCCATTGAGGATGATTTTTTTTTTTTTTCACAGAATAAAAATACAAAGAGGAGTTAACCAATCAAATTCTGTGTTAAATCTTACACCCAAATATATTACCCGCAAAGAATGACAAGAAGTCCAGAAGTTGTGAAACCCTTAAGAGGAAAGACGCAAAGTTTCTTAATGATAGAATTAATTGTCCATATACATGTTCCTAGTGTTTGTAAAGAAGGGAATGGACTGCCATTTCAAGTCATTGTTGTCTTTTGTTTCTTGTACTTCTCATGCTAGTACTGGGTTGCTGAATATCTTAAGTTGCACCGATTTGTATAATGGGGTGTCAAATCTTTGTTTATCTAACAGGTAACTACTAAGTTGCAACAACAAAATTAGGAGAAAGAAATAGTAACTAAGAAGTGCGTAGCACAGGAGAGGGGAAAAAAAGGACAATTTGGGAAATTGGCTTACTATACTTGAGCTCATTCACAGTTGTGTAACATACTATGGCTTTGTATTATGCTATTGCATTCATGAATGAATTGGTCTCTTGCTCCTCTTTATGTATTTTTATTTGCATTTTTTACTCTTTTGTTCATAATTTAGTTATTTTATGCAATTTGATACAGCCAATTATGAGCCTGTCATTTGTTGGAAAGTCTGAGTATCTCGTGGCTACATCTCGGGGTTCAAAACCGCAACTCTCTGTTTGGAGTATGTCAAAGCTGTCTGCATCTTGGTCATATATGCTTCAGATAGAAGGTGAATCTCCACTTGCTTTTGTGTCAAAAGCAAACTGACAATTTGATTTTGCTTTTGGTCCTCTAAAGTATCACTGCTCATCTTTACCACTGTTGCGTAATAGTAATAGGAAGACAAGTGTGATTTATGGTTTCATGCTTGTATTTTAGGGAGATGAGTTTTACTGGATTGAGTAAAAAAAAATTAAAGCCTTAAATTTGGTGCATGCTCAGAATGGCTGTGGTAGTTCAGCTTTTGAATTGATGCCATATCTATTTCAAAAAGGAACTGAATTTTTGGTTATTGGCTTTGATATGTAAATATGTACAGCTGTAGCTACTGCAGTAGATGCGTCATCCTTTGCAGTTCTTGCTCTTCTTCCTGAATCACCTAAATGCAAGGAGTTAAATGGAACAGTGTTCCAAGGAAGAGATGGGGTAATCTTACTTTTCAATGCAACAGATCCTGTTCCGGTGGCTTCCTGGTCTGTGAGGAAGGTATTTGTGATTCTTGCCCAGATTATGCAAATAAAATTAAATTTACTCTCTTTGTTGTGACTTCTAGTATCACGACTTCTGTTCATTTTCTGATTCTTTTCAATTGACTATTTTATCAACCTTACATTCTGTGGTTAATTCCTCCTTAAGACATATTGGATTTATCATTTAACACAAACTCTCATGGCAAATATTTGTATTTTGTAATAGTATGATTCTATTCTATTGTCAGCCCATCATGAATGAAAATGGATATTGCCACCCATAAATAAATTAAATGGAAAGTTAAAAAAAGACTTATTTTGCAGGATCAGAAACTATAGTAGGTATCATTTATCATTTAACAGAAGAGGTAACTGTTTGCATATTGTTTTGGTATGATCTTATTGCCTGTCCATCATGAATGAAAAAGGATATTTCTAGCCATTAAAACATCAAAAGAATGGAAAGAAATGAAAGACTTATTTTGCAGTATTGGAAATTATAGTATGTGACAGTCATGGATTTTGAATTACTGAAATTATCTGTTGGCCCAAGGAATTTGTTATAATGAAGGTGATGGTGATTTGTAAATGCTGTACATGTAATGCATCTAGTATGGCAACATTTTTTTATCTTTCATTTTTTGATGAACAAACCTAATTAGTGGCGCAGTTTATATATTTATTAATCACATTTTGTTATAATAAATTAGAATTTGCAAAGAAAACTAGTCGAATCAAGGAGACAAAAGAGGGAACCTGGGATCTCCTATAATCTATTATAGAAGTCAAAATGTTTTAATATTGTGCTATATAGAATTATAAAGTTCGAAATGTCTGGTCCCTATTGCCTAAAGATTCAAACACAATAAGTAAATGAGGAATATAACTCTGCAGGATTTTATAGATCCTCGTTATCAGAAAGTATGCTTAATAGTTGCTGTGATTTTGTGTAATACTATAGCTTGTCTGTTTTCTCCCCTTGGAAGGAGGTAATGCACACATAATATATTGCTCAGTAAATCCATCATTCTGCATACCAAATTAGAAAATTGTTATATTCTAATTTTTGGTCTTCTTTTGCAGGCCAAGGGAGGTTTCCTTGCTTTTCTTCAAGTAAACCCATCTTCTATACAAGAGTATATTTCAGATGGGAAACCACCTCAAACATTGCTTGCATATTTGAATGCTGATCATGAGTATGTTCTCTTTGATCCATATGGTGAAGAAACACATGAGCTTAGCGTGATTCACCGAGAGGATCTTCTGGCCTCTGAAGAATCAGGTTGGTCACCATTGGTCTGATAGTAATTATTACAACAGAATATTTCAGATCAAGTTTTTTATTTTATTTTAGTTAACAATTCTTTACAGTAGCTTCTTTTGTACCTGAAGCATCTATGATTTATATTTATTGTAAACCCTACTCTACCTCTCCCTAAGCATGAAAATATTAAATTCTTGTTTCATTTTCTTCCATTCTTTCCTTGACGACAGGGCAATATGGTTATGCATCTATTTATGGGGAACTACCGGAGTTCCAGCTGAAGAAAAACCAGGCTACATGGACCCCATCTGCCCCATCGGAGAAACCTTGGGAGACCATTTTCAACGGTTCATCACATAATCTTCCACCTCTCACCAAATTATGCTCAGCATTTTTAGAGTCACTTCTGGAAAAGCGAACTGCTGTTGTGAGTGATTAAATACTGTTGTTTCTTGAGCCAAGTCAGTATGGCAAATACCAGTACACCCAGCCAAGTCATTTAACGCATGTTTGAAATCCAGAACGCTGCACGGTTCACGTGCAAACAGTGTGATCCGGTAGTGTGAATTAGCAGAAAAAATGCTTGTAGCTGAGATCAGTGATTCCAAGATGCAGCTGGTATTTAAAATTTAAGAGAGCCTGGATTCTGGCTTTCAAAATTTTGGTAGGGTATGTTCTGAACTTTGATATTGTTAGCAGATGAGTTTTTAGCCTTTACGTTAACGAAAATATTCGATAGGAGAGTATGTTTGTTTGGTTAGAAAAATTCTGTAATTTTGTACCGAGAGCAACAGTGTATAGTATTTATTTCGGTGAAGGAAGATTTTTCAGATTAGTCAAAAACTGTACCAACTCAAATACCTTTTTAAGTAAAAGCTAATATTGTTTTTGTTGGAATGGATTTCACCTTTGCATTTGTAGTAATATTTCTATATGAATTTTGGGACACTAAGGATGCCTCTTTCCAATTAGTGTTTCTGCTGATCTGCTCAACTAAATGCAACCAAGGGGTAGAAAATATATTTGTAATGAAAATACTACACTTATCAATTCTACTTTCTATCTCGATTGACGTGAAATGCGACTAAAGGAGTTCTTATGTCGATCATGTTACACTTCATATCAATCGAGATGAGGAATCGGTCTACACAATCAGTAAATGTAGTCTTGTTCTATTTGTAAATAAACTAGAGTTCTGGCAAATATTGAGTTTTAAGACAAATGACTGGAAATTTGGATTTTATTATAATAGTATTTCTCTAGTCGAAGAACTATACTCAATCACAGTTAAATCCTTACATGGAAAATATTATTTCAATCAGTACATCTAACGATATTCAAATGTAATTCTGATATAGTTATTATTATTAGAGAAATTTCGATTATCGTAATTCTTAAATGTAAAATTGGTTAACAGTTTTAGCCAAAACTGACTTTGTGTCGTTGCATTTAATTAATAGAATTTCTCTATTTAAATTCTTTTCACCAAATATCAGTAGTGGCAATGCCAACTGATTGACTCACTGGGTAGCTGGTTTATTAAACTGTGTGAGTTTGAAAGTCAGTCTCACCAAACTATTCAGAAATGGCCAAATCAGTAAGCCAATAGAAACTGACCATCTGATTTGATCCACGTGTTGCATGCATGATCTTGTCACGTGAAACAAGATAATTAGAGTTGTGTATACTATATATACAGAAACTCCAGAATCATAATTATTGAAATAAATAAATAAAGACTGGTCACGTGAAACTTGGTTATATTTTCTGAAAGTTTGTTGATATATATACCTGTGGACAATTAGATAAATAAATACAATAGCACAGTGATCTCATGCTCTCGTCTCCATGATAAGCTTCAAGAACTCCATCGTGATGCAAAACATGTTTCATTCAGTTTGAAAAATAAGATAAAACTAGGACTATAGGAAGGTCGATGATTTTTTATATCCTAAAATAAATTTCCCACCTGCCCTGCACTATACCTAACTTTTTCATCTTAATTTTTTTTTTTTCCCTTAATTTTATAATATTTAGTTTTGTTCGGTACATTAACATAACTACCTTTCTAACAGTAAGAGACTGGAAGACAAAGCCTCCAATCCATTAAGTAGCTATAAAAGTTTGAAAGTTAGTGCACCAAATTTATTTCTTCATTTATCCAACAATGGCAGCACTGGAAGCAAACCTCTCTTCCAAATGCTCCACAACGTGTTTCCAAATACTTCTCCTACTTGCTTTCTCCACCATTTTTGCTTCCGCTAAAAATGTCATCACCCATCTCCCTGGTTTTGACGGCGAACTTCCTTTCTACCTCGAAACCGGGTAAGTTACATTATTAGCGCCTTCGCGATTTTCTGATAAAAAAACAACAAATGTATGACTTTGCGGGTGATTTTTTTTTTTTTTTTGGTTTTGGTTTTGGTTTTTGTTGTAGATATATTGGTGTTGGGGAATCGAATGAGTCGCAGTTGTTTTACTATTTTGTGGAATCACAGAGGAGTCCTTCCCTTGATCCTCTAATGCTATGGCTTACTGGAGGTCCTGGTTGCTCTGTTCTCTCTGCTTTCTTCTATGAAAGTGGTAAGTTAGTTTTTTTGTTTTTGAAAATGTTTTTTCTTCTTTAGTAGAATTATCATCGTAATGTTTTTACAAAGTATTTCCATAAAAAGGGTATTATGGGATGCTTGAAAATCTCCATATATATAAGATTCAGAAGTGTAAAAGTACTTCCAGAAAACACATTTGTAATGATATTCGAAACACAAAGTTTACGATATTGTTCAATGCAATCTTAAAGACTTATGACAGAAGTTGCAATGAATTATTTTTAATGTCAACTTAATAATTGTTAAATTGAAAATTCGTATTACAATAGTCAAATCCTATATATATATATATATATATATATATATATGCAAAAATACAAAAACATAAGTGAAGAAAGTTTAGTAGAGAGAATACTACCATTGACTTATTGGTAGAGGCGTAGACCCCAACCCCAATAATTACTTGGGCCTTAAAATCTCCAGTACGTATGATCACTGGTAAATTATAATATTAATAAAAATTTATATATTTTAAGTCTCGGAATATAAAATTTAAGAAGTTTAATTTCATGATGCGGAATTTCGGATTAAACTGCTGTATTTCATTTGCGCCCTGACTTTAAAATTAATGAATTTCGGATAATTCAATCTTCTTGCAGGTCCAGTAGCTTTTGATTATGCAAATTACAATGGAAGTTTACCATTACTCCACCTAAACCCTGATGCATGGACAAAGGTTCTAAACAATAATTCACTAATTTAAATTAATTACTGAATCATCTTTTATTTATTTATTTTTGTTTTCCAGGGCCTCAACATACTATATGTAGATGCACCAGTTGGCACTGGATTTTCCTACTCAACAACTGCAGAAAATTACTATGTTAATGACACCAAATCCGCCTGGCAAACCTATGAATTTTTGCAGAAAGTAAGTAAAAACGTAAAATCGGCGAAAGCCCTGATTTTTTTAAAAATCCGCACCAGACTTCTCGCATTAAGCATTTGCTAAAATATTGTCATTTGGCAATTAGCATACAAATTATGACTCTAAAATTTGGATTTTCATTTGTCTAATTGTTGTTGTGCAGTGGCTACTTGAGCATCCACAGTTCTTAAAAAATCAATTTTTCATGGGGGGCGATTCTTATTCTGGCATTCCTCTTCCAATGATAGTTCAACATATACTTGATGGTAACTACTTATTTTCCTGGTGACATATTCACTTCATTTTTTTCCTGAAAAGCACTAAAGCCTGAGTCATTTCCTGGAAGATTGATTTAATTTTATTTAAATTTCCTGCAGGAAACAATGAAGGAATGAAGCCAACCATAAACCTGAAAGTAATTCCCATCCTTTTTCTTAAAATGGTTCCAGATATGATACGTTCATCTCAGTTAAGACTGCTTTTTTTTTCATTAATGGTTATAAACTTGATTCTTCAAAATTTTTACAGGGATACATTCTTGGAAATCCAAAGACTGATGATTACATTGACAGCAATTCATTAGTACCATTTGCCTTTCGAGTAACACTCATTCCACGTGAACTTTATCACGTAAATATCGATCTCCATCTCTCAATACAATTATCTCTAAATTTAATTACACAAAACTCGAATATTTTTCATCACAAAACATCACTCATCTTGCGTTTTAATTTCCAGTCTGCAAAGTATTACTGCAATGGAGATTATGTCAACATAAATGAAAGCAATACAGGTTGTGTTGCAGCCATTGATGCATACGATCAGGTCAGGGAAAAAAAACCCTTTCACTATAAACCCCATCACCGAGCTTGAGCATATGAACCAATTTTAATATATCTATTATATATATTTTTTTTTTTTGTTTCGTGCAGTTGGTTCTTCAAATAAATACTATGAATATTTTGGAACCGATTTGCCAAATTGCCAAACCAAGAAAAAGTATTGAAGGAAGAAGATCAGCTGAAGAGATTGAGCCTGAAGAAATTCCCCTTTCCAAAATTAAATCCGGAAAGGCACTGTGGTGCAGGGTAAGTAATTCCAGCTCTCTCTCTTTTTTCTTTATTTTTTCTTCATATATATTTTTTTTTTCAACAATTCCAGGATTCGGATGACAGATGACTTATCAAGAGCCTTCAACTTTCTTTCAGGATTATAATTATGTTCTATCTGCAGTTTGGGCTAATGCTAGAATTGTCCGAGAAGCTCTCCATGTTAGAGATGTATGCACTTCTACACAATTTTCAATGTAGCGAAAATGATTCTTGTGTTTTTCAAAATCTCGAACGAGAGACTCGAATTAAAAAAATCTATATTTACAATAATTATTAGATTATAAATGCCATGGAAATGTATGTATTTTTTCAATCAGGGCACAGTTGGAGTGTGGAAGAGGTGCAATTCCAGCATAGCTTATACAAAGACTCAGTCAAGTACTGTTGGTTATCATAAAAACTTTACAAGCTCAAGCCTTAGAGCTCTCATTTACAGGTGACTAACTCCAACTTCTTCAGGAATTGTTTTTCATTTTAATTAGAAACACCCTCTAATTGAAGAATGAATCATAAATTTTATCTTTTTCATGTCATTTTTCATTGATTACATTGTTAAAATTATGTAGTGGCGATCACGACTTCTCTGTTCCACATGTTGGTACACAAACTTGGATTAATTCACTGAATATGACTATATATGAATATTGGCGAGCATGGTTTGTACAGGGTCAAGTTGCCGGGTAAGTCCGACACAAAAGCTCTAACCAGGGTAGAATCTTGATAGTTTTATCAATCGTTTCACAGATTTTCCAGGTTTGTGATGTCCATGGCAATGGATTTTACTAATTAATTATGCAATTTTTCTCATGTATGCAGTTACACAGAGAAGTTAGTTAGTAGTGACTTTACTCTTATATTTGCCACAGTGAAGGTAAGCCTCAATCACCTAATTAGCTATGCTCTTATAAATAAATATGCTACAAAATTCAGAAGAAATTAACCTAATTTACTTAGAATCTGGATTAAAAATAAGGGATTCAAGAAAACGCACATGGTTTTAATTTTTTTTTTTTCTTAAAAAAATAGATTATATCTAATTCTAAAAATTAGTGTAAACTTTAAATAAAAAATCGTTCTTTTTGTTTTTCATACTTTTTTTTTTTTACTTGAAATGGTTTTCGAATATAATATCAAAAGCGTTTTAGAATATTCAATGAGTAGAATATAATTCATATTTCAATATTTTGCTTTATAATTTTTTATTATTATTTTTAAATTCCGATGATGAAACAAAATGCTTATATTTGTATTGCTTCTTATTCCAGGGTGGTGGTCATGTTGCTCCAGAGTACAAACCGAAGGAATGTTACAAAATGATCGAACGATTCATGGCGTATTACCCTCTGTAATTAATTATTAATTTCAGCTTAAATATTTCTGATCACACTTTGTATTAGCAGAAATTTTAGTAGGCCATTTATGTTCCTTAGGCATAAGCTCTTAAAGAAGCTTAAGAGAAGTGTGGAATTGAAGCCAGTTTTGCTGTAAAAGTATGTGTTACAAGGACAAATAATATATTGCTTCTGGGTAGTTCTCTGATATCTAGTGATGGAAATATTTGAAAACATGCCTCCTTCATTTTAATTTTGTAAATTTTACACACGTAAGCAAAGTCAAAATATGCTAAAAAGCATATATTGTTAACATGCTAATATGGAATTTGCTTACAAAATATGCTAAAAAGCATATATTATTAACATGGAATATGGAATGAGAATATTTGACATTATTCACATTTCATATCATTAACATGGGGATATAGAATGAGAATATATGACATTATTCTCATTCTTATTGTGTATAAGATATTTTTTTTTCATTTTTTGTATAAGATATTATTCTTTTTTCTTTATTGTAGAGATTGTATCATTATTGTAATATTTTATATCCTTACATAACTATTACACTTTTGTATAAATAGGTTGTATATTCATTTATAATACACAACAACTCGATACAAACAATTCAATTCAATTGAATGCAATATTTCTCTCTCAAAGATATCTCTCGAGCATACTCCGACTTTCTTCAATTGTCTCTCTTGCTGTCTCAAAGATATTTATCACCCAAAGGTAATTTTTTTTTAAAAACTACCTTTGGGTGACTAAAACTACTTTTGGGTGACTAAGCGGTTCGATAGAGACTTTTGGGTGTATTATTCAAGAAATTCTAAGTTTAAATCCCTCCTCGGTTGTTAATAGAGATAGCCACTGGAGCTCTTATCCAACTAGTAGTTTTAGGGTCCCGAAAGATTAGTTGAAGTGCACGTAAGCTGGCTCGGACACCCCAGTTATTAAAAAAAATGCTTGGAGAAACTTTAATATCGATAATTATGTCCGTACAGTTTTTGGTAAGGCTATAGACAAAATTGTAAATACTCAAGTCTGGCATACTGTGTCGTTTTTAAGAACTTATAATTTGTTTAATTTGTAATAAAAATCACTTCCCTTAAAATAATATATACTATCTATTGATGGAAATATTTTTTAAAAACGTAGATCCTTGAATTTGTTTTATAAATTTCACCCCAAACCCAGCCCACCATCCCATTTCTTGAATCGAATATTGGGGTAGACTAGGTAAGATATGTTTGGGTTATGGACCTATGGTATACCCAATCCAACCCACTTTGAATGAATCCATTGTATTATTATTATGAATGTTTAATATTATCATCATAATATACTTTAAAATAATTAGTTTTAGACATAACTATCATTAATATTGTTGATGCGTGATTTTCACCCCAATGACTTCGCATGTGTAAAGTGCTATGAAATTACACATGAAATGATTATCGGAGTTGATTATGGTGTAGTGGTGATGTATGTTTGTAGAAACATAAATAAAAGATTGACAATAGAAATTTTTATAGTGGTCTGGATGCTTATAAACAAATCCTATGTCCACAGTTATTTTATTATTCTCTGGCTATTTTTCTGATATCGCCTGTAAGGCGTACAAAGATGGAGTAATGTTTTATTTACAGAGAAAAATAATGGTTGAAGCTCAAATTTGTGCCCAGCTCTCATATGCCCAACCCCCTATTTTTCATGAAGAGATGTGCCTATTTATACATTTGAGCTCAATGTAATGAGTGTTTTTGCAAGTTGTGAGGACACATAGGAACCCCTCCCTAATCCTTATCTTAAAATAGGATATGATTGATATAAATACTATTGATAACAATTTAGGTCGATTTGGTTTTGACAGCTAATGTTATTTTGTCTTTAAGTGCTTGCCAAACTTTGATTGATGAGACTGACAGCTCATTTTGATTGCTAGTGTTGATGTCAGTGTGTATTTTTGGCATAACAAATATTATTATAAATAATTAACTATATATTTCAAAAATAATTATGTGGTGTAATTAAAACAAAATTCATGACAAATAATTAATTTTATAATAACTTGATCTAGTGTTTGTCAATAAAATCAATAAAACTCTTTTAAAAAGTGTTGAGAGAAATATTTCTATAGCATCATCTCAATTGTTTTATCTACATAATCATTAAATAAAGCATTATCAAATATTATGTCATCGATATATTCATCAAATAAAGCCATATTATATATACATAATTTGTTGGAGTCCCACATCGACTAAGCACGCTCAAGCTTACTAGTTTATTCCCATTCAATAAGGCCTTATTGGGTGAGAAGTTAGGCCCACCTCAAATTCTATTATGGTATCAGAGCCAGGTTCAGTTGAGTTGAATGTTTGACTAGCGGGTGCCAGCAACTACCTCCATCAACGGAGGCATAATCCAACATATGAGCTTCACCGTAAGAGGGAGTATTGGAGTCTCAGACCGACTAGGCACGCTTAAGCCTACTAGTTTATAAGAAAAAGTAATCCTTCTATTCAACAATGCCTTATTGGGTGAGAAGTCAGACCCACCTCAAATTCTATTAATTTGCATAGAACAATTGTTAAATAATAACTAATATAGGTAATTAAAAATAACATATTAAAATTAGAGTGATATACATTTTATAAAAATCTTGATACAATGAATTTGAATTTCTGTCCTTTTTAAAATGCATTAAATGTGTAAACTATGTATGTAACACCCACATCAAGGTACGTAATTTTATTTGTACCCTAATACCCTTAGTAGGATTTCTTTGATGTTACCTTAGACAAATGTGAAGAAAATTCCTTAAAACTTCATTAGGGGTAAAATGGTTTTTTCACTCATAAGTAGATGAAAAAATGGGAAGTGAAAGGAAGCAAAATAATGTGAAGAAGATAATAAAAATAAGGGTATTTTGGTAATTGATTAAAGGATATAGATGGAATTTCATAGAAAGTGCAAAGGCAAAATGGGAATACATGCATATAATATTAGATATAAGGTTTCATTAGAAGAAACCCTAGCATATATTCAGCCCTTGTACAAGCCACCCTTACCCCTTTTTCTCTCAATTTTCTTCACTAAATTTCAAAGGGAACTCATAGGATTTGGTTTAGATTTTGATAGATTTTCAATTTTAAGCATCCAAATGTAAGATTCTAGCACAAGGTGTGTGATTAACCTTTAAAGTTTTAAATTCTTATGGTTTTTATATGATCTAGGTCCAAGAGGAAGAGACTTTTAGCAAAAAGAGGTGATATCACACATTCAAGGTAAGTAAACCCAATTTTAGCCTTGATTTGAGCAAGACTTGTGTAGAATGATTCTTGCATGTTTTTATGTGATTGTATGTGAGAATTGTTGGCTGTTTTTAATGTTGAATGATGTATAATTTCTGGCCATGAAAAGTAGTGCTTGAGCATGTGATGAATTGGTGAAATTATGGAAGAATTAGTGTTAGAAATTTTGAAGTGTTGAGATTTGTTGAAAACGGCCTGGTTTGATGCTATAGTTAGTGAGTTTTTGGCTCAAATTTTGGTGGATTTAGAGAGATGTGGAAGTGTAGCCAACATGATAGTTGCATGTGCATATGAAGTGTTTGATGAAAATCCAAAGAGAAAATGCATGCATGAGTTGGCTAAACTCTATTGAAGAAAGGGTTAGAGAAAGGCAAGAATTGAAGTAGAAAGATTATGTTGGGCTTAACCAAGTGTAAATGTTAGTATTCAAGGGTGCATAATGTAATGCAAAAATTTAGAATATCACTTGGTCATGTTAGTTCCATGAGAGAAATGGCCCTTAGTGCTTGGTTTTAGTTTCTTGAACTTTTACTACTTCTTGAATAGCACATGAAAGTGTTAGAGAAGAATTGCATGTTAAAGTGTTACTTTGATATGGCATTTGAGATAGTAAAAATGGTAGAATATGTTATGACATACCATGCCATAATGAATTTTCAAGGTTGTGTATGTGAACTTGGAAAGAATATCAAAGAATGGGCTTGATCATGCATATATTGTGCATATGATTTATATATAGCCTTGATTTGGTAAATGAGAATAGTAAAGAATATGTTAGCAAAGAATGAGAAAAGAAAGAAAAGAAAATGGCTTGTTTTCTTTTAAGCTAACATGCAAATATGTATTTTTCTCATTTACTAAAGAATGCAAGCGTAGAATTTCCATAGCTTAGAAATTTATTTGGAAATGTGTATAGTATTTCTTTCTATTCTCTTTCTAAAGCATGCTATGTTATAAGGTTGTTGCGATGGGGAACCCGTGAGTGACAGAGATGCCCACATGCACGCCGCCATTAGTGAGCGGCCTCAGCAGAGAGATACAACACTTGTACAGTCCGTTAGCAGTGCATGTGGATGAGACTGTATCCAACAGAGAATACCTACATGCACAACGCCATCAGTGAGCGGCCTCAGCAAAGAGATACAACATTAGTACAGTCTGTCAGCAGTGCATGTAGATGAGGATTGTACCTAGTATACACTCACATTGCCAGGGTTCCAAATTCATGCCTCAACCTAGTCCAATCGGCAAACCAGAAGAGAAACAGGACAAGAAAGAGATACGGAAAAGAAAAGAAAGAGATACAGCATAAGAGACAGAAAATAAAAAAGAAAAGAAAGTTCTTTTCTCAAGAAAGTTTATTATTTTGTATATGTGTTATGCTACTTGCATGATTCAGCATTTCTTATATGCTCGACGATGTACAGTTTTATTCATTGTCTTTGCACATTGGTAAGTAGCAAATCAGAATATTAGAAAAGAATGCAGAATATCAAAAAAGAATGAAGAATAGTAGCAAAGATTAAAATGAGAAAAGGAAAATCAAAACATGAGTAACGAAGGAAAAACAATAGTGCAGTTTGGTTTACTTGCTGAGCAATTAGTGCTCACTCCATTATTTTACTGTTTTGCAGGTACTAGATAATTTATGATCGGATAGGACATCAAGAAGCGGAGGAGTTTGGCGATACTGTCCAAGACTACCTTGTACTTATTAAATTATATCAATTATTTTGTGTAAATACTTATCTGAATTAAAATTAGAATTTTCGGATTTTACATTATATATCTCTATGTATATATGTTTACAAAAGTTATTTAGTGAATTTTGTCATATATTTCTCAAAGAATTACTAGCTAGAGAGTATATTACAATGTAAAATGTGCAAATTACATGAAATCTCGATAGTTTAAAATACATTAATTTAATTACTAAAAGATTATCTTATAATTTGTTTATTCATAAGCGTTGTTCTAAAAATAAATTTGTTATTTAAAAAAAAAAAGTGAAATTAATAATTAAATAAGAGTTAAGTGATAGCTGAGGTGATGTGTTGGGAGTAAAGTAGGTGGTCTCAAGTGTTTATATATATATATATATATATATGTTTTTTTAATGATACTATATGTACTGCAGTAATTCCCTAATTAGCCCCCGATTAAAATAAATATACATTTATTCCAAAATTACCATCAATTATGGATTTTTTTTTAATAGAAAATCACTTTTTAACCTCTTCTTATACTATAATCTTTTTTTTATAAGTATTTTGATTGTTATATGGAAGAAAATCTACAACATGTTTACTCATTATAAGTGATGTTAGAATGAAAATAATGATAAAAGGAAAACCATTGAACCTCAAGGCAGTCTGCAAAAATGGAGGAAACAGATAATACTGAAGGCTAATTGGGCCATAAGTGGGCTGAAATTAGACATGAATGGGCCTCGTCTAAAAATCCAAATAGAAAAGAGAACTTAAGTAGGTCTAGGATGAGTTTACTTAACTTTGGTAATAATTTTCAAAGTTTTTTTTTTTTTTATTGCATAAATATAAATTATATGTTTTTCTTTCTTATTTTCTAAACATGAGTATTATTTTGTTACTTTTAAGCTTTTATTTTATATATATAGAGGAAATTATTGATAACATTTTTCGAAAATAATATATGGAATAATATTACCAATCAAAAAATTAATAATTTTCTTCCATAAAATGTCATAAATTAATACTTCAATCAATGATAGGTAATTTGCTGACACTATCAATGAGTCGTTATTCATTTCAATCAATGATATTAAGAGTTTATACATATATAGTCACCATTTCATCTGTATACGAAAGAAAATGTAAATTATGAAAGATAGAATTTAAATGTCGCTTTTGGTTTTGGACAATTAAAAATCTATTTGCTATCCAATTTAATAATTTACAAAAATTAGAAAGCAAAGCTTCCTTATAGTAGAAATTTTCAATATTTATAAATGTTCATAAAAATAGTATAAATTTACATTTATATGAAGTGGCACCATTGGAAAGATATGTCTCTTGAAAAAGAGAGAGGGAGAGGTGACAAACCAAATAAATAAATGTAAGGTTGGGATGGTTTAATTGTATGGAGAAAATATAGTGGTTAAGTTATCCCTTTCTTAATATTAATTAGAAGTTGTCAGTCCTTTCAATTAATTGATCATTCAAATCCTACACATATCAACATTGTTTTTACGAAGAACTATTTAATTGTTTTCATTTTCACCTTTTTATACCCTATTACATAAATGGGGGCCTCCCACTCTATGAGTCATCCTTTTTATAGTACCAGAATAATAGTTTAACCACATTCCACTCATTTTTTTATTGTAATGGGTGAAATTTATACTAACATTCCAGATGTGAAAGACAACCAAACATAAAATTTTAACCAAATTTTAGTGGGCATCCATTTTGATAATTGACAATTGTTTAAAACAAGTTAAAATTTAGATATTTTTTAGGAGTTTAATTAGTTTATTTAATTAGAAATAGGGTAGGATAACAAATAGGTTAATCTTATTTATGATTTCTATGAGGTTTATTTTATTTGTTTTATCTTTCGGTAAATAATTGTATTTTTATAAATACATGCTTTGAAATAAGAGCAGTAGTGAGTAAATTATTTAAAAGAAAAAAAAAAGCATCAATATTTTACCAAAAGTCTTGTATTTCTTTTAAGAAATCTTAGAGGTCTTAAATAAATAACTCCCTTTCAAAATTAATCCTAATTTTCCTAATGCAAATCCCAAATTAAAAAATTCCTTAAAGAGCTCTAGATACTTAAACATGTTATTAAAGTTACAGAATGTAAAAGATGTATCGTTATCTGTTAAATTAATAAAAAAATAAAATAACGAAACTGGGGTTATGTTTTAATTTCATGAAACATATGGGACTTTAATAATTTACTCCTCTCTGACAGGGATGAAGTTGGAAGGCGATACATTCTGATTCTAGTAAATCCAAAGTTATTCATTCAGCCTTAAAATCCAAGTTCTTCGTGTATTTGCCCCTATTTATCACGTGAAGATTAATACTGTAAAGTCTGAAAGTTAGGTCGATAGAATTATTTCTTAGCTTCCAGAAAACTAATACTATAAATTTTGAAAGTCAGATCAATAGAATTATTTCTTCATTTCTTGCAACGATGGCAACACTGAAAGCAAACCCCTCTTCCAAATGTTTCAAAATTTGTTTCCAAGTGCTTCTCCTACTTATTTTCTCTATCATTTTTGCTTCTGCAGGAAATATCATCACCCATCTCCCTGGTTTTGATGGTGAACTTCCCTTCTACCTCGAAACTGGGTACTTTAATTACTGTCTTCACGATTTCTGATAATTTTTATTAAACTTTAACGAGGGTCCTGAAGAGATGACTCTGTATCTAAAATAAAATAGATGTATGATTTTGTAAGTGATTTTTTTTTTTTTTCTTTTTAAGATATATTGGTGTTGGGGAATCGAATGAGTCGCAATTGTTTTACTACTTTGTGGAGTCACAGAGGAGTCCTTCACTTGATCCTCTTATGCTTTGGCTCACTGGTGGACCTGGTTGCTCTGCTCTCTCTGCTTTCTTCTATGAAAGTGGTAAGTTTTTATTGCTTTTATGCAAACCCTTTGAAGTGTTATTATTATTTTTTTCTCTTTTTTTACACCTTTTTAGTCTTTTATTTTCAAAGAAAATGTCCTGGAAAGTATTCCCATCAAAGGATATAAGAGAATATTCGAAACTCTTCCTGTAAAATGCAGTCTTTATTGATAGTATTATCCTCGTATATTATTATTGATAATCACATATTCATCCATTTAACAAACTTTTTTTTATACGGCCCAACATTATTCATACTGTATTAAAACTTCAGCATATTAATATAGAAGTTTGAATTTATTTATGCACGATAATTCACTTGGGAGCATTGAAATTGTTAATATTTTTGTCAAACTTATGTTAGGTAACACATTTTGCCAAGTGGTGTTTTCTCTTTGATTGTCTTGTTCATCAAGTTTATTTTGATTCATGATATTCTTGTGTAACCTAACTTTACATGTGTCACAATTTTCTTATATGGTCTTAAATTGTCTTAAAATGTTGTAAGACTTTTCTATGATCCCCCAAGAAAGAAAAAAGATATGTTTGTGGTCCAACAAAAAGTTGGAATTGTTTTTGTCCTCCATGTGTTCAGTTTTGTTAGACTTATGCCTTTTGCTTTTTCATGTTGTGTGTGCGCACGCTTTCTTGTTGTGCTAACATCGCATGGCTCACTTTGCACAAGTTACGTTTTTATCTTTATTAGCTGAGATATTTTTTTGTCCATATGTTGTGTTGTCATGAGGACGGTGTCTCAATATCCTCTTCTGGTCCAAGGAAATAAGCTTTTTCCTTTTTTGGTTGTGGTCCCAAAAGATAGATGAAATCTTTTCCATTTTTGGATGAAATCTTTTCCATTTTTGGACCAACATATGTCAGCCCTTGTTTGCTGACTTGGCAAGAACTTGGGAGTATGAAATTGACATATATCTTCTTCATTCTTGCTCATTTGTAAAGCTAACATGTGATATTTTTATTTGCTTGTGCTCTGAAATTTTCAGAGAGTTTTATTCCTCAAAGGTGAACGAAATAGAGATAGCAACGAGAATAAAATAACAACAAAATAAATCACAGAAAGTAAACAAAGAGAAAATAACATGCGCGATTTACCCTGGTTCACCCAATATGGGCTACGTCCAGCCGAGTCAATATTATTGGAATACTTCCTCATCTCTCTTGTTTATAATGAATGAATTGTCCTATGATTTACTATCACACTCATAACAAGAGAAAAATATGTTTATATAATAAGTTTAAGTGACAAAACCTAGTTTTACAAGGATTCATGTTCCTAAGCCCAACCCAAAAAAGAATTAATAACTTAAAAAAACCCTTCAACAATTATACATGAAAAAAGACCCAAACCGTTTATAGCCCCGGGGGTACTACCCCCACAACCCCCGTTTGTTCATCGAGGAGTGGGGTCCTCACCCGCTGACCGGGCAGCAAGACCCCTGAATGCGTCTGCGTAACCCATCAATGCTGAAGTAGTTGACAACTCCAACAAAAGGTTCACCTTATGTTATTGTGCTAAACACTTATCATCCTTCATCTTTGTTAAGCTAAAAGGAAATTCATCTTCTTCCTTGTTTGTTTTTCTTTTTTAACCTGAATATCTATTTCGTTGGTGCTCTGAACTTTTAGAGAGTTGTTCTTGGTTAGGTTTTTTTTTATGGGTTTGTGCTAGAAATTTTCTTGTTTATCTTCATTGTTGAATGGCGGCTGGAATGTGGTTCCTTTGCTAATGTTGGAGCATGTCTTCAGCGATTGAAGCTTGGGTGGAGCTCAAGCGTTTTCCAAGAGTGAACCTAGTGTGAAGAAATCTGTGGTGCAACAAGACATTAAGGATTCAAAGGGTGGTATTTAGTCTAACCAAAACATGGAGTTCTCTTTGTTGTAGCTAAAATCAATTTTAAACTATATCTTGTAATATTTGTTGATTGGTAGATTTGCTTCGATTTAGATGAGGTCTCATAGATGTAGGCTAAAAGTGGATTTAGCTAAACCATGTATATGTTTATGTGTTTTACATTTATAGCTTGATTATTATTGATTTGTTGTAAACCTGACTGTGTTAACACAACTTGGTAAATCAGTCTGTTGCGTCTTTAAAAATGGTTACCTAAACATTAAATAGAGTTCACCAACTCTAACAGAAATTATTTTATACTTATAAAAACAGATAAAGAAAATTACGAAGTACTATTTTGATTGATTTTCTTAGTTCAATTAAGAAAAATAATACACTTAGTAGTAGCCTCGAGGTTTTGTTTCTATTAAATAATAGTTTAATAATGAATCTTTAATTTATTAAAGCAATTCAGGATAAGTTATTAATGGGCCATATTTATGAAAATGACCAACATCTTCCCAAGTTTTATCTCCTATTTCTATTACATAATGGTTTAATAGTAAAGTTAATTTTATGAGTGATGTTATTTAAGCCCCACCAATTTTCTTTGTAGGACCCAATAATAATTTTCATATTTAGGGAAAAGACTATGTCAATAAAGTAACCACCTTTCGCAAGTTTTTTTCTCAATCTGTTTGCAGGTCCAGTTGCTTTTAATTATTCTAATTACAATGGGAGTTTACCATCACTCCAACTTAACCCTGATACATGGACTCAGGTACTGAAGAATAATATTCTCTAATCAAAATTAAAAACTGAGATCAATTTTTTTTTCTCTCTTCATGTTTCATTCTTGAGAGGCAATCGTCTTTTTTTTGCAGGGCATCAACATTATATATGTAGATGCACCAGTTGGCACTGGTTTCTCTTACTCAACAACCCAAGAAAATTACTATCTTAATGATACAAAATCTGCCGCACAAACCTACGAGTTCTTGAGAAAGGTATGTAAGGTTCCGTACATTTAACTATCTTAATCTTTTTAACATCCGGAGCTCAATTCATGTATAAAATGTTACGTTAGAAGTTCAGCCAAAATATTTATTCTTACAAATTTAAAAGTTCGGGTCTGGATTTTAATTTGTCTTTTACAAATTCAACAAATACCATTCACTCAACAAAGCGCTATTCACCGCTAACTATCATTTTTTTTCTTCCCAAAATACAATTTATTTATGAATATAGAGAATTGAAAATTAAAGAAACTAAAACTAAAAAGAATAAAAACAGTCTTTACTGATAAGTGATCCAAATTACAGAAATCAAGAATTCTCGACTGGAATGGATAGTTGTTTATTCATATTAATTGTTTTTCTGCAGTGGCTCCTTGAGCATCCACAGTTCTTAACAAATCAATTTTTCATTGGGGGCGATTCTTATTCTGGCATTTCTGTTCCAATGATAGTTCAACATATACTTGATGGTAAATATTTATTTTCCTGGTGACATATTCACTTATTTTTCCTTTTTTTTTTTTCCCGAAAACTAGAGCCTTTGTCATTTCTTGAAAGATTGATTAATTCATATTTCGATTTCCTTCAGGAAAGAACGAAGGATTTAAGCCAACCATAAACCTAAAAGTAATTTCCATCCTTTTTGTTTTCATTCTTTTTCTTGAAATTATATCCTATTATTTATACGCTCAAACACTATACCTGTTGTGATATGTTCATCTCACTTAAGATATTTTTTTTATAGTTAATGATTCTGAACTTGAAATTTCAAACTATTGAAAGGGATACATACTTGGAAATCCAAAGACGGATGATTATATTGACAGCAATTCATTAGTACCATTTGCATTTGGAGTAGCACTCATACCACCTGAACTTTATCTTGTAAATATATATCTCCAATCTCTTTATACAAATTTGTTTTCAATTTATATAGTTACACAAGCCAAATATTTTCAAAAACTATCATTTTAATTTCCAGGCTGCAAAATATTACTGCAATGGAGATTATGTCAACATAAATGAAAGCAATACTAATTGTGTAACAGCCATTGATGAATTCGACCAGGTCAGCAAAAAACTATCCCTTTAAAATCCATCACTGAGCTTGAGCCTATGAAATTACCGATTGTAATTTTTTTTTTTTTTTTTCATTTGTTTGATGCAGTTGGTTCTTCAAATAAATACTCTGAATATTTTGGAACCACGTTGCTATTCTACTAAACCAAGAAAAAGTATTGAAGGAAGAAGATCAGCTGAAGAGATTGAGCCTGATGAAATTCCCCTGTCAGAAATTAAATCTGGAAATGCGTATTGGTGCAGGGTACGTAAATTCAGCTCTCTCATTATTTTGTAGATTTTTTCCACCACTTCCAGGATTAAGTTACATAAAGAAAGATCTGTGATTCAACTTTCTTTCAGGGGTATAATTATGTGCTATCTGCCGTTTGGGCTAATGCTGAAATTGTCCGAGAAGCTCTCCATGTGAGAAAGGTATGCATTTATTTAATGTTTAGAGTGCAATTTTTTACACAGAAAAATCTTATGAAAACGTGTTTATTATTAAATGAGTTTGAAATGTTTTCGAAAATAATTTTTGGATAAAATCTAAAAACTAATTATCAATTTAAAACACGACTCAATTTCTATAACTTTTTAATCGAAAGTCATTTTTGAATATTATATCAAACAAATATTTTAATATTAAAATATGAGTAATTCTCTAATCAGAGCATTTTAATATTAATTTTGTCAACATTATGCTCATATACCATTTGATTTTTCTCATGTGAGTCAAAGAATATTTTAAATCTAATGGCATATATGCATGATCCTGACAAATTAATATGAAATCGTTTTGACTAAAGAATTATTAACTAAAATAACACTCAATTTCCTGAGTCGTATTTGAATTTTTAAAAATCATTTTCGGATTACAAAAACAAATGTATATGAAACAGGACACAAAAGGAGTGTGGAAAATGTGCAATATTTCTGGCCTAGCTTATACACAGACTCAATTAAGTAGTGTTGGTTATCATAAAAATTTTACAAAGTCAAGCCTTCGAGCTCTCATTTTCAGGTGACAACTCTTAACTTCTTCAGCGTTTATTGTTTCCTTCAAGTCTTCTCACTTTAATAAATCTATCATGATATTATTTAATCTATAATTGAAAAATGAATTACAAATTTCTTCTTCTTCCCCATCATTTTTCATGGATTACATTGTCAAATTTTATGCAGTGGTGATCACGATTTCAATATTCCACACATTGCCACACAAACTTGGATTCGTTCGCTTAATTTGACTATAAATGAAAATTGGCGAGCATGGTTTGTAGAGGGTCAAGTTGCCGGGTATGTCCGGCACAAAAGATCTGATAGGATAGAGTCTTGATATTTTTAACTAATTAATTATTCAATTTGTCTCATGTATGCAGATACACAGAGGAGTTAATTAGTAGTGCCTTTACTCTTATATATGCTACAGTGAAGGTAAGGCTCAACTCAATCATCTAATTAACTATGCTCTTCAAATGAATCTGGAGTCAATTCTTTGTTTTTTAAAATAGTAAAAATAAGGGATATAAGAAATTTAAGAAAATACACGTGGTTATAATTTATTTTTTTTTCTAAAAATAGTTTTATATGCAATTTTTAAAATTAGCCTAAACTTTAAAAATGAAAAAAAAAATGTTCTCTTTGTTTTTCATTTTTTTTTTTTCAAATTAAAATGGCTTTTGTCACTATATCAAAAGACAAAAGCATATTAGAATATTAAACGAGGAGAATATAATTCATATTTCGATATTTTGCATCATAATTTTTCAAAAAAAAAAAATCAGATAATGAACCAAAACACTTATATTTGTATCGCTTCTAATTCCAGGGTGCTGGTCATATTGCTCCAGAGTACAAACCGAAGGAATGTTATAGAATGATGGATCGATTCATGGCGTATTACCCTCTGTAATTTTTATTAGTTGCAGCTTAAGAATTTCGGTCACACTTTGTATAAGCATAAATTTTAGTATAAGCTCTTAATAACCTTAAGAGAACTGTGGAACTGAAGCCAATTTTGTTGTACAAGTATGTGTTTCATGGTAAAATAATATACTCTATCTATTGAAGGAAATATTCATAAAAACGTAGATCCAAGTCCAACCTACTTTGAATGAATCCATTGTATTGTTTCTATGCATGCTTAATATTATCATCAAAATATACTTTAAAATAAGGAAAATGATTTTTAGCCTTCACCATTTTCTTCTTTAGCCCCCATCTTCAACTATAGGCGAGGATATAAATGTAATAAAAACTGTTATTCTTCTTCCTACGTACTTTATTTCCTAAACTTCATATTTACAGTTATCGAAAAGTTAAATGGAATTGAGGTCAATAAGAATTCATTGTTTACAGCATGAATTAATTTTCAAATTTCATATCATCTTAGACCTAAAAAAAACACAAACTTCATTTGATCTCTTCTTTTGGAGAGTTTATTAGTTTCTTTCTTATTATTATTATTTTTTTTTCTTTTTTGAAGTTTATATTTGGGAAAGTTATTGAGAATTTCATTGTTTAAATAAAAAATTAAAAAAAAAAAAACTGATTATATAACCAAGGAGTTATTAGAACTTGAATCAAATAAGATGTTTATGTTAGTTTTTGGAGTATTTTAAGAGTTGTCCCCTTTAGAAATAGAAGATATTAATACGTGATGTTCATATTTTTTTCTTGAGTAATACTACATATACATCATTTTCATACAACATTTTCCATGCAACATTATGTGGCAAGATATGATTGGCTAATTTAAAATTAAAATTAAACTTTTACCCAATCATATTTTGCCACATAATGTTGTATGGAAAATATTGTATAAAAATGATGTATGTGTAATATTATTCTTTTTTCTTAATACTATTACACCCCTATCTAAGGTAGAAGATGGAGGGTTAAAGACAAAAAAATATAGATTATAAAAATCACTTTCCTTAAAATAATATGTACTGTCTATTGATGGACATATTTTTTAAAAAATGTGGATCCTTGAATTTGTTTTATAATTTTTGCGCTCGGAAGTAGGGAACCCAATTTTATGGGTTATGGGGCAACCCACTACAAACTGCCTCAACCCAATCCACCATCCCATTTCTTGAATCCAATAGTGGGTGGACTAGGTAGGATATGCTTGGGTTATGGGTATACCCAATCCAACCCACTTTCAATGAATATTGCATTATTATTATGGATGTTTAATATTATTGTCATAATATATTTTAAAATAATTAGTTTTGAACATAACTAATTAACTATCGTTAATATTATTATAAATAATTAAATATATATTTTTTTATTACTTAAAATATTATTTCAAAATAATTATGTGATGTAATTAAAACTAAATTTATGACAAACAATTAATTTTATAATCACTTGATCTAGTTTTTGTTAATAAAATCAATAAAACTCTTTTAAAAAATGTTGAGAGAAATATTTCTATAGCATCCTCTCATTAAAATTAAGAGTGATATATATTTTATAAAAAATTTGATACAATGAATATGAATTCTGTCCTTTTTAAAATGCATTAAATGTGTAAATTATATTAAATGTGCAAATCTTAATAGTTTAAAATATATTAATTTAATTACTAAAAGATTATCTTATAATTTGTTTATTCACAAAAGTTGTTCTAAAAATAAATTTTTTATTTAAAAAAAAAGTGAAATTAATAATTAAATTAAGAGTAATTAAGAGTTAAGTGATGAATGAGGTGATATGTTGGAGTAAAGTAGGTGGTCTCAAGTGTTTTTTTTTTTTTTAATGATACTGTATACACCCCACTAATTCTCTAATTAGCCCCCGTTTAAAATAAATATACATTTATTTCAAAATTACCATCAATTATGGAATCTTATATATATATATATAGAACTTAGAATGATAAAAGGAAAATTATTGAGCCTTAAAGCTTAAGGCAGTCTGCAAAAATGGGGGAAACAGATAATACAGAAAGGCCAATTGGGCCACAAGTGGGCTGAAAAAGAGAACATTTCTAAATACACTTAGCCTTTTCTCTATGAATACACACTAAAGTGGGTCTAGGATGAGTTTGCTTAACTTTGGTAATAATTTTCAAGATTTTTATTTTTTTTATTTTAATGCATTAATATAAATTATATGTTTTTCTTTCTTATTTTCAAAACATAAGCATTAATTTGTCCTTTTAAGTTTTTATTTTATATATATAGAGGAAATTATTTATAACTTTTTTCAAAAATAATATATGGAATAATATTACCTTTCGAAAAATTAATAATTTTCTTCTATATAATGTCATAAATTAATTATTTCTTTATTCTAAATATATATAGGTTTAAAATTACACTAAATTTTACGGTTAGATGAAAATTATTTACAACTATTTTGACATTAAATAGATGATAATTTTTCATGAGCATAACTTTGGAAATATTAAAATATTAAACTAAATATTAGATTTACACAAAAAAAAAAAAAAATTATTATAATCTTATTAGTTAATTTGTTGGCACTATCCATGAGTCGTTATTCATTTCAATTAATGATATTAAGAGTCTGCACATGAAAGAATTTAAATTGTCGCATTTGGATGATAAAAGATCTATTTGCTATCCAATTTAATGATTTACAAAAATTAGAAAGCTAAGCTTCCTTATAATAGAAAATTTCAATATGTTGAAAATGTTCATAAAAATAATATAAATTTGCATTTATATAAGGTGACACCATTGAAAAGATATGTCTCTTGAAAAAGAGAGAAGGAGAGGTGAACCACTGGCTAAGTGGTTGAATATGGGCTCTTAAGGTATTACTTAAGAGGTTTTAAATTCGATTCGCTTCGATTATTAATAGGAGTTACCACTAAAGGTTTACCCAATTATCAACTTTAAGACATTAGAGATTAGTTGAGGTGCGTTCAAATTGACCTGGATACTCTGGTAAAAAAAAAAAAAAAAAAAAAAGGAGAGGTGACAAACCAATAAATAAATGTAAGGTTGGGATAGTTTAATTGTATGGAGAAAATATAGTGGCTAAGTTATCCCTTTCATAAAATTAATTAGAAGTTGTAAGTCCTTTCAATTGATTGATCATTAAAATCCGACACATGTCAACATTGTTTGTACCAACTATTTACTTGTTTTTAATTTCGCCTTCTATATCTTACATAAATGGAGGCCTCCTACTCCTGAAGTCATCGTTTTTATAGTACTAGGATAATTAATCTTTAACAATGACATTGGTTGACTCTTTACTTATTTTTAATTCAAAAATTATTTTGTGTAAAAATCTTGATTTTTTTTTTTTTTTAAAACCTGAATCAATCGAATAAGTATTCTTAGTGTAAAAAATATATTAAAGATAAAATTTTAATCAAATTTTTCAAATCAACAATCATAATATACATAATATATCGAAAGATAAAGTTTTAACCAAATTTCTTAAAGGAATATAAAAAACATTGTCTTTTAATAGATTTCTTATATGAAAAATATTGGTCCGGATTTTAAAAATCAGAACCTGCACAAAAGAGAATGACTCTTCTAATATACATGTATATATATCACTACATAAATTATCATTTATATTTTCTTAGTATTAAGTTTGGCAGCCGAATACAATGCACATTGGAAAGTTGGTAAAGAACAACCTACCTCCAATAGTTCCTCCTAACATTCCCTAATTTTCTTAATGCAAATCCCAAATTAAAAAAATTCTTGAAGAGCTTTAGATACTTATAGATAATATTAGAACTCAAAAGCTAGCTTTATTTGGACTTAATAAACCTACCAAAACCACATATAGTATAGTAGTTAAACTTATCACATCTTCCTAAACCACACAATGAAAGTTCTTAAATAAATGAATGAATAATTAATTAATTTTATGTTCCAAAAGTCTATTAATAAGTTAAACAAACTTCAACCCATTAGAGACAAGTTTTAACATTAAATAAATTACAAACCTCATTGTTCAACTAACACATAAATTGGCATGCATGAGAAGTAATATTAATTAATTAATTTTCAATTTGGTATTAGTTAATTTAATTTTGTTTTGTTTGGAGCAAATGCATGTTTTTGCCGACCCCATTATGAAAAGGCAAAGGCAAGTCTACCTGTTGTTCATCCAATGCCATGTGTTATTGTTTTGAATAAAATGTGAATTATTAGAACAATTATTTATTTGTTGAAGTTGATATATAAATCTAGCGGAGAATCCTTGTCGAAGAACTTGTTCTTAGCCTCATGAGATGCCATGCCAGTTGTAATAAAATTAATAAACTTTTTTTTTCTTTCTAATATATATATATATAATTAATAATATATCATCAGGTGAATATTAATATTATTTTAGCTATAAATAAAAGATTAATTTATGAGAGATAAACTTATTAATTAATGTGTAGGAGCCTCTATTATGGTTCAGTTGAGACATGGACAAATTTACTCCATTGATTTAATTTACTTTTTGTTGATCAGACGAATCCTAAGTTCTAATAATATTAAAGAATTTTAAAAGAGATTCCTGATTAATTTTAAAACAAGTTTAATGAATTCTGAAATTCAATTGTCATCCCAAGTTTTTAGAAGTAATTAAAAACAACCCTTATAAGAGGATATTTAATGATTTTTTTTTTTTTTTTAAATAAAAAAGTTTCATTAAGCTTTAATAGCTTTTGATAGTTTTAAATAACATAAAATTTAAAAAATCTCTTAAAAACATAAAGGAGTAAAGGATCGCCACTACAGAAATCTTATTACTATTACTCAAACAAGTGATATACCCTAATTTCAATAGTATTGTCTATTCAATTGTCTTTTACAACACAAACCTCTTACAAAATGCCCTCTGATAACTTAATTTATAAATATAAGAAGGATGCCGAGCTATAATCTCATTTTAAATAAAGACTCATGTGATTTCGACAAATCTAGCCAAAGCTACAAGAGAACCCATGAATAGTAATGTATTTACTACATATACAAATTTTTCACATAAACTAATATGTTTTAATGTGATTGGATGATTTTAAATTAAATAAATTAGTGTAGAAGATATATCCAATATATAAAATTGTCACATCAGTTTATAAAAGTAATTTTTTTAAATTAATTTATATATATAATATTACTCCATAAGTATTTTATTGCGAATAATTTGTGATGTTCCTATCAATAATTAGAAATGACTAGAATAATTTGATAAAAACACACGTCATCTGCTCCTACTTTAGCTGCAAAATTTAAGTTTAATTAATAGTGGTAAAAGACTATATCTAGGTAAACTAATATGACTAAATAGAACAGTGAGGGAGTCAATTTGAAATTCCATAATATTAAATAATAAAAAAAAAAACATCAGCTTAAAAGGTGTTCATAATAAAATTAATTAATAATGTAGATCAACCACAAGTTTATATGGCTGAAAAAAAACAACAAAAATTATAGGAAAGATATTATGAATTTTAGTGAATTTATATCTGGCATGGGTTCCATCAAAGACAACTCCACAAGCTCATCAGGCTTCCTCAGACATGACAGCACGGCCATCTTTTTCATTGATCTAATTGTAGAGGATCGTAGGCCATTAATACCTTTCCATAATTCGGTTTTAATTATAAATTTCATTTAATTTAATTAAAATTATACCTTTAATCATCAAAAACATAAGTCACAGTAATGAGACAAACAGAGTCACAATGCATTACAATAAATCTTTTGATTATATATATATTAATCTGAGATCAAAATTTTGATTAGTTAAATTTTGACATGATTCATTGAATTCAAATTGATAATTAAATAGTCTTGTATAAGAAAAACAAATAATTATTTTGATGTATGAATTAAGGATACATTAATATTCTTAGATAACAACTTTGCCGACTATGTGGTCACGTGACATCAATGAAATATTAAATGATAAGTTCCTTTTCGCAATTTCATTTGTAGGCTAATTAATGATCCTTAATTCAATAAAACATTTTTTTTTTTTTTTACTGATTTTAAATATATTCTTCAAATATTACTTGACAATAAGACAATATAATGCAAAAAATCACATTTAATATAAGAGTAATGTTAAATTTTCCAAATAGTATTTTATCACAAATAATGCATAATGGTATAGTACATTGACATGAAAATGATAAATGAATTTGATTGTTTTAACTTTAAATACACAATTTTTAATACATTGGTATAGTTAATATTTTGTTTGTGGTCATAATACCTGTTCTTAGAATAAACATTAAGACAACTCATGATAAATTGATATAAGTATATCATGATGTTATAGAAGACGACACATTTCTTGAGATAATAATTTTAAGATGTTCATGAGCATAAAATGATTTCAAAAACTTTTGGCAGAATAAAGTAATAAAAATCATATCTGTTATGCCTGGGGAAAATAGGGCTGACATAGCGCCCAGTTAAGTGTGAAAGGTCAGACCTCGGGAAGAGTCCGTTGACATTCTGGCGCAGTCACGTTGCGTGATGATGCAAGCAGCACACTCCTGTCAGTACAGTGGGTGCGCGCCAGACTGAAGAAATGCTAGAGGATGTACACGTGTCCAATCCCTACAACAAATCGCATGAATTACTCTAGAAGGTGGGTAATGTGACATAAAGAATGATTTGCATGGATAATACCACCAACTCACAGATTCAGTGATGATTGCCTTAATCCATCCCACTATAAATTGAGAGCTCCACTCTCATTCAAGGGATTCGCACATTTTACTCTTGATGGGCTACCATCTCTCTAGAATATACAGTATTTGATACCTTGTATTATCATTGTAAAGTCAGTCGACTAAAGCGACCTGACCCTTATCATTAATACAAACAGCAATGGATATATGACTTGTTTCCTTAGCATCCAAACTACTTTAAAACTCCTTTCTCACTGTATTTGCTCTCGATTCTTTTACTTTCACTTGTGTCTTCTGGACCAGTTCAGCATCTCACACGTGCATTCCGTTGGTGTCAAAATCATGCATCAACAATATCCAATCTGCTTCTACATGTTAAGGCTAATTGTGCTAAAAAGTTGAGTGTGAATGGACTCTGTAGGATCAATGATTCATTGCCAAAATCACATTATTAATTAATTGATTAGTGAATGATTAATTCATGAGAACCCACTTTTTTCTCACCATTCATTTGACATTTTCCAACTTAGCCAAACCTTTTTCCTGTTGGAATTTCCTGAATCGTTTGCAAAATCAAATGCATTGATCAAGTGTTAAAATTAGTTGTCTAACATCAATGGAGTCTAATCAACATTTTAATCACAACTACAAATATCTAAACATTGATAAGGACTGATTTATATGATATGTAATGACCCATTTTCGTATAACACGATATTATCTACTTGGGTCCGGTCATATCTAAGCCGAATATAAAATTATTGCAATGTCACCATTGAGGTTTGTCACTCTCGAATGACGTTTCTGTCAGGTAAATGTAATGGTTCAAGGGGATGAAATGATAGTTTGAATGAACTACATGCAATTTTAGACAAACTAGATAAGGGGTTGACTGTTTATTATAATTTTTTAATGTCAGCCATTTACTAACATCCAACTGTTTATTCAAAATATCTTTTCTACCCCTTAAACTGTTATATTTAAGTGACAGTATCGGCACTAGTGTTCCAAAATTGGAAAGAAAACCTCAGGTAGGGTGACAAAGTAATTAACTTTATAAGATTAGACAATTCACCCTCATCTCATCCAACTTCACCTTCTACATCTCAGGACAGGACTGGAGTTGAAGATCTTGGGTGCCATAATTTTGCGATACTTATATTTACATGAGGACAAAATAAGAATATTACAATTTTCTTAAGCATCTGAATTACTAGCCTTAATTAAGAACTTCCAGTGGAGATTGAAAAGGAGGTGTCACATTCATATTCTAGATCCTCAAATCCCCAAAACTCTTGTTGATCTTCTTCTTCCTTTTCAGGCATTTTCCACCTCTCTTTATCTATCTCTTCTTCAGTCATCACCTTCAATACCTATCAATTCACAGAAATTAACAATGTCAACTGCTAAGTTTTTAATTGGAGTAAAGAATGGTTTGGCTCACCATGAATTCATGCATATCATGATGAGAAAACACACACACCTTGGAGTAAAATTTGATATGACAAAAGTAGTTATATTGTACGTTTGCTTTATGTGATTCATAAAAAGAAAATGAGGACCACAAGACACAAGCTCAATTAATTTTATAGTTTTTTTTATGAACCCTTTTTCGGATAAACGTACATGTCAAATATCAACACCCTGGCAGACGATATACTACTTTTTTAATTTTTGTTTAAACATCGATATATAATAAAACAACCAGATTTCTTTAACCAGACAAAGCAAGATTCTGAAAGAAAAATCTTTTTGCTTTAACCGATGAGCAGAAATTACGACCAAACGCAAGAATAATATCATATTAAGGGAAAAAAGATGAAAGAATAGTGAGTCAAATTAAGGCCCTTGTTTAAATAATCATATCCTTAATCTTCTAATCACATGGGAGGATTATATTTTACTATCTAATTTAGCTTAAAGATTTAGGTTAGGTAGGCTTGAACATCCTTGACTGATTCATGAATTGCGTGAAAAAATAACACAAAATGAACCACCACCAACACCAGAAAAAAAAAAAAAAAAATGTCCAAATCTATGTTTCATGCTGCAGTCCCAAGTCCAAAACAGTGAAAATGATATGCAAAGTCATAGCAAGCAAACAACCAAATTGATATCAATCAGACAGTCAACTGAAAGGTATCAAATTTGTGATGTAATGATCCTTATCACCAAACAGTTTAGTCTGCAGAATAAAAATGTAATGCATTTGAACGTTCTACATAAGGGGAGTATAAAAAAAATAAAAAAATGACCACTTGACAACATGAATAAAATATCTGTCATAAAATACTGGTTGGTAAATTTGTGAAGCAAAAAACTTGAGTAAAATGTATACGAATTAGGGGTCACCCAGATGTCTTTTAATGACAAAATCATTCCATGATTTCAGAAACAATGTTTCTCATCTAATTTATTGGCTCGTTTTTATAGTACCGTAAAAAATTTTATTGCACGATTGTCATTCTTTCTTACCGACATCTTGGTCTTTTTGAAATCTGGATCTGAATTCTTGCAGTCAAACCAGAATGTCTATGATATGAGAATTACTGGTAGTAGTTTTTTCTATGTACCTCACTCATGGTTGGGCGCCACGTGGGAGATGCGCGGATGCAGAGAGAGGCTGCAAAGGCAAGCTTATTAAGCTGAGTAACATCATAGGTCCCTTGGAGCCTTGGATCTACCAGCTTGTCAAGTTCTCCTTGGTTCAAAATTGGTTTGGCCTGTTTCATTCAATAATTAAGAACTATTAAAAAGCTGCCTAATAATTGAATAACTTTCACTAAAGTTTTGGTTGCTGAACTCTACAAGAAACACAACAAAGGGATTGACTAACGAAGCCCGAAATTAATGGCAAATTCAATTAAACTTTGTGAAAAAACTTTATGGATATTGACATTACCCAGCTGTGTAAGCTTAGGTGAGAACCGTCCACCGGTTTCCGGCCGGAAATGATCTCCAGTAAAAACACCCCAAATGCAAAGACATCTGTTTTCTCATCCACTATTCCATGCATGAAGTACTCAGGAGCCAAGTGCCTACCATAGAAATTCAATTTCAGTACAGTACTTGAAACTTACTTCCTGGCTTTGTCCCAAAAGTTTGTGAAGATTTGGTACCCAAATGTGCCTTCAATTGGAGCAATTGAATGGTGACTCCATTGAGCTGGAAGCCATTTCGCCAATCCAAAATCAGAAATCTAAAACACCAACCAACGTCAAAATTTTGTCACATTAAAAATATTGAAATTCTAACATGAATTTGATCTAGAAGTTAAGACTGAAACTCCAAATGGGTCACCTGGGGTTCAAAATCTTCTGTCAATAAAATGTTTGAAGACTTGATGTCTCTGTGAATTATCCTTCTTTGACAGCCTTTGTGCAAATAATTCAAACCTCTTGCTGTTCCAACTGCAATCTTATACCTTATTTTCCAATCCACTGGAGGCAAATTCACATCTGCAACAAAACAAGCAAAAGATTAACCATATCTTTTTGAATCTCGAGACCTCTTATACAATCTCAGAGATCCAATTATTGAACAAAATAATCAAAATACAAGAATTTTTGTTGGAGTAAGATTGAGTACCATGAAAAAGTGAAGCAACTGAGCCTCTAGAGAAGAATTGAAATATGAGATAAAGGCCATTGTCAATACAGCAGCCAAGAAGAGACAACACATTTGGATGAGAAACATGGCCAATAGTTCCAATTTCTGTCAAGAAATCCTTCTCTTTTCTGTCATCCGTTGAACATTTTGTAAGCCTCTTCACAGCAATCTCTTCTCCATCTTGTAAAACTCCTTTATAAACCTCAGCATATCCTCCTCTGCCAACCAAATTCTCTGCAACCCACATGACAAAATCAAAACTTGAATATAACAACCAACAAGACAAGCCTAAAGTTCATAACTTTGATGAAATTTTATGAGCCAAACCTGGGCTGAAACCATGGGTGGCAGCAGAGATTTCTTCAAAAGAGAAACATCTCCAAGTTGGTCTTGGAGAAGAACTCTTGGTTATTCTAAAACTTCCTTCGTTGTTGTTGTCATCTTCAATGGACTCATGTGGACTTGAACTTGCGGAAACATCTTCATCAAAACCTCTTCTTTTTAAAGAAAACAAGCGCTTCAAGCTATTGGTTCTTAAATACTTCATTGTAAGTAAAGCATTAAAAATTCAGCTCTATTTTGAGAAACAGAGCACTCTGTTTCATGCAGAGAACAGAGAGTAAGAAACACAAGAAATTGTCTCAACAAAAACGAAAACAAAGAGAGAGAGTCAAAGGGTATATATTAGTGAGGTGGGCTTGAGAGCAGAGGATAATTAATGCATGGAGTGATTCAGATAAAAGGAGGAGGTTGGATAGGCTGGCTCGATTGTCTATTTATGCATTTTGACACTAAAAAGGAGAAACAAAAAATTGATGAAACAATGAGCTCATTGATTTGAGAGGGAAATTTTAGGCAGTGGGGTTGGTTCTGTGGCCTCACTCTGGTGGGGTAGATAACTTGCTTTTTCGCAGTTCAAAACTTTGGCTCTCTTACATCCACAAGTGGAACATTTTTTTAGTTCTTTATGCATAAAAATAAAGGCAATTTGGTTAGGAAAAACCGGACCAATGTCAGAAGAGAAAGTTGTAGAAGCATGTAAAACCGAACCGAT
This sequence comes from Pistacia vera, assembly GCF_008641045.1. NCBI lineage: Eukaryota > Viridiplantae > Streptophyta > Magnoliopsida > Sapindales > Anacardiaceae > Pistacia > Pistacia vera. Next base: position 295,972 of record NW_022195586.1, on the reverse strand, counting down.
GTTTTGGACACATGTCGTGATGAGGCCTACAACAGTTGCACCAACAACTGTAGTTAGTACTCCTAATATGTTAATGTACTAGTCTTAAAACTTAAGAAGGTGAATGCGTATGGGGCTGACCAACGTAAAAGCTAGAGTTTTTTGTTTTTTTTTTTTTTGGTTACTTTGTCTCATTAAAATTCACGACGACATCATATAATTGATTCTGAAATTATAAAGAAAATTATTTGTCATATATATTTTCCATTAAAAATTTCATTGGTGTATCTAAATGAAATATAAATATACACAAAATGTAGATGGATTGTCTAATTTTTGAAAGTTTGTAAGAGCATCAAACTTTTTTGAAATTGTTATGTGGTCTCTGTCAAGCTCAGGCCAACGCGAGAATATAGCTTCACCTAGGATAATCTTGACAACTATAATTAATCAATCCAGCATAAGCTTGTCAAGCGGTAGCTCGATCCAACACAAGCTAGTCGCGGATAATCCGAGGAATCAATCAATCAATCTCCATATTACTTCAGATCTCGGATATCGCGGGAATAATTGGATTAACAGTTGTCGTTACGCGATCATAGCGCCCAATGGCAAGGATATCGGAATTATGATTCAAATCATTTGTAATCCCCTTAATTTCGCTCTTTCCTTTATGAAAATCTTGTATATGAACCCCCTAAAATGATGAGGAGGGGGATGCAAATTCTGGATAAAAACTACATAGTAAGCTCTCACAATATATACAAAAAACCCAGTGGACGTAGGTTGTTAACTTTGCCAAACCACTTTAAAAGTCCTCTTTCTTATTTATTTTCTGGCGTTATCATTCACTCATTGCTAATTACCCGTAATCACATACATATCAATTCCGATCCCGACAAGGTCAATCGGATCTCACTGGTTGGTGCAGAATTTTGTATCAACAAAAATAAATAAATAATTTTGCTGCTTGTAGAATCAAAATGCAATAGGGTATTTTGAAGTGTTTGTATAAATTTAGTTATAAATTCATTATCATGACAAAAATTAAGATTCATATTTCCTAGGTAAGATTCTTTAGACTGCTTTCACATGCACAAGAAGACTTTAATTTAAAGGAAATGCTAGTCAAAAATATCAAACTCAATCCTGTATATAACTATGAGTATCAACTTCATTCTATATAATATTTATAAAATAACCAATGAGTTGTGCATACTTTTAACCTCATCAATAAAAGCATCTTGTGAATCCACAGCCTCTTTAATTAATATCATTATTCAAAGGTCTAACATGCATTACATATCTCAATTAAATTTAAGAAGGGTCAAACTACAGTTTCGAAAAATATTTATTTTCTGAATATAAATAAATGACATGACTATAATAATAAATTCGATAAATTCAACAATAAATTTACGTATATAACATACGCATGTTATACATTAGCGTCTTAACATAAATTTAAGAATTAATATTTATTTAAAAGTATAACTTGTAATACAGAGTGTCGAATGATATAACATGTCTGTTATATATTATAGTCTTAACTTAAAATTCAAGAATATTTATTGGACAGTATAAATTGTAATATAGAATGTCAAACTATATAGTATGCATGTTATACATCACTATCCTAACGTAATATTCAAGAATCTTTACTGGATAGTATAAAGTGAAACATAGAACGTGAAATTATATAATATGCATGCATGTTATACTTTATCTAACTATCGTAAAATTCAAGAATTTTCATAATAATAAAAACTATTAAAACTTTTAATTATTCTAAATTTGTTTTACTTGAAATTCGAGCTAATCTCGGTAGGCATGGCTGGCGTATTGAGCGTGGATTAAAATTAGGAAAAGTCCATCACGAGCAAACAATTAATATGCTTAATTTCTACTCTTTCGAGGGATTTACGTGAGTGAACCAAGGGAATAAAGAACTAAACACATAATTAAATTAATAATATAAATCTTGTGCATGCTAGTTTTGTTCATATCGAAACCTCTAATTTTACATAAGTCTCAAAGGTTTGTTGTGCGATGATGCGCGATCGGCTTGGAGAGCGCGGTAGCCTAGAGCAAGCCGGTTAGTCAAGTGAATAGACCTACGGGTGTAGGCTATCCCCACTCGGACCAAGACATAACTTTTATTTGTTCAAATAACAATTAAGGTTGTTGATACAGAAATTTGCACCAACCAACAAAATCCGATCGACTTTATCGAGATCGGAACTGATATGTGCGTGATTTCGGGTAATCAACGATAGGTGAATGGTAATGCTCGAAAATAAGTGACAAAGAGAACTTTCAAAGTGGTTCGGCGAAGTTAACTGCCTACATCCATTGTCTTTCGTTTATATGCTGTGAGAGCTTACAATGTAGTTTTAATCTAGAATTTGTATCCCCCTCCTCCTCGTTTTAAGGGGCATATATACAAGATTTACATAAAGGAAAGAGCAAAATTAAGGGGATTACAAATTATTTGAATCACAGTCCCGATATCCTTGTGATTGACCGCTATGATCGCGCAACGATAACTGTTGATCCAGTCATTCCCGCGATATCTGGGATCTGAAGTGATCTAGAGATTGATTGATTAATTCCTGAGATTGTCCACGACTAGCTTGTGTTGGGTCGATCAATCATAGTCGTCAAGGTCACTCTGGGTCGAGCTATATCCTCGCGTCGGCCTGAGCTTAGCAGAAAAATCACACACAACATTTGCCCCCTAGTGTTCGATGCTCGTTTCGGGCTTCGAAGACTATCGCTCGATCTAATGCCAAGCTCGGCTTCAATAGTGAATCTCTGAGAGCATGCTCGATCGGGCTTCCACGGCCGACCTTACGTCTGGTCGACGTTCTTCACACTTGGACATTATTACCTGTGCCACCTGTTAAAACTCAGAATACAAAAAGTCAGGGTATAAAATCTAATTTTTGCGTGGTCATGTCGCATTAAATGCGGCAACCTTTGTCAGTTAAGTTTCATCGCGCGTGGTCGATGACAGTTGTTCACACGCGAAGTTGAGACATCGTGCAGCAACTTTTTAGCGATTCATCCACCTCGTGGATGGTCGACACGTGGCCATGTCCAAGGGCTGAGATCACTCAACGAATGAAGGGCTAGGATCAGCTGTGAGTCGATGGTCGAGATTGAACTTCGCCCTTTCTTCTTCCATGCAAAAATCACTATAAAGGGTGGCGAATATTTAGAACAATCATTCTGAAAGTTCTTCCACCCTCATGCTTTTCTTTGTCGTTGCTCTCACGTCGGTGGTCTTTCTTACGAGTTCTCAGCTCACTTCTTTATTCCGGTAAGACTCATTTCTCTTCCTTGCTCATTTTTTTTACTTTTGTGCTAAAGGGTGGTTGCTGTAATGGCCACATTGGATGTTTTAAGATTTTAGTAGGGTTTTTGGGGTGCATTTTTTACGATCTCAGGTTTTAAAGGGGTTTAATCGTGGTGGTCGCGGGTGTCCTGGGTAGATCGCTTGACTTCGCTGTGTTGCGCGAGCTATTTTGGGTGCCTGAGATGGAAGCGAATGTGGAATAGTCGCCGAGTTGTTCGAGCTCTAACACATGTTCGCTTCTTTTTTCAAGTATCCAAAGTCGAGCTATAACCATGTCCTCGTCTAGCAGTCACACAATAGCTCGAATGTTCGATTCATCGATTGGCCCGATAGTACTAGGGGATGTGTCCCCCGAGATATCTGAAGAGTTTATTGCCAGAAGCTCGGACCCCGACACTGTGGGCTTGTCCGACCGTGCTTCGATCCAATTGGCTCAATCCCCGTCGTCTCCAGTTCACAAGCTACGGAAAGAGCCACAATCCTCAATCACCCTCGGGGATCTTGAACTCATCAAGGCAGCTTGTGCGCCGCAGCTCAACCTGATGGCCCCGAGAGAACACTCTTGGAAAAACCCTCCAGCCGAATGGGTGGCAACTTCCGAGACTCTCCTCAGGTGCGAGGTATCCATTCCCTCACACCCTTTCATCGATAAAGAGTTAAGGAGATTCAACATCGCTCCTCTCCAACTGATGACCAATTCCTACTTGATCATTACCAGGGTATACATTGCGTACATGATCACTAAGCTAGGCGGCCGTCCGGCGAAGAGCTTGTACACTTGTATAGGCTCAAAAAAGGGCAAGATCAGACATACTACCTTTCCAAGGCGAGGAAAGTACGTTTCAGAGGTTTTCCCTGACTTTGTTCATGTCAACAAACAATTCGAAATGCCTTGACTTTTTTAGAACAAGTCCGGGTCAAATAGTAATGACAGCCCTACCCCCATAGGTCTGTTCACTTGACTAACCATTCCAAACCTACACCTGTAGGTCTGTTCACAATTGGAGCAAGTTATTATACAATTATATTTCAAATTATGGATAAGCATTATCTCCTAAAATCAAGGAGAAGATCACGGGAACAATTCTATAGTTTCGGCCTTTCAACCATGTCAAGAATCGTGGAATTAACTTTGAAAATCATGTCATTATCCTTAGAATTACTCTTGTAATAGTTATATTTACATAGTATAAAAACCTAGGAAAAATCAAAGGGATTCGAAAATCTGAGGAGGAGAGACCATCATTGTGAGGCAACAACACAATTTCTTTGTAACAACCTCATAAACATCTTAATAGCATAATAGTATATGTAGGCTTGATTTCAAATCACCGAACCACTTTAAAAATTATCTTCGATTCTTATTTCTTTTTGCATAAATCTATTTTTTGCTGATTATTATTAATCATGAGCACATATTTCTCAATTCCATCAAAGTCAATTGAATATCTCAATGGGATGGGTATAGTACGTTTGTGTGCATGTGCAATGCCCATTTACAAAGTACTTACCACAATACGCATTAGTTTTTAAACTACCAATCATGGTGATGATTATTGATCGAATAATAATACAAGAAAATAAAAATTATTCATAAACATATTTTTATTGGATAAGCGTTCAATTGTCCCATTGAAAACAGTCTAATGAAAGTAATTACAAGAGATTATCTTAAATGGAACGGTCACAACACGTCTATATGCCCATTTTCAAAAAATAAAAAAATAAAAAATAATCTCGAATACATTAGTTTTTAAAACCATCAATCATTATGACAGTTATTGATTAAAAATATATATATATATTTTAAATGTAACATATTTTTATTGGAAGTACGATCGAATGAAACTACTTCTAAAGATTTCAAAAAACAACTAAAATTACTTTCTCAAAAATAACATTCCTCTGCAGGCACATTCTAAATGATTTTGTTATTTAAATTATTAATGCATGCTAATACTCAGTACTACAACACACATACGAAAAGGGTTTAAAATATTTTAAGCTAATCTCCTTTTCAAAATTGGTACAATATATGGTGGCATAGAAAATGAGAAACTGGTGTAGCATATTTTATAAATCAAGTTAAATTAAAGTTTGATTCAGTTGGATGATTGTTAATGATTGAAGAATGAATTTGTTTAACACAAACAGAAATAATAATAATATTTTCTGGTTTAAAAAGGAAACAAAGTGGCAGTATTTGAATGGTTTTGGTACATACTGAACATGGATTATAGGTCCCAATAAACCAAAACATTTTGTCGCAACATAACCAAACTATTCTCGCACCGATCGATGAGACACTTGCAACCATTTACACACCATTACTCATCACCAAATCATCCAGATTTATCATTTTATTTTCATCAAACTCACCTAATTAATCTTTATAGACCTTATAATTAATTAATGGTTCATCCATCAATTATTAGTAATGCTATGTTTCTTTTTTATTACTTTTCCAATTATTAATCATAAACCTCAAAACTCCTCAACTTATATATCAAATATATACATTTTGCGTGATTTGATCAAAGCCTTATATTCATACATATGCGCATACAAATTCTTGAAAGTTTATTTAATATAGAATTTAAATACAAAGACAAAAAGAAAAAAAAAATAATCTATAAAAGTGCTTTGGTTGAGATATTTTCAAAAGTAACTTTTGGATACAATGTTAAAACTAGGGTAAAATAATAAAGAAAATAGTGATTTTGCGTTGTCTATATTTTTTAAATAGTATATCAAATATATTTATTTGATACAGAATTAAAATACAAAGAGAAAAAAAATATATAAAAATGCTTTTGGTCAAGATGTTTTCAAAAATATTTTTTGAATACAATGTTAAAATTAGTGTATAGATCATAAAGTAAATAGTGATTTCATGTTTTTTTGTAACTTTTAATTTAAAATACAATTTTTAAATAGTATATTAAATATGTTTTTATATCTTGAAATTAATAAATTAAAAATCAAATGTTTGAATCGTATCTTAATTTTATAAAATTATTTTGAGATCACAAATCAATCATACTCTTAATAATAACAACTTAAAATAAAGTAAAATCCTCTTAATTAATCAATGAAGAACTTTATGTATCTATCTGATCTTAAGACTCTCGACAAATTCTGGCCCCGTGAAACTGATCTTTTGTATGCTGTTTTTTATTTTATTTAATTTTTGTAAAATTAAAAATGAAATAAAAAAGCCAAATCTCTTCTTCTTAATTTGTGACGTAACCACAGAGGCCACTTGCATGCAGAGGGGCGGCATCCTTCATGGTTTATCAAGACAGCTATATTTATTTATTTATTGTTCGGACACAGTACGTAGTTGTAAAATTAATTAATTTTTTTTTTTTTTTTAATATTTGTCCCTTTCAATTTATTAACTATGACTAAATGTTTTCAAGATTCTGATATATATATTTTCTTATTATTTTAGGAACGATTTGGTGTTGAATTACTAGGTAGAGATAAAGTTTTAAAAACATTTGAAAAGGGTCTAAATGTTATTAATATCAAGAATTTTATTTTATTATTTTACTTACAATTACTCTAAAACCTTGTTTTTTTCATTTTTATTTGAACTTTAAAAGAAAAAGAATAATTAATTAAAGTCACCTATAAAGACAATATATAAGGAGAGCATAGATTTGGAACTATATTACTATATAAACTTGAAAAAACAAATGAAAAAAAAAGATGGGTTTTGTTTGCATTAGAATCTAATTATATAATAAAATTTGGTCAAGGTAATTGACATATATTACAATATAATAACTAAAAAATTAGATTTGATATTTAAGGATAATGTTTGATATAAAAAAAATAAAGATAGAAGATAAAAATATATGGATCTCGATAATAAAATTTGTTGATGATGAATGACATACATCATAGTATAGTTATGAATTTTTTAAATATATTTGAGAGGCTTGGATATTATTTAATTAGTTTAAAAAAAAAAAAAAAAAAAAAGGAAAGTTAGTGAAAGTTTGATTATTTTATAACACCATGTTGAGTGTCAATATTATCAATATATATCTTGACAATTAATTAATCCAACTAAAAATTGTGACAAGAATTTAATTGACCTATTAGGTTGATTATCTTCATGAACTTAGTATTAATTTTAGCTTAAGAAAGTGAAACACATATTATGATTTTAATTTAAATTAAAGCTAACTCAACAATCCCTTAACAATTAAAACCCAAAGAAGAAAAAAAAAAAATTCTATAATATTTTTCTACATTAAGATATCTTAAGTCCTTAATTTCAAAGTCTTTAATAATGATGAGACCAAGAATTAATATATAACGAAATCAAAATCTGAAAATTAGATAACGTAAAATGGTCAAAATTAGGTAATAACATCGTCCGAAATAGTAAGATGGTTATGCCTGACCTACTTTAATTATGAATTACCAAAGATTTGATCAATTCTAGGATCAATTTAGAGTAAAAGTTTGGCCAAATTGATCTATCACACATGTTCATCTTATGAAGCTAAGCGTGCAACCAACAATCTATTTTAGAAAGGGATGGTTTCCAGCCAACCAAACAAAAATGTTTTAAGATTTTCTCACCAAATTATTAATTTTCTCGGTAAACAAGAAACAATTTAATATTGAAAAAGAAAATAAGAAAGTGATGCTTGACTGCCTCTTCATGTGATGACATGTAGCGGCTTTACTTCATTGAGGATTTAGCTATAGTCAAAATTTTTAAAGAGATAAAAAAGATAATGACTTCTCAATGAGCACCTTAAACGAGGGATTTTTAAAATCTTTGTGGGTAAATTAATTAATTTACATAAGTTCTAAAGATTCATTTACTACACTAAACTTTTTAGTTAATAATATAATTTTACACATACAAAAAACAAATGACATATAACCCCTTAAGGTGTTAGCCGAGCCGATGGTTAAGACTTGAGAGCAAAACAAATTTTGATGTGAATTTCGTTATTTGTTATTGGGTCAAAGTTAAACTTAAATTATTCACGTGTTATTGGTTGATACATATGTTTAGGTTGTCTCTTAGTCATACTTTGGTTAATGTATCGCTTGGAACGGAAATTTTATGATGATTGAAATGTGTAGATTTATTAATATTATTAAAACAATTTTTTTATTTTTTAGAAGCAACATGTTTATTACCTAAAACTTTTATATTTGTAATATTAAACAACTTGCAGCAAAAGTGACTTGATAACATTAATAAATCCAACTTGTATTGGGCCTAAGATAGATTGACCTAAGTTAGCCTAATTCGGTTTCTTTCTTTCTTTCTTTCTTTATTTTAATTTTTTGTCCATTTTTATAGTTACATAAATTAGTTATTTATGTGTTGCAAACTTGAATAAACAAACCTTAACATAAATTGTTGAGAATAAAAATATATATATATTCTTTTAAATGAACAAAAACAAATTGACTAACAGGCTAGCCATACCAAGCCCAATTGTGTCGTAAGATCGAGGGCCAATGGGCCATCATCCTCAAATGGCCGGGGCCAAGTTGGGTGGTTTTCGGTCCAATTCTACCCGAATATTTTAGTTGAAAAACTAGTCCCAATGGCAAAGCAAAATCCTTAGAAGATTAACTTCCCCAAAGGAGTATCTATTTAGGCTGCTTTTTAAGTGCTTCCTGTTTTCACTGCTCCCAAAAATGTTTGGATAAATTACACCTTAAAAGAAGTGAAAGATAATGAAATCATTTTGATTGAAAGAAAGAGTTAGAGAATTACGTCATTACAATACAATATAATATATCAATAATAATGGTCATATTGGATTAGATTATTGTAAGTTAATTTTTTTTTAAGTCAAAATATACAAATAGTTATATATCTATTGAAATTCAATAGTTTTACATCTCTATATCTACAGTTACCAAATCAAGCATATCAAAATAAAATATTTTGTTCTTACTCCATTATTACAACGAATTAAAAAATCATAATGACAAACATTTTAATCTTATAGCATAAAACTGGGGGAGAAAAATATTGCTTTTACCTTAAGAACATCCATATTAAACATATGGATGTTTAATATGGATGTTCTTAAGGTAAAAGCAATATTTTTCTCCCCCAGTTTGAAGCCCATATCGAAAGAGAGCAATTAAAGCCCAACCCCACTTCTGAAATAAATAAATAGGCCGAACTACTTACAAGTACCCAAGGTTTTCTGTAACGACATATGGATACCTAAAAGGTTTGGAATCGACAAATAAGTACTTTCCGTTCTATACTGTTAGTGATTTCCGTTTCATAAAGGGTAATACAGTAATTTTGCACAACCACCAAATTTTTAACTTTCAAAATATCTCTTCGAAATTTGGAGCGAAACTTCCTTTAGAAGCTTCACTTTAATGATTAAAAAAAATAATAATAAAATAAACGAAAGTTGGCTTGCCTCTTCGTTAGAGGTGGAAAATTTAGGCCGGGTTAGGCGGGTCAACCCTAACCCAGCCCGAGAAAATGCGGGTTAAGCCCGGACTGCCATCTTGGCAGTCCGGGTTGACCCTAACCCGGCAGCAACCCCCGGGCGGGCCGGGTTGCACAATGGCAACCCGCAACCCGACGGGTTGCTGTTTTGTCTCTTTTGCAAGAGGGTTGCACAATGGCAACCCGCAACCCGACGGGTTGCTGTTTTGTCTCTTTTGCAAGAGACCCGGCAACCCGCCGGGTTGGTTGTGTGCAACCCGGCGGGTTGGCCGAAAAAAATAAAAAAAAATAAAAATTTTTATTTTATTTTTCAAATTACCCTTTTATCCTTGAAATATAGCCGTTGGAGGGGTCTTTTTCGTCATTTTTCTTTCCTATTTTTCCTATAAATTGGCCGTAAACTCTCACATTTTTCTCACAACTCAAATTCTCTCATTCTCTCATATTCTCTAATCTCTAATCTCTCAATTATTCATTTATTAGTTTTTGCAATTTGCTCATATTTTAATTTTTATTAGTTTTTGCAATTTTTAATTCATATTTCCAATTTTCCAAATTCCAAATTCCAATTTCCATACTCCAATTCTCTTTCTTTAATTTTTATTTCTTCTACATCAATTTTTTTTTCAACTACAATGGATAAATGAATAAGTCTAATTTTTCTTATATTACAATTTTATTGTATCAAAATTGAATTAATATTTGAAATGTTAACCAAAAAAAAAAATTGAATTGAATTGAATTATTGATATTTGAAAAGTTAATTAAAAACAATTATATTTATAATTATTTATTTGAAAAATTAAATAAAAAAACAAAAACAAAAAAAATAGGAAAATCGGGCTAACCCGGCCCGGACCACCACCTAACCCGACGGGTTAGGATTGGCGGGCCGGGCTGGGCCAGCCATTTTGGAGAAAATGGCGGGCCTAACCCGGCCTGCCTTTGTTGGCGGGCAGGTTAGGCCCGGCCCGCCAAACAAAGTAACCCGCCGCGGGCCGAGTCGGGCGGGTTACTTTTCCACATTTACTCTTCGTTTTCTTCTCATTTCTCTGTAACTCTCTCTCATTTCTCAACTCTCTGAAGGAAGGTTGTGAAAGAAGCTGCACCATTGTTTGGGGACCATCATCAATGACGACGACGACTGAACAACGAAAACTAAATAGAGGCCGACAACGACAATAACAAAAACTAAAACTAAATAGAGGCCGACGACGACAACAATAAAAACGAAAACTGAACAACAACGAAGCTGCGCCATTGTTTGGAGACCATCATTGACAATGACGACGACTGAACAACGAAAACTAAACAGAGGCCGACAACGATAACAACAAAAACGAAAACTGAATAGAGGCCAACGACGACAACAATAAAAACGAAAACTGAACAACGACGAAGCTGCGCCATTGTTTGGAGACCATCATCGACAACGATGATTGAACAACGAAAACTGAACTGAGGCCGCCGACGACGACAACGAAACGAAAACTGAACAACGACGACGACGAAGACTAAACAACGAAAACTGAACAAGAGAATCGTGGGGTAACGACGATAGTGGAGGACGACTGAACTAAGGCCGGCGTTATTAACAGTATAAATCATCGACGACGACTGAACAACGAAAACTGAAGGGTAAAGTTTCTTCTTGGTTTTCTTGTTTGTTCTTCGGTTTTTTGTTATTTTAGTGCAGTTCTAAGTTTTTGGTTTTTCTGACTTGCATGTTTGGTTGTTTTTAAAGTTTTTTGTTAGATTGTTTAGTTTAGGGTCATGGGGTAACGACAACGATAAAGGATGATTGAACTAAAGTTTTTTGTTTGTTTGTTTGGTTTTTGGTTATAATGAATGTCTTTGGTTTTGCATGTTTGGTTGTTTTCAAGGTTTTCTGTTTGTTTGTTTGGTTTAGGGTTTGTTCTTAAAAGAGTTGATTATATGCTGGATTGTGTAATGAATAAAATCCAACCAAACGGTGGGGCTGGTTTGCTTGAATTGATTATTAGGAGTGTGAATAGCTTGTCTTATATATTTTTGGGTCGCAGGAACAACAAGATTTTTGGTGTTGTTAAAGCTGTAATTTTGCAATGTGTATAAAAATCTGTTATATGCGTTAATCTTGTAAGCATAAAAACGAGTGATGAATGCTTAAATTTGCTGCAATTGGAATAAAGCTTTTCTCAAATATTTTGCATCTAACTTAGTTTGAATCAACGTTGGTTCTTAATTAGCCTTAGGCTGAAGGATGAAAATGGAATAGATTTAGCCTTGAGGGAGGATTTCTGTTGTTCATGTGGAGCGTGTCCAGCAAAAATATAAGGGAATTATATCTTATTTGAATGCCTTTTGTTCCAGGTTGCAGTGTCATAACATTGGATAATAATAGTATTAACATCTCATTAATAAACAAGGCACTTGCATGCAGGGGCGGCATCTCATGGTTTCAAGACAGCTCTCTTATTTATTTATTGTTCGGACACAGTGTAGTAGTTGTAAAATTAATTTTTTTTTTTTATTTGGAATATTTGTCCCTTTCAATTTATTAACTATGACTAAATGTTTTCAAGATTCTGATATATATATATTATTTTTCTTATTATTTTAGAACGATTTGGTGTTGAATAACTAGGTAGAGATAAAGTTTAAAAAACATTTGAAAAGGTCTAAATGTTATTATATCAAGAATTTTATTTTATATTTCACTTGCAATTACTCTAAAACCTTGTTTTTTCATTTTATTTGAACTTTAAAAGAAAAAAAGAATAATTAATTAAAGTCACTATAGAGAACAATATATAAGAGAGCATAGATTGGAACTATATTACTATATAAACTTGAAAAAACAAATGAAAAAAAAAAAAAAAAAATGGGTTTGTGTGCGTTAGAATCTAATTAATAATAAAATTTGGTCAAGGAATTGACATATATTACATATAATAACTAAAAAATAGATTTGATATTTAAGGATTGTTATACCCAAAAAAACCAGGGTTGATGTGAGCTTAAACAGCAAAGACCCATCAGATTCAGGAAGGTTTCTACTGTCTGATGCAGCCACGTCCCGCAAGAGTGAAAGGGGTAAGACTATCGTCAGTGAGGCAGGTGAACGACAGACTTATGAGTGGCTAAGAGTCATCCACCTGGCTGAAGCCTTATGCGATTTAAGATATCTGTGTAGACAACTAATGGGAAGCGGGTTAGTGAATGTGTCACACCACTCGCACGCAGAATCATGATTACCAGCTTGAATGCTCCAACTACAAATAGAGGGCTCTCCTCTATCTTGGCGGGATTGGCTCATCCACCGTTCAAAAAACTTACTCTCTCTCTCTCTCTCTCTCTCTCTCTCTCCACGCTTGCGACCTGATCGTATCACTATATATAATCACAGTGTACGTAGGATTCGCCTAGAGCATCCGAACCATTTTAAAATTGTATTCCGTTCAATATCTCTTCTATACTCCATACCAATGTGATTTCTAAATCCACTTAGCAATTCCAGCGTGAATAATGGTGCAAATCAAGCATCAACACAGGATAATGTTTGATAATAATAAAAAAATAGAGATTGAAGATAAAAAATATTATGGATCTCGATAATAAAATTGGTGATGAATGAATGAAATACATCATAGATAGTTTTGATTTTTTAATATATTTGAGAGGTTGGATATTATTTAATAGTTTTAAAAAAAAAAAAAAAAAAAAGGAAGTTAGTGAAAGTTTGATTATTTATAACACCATGTTGAGTGTCAATATTATCAATATATATCTTGACAATTAATTATACAACTAAAAATTGTGACAAGAATTTAATTGACCTATTAGGTTGATTATCTTCATGAATTAGTATTAATTTTAGCTTAAGAAAGGAAACACATATATATTTAATTAAATTAAAGCTAACTAACAATCCCTTAACAATTAAAACCCAAAGAGAAAAAAAAAAAATCTATAATATTTTTCTACATAAGATATCTTAAGTCCTTAGTTTCAAAGTTTTTAATAATGATGAGACCAAGAATAATATATAACGAAATCAAAATCTGAAAATTAGAACGTAAAATGGCCTAAATTAGGTAAAAACATCGTTCAAAATAGTAAGATGGTTATGCCTGACTACTTTAATTAGAATACCAAAGATTTGATCAATTCTAGGATCAATTTAGAGTAAAAGTTTGGCCAAATTGATCTATCACACATGTTCATTATGAAGCTAAGCGTGCAACCAACAATCTATTTAGAAAGGGATGGTTTCCAGCCAACCAAACAAAAAATGTTTAAGATTTTTCACCAAAAATAATTTTCTCGGTGTAACAAGCAGGGCCGGCTTAAGGGGTAGGCAGTGAGGCACCTGCCTAGGGCCCCAAAAAAATGGGGGCCCAAATTTTTTATAATTTTTTTTTTTTTGAATATCTTACAAAAATGAAAATGGCTTATAATTTTTTATCTAAACCCAGGGGCCCCAAAAAAAAAAGCTAAAAAAGCCCAAATTTATCAAAACTTTTCCATATATCTCCACCCAAAGTTTAACAAATAGCAAGTTTATACCTCTAGTTTATTATTCTAGTTATACCCGTAAATTAACACATGAATCTCTTTTAACAATGGAAGATTAAAATAGTCATTTACATATCTCAAATTACTCACCCCCAATTTAATCCAAAATTGACATTCACATAAATCATCTCCAACCCTTTGCAACTAGTGGTTGGAGTTGATTTCGGTTAATTTTGGTTTCGGTCGATTTCTCACCAAAATCGACGAAAAATCACTTTTATCATTTCTCAACCTTGATAGCCCTCGATTGACTAATTTTTGATGAATCTCGCAACCCAACTCCACCTCACGACAGCCATTTCCAGCCTTTTGGCATGTACCTAGCATTGTTGGCCCCCGACACCACCATCTTTCTCCCTCAGCCCTTCACCAAAACCCCTATCATACCTTATCCGTTACTCTGCCAATCGTTGGCCATTGATACTTTTGGGCTGTGACTTCTCAGCCTTTTATTATCATCTTGGCATTGGAAATCACCCATCAATTCTCCAACATCTACTCTCCAAAACCCCCCCACCAACCTAACCTGGTAGCCTATCGATTGTTGTCCACCTCTCCTAGTGATTTTTCATCTCAAAAGGCAAAATAATAATAATAATATTAATAATAAATATGCTTATATTATTAGAGGGCCCCAAAATAACTCCTGTCTATGGTCATAAATGTTCTAGAGCCGGCCCTGTATAACAAGAAACAATTTAATATTGAAAAAGAAAATAAGAAAGTGATGCTTCATGCTTGACTGCCTCTTCATGTGATGACATGTAACGGCTTTACTTCATTGAGGATTTAGCTAGTCAAAATTTTTAAAGAGATAGAAAAGATAATGACTTCTCAAGAGCACCTTAAACGAGGGATTTTTAAAATCTTTGTGGGTAAATATAATATTACATAAGTTCTAAAATTCATTTACTACACTAAACTTTTAGTTAATATATAATTTACACATACAAAAAAAGAAAAAAATGACATTATAACCCCGTAAGGTGTTAGCGAGCCGATGGTTTAAGACTTGAGAGCAAACACAAATTTTGATGTGATTCGTTATGTTATTGGGTCAAGTTAAACTTAAATAATTATTCATGTTATTGTGTGATACATATGTTTAGGTTGTCTCTTAGTCGTACTTTGGTTAAGTGATCGCTTGGAACGGAAATTTATGATGATGAATGTGTAGATTTATTAATATTATAAACAATTTTTTATTTTTAGAAGCAACATGTTAGAACCTAAAAAACTTTTATATTTGTAATATTAAACAACTTGTAGCAAAAGTGACATGATAACATTAATAAATCCAACTTGTATTGGGCCTAAGATAGATTGACCTAAGGGCCTAATTTGGTTTTTTTTTTTTCTTTATTTTAATTTTTTGTCAATTTTTATATTACATAAATCAGTTATTTATGTGTTGAAAACTTGAATAAACAAAACCTTAACATAAATTGTTGAGAAAAAAATACATATATTTTTTTAAAATGAAACAAAATAAATTGACTAAACAAACTAGCCATACCAAGCCCAATTGTGTCGTAAGATCGAGGGCCAATGGGCCTCCTCCTCATGGCCGGGGCAAGTTGGGGGTTTTCGGTCCAATTCTACCCGAATATTTAGTTGAAAAATAGTCCCAATGGCAAAGCAAAATCCTTAGAGATTAACTTCCCAAAGGAGTATCTATTTAGGCTGCTTGTTTTAAGTGTTCCTGTTTTCACTGCTCCCGAAAATGTTTTGGATAATACACCTTAAAAGAAGAGTGAAAGATAATGAAATCATTTTTGATTGAAGAAAGAGTTAGAGAATTACGTCATTACAATACAATATAATATATCAATAATAAGGTCATATTGGATTAGATTATTGTAAGTTAATTTTTTTTAAGTCAAAATATACAAATAGTTTTACTATTGAAATTCATAGTTTTACTCTCTATACTACAGTTACCAAATCAAGCATATCAAAATAAAATATTTTGTCTTACTCCATTATTACAACGAATTAAAAAATCATAATGACAAACATTTTAATCTTATAGCATAAAACTGGGGGAGAAAATATTGCTTTTACCTAAGAACATCCATATTAAAATATGGATGTTAATATGGATGGTCTTAAGGTAAAAGCAATATTTTCCTCCCAGTTTGAAGCCATATCGAAAGAGAGCAATTAAAGCCCAACCCACTTCTGAAATAAATAAATAGGCCGAACTACTTACAAGTACCCAAGTTTTCTGTAACGACATATGGATACCTAAAAGGTTTGGAATCGACAATAAGTATTTCCGTTCTATACTGTTAGTGATTCCGTTTCATAAAGGGTAATACAGTATTTTGCACAACCACCAAATTTTTAACTTTCAAAATATCTCTTCGAAATTTGAGACGCGAAACTTCCTTTAAAAATCAAATGTTTGAATCGTATCTTAATTTTATAAAATTATTTTGAGATCAAAAATCAATCATACTCTTAATAATAACAACTTAAAATAAAAAATAAAAAATAAAGTAAAATCCTATTAATTAACTAATGAATAACTTTGGGCATGTTTGGCTTATTATTTCTGCTCATATTCCTAATTCTATTCTCCAAATAATGTTTGGCACATTATTCCAGAAATATTACCCTATTTTTTTAATTAATTTTAGACCCCATAAGGTTATTAATTTCATTAAATACCCCCTAAAAAAAGTTTAAAAATTAACAAAAACACCTCCGTGACCCATACTTGCCAGATTCCGGCAACCATCGTCGATGGTAGCCGGAATCTTCCACAACGGTGAATTATCGACCGGAACTGGCCGGTAATTCACCGATCTGGCATTTTTCAGCCAGATCCACAGTGGATCTGGCCAGAAAAGACCAGATCTGGCCATCAACGATGACCAAAGAAATGGCCATCGTTGACCGAAAACGATGGCCATATCTTTGGCCGTCACTGACGACCAAAGATGGTCATCGTTTTGGCCTTTTCCGGCCGTCGTGGCCACAGCAGGCCGTAGATCTGGCCTTTTCCGGCCAGATTCGTGGTGGATCTGGTCGGAAAAGGCTATAATGACGCCTTACAACACATATCCGATCAGTCTGTGTCGTAATGCGATTTTTCGGCCAGATTCCGACTGTGGTGGCCGGAATCTGGCACTGCAGGTGGTGGGGGTATTTTTGTTATTTTATATATTGGGGTGTTTAATTAAATTAGTAAACCTAGAGGCTTTTTTATAAATTTTTAAATTTTACCTCATAATACTCCCCTATTCAACTACCCAATAAAATTCCCAAAATCCTATCCAAAATAATAAACCAAACGCACCCTTTATGTATCTATCTGATCTTAAGACTCTCGACAAATTCTGGCCCCGTGAAACTGTTCTTTGTAATAGTGCAAGTAGTCGATGTGGGCTATGCTGTTTTTTATTTTATTTAATTTTTGTAAAATTAAAAATAAAATAAAAAAGTCAAATCTCTTCTTCTTAATTTGTGACCTAACCACAGCCTTCCACTTGCGCGAGGGGCGGCATCCTTCATGGTTTATCAAGACAGCTATATTTATTTATTTATTGTTCGGACCAGTACGTAGTTGTAAAATTAATTTTTTTTTTTTTTTTTTAATATTTGTCCCTTTCATTTATTAACTATGACTAAATGTTTTCAAGATTCTGATATATATATTTTTATTATTTAGGAACGATTGGTGTTGAATTACTAGGTAGGAATAAAGTTTTAAAAACATTTGAAAAGGGTCTAAATGTTATTAATATCAAGAATTTTATTTTATTATTTTACTTACAATTACTCTAAACCTTGTTTTTTTCATTTTTATTTGAACTTTAAAAGAAAAAGAATAATTAATTAAAGTCACCTATAGACATATATAAGGAGAGCATAGATTTGGAACTATATTACTATATAACTTGAAAAAACAAATGAAAAAAAAAGATGGGTTTTGTTTGCATTAGAATCTAATTTATAATAAAATTTGGTCAAGGTAATTGACATATATTACAATATAATAACTAAAAATTAGATTTGATATTTAAGGATAATGTTTGATAATAAAAAAAATAAAGATAGAAGATAAAATAATTATGGATCTCGATAATAAATTTGTTTGATGAATGAAATGCATACATCATAGTAGGTTTGAATTTTTAACATATATTGAGAGGCTTGGATATTGTTTAATTAGTAAAAAAAAAAAAAAAAAAAAAAGGAAAGTTGTGAGTTGATTATTTTACAATACGATGTTGGGTGTCATATTTTCAATATATATCTTGACAATTAATTAATCCAACTAAAAATTGTGACAAATTATAATTGACCTATTAGGATTTTATCTTCATGAACTCAGTATTAATTTTAGCTTAAGAAAGTGAACACATATTATGATTTTAATTAAATTAAAGCTAACTCAACAATCCCTTAACAATTAAAACCCAAGACAGAAAAAAAACAAAATTCTATAATATTTTTCTACATTAAGATATCTTAAGTCCTTAATTTCAATTCTTTAATATGATGAGACCAAAAATAATATATAACGAAATCAAAATCTGAAATTAGATAACGTAAAATGGTCAAATAGTATACACTCGTCCGAAATAGTAAGATGGTTATGCTTGACCTACTTTTATTAGGAATTACCAAAGATTGATCAATTCTAGGATCAATTTAGAGTAAAGTTTGGCCAATTGATCTATCACACATGTTCATCTTATGAAGCTAAGCGTGCAACCAACATCTATTTAGAAAGGGATGTTTTCCAGCCAACCAAACAAAAATGTTTTAAGATCTTCTCACCAAATTATTAATTTTCTCGGTAAACAAAAACAATTTAATATTGAAAAGAAAATAGAAAGTGATGCTTGACTGCCTCTTTCATGTGATGACATGTAGCGGCTTTACTTCATTGAGGATTTAGCTATAGTCAAAATTTTTAAAGAATAAAAAGAATGACTTCTCAATGAGCACTTAAACAAGGGATTTTTAAATCTTTGTGGGTAAATTATTAATTTCATAAGTTCTAAAATCATTTACTACACTAACTTTTAGTTAATAATATAATTTTACACATACAAAAAACAAATGACATATACCCCCTTAAGGTGTTAGCTGAGCCGATGGTTTAGACTTGAGATGGATAATAGTACGCAAACACAAATTTTGATGTGAATTTCGTTATTTGTTATTGGGTCAAAGTTAAACTTAAATTCACAGTTTTTATTGGTTTGATACATAGTTTTAGGTTGTCTCTTAGTCATACTTTGGTTAATGTACGCGTGGAACGGAAATTTTATGATGATTGAGATGTGTAGATTTATTAATATTATTAAAACAATTTTTTTTATTTTTTAGAAGCAACATGTTTATTACCTAAAACTTTTATATTTGTAATATTAAACAACTTGCAGCAAAAGTGACTTGATAACATTAATAAATCCAACTTGTATTGGGCCTAAGATAGATTGACCTAATTAGCCTAATTCGTTTCTTTCTTTCTTTCTTTCTTTATTTTAATTTTTTGTCCATTTTTATAGTTACATAAATTAGTTATTTATGTGTTGCAAACTTGAATAACAACACTAACATAAATTTTGAGAATAAAATTATATAGATTCTTTTAAATGAACAAAAAAATTGACTAACAGGCTAGCCATACCAAGCCCAATTGTGTCGTAAGATCGAGGGCCAATGGCCGTCATCTTCAAACGAACCGGGCCAAGTTGGGTGGTTTTCGGTCCAATTCTACCCGAGTTTTTTAGTGAAGCAAATCCGTAAAGATAACCCCCCAAAGGATATCTATGTAGCTGCTTTTAAGTGCTTGTTTTTGAAAGTGCTTCCTGTTTTCACTGCTCCAAAAATGTTTGGATAATTACACCTTAAAAGAAGTGAAAGATAATGAAATCATTTTGATTGAAAGAAAGGGTTAGAGAATTACGTGATTCAATAAATATAATATCACAATAATATGGTAATATTGGATTACATTATTGTAAGTTAAATTTTTTTTAAGTCAAAATATACAAATAGTCTATTGAAATTCATGTTTTACATCTCTATATCTACAGTTACCAAATTAAGCATATCAAAATAAATATTTTGTTCTTACTCCAATATTACAACATTTAAAATCTCTAATCCTATCGCATAAAACTGGGGTATAAAATAGTGCTTTTACCTTAAAAACATCCATATTATAAATAGTAAAATAAATTTCAAACCAACAGTGCAATTGATACGGGCTTCAGTCTGGTATCGAAAGAGAGCAATTAAGCCAGAATAATAAATATGTCAAACCCAAGTCCACACCACAATTAGTAATCTTGTAAAAATTCGAGAATCATGCAATGCCAGGTGACCTGTAAAGATAAATTTGCTTCTGACATATATTTACACGTGATTTGACATAACTGCAATAAATCAATATGGCAAGGTCTATAACTATAGTTGTTAAAGCAAATGTAAAACCTTGCGTCCATATATTTGCTCAAGTTGATCAATGAATAAAACGAAATTGTCTCTCCGGTATGTTTTTTAGTTCAGGATTTATGCAATCATGAACTTGATCCATAGAAGATTTGGTCATCCTAACCAAACATTCTAAAGAATGTTTTCGAACCTACAAAATTCAGTAGCAGTGTGACTTTTTGTGAAGCCTGCCAATTAGTAACTCAAGCACCAAACCTTACTATTAAGGCCTTGCTCCTATTGTCTAGTTTGAGTGTCAGAAGTCTATGTCGATGATCCTTTTACGTTGGTTAGGTCTTCAATCTAGGCAAGGAGAAGGCTAATGGAAAGTGAAGAACACACAAGGATGTTCACTCTAAACCATTCTACGTCAATAATCAGCTATCATCTAGCTAAGGTACACAAAAAGTTAAATCCCCCCTTAATATTTTATTTCTTACTTTTCAACCCGCATCCCACCTATTTGCCTATAAACCCCTTAGTAAATCCCACCTAAACCCGTGAAACCAAGAGTAAAGCTTTAGTCTCTCAACTCTCGAGTTTCAATCTGATAGACCCGTCACTTGCCGCACTCGCAGAGAGAGTCACGCTCTATATAATTCAAACTCTCCATGGGCGACCGCGACCGCCCTCGCGACCCGACTACGGTACCGCGGCCGGCGCGCGCCGCGACCGAGCAGAAAGATAGAGAACGCCGCGAGATAAAGAAGACCGTGACCGTGAACGCGACCGTGAGCGAGACAGAGACAGAGCAAGGATAGAGAGAGAATCCGAGCAAGCGGTCGCGTTCACGAACTCCCGATCGGACGCCTCACCACAAGCGATCCCCCGACCGGTCTCACCGCCACCGCACGCCCTCTCCGGAACCGCTGCGGAAGCGGCACCGGACGATAAGGACCAGCAGAAGGGGTGTCGGACTTCGTGACGAAATTGCGAAAGCGCACAGCTGAAAGACGATGAAAATAATAACAATGGTAATAATGGGGTGATGGGATGAATGATGTTTGATGAATGGAGATGGATGAAGAGAAGTTAGGGATTCCAGTTGGTTCGATTCGACTAAAGGGAAGCCGGTGCGGGGGCGATGTGAGTGGAGTTGGGCTGTGACGAAGCCAGCCGAGGCAGTATATGAATAAAGAGGCGGGTTATAATCGGCCATTGCCGATGGAGCGAATCGTAGAAGGGTCATTACTCAAAGAGGTGGGTGACTTTGTTTATCTCTCAGATTTTGAGTTTAAGTTTTAAGTTTCTTTGGTTTGGCTTTTTAGTATTATTTTCCCCCTAATTTAGAGGTTAATTTAGCATTGGAATTGAGTTTTTTTATTTATTAATTTGAACCATAAAGGAGATTGACCTGAATGTTTTGAATTGTTGGGGAGTGTGTTTTTCACAAATTTCTCTTTTGCTTTGCCTAGTTAGTGTTAGAAGGTCGAATTTGCGCCAATTTGAATAGCTATAGCTTTTTGGTTTGGTGGATCTTTTAGCTTCAAGTTATTGGAATGTTTGTTTGGGCTTGTTTGTAGTTTTTTCTGCTTTGGTCTTTTGTTTATGATTTAATTAAACTGAAATAGGGATTCAAATGACTGCGTTTTGATTTGCCTATTTTGTGTAGAAGGGTGACTTTTATATACTGGATAAGCAATGCTTGTGAACTGGGAAACTGTTGAGAATTGGTGTTATTTTAGTTAAGAGCAATTTCCATTCGTCTTCAAAAGAGTTTTCTTTACTTGGTTAGGTTTGACCAAAGGGATATTGGCAATGGAGGTTTCTCACTGATTTGCTTAGTGGGTCAAATTTAGCTTGGATGAGTAAAAGATTTATAGTTTTTTTTTTTTTTTTTTCTCTAGAATTTAGGGTTTTAATTCTATTTAGTCCCCTTAGTCTCAAATATTTTTAAATAGGAATGTTGTTTCACCTACTTATGGTAACGATATAATGATAATCCTGTAGGTGTTTAGATTGAAGAGATACTTGTGATAAGTGTACTTTATATTCAAGTTAACATTTGCTCTTTAGCTATGTTTTCTTCTCCTTTAGTTAAATTTATAAATCAATTACTGCCTATTAGTCCATGAATTCCGCCACAAGTTACCTGATTGACTTAAAATAGGGTTATAGAATTGCACAGAAGTGAACTGAGAGAATTGAATTGGTTAATTACCTTTCTACTTGCTATTACTAATTCCTTAGGCCAAAATCCTGTTGATTTTGGCAAATAACTTTAGAATTTTGGAGGTGCACTGGACATTTGGGGATTTTAATTTTTCATAGACATTATTGTGTTGGGCTTGTTTAATACACTTTGATCACTCCTAAATCATTTGTTCCCCTCCCCTCGCTCTGTCTCTTTTTAAACTGTGAAAGAATGAAGCCAAAGCTTTGTGAATATCTTTGTGGATTTTTGAGAAATGGATTTTTTTTGTGGAGTAGTTTGAAACTTTGTTGGAGTTTCGTACAAGTTTGCAGTGCTTAGAATACATTTGCTAGGTTTTTCTACATTGCATGAAATTTTGTATACATGTTGGTCATGGACATCCATTCAGTTGTCTTTTTTTTTTTACTATTGTAATTGTTTTTTGTCTAAAAATTGTCTAGTAGTATATACCCACATATTGTGTCGCCATCTTTAATGATTCTCCAAGTTGAGGTGAAGGTCCAGGTAATAGGTTCAGCAGGTGAGGTGGGTTTTGCATTATTCAGGTTTTTTTCACTTGAACTTTATAGAGGACAGTAGGAAAATATATAGTTGATGATAAATATGATGATTTTAGGGCTTTATTGATTGATGAGTTACTCTAATCTAATTAAGTATTTTAGTTGCTAACAAAAATTTAGCAGACAGTGATGTAAAGTTTTTAATGGGCTTAAGAACTTGAAATCCTATATATTTTGTCATATTAAAATTTATGAGTTATCCTTTATAATAGTAGCTATACTTTTGTATGGACATAATTTTCAATGTCACTATATTTATTATTCAATCACTATCATTTTCAAATATTATGCATTTTCTCCTTTTTCTCATAGGAAAACTGTCAAACAGGTATTGGAATTCACAATGTATGGTAGCTATAGGTGGGCGTGGTTTTGAGGCCAAAATTGAACTGAACTAAGGGAGATGGATATTGTGCTAGAACTGGAGCCAAATTGTTTTTGAAAAAAGAAAATACTTAACCAAACTAAACAAGGGGATGTTTTTGTTTTGTCAGTTTGAGAATTTTTGAGTCGGTGCAATTGCATCTTGGTCTTGTCCTTCTGTGAAATATTTTATAAAAGTTAATATAGTAATAAGTGGATATCACATATAAGTGTTCGATAAAATGGCGTGTCCAACAATTTCGTAAATTTGTCGCTGCAGTCTGCGAACATGTGCATAGACATGCATACATATATGTATATACATAAAAACCACATAATCTCAATTACACCATGTAAAATACTACATATATTTTACCACTTAATAACATTGATGATCCTTTTTATTTTTCACCATTTCAGTCATGGTTATCTATTATCCTTCATGATTCTCTAAACAGATTCATTTGTGAATTTAAATTTTAGTTTTTTCCTCTCTTTTTCTTTCGTTATTCAATGATTTTTATTCCCCCACTTAGTTTTCGATGTACTTTTGATATCTAACGTAGTGATATTGATGCCAGTTTGCTGTTTTCGTCTTTAATTGGTGTTAATGTATCTTGGAAACCTTATGGAAGAACCTGCCGCTAGATGTATGATTTTGCACATGTGCTGCAGGTTTAACCCTGCCTACTTTTTCTTTTCATAAAACATTAAAAGTAAAGAACAAATATACTCCAAATTCTATGTTAATTTCTGTTGCTAATAGCTGCTGTGCAAGAAATGTCCCACATATGATTTTGCCTTTGATAAATTACTAAAACAAAGCTTGTAATCAGAGAGTGAACGAAGCAGGCTTTCTCTGTTTACTTTGTTTCGTGAAATGCATATATTCTAATTATCAATTTTTTGTTATATTCAGGTGATCCAGTGTTTTCTCGCAAAAGTTGTACAAGGTGGGGACATGGATTCTTAAAATCTAGCAGAAAAATGAGCCTTATGACATTTTTATTGGGTATTTCTTATTGTGCATCTGATGACTACTATTTGATCTTTCATTTTTGCACTGGTACGTTCCAGCTGATTTTACTAACTAATCCTCTAGTGAGCATGACTGTATTTAGATATAGCTTCAGTGATCACTCCTGTTGTGTGGCTTCATAGACCATCTGTTTGTAATGGTTAAGCAAAGTGCGATTTCTAGCCTTGAATCTGTAACTAAGCATTTTAGCGTATCTTGCCAGAACAATTGCCTCTATTTTAGGAAGAGAAAACCATGAAAGAGGAGGATCTCAATTCTTCTACTGTAGTAGGTATCGGTATTTCCTGTTGTATTCTATCTACATTAGTAGACAAGGTTGAAACTATCTAATATAAACTTGCAACTGCAGTGCTTCAAGGACCCAATTTATTCTGTTCCAGTGGGTTTTTTAAGTGCAAATACTGGTAATACCGTAGGTGAGGACAAGACTGTGGAGCAAAATACTATATCAGACAAGAATTAGTTTCAGGAAAAATGTTTCAGTTTGGGTTTAATTCAAATTGATTCGTTTTTTTAATGCACAAAAACGCTTTTCATCCAAAGCGCGTCTATAAATGAAAAGGATCTAAACTCAGAAATTGATTCAAGCTTTTTCGCTAGTGATGGAAAATGTGGTAACATCCTTTGTATGGCTGATTAATATAATACTTTCAGATGGAGTAGCAATGTTTTAATAACCACCCTGGGGTGAAAACCTGGCCAAGTTGCTAGGTCTTGAGTTGATTGGTTTAATCGGTTTAACGGCCAGTCAAATCGGATGTTCAAAAGTTTAAAATTTAGCAAATATATCCCTAAAATTAAAGTTAAGTTCTTAAAGGTTTGAAATTTAGCAAACGCGTCGTAAATACAAATCGACAGTTGACTAGTTGGCGGCAATGATACACCAAATACAATTTTAATCATCCCTTGAGTCAATACCTAGAAAATCTACCCAAGATCTAATTGCAATGGGTTTGATTTTGATCAGATCTCACCACTCCCGCCGTCCACAACCCTCCCCATTATCATGAAAATACCCTCCTCAATCTCTTGACTAAAACCCATCTTACCCTACCCCCATTTGCCTCGCCAATCACCAACAAAAGTCGATTGTTATCATCACAGTTTTTTTCGATTTTTGATTGATTCACTCATTAGAAATCACTTATGCCATCACCATTACATTCATCGGTCCTTCCTCTTTAAAACTCTCAACATCTCGACCATCAATTGTTCATCGATCATCATCCCAATTTCTAAGGTTTTCAATGAATAAGAAAATTGACAACCCAACCAGATGAAAGCTGGGTCCGGGTTGAACCATTTCAACCGGCCAGGCCATGGATAGTCGGTCATTTAATCAAAATTTGGTGTATTATTGAGGACGGAATAAAGATATTTTGATTAAACTTTCATTATAATATTTAGGATATTAACTACATGTGAGATCCCACTTGGGCTTCCACCGCCTTGTAAAATAATTGATAATGTTGGAAAGAAGCATCGTGTTGAAAAAAAAAAACCAATTGATGTGCTAGCTCAGAACACAAAATTACAATCTGATTGGCCAAATGAAAAACCTCTGGTATTCCCAAAAGTTGCCCACAGAAAAGCAACTTAAAAACTGTGTTCTCAAAACAAGTACAGGCACATTATTTTGATTGATTGATTATTTAAACCAAAAGTTTCTCCAACAAACAATCAACCATTCAACTTATTGTATTATAGAAAACAGCGAACTTCTTCCTCAAAACCTCTACAAAAAGAAGTTTCAGTTGGTGGGTTTCTGAATGACAAAGGCCATGCACTGAGCCTGTTTCTGATTGTCAAATGCCAAGCAACGAATGTAAGCATCTGGGTACGCCTTCTTGCACTCATGGATTTCATTCAGAACTTGAGAGGAATCATTGCATCCAAACATTGGCAATTTCCACAGAGTCCAATACCTCCCATCATAATACCCTGGCATCCTACTATTCTCCCTGCGCACATGTCCCATCTAACAAAAGTATATACAAGAAAACAAAAAATATTTTAGGCCGATTTCACTGGTTTGATAATATTATTGACTCGATATTTTAACAATGTGCTCTGTGGAATTTCATATTATCGAATGCATGTAGAGAAATGATGACCCATGTTTACTCCCACAAGGTTTGGGTTTGAGTTCCCTCAGGTCTGAATTCAAGTCCCCACGTGGATAACAATAGGACCAAAAACTAAAAGAGGGTTAATCGAACTTGGCTACACAAAGATGTTAAGATTTCTAGATTGTTAAAAAAAGAATTATTATAACATGATGGTAGCAATGGTTTTGTTCGGCTTACCTCATCAAATTCAAGGCAAGGGATCCATTCCTTTTTTATCATGTAATCAATCTCCTTTGCAATGGAGTCATCTGAAAGAGGAGGGAGGTAGGAGAGGGCCTCAAACTTTTTGTTATTGATTGGATTCCATGTCTATTAAACAATGCACAGCACCACACATTCACACAAGAACCAGAAAAGAGAAAATAGATCAGTGACCAAAGTGATCAAATATGAAACCTTGAGTAGTCACAAATTATTAACCAGTCAAGTCACTTTACCTTCATGCAATGAGTTTTTGAACCATTTGAGATGGTTTTCCTCCTCCATGGAACAGACTCCATAACTGGAAACAAAGTATTTGAGCTGGGTTTGAGGCCAACATAGCCAGATGCAGCAACTGGAGATGATAAGAAGCTGGTAGACATCTTCTTCTTCACAGTGTGTTTCAAGAACAAGATTGATGATAAAAAGAGAGAGAGAGAGAGAACACAAAAGAGTGTGGCAGCAGAAGTGAGTAATGTTTTAGTTTTGAAGGCAATGAAACGGTTCAAGATAAAAGACAAAAGAGGTTGGCTTAGATGTTTGTGAAGTGATGTATGCTTTGTTAAGGAAGAGATCAGAAGCCAATCTCTTTTGTTGGATTTTTGAGAATGATTTTTATGTTGTGGAGTAGTTTGAAACTTTGTTGAGTTTCGTACAATTTGCAGTGCTTAGAATCATTTGCTAGGTTTTCTACATTGCATGAAATTTTTGTATCACATGTTGGTCATGGACTCCATTCAGTTGTCTTGTTTTTTTTACTATTGTAATTGTTTTTTGTCTAAAATTGTCTAGTAGTATTACCCACATATTGTGTCGCCATCTTTTAGTTCTCCAGTGGAGGGGGAAGGTCCAGGTATAGGGTCGCAGTGGAGGTGGGTTTTGCATTATTCAGGTTTTTTTCACCTGAACTTATAGAGGACAGTAGGAAAATATATATTGAATGATAAAATTGATGATTTGTGCTTTATTGAATTGATGAGTTACTCTAATCTAATTAAGTATTTTAGTGCTCAACAAAAAATTTAGCAGACAATGATGTAAGTTTTTAATGGGCTTAAAGAACTTGAATCCTATATATTTGTCATAATAAAATTTATGAGTTATCCTTTATAATAGTAGCTATACTTTTGTATAGACATAATTTCAATGTCACTATATTTATTATTCAATCACTATCATTTTCAATATTATGACATTTTCTCCTTTTTCTCATAGGAAAACTGTCAAACAGGTATTGGAAGTTCACAATGTATGGTATGTTTGCGAACCTGCCCAGATTCTCCTAGTCAATCCACAACAAAAGCTTTTACCAGAATACATTCACAATTCAAGGAACCACCAAGACCACAATCTATAACTCCATTGAAAATATAAGAATTACACTCATTCACATTGATTATATTATCAAATATCAAAATAACAGAAGGAAACAACTAAACTTATAAATACTGATATGCTGGACTTCGAGGGCCAGCTACCTCCCCCCTTTCACTATATCTCTCTAAGATATGCTTTTTCCTTCTTCTGTTGCTCTTTTTATTCACTCCACCTCCTAACAGGATTCAACTATCCACCATTCTCCTTTTGCCACCTGCCCACTCAACTTTTCTTCTCTTCACACGTTAGTTGCCCTTTTTTCCATTTAATCTTCTACTGCTCCTTCCTCCGCTTCTTATTATATCACCAGCACTTCACGTGTTGAGTATGCATATTAGGATGGCGTGTTTTGAGGCCAAAATTGAACTGAACTAAGGGAGATGGATATTGTGCTAGAACTGGAGCCAAATTGTTTTTGAAAAAGAAATACTGAACCAAACTAAACAAGGGGATGTTTTTGTTTTGTCAGTTTGAGATTTTTTAGTGGGTGCAATTGCATCTGGTCTTGTCCCACTGCGAAATATTTATAAAGTTATATATATATGGATCACATATAAGTGTTCGATAAAATGGCGTGTCCAACATTTTCGTAATGGTCGCTGCTCTGCGAACATGTGCATAGACATGCATACATATATGTATATACATAAAAGCACATAATCTCAATTACACCATGTAATACTACATTATTTTACCACTTAATAACATTGATGATCCTTTTTATTTTTCACCATTTCGGTCAGGTTATCTATTATCCTTCATGATCTCTAACAGATTCATTTGTGAATTTAATTTAGTTTTTCCCCCTCTTTTTCTTTCGTTTTCAATGATTTTTATTCCCCACCTTAGTTTTCGATGTACTTTTGATATCTAACGTAGTGATAGACCCCAGTGTGCTGTTTCGTCTTTAATTGTTGTAATGTATCTTGGAAACCTTCTGGAAGAAACCTGCGCCTAGATGTATGATTTTGCACATGTGCTGCACTTTTTTCTTTTCATAAAACATTAAATAAAGAACAAATATACTCCAAATTCTATGTTTATTTCTGTTGCTAAGCTGCTGTGCAAGAATGTCCCACATAATTTTGCCTTTGAAATTCCAACCAAAGCTTGTAATCAGAGATGTGAACGAGCAGGCTTTCTCTGTTTACTTTGTTTCGTGAAATGCATATATTCTAATTATCAATTTTGTTGTATATTCAGGTGATCCAGTGTTTTCTCGCAAAGTTGTACAAGGTGGGGACATGGATTCTAAAATCTAGCAAAAAATGAGCCTTATGACATTTTTATTGGGTATTTCTTATTGTGCATCGGTGACTACTATTTGATCTTTCATTTTTGCATTGGTACGTTCAGCTGTTTTACTAAACTACCTCTAGTGAGCATGACTGTATTTAGATATAGCTTCAGTGATCACTCCTGTTGTGTGCTTCATAGACCATCTGTTTGTAATGGTTAGCAAAGTGCGATTCTCCTTGAATCTGTAACTAAGCATTTTAGCGTATCTTGCCAGAACAATTGCCTCTATTTTAGGAAAGAGAACCATGAAAGAGGAGGATCTCAATTCTTCTACTGTAGTAGGTATCGGTATTTCCTGTTGTATTCTATCTACATTAGTAGACAAGTTGAAACTATCTATATAAACTTGCAACTGCAGTGCTTCAAGGACCCAATTTATTCTGTTCCAGTGGGTTTTTTTAAGTGCATATACTGGTATACCGCAGTGTGAGGACAAGACTCTGGAGCCTTGAACTTGATCCATAGAAGATTTGGTCATCCTAACCAAAGAATGTTTTGAGAACCTACAAAATTCAGCAGCAGTGTGACATTTTTGTGAAGCCTGCCAATTAGTAAAGCACCGTAAACTTGAGATTAAGCCCTCAAGCACCAAAACCAATAAACCTTTTGATTTATGCACAGCCTGCCAATTAGTAAAGCACCTTAAACTTAAGACTGAGCCCTCAAGCACCAAAACCAACAAACCCTCACTATTAAGGCCTTGCTCCTATTGTCTAGCCATCAAACCTTAGTTTGAGTGTCAGAATGTCTATGTCGATGATCCTTTTACGTTGGTTAGGTCTTCAAGATCTTAGGCAAGGAGAGGAAGGCTAATGGAAAGTGAAGAAGGCAACAAGAGCTGTTCACTCTAAACCAGCTATCATCTAATGTATAAGGTAACATAAAAAGTTTAAATAACCCCCTTAATATTTTATTTCTTCCTTTTGCAACCCGCATCCCACCTATTTAGCTATAAACCCCTTAGTAAATCCCTGCTAAACCCGGTGAAACCAAGAGTAAAGCTTTAGTCTCTCAACTCTCGAGTTTCAATCTGATAGACCCGTCACTTGCCGCACTCGCAGAGTCACGCTCTATATAATTCAAACTCTCCATGGGCGACCGCGACCGCCCTCGCGACCGCGACTACGGTGACCGCGGCCGCGGCCGCGGCCGCGACCGAGACAGAGATAGAGATAGAGAACGCCGGCGAGATAAAGAAGACCGTGACCGTGAACGCGACCGTGAGCGAGACAGAGACAGAGACAAGGATAGAGAGAGAATCCGAAGCAAGCGGTCGCGTTCACGAACTCCCGATCGGACGCGCTCACGCCACAAGCGATCCCCCGACCGGTCTCACCGCCACCGCACGCCCTCTCCGGAACCGCTGCGGAAGCGGCACCGGGACGATAAGGACCAGCAGAAGGTGGTGTCGGACTTCGTGGACGAAATTGCGAAAGCGCAGCAGCTAAAGAAAGACGATGAAAATAATAACAATGGTAATAATGGCGGTGATGGGATGAATGATGTTGATGAAGATGAGATGGAGATGATGAAGAAGTTAGGGATTCCAGTCGGGTTCGATTCGACTAAAGGGAAGCCGGTGCGGGGGGCGGATGTGAGTGGAGTTAGGGCTGTGACGAAGCGCCAGCCGAGGCAGTATATGAATAGAAGAGGCGGGTTTAATCGGCCATTGCCGATGGAGCGGAATCGATAGAAGGGTCATTACTCAAAGGAGGTGGGTGAGCTTTGTTTATCTCTCAGATTTTGAGTTTAAGTTTTAAGTTTCTTTGGTTTGGCTTTTTAGTATTATTTTCCCCCTAATTTAGAGGTTAATTTAGCATTGGAATTGAGTTTTTTTATTTATTAATTTGAACCATAAAGGAGATTGAACCGAATGTTTTGAATTGTTTGGAGTGTGTTTTTCACAAATTTTTCTGTTTTGCTTTGCCTAGTTAGTGTTAGAAGGTCGAATTTGCGCCAATTTGAATAGCTATAGCTTTTTGGTTTGGTGGATCTTTTAGCTTCAAGTTATTGGAATGTTTGTTTGGGCTTGTTTGTAGTTTTTTCTGCTTTGGTCTTTTGTTTATGAATTTTAATTAAAACTGAAATAGGGATTCAAATGACTGCGGTTTTGATTTGCCTAGTTTGTGTGAGAAGGGTGACTTTTATATACTGGATAAGCAATGCTTGTGAACTGGGAAACTGTTGAGAATTGGTGTTATTTTAGTTAAGAGCAATTTCCATTCGTCTTCAAAAGAGTTTTCTTTACTTGGTTAGAGTTTGACCAAAAGAGGATATTGGCAATGGAGGTTTCTCACTGATTTGTCTTAGCAAGTCAAATTTAGCTTGGATGAGTAAAAGATTTATAGTTTTTTTTTTTTTTTTTTTTCTTTCTAGAATTTAGGGTTTTAATTCTATTTAGTAACCCTTAGTCTCAAATAATAAAATTTAAATAGGAATGTTGTTTCACCTACTTATGGAATACGATTAATAAATGAATAATCCTGTAGGGTGTTATAGATTGAGAGAGATACTTGTGATAAGTGTACTTTATATTCAAGTTAACATTTGCTCTTTAGCTATGTTTTCTTCTCCTTTAGTTAAATTTATAAATCAATTACTGCCTATTGAGTCCATGAAATTCCGCCACAAGTTACCTGATTGACTTAAAATAGGGTTATAGAATTGCACAGAAGTGAACTGAGACAGAATTGAATTGGTTAAAATACCTTTCTACTCGCTATTACTAATTCCTTAGGCCAAAATCCTGTTGATTTTGGCAAATAACTTTAGAATTTTGGAGGTGCACTGTACAATTTGGGGGATTTAATAAATTTGTCTTGCACAATTATTGTGTTGGGCTTGTTTAATACACTTTGATCACTCCTTAAATCATTTGTTCCCCTCCCCTCGCTGTGTCTCTTTTTAAACCGTGAAAGAATGTAAGTCAAAGCTTTGTGAATATCTTTGTGGATTTTTGAGAAATGGATTTTTATGTTGTGGAGTAGTTTGAAACTTTGTTGGAGTTTCGTACAAGTTTGCAGTGCTTAGAATACATTTGCTAGGTTTTCTACATTGCATGAAATTTTTGTATACATGTTGGTCATGGACATCCATTCAGTTGTCTTGTTTTTTTTTACTATTGTAATTGTTTTTTGTCTAAAAAT
Source organism: Pistacia vera (assembly GCF_008641045.1). Taxonomy (NCBI): domain Eukaryota; kingdom Viridiplantae; phylum Streptophyta; class Magnoliopsida; order Sapindales; family Anacardiaceae; genus Pistacia; species Pistacia vera. The sequence continues at coordinate 262,887 of NW_022195586.1, read as the reverse complement.
TGTCTAGTAGTATTACCCACATATTGTGTCGCCATCTTTTAATGATTCTCCAAGTTGAGGATGAAGGTCCAGGTAATAGGGTCAGCATGTGAGGTGGGTTTTGCATTATTCAGGTTTTTTTCACTTGAACTTTATAGAGGACAGTAGGAAAATATATAGTTGATGATAAAATAATGATGATTTTAGGGCTTTATTGAATTGAGTGAGTTACTCTAATCTAATTAAGTATTTTAGTTGCTCAACAAAAAATTTAGCAGACAATGATGTAAAGTTTTTAATGGGCTTAAAGAACTTGAAATCCTATATATTTGTCATAATTAAAATTTATGAGTTATCCTTTATAATAGTAGCTATACTTTTGTATAGACATAATTTTCAATGTCACTATATTTATTATTCAATCACTATCATTTTCAAATATTATGAGCATTTTCTCCTTTTTCTCATAGGAAAACTGTCAAACAGGTATTGGAAGTTCACAATGTATGGTAGCATATAGGGATTGGCGTGTGGTTTTGAGGCCAAATTGAACTGAACTAAGGGAGATGGATATTGTGCTAGAACTGGAGCCAAATTGTTTTTGAAAAAGAAAATACTAACAAACTAAACAAGGGGATGTTTTTGTTTTGTCAGTTTGAGAATTTTTGAGTCGGTGCAATTGCATCTTGGTCTTGTCCTTCTGTGAAATTTTATAAAAGTTAATATAGTAATAAGTGGATGTCACATATAAGTGTTCAATAAAATGGCATGTCCAACAATTTTGTAAATTGTCGCTGCAGTCTGCGAACATTGATAGACATGCATACATATATGTATATACATAAAAACCAATAATCTCAATTACACCATGTAAAATACTACATATATTTACCACTTAATAACATTGATGATCCTTTTATTTTTCACCATTTCGAGTCATGGTTATCTATTATCCTTCATGATTCTCTAAACAGATTATTTGTGAATTAAATTTTAGTTTTTCCTCTCTTTTCTTTCGTTATTCAATGATTTTTATTACCCATAGTTTTCAAGTACTGTTGATATTAACCGTAGTATATTGAGCAGTTTGCTGTTTTCGTCTTTAATTGGTGTTAATGTATCTTGGAAACCTTATGGAAGAACCTGCCGCTAGAGTATGATTTTGCACATGTGCTGAGGTTAACCTGCTACTTTTTCTTTTCATAAAACATTAAAAGTAAAGACAAAATATACTCCAAATTCTATGTTAATTTCTGTTGCTAATAGCTGCTGTGCAAGAAATGTCCCACATATGATTTTGCCTTTGATAAATTACTAAAACAAAGCTTGTAATCAGAGAGTGAAGAAGCAGGTTCTCTGTTTACTTTGTTTTTGAAATGCATATATTCTAATTATCAATTTGTTTATTATTCAGGTGATCCAGTGTTTTCTCGCAAAAGTTGTACAAGGTGGGGACATGGATTCTTAAAATCTAGCAGAAAAAATGAGCCTTATGCAATTTTTATTGGGTATTCTTATTGGGCATTGTGACTACTATTTGATCTTCATTTTTGCACTGGTACGTTCCAGCTGATTTTACTAACTAATCCTTAGTGAGCATGACTGTATTTAGATATAGCTTCAGTGTCCACTCTGTTGTGTGGTTGCATAGACCATCTGTTTGTAATGGTTAAGCAAAGTGCGATTTCTAGCCTTGAATCTGTAACTAAGCATTTTAGCGTATCTTGCCAGAAACAATTGCCTCTATTTTAGGAAGAGAAAACCATAAGAGGAGGATCTCAATTCTTCTACTGTAGTAGGTATCGGTATTTCCTGTTGTATTCTCTACATTAGTAGACAAGGTTGAAACTATCTAATATAAATTGCAACTGCAGTGCTTCAGGACCCAATTTATTCTGTTCCAGTGGGTTTTTAAGTGCAAATACTGGTAATACCGTAGGTGAGGACAAGACGTGGAGCAAAATACTATATCAGACAAGAATTAGTTTCAGGAAAAATGTTTCAGTTTGGGTTTAATCAAATTGATTCGTTTTTTTAATGCACAAAAAACGCTTTTCATCCAAAGCGCGTTATAAATGAAAAGGATCTAAACTCGAAATTGATTCAAGCTTTTTCGCTAGTGATGGAAAATGTGGTAACATCTTTGTATGGCTGATTAAATATACTTTAGATGGAGTAGCAATGTTTTAAAATCAACCTAGGGTGAAATCTGGCAAGGTGCTAGATCTCGAGTGATTGGTTTAACCGGTTTGAGGGGTAGTTAAACCGGTGTCAAAAGTTTAAAATTTAGCAAATATATCCTTAAAATCAAGTTAAGTCCTTAAGGGTTGAAATTTAGCAAACATTTTAAATACAAATCGATAGTTAACTAGGTGCGGCTGGTGGCAATGACATACAAATACAATCTAATCATCCCTTGAGTTAATACCTAGAAAATCACCCAAGATCTAATCGTAATTGGTTTCAATTTTGATAAGATCTCAACACTCCCGGCATCAACAACCCTCTCTATCACCATGAAAATACTTCCCTCAACCTCTGACCAGAAACCCATCTTACCCTATCCCGTTTGTCTGCCAATCATCAACAAAAGTCAACTTGTCATCACGGTTTTTCGATTTTGATTGATTTACTCATGTAAATCACTTCTATCATCATTATACACTATCGGTCCTTTTTAAAACTCCAAATCTCCAACCTAATTGTTCACTGATCATCATTCTAATTTGTAGGTTTGATAATAGAAAATTGGAACCAAGCCTGGCGGTGGAGCCATTTCAACCGGCCAGGCCATGGATTGTCGGTCATTTAATCAAAATTTGGTGTATTATTGAGGACGGAATAAAGAATTTGATTAAACTTCATTTATATTTAGATATTAACTACATGAGATCACTTGGGCTTCCCCGCCTTGTAAAATATGATAATTGAAAGAAGCATCGTGTTGAAAAAAAAAAACCAATTGAGTGCTAGCTCAGAACACAAAATTACAATCTGATGGCCAAATGAAAAACCTCTGGTATTCCCAAAAGTTGCCACAGAAAAGCAACTTAAAAACTGTGTTCTCAAAACAAGTACAGGCACATTATTTGATTGATTGATTATTTAAACCAAAAGTTTCTCCAACAAACAATCAACCATTCAACTTATTGTATTATAGAAAACAGCGAACTTCTTCCTCCAACCTCTACAAAAAGAAGTTTCAGTTGGGGGTTTCTGAAGACAAAGGCCATGCACTGAGCCTGTTTCTGATTGGCAAATGCCAAGCAACGAAGTAAGCATCTGGGTACGCCTTCTTGCACTCATGGATTTCATTCAGAACTTGAGAGGAATCATTGCATCCAAAACTTGGCAATTTCCACAGAGTCCAATACCTCCCATCATAATACCCTGGCATCCTACTACTCCCTGCGACATGTCCCACTAACAAAAGTATAACAAGAAAACAAAAAATATTTTAGGCCGATTTCATGGTTTGATAATATTATTGACTCGATATTTAACAATGTGCTCTGTGGAATTTCATATTATCGAATGCATGTAGAGAAATGATGACCCATGTTTACTCCCACAAGGTTTGGGTTTGAGTTCCCTCAGGTCTGAATTCAAGTCCCCACGTGGGATAACAATAGGACCAAAACTAAAAGAGGGTTAATCGAACTTGGCTACACAAAGATGTTAAGATTTCTAGATTGTTTAAAAAAAGAATTATTATAACATGATGGTAGCAATGGTTTTGTTCGGCTTACTCATCAAATCAAGGCAAGGGATCCATTCCTTTTTATCATGTAATCAATCTCCTTTGCAATGGAGTCATCTGAAAGAGGAGGGAGTAGGAGAGGGCCTCAAACTTTTTGTTATTGATTGGATTCCATGTCTATTAAACAATGCACAGACACCACACATTCACACAAGAACCAGAAAAGAGAGAATAGATCAGTGATGAAAGTGATAAAATATGAAACCTTGAGTAGTCATAAAATTATAACCATCAAGTCACTTTACCTTCATGCAATGGTTTTTGAACCATTTGAGAGGTTTTTCCTCCTCCATGCAACAGACTCCATAACTGGAAACAAAGTATTTGAGCTGGGTTTGAGGCCAACATAGACAGATGCAGCAACTGGAGATGATAAGAAGCTGGTAGACATCTTCTTCTTCACAGTGTGTTTCAAGAACAAGATTGATGATAAAAAGAGAGAGAGAGAGAGAACACAAAAGAGTGTGGCAGCAGAAGTGAGTAATGTTTTAGTTTTGAAGGCAATGAAACGGTTCAAGATAAAAGACAAAAGAGGTTGGCTTAGATGTTTGTGAAGTGATGTATGCTTTGTTAAGGAAGAGATCAGAAGCATTACTTAAAAGACAAATTGTACAATGCAGTGGAGTGTTTACTAAAGCTCTTTCGCTTTGGTTTCATCACCATCTTCTGCTTTTTACTTTCTTCTCCTCTTAAGGGGAAAAAATATTACTCTATGTGCATATATCCAGCGAATGAGAACGCGCTACATCAAGATACATGCTATGGAACATTTCTTCATTGGTCCAAAGCATGTGTATATGTTGTATCGAAAATATTCTTCTTAATTAGAAAATGTTTAGCAAACAGGGAAAAAAAAGATAGGACCCACCAACAAATGGTGCCAACAGAGAAGTGACGCTTACCTGGTTGCGGACATTATTAAAATGGTTGAAATTGAATACAAGGGACGTCTCTTTAGTCTCTTTTGGCTTTCAGAGTGCTTGAATATGGCTGGATGTGGACATGGGTAGGTGTTTCCCCAGCCTCCTTTGCATGCCAAGTAAAAAATGTCTTTTTCAACCTTCAAATGCCAAGTTGAATTTTGCAGTCTACAGATGGTATCAAGTGGAAAACCACAGTAACTTTGAATACTGAGAATCTCTGACCAAAATTATTTTAACCCTTTGGCAAGATTCTGCTGGCCCAATAGAATCAAGAGCATCCATCCAACAAGGTCATTGTAAACGAAGACACTATATATAGCACTTTATCAACCAGCTATGCTACAAGCGGCACTATAATATTCAATTGTTCCTTGTTTGTCAGATTTCAAATTTTTTGAAGAGAACAATTTTGATGTTGTGTAAAGGCATTGCAAAATGAGAGTGTTTCTCTCAACTTAATGGTATATCATTTGCAGTAGAGAAACCTTCAAGTTCCTCTCTGAGTAAATTCAATATGCTGTAGATGCATGTCTGATGAGAATGAGATTTATCATCGACTAGAAACTTATGAACAACCCCATCAATCTCAATGAAGCTCCAAGCAGAAACTGTTACTACTTCCCTATCTTTCATCAGTTTCCTAAGTCTTACCACATCTTCCCAGAAGCCCATAGAGGCATAGATGTTGGACAGAAGGACATACCTTCCACTGTGTTGTGGCTCTAACTCAATCACAAGCCTTCCCACCCTCTCACCTAACTCAATATGACCATGCATTAGACACCCATTTAGCAGTGATCCCCATATAGCTCCATCAGGTTCCATTGGCATACTCTTTATCAAAATCTCGGCCTCCTTAAGTAGTCCCGCTCGAGCCAAGAGATCAACCATGCATCCATAATGCTCAATAATCGGATTGATTCCATAAACTTTACCCATCCGACCAAATAAGCGCCATGCTTCATTCACCAATGTTCTATGATTACAAGCAGTAAGAACACCAACAAAAGTCACAGCATTCGGTTTAGGTCCACTCTTTTCCATTTCAACGAAAAGTTCAAGTCCTGTATCATTCCTCCCATTCATAGCCAACCCCGATATCATCGCACTCCAAGTCGCTACATCTCTATACGCCATCTTATTATATATTTCGCACGCATTTTCAATGCACCCACACTTTGCATAGAAGTCAATCAACGCAGTACCCAACTCAAGATCATACTCGAAACCATTTTTATCTACATAATCATGGACCCATTTCCCTTCTCCAAATGCACCTACAACTGCACAAGCATTAAGAACACTAACCAAAAGAGACGCGTTAAGCTTCGCATTATCAAAACTCTTCAACTCCTGAAACAACCCAATTGCCTCATTGAAACAATGGTTTTTGACATACCCAGAAACCATTGCACTACAAGCAACATCATTTCTGTCAGGCATTGAATCAAACACCTCGCGCGCTTCAGAAACAAAACCATTACAACAATACCCGCTTATCAAACTTGTCCAACAAGCCACATTCTTATTCAAATTTGCGTCAGACACAACACAAGCTTTATCCATTAATCCAAACTTAGCATACATACTTATTACAGAACTGGTAACAAAAGCATCACAAACATGTCCCAATTTAAGCACATGAACATAAACCATATCAAGCAAAGATAAATAAACACAAGCTTTAACTAAAACTGTGAAAGTTCTATTATTTGGTGCAATGCCAAGACTCAACATTTTGGTGTAAACTGAGAGACCCTTTTCAGGTTTTGGGCTCTGCAAAAAACCCCTTATCATGGAATTGAAATCAAAGACATGGGGTGTTGAAATATGATTGAAAAGGGTCTGTGCATAGTGTAAATCATTAGCATGTGGTGATAGTGCACAAAAAGCTAAGATTTTGCTGGTTACGAAGGTGAAACGAGAGAGCCCAGTTGTGATAGTCTGTGCATGGATTTGTTTCAGTTCGTTCATATTTGTACATTTTTGAAGCAAAGTAAGAATTGGAGGATCAAATTTGGGTTTGAAGAACAATTTGCTCATCAGATTAGCAGTTTTTTTTTTAACTGCCAAACCCTTGCCTCAATTAAGGTTTAATCCGAATAATATTATAAAAGTAGTAACTTTATAATATAAAACGTCACATCTGTAACGCCAAATAACACCAGTTTTTTTTTAATGGTATTCAATATGATTTGAAACATTTAGGATTAAAACAATATTTTAATTAATCTTTTTGACTCGGATAAAGAAAGTGTATACTTATTTTGTCTTTCGATTGATCCGATGGATGAGGACATGGTTTTTCAATATCCCCTTGAATTTTATTAAGAAGAAGAACCTTATAAAAATCGTATGGACTCTTATTTAAAGGAAATATAGGATTAACAAAAGCTACTCAATTTCATACAGAAGAAGAACATTAAAAAAATAAAATAAAAAAAATCATATTGACTGTTATCAAAGGAAGACATGATTAAAATAAGCTGCTCAAAATCGTTTTGGTTCTTATCACAATTTACCGAGGCTGTTCATACAGGTACAAGTCATCTAGATGAGATTCCCATAGCAATCGGGGTGACAGATTTTCAGTTTATGGGGTAGTATGGAACCTGTAAAAGGTGAGAAAATCACCAAGAAGGGAATAAGACTTTTTTTTTTTTTTTTTTTTTAAACGACCAATTGTAATATTGTATTGTTGTAATCATGTCAAGAGACAAGAGTAAGAAATAAGCTTTCAAAACAAACAACAATGAAATCAGAAAGAACTTGTTGCTTCACTCGTTTGTATCAGTCATAAGCAGTTCCAGTCCAAGAAAATCCACATTCAAAAGATTAATATTGTTTGATCAATCATAATTTGATGAGAAATAAACAACAATAATCCTCTACTTTCAGCCTGATGTACAACTAAGCATAAAATTGTTTTCAATCCAAGAACTAACGAGTTTTTCCCTAGCCAGAAACAGTCAGTGATCCAATAGTTAAATTGGAAGATATAAATGAATAGGAGAGAACTGTATTATAGAAGAAATAGATTCTAACGTTCTTACATCATCGTAAGAATGGCAAATGCTAGTGATAAATTTAAATGATGATGATGATTGTCAATGTTAAAAGGGTCTAAAGAATTATGCTCTGAGCACCCTAAATGGGCATTTGATCAGATAAAGATAATCAATGCCAAAGCTTCATGCAGAACCCAGCAGGCACGACTGATGCTCTCTTGCTTGAGATGCAATCTGAAAAGGTATCCACAAGTTGCTCTGCGAGAGATGCCGGGTCTTCGACAAAGGTATCAATAAACACTTTTACAATCCTTACCTCCTGTGAGGTTGCTCTCAAGCTGTACCAAGTCAAGAATTTCTGCCTAAAGTTCCTTTCTATATGTCCCTCACACTCTAAACATCTGATCACCTTCACACAGTGCTCAAAATCTGAAGCACCATTCGCAGTACATTCCTCGTCCCGCCTTTCAGCACTCCTCTTCTTTGATGTGCTGTTATCTCGGGGCTCATCTCCTTTCCCAATCCCATTTTCCAGATCCTTGTTGCTTGATTTGGACCGCGCATTCCTTCCCTGTCCATCCTTAAGTATTTCTATCTTGCAGGGAGTAATCGGCAAGCTAGCTTCTGAGGTACCTACATACGGCACACATTCCATGCCAGCTGGCACTCGATTATCTAACCCATTATCAGTGCTCATCTCCTCAGTGAATTGGCCCTCTGGTGGGTGCTTGTTCTCAAGCTTTCGGACATCAGAATCAGGCACAGAGCCATCTATGTTGATGGCACGCTCTTCTTCCAACAGAGAAATTGCATCTGCTGGGGTTGCTCCTTCAACCACAATGGCACAGTCAACAGCATCATCAGACAAATTAGCAGAAGCAACTTTATCAGTGTCCTTGCAGTAATTAAAGTAATCGTTCACTCGATCATCATTTTGGTCCCTGTCTGGAGTGATGTTATTGCTTTCATCTTCTACAGATGATGGATTAGAAAGGCTGCTACAGTTTGTCGCTGGGCTGTGACTTCTTTCCATTATAGAGCAGTTTGTTACATCTTCCCTAATACTTCCGGTTGAGAACCAAACTTCACATTTACCCAACTCTGTCGTACCAACTAAGGAAACAACTTTGAACTGATACTCTGTAGCTGGAGTAAGTCCTGTGACAACGAACCTCGGATTTCGTGCAAACAACGTACAAGTAGGTCTAACTGGATAGTCTTCATGAGCTTTACGATGCCATAAGCTGTAAGAAATATCAGTCCCAGGTGAAGGATCTTCTGAACCCAATACCACAGTAAGAGATGTTGCACAAACATCTTCCACTCTAACCATGTTGGGAACAATCAAATTTGAATCTGAAAAAAATGATGAAAGGTTTTGCGACATCAACGTGCTGAAAAACTAATAATGATGACTAATCTACAATGTTTTATTGGCAACAACTCACGGGTTCTCCATCATTCCAAGGTTAAGCAGGCTATGTGTATGACACGGAGATGAGATAACCGAAAACTCTATTTTTTTTAAAATGATTATTAAAAAAATTTAAGCAAAGCTTAAAATTTCGTATACCTGTCATCTGTTTGTCATTCAGAATCCCTTTATCTGGGCTCAGAGTAAAACCATTGATGATGATGTTGGGAAGAGTATACAACACAACCAAAAATTACCTTTTATTGCAGGACTGGGCAAGATGGTGCTGGAAATCGTTTCCTCCAATGACTGCAAAGCAAAAGCACAGAGTTTCTGAATTTCTGGTCCTGAAGAAAGCCTGTTGACAATACCCCTACCCATCTTTACAGGTACACCAGTTAACGGACCCACTTCAGCTTCAAGCATCTCAACAGCATCATCCACAATCTTAGAGAGATTTTGGTACTTGTCAGTCCCATTGAGAAGTTTTTGGCCCAAGGAGACACGATAACACAGTATGTCTACCCGTCTAGTATCCTTAGCCACCATCAGTTGTTTTCTCCAGCATCTAAATAAATTTAAGACACCAATCGCAATGACACTAACTTTGAGATTGTTGAGTTTGCAGAAAAGAGAAGTATCATTAAAGGCAATCAGCATGTTTTATATGGTAATTTTAAAAAGTTCTATAGTATGAGACTATATTTAAAACAATGTCATTTTCACTGTACGACATCCAGCAGATACCATTGGGGACAATTAATTTAATTCGACAGAAAGAGTTTACCATCGTTTCAACTACTATCCAATAATTGAAAGCAAAATCTAGGTTTTCCATTTAAAGAAAGAAGGTGAAAAAGTAACTTTGGACAAAAAAGGAAAACAAACTCAGACTATAGTGACTGGCAACAGAACATTTATGAGAATGTAGCATGGCAAACACTTTAGTAGTGCCTGCCACATGCACGTTCAATTAAACATAAATTCCACAATATCACAATTCTACTAATGATTTGACTGATCTTAAAAGCTTTCTGCCAAATTAAAACACCGTAATTCTTGGAGTTTCAACATCAATCATCAAACAAACTGGGTGAGAGAAAAATAATTACACAAAACTTAATTTTTCTTATAGCTTCAATATATTTTCCCAGGATAAAAATTGCAGCAAACATAAACAACTAAGATCATAGCGTATGAAACATTTACCCGAGTAAATCATTCACTTTTCCACATGACACACAATAAAAGCTCCCGTCAAGTCCTGGAAAGCATCTACCTTTTCCGATTCCAGATTTTTCAATTTTCAAGGCACACTCCAAATGGCAAGACATGCCACATGACTCCCCTCCAAATGGAGGTTCTGAGCTGCAAGTTAACCACAGGCTAGGATCCTTATTGTCATCATATTGATGACAGATACAGCATGAACACCTCTTGCAAAATGCATCTTCTACTCTTAAGTTAGCCCTGCAAGCCGAGTTTTTGCAATATATAGCATTAACTATGTCATTGCCACCATTGTTGATAGCAGGTTCATTCACTGGTACAGGAAGCCGAGAAGGGTTTTCAGTTTTCCTCTGCCTCTTGGATGTTCTCTGCGAGGAGGAAGGAGAAGACAGTGGTTCAGCTTCGGTATTCACCTCGCGTTCCCCTGAATTCTTTTCAGAAACAACTTTCAGAAGGTTTTCTATGATTTTCAACTTAGTCAAGCCAGTATATTTCCTTTCTTTTCCCAACTCCACACATAGGATCTGTAAAATCTCCTGACGGGTCCACTGTAGCATTTGAGAGGCACCATGTGATCGCTTTGCCAATTCATAAACTAGTTCCCTCTTTTCCTCCATACTCATCTTACTGCATTTTGATGGATCAACTCCAACTCCTAAAGCCAAGGAAAGGGAAAAGTTTACTAACTCATCACAAATCCCAAAAGAATTTGAAGAAAAAGGAAAAAGAAAAGGGAAAAGAAGAAAAGGCATCATGTGCCGTTGACAAACAATGTAATGCTGAAATACAATTAACGTTGGCATAAAAATCCTCAAAAACTTAGAATTAATAGCATCACTGTCTCTATCTCTATCCAATTAAGATGATGCCCATCACCCCATGTATTTAACATGTCAACAGGGATAAACCAGAAACTTAATGATATCACAAGTGAGGACAGTTAACCAACTGACATGGAATCCAAACTACAGTCAAATCATCTTCAATAACAACCACTTGTAAGACTTATTTGAAAAACTCCAGCCAAATTATCTATTCATCATATTAAAAAAAATAGCCAATAAAACTAAATCCAACTACAAACCCTGCAAAACTTAAAAACTAATGGTTGACTTGCACTAACAAAGACATCTCAACCACATCAAATAATGTAGAAATTTCACAGGTTGCCCCAATTAAAGTAGGTAAAGCAGCCTAATGTACATGTCTTGATTAATGGGAGTAACACAACTGCATTTGACTATTATACAGCTCCACCTCCACGCTTCCCACAAGGATCCACATAATACGGAGAAGACATCACTAGCATTATAAAATCAAATTTAGTGCAGCTAAGCAGCACAGAAACTGACCCACCAAAATATAATTTTACAAACCACCATCTTAAATTGTTGAATACCATAAAGGACATGGTGATCTCAAACTCAACATCTAACCATAAACAAAAGGCACTGGATGAAGATTAAAGCAACCAAAAAGAAAAAACTTGAAATCAATTTTTTTTTCCAGAAACCACAAATACTAACACTAATCAATTCTCAAAAAACAAAAAACAAACAAAAAAATTAAAAAAAAAAAAAAAAAAAACTCTTATGCAAATTACAAATCCATCAAGATCAAGATTTACCTATCACAAACCAAATCATACACAAGATTCAATGCCTTGGTGAAATATCTCCCTCAAAATTCAACCATGAATGTAGATATATCCCCAAAATTCATCATGCAACCAAACCCATGAATTTTAACCATAAACACACATACCAAAAAAATAAAAAAATAAAATAAGTGGAGTACCCTCAAAAGAAGAAGAATCCATAGACATAGTTGCTGATAATGACAACAACTCAGGCTACCACATACCTCAAAATCCAAGCTTTTTCATCAAAACCTGCAAAGCAGACATAAGATTAAGAACCCATCAACAAAACATTAAAAAAAACAACACTAATCAGAAAACAAAACAAACCCACATGACAAAAAGAAAAAATAGGCGATGTAAAAGAGAGAAAAAAAAAAGAATGAAATTGAAAGAAGAAAAGAATAATATAACGAACAACAACAGATACCAAAAAAAGCAGAGTTGAAATTCTGAAGCGATAAGAGAATCCATGACGTTGGTGGTGTTGTTATTGTTGTTGGTTGAAAAAGAAAAAAATAAAATAAATAAATTGAGAAAATAATTGTAAGCAATTGTGCGACGTTAATGGCGCTTGATGGGTCCTGTGGGAAGGTGGGGTTTTGTTTTTCAGGACCCGAAGCAGTGGTGAAAGGAGATTCGAGGAGGACTTGTTCAATGTTGTTTAAGAGATAGAAAGAGAGGAAGAAAGAGAAAGAGAGATTTTTTTTATAGAAAGAGAAAAAGTAAAGAAATTTATATAGATATATAAATAAAATAGCGATGTTTTTTGTTGAATTGTATAATTGGATGATGAGGAGGCTCAACAAAAGCTATATAACAAATGCGGCTGCATGTCATCTTCTCTTTCACCCTTTCTCAATTCACGTTACAACTTAATATTCTACTTCTCTTTGATTAAGTTCCTGTCATTTGCTTACACGATTAAGGTTAGGGTTTGCTATGTTACTCGTCCGATAATGTAAATAAGCAAACAAGAGAATGTTTAAATGGTAAATTTTGGTGGACGTTCGATTTATATTATGACTTAATGTTATTTGAATATTTTACTCATTTCAACTATTCTAATAATATTTGGTGATAAGGTGTCGATATGTTACTGATTCGATAATATAAACAAACAATCTAGAGAATGTTTCAATTTTTTTGTAGACTTAATTTATGTGTAAAAAGGGAATGAGAGTGCTTAGAATAGTGGATTTAGATACATTTTTGGTGTAAGGTTCAATTTATGTGTAAACAGGCGAATGAGAGTATGTTTGAGTAATTAATTCAAGGATAAATCTATCCTTACAAAGAATTTTACAAAGTAGCTTACAAAGTGAAGAAAAAAACAAAAGAAAAACGGAAAAAGAGAAAGAGAGAGAGAGAGAAATGATGAAGATGAAGGGTGGAGATTAACTTTGTATGCCTCCTTTGTAGGCTTCTTTGTAAGAATAGCAACTCCCTTAATTCAAATATGTTACAATTTATTACTCCTAGTAGTATTCTACTTATTTTATTTAAGTTCATATTATTTGGTTAGTGTACTATGACATTTGTTTGGTGATGTTTGAACAGTAAATCTAGCCACGTTTTAGTGTGAATTCGACTTATTTATGTTAAGACTCTTAAAATATATATATATATGTTTATCGTGTCTGTGTTAATACATGTGTTCAGGATTTGCATATATAGTATATCCTACTCTAATAAAATATATTAGGTTACTAGAGGCTCATCCGCTCTATCTTACTCTAATTGAAGGTATTAAGTAGTATATTTTGATATCTTGGATTTTGATTTTTCAAACAAATTACAAATGTCTAGAAAGCTCTATTACGAATTCGTAAGGCAATCACACATTGATCAATCAAAGAGAGATTCAACAACTAAAAGAAAGATTGATTCTTTTGGATCTCTCCTTTCTTCAAACTGAGAGAGAATCAGACCGTCTCTGTAAATGTCTTTCTAGATATTTATCAATGTCCAGACTCCTAACTTTCGTTGACAAATGGTTATATCTACTCGGAATGGCTAAGGAAGAAGGAAAATTTTCTTTTTTTTAGGGTACTTTCGGGTTTGATGGATGGCAAATGGTATTGAGAATAAGCAAGTGGGTGAGGGGGGTTCATCGTATATTAGACCCATAGGTTCCCCTCACATCAAACTTGAATTTTTTTTTTTTTTTTCAATTTCAGTTTAGAAGTAGGGATTCAAATTTAAGACGTTTGTCTTTGATATTATCAACCCACTAAAAAGCTTATGGAACTTAACAATATTGTCTCATTTTTTTGGTAACTCCCATCACAACTATTTAGATAGAGACAATTAATTCTTATGGCTTGAGAATTATGAGAAAACCCTCATACAATTTCAGAAACTTATCAAAAACATCCTTAAATCTTTTCAATTTCTTTCAAAAACCTCCATAAAATTTACAATACAATAAAAAAACTATATTTTTAAAACCATGTGGGTTAATTATATTCAGATCATACTGTGGAGGACAACTAAAAAAATGTTTACCAATTTATATTTAATATTGTCAAACCAATTAAAATAATGTGAATAACGCAAAGCAGGAAAAAATTGTGAATTGATATAAATATCTACTTGTTTGAAAATCGAGCAAACCTACTTTACTGTTGTGAAAATTACCTAAAACCCTATCAAAATTTGATTATTTTTTCCTCTAAACTTCACAAAAATGGTATCATAAATATGCTAAAAGAAGTTTCATTTCAAAGAAAATTATGAAATAAAATATTGTATAGAAGTATTTTTAAATTAAAAATACCATCTTTTGAAACGTCGTTTTTATATAAAATTTTTGTGAGTCTCTTTATTTATTTAAACTAAGATTGTCTATTTAGATTAATAAACATTAAACAATGTGAATGAAAATGGTATCAAATTGCTCTTTAATATATTCTATTATTATATATAAATAAGAATCCTCCTTTAACCTTATATGCTAAATGATATTATTCAATTAATAAAGTAAAAATAAAATAATTCTCCCTCCTCTTTTACCAACAAGAGGATATTATTAAAAAATAAAAACAAATTTAATTTAGTCAAACAATCTTAATTAATTAATTCTCTCTCTTGTTCACATGTGCATCTTATCTAACAGAAACAGAAATATTAATAAACAAATTGATGGGTGCCCATATTTTGCTGGGTAACTAGTGATTCTTGAACAAATAAAAGGAGAACCATGAGGGGATGTATTTGACACTTCTGAAAAGTACGTGGACATACCTGTTCAGGGAATAAGTTAAAGGGGGTTACTTGGTCTCTTAAAGTTGGTTCATTTATTTGTACAATCATAATGCTCCCCATGCCAACCATTTCCTCTATCATTGTGTCATCTAATTGGACCAATTAATAATCATGTAGTGACACCCCCTCGTATAAAACTGGGTTACACAATAAATAGTTGACTCGTGACCAGGTTGAATCATATTTTTATTTCAATCTTATATAAATTGAAATTAGTACCAAGATTTTAAAATAAAAAACGTTAGTTATCATGAATAATTTATTTTCAACATGTGATTTTAATAATAATAATGGATAAGATTAAATTATTCATTTCTGGTACCCAAAATATGTCAATATTTGAAGCGACAACAGTTTTTTGATTATGTGGCATCACTCTTTTTGAAATTTTTAATGAAACTTATAAATCAATTTTAAAAATTGTTAAGATAATTTAACAAAAATTCATTTAAAAAAAAAATTCCTATAAAGACATTATACTGAAGAAATGACCAATTTCTAAAATCTATATTTTTAAGGTATAATCTATATTTTAATTTATAATCATGTCTTTTTAAATATATTATTTTTTTAGTAAAATAAAATTTTACACTGAAAGCTAAGACAAAAGCGGATATGTAAATTACCGAAATACCCTTTGTATACGTCGTGCAAAGATTCCTGGTCTAAGATGTATCCAAAATAATAAATAGATTATATTAAAATATGGGATACGGTCATTTGTTTTGTTAATACTTAATATTCAACTATGTAAAGATGCTCACAATCACATTATTTATATTAATAAAAAGTATTATTTGTTCGAGAAAACATAAAATAATTGTGGAGTTGTTAAGATTACGTGACTAGCACCAATCAGGTTTAATTAATAATAATTAACACACCCATGTGTATATATTAAATGATTAACCACATAACCACAAGAAAAATCGAAAATCAAATAAATCTACAACATTATTTGTTGGCCTTTTTTTATTATTTTACTTTCAATATGTTTGATTAATTTTCATGTAATTTAACAAAATTTTATCAACTAATATAGATAATCTAATGCATTTATAATAACTTGAGAATTCATGAGAAAATTTTTTTTTTTTTTGGGTGATCGAGGTGTTTAAGATCCTTTAAACACCCTACAAACCTATAGAGTCAAGCATCATACTTTATATTTACGGCTCCTACCTTTTTTTATTTTATTATATTGCGAATTTAACTAATTTTTAATGGTATTTTCTTTTGACAAATCTTTGATAGGATGACAGAACTGTTTTTTTTTCTTAAAAAAACATGATGAATGACTTGACTTAAATGTCTTTTTATCTCTCAAAAAAACTATTATACAAATAAAGAAAATAGAATGTTATAACACTTTCTCTAATTTTCTTATCAACGAAACACTATGTAGCCACTTCAAACTAGGAAAAAAAAAAAAAAGGATTCAACGAAGATCCTCATGAATTAACTACTTGGTTGTCGCCAAATGACAAGATCTTAAATTATCAGGAGGTTTTGTATTTGAGTCTCATTAAGTGGTTACCTACCATATTTGTGACTTACTTGGATAATTGAGTTTGTAGGATGTTTAATAAACTCGGTCAATCGAGTTTATAGGGTGTTCAATGTACGTCGAGAATTAGTTAAGATCACTTAATGGAACTCGAATACAAAACCTCTGAATAACTTAAGATCTTGTCATTTGATGACAACCAAGTGATTAATTCATGAGGATCTTTGTTGATTCTTCCTTCTTTTTTTTTTCTTTTTTTTTTAGTTTGAAGTGGCTACACAGTGTTTGGTTAACAAGAAAATTAGAGAAAGTGTTATAACATTCTATTTTCTTTATCCGTATAATAGTTTTTTTGAGAGATAAAAAGACATTCAAGTCAAGTCATTCATCATGTTTTTTTAAGGAAAAAAAAAAAAACTGTTCTGTCATCCTATCAAAGATTTGTCAAAAGAAAATACCATTAAAAATTAGTTAAATTCGCAATATAATAAAATAAAAAAAGGTAGGAGCCGTAAATATAAAGTATGGTGCTTGACTCTATAAAACTCTTTTGGGTGACTGTAAATAAAAGAAAAGAATTGAAATTATAAAATGAGAGAAAGTGACATAAAGGTTATGGGCCAGGAGCAGTGATTAGAAGTTGAAGATAAGGTTAATGTTAATGTAATTGGGGCCCCGACAAATTAAAAATCCTAAAAAAGCATTGGATCAAAATAGAAACCATATTTATTTATTTATTTTCTTTTCTTTTTTTCTTGTGTGTTGGGAATGACACCTATTGTTAAATCTTTTGCCACCTGGATTCCTAACATACATGATAATCATCTTCATTTAATAATTAACATCATCACACATTAGACGGTCGAGATTGAAAGAATTATCCTCGTAATCAAATCAATGACATAACCATTACCCAATGTCATTTTTTCAATTTTTTTACCTTTTAAAAATTGGGCTGAAATCAAGGTTTGACTAATTTAATTATATATACATATGTTGATCTCCCTTTTTCATTTCACCTTTAAATCAAAATATTTTGTACTTTGATTTGAAATCAATTGTTATTTGCCCAATTTGAATTTGTATATTGAACAAATAAATTGCATTACTTGATGAAAAATGTTAAGAGATCACGCAGTGAAAAACATATATGAATAAAATTATACTACACAAAATGACACGATCTTACAATTACAGATGAGATAAATTTATTATAGTTTTAGAATATGATATATAAGAGTATACAATACTTTAAACCTGATACATAATTAACAGGGAGGAAACAATCTTAGTTTGTAATTACGTTCAACCTAGTTTGTAGAGCGGAAACAACCCTAGTTTCTAAGACACTCCAGGCTCAATCTAGTACCTACCTAGAGCAAAAACAATATCTGTTTCTAAGACACTTTACCCATGATGTTTAATAACTCTAACATCAAATACCTTGTATTTTTATATTCTCTTATAACTTTTAATCAGTTCTCGTAGTATATGAGACATTCTACTTTTAATATAATACATATTTTAATTCCTAATTAGACTCTCGTGATTCTATTCATATTCACAATTGTACTCATTATTAAATAGTTTTTTTTTTTTTTTTTAAAGATATACAATTTTACATGAGAACTATTAAGAAAACGAGTCATATATCCCAACAAGAAATACATATAAACTTCATTGATTTTGAAATTTATCAACCAACAAAAAAAAAAAAAGTTACAAAATCATGAAAATAAATTTATCACATACAATTAGGTTAAATCTCATAGGATGCAAGTACAATTTACCAAGTATATAATTCAAAGTTAAATTAAATTGCATTAAATATTCAATCAATAATAATAATAAATAATAAAAGGATCAAACTTAGTTTACACATATACTGATAAAACCCAAGTACTTCTCCAATTAAGCCATATTTGGCATTTGCATTTTCATTGCTATTTTTACACATAAATTGATAAAACCCAATTAGTTCGCTATTTAAGCCTTATAAATTGCTTCACCATTTATGGAATTTATATTCTTATTGCTCTCGCCATTTGGAACTTTGGAAGTGGAGCCCAATAGTTGATGTAAAAATGTTTAACAACTTATAATTATAGATTAAGCCATTGAATAACCTATTTTTTAGGCCAGTTTGGTCTGTGATCTAAAATAATTTTTGAAAACTTAAATTCATCTAAAATTTTGAAATTTTGTTCAATATAAAATTTAAAAACTGTTTTCGAATTAAAAGTCATAAAAATATATGAAAACGATTTTTTACGCCTTCTAATTTTACATATTTTAAGAGAGTTTTTGAAAAAAAAAATTATTGAAAATATTCAAACTCATTTCAACCATCTTTTTTTAAATCTTTTTATTATTTTCAAAAATAAAAATTGTATTTAAATTTCGTATAAATAAAACCCTAGTCCTTTCTCAACTTTAAATGAAACTCGAATAATTGTTTTGTTGTGATGTAATGGGCGGCAAATATTTCCAATACTTGCCAACCCTCTTTCCCACTCCACAAAGCAAAAAGACAAATCCAAAGATCATATTGGTTTGTTTGAAAGTTTGAAAAAACAATATTAATAAAATTTTAACAAAATAATTGATTGATTGATTGATTGATAATGTTTATAAGAAAAATCTATAATTTTACTATTGTCTTCGATAAGTTTCTATATTTTTCAAGTGTTGATTGTATGAATAATGTTCTTACGAGTTATGTAAAAGTGTTTGTTCTTGATAGAGATGGCAATAATATTAGTAGTACAAATGTGTTTTCAATTTATCCTTTTTCACTGATATCAGAAATTTTATTTTTATAAACAATGAAATCAAAGTAATGTATAGTAATTTCAGTTCATTAATATTAATATACAATCTCGTTGATTAATAAATTAGATCAACTTCCACCTACATCAAGTAACTTGCACATAAATGATTTTAAACACATCATTTTGTATTCACCGAATACAAAGTTCTCGATCTATCAATTATAAGAGTAAACCTAAAAGAAGATCGATAAACAATAATCGTAAATATAAAGAACCGTAGCTACCAAATTGTCCTTGAGAATAATACCTAGGGGTCACATATTGAATGCTTCGCATGCAAATATAAATACAACTTTTAACATAAACTTGATCATTGCAACGGGTGAGCATTAAAAAGGCTGAGTACATTAAAGCTAGGTAGCGAATAAATTGGGTGCAGGATTAGATTCAAGTATTCTATTTCTATATATTATCTCAACCACTAGAATTTGTGAAGTGGGGAATATGGATGTGGACACAAGACACATTGTACCAAAAATAAAATAAAAAAATTGATCATTCTTGTGCCTTGGCCAACAAACAAAAACAATGTTATCATCTTTGTGGTCCTTCCCATTTTCTCAATCATCATATTCAAAAATCATCTTGGATGAGTTAAAGTTATGAGATGATGATCTACTATGTTATTAGTCTGATAATATTATCGAATTGGTAATACTTGTTAAATTGATCTGGTTCTACTATCTCTCCTCTCTCTCTCTCTCTCTCTCTCTCTCTCTCTCTCTCTCTCTGTGTGTGTGTGGTGTGGTGTGTGTTAATAAAGTTGTTGATAAGATACTATCTCTAGAAGAAGAATTTGTTCTTTAAAATATGTAAAATGTATCTCCAGCACATCACGATGAAACATACGTTTGCCCAATAGACCAAGGTAATTGAAAAAATTATGTGATACGTATCTCTCTTGACACTCAAATACAAGACCCTTGGGCATAACTAATCCCAATGGCTAAAGGGTTTGTCATTTAGTCACAAAGGAGTGTGAATTGATGCAGGGAAATTTATTAAAATTCTTTAAGAAAAAAATTTATCATTTCCTTATATTTCAATTTTCTTATTTTATTATAGCAGTCATAATTAAATTAAATTTATTATTAGGTATTTTCTATATTAAATAGATTTATTACAGTCAATAAGTTTATTCTTTTCTTAGTTAGTTAAAGAATTATAGTATAATAATAGTCTTTATAACATTGAAAGGGGAGTTAATATATTATTGGAATGAATTATAACAACTGTTATAACCTAAGCCTAATAAGCAAAATCGCAACAACAAACAAACACACAAGGTTAAAGATCAAGAGAATCACACACACACACACACAAGGCACAATTTTACCGGGTTCGTCTATCAATCTTGGATAGACTACATCCACGTTGAGCTCCGAAATATGGAAGCCCACAGCACTAAGAGATATTAAACAATTACAAGAAGAACAGGACTACAAATTGCCTAAAACAGACTACGCCCACCAAGGCCTAAACACTCAAGAACCTCTCAATAATCTGCAAGAAACAGAGGACAAATACCAGCCTAGAAGGAAACGCACCCTCTCTCACTAACCTAGATTAACCCAGAAGATTCAACAACAAACCCAGCCCGAGTGTTTATCCCTCTTCTGCCAACCCAATACACAGATAACAAAAACACGCGTTCTTTTAATTTTATCACTGTTTCTCTTATATACGTCTGCATCAGTAATTCTCAGCCCTGTTGGATCTGTCTTGATCTGACGGCTGAAACTTGGTAATGGTCTTAAACAAAACGACCCCGTTTTGACTTGAATATAATTAAGTGAAACGGCTCCGTTTTTGGCTTCACAATACTTTCAGTCCCACCTTGAAGCCAACTTCATTCCTTTTAGTGCAGTGAGCTATCCTGTATTCTCTCTCAGCTTTTGAAGGGTAGATTTTACTTAATATGAAGCAGTGTCAAGCAATCTTGAACTTGTCTGTGGTCACCACTTTTGTTCCCATGTCCGCTGGATTGTCTTCAGTGGGTACCTTCAACAGATCTATCTCTCCCTTTGCAATCAGGTCTCTGACAAGTGATGCCTTACATCCACATGTTTAGTTCGTTCGTGATACACTGGGTTCTTGCTCAAGGGATGGCACTTTGACTATCAGAGTAGACTGTTGGTGTGCCATTCAACAGATTAGCTTCTTTAAGGATCCTTGCAACCATGTTGCTTCCTTGAATGCATTTGAAACTGCTACTACTCAGCTTCAGTAGTGGATAATGCAACCAGAGGTTGCAACTGAGCTTTCCAACTAACACAGTTGCCTCCAGTGTGAAGTTATAGGCAGTTGTGGACTTCTAGAGTCTCTATCACCTGCAAAGTCTTGCTTTGAATCTTGGTGGGCAGACTCATTTATCCCTCTTTCAGTTTGTACAACCATCTGCATTCCACCAATTTCTGATTCTTGGCTTTGGAACTAGTGTCCAGGTTTTGTTTGAGGCAATGACTCATCTCTTCCTCCATAGCAGCCAACCATTCTTTTTATCCCTTGAACTCAGTGCTTCATCATAGGTATTGGTTCTGATCGATGTATTTCTGCCCCAGTAGGAGTGCTGTATAAATTAGGTCAGCATAGCTGTACCTTGCAGGGGTCTGATTTCCCTTCTGACTCTGTCCCGGCTAACTGATATTGGGCAGTGTTGTCCTGTTGATCCTCTTCAGCATTGTCAGTAGGGTAATCTGCACCCTCCTGCTCTTGATTGTGTTGTGGTTGATCTTCAACAGGGTCAGGATCATTTGTTGGGTGTATTGATCAGGGTTAGTTTCAAGCTCCACCTCAAACTGAGTTGTCCCAGTTTGTCCTGAGTTTCAGACTCTTCTTATGAGCTACCTGCACTGTAGTACCAGATTTGCAAGGAAAAACTGTTTCATTGAAAATCACATCCCTACTAACATTACCCTGACCCTGGGGCATCCTTTCCCACAGCCTATAGCCCTTTGTTCCCTTTGATATCCTAAGAAGAACACATTGAGGGATCTGTTGGTTCAACTTTCCATCTCTGGTATGTGCATATGCTGCACATCCAAAGACTCTTAGGTGTTCAAGAGATGTCTCCTTTCAGCACACTTCTCTTCAGGGCACTTAAAGTCTATTGAGCTAGAAGGGCTCCTATTTATAAGGTAAGCTGCTGTGCCTAAGGCTTCCCCCCAAAACGTTTTTGGTAGACCAGCTGTGAATAAAAGAGACATTAACCCTTCAAGAAGGGTTCTGTTCATTCTCTCATCAACTCCATTTTACGAGGGGTTCCCCTAACAGTCCTATGTGCCAAGATTCCTCTTCTACACAATAAGAGTCAAACTCCTGATTACAGAATTCCAGGCATTATCAGTCCTAAAGGTTTTTTACCTTTGTTAACTTGGTTTTCAACCAAGTTTTTCCAGCCTTTAAACTTGGTTAAGGCTTCATCTTTAGACTAAGTAGGTACACCCATACCTTTGCTATAGTCATCCACAATGGAGAGGAAATAACAATTCCCTCCATGTGTTCTAACTCTTTCAGGACCCCACAGATCTGCATGAACATAGTTAACCCTTTTTCAGCCAGATGAGTCCCCTTTGGAAACTCATTCTGTGT
This sequence comes from Pistacia vera, assembly GCF_008641045.1. Lineage (NCBI taxonomy): Eukaryota > Viridiplantae > Streptophyta > Magnoliopsida > Sapindales > Anacardiaceae > Pistacia > Pistacia vera. Next base: position 239,738 of record NW_022195586.1, on the reverse strand, counting down.
GTTTTCCCAACACACAAACTTCACAGAAAGTTAAATCAGATATTGATTCCTTACCAAGTACCATGTTGGCTTAACACTGTCATACCTTTTGGCCTATGTGCCAAGTCTCAAATGCCATTTCTCTGCGAGCAGTCAGATTTGTAGATGATAATGCAGACTTTACAGTGAGTGCACAATGTTGACCACACAGAATGTAGCCCATTGTTTGACCCCTTCAAGTAGTATTTCATATTCTTGTACACCACTATGGATCCCTTTTCTACCTTATAACTACATCAGCTTCATCAAAGTTCCCAAGGAGACCAGGTTTCTTTTGAGGTCAGGTAATACCTCACTCTGGTTAACATTATGATTTTGCCATTATTCAACCTAATGGTTATGTTTCCTATGCCTTGAACCTTACAAGAGTGATTATTCCCATGAAGACAGTTTCTAACTCTCCCTTCCTAAAGTTCGGAACCATTGGATGTTGGGACTCATATGAAAAGTGCCACCTGAATCATAGGACCTCCTTACTACTAGCATGGTTTGAGATAGTGAGGACTTCTGAAACTTCAATGCCAGTGCTAGTGCTAGCTAGGTGTTACTCTCTGTATTTTGCTGTTTTGTTTCTTTATACACTCATAGCAGTTCTCTAAGTGGCCAGGTTTATTACAGTGGAAACACTTCTAGTTCTCCCTCAGACTTGTTATTCTTCCCCTTTTTCTTAGCCCTAGGGTTTATGTGTTGTTGAAAATTCTTATGCTATCCCTTCCTGATTGACCTGGATCTGATCTACCTTTGACAAACATGTTTTACCATTCTTTTCTGTATTTTCAACTCCAATTCCCTAGATTTAAGACCTGCTATAATCAGGTCAACACTGGGAACTGTCCCAGTGTATTGTAAAGCATTCTTCACCACCAAGTACTCATCAGGCAGTGAATTTAACAATATCATTGCCAAACTGGAGTCACCCAACTCCTGATCTGTACCTTTCAATACTAATGTCATTTAAGAAAATCATCAAGTTTTCTTCTACAGACTTAGTAACATCCATCTTATAAGAAAATAAGGCTCCTTTAAGAAATGCTAAGTTTGGTGCAGGCTGTAAGGAATAAAGGGATCGAGTTATCCCAGAGTGTGAGTGGTGTTTCATGCCATCACTTTCTCGGACGCATCGGACAGATTCATTATGATAAGATTGTAGGCCTCCTCATCCATTTCAGCCTTCTTTTTCAGTTTCTCTTCAGACCACTTGGTGCATCTTTTCTAGGGCAAGCCCGACTTTTTATGCGAAAGAAGGGCTTTCATCTTCTTTTCCATGATTAAAATCGATCTTCCATCATATTGGTGATCTCCATACGAGTAGTGCTCATTGTATTGTAGTACCAGAATAGAAGTCAAAGGGTACGTGGCGTTGTTATAACAGAATTCGCCAATTACTGCCAGGCAGTTTTTAGGCAGTTAGGTGTCAGCCTAAATACCCTTAAACGTATCACACAAGGCAAGACACAAACAAGACTGGAGTGACAAGAATACTACAGCCCCTAGACACATACCCAGATTTTCCCTGACTTGTGTTTGTGACTCAGACTAACCAATTCGACCTGATTCAAGGACTATTCGACAACCCTAAAGCCCTATAAGCCTTTAATCCGAAAACCCCCAAATCTGACAAACCCTTTTTAGAATTTGTACGAATTTCGTCGATCCTTGTGTTGTAACTTAATCTCACAATTAGCCTCAAGACTTAGCAAGATCTGAAGTCCTAACGGTCTAGAATCTTGAAATCGAAAAACCCCAAATCTGACAAACCCTAATTTTAGAATTTGTACGAAGACCAGACGATTTCTAACCCTAAATCCCTTAGAACTTTTCAGCTCTGATACCACTGTTATAACCTAAGCCTAATAAGCAAAATCGCAACACAAACAACACACACAAGGTTAAAGATCAAGAGAATCACACACACACACAACACAAGGCACAATTTTACCGTGGTTCTATCCAATCTTGGATAGACTACATCCACGTTGAGCTCCGAAATATGGAAGCCCACAGCACTAAGAAGATATTAAACAATTACAAGAAGAACAGGACTACAAATCTGCCTAAAACAGACTAAAGCCCACCAAGGCCTAAACACTCAAGAAATCTCAATAATCGCAAGAAACAGAGGACAAATAACAGCCTCAGAAGGAAACGCAACCCTCTCTCACTCAACCTAGATTAACCAGAAAGATTCAGACACAAACCCAGCCCGAGTGTTTATCCCTCTTCTGCAAACCTAATACACAGATTAACAAAAACACGCGTTCTTCTTAATTTATCACTGGTGCTCTTCTTTATATATGTCTGCGTCCTAATTCTCAGCCCTTGGATCTGTCTTGATCTGAGGCTGAAAATTGGTAATGGTCTTAAACAAAACGACCCCATTTTGACTTGAATATACTTAAGTGAAACGGCTCCTTTTTGGCTTCACAATACTTTCAACAACATTTTGTGGTATCTTAAACAATACACCTTTTGTGGTTGTTTATTCAATCTAGTATTGAACTTGATGCATTTGGTGGGTGGTTTATCGTATCCTTGGTTTCCTACATTCAGTCATCTCATCTCTTGGTTGTTTCGACATCAATAATTAACAGTTGTTATATACGATAAGTAATGATAACCGAGTGTGATCTTATTAAAGTTATTTGAAACTTAGTTTGACTATTGAATTTGAAATGTGGTATGACGTTTGGTGTAAAGTGCAAGCAATGTTGCAAGTGAAAATTGCAGAGTAATAGGGAAAGTTGAGAAGAAAAGGAAGCGAAAAAGAAAAAGAATAACGAGAAATTTAGTGGGTTTTATCCCTTTTGTTTGCTTTAGGATGTCCAAGCTACATGATCCATTGAGATACCAAAGGAAAATTTATATAAAGGGTACTTTGATTTTTAAAAATATATAAGATTATGTTAAATATAAATAAGTAAATAGAATATTTTTAGTCCTAATGTTAAAAATCAGGAGGTTCGCATTAGAGTATATATTATATAATATATTCATTCCATTGGAGTATATATATAAACTTATTATCTGAGCTTGTCCAATTTCCATATTCCTAATTTAAAAAAAAAAAAAAAAAAAACACGAATTAAAGTGTGTACACTCAATTGAGCTACCACAATAAGCTTCAATAATTAATAGCAAAATAGGAAGTGTGGCTTAGCCTTTTGAATCAAACAATATATGGGGATTCTCTTTAATAGAAAATTATAATACTTGATTAATAGGCAAGTCAGATAAAATAAATAAAATAAAAAATCTTGCTTCAAGAGGGAACTTCTCTTGTGAAAAGAAAGGGAAAATAATTTCAATCAATCAACGACTAATCCATAATTAATTAAAGAGAGAGTTAAAATTAAAGTTTTGAGTGTGAACCACGCCAGCTTTTATCCAAAAAGAAGCCCGAAAGTCTTTGCAAAATAAGCACTTAATTCTAAAGCTTATAGGGAAAGAAACAGAATTGGGTGAATGATTCATGATTTATTATTTGCAAAAGTGCTTTCAAGCTGCAAGGATGCTAGCGAACAAGTGCTTATTGAAAGAATCCAATTGGAGGGTATTATTTAGGATTCCTTAGCTTGTGAGACTTTTGTGGGTTTCGACTATAATGTAATGGGTGGGTCAAGTTTCTTGTAGAATATGAAGAAAAAGTTATTAAAGTAGAACTTATGAAAATTTGGTTAGTTTTTTGTTAGAAAATGTAAAAGAGTGTTTTTTTTTTTTTTTTTTTTTAGATTTACCAAAAGGAGTTTATATATAAGGATAAATCAAGTAAAATTTATAAAATAACTGTTGTAAACTAAGTCTAATTGAACAAACTTAAACACCAATTACTCAAACACAAACAACAGTAAAGAATCAAGAACAACAAAACAATATATCGTGGTTCACTTGTTCAATATCGAAAAAGTTACGTCCATGAGCTCCAGAATATGGAGACTTGTTGACTATGATTAAAGCCTCAAGATTAATATTACAATCAAACCTCTCTCACAACTATACCACAATCACTCACCTCTCTTTGCCCTTTTACACCAAACCTGAATCCCTAGAGAATCACTACCTTGAAGGAACTCACAACCCTCACAAGACTCTAGACAGATTAACACAAGAAGAACAAATGAGTGACAAACCTAACAACCAGGTTCAATGTGATTTACAGAGAGAGAAAAAACTAAGACTATACACAAATGACAAAAAGGAGTTCTTTTTACTATTGACTGCTGGGTGGACTGAGCCGTCAGATCTTCATTCATCGAAGGGTGAGCTTAATTTGAGTTTACTGAAAAAACAGCAGCGTTTCACTTGACTTTAAACGGTCGCAGACTTCACCGTTTAAATAAAATGATATTCTTCATATTTAACACTTTAAATAAGCTCAAAAAGAGCTTGTGAAGAAATTCATAACTTGTCTTATAAGCCTAAAGATAACTATTTTAAATCTTATAAACGTTTTTAAATACAACCAAACAACTTCAAAAAATTTTAAAAGTGATTATGGCTTTAAATAAGTTTTGGGTAATAGATAACACTCAACAAACAAGCTTGCATATAAGAGGTTTTTTTAAAAAAAATAAATTATATACAAAATAATGTCATTTGGTCAAGTTTATTTGTAAGTTAAAAGTTATATTTTAATGTTAAAAACTCTCTTAAACAAATTTTTATATTCTTTGTTTGCATTTTAATGAATACTTATGGGTGATTAAATCAACTGTTTTTATATCGATTTGAGGAAGCTTGAAATCTGTGCATCTACCGTAAAATCTTTTTGAGTTTATTTAAAGTTTTGAAAAGTCAATAATAATAATAAGTTTCTGATGCAAATCTAGCTGTTTGCGATTGAATATGTCGAATCTAACATTTATCGATCTCAAGAGGTGAAATTTGGTCCACGATGTTGATACATACCTGATTTTGTCCCGAGAAAATTGTTTGAGATTTGACCTTAGGAAATGAAAAGTCAAAAAAACAAAAAAAAGTGAAAAGTCAAAAATACCCTTCTTAAAAATGAAAATGTTAATTATATTTATCGTTAATAAATTTTAACAAAAAATTACGTAAAATATTGTTAAAAAAAATGTAATTGAAATTAAGAAAGTCAACTTCCAAAAATTCTCACTGCTTTCAATTCTAATGTAATTAGCCCATAGGAGTATTTAAGAGACTTCATTTGACTATAATTTTCAATCATAACTTCAACTAGAGGATAAAATAACTTAACAAAATATATAAAGATTTATTAAATGTAGTTTTTAAGTGAGGCCTTCCCATCCTAAAGTTAGTCAATAACATTATTACACCTTGTATTTATAATTATAGAAACGTCATGTGCATCCGAATTATAGATCAAATGGGTTATATTGTAGCATGATATTGATACATAAAAAGATTTTTTTCGTAATTATATATATATATATATACTAATCTTAATTAATAGTCAAATTATCCGGTAACTGAGCTTGATACTTTTTGGTTCAACTTTCATATACTTTACCACTTTATTAAGTTAATCAATTTAAAAATAGAACTTTATCACTTTCCCAAGAGATTAATTTATTAATTACCTAATAATAATCTTAGTCTATTTATCCCTTTCTCCTCCAATAATGCAAGCATAGGGATAGGGAACATGAAAACAACTTGAGAGATTATTTAATTAATTAATGTAATTAATCTTCAATCAATCTCACAAACGACACCATTTTATTCCCCCTATTCAATCAACCAATTAATAGATTCATTCATTTTATTAAATTACTAAATTTGATAATGAAACATCAATAATGTTTAAGCTTTAACCTAAAATTATTAGTGAGGACAAGGATTGGAGATTAATAAATGAAATAGTAGGGCTCACTCTTTCCAAATTTATTTATGGTGCATGGCCCAAACTGGCTAATGACTTTATATTATGAATAATAAGAACATGGGACATTCAAAATTTATAATAAAGTCTTATTGCCAATGCAACATACATAAGAGGTTTCCACTTTGTGATGGGTCATGACTCATGATGCCATGGAAACATAATAATAGCTTTGCTATAAATATATTTTCATATTTGATAGATTAAAGGTAAAATTCAAAATTTAACCCAACACATTCGAACTAAGTTAGGATTCAAGGGTATGATATGATAAAAAGGGTCGTTTTTTAAATTCGATTTTTTTTTATTTTTTTATTTATCAAATATTACCCTTAACCAATTGTAGAAAAATCTTTCAGCTCGGCTCATGCTGAATTACTCATGGGCCAAAGCTTTTACTAAATGCACCTAATCCAACTTTAAGAAGCCTTCTTCTCAATGAGAATGCACAAAAGTAACTGCCTTTATAGCAAAGCTATCAAATTGGCCCAATGTTTGGAGCACATTTTATGTTACAAGTTTGAAATTAACCTCTAAAAATTAAAGCAAAAATATGCATTTATCTAGACATGGATTTATTTGATTTTGTCATTTTTATAATTTAATTTATTAAATAAAAATAATATAGCAAATGTATAATCAATAAGATTATATTCACGCTTACTAAATATGAGTCATATTTGCAAATATTGTGAATAAATTTAATAAGAAAAAAATAATAATTTTTTTTAATAGTATATAGAAGATATTTAAAAAAAACGTGGGAAGTGACTTTTAGCTAATCTAATTTACCTATATCCCCTATTGCTTAATATACCTATTTTATATTGAGAAAAACAAAAATCTTTAAACCCTTTTAATACCGAAAATAGCCCTCTAAATTTAATTAAATTTTTGTTTACAACCTTTTCCCCAACTTCAAATTTAAAATTTACCTTTTCATCTTCAAATTCATCCCTTCATTTGGGTGGGCTTTGTTATGATATTGGGCGCCCAAGTTGTGTATATACGCTTAACATTTTTTACAATCCTAGGAATCCTCGTTGCTTGTATTACTTTCCCTATAATTCTTTTGGCAGTCAAAAAGCACTTCTGAGCAATTAAAAGTGATTTCTTTTGGTTATTGGAATCATTCGATGAGGAGAAGATCAAAAGCACTTTTTTTTTTTTTTTTTTTTTTTCCAGTATGGAGAAGCATCTTTAGTGCATGCATGGCATATTTACTAATGATCATCCAAACAATATCAAAAGCGTTTTCAGTTATGTTATTATACGTCTCTAATAAACGAAAGTGTTTTCACAAATTAAAAATAGTTCAAGCGTTTACTAAAAAAAATTATTAGAATATTTTAAAACATTTTTATGTATAAATTTTTATCTAAATTAAAAAAAAAAAAAATCAAGTAAAACCGCTCTCAAATGCAATTTAGGTATTTTCACTTGAAGTGCTTAATAAGAAAAAGCACTTTTGAAAAAAGTAGTCAAACTATAGCTTACAAGGTGATGCATGGGTAGTTAGCAACGTGCATACCCACTTTTTTTATTCCATTTTTAATTAATTAACATCTGAATTAAGAGTCGTTTCAAATGAATTAAGTAAAGTTTTGAATAATCACGAATAATCCAGCAAGCAATCAACCGCACGCTTAGCGCTAGAAAAACCCTAGTCAACGAGCACGTGCGGCCTCATAACTAGGTGATTATTATAATGGAAATGATTATAATAATTACAAGTATTAGCATAAAGAAAAGGGTAATTACGTTGAAAGTTAATTAATTATGCATAATGTGTCCTTGATTCACGATTGCTTGTTCTTATTCTTGATGACAAAACCCTAATCCTTTAATCATTATATAACATAAAAGATTTAAAAAACAAACAGTTGTTTTGGTTGCCAGGATACTCATTTTAATTTACAATAATTCCTTAGTCAAACCTACACAATAAAGTTGGAATAAATATCATTAAGTTTCTTGAGTTTTGATGAAGGTCCCTTATACTTTCAAAAATCATCATAAAAGTTCCTCTAATGTCTAAACTGTTGGATCAAGATTTACATGTTGTCCACATCGGTTGCTAGGTCTAACATCTTCATAGCCTATAACATACAAATACTCAAAACATGCAATGAATCAAACTTACTATTATTTTCTTTAAATTTTCTCGATTCACTAATCAGTCTAATATTTCTCTCTTTTATTTTCATCCAAACACTTTGATTTGAAGTAAGTACTAGGAAACCATTGAAAAAAAATCACATTTTTCACAAATTGACATACCTCCTTCTCGTCCTTGGCAGTGTCTCCAGCATTTACTTTACTTGTAGCCTATTTTTAAATTGTGCTCTTATAATTTGATTTTATACACATTTTGCTTATTTTTTGTTTAAACTTCTAACAGGGAGATTAACATAGCAACTCAAAAAGGGTATTTTGGGCATTTGAATAGCCTTCGAATGAAAAAGTTTGAAAGCTTGGGGGACCTTAAAAAATTTACCCAAAAAAAAAAAAAAAAAGTGAAGAAGTAGTATGTGTTGGTGTGGCCGACATGTGATAGTAAACAGGCAAAAAAACAAAAGGGAGGAAACAAGGATTGAGACTGAACACTAAAATATAAAAGAAGGGTTTTAAAAAAAAAAGGAATGAAAGCTTTTGCAGAGTTTAGATTTGACTATTACTTCAAACTTATTTTGTATTTTCATTTTAAAATGTAGCCTTTTTCAAAAATTGCCATGTGCTTGAGAGATGCTTTCCCATTCTCTATTAGTTCATCAAATTTTTCTTGAGAGATGCTTTCATGTTATTTATATCCAATATTAGAATGAGTTAACATTGTAGATAATTACCACTGGATGACCTGATGGTCTCCTAAAGGGGATCTATCTACCAAATTTAAGTCCCCTTGAGGGTAAAAGAACAAGAGAAAGATCCAATATGATCTTTCGAGTTCGAGTTCTTACGATTGCTAATAAGGATGGTCATTAGAGCTCTTACACAGTCAATAATTCTAAAATTTTAAGGAATTAATTGAGGTACGCACAAGCTAACCCGAACACTGTCGATCATTAAAAAAAAAAAAAAAAAAATTATAGATTTTGATTTAAAGAAAAATCATTTGATATTACTTAAAATGATCCAAGAATTGAATTATACAATAACATCTTGAATAAGTATTGTATCATTATCTTCAAGTTAATCTAAGAGTTGATATAGCCACAGTAATATTCCGAATGCTTATATAATAAGACAAAATAATCCTATACCTATTATCATAAAGAAATACCAAGTGTGAAATCTTCCTCATGGAAGCAAAATCAAATTCCCAAATAAAATAAAAAATAAAACAGTCAAAGAAGTGGTCAAACGTGAGCGCCGAAAGGTACAAAGGACAGCCATATCCAATCCAAGAAGAGACAAGAAAAGACAGTAAATTTTGGAATTCATTCTCAAAGACACATCAATTAATTAAATAAAAATAAATATATATTACCAATAACTTTAACTTGAAAAAGTTATATAAAAAAAAAACACAATAATAACTAAATGGGTTTTGTTCTTTGTCCTCTACCATATTATTATTAATTATTTTTCATAGCTTGTTAAAGTTTGTTATTTTCTGAGATCACTTTTGGTTTTCCTTCTCTTTCTCTTTCACTTTTTTATTTTTCTTGGTCAAGCCATTGGCCCTCTCTTAATCAAGAGTTTAGACTGCCTTTTTGTGTTGGAACAAACATTTTCGGCTCCACTCCAACACCCTTTAATTCTTTTATTTTCTTTTTCCAAATGTTTTTTATAAAAATTTCTAAGAAAAATTTATTTAGTATATAAATAGAAAGTATATGAAACGTTTCATAACAAATTCATGTATAGAAACGGACATGACTCAACTCTTTTTATTATCCTAATTAAAATAGAAATTCAGTCGAAGATTTTGCTTTTTTTTTAAATATATTTTATTTTGTTCAGGTAAAGTTTATATATGAGAGAATCCATATCCACATGTTTAAGGGGGTCTGTTTTGCATTGTCAAAAAGGTTTTGAGAGAATTATCTTTAAGATATAAAAGTATATTTAAAATGCTTTTGTTGATAGGCATTTCTCTAAAAGAAGAAAAGCATTTTTGTTTGAAAATATTTCCTACAAAATCACTTTCAAGTTTTAACCACTCTATGAAACTTTCAAACTAATCTCATCTTAAATTAATAGTATTAGTTTCATCTTTTACCAACAATTATATTTTTAATAGGTTCCTAATCAAAATCATTTATTCTCATTGAAAAAAAAAAAAAAATTGTTTTTAAAAATTAACCAACATCTTGTGATACATTGTAAATGATATAAGGTGATAATACTAAATATAAAACCAAGAAAACTCAAAACATTTTTTATAATTGGTTTATTTAATATTATTAATGCATTAACACAAACTAAGTTATAAGTTTCATCATCATGTTTTTTCCTTTAATTTGTTAAATTAAAAAGCAATATTATGCTGACAAATGGATCTCACAAACCTAACATAGCAATTGATAATTGGTTTTTAATGAATTTTTTCGTCCGATAAATTCATCAAAAATCAATTATCAACTGTCACATTGGGTTTGTAAGAGAAATTTGTGAGATTTGTTTGTCTGTCTATCTTTATTATAAATTAAATAAAGAAATCATAATAAAATACTAATGATACCAGATAGGAAAACATTTATTTAATGATAGTTGAGGAGAGAAATTACAATTAATTCATATTATTAAATATGAAAATAGAAGAAATGAGTCTCTCACTAACAAAAGCATGATTACCAAAGAAAAAATGGGCAAAGGATATAGTGAGTGGGCAACAGGTACCCTCCAACTCAAGAGAAAATCCAAATGTTTACACATTTTACACAAGAAAGCACTAATTGTAGGTCCACATTTTTGTCTTTTAAAACTTTCATAAACTCAGTAAGTTAGTCAACAATTGATATATGTTCATGTTGTACATAACAATATAATCACAACCCATTTCAAATTTTTTCATCTTTATTCAAATCTAGAGCATTGAATATTTTAAAGAAAATCTATTTTTCTTATTAATGCTCAATCATTATAAGTTCATATAAACGACAAACTGAGGAAATATTTACGAATATCCAGATTCAATATTAGAAATTCGACCTTTATTCTTAATTTTCATTCTTCTCTCTAAATATTTAAACACATGTATTGGTATGGGTTTATGATATTGTTATGTATTACTGCCATAACATGTATCACGTACTTTCTCAATCACATCAAACACTTATTATAAAGCTAATGAAATAATTTTATAATTTTTAAATACCCAAATTGATTCCATAACTTAAATAATACGAAAGGGAACTTTGGGTATCCCACTCTTGCTTCATCTTTCTTGCTTTGTATCTTTATGTGCCCTTGATGCTCAGCCTCTATAAATTTTCAATATATAAAAAAGAAAAAAAAAAGAATCTTTCCCATATCAGGTAATCTTTTCCCCACACCGTAATGTTTCACTACCAAACTACTGATATGACATTCCTCTAAAATCTTAATTTCTTAATGTTGTGACAAAATCAACATTCCCCTAAAAGGGTCTTCTTCTCCAAATTGGCAAGCAAATGAGAATTGAGGAGAGCAAATCACCACTACAAGAAAAAATTGCATAATTTTTTCTTTTTATTTTTAACATTGATAATTTGACTCCAACAAAGATAAAAACATTACAAAAGGGCTGTCATTTTCTTTTCTTTCTCCTTTTTTTTTTTTTTAAACAAACAGAGTAGAAGTAGAGTTAGTACTAGTACTAGTACAGTCAGCTCTGTCAGAAAGTCTTTCTCTTCATTTCATGATTTTTCATGTATTAAGTAAAAAGTTGACCCATCAGGCTATCTCTGAGTCCTACTTCACATTACACAAAATTATCAAACAATTTTTTTCTTTCTTTTTTTTGGGTTTGGTTTTGTTTCCAACTCGAAATCCTCCTTCACATTGCACAGATTCTCATTCATTCCATTCCAAAAATTGGTGTCTGAAACACTGATAGATTAGCCTTTGCAGCCTGTAAAGAATGCAGATTTTGTGCTATATTCCAGCTACCATAACCACCACCACTCTCATTATAACTATTCCCATTGCTACTATTCAAGGCAATGTTGGTTGCTGAATTTGTTGTTGTTGTTGTACCATTTTGCTGCTGCTGCTGCTGAGGAGGATGATGATCAACATACAACCCTCCATCCATAATTACCCCATTGTTGTTGCTTTCATTTACTGAAGAGTTCACTGAGAAATCCATGTGGAAAGTTGAGGGGTTCTGAAAACTGGTAGAGGGAAATAAAGTTGGAGTCATGGTGAGGTTTTTGGCATTGGTGTTTTGGTTATAACCAAGAATGTTAGACCAGTAATCTGATGTGTCTTGCTTGATGGGGATTGCAAAGCTTAGAGTTGAGGTTGCAGCTGCAGGGTGGTGAGATGCAAAGGCGACTGATGATGCCGAGGAGATGTTGTCACGTGTGTCGTCCGACCGGCTCCCGTCTAGGCTCTTGCTATCGGAGGCTGATTCCGAGGAGTTCTTGGACTTGCCGTTGATTCCTCCGATGGGGAGGTTGCTGTTTGCAATGCTTTTAACGTCGTATCGACTCATATCGAAGTTTGTTACTGCATTTAGGCCCCTGAATTTGATTGCAGCAATGTCATACGCCTCTGCTGCTTCTTCTTGAGTACCTGGTTGAAATTTGAGTTCCACATTATTGATCATATCAAACAATGAACAAAAATAAGCACCAAAGTAAGAGATGAGACTCACTGAATGTGCCAAGATAGAGATCTTTGTTGCCGGCAACTCTACCTATTCTAGCTTGCCATCGACCATGTTGATGATGCCTAAATTAAAATTCAAGTTCACAAAATAATGTTATATTTTAGAATCCTAATCCGTCACTTAAATAAACAATTAATATAAGATCATATAATATAAAGTTTAATTCAACAAACCTTGTAACTCCTCTGTAAATTGAAGCCCCTCGAGAGAAACCACTACTTTTCCTGCAAAAATGGAGAAGTTCGCATGTATCAATGGCTAATCTTGGCAAATATTTACATTTTAACACCCCAAAAGTTGAAATAATATAAAAATTATCAAAGAAATGAAATTATATATACCTCCTAAGAGAAGCAACAAACTCTTGCCTAGTCATATTCTTCATTTCCTCTACTTCCTTCTCATAGTTAGAAACCTTCAAAATCAAATTAAATCAACACAAATGTTAGATCAAACATGTTGTCACAAATTTAAAATAATGATAATAATAATAATAATAATCACGTCGGCCGGAAAAAGAATAGGACTCACCGGAAAGTTTGTAGTGGTGGTTGGACCCCAATATTTGAGAGCTGCAAGATCATAAGCTCTAGCTGCTTTCTCTTCTTTATCATAACCACCTATAAATATAAATAGAGCAAAAATAAATAAATAGATTAATAACAGGACTGTATGTCATGCATAAATAAAGAAATAAATCTTTTGTTACAGTGAACAAAATCTAGAGTCAAATCTGAAGTTCAGAGGTTCTTAATGAAATGATAAGCATCAGCATTCCATTATTAATTATCATGAGAGAAGAATATATTTGGTTTACACAGTGAAAACAAAATGATGATAAAAATTATTATTATTATTATTATTAGTTAAAGAAGGTATAGAAAGAGTTGAAGTTAAACTTACCCAAATAAACTGAAAACAATGATGATGATGATGATGATGAAGAATCGCCATGCCCATGCCACATAAGGAAGCAACAAAACCACACGTTAGAAATCTCTCAAATTAAAAACAAACAAAACAATTCAAAACGACTAGAGATCCAGCTTAGCTCTTGATTTTCTAGGGATTTGCACCAAAATTTATTTTTCATTCTATTTATACCGATGATGACATGAAATTTACTGAAGCTCAGACAGGTTCAGAACCCAGATCACAGTGTACCCATTTTCCACATTAATGACTCAAAACAAATTTTTTTTTTTTCTTTTGAGTTTATTACCTTGTCTTCCTTTTCTACTTTGGCCTTCTCTTCTGCAGCTATTATCCCACAAGTGAGCTTCATATCTTCCAGTCCATCTATGTCTGATAAACACAAAGAAATTAAAAAAAAAAAAAAAAAATGTTCAAACTCTGGAAGAAAAGTTTTTTCTTTTTTGGGATTTAGTAGTATTATGTACCGAGTAACGCCTCTATAGATGGAGGTGCGTTGGCCGAAGGTGTCAGCGGTTTTTCTTGGAGTGGGCTCAGCGGCAACAAGCTGAGTTTGTTGTTGTTGTGGTTGTTGATGTTTCTGGGCATCTGTTTGTTCAGTAGAGAAACCGCGAAGAAAGCTCGCGGCTATGGTTTTGAGCTCGGAGTCATAAATCTCGTGAGTGTCAGCCGTAGAAAACTGATGATGTTGTGGATGTTGATGATGATGAGGAGGTGGAGCAAGTGGCGGTGCAGCTCCAGAACCGCCAAGAAAATCCTCGAGTTTAGGACTACCGGAGAATATAGATAAGTCAGTTGCACCAGCGGTACCAGTACCGGCTTCTTCTCTCGGTGCAACATTTCCTGAAAATATTCAACTCGGTGATCAAGAAAGAAAGAGAAGCTGAAGAAATAATGTAAAGAAAGAAAAAGAAAAAAAGAAGAAGAACCTGAAGTGGCGGTGGCGGTGGCGGTGGAGGAGGTGAAGGCTTCAAAGAGGCAGAGATGAGAGGAGTCGGAAGAGGAGGTGAGATGGTTATTATTATTAGAAAGAGAGAAACCTAGCCAAGAGGAATCCATGTTATTGCTCAAGTTATTCATATTCATATTATTCATCTTTCTTTTCTCAGTTTGAGTTTCAGTAAATACACGTTGGAAATATCAGAGTTCAAAGAGAGAGAAGTGAAAGAAGAAGAAGAAGAAGAGTTAATAAGTTTTGGTTTGTTTGAAAGAAAGAAAGGGAAGAGAGACACAAATATAGAGGAGGAGGAAGAAGAGAGAGATGCACAAGAATCGAGGAGGCTATATATTTTCTTTCTTTGTGAGAAAATTTAATCCAAGAAAGAAAATAAGGAAGAATGAATAATAAAAATAATGAAAGATTGAGAGAGAGAGACACCGTTTGGTCAGCCTCTAAAAAGCTACCACTTGCTTTGCTCTGTTGATGTAGTTGAATTGATGATAAATTTGATAATGGTTTGGTCAAGATTCAGGGATGATATTAAAAATATATATATATATATATATATGAGAGAGATTACTATGTATGCATTCAATACCCTAATCTTATATTAGGTTTTATTATATCGGCAATGCTATTATACAGTATGGTGGTAATGTTACCTTGTGGTCCATTTGAAACTCTTATACTATATAAAATTCCATTGAATTTGATGGTCCGGAAAAGGGAGTAATGTTACCTTAGTATTATAGTTAACTCGGTTTATAAAACACGTGTAGAACTTTCTTAAAATTTCAATGTTTTTAGTTTGTGTTGACTAATGTAGCCAAATTTTTAAGAGAAAGTTTATAATACTAGTTTCTCGGTTTCTAATAGAAGTGATTATTAGAATTATTAGCTTATCAATAATTTTATAACCCTAATTGAAGTATCCATAAATTGATTCAAATACCTCAATCATTAAAAAAAAAAAAAGGTTTATAATACTACGATTATATATATATATATATATATAGTAGTAATCAATATTAATTTAAATATAGAAAAGAGAGAAAATTCAGAGGTGATATAACTTCACTCTAGGGTAGTATATTCCCGTTGTATTTCAGTTTTTCCTCCTTCTTTTTCTCATTATAAGATTTTCGTGAAAATTAAAAAAAATCTAAAATACAATGAGTGGATAACCTCCTTTTTAATGATATTATAAATAATAATGCTCAATTAAAAATGTTTTTGTTATTTTAAAATCCAATATTCATTAGCAGGTGTGAATAAAACTTAGAATACAAAGTTGTATAGTTTTTTATACAAAATTTTGTCTTTTAACATTAATTAACAATAATAGACAAGGATTCTATCTTTTTTTTTTTTTTTTTTAAATGTAAATATTGGTAAAAGAGATGGATATGTATAAATATACTGGTTGATTATGTTAGTAGAGGGAACAATATGCTATATGTATGTGTTGAGAGGTAGATTAGTTTAGTAGAAGTTGTACAAATAATTAAGAATATGAAAGACTCTACTCTAATATGGAACAGGATGATTGAGGCAATTTAATTTCTATAATTTTATTATATGACATGAATGAATAAAATCATACATGTAACACAAATACGTCATCTTTGAAACACGAAATGTAAAACTTAGAAATTTTTTAAAAGGATCTTCATCTTTTAATATAAATTTTTGACTTCAAATTGTCAAAATTTTTAACATTTAATTTCCATTAATGCTCAGTGTTGCCCATTATTATCTTTGACTTCGGATTTGGGCCATTAATTAAATAAAATGAATCATGAAATCAATATCAAACTTTTTAAGTATTTCCACACCTTACAGAAACGTTTCTCTCAAATAATCCTATCTTATCAATATTCTTATTTATAATCCTAAATAATTCAAGTGTTTATAATCTATGCTAAAAAGCATAAACAAAAAATCATCTTTAAAAATATTATATATCAATTTATATATACAATTTTTTGACATAAATATTTTAGCCACGGGTTAATATGCAGTCTATTGTTACAATTTGTTGGTAGTATTAAAAAATCCTAATAACATTTCATGTCCAATACATTACATAAAAATTAAAATTTCGTGTTACAATAATTTCATCCATTATCCAATCAAATTTTTTATTTGCATTTATTTATAATACTCTAACTATATATTAAAACTTTTTATTTAAAAATGACTAAATTGGTATTAAAAATAACACCCGAAACTTCCCTCTCATCTCTCCATATTGTCATATTATGTTAATTATTGAGAATTTGAGGTATACCAATTTAAGACTAATGCATACATTTATTTATATCAATGTAACCATTGTTTCCTATTCTATTAACATAATCCGGTCGACTATATAATAAACAAATACTAAATATACAAAATCTTTATACAAATTTTTTTAAATATAAATTTATGTTACACAAAGTAAAAGAATAAATTTATACAAGAAAATTAATTCAATAAATACGGATTAATATAGATGAAGGATATGAGAATATAAGAGCTAAGTTACATCAATTTATAATATAATATATAAGAAATTAATAAACGCTGAATTTAATACAAATGAATGATATAATAACAAAAAATATATATATTGCATTAACTTGTATACAAAAAAATGTATTTAATTCATTGATATCATATATTTTTATTTATTTATTTTTATGACTAGAGGTGTCAAGACAGCTTATACGCACCTCAACTAATCTCTCGAAACTCTAGAATAATCAATCGATTAAGAGTTCCAATGGCTACCCTTATTAGTAACCGAAAAAGAACTCGAACTCATGACCTCTTGAATAATATATCAAAAAGCTCTTATCGAACCATTTGATCATCCAAAGGTAATTTTATCATATCAATATTAATACTTAGATAACATTATCCCTCGTTACAATTGCATATCACAACTTTAATAACGTTATCAAATCTGTATGATAATATATATTTATGAAGTGATTTAGAAGTAAATAGGTATGTTTGTGGGGAAGGAGCAAAGGTAGGGGGAGAAAAAGGGGACACATGACATGAGGGATGGGCATGGCTTATAAATATAATGGTCCCAACGTCTGCCGCGTGTCATTTCTTTGTCTCTTTTTTAAGTTTCTCTCTCTTTTTTGACTGTCACTAAACGACAAGTCGCGCCTCTCCGGCGCGACCCTTTTCCATTTGATTTCTAGCGGTATTATTTTTCAAAGTTAACCTACTGTTGTTTCCACCTTCACCCATAGAGCGTGCATATCACGCGTATCATTTAATGCTATATATTTTATCAAAGGTTTTTAAATTGTCCTCACAGAGCATGAAAGCAAATAATTTCTATACTTTTCCTAATTTATTTATGTTGTGACAAATTCGTTTTATATGGAGTATTTTGTTGATCTATAAAGAAAAATAAATTCATATCAAAACTAAAGAAATAATTTTGTGTCGATATTAAAATTATTATAGAAAGAATAATTCGCTTACAAACTGATAAACTTGAGAAATTAAAATGTACACAAGTTTGAATATGTTTATGGGATTGTTCATTTTTCCATATTAAGCCTGAATCTAACTTAATATGGGTGGTTTAGATACTTGTATGTGATTACGAGTTTAAGTGATTCATTCTAAACCCAATCACAAACTAACAATGAAATACTGTTCTTATATAAAAAGAAGGAAAAGAAATTCATTTGATTTGTAAATCTATCAATTACAAGTACTAAAGTTTAATAACATAGGTTTATTATAAATATATAACAAGTTTAAGAGTTATCTTAAACATGTATTTTATTTTAATCTTTTTTTCTTTTAAATGAAATACATAAAAAAACATGTTAACTCAACTCAAAGTAACATACACATTAATTTTCGATTAATCCTTTTACAAGTTGAATGGCATCTCAATAGCATGAGCGAGTGAGGATTATACTAAAGTTTCTTTGTCTTGACGTATCCATATGTATATATATATATACATATATCAATAGCATCCAAGGTAGCGAGGATTGTGCTGCATGGTGTGCAGAGCAGAGAAGGAAAGATAGATCTGCATTCTGCTGGTAATGACATCCACATGCTTGCATGACACTAACTCGACACGTGTGCTTTTTGTTTAATTATTTATTAATCTTACCTTCAGATAACTTCGACATCTGTCCAACTCTTCTCTTCCATTTTTGCATGAAAATTTTCTGATTCTTCTTTACTACTCTTTATCAATTGCTCAGAACTAGCTCTAGACTTTGCCAGACAGATCTCCTTCTCTCTCTCTCTCTCTCTCTCTTTAGCATTTAATAGATATTTCAGAGACTTATATAATATTATAAATCGTTCATGAGGTGGAAGCTTTCATGTGTGATCTTGTTCAACATAATTTTATTCTCATTATTCTCCTTTCAACTTATCGAAAGGGGAATTAGGGTTATTAAATAACCACAACTTTTAGTTTTAAAAAAGGGTTATTTTAAATATTGTTATGTTCATCTATATATATATATATATATACCATCTTTGATTGAACAAAAATATATTCGTCAGTTAACATTATATAAGATAGTTGTTTGACATTATTAGAATGCTGGAATGCCTGCCATATATCTTATTGAGGAATTTGACAGGTTCAAATTAAGAGCACTCCTATCACTACTTGAACTTCATTGTGATTCTAGCTAGTTTATCATTTAAATCCTTAGAATTAATGCTCAAACATGTTGATTGTTGAATTATATATGAATATACTTAAAATTATATGATTAATTTCATATACTGCTTGTGCAATCATTTAATTTAAAGCCCACCGATTTTATTTTATTTTTTTTTTTTTTTAAATCTTCCTAAAATTTTTAGAGATCTCTAGCTTGAGGGTTTTTTTGTAAGTAATTATAAGGGATTTTTTTATGGTTTCTAAAACTCAATATATATACTGACCCATAATCAAGATTGTCAACAATAAATAAAGCAAATAGCCAAATACTATGTTAAATGCTAGATGCAAAATTTAGATTTTAGTGCATGGCCGTATTAATCAAAATATTGACCATATTAATTTAGATAAATATATGATACGTGATTAATGCAAAATTTAAAACCACCAAAATATTGACCCGTCACCCAACATATCATATGATTATATATTATCTACTCTGATTAATACGTGATAATTTTCTCTGAAATATTAAATTTAAAATTTTGTCGAGATATGGAGACAATTTTAGCAAGTGTCACTTTCAAATTATCAAAACGCTGTTTATTTCCATCAACTCAAGGAAAAGGGTGGCAAAATTAAATTAAATCAATCTAGATTTAATACTTTCCATTATCGGGAATTATTATGTTTAAAGTCGATCCCTGTCAAATCATATTTGCGTAGAAGAATGTTTTACGAAATATCTAACTTACAAATCCGGACCTACATTTCTGACGATAAAAATATCTTAAACATTTTTACTATCGATTTATGCTCGAATTTTAAAAGGATCATAGCGTTCATATATACAATTTTCCAATATAAAAGATTAAATCATCTTAAAAAAATGTACGTTCTAACTTTAAAAAGATTAGCGCGTTCATATATCAAAATTTTCAATAAAAAAAGATTAAATCATCTGTTACTATCCTTTATGTTTATAATGTTAAAATAAGTTGTTAAGATTCAACAAACTCAAGCCTAACCTGTTTCTCTAACAAACACAACTAACACACACACAATCAACACGAATCAACCAAGAAAGAAAATCAAGAACACAGTCAAGATTTTACCATGGTTCTTTTATTCCAAAGAATTAAACTACATCCACGTTGAGCTCTAAATAATTTGAGGATCACTGCACTATAAGGATCAATTTCTTTACAGATTACAAATCAACCAACATCAATAACCCAAATCTCTCACTCACACAAACCTTCAAACCACCCGTAATCACCACAACAAGACAACTGATACAAAGTGTCTCTACCAGAAGAATCTACTACTTCTTCTATCCACAATTTTAACAACAAACTGTGACCCGATTACAAATTGAAGAGAAACTATACTAAGAAACCCTAGCACAGCCGAAGAACACGAGAGAGAGTATCTTGATCTATTTTTTTTCTTTCTGTGAAACTCAACTTTAAATAAGTTGATTATCTGGGCTGTTTTACACCGTCGGATTAAGCTGGATTCAATGGCTAAGATCTGTCATTTAACTTAACTCCAAAACGGTAGCGTATAAGATAGTCCAATACGACACCGTTTGAAGCTTCACTCAACATAAGTGATTAGTGTTCTGTATTTATTTTTACTTGGTCGGATTTGTATCATCATTTATGTCTATAATATCAAGTGTTTATTATTATTAGGTTGCATTTTAAATCCAAATTTTGAATAAGATTTTATATACAGTTATTTATGTACAATTTGCACAAAATTATACTCAACAAACTTCACTTGTTTTCACACTAGTTTTCAACATCGGCAACAAGTGTTATTCTTTTGACTTCAAATTAATTATTTAATAATTGGGAGATAAGATTTTGTAATGTCCATAATGTGAATCTAAAATTATTTGTATATATTTATCCACTAAAGTTTAAAGCTTGCCACCACAAATGTAACATTATTATATAGCACGCAATCGCTTCCCAATCTGAACATATTACTCAAAAGCAACAATAATCAACAATTAAAATAAAAAATAAAAAATAAAAAATAAAGAAACAACCAAAGCCGAAACAAACCAAACTTTTGCCTTTGTCCATGTACAAATTTTGCATTATTCTACAATCTGGATTTCATCTATTTAATAGAAAGATTTTGTTATAAAGCGAGAAAATTTTATAAATTTCTATAAACTTTTGAATATAAAAGGAGTTGGATAGAAATATATATATATTTTTTTTCAGTAAACTACTCCTTTTATCAAGTATTGAAGTGTAGATTTTGAAATAATTGTAGACATTCATATATTCGATACATTTTTTTCTGTACTATTACAAAGTTTACATTTATTATGCCTAAAAAGTCAGGGTTGACGTAAACTTACATAGTAAGCACCACTCAGAGTTCAGGAAGGCTTTGCGCTGTCTAGGAGTTGCCACGTCGCCCCAAGACAGGAAGAGTATGACTATCACCAACTTGATAGATTCAGGTTTTGTCTATGAGTGAACAAGAGCCGCACACCTGTCCAAACTCCAGATAATTTGAGGATATTTTCTAAGTTATCAGTCAATGGGACACAAGGAATGACTTGTACAGTACCTACCCACTTGTAGATTTGTAATCATTACCTTGAATTCCTCTACTATAAATAGATGACTTCCCCTCTCATTTTCTGGATTCTGATACTGAACCCTTATTCTTATTTCAATATTTAACTTTCAGAGCAAAGATAACTTACGAGAAAAAGACTGATTTGAGATTTTATCTGAATACTTAGTTATTGTATTCAGGTAGACTGACTTGAGATTCGTTGTATGTGATCTCTTGTAATCTCTCATATATAAAAGAACAGTAGATGTGAGATTCGTTTTAAGCATCCGAATCACTTTAAAAACCATTTCTCATTTATTATTTAGTCTTTGTATTTGATTATATCAATCATTCACGTGTAATTTTTAAGAGTATTTAACATTTTACACGTGTGAGTCATTTATGTCAAAATCAAGTATCAACAACATTATTATTTAAACGCTCATGGACTAAAGGATGACCAAATCTTTCAAACTTCCATCAACTTCAAAATACGAAAGGAGAAATTTTATATTTCAACGACTCTTTCTAGTTCTACTAAGAGTTAATTAATTGAAGTCTGGATTTTTGTAGGCCTTCTTATCCGAGAAAATTCATGTATCATAAATGCAAAATAAGCGCATGCATGTATTATTAATAATATTAGGGATAGGTATATAAATAAATAAATATTGAAGAGAAGATCTCATCCGTCAGTCATCATCAACCTCCACAATGGCCACCTCCACTCCGGAGGCTGCGCCTACATGTCTCAAGTTTTAACGCAATATGCTGTCTCATGCTGCCTCTATTAATCGTCTTCTTCAAAACAAATCAATCAATTAACCAACTACTCCACTCATTTTGGCAACGGCTCTCTGTTTATCTGCGAGACAAAGCAAAGTGGCTACTCAAAATGCACATGAAAGATGATTAGGTGTCTCAACTTAGCTCTATCCTGAGACCCCTCGAAACCTGGATTATGTATTGTTCATTCATTAATTAAAGGGAAAAATGCTTCTACATTCATGCTAATTTAGCAGATTATTTAAAAAGTGCTTTTACACTAGGCAATTAAAGTTATATGGGAGTTCGGCTAGAGTGTTCCTTTCTTTTTTGCCCCTGAGTTTTCATTTTTGACTTTCTTTACATAGTGTGAGTTCGGCTACCTAGAGTGTTTCTTTTCTTTTTCGCATTTAACTTTCTTTACAAAAACTGCATGTAGTACTATTCAAAAAATATATATATACCCTTTTTTTTTTGTTTTCCGAAAGTAGATTTCTTGAAATTCTTGACATGAGAATTAAAGATGACTGATTAGTTGTTGATTTTTTGTTTTATATTTTGTAAAGGTAGCGACTGGACGTTAATCTTTGATCTGTATGCTAAAAACTTTAGAATATTTGCATTTTTAGGTGTGGATTATGTACGTTTTTTAATATGCAAACTAGCATTTAACAATGATAACAAATATTAAAAAACAAAATTTTACAATTTTCAATATTAATTTTTTTTTGATGATTTTTCATTTTTGTTTTTTGTCTTTTAATTCACGATGGTAGTTAACCATTACATAATTCCAATAAACAAGGTTCATATATGTTGGACAAATATTTTGAGTATATTAATTTAAAAAAAAGTGTTTTCTGTTTATTTAGCATAATTTTAAACGTGTATTTAGGATGTATCATGTGGAGAATGCTTTTGTTTGGTGATATTCATGTAATCATTAATTAATTAACAAGTAATTAATCCTATAAATTGAAGGACCTAATGAACAATATTTAATAAAGTTTAGAGATTTCTTCATGTGGAAGAATAATTTTTTTGGATTGTTTACGTGGATCATTAAATACAGATTCAAACAAAGGAATTATTATATATAGTCAAACTTATTCTCATACCATATGAGTAAGTTACCATTAAATATCTTAAACTAAAAATAAAATAATTAACTCTTTCTTACTAATTAAAGTACTTTAAAGTTATATATCTTACTAGTGCACTTCAAACCTTTAATTAAACATCATTAATCCCATTTCATCTTTAAGCACCCTATCTTGACGCTGGAGTTCTAAACTTTGTTCTTTTTACACAAGATTTAATTCTTTTTTTCCAATCAAATTAATTCCTTAAAATTTATCGGAATCAAGATTTTCTAACTCTTTAAGTCTTTTCATTCCGTTATCTAGTTTATGTTTGATATGTAGCATTCAGATCAAACGACTTTATAAAATTATGTCAACAATTTTACATATTATAAATAGCGTAGAAGATTTTTTATTTATTTTTACTGGAGATATTCGGGCTAGCTTACGTACAATTCAGTTAATCTTTTAGACCTTAAAATTACTGGTTGGATAAAAGTTCTAATGACTATTCTTATTAGCATCCGAAGAAGGACTTAAACTCAGAATCTCTTAAGTAATATATTCAAAAGTCCTTATCAAACTACTTACCACCCAGAAATGAATAACAATCTTATTTTAAGACAAGTAGCAGAGTCAAACGTTTCAAACCGACTAATAAATAAAATAAAATAAGATTTAACCCTTGTTTAATATATGGCTTAAAAGCAAAAGCAGGGGTTAATTAATAATAGTAATTAAGTAATAAGATTAAAAAATGCCAGTAAAATACAGCAAGGCAATGGCTGTCTAATCTGAATTTTTCAAAGGGATTAGGGTTGATGGTCAGAGTCAGACAATGTTAGTGAAACGAATCATTCCTCACGTTCGCTGCCTTTATTTTATTATTACTTGATCATCACTTTCACTTGTCACATGACCCTTTTCTATTTATCTATTTTTTATTTTTTTTCATTTTCGGGTTAGATACTATTCTTTTTATGATTTTTTTTACTTATTTTATTATTTTTACATTCTATATTTTAACTTTGTGTTCAGTAAGGTAGCCGATGTCGGTCCAATCAAGTCTAACCGTCTATTATTCAAACTTTTTGGCTTCTTAATCAGATCATGTTGATATACATGATTTTTTTTCTGTGATACCGAACCGGCATTGACAATTTGATACCTTAAAAATGAAATGCTGTACAGGACTAGTAACATTGAACATAGGCTTGATTGGATACAGACGTTTAAAAATATTTAATATACAAATCAAAAATCAATAATCAAAGCCAACGACAAGTAATTGAGATATAACTCGCACGTTCAAAACTTCAGAATATTTGCACTTGAGAATTTTCGGATAATATTATATATATTTAATTCTACCCCAAGAAAAGAAAAATCGATTTCATCATTTCAGAAATTCACAGTTTTAGATTTCACCCTGTTACCTAGCACAGAGATACCAGAATGAAATCTGGCATTTGTATCTTCACCTAGCAATGCCTTCGGTATAAAAAAGGATAATGTCAATTTAATGATTGTCGAGATTCGATAACATTACCAAACTAACATAATAATCTTAGCATTTGTGCTTTCAACGAGTAAACTTAGCGATTGTGATAACATTACCGTATAGATTTCTGATTCATTTCCAGAGCCTTGTACCAACCACAAAGTCCTCAGGCCAGTGTAAATTCATGTAAAGGCATTGATATACTTCCAAGAGGTCATAAGACTCATTCTTTTCTACCTTTACTAAGTGCTCAATGAGTTCTTACTAAAGACTCGTGCTGTATCCTACAATCTAGATAGTCAAGAAACTTACGAGATATAATATCACAAGAAACTTGTACAAATCAGAATGTCAAATTCTGCTGACATTGTTTCCATCCAAAAACATAAAGCATTCTGTACACAACGTCAACAAATCCTTCTGGATATTACGTGGAGTGACAGATGATCACATATTATGCAGAAATCATGTCGCAATGCTGTTTATTAAAACAACGCTATTTGACTTATAGAGATACACCAGGCCACATCTTATAGCTATATTTCAAGCACGACATCATACCACCCAAAAAAAATTGCAAAAAACTTGCTCAGCAATGGTGATGAGATGCAGCATGGCATAGTTCAAGCTTAAACCATCTTGATTGGCATTATTTGCACATGTAGACGTCATGCATTGACAGCTGACTTGTAGTGAACCTCATCAATTGAGTAAACTAAACTATTTTCGCTAAGGTATTCTAAAACTTCCCTGTCAGAGTAAAAAAAGAAACAAATCTTCAGTTATGATATTTCACGCGCATGTGCAACTCAGAGAGAGAGAGAGAGAGAGACATACATGAGCTTATCCTTGGAAGATTAAGTTGTTTGCAATATCGTTGCGATGTACCCCATTGTTAATTGCGCTGAAAAAAAAAAAAAAAAAAAAAAAAACATCAATATACAGAATTAGCAGACTCAATGAAATATAAAGTTAATCATGAACTATAAACTTGGAACAAGGAAGCACAAATTAGCCAAATAATGTTGAATTCATAAATTTTCATGTATGCTTGACATTTCTATCTTGGAGCACAAGTTTTATAAACAATTTTATGCATTAGACAAATCATAAAATGATAAATTCAAGAACACGTAAGATATAGAAAGTCCAATCTTTTGTCAGTTTTGATATAAATGCAACATAATGATTGCCTTGGAAAACGAACTTGGATTTGAGTTTCCAGTTCAAGTTCATTGTTAACTAAAAAAATGGGTAGGAAAAAAAAAGAGCAAATAGGAGAGTTTCCACATGCATTAGATACCTCTGGAGAATGCATTTACAATAACACCTTACACAAGTTCCAAAAAGAACTTATCATATTACACTCAAAAATTTAATACTGAGATTTCTAGATCCATCTTTTTAAAATTCACTAATCAATGAAAACTCTTGAAAATTATCATAGTTACCCATTCGACAAAGTAACTTGTAGTACTTGGCTTGTTCAGAATCAATGTAATCAATTTATCAAGCAGTGAAAACATGATGTCAAGTAAGCGCTAATAAAATAAATTCTCACAAAGCAAAGGAGGTAGGAAAAAAAAAAAATAGAAAAACAGAGGAAACAACTTTTGCTACGTTTACATAGTGTGGCATGAAGGCAGCAAGGCATTTCAAGATTAGAGAATGAGAATATAACTTACAGGACTCAGGTCTCTGCAAAAAATTCAAGACAATCTGATTAATGCTCTTGCCTCCATCAGAGCTATACTGGCCAGAGAACTGAGAAAATGAAAACCTTAGGAGGACCACACAAGGACCAAACCAAACTAAGCAAAATCATTTTTCAATTTTGAGATCCTTTACCTGATTAGAGGGAACAGTTTGATATTCCTTAAAGGGTATAATAACAGTAGCATTTGTCACTGGGGCTGAGACATAATACCTGCCTGTAATTTATCAGAATAAATTCAAATTCCTGAGAGAAACAGCTAACTCTGCTTATGTTGAACATTGTATTCATATCGATATCAATTAAGGGCACGTAAAAAAATCAGAGCACCACTTAGATTAGTACCCGTAGATGTGTGTTGTAGATATGAACATATATACACTCGATGAGTGGCTTGTAATCTCATTGTAGTCACTCACAGGCCTGAAAACCACACCAAATTCAAGTCAAAGCACTGCCGTAGTAATGAGCATACAAAATGTATGTTATGAACGAATGTGACAATGAGCAAATAGCAGCAACAAACCAACCATCAGAGAAAATTCCCATTATCCCCAACATAGACAGCTGCAATCATATTCAGATAAACTAGCAGTAAAAAGCTAAATCCAAGATAAATTTCTCAACTTGTGGGTGCTGTATCAACGTAGCGCATCAAAACCCTTAACTTTTTTAGAAAAGACATCTATCATGAAAAGATTCCAAATAGCAATTGAACATCCAGATTTGTATAATAGTCATTCAAATCAGAACAGCAGCATTGATCTTAGCCAGCGACCATAGAATTAGTCAGATAAAAATGCCTCGGATGGCCCACAATATACTAAGAACAGTAAGTCATGGTTCAACTGAGCAACTAGAAGGGGTTAATAGAATTAAATCAAGAATCAGAATTAAAGCAGAACGTCTTAGTGAAAATATAGTTAACACAACCAAAGCATGACTGATATTGGTAGCTCAAGTTGTGTACATTAAGTACAATTAATATCAGGCTCTCTTACTGGTCCTGAGTTGCGCCAGTGTAGTAAGGCAAAAATTCCGGTACCTAACGACTCAGCAACTTCTAGACTCCTCAAACCAATGCCATATAGAGCAACTTAAAAATAAAATCAGAACAATAAAGTGACTCATTGGTACTGATAAGGTTTCCATCAGTTCAGGAATAAGTTTTGTCATGGTCATACCCAGGTTTGGGATCAAGTTCATCATAAGGCTCCGTGGAGATAGTCCTGCATATGACACAACCATCCCCTGCTCCAATAATGGAATATATTAACAGAGATGTAAATTTTCTTTTAAAAAGACCGTGTTAAATATATGTGAAGAGAAACTATGCAGCCCAACAAAGTATGGGGGTGAGAGGAGAGGGTAAGCCATGAGTATTGTCAATCCTCTCCCCTCAAAATAATGATAATAATAATAGTAAGTAATAGTTAACGTGATGTAAGGAGGAGAAAGAATCGATCAGAAAATGGTTAATAATATACAGCACAAATGTAACAAAGGTAAAAGTTGAAACATTACCATGGAATAGGGATTTAAGGTCCTCTTATTCTGAAAGGATCTCAAGTGTCATAACAAGGACATACATTCCTTGCCTAACAAAAATATTACAAACACATAAAATTAAAACTAAAGCAGTTGTCGCTTATCGAGGCACACATAGTAATTATACAAATTCCTATAACAGTTCAAAGCCCCAAATCCAATTGATTGGGGAGAAAGCAAAGATTTACAGCGCCATTTCTGTTTTCAACTACACCCCCCACCAAAAATAAAAATAAATACAGAACAAGATCAAAGAACATAAAGAAAACATCTCATAGTCCCATAAGAAAACTAACAACATTGTTAACTTTTAAAGGAGAAGGGATATTGCAACTACAAAAACATAGACACATACGAGATTGGTTTACTTCGTTGAACTCCAAGCGTTCATGAGCCCTACAGAAACACAAAAATACAATAGTGGCACAGAATCAAGATTTTAATGAAAAAGGTGGCCAATTAAACTTCAATACGAAAAAAAAAAATATGCCAAAACTGACCCCTCTACTGCATTCAATCGGCCCTGTGCCATCGTCAATAAGGAAGGTAAACTGGGGTTCCTATCTGTATAATCACATACCTTCCCAACAATTGTAACCTAACCAAATTCAAACTCAAAAAACCAACCAAAGAAAAATAGGAAAAAAAAAAAAAATTACTGCAAAATCAAGTTTCCGTGAAACTTTCAGTGCTGACGTCAACCCCATCAATTGTAGTAGTCGATTCATCATTACTTGATATTTCATTTAGCTGCTTCACAGTCAAAGGAAGCAAGTCCGGACATTTCGATTCTGCAAAATATGAATGTATTAGAAAAAATTGCACCATCACCAAAAAAAAAAAAAAAAAAAAAAAAAAAAAAAAAAAAAAAAATTAAGGAAACTTGTTAGCCATTGAAAAATAGTCTAAAGAAAAAAAGAAATCTACATTATAAATCTCAGTCTAATCTAAAATTCTCTCTAGTTTTCACCATTCAGCAATCGCAACATTAGTATTTATGTTTAACTCACCGTAAAATAAAAAGTATTGAGTCCATTTTCCTCCATTTTCTTGGCAGCCAAACAGAGTATCCTCCATCATTTTGGTACCAAGAAAATATCACTTTAAACACATACTTATAGTGCTCCTATTGTATTCTACAATTAAATAGTTCAATAATCCCAAAGTAGAAGAAAAAAAAAAAAAAAACAAAAACTCGGTTTAGTTCATCTTGCAACAATAAAAACAAAATCTTACTGTAAAAATTAAAGCTTTGTCAATTCTTTGAATGCCTTTGCACTAATTACGCTATTAATACTAATACAGCAAATTAATCATAAACTAACAACTTTCCTATGAAATAAACAGAGACTAAAAACTAAAATATAAAAAAAAAAAAGGGAGGAAGGCGGAAAGGAGTTACTTTGGAAAGAGAGAAGGAGTGGAGGGGGCAGCAGGGGCCTGAGAGGGCATGAATTCCACCGCCGGAGAAGGTGGCGGCTCCGTCGAATTGGCCTGAATACATTTATTTTAATTTTCGATTTTTGCTTTTTTGGGCTTCTTTGTGAGTGTTTGATTTATGTGGGATAACTATTTGCTTATATATTTTAATACTTTTTTTTATTTACAGGAGTTGGGTGCGCTTTGTTCATTATTATGATACGTTTCAGGATAATATTTTGACAAAAAGTAAATTTAGATGGTTATTACAACACGTAAGTTTTAGAAATTAACAAAAATGTATTCTTAAGTTTATTAATTTACTAAACACTCTTATAATAAAATATTAAAAATTAATAAAAATATCCTTACCTATTCATTAAATATCGACTGTCGACCACCACTATCGGAGGGTGACCAGAGTTGTCGTATCGACGTATGACCGACTGAATCTGATCGGTCATGCACCAATATGACATTTTTCGACCAGATCTACCAGGTATCTGACCAGTAAAGACCAGATCTACGACTAGACCTGGCCATTGACGATCAAATCTAACCACGTTTGGTCATCAATGACTGACTACGACCAAAGATCTGGTCATAGATCTGATATTTTTCGGTTAGATCCACGATGAATTTGATCAAAAAAGGCTAAATCGATGTACTACCGGCTAGATCTAGCTGGTAGTGCACCATTATACCATATTTTGGCCACCTTCCGACGGTGGTGGTTGAAATTTGACAAACGTGGGTTGGTGGGGTGTTTTTGTTAATTTCTAAATTTTTTTAGGTATTTAGTTAAATTAACAAACTTGAGGGGTTTAAAAGGAATTGAAAAATAGAAATATTTTAAGAATGAGGAAATAAACCCAAACTTAGCCGGATTCCCGCCAAATTTATTTCTATTTTCAATTTTTTATTGTAAAATATTATTTAAAAAAAAACGTCTTTTTATTTTTTATTTAAGAATAAAATCTATTTGATTAAGTATAATTTATTTCTATATCTTTTAATATATTAACTTGAAAGTTTTATTAACTCTTAATTAGGCAACATTCCTAAATCTTCATGTTATCAAATACAATAATATTTATAATTGAATTAAATTAAATAAAGAAAAGAAAAAATCTCTCTTGATTTCCCTCTCTATTCTGTTTCCTCTTCAAGACATTCCTTTTTTTAGTTCTTCTTCTTCAGTAATTACATGTGTATATATTATTTCCCATAATTGCTTTCTTTTGATTCTTCTGTATCAACGTAGCGCATCAAAACTCCCTTAACTTTTTAAGAAAAGACATCTATCATGAAAAGATTCCAAATAGCAATTGAACATCCAGATTTGTATAAGTCATTCAAATTCAGAACAGCAGCATTGATCTTAGCCAGCGACATAGAATTAGCTCAGATAAAAATGCCTCGGATGGCACAATATACTAAGAACAGTAAGTTTCATGGTTCAACTGAGCAACTAGAAGGGGTTAATAGAATTAAATCAAGAATCAGAATTAAAGCAGAACGTCTTAGTGAAAAATAGTTAACACAACCAAAGCATGACTGATATTGGTGAGCTCAAGTTGGTTACATTAAGTACAATTAATATCCAGGCTCTCTTATGGTCCCTGAGTTGCGCCAGTGTAGTAAGGCAAAAAATCCGGTACTAACTGACTCAGCAACTTCTAGACTCCTCAAACCAATGCCATATAGAGCAACTTAAAAATAAAATCAGAACAATAAAGTGACTCATTGGCTAAGATAAGGTCATCAAGTTCAGGAATAAAGTTTTGTCATGGTCATACCCAGGTTTGGGATCAAGTTCATCATAAGGCTCGTGGAGATAGTCATGCATATGACACAACCATCCCCTTGCTCCAATAATGGAATTATATAACAGAGATGTAAATTTCTTTTAAAAAGACGTGTTAAATATATGTGAAGAAGAAACTATGCAGCCCAACAAAGGATGGGGGTGAGAGAGGAGAGGGTAAGCCATCGAGTATTGTCAATCCTCTCCCCTCAAAATAATGTAATAATAATAGTAGCAGTAATAGTTATAGCGATGATAAGGAAGGAGAAAGAATCGATCAGAAAATGGTTAATTAAATATCACAGCACAAATGTAACAAAGGTAAAAGTTGAATCATTACCTCATGGAATAGGCATTTAAGGTCCTCTATTCTGAAAGGATCTCAAGTGTCCATAAACACGGACATACATTCCTTGCCTAACAAAATATTACAAACACAAAAATTAAAACTAAAGCACGTTCGCTTATCGAGGCACACATAGTAATTATACAAATTCCTATAACAGTTCAAAGCCCCAAATCCAATTGATTGGAGAAAGCAAAGATCTTACAGCGGCCATTTCTGTTTTCAACTCCAACCCCCACCAAATAAATAAATAAATACAGAACAAGATCAAAGAACATAAAGAAAACATTCATAGTCCCAATAAGAAAACTAACACATTGTTAACCTTTAATAAGGAGAAGGGATATTGCAACTACAAAAACATAGACATACGAGATTTGGTTTACTTCGTTGAACTCAAGCGTTCATGAGCCTACAGAAACACAAAAATACAATAGTGGCACAGAATCAAGATTTTAAATGAAAAAGGCTGGCAATTAAACTTCAATACGAAAAAAAATAATATGCCAAAACTGACCATCACTGCATTCAATCTGCCCTGTGCCATCGTCAATAAGGAAGGTAAACTGGGGTTCCTTATCTTGTATATCACATACCTTCCCAACAATTGTAACCTAACCAAATTCAAACTCAAAAAACCAACCAAAGAAAAATAGGAAAAAAAAAAAAAATTACTGCAAAATCAAGTTTCCGTGAAACTTACAGTGCTGACGTCAACCCCATCAATTGTAGTAGTCGATTCATCATACTTGATATTTCATTTAGCTGCTTCACAGTCAAAGGAAGCAAGTCGGACAGATTCTGCAAAATATGAATGTATTAGAAAAAATTGCACACATCACCAAAAAAAAAAAAAAAAAAAAAAAAAAAAAAAAAAAAAAAAATTAAGGAAACCTTGTAGCCATTGAAAAATAGTCTAAAGAAAAAAAGAAACTACATTAAATCTCAGTCTAATCTAAAAATTCTCTCTAGTTTTCACCATTCAGCAATCGCAACATTAGTATTTATGTTTTAATCACCGTAAAATAAAAAGTATTGAGTCCATTTTCCTCCATTTTCTTGGCAGCCAAACAGAGTACTCCTCCATCATTTTGGTACCAAGAAAATATCAACTTTAAACACATATATAGTGCTCATATTGTATTCATACAATTAAATAGTTCAATAATCCCAAAGTAGAGAAAAAAAAAAAAAAAAAAAAACTCGGTTAGTTCATCTTAGCAAATAAAAACAAAATCTACTGTAAAAATTAAAGCTTGTCAAATTCTTTGAAGCCTTTGCACAATTACGCTATTAATACTAATACAGCAATTAATCATAAAACTAACAACTTTCTATGAAATTAAACAGGACTAAAAACAAAATATAAAAAAAAAAAAAAGGAGGAAGGCGGAAAGAGAGTTACTTTGGAAAGGGAGAAGGAGTGATCGGGGCAGCAGTGGCCTGAGAGGGAGAATCCACGCCGAAAAGAAAAATCGATTTCATCATTTCAGAAATTCACAGATTTAGATTTCACCCTGTTACCTAGCACAGAGATACCAGAATGAAATCTGGCATTTGTATCTTCACCTAGCAATGCCTTCGGTATAAAAAAGGATAATGTCAATTTAATGATTGTCGAGATTCGATAACATTACCAAACTAACATAATAATCTTAGCATTTGTGCTTTCAACAAGTAAACTTAGCGATTGTGATAACATTACCGTATAGATTTCTGATTCATTTCCAGAGCCTTGTACCAACCACAAAGTCCTCAGGCCAGTGTAAATTCATGTAAAGGCATTGATATACTTCCAAGAGGTCATAAGACTCATTCTTTTCTACCTTTACTAAGTGCTCAATGAGTTCTTACTAAAGACTCGTGCTGTATCCTACAATCTAGATAGTCAAGAAACTTACGAGATATAATATCACAAGAAACTTGTACAAATCAGAATGTCAAATTCTGCTGACATTGTTTCCATCCAAAAACATAAAGCATTCTGTACACAACGTCAACAAATCCTTCTGGATATTACGTGGAGTGACAGATGATCACATATTATGCAGAAATCATGTCGCAATGCTGTTTATTAAAACAACGCTATTTGACTTATAGAAATACACCAGGCCACATCTTATAGCTATATTTCAAGCACGACATCATACCACCCAAAAAAAATTGCAAAAAACTTGCTCAGCAATGGTGATGAGATGCAGCATGGCATAGTTCAAGCTTAAACCATCTTGATTGGCATTATTTGCACATGTAGACGTCATGCATTGACAGCTGACTTGTAGTGAACCTCATCAATTGAGTAAACTAAACTATTTTCGCTAAGGTATTCTAAAACTTCCCTGTCAGAGTAAAAAAAGAACAAATCTTCAGTTATGATGTTTCATCGCACATGTGCAACTCAAGAGAGAGAGAGACAGAGACATACATGAGCTTATCCATTGGAAGATTAAGTTGTTTAGCAATATCGTTGCGATGTACCCCATTGTTAATTGCGCTGTAAAAAAAAAAAAAAATGACAGAATTAGCAGACTCAATGAAATATAAAGTTAATCATGAACTATAAACTTGGAACAAGGAATCAAAATTAGCCAAATAATGTTGAAATTCATAAATTTTCATGTATGCTCGACATTTCTATCTCTGGAGCACAAGTTTTATTAAACAATTTTATGACATTAAGACAAATCATAAAATGATAAATTCAAGAACACATGTAAGATATAGAAAGTCCAATCTTTTGTCAGTTTTGATTATAAATTGCAACATAATGATTTGCCTTGGAAAATGAACTTGGATTTGAGTTTCCAGTTCAAGTTCATTGTTAACTAAAAAAATGGGTAGGAAAAAAAAAGAGCAAATAGGAGAGAGTTTCCACATGCATTAGATACCTCTGGAGAATGCATTTACAATAACACCTTTACACAAGTTCCAAAAAGAACTTATCATATTACACTCAAAAATTTAATACTGAGATTTCTAGATCCATCTTTTTAAAATTCACTAATCAAATGAAAACTCTGTGAACATTATCATAGTTACCCATTCGACAAAGTAACTTGTAGTACTTGGCTTGTTCAGAATCAATGTAATCAATTTATCAAGCAGTGAAAACATGATGTCAACGTAAGCGCTAATGAAAATAAATTCTCCACAAGCAAAGGAGGTAGGAAAAGAAAAAAAAATGAAACAACAGAGGAAACAACTTTTGCTACGTTTACAATAGTCGTGGCATGAAAGGCAGCAAGGCAATTTCAAGATTAGAGAATGTAGAATATAACTTACAGGCACTCAGGTCTCTGCAAAAAATTCAAGACAATCTGATCAATGCTCTTGCCTCCATCAGAGCTATACTGGCCAGAGAACTGAGAAAATGATAAACCTTAGGAGGACCACACAATGGACCAAACCAAACTAAGCAAAATCATTTTTCAATTTTGAGATCCTTTACCTGATTAGAGGGAACAGTTTGATATTCCTTTAAAGGGGTATTAATAACAGTAGCATTTGTCATCTGGGGCTGAGACATAATACCTGCCTGTAATTTATCAGAATAAATTCAAATTCCATGAGAGAAACAGCTAACTCTGCCTTATGTTGAACATATGTATTCATATCGATATCAATTATAAGGGCACGTAAAAAAATCAGAGCACCACTTAGATTAGTACCCGTAGATTGGTGTTGTAGATATGAACATATATACACTCGATGAAGTGGCTTGTAATCTCATTGTAGTCACTCACAGGCCTGAAAACCACACCAAATTCAAGTCAAAGCACTGCCGTAGTAATGCAGCATACAAAATGTTATGTTATGAACGAATGTGACAATGAGCAAATAGCAGCAACAAACCAACCATCAGAGAAAATTCCCATTATCCCCAACATAGACAGCTGCAATCATATTCAGATAAACTAGCAGTAAAAAGCTAAATCCAAAGATAACTTTCTCAACTTGTGGGTGCTGTATCAACGTAGCGCATCAAAACTCCCTTAACTTTTTAAGAAAAGACATCTATCATGAAAAGATTCCAAATAGCAATTGAACATCCAGATTTGTATAATAGTCATTCAAATTCAGAACAGCAGCATTGATCTTAGCCAGAAACCATAGAATTAGCTCAGATAAAAATGCCTCGGATGGCCACAATATACTAAGAACAGTAAGTTTCATGTTTCAACTGAGCAACTAGAAGGGGTTAATAGAATTAAATCAAGAATCAGAATTAAAGCAGAACGTCTTAGTGAAAATATAGTTAACACAACCAAAGCATGACTGATATTGGTAAGCTCAAGTTGGTTACATTAAGTACAATTAATATCCAGGCTCTCTTACTGGTCCCTGAGTTGCGCCAGTGTAGTAAGGCAAAAATTCCGGTACCTAACTGACTCAGCAACTTCTAGACTCCTCAAACCAATGCCATATAGAGCAACTTAAAAATAAAATCAGAACAATAAAGTGACTCATTGGCTACTGATAAGGTTACA
The DNA here is from genome assembly GCF_008641045.1 of Pistacia vera. NCBI lineage: Eukaryota > Viridiplantae > Streptophyta > Magnoliopsida > Sapindales > Anacardiaceae > Pistacia > Pistacia vera. The sequence goes on along the minus strand of NW_022195586.1, from coordinate 203,237 downwards.
TCAAGTTCAGGAATAAAGTTTTGTCATGGTCATACCCAGGTTTGGGATCAAGTTCATCATAAGGCTCCGTGGAGATAGTCATGCATATGACACAACCATCCCCTTGCTCCAATAATGGAATATATTAACAGAGATGTAAATTTTCTTTTAAAAAGACGCGTGTTAAATATATGTGAAGAAGAAACTATGCAGCCCAACAAAGTATGGGGGTGAGAGGAAGAGGGGTAAGCCATCCGAGTATTGTCAATCCTCTCCTCCCATCAAAATAATGATAATAATAATAGTAGCAGTAATAGTTACAGTGATGATAAGGACGGAGAAAGAATCGATCAGAAAATGGTTAATTAAATATCACAGCACAAATGTAACAAAGGTAAAAGTTGAATCATTACCTCATGGAATAGGCATTTAAGGTCCTCTTATTCTGAAAGGATCTCAAGTGTCCATAAACACGGACATACATTCCTTGCCTAACAAAATATTACAAACACATAAAATTAAAACTAAAGCACCTTCGTTGCTTATCGAGGCACACATAGTAATTATACAAATTCCTATAACAGTTCAAAGCCCCAAATCCAATTGATTGGAGAAAGCAAAGATTCTTACAGCAGCCATTTCTGTTTTCAACTCCAACCCCCACCAAAATAAATAAATAAATACAGAACAAGATCAAAGAACATAAAAGAAAACATCTCATAGTCCCAATAAGAAAACTAACAACATTGTTAACTTTTAATAAAGGAGAAGGGATATTGCAACTACAAAAACATAGACACATACGAGATTTGGTTTACTTCGTTGAACTCCAAGCGTTCATGAGCCCTACAGAAACACAAAAATACAATAGTGGCACAGAATCAAGATTTTAAATGAAAAAGGCTGGCCAATTAAACTTCAATACGAAAAAAAATAATATGCCAAAACTGACCATCTACTGCATTCAATCTGCCCTGTGCCATCGTCAATAAGGAAGGTAAACTGGGGTTCCTTATCTTGTATATCACATACCTTCCCAACAATTGTAACCTAACCAAATTCAAACTCAAAAAACCAACCAAAGAAAAATAGGAAAAAAAAAAAAATTACTGCAAAATCAAGTTTCCGTGAAACTTACAGTGCTGACGTCAACCCCATCAATTGTAGTAGTCGATTCATCATTACTTGATATTTCATTTAGCTGCTTCACAGTCAAAGGAAGCAACGTTCAGGAAATTCGATTTTTTTTGATTCTGCAAAATATGAATGTATTAGAAAAAATTGCCACATCACCAAAAAAAAAAAAAAAAAAAAAAAAAAAAAAAAAAAAAAAAATTAAGGAAACCTTGTAGCCATTGAAAAATAGTCTAAAGAAAAAAAGAAATTACATTAAATCTCAGTCTAATCTAAAAATTCTCTCTGTTTTCACCATTCAGCAATCGCAACATTAGTATTTATGTTTTAAACTCACCGTAAAATAAAAAGTATTGAGTCATTTTCCTCCATTTTCTTGGCAGCCAAACAGAGTACTCCTCCATCATTTTGGTACCAAGAAAATATCAACTTTAAACACATATATAGTGCTCATATTGTATTCATACAATTAATAGTTCAATAATCCCAAAGTAGAGAAAAAAAAAAAAAAAAAAAAACTCGGTTAGTTCATCTTAGCACAATAAAAAACAAAATCTACTGTAAAAATTAAAGCTTGTCAAATTCTTTGAAGCCTTTGCACAATTACGCTATTAATACTAATACAGCATTAATCATAAAACTAACAACTTTCTATGAAATTAAACAGACTAAAAACAAAATATAAAAAAAAAAAAAAGGAGGAAGGCGGAAAGAGAGTTACTTTGGAAAGGAGAAGGAGTGATCGGGGCAGCAGTGGCCTGAGAGGGCAGAATCCCGCCGGAGAAGGTGGCGGCTCCGTCGAATTGGCCTGAATACATTTATTTAATTTTCGATTTTTGCTTTTTGGGCTTCTTGTGAGTGTTGATTTATGTGGATAATTATTGCTTAATATTTTAATATTTTTATTTACAGGAGTTGGGTGCGCTTTGTCATTATTATGATACGTTCAGATAATATTTTGACAAAAGTAAATAAGGTTATACACACGTAAGTTTTAGAAATTAACAAAAAATTATTCTTAAAGTTTATTAATTTATAAACACTCTTATAATAAAATATTAAAAATTAATAAAAATACTTACCATCATTAAATATCGATTCGACCACCACTATTGGAGGGTGACCAAGTTGTGTACGAGTATGACCGATTGAATCTGATCGGTCATGCACCATATGACATTTTTCGACCAGATCTACCAGGATCTGACCAGAAGACCAGATCTACGACTAGACCGGCCATTGACGACAATCTAACCACGTTTGGTCATCAAGACTGGCTACGACCAAAGATAGGTATAGATCTGAATATTTTCGTTAGATCCACGATGAATTGATCAAAAAAGGCGAAATCGATGTACTACGGCAGATCTAGCTGGTAGTGCACCATTATACCTATTTGGCCACCTTCGAGGTGGTGGTGAAATTTGACAAAAGTGGGTTGGTGGGTGTTTTTGTTAATTTCTAAATTTTTTTAGGTTTAGTTAATTAACAAACTTGAGGGGTTTAAAAGAGATTGAAAAATAGAAATATTTTAAGAGAGGGAAATAAACCCAAACTGAGCGGATTCCCGCCAAATTATTTCTATTTTCAATTTTTATTGTAAAAATAATTAAAAAAAAAAAGAGATGATCGTAATACAATAATCCTATTTGATTAAGTTGTAAATAAAAAAAAAAAAAAAACAAATCAAGTTTTTTTATTTTTTATTTAAGAATAAAATCTATTTGATTAAGTATAATTTATTTCTATATCTTTTACTATATTAACTTGAAAGTTTTATTAACTCTTAATTAGGCAACATTCCTAAATCTTCATGTTATCAAATACAATAATATTTATAATTGAATTAAATTAAATAAAGAAAAGAAAAAATCTCTCTTGATTTCCCTCTCTATTCTGTTTCCTCTTCAAGACATTCCTTTTTTTAGTTCTTCTTCTTCAGTAATTACATGTGTATATATTATTTCCCATAATTGCTTTCTTTTGATTCTTGCTTAATTATATTCGAACTTGTATATATAAATAAATAAACAAACAAACAAGCTACAGAAATTAGAAAATATATATAAATATATTAGGTTTGATTTCGCTTACCACTCTCCTTCAAAGTCTCCTTATTTGAGGTACAAACATTTTTTTTTTTTTTTTTTTTTTTGCTTTTGCTTTTAATATTTTCAATTCGTTTATGAATTCAGTAAGTAATGTTAATATTATATTGCAAACAAGTATGTATAGTTTATTTGAACTGTTATGGTGATCAAATTTATAAGACTATGGAAATTATGTAGAGTATATAGTTACTCATTCTTTGATCCTCTAAATTATGTTCTGTTTTTCTGTTTGGTTTCCGAGAAAATTTTCCAAAAGAAAACTAACAAATTTGATATAAGTTTCACTCTAATTAAGAATTTAAGATGAAATTTTGAATAATGTAATGGTTTTCAGTAATTAATTTTAGAGAAAGTCTATGATATGATGAAATTGTTCTCCGAGAAAATTCGGCGAAAACTAACAAAATGGTATAAATTCCACTCTAATTAATAACTTGGGATAAAATTTCAAATAATGTGATGCTTTTCGGTATTTAGTTACAGAGAAAGTCTATAACATCACCAGAGTTATGGAGAAACTCTTGATTTTTTTCTTCTTTTTTTCTAAATTGATTGTGTTCCAATTCTTCCAGGGAATCCAACAATGGCACCAGAAAAGAAAGAAGAGGACTTTTCATTGAAGGAGACCTCGCCGAATATCGGAAAAGGGAGAGTTTCCGGGAGGGAAAGGCTCACATCTTCATTTGATCTTGTTGAAGAAATGGAGTTCTTGTATATCAGATTAGTAAAAGGCAGAGATTTGCAGGAAACAATCAATCAAAATGGACCTCCATATTCAACATCTGACCCTTTTGTTGAAGTCCAAATTGGGAACTACAAAGGCACAACTCGTCACTTTGACAGAAAACCAAATCCTGAATGGCACCAAGTCTTTGCTTTTGCCAAAAATCATCTCCAGGCTCTCTCTGTGGAGATTCTGGTGAAGGATAAAATGGCGTCGAGTGATCGGTTTTTGGGGAAGATTTCGATGGACATGTCTGATATTCCTAAACATGTTCATCCAGACAGTCCATTGGCTCCACAGTGGTATAAATTGGACGGTGAGAATGGTTTGATGGCTAGAGGGGAGTTGATGTTTGCTATTTGGTGGGGGACTCAGGCAGATGAGGAGTTTTCGGATGCCTGGCATTCGGATGCAGCAGCTGTGAGTGGTGAAAGTCTGATGAATTGCAGATCAAAAGTATATGTTTCACCTAAACTTTGGTATCTGAGAGTTAATGTGATTGAAGCTCAGGATTTGGTGCCTATAGAAATGAATAGGACTGACCCTGAAGTTTATGTCAGGGCAGTTTTCGGGACAAATGTCTTGAGGAGTAGAGTTTCGCCGAATAAGAGTGTGAATCCGTCCTGGAATGAGGACTTGATTTTTGTAGCCGCAGAGCCGTTTGGTGATCCTTTAGTCCTGACGGTGGAGGATAAGGTAGATGATCTAACAGGACACTGTTTGGGGAGGTTAGTGATGCCTTTAGCGAAGGCGGAGAAGAGTTTCTTGCCCACAACGGTGGCGGCTGAATGGCATAATCTTGAGAGAGTTGATACAACTAATTCTGAAGATCTCAAAGATGTGAAATTCGCCAGCAGGATTTGTTTGAGAGTTTCATTGGACGGCGGCTATCATGTGTTTGATGAAGCAATTTCACAAACAAGTGATTTTAGAGCCACAATGAAGGAATTATGGACTCCTGCAATTGGGGTTATAGAACTGGGAATTTTGAATGCTAAAGGGTTGTTGCCAATGAAATCGAAATTCGGAAATGGAACTACTGATGCATATTGTGTGGCAAAATACGGCAACAAATGGGTGAGAACAAGGACTGTTGTGGACAGTTTTGATCCGAATTGGAATGAGCAATACAACTGGGAAGTTTATGATCCTTACACAGTTTTAACACTTGTAGTTTTTGATAATTGTCATTTACAACCTGGAGAAGCAAAGGATTCAAGAATTGGGAAAGTGAGAATCCGGTTATCGACACTCAAAACTGATCGAATTTACACACATTCTTATCCTATGGTAGCCTTATATCCCAATGGGGTGAAAAAAATGGGAGAAATTCAACTGGCTGTGAGATTCACTTGCTCTTCTTTATTCAATCTCCTTCAAACTTACACTCAACCTCTCCTGCCAAAAATGCATTACATTCATCCGTTTTCAGTTAATCAGCTCGAGCGTTTAAGGCACCAGGCGGCACAATCGCTATCCTTGCAGCTGAGCAGGGCTGAGCCACCATTAAGAAAGGAAGTTGTGGAGTATGTTCTTGATTTAGGCTCACAAACGTGGAGCCTGAGAAGAGGCAAAGCAAATTTTGCAAGAATCACAGGAGTTTTAACTGGATTTCTTGCAGCTTGGAGATGGTTTAATGGAATTCGCCAATGGAAGAGTCCCACAACAACAATTGTAGTATTTTTAATCTATGCAATTCTGATTTATTTCCCTGAAATGATACTGCCCACATTGTTATTATTCCTATTTGGCACTGGCATTTTCAAGTACAAAAGGAGGCCTAGGCTCCCTCCCCACATGGACATTAAACTATCATATGCTCACAAGGCACATCCTGATGAACTAGATGAAGAGTTTGACACATTCCCATCTTCCAAACAAGGCCAGATCTTAACGGCGCGATACGATCGATTGAGAATCATCGGAACAAGAATGGTGATGCTGCTTGGAGACTTGGCAACTCAATTGGAGAGATTGTGGTCTCTTCTGAGCTGGAGGGATCCAAGAGCCACTGCAATGTTCACATTATTTTGTTTAATAGCTGCCATCGTGATTTATTTTATTCCTCTTAGGATTATGCTCATTCTTGCAGGAGGTTTTGTGATGAGGCCTCCAACATTTAGGATTAATATTCCTGCTTTACCTCAAAATTTTTTCAACAGATTGCCTACAAAAGAAGATTTGATGTTCTGAGAATATGTGATTTTATTAAACTCTTTTTTATTAATCTATCATTCTATTATCAGTTTATCACAAGAATACATCATTAAACAAGACACAGAATGTCACAAACTGTGTAAGTTTCTCAATTGGAGAGATATACATATACCTATTTTACTGAAGAATTTTCAATTAGTTACGAAAAAGATTAAACTGAAGCTCGTCATGGCGTGCCCTTTCGTCGCCGGTTTTGTGTCACCGGACTGACCACTTCACTAACTACCTCATCAACCCCAGCTACTCTTTCACCAGAGTTAAATTCTTCCATTTCATTTTTTTTTATCTTTTTCTTTGGTCTTCCTCTCTTTTTCTGTGGACAAATCTTCAAGTTAGTACTATTGAAGCTGCTCTCTTCTTTTGTGAGTCCATGATCTGAAGCTTGCTAGCTAGGCATGGCCTTGTTTAGGATAAATATATGAAAAAAAATCATATTGTTAGTTAGCCAAAAATGGCTGCCAAGCTGTGAATGAAGCACAGCTTTCCGAAGCCAAAATATGGAAATAAAATTGTGTTGTGGGCAGTTGAGAATTTATGTGCACTGTTCCAACTTATTATAAATGCAGAAATGTGTCCATTGATATGATTTATCTTGTTAGTTTAGGAAGATGAACATTAATAAGTTTTTACTTTTTATTTTTTTTTATTTGGATCAGTAATTTTGACGTGATTAATAGGCAAACTTTCAAGTGAAATTTCTTGCATTCAAAAAAAGTTAAAAAGAAAAAAATTGTCTTTCAGTTTTTTTTTTTTNAAAAAAAAAAAAAAAATTGATCGTGTATATATATATATAAGTATATTAGCTAACTATAGTATAACTTTACACAAATAAATGTTCTATGTATTTTATTCAGAAAAAGAATGTTTTGAACTAAGATCATTATCTAACGTAAAGAAAATTAATCAAGAGTAAAAATAGGTGAAAGAAAGAGATTTACAAAGACGATGTACTTGTGAGGAAGACCAATTCGTCGTCCTGTGCTAATTAATCGAAATTGTTAAGAAAAAAGAAAGGCCTGAGTTTGAGAGAGCTAAGAAAATTTTTCATTGCCTCTAACCAAACACCCCCTAAGTATATAATTTAATTGAAGGCCTAGCTTAGTCATTGAAAGTTTCAAGTGTGAAAGAGTTTTGATTAAACATATAGGGGGTGTTTGGATCATATAATGTTTTTTTATCTTAGTAATAAGATTACCGAAAAGAAAGATTACATTGTAGATTACCGAGCTTAAATGATTATTGTATTTGGTTTTATTGGGATGTATTAATAATTAATGTGTTTGGTTGATAGTAATAACCGATGTCCTAAAATACTCTTTTACTAGAATGCCCTTTAGATGATTACTAGATATAAATAATTAAGGGCTTGTTTTTTTTATTATTTCAAACCCTATTCTCTATCCTATTTCCAAAATACTTGTTTGTTTAATTATTTGGGAAATACTATTCTATTTTTGTAATTACTTTTAGTCCCCTTAAGTTTATTAACTTAATTAAACACCCCCAGAAAAAAGTTTAAAAATTAACAAAAATAACACCACCCACCCATAGTTGCCAGATTCCGGCAACCACTGTTAGTGGTGGCTGGAATCTATCACAACGGCCTAAAAATGACTGAAAATGGTTGTTTATTCACTGATCTGGCCGTCGCAAAGAAATGGTCTTTGTTGACGATCAACGACGGCCAGATCTGATCTTTTGCGGCCGTCAACGGCCAGATCTAGCCATAGGCCGTAGATCTAACCTTTTCATGGATATGGTCAGAAAAGGTTATATCGACACACCACTGCCAGATTCGACCAGTCTGAGTCGTAAAGGCAGATTCCAACCAGATTCCGGCGGTGGTGGCCGGAATCTGGCATTGTGGTGATGGGGGTGTTTTTATCATTTTATAAATTGGGTGTTTTGTAATTATTAACAAAGCTAAGGATATTTTCGTTCACATTGTCCACTGTTTTGGGGCAAAATTGGACATAAATTTGGATTACCGAAGTAATATTTTAATGCCACCCTGCCCCCAAGTAATATTATTCCCGGTGATTTACCCCCTTTTTGACACTATTTGTCATCTTATTTTCCGGTAATGTTTTTGTACAAAAATGCCAAACACGATAATCTGCTCAATTAAACAAATATTACCCTTGTTAATAAATTTCAAACCGATCCAAACGGGCCCATAATTTAATTATATTTACCAAACAAATTTGGCCCAATTAAAAGTAAGTCACCCATTTGGAAATATTTAAAAAAAAAAAAAAAAAAAAAAAAAAAACCCCTACCTACTGACTCGTCAATTTCATTGACGAATTCATATCTTGGTATACAACATAATAAACCTCAAATTTTAATAAATATTCAAATTTTTAATATGCAACTCTCAATAAAATTGGCATTTGACTCAAAATCTACTTGCACTTGAAAACTTAAGAAATAGTTTATTTGAATGTTTTCAACTACTGCCATGGAAATGAAGGCATGAATTACTGACACATCCATAAACAAGGAAAGCAGAATCCTTAATACATAAACTGATGACATGCTAGCTAGACTTGTACATTTTTCTGAGTTGCTTTGCCACATCTATCATATTTGACCTATCTTCTGGTTCAGGAGAGAGACATTCCGACACAAGCCTTGCAAGAGCTAGCAATTGTTGTTCTTTTACTGAACATATTCCCTCTCCAACAATTACCGGATCTATTATCTCATTTAGATTATCAGGTCCAATATCCTCCATCTGAAAACCTTTATTCTTGAGAAAGTTTTTTAAGCTTAGTCCACTCAAAAGCATAAATAGCAATTCGCCAAACATACAGACACCAACCTTCTCATTGCAAATAAACTTCCTATTGGGATTTACTGTAGGTAAAAACTCGGGTGGAACATATTCATACCATACTTTTTTCACCAAAGGGACTTCCAACTGAGTTTTACCCTCTGCAATAAACTCAGATACTGAAAAATCAAATAGTTTTACAACATATTGCTCATCAAGTAAAATGTTCCATGGTCCGAGACTTCCAAAAACAATAGGTCTAGGGAATCCAAGGTGAAGATATGCAAGTGCATGAGCTATCTCCATTGCAATCTTTAACCTAAGTTTCAACAATAAAGGTCCAAGACGGGGTTGAGAATGACCCAAAATATGATCAGCAAGTGTAATACATCCAACGGAATCAAAAGCTAGAATGGGAACTCGAGTTTCTAAACAACATCCGATCAACTTCAGAAAATTCTTATGCTTCATTTGTGCTGCAAATACAATGTTATTGATGCCCCGTTGGATTACTTCTTCTTCGTGTGGGAAGCAAATGGGTTCAAACTTCATAACACAAATCTGACGGTCTTGTAGAAAGCCATTGTACAACCTATAAAATGTTTTATTTGTTGTAATTAATCTTTGATTGTCATAATTAATAGTTGCTTTCCTGAGCTCTTTCTCGGAGAAACTACGAATAGGATTACATTTGCCATTACAAGTGGCAATCAACTGTTTCAGTAACATTGCCCCATTCTTCGAATTATTATCATCCTTCCGAGGAAAACATGAACTCATCTTATTTGATCTACAAAAAAACCCATGAAATGCTTTCATTTATTTAACCAATAATTTGGAACATCAAGTGTACAAGTATTAGAAAACATGAAAAAGGAAAAAAAAAAAATTGATCATGTATGTATATGAAGCTAACTATANAAAAAAAAAAAAAAACATTTTTTATCCCACCAAAAAAAAAAAAAAAAAAAAAAAAAAACCATGAAATGCTTTCATTTATTTAACCAATAATTTGGAACATCAAGTATACAAGTATTAGAAAACATGAAAAAAAAAAAAAAGATTGATCCTGTATATATATATAAGTATATTAGCTAACTAAAGTATAACTTTACACAAATAAATGTTTTATGCATTTTATTCAGAAAAAGAATGTTTTGAACTAAGATCATTATCTAATGTAAAGAAAATTAATCAAGAGTAAAAATAGGTGAAAGAATAGATTTACAAAGATGATGTACCTATGATGTGAGGAAGGCCAATTCGTCGCCCTGTGCTAATTAATTGAAATTGTTAAGAAAAAAGGAAGGCCTGAGTTTGAGAGAGCTAAGAAAATTTTTCAGTTAAAGGAGACCATAAAATGTGATGAAGCACAATTAATGAACTTTTATGTACATAACCAGAAATCTTATGCCTTGAACTTTTCAGTTTCTTCACGGAATAATTCACATGTGTATGCCTTGAACTTTTCAGTTTCTTCACGGAATAATTCACATGTGGCTTAAGAGAGAACACGTGGCTGTTGATGGCAAATTCATGTACTAAAATATACATTGATTAGAAATATATGGACACATCTACCTGAGCCGTCCACAGCCCACTAAATTAACAAACCCAAAACAAGGATCCCTTTATTTCTCTGCAGTTTTAGAAACAACTACTTATTATCGATAAGTAGAATCCAAAGAAAAGTTGATCCAATAATGGCTATATTTGATGGAGAAAATTTAGCTTTAGAAATATATGGACACGTCTACCTGAGCCGTCCTCAGCCCACTAAATTAACAAACCCAAAACAAGGAGCCCTTTATTTCTCTGCAGTTTTAGAAACAACTAATTATTATCGATAAGTAGAATCCAAAGAAAAGTTGATCCAATAATGGCTATATTTGGTGGAGAAAATTTAGCTGACCGGCCATCCCAAGTTTCGATTTAAGAAAATGGATTTAGAGAAGCTGACGTGGCATAATTAGGATCCATTAAACATGTAAAATGGGTTAAAATGAAAAGATTAAAACATATAAGGACAAAATTATAATTAATGATAGTTTTTAAAATTTGAAATTTGAAAAAGAGCCCCACCCATTCAAATCGCTTAATCGAAACCAATTAAGGCAAAAATCGATATCTTCAATACCTAAATGCATTCTGTGCAATTTCCGGCAATAACAGTCCACATTCCTACAAATTTTCACACCCAAATTCAATCCTAAAGCTTCTTCCTTTCTTAAAACCATGGCTGACATTCACAATGAGGAGGAAAACCCAACGAAAACCATGGCTGACTTTCACAATGAGGAGGAAAACCCAACGCCTCTTCGAATCGTAGAGTCCGGCGGCGCAAGCAGTTCAATGGCTGCTCCGGTGGATCCTCCGATCAGTGAAGGTGTTCCAGCAGCGGAGACGACGGCGGCACAACAAGAGAGAGAACAGGAGCAAAACAGTTCTGAAGAGGAAGAGGAGGTTGGGCAGAATTCAGGCCAGGAAGAGGAGTCCGACGAGAGTTCAGGTGAGGAAGAGGAGGAGGCAGCGGAGGAGGAGGCCGCCGAAGAAAAGGTATTTGTACTTGCAGAGACCTAAGATCGCTTAAGCGATCCTTTGTATCGCTTAAGCGATTGATGGCTTTTACTCTTGGTCGCTTAAGCTATTTAGGATTGCTTAAGAGTAAAAGCGATGAATCGCTTAAACGATATAAATGATCGCTTAAGCGATCTTAGATCTGGCAGATGTTGATTCTGCCTCGTACAAGATCTCTTAAGTAATATGTAATCGCTTAAGCCACCAAGAGTAAAAGTGATGAATCTCTTTTACTCTTGGTTGCTTAAGCGATCCTTTGTATCGCTTAAGAGTAAAAGCGTCGAATCGCTTAAGCGATATAAAAGATCGCTTAAGCGATCTTAGATCTGGGCAGATGTTGATTCTGCCTCGGAAGAGATCGCTTAAGCGACTAAGAGTAAAATCAACGAATCGCTTAAGCGATCTTCTATATCGCTTAAGCGATTCGTCTCTTAAGCGATTTCAGATCGCTTAAGAGATCTTGTATGAGGCAGAATCATCTGCCCATCGCTTAAGCGATTCTTCCGGAGCGTATTTTGTTTATATTTGATTTGGTTGAATTTTTTTTGCTGATATTTTGTTTATATCGATTGTGCAGATTTTCTGGAGCGTAAACTATAGAGAGTACGGATTGGAGTATGTAAGCGATACGGTACCATACTTCCATGTGAGGGTGACAGTGAGGTCAAGTTGGGATGTTTTAATGAGAATAACGGGGATTTTAGGGACAGTGAGGAATGGTGAAAGGAGATTCAAAGAGACTTGTTTCAGTCATTTTTGGGATATGTACACAAAATAGAAAAAGACATTCTGGGGATTGGGAGTGCATTATATGTTGCAGCACTCAATAAAAAGCAACAAAAAGCACGAAATGTGGTTCGTAGTGGATGGAAAGCCACTACGTTTCGGGATGATGGAATATGCGTTGGTGACTGGCTTAAGATGTGGAGAATTGCCAGGTGAGGTTGAGGAAAAAAGAATAAAGGATAGTACGGGAGCCAAAAGGTTGTCTAACAAGGTTTTAGCAGGGAACACGTCTATTAAGGCACATGAATTAGAGGACAGGTTAAAAGATGGTGAGTTTAACGATTCAGAGACGTTCAAACTATGCTTGGTATTGTTCTTACATTCAATCCTAATGGCTGGTGCCTCAACAAAAGCCGTTGATATTGATTGGGTGAAGTTTGTAAGCAACTTGAACTTCTTTAATGCTTATCCATGGGGACGGGTATCATTTAAGCGAACCATGGAGTCCCTGCAAGCAAAAGACCTAACATAAAAGCACTCCCAATGGAAAAAGAAGAAAAGAAAGGCAACGTACAATTTGTTTGGCTTCCCATGGGCAATGCAGGTAAATATTAATAGGTTTTTGTTATATTTTTTTTAATATATGTGTTTGAATTATGATATGGACTGTTTTTTTACAATGTAGGCTTGAATGTATGAGGCCATCCCTGTCCTGGCTAAGGTAGGGGGAGGATTATAGCTTCGGTTGTGCAATAGACATTTCCTAGGATGTTGCGGTGGCACGACCAGAAGTGTACCCATTGGGATTATGAGAAAATAGAGATTGAAATTCAATCAGTTCGGGTAAGATTTAAGGATTAAGCTTTTGAATATGCACTTGCTTTAAAATGTCGCTTAAATCTGATTGATTTTGTTTCTTATTGCAAGGGGTTGTCCGTCCCTTCCTCACCGCTACTGGGGGTGAAGCGCAATAGCACTATGTCACATCTTTCCGAGCACTGAAGGATCAAAGGGATGAAGGGATAGACCGCCTGACGTGGGAGCTACAAGAGGTCACACATGTGAGGGCAGTTGCAGGGCCACTGCTTGAGAATGTGGTTGATGCCAAGGAGGATGAAGCCGCAATCGGTGGGAGGGAGGAGGAGGGAGGAGGAGGGGAGGGAGGGAGAGGTTCGTATGCCTCAGCAAACCAGTACTTGTCAGCAAACCAGTACAACAAGTACCGCTTTGCTGAGGTGTCGAGGTTGGGAGAGTCAGGTGGTTGACCTCATAAACAGTTTGTTTGATAGTTTTACAACAGCTATTTATGGCAGGTTTGATAAGATGGAAGAGCAGTTGAAAAGGGTGGAGGAGAAAGTGGATAAGGTGGCAGAGAAAGTTGTTAGGGTGGAGGAGGAAGTTGGTAAGGTGCAGGAGGAAGTTGGTGGAGTATTGAAGGCGGTTGAAGTACAACCTAGGCTGAAAAGAGAGAGCCGAAAGAGCAGGTTTGTGAAATCACTTTACACCGTACTAACATGTGGAATTAAAAGGAAAACAAAGAAACAAATTGAGGAAGAAGCCAAAATTGAGGGGGTGAAAGAGTTTGCTAGAGGAATTGGGGCAGTTATAATGGAGGAGGTTGAGGTGGGAGGCGAAGGAAGCGGGGACGTACAAATGGAGGGAGGGGGAGGAAGCGGGCAAACAAAAATGGAGTCCACTGTCGATTTGTATAGGCTAATAGAGGAGGAAAAGAAAAAACCCTTCTATGCCTATTACAATGAATCCAGAAGTGATGTCCTTGTAAAGTGTAAGACCGAGGATTATTCTCGGGATTGGTTTGAAAAGATTTTGACGATGGGCAGCTGGCTTCACGACTCAGTGAGTTATTTTCGCTTAATTTTTCTTATTTTTGCTTATGTTTTTCATGAGGTATTGTATACTTATCATGTTGTTTTTATTTGATGCAGCACATCGATGAGGTATTGGCACTGATGAGGCTACGACAAACCAGCAATGGTGATCTACTGTATCTCGATTGTGCCATCACTGATGTGGCCTTTGGCCAAACGTTGGTATCGACATATCGCAATTTATTGAAAAAGGCCATTGGTACATCTGTAGCAAAAGGAGGCAAGCGAAAACGATCGGGCATAGAAGACTTGGACTGCATCCCTAATGATTTTAAGTTTGATGACAGGATGATGCAGTATGTAATGGGGGACAAGGCCAAATATGGCCACAGTTGGGCAAAGGTTAAAAGTGTTTACTGCATCATCCTGGTCAAGGAAATGCACTGGATAGCAGTCGTCGCGCTCTTAAAGGAGAGGTTGCTGAAGATCCTTGACTGCAACCCAACAATTTGTCGAGACAGGCAGTTGGAGCCACTGTCTGTGTTGTTCCCACAGCTGTTACGTGACAGCGGGATGTTTGAGCACCTCGGTGATGAAGCATTGACGGAAAAGTGGCCATTCAAGCGCGTTCCCGTCCCAACAAATGAGTCAAGGTAAATTTTGTATAAAACTAACTTACATAATACAATTGTTCTATAAGCTGATTCTAATGCTAATGTCATCTTCCTATTGCAGTACTGATTGTGGGGCATATGCCCTGAAATTTATTTAGTTCGACATGACCAACAGCCCGATGGACGGATTGAATGACGAAACAATGATCATCTTTTGGGAGCACTGGGCTGTTGAGTGCTTTCATAGGGAAATAGATCCGTTTTGAGTGACCACAACCCAATCAAAAGGTTTGGAACTTGTACTTTGAATTTTGTAGTTTATGTGATGTTGATGTTGATGTTGATACTTGGGTTGTGGTGCTAATGCTGCAGGTGTCATGCTTATATAGAGCTTTACCGAAATAGACGGACTCAGTGAACTTTTCAATCTTGCACTCCATAATTTGGGTTCGTGAAGAGAGAAAATTTTTCTCCCCGAACATCCCAACTTTCCATTTAACAAATTGGCCCTGAAAAACTTTTTGTTTTTTTGTGTTTTATTTAGAAAAGCTGATGTGGCTGCAGGTGTGCCGGATAATTTTGCAGGTTGTTGGCAAACAATGAGAGGGAACTTCTCAAACTGGCTTGGGCTGTCAGAGTAGGCTAACAGGAAGGCATCTACAATCAAGGCTGGTGGCCAGGAGGAGGCATCTGCAATCAAGGCTGCTGGCAAGGCATGGTACCAAAGAATGATCTCAGACAGTGATTATACCGAATTCCAAAACTTGTCAAAGTGACTTAGGATTTATTCTGTTTTGGCACTATTATAAATGATTTTAAGTTTAAACTTTCAATTACATTGATGTTTCTTATATTTTGATCTGTGATGGATTCGATTGATATAAATGGCTTTACTTTGCTGCTTATTCTTTTCGGATTTGGGAGGAAAATGAGTGAGGTCGAAATGTATCACAATCACAGTTATTTCGAAATTAGCTCTATAAAGACAGATTATTACATGACCTAAATATTTGTTGGTGATTCTAGTTTGATATTAGGTTGTCAAATTGAGGAGAAAGTATGGAATTAATACGTGTTGGTAATTTGAGTTTGTCAAAATTCAAGAGAAAAGATGGAAAAGTATATATTGCCCATGATCGCTTAAGCGACAAAGGGTTATTCATATAAGATCGCTTAAGCGATATTAGGATCGCTTAAGCGATTATGCACCTGGGCAAATTTGATTCTGCCATTCACAGATATTGCTTAAGCGATACCAACGATCACTTAATTGACAATGTGAAAAAGCCTAGAATCGCTTAAGTGATATCGCGGATCGCTTAAGCAATGATGCACCTGGGCAGATTTGGATCTGCATTCACAGATATCGCTTAAGTGATATCAACGATTGTTTAATCGACCATATGAAAAAGCCAAGAATCGCTTAAGCGATATCGTGGATCGCTTAAGCGATCATGCACCTGGGCAGATTTGGATCTGCATTCACAGATATCGCTTAAGCGATATCAATAATCGCTTAATCGACCATGTGAAAAAGACAAGAATCGCTTAAGCGATATCAAGGATCGCTTAAGCGATTCTTGTCTTTTTCACATTTGATTCTGCCATTCACTGATATCGCTTAAGCGATATCAATGATCGCTTAATCGACCATGTGAAAAAGGCAAGAATCGCTTAAGCAATATCACTAATCGCTTAAGCGATCATGCATTCAATTCCACCAATAACATGATTGCTTAAGCGATATCTACGATCGCTTAATCGACCAGGTTAAAAAGAAAGCATCGCTTAAGCGATATCTACTCGCTTAGCGACGCTGTGTAAACAAAGTTCCTTTGACTATTAAACTGAATTTTATTGCTCGAACTCTTAAACATATAGTTCTTTGACTCAGTATGAAACATATAAGGTGTAGTAACCATACGTCAATGCTAAACATATAGTCGTTCAGTGGACCATGACCGTGATTTATAATATTAACATTAGTTCTTTGACGTCAGTATGAAACATATAAGGTGTAGTAACCATTACGTCAATGCTAAACATATGTTGTTCTTCTTTGTTTATAACATAAAGGGTGCGTTTGGTTGAACATTTTTATAAATATTACAAATCCTATTCCCAAAATTTTTCTTTGTTTAATTATTTAGGAAATTTTAGTATTTTTTAATTAATTTTAGACCCATTAAGTGAATTAATTTCATTAATACCCCCTGAAAAAGTTTAAAAATTAACAAAAACACCCCCACCACCCAACTTCCCAGATTCCGGCTACCACCGACAGCTACAAATGACCGCTTTTACCTGGTCGCAACGAACTCTGCTTGCAACGAATAGATCTGCTAGCAACGAACATATCTAGTCGCTGTCTGACTATATATGGTCGCAACGAACAGATCTGGCCATAATCAACCGGGCCAGATACTGAGATTTGAGATCGCTTTTACCTGGTCGCAACGAACTCTACTCGCAATGAATAGATTTGGCGATCATATTTGAGATCGCTTAAGCGATCTTGTCCGAGGTAGTATGTATATTTGCCCAGATCTATGATCGCTTAAGCAATCCTATGTATCGCTTAAGCGATTCTATGTATCGCTTAAGCGATTTTGGTAAGCGATTTGGGATCGCTTAAGCAATCATTTCTGGAAAAGTGTTTGGGGTTTAAGAGATATATGTTTAATATTAATATAATAACGATCACGGTCCACTGAACGAATCGTAAACCTTATATGTTTAGCATTGACATAATGGTTACTACACCTTATATGTTTCATACTGACATCAAAGAACTATATGTTTAATATTAATATAATGACGATCATGGTCCACTGAACGAATCGTAAACCCTATATGTTTAGCATTGACGTAATGGTTACTACACCTTATATGTTTCATACTGATGTCAAAGAACTATATGTTTAATATTAATATAATGACGATCACGGTCCACTGAACGAATCGTAAACCCTATATGTTTAGCATTGACGTAATGGTTACTACACCTGATATGTTGCATATTGACGTCAAAGAATTATATGTTTAATATTAATATAATGACGATCACAGTCCACTGAACGAATCGTAAACCCAATATGTTTAGTATTGATGTAATGGTTACTACACCTTATATGTTTCATACTGACGTCAAAGAACTATATGTTTAATATTAATATAATCACGATCACGGTCCACTGAACGACTATATGTTTAGCATTGACATAATGGTTACTACACCTTATATGTTTCATACTGACGTCAAAGAACTATATGTTTAAGATTTCGAGCAATAAAATTCAGTTTAATAGTCAAAGGAACTTTGTTTACACAGCGTCGCTTAAGCGATCGTAGATATCGCTTAAGCGATGCTTTTCTTTTTAACCTGGTCGATTAAGCGATCATGTTATTGGCAGAATCGAATGCATGATCGCATAAGCAATCAGTGATATCGCTTAAACGATTCTTGCCTTTTTCACATAGTCGATTAAGCGATCGTCGATATCGCTTAAGCGATATCTGTGAATGGCAGAATCAAATGTGAAAAAGACAAGAATCGCTTAAGCAATCTTTGAGATTGCTTAAGCGATTCTTGTCTTTTTCACATGGTCGATTAAGCGATCGTAGATATCGCTTAAGCGATATCTGTGAATGCAGATCCAAATCTGCCCAAGTGCATGATCGTTTAAGCGATCCGCGATATCGCTTAAGCGATTCTTGGCTTTTTCACATGGTCGATTAAGCGATCGTTGATATCGCTTAAGCGATATCTGTGAATGCAGATCCAAATCTGCCCAAGTGCATGATCGCTTAAGCGATCCGCGATATCGCTTAAGCGATTCTTGGCTTTTTCACATGGTCGATTAAGCGATCGTTGATATCGCTTAAGTTATCTGTGAAGCAGATCCAAATCGTCCTAGGTGCATGATCGCTTAAGCGATCTGCGATATCGCTTAAGTGATTCTGGGCTTTTTCACATTGTCGATTAAGCAATCGTTGGTATCGCTTAAGCGATATCTGAATGGCATAATCAAATCTGCCCAGGTGCATGATCGCTTAAGCGATCCTAATATTGCTTAGCGATCCTAAGAATAACCCTTTGTCACTTAAGCGATACACTTAGTCACTTAAGCGATCATAGGTAATATATACTTTTCCATCTTTCTCCTGAATTTTGACAAACTCAAATTACCAACACGTATTATTCCATAATTCTCCTCAATTTGACAACCTAATACCAAACTGGAATCACCAACAAATATTTAGGCCATGTAACAAGAATACTAAATATAAAGAATGGTTTATTAAATGAAACATCAAATTTATTAGGCCATGTAACAAGAATATTAAATATAAACATCAATAATTTAAAATAATTTAAAACATCAACGGTTGGCCTTCGCAACCCCTGAATTCATCTTCTTCGAACCTAATTTTCTGGATCTGCATGTGATTGCTTTTGGCAACTGCTCTTTTATGGCCAGGTTGCTTGCAAATTGAACACTTATTCATCTTCCGGGGAACCTCAAAGGCTGATGGAATACGTTAACCTCTTTTCTCCCCTTTGCTGTCTTCTTGAATGCGGGTGGATGATAATGTCAGCCATCTCTGGCAACACTACCCACTACTCTTCTGGAGGCCTGGATATATCGTTTTGAATAAGCTAGCATGTAGTGATCTGTCATATAGAGAGGGGAGCAAAGTTCCATGTAAATTCTTGAACTAATCCGGCTTCCGTTGGTGTCTCAATACTGCTAGTGCATGAGGACAAGGTAAACGTTGAATTTCAAACACTTTACAGCTGCAAGTTTTTCTAACAAGGTTAACTAGAGCATCCGGACCATAGCCGCGCATAGTGAACTCTTGAGCATTAAGAGATAGGCAACAGTGCATTTGACAGTTCCATACATTCTCGCAATAATTTTTCAGCTGACGGAACAAGGGTGTTAGTAAAATTATCTGACTTCGAACGACGCTCTGGAACCACTGCCACAATGTCCTTTGGATTGCATTAAAAAGTGCAACTATTGGAACTCTCTTTCTATAACAACTTCGAATTTATGGACTCGCCTATGTTCGTGGTCATGACATCAAACCTTCTTCCAAGAAAGTAAGCTCTACTCTATCCTCGAAAACAACATCATGCTCAAATACTTAGCAACTCTATCATCCTTGATTCGGATTTGCTGGAAGTGCTCCTTGAACTCATCAACCTGATAAGCTTTTGCTGCCATGTATTGTCTGAAGGAGGCCAGCACACTTAACTTTTGTTTTATGTTCTCACCAAGGTGCTCATAAAGAATCGTGATGTGCTTGACGATAAATAGTGGCAATCCCTTCTTTATAGAGTTGTGACTATCATATTATGCACAACTCGTCAATGTCAGGCACTATCGTACTAACTGCTGAAAAAACCAAGTCCACGACTCATCACTCTCAGAGTCAACCCCACACCATGCAACAGAGATATGTGATTCTCGCTGTCCTGTGCAGTGGTCACCAACATATACCTCTATACTTTCCCATCAGAAAGCAACCATCAACAGCCAACACCTTCTCATGTTTACAAAACCCCTTATAGCAGAACCGTAGCAACAAAAAATATTTAAACATCATATTCCGTCCCACTTCAAAGCAGTCTTGCTACCTTGGTTTGTCAACTCAAGCATATAACGATACGCTTCTAATCTACTGCTACCCGTGCTCGGGCGTGCCCCTCACAAATATTGTGTATGTTGTCTCCTTTTCCACATTTCATCCCCTCTGTGCGCACAAGTCTTGAATGTCTTTAGGAGATGGACCTTTCCCTTCAACGAACCGACTTTTGACAAATGTCCAATAACATCAGCGAACGCTTGTCGATGCTCACCTGAAATGTGTCCCAAACCACTTGTGTGCTCACAGTATATGTGCTAAGAATAAATTTTTCCGACTCCGCCAACCTTCTACAAAACCCGCCACTTGCACTTTCGGTCATGACATGCAACCGTCACAGCCAAGAATTTGACTTTTTGGTGATGACCTCAAAATTACCTCTCACGGCACAAGTTTTAGCTTCCTCACCACTTCCTCTTGTTGTCAAATAAATACCCTATGCACAGCTCTGATCCATCCGTAAAAACATGAACTGATTCACTACTACCTCCAATTGCCCACTCTAACCTGCATAAACGACCTAGTGTTCTCTCCTCACAATCTACCCTTCTGCATAATCTGTATTTAAGGAATCTCTACATTTGTGGGAACATGTACGGGGTCCTCCCTTCAACATTTTCATTCTGCCTCCCACACCACCTCTTCTACAATGTCCTCCTTACCACCCATTCCCGTCTACTCTTATTTTTTTAATTAACAATCAATGGCCTCGTAGTTCAGATTAAAACCAGGCAAATCCCGCCTACTTCCTCGTTATCCCCTTCCTTTGAACCAACTTCCAACGATTTTTCTACAAAAGAAACCCTTAAAATCAGCCTCGAACCATTATCGGCTACATCAATCATATATAACTTCACCCTTTCGTCCGACTTTATAAACAGAATAAAAAATAGAATCTTAAAAACAAAAAAAAAATATAAAAAAGAAAAAAACTAAGAGAAAAAATGAAGCCCAGAAGTACCCTTATAATTGTTCAGGGACTCTGCTTAAACATACTTCACACTATATCACATACGCGAGAACCTCAATTACCTCTTCTAATTATTTCATCAATTAACTCATCAAAACTAACCTCTGTGCTCACAGCAATTGGTATAACTTCTTTGCTCTTCCCAATCCACTTCTACCTACTTTCTTCCTCCACCCACTCACCAAAATATTCAACACCCAAAACAACTTGTCCCATGTGTGATAATAGCCAACTACCTGTAATGCAAGAAAAAAAATATTCTTAAATGCTGTACTAAGGGTTCAAATATTTTAAAAAGAATCTGCATAGTCGCTTATATGGTCTGTTGTATCGCTTAAGCGATCATGGTTATTTATATTGGATCGCTTAAACGATAACTTGATCGCTTAAGCGATCGAGTATAAATAACCATGATCGTTTAAGCGATCTTATGCCATTTACTGATCGCTTAAGCGATCTGCTTTTATACACCAGACTTTTACCAGATCGCTTAAGCGATCTTATGCCATATACTTAATCGCTTAAGCGATCCATCGTACCCAGAACACATTTTCGGTCATCTCTACCTACAATCAATCCGTCATACCCAGAACAAATTTTTTACAAATTTCACTCTTTTCGACTTGCATTACGTCAAACACAACCCAACAACCTAAACAACTAAATCAAAATCATAACCCAAATGCTATCCATTATTAAATCTTTATAAATCTAAATATAAAATATAAAGAGGAGATACACATACTTACACGAAATGTCAGGAGGAGGAGGAGGGGGATCTTTGGCGGAGAAGATGTTAATGGTGGAGGAAGAAGAAAGTGTTAATGGCGGAGGAAGAAGAAGATGTAGAGGAAGGAGGAAGAAGAAGATGTAGAGGAAGGAGGAAGAAGAAGATGCAGATGAAGAAGAAGATGTAGACGAAGCTAAGAAGAAACGACAACCAAGGTGGAGATGCGTTAATGGCAGGAGGAAGAAGAAGGTGTTTGGGTTTGTTTGCAAGAATTTCAGGTTTTTGGGAATATAGTATAATTTTTAAAAGATTACATAATACTTCTTTAATCCTAATTAAATACTAATCAAGTTTAATTACCCTTAATCAATAATAATATGACTATTTAGTTAAAACTTTAAAATTTGATAGCCTTTTAAATAAACTCAAACTTCAGATGTCCTTTTAATAACCTGCCATATATATGCAAATGAAGAAAGAGTTAAGTAGGAGACTGGCTACTACCCATTTGCCCCAACAATGCATCATCAAAATCTCATATGATGATGCTATGTGTAGTGACACTAAACGACAAAAATTCGTGGAGAAGCCAAACCTCAGGATGTTTGTCAGTATAATAAGGGAGCATGCGTTACATGATCTATTTCATCTCATTCTTCACATGTATTTTTTTTTAAGACATGAAAGATGAATTTTGACCAGTTTTTATATGATGACAGTCCCAAAAATTTTTGGCAACCGATTTGCTAATTGCTATGGTGGCGAGGTCTTGCTCGAATCTTGGAAAGTAAAGGATATATCAGGGAAGGAGATGATTTGGTATGCTGTCAAATTAACTTTTCTCTTCTCCTAGACTAATTTCTGGTCCATTAATTCATTCACTACTAGAGTTGTTAAGCATAGTTTCCTGGCAGTAGCTTGTACGTAATTGCGAACTAGATGAGAATTTTTATAGTTCAAGAGCATTTGTCTTGGCATGTATTACTTATTCAGTTTGTATGCTTTCGTATCTGTTGAAGTATGAATCTTTTGATAGAGGATACGAAAAGATGGCGATAGGGAATGAACGCGGTTACAGAAAAATTAGTGCCGTGGCATGACCCAAGAATTTCAATTTGAGATAAACTCAAATGGAAGTTATTTTCAGTTTTATTACTTTTTAACTTCTTGTAACTGTTGTTGTCAGTTATCCCTTTAAAACTTATAAATTAGCCCTTTGATTAATGGGCTTTGGGTATAAATTAACAAGAATTATTAACAAGAAGCTGTAGCAGCTGAACGGTATGGGAAATTAGGAGAATGCAGTAAGCCCTTTATTTAATTTTTTTCTCAAGAAAACATGTTACAGTAACAATTAAGCAGAATTCTGCTTGACATTCATCCTAATTGGTTAGAACAAATAACTTTACCTTTTTGCAAAAAATTCTTGTAACTTTATATCTCCTTTTTTCACTCCATGTTTGTGAAAGATATCTGTAATTGCTTAGAGAATGACTTGTGCTCTAAAATCTAGATTACAATTTCCTTTTTCTAAGTGGATTAAAGTTAATATTCTCTGTCAAGCAGCTCTATATGCAAATTTGTTGAGAGCACCAACACTTTTGCCAAGTTGAAGAAGTGAAGATCAAACCAAACAAGCGTTATTATAAGGTTATTGGTATTGACTTGGGGACGACATACTCTTGTGTCGGTGTGCACAGACATGGACATGTGGATATTATAGTGAACGATCAGGGGAACAGAATCACACCGTCAAGGGTTACGTTCACTGATAGTGAGCGTTTGATTAGAGAATCAGCCAAAAATCAAGCGGCTTTTAACGCGGAACGCACTGTGTTCGATGTTAAGCGCCTTATTGGAAGAAGGTTTGATGATCTTGAGGTGAAAAGAGATATAAAGTTCTTCCCTTATAAGGTTGTGAACAAGAACGGTAAACCTTATATTCAAAGTTAAGGTTGAAGGTGAGACTAAGGTATTTAGTCCTGAGGAGATCAGTGCCATGACATTACCGAAGATGGAAGAAACGGCTGAGGCTTTCTTGGGGAAGAAAATTACAGATGCGGTTGTTACTGCTCCAGGTAAAGTTTTATAGTTTATCTTATTTATGATTGATTGATTATATGTTGATATGTTGAAGTGTTTTGATGGAAGACCGATGGGGTTGTTTTATTTTGTCGTTTTTCTTGTAGCTTATTTCAATGATGTGCAAAAGCAGGCGACTAAGGATGCCGGCACCGTAGCTGGGCTCAATGTGGCTAGGATTATCAATGAACTGACGGCCGCGGCTATAGCTTATGGTCTAGACAAAAAAGGGGATGAGACGAGCATTCTGGTTTATGATCTTGGTGGTGTTACATTCGATGTTAGTGTTTTAACTATTGATAACGGTGTTTTTGAGGTTCTTGCTACAAGTGGAGACACCCACCTGGGAGGAGAGGACTTTGATCATAGATTGATGGACTATTTCATCAAATTGATTAAGAAGAAGTATAACAAAGATATTAGCAAAGATAACAAGGCTCTTGGGAAGCTTAGAAGGGAATGTGAGAAAGCTAAGAGAGCATTGAGTAGCCAGCACCAAATTAGAGTTGAGATTGAGTGCCCTGACTACAGGTTGTATTCTACATTTCAACCACATGGCTATTTCTACAGTCTTTGCTACAATCTACTTTACATTTACTTCAGTGGTCGGATTTTTGCAAGATTTGTCTATAGTTGCACAATTATTTTGAATGAATTTATGAACAGCTCTAAATGACTATCAATTGATCAAATGTTTACAAAACGGACATATGAGGCCAAACATATGTTATTTCTCCCTGGATATATGTACTCCACATGTTGTAACCGGATAAAAAATTTGAAGTGTCATACCCTAGTATTGATTTTGCTCTGTTATTCTTTATATTGTTTCTGCTTTGTGGTTGATTATCCCTGCACTGTCTTGGTTGGCTCCTTCACTGTTATATCTACTCTTTTCATTCAACTACCTAATTCTTGTATTAGATGGTTAGTGTTATCTCAATTTTTTTAAAGATATATTCTACTGTTTCAGGCGATTGTCTGTGTTGCGAGAGCACTTCAGTGCTAACTGTTTAAAATTTTTGAAATCTGATATTCCACTGATGGCATTGACTGCTACTGCCACAATTCAAGTTCAAAAAGACATTCTTAAGTCACTATGCTGTCAAGGACACAAAGATTGTAGTCACTTCCTTATTTCGTCCAAATTTAAGGTTCTCAGTGAGTTTTTTGTATTCCCGTTTCGATTCAGGGGTATCAATAAATCTTGTTTTACGGAATTCTATACTCTATGTTCCATGTTCCATGTTTTCTCCGAGTGTAGCTTGCTTTTTTGGGGTGGAAGCCCGAACCATTAACTGCTATTTGCAGGTAAAGCTAGTAAACATCTTCACCAGCTTCTCTGCCAGCTGAAGACACATTTGTCAGAAAGGGAAAGACCGGTGAGATGAAAAAAACTATTATCTTCACAGAGTTAGATGATCAATCTGAAGCTCGTCCAGCTGTGACACATCTGGGGCAGATAGAATTTCTCCAATCTGCAACCTGAGGATGGAGATATTGATGCAGATAATGATGAAATAACTCACAAGGGAAAAGAAATGTCAGTAGATATCTGGAAAATGTTGACATCTTTCAGAGTGTGGATGATTGGGATGTACCATTTTCTCCCTTGTCTTGAGGTTTTTTTTTTTTTTTTTTTCTATGGTTAACTGTATTCATTGGCTTTAGTTGTGACTGTAATCAAAAGCAATGTAGGATGAATAGTGGAAACTTTGTATTAACTCAACTTCAATGCTCTTGATTCGTTTTCTAGTCACTTCTATTTTTACAGTTGCCTGGTGTGTTTATGGGCATTCTCCTCCTGAAGAATGGTATATATGTGGGTCATCTAGGATAACTGATCCACCTGATTAGCTGGAAGAAAGAGGACGAATCATGAAAGAGCCTTAGAACAAGGGCCAACCATCATTTACGTTCCTACTAGAAAAGAAACTTTGAGGATGCGAAATATCTTTGTGGATTTGGTGTGAAGGCTGCTGCTTACAATGCAGCTGTATGTGTACACAAACTTATTACTTCTAGTCCATTTAGATGATAATATACTTAGGTCTGTCTCTATTCCAATTGTGGTTACGCAGTGTATCTAAAATTTGACTTCTTGTTCCTCAGTTGCCAAAATCACATTTAAGGCGGGTTCACAATGAATTTCATGAAAACAAGCTTGAGGTATGGACTTTCAGGTTTGATCTGATACGGGAATTGATAATTCCGTGTAGTCTTATGTTTCAATTGGTATCCTTTTGAAAACTACCATTTTGTGTATGATGTTTGGCTGTCTGATTCTAAAGGCTCGTACTTTTTCAAGTTAATTTTTTTCTTTTTATTTATGTTACTTTCTCTATTTCTTCTAAATCTCAACAGTACACCCTAACTCAAATATATACAACACTAATATAATTACAAGTATACCCTTTACCCTTTACACTGATATATAACATGGTTTCTAACACTCCCCCTCAAGCTGGAGCATATATATCTATCATGCCCCTTTGTTACAAATATAGGTTACCCTTTTACTAACTAGAGACTTCGTGAAGATGTCAGCTAGTTGTTCCCCTTTCTAACATGATTAGTAGCAATTAACTTTTGTTCAAGTTTCTCTCGTACAAAGTGACAATCCACTTCTATATGCTTAGTCCTCTCTGAAAGACTGGATTGTTTGCTATATGTATCGCTGCTTGGTTTCACACCACAGTCCATAGTCCTGGTCACCAAACCCAATTTCTCTAAGCAGATGTCTTGTCCATATGAGCTCACACGTAACTTGTGCCATAGCCCGATACTCTATCTGCGCTTGACCTAGCTACAACTGGTTGCTTCTTACTTTTCCAGAAAAAAGATTTCCTCCAACAAAAACACAAAACCCAGTCACAGACCGTCTATCCACAGAGGATCCTGCCCAATCAGCATCTGAAAACCCTTCTACCTATTATGACCATGGTCACTGTAAAGATCCCACGTCCAGGAGCTCCTTTTAGATATTTCAAGTATGGAGGACCGCATCCCAATGTGTGTCCTAGGAGAAGACATAACTGACTAACCACACTCACTGAAAACGCAATATCTGGACGGGTTACTGTAAGGTAGTTTACTTTCCAACATCCGCGTTGTACCTCTCTGATCACCAAACATCTCTCTATCCTCGGCATTCAATCTCACATTAGGAACCATAGGGTGTCATAAGGCTTAGCCTCACTTAGACCCATTTCAGTCAACACATATAACACTACTTGCGTTGAGAGAGAAAAATCCCTTTCTTACTCCAGAAACCTCAACTCCGAGAAAATACCTTAAAGTACCCAGTCTTTTGTGTGAAATTTGGAAGCCAAACATTTTTCAAACTCTGAATGCCAACATCATCACTGGCCAGTGATACAATGTCATCAACATAAACAACCAAAAGAATGATCCAGAACTCGATTGCTTATAAAAGACAGAGTGATCATAAGCACTCCTATGTAAACCAGACTGAGTCACCACTTCGCTACCTCCCAAACCACGCCCGTGGAGATTGCTTTAAGCCATAAAGATTTCCTCAGTTTGCATACCTTTCCTGACTCCCCCTGAGCACAAACCCCGGAGGTTGCTCCATGTAAACCTCTCAATAAGATCACTATGTAGAAAGGCATTTTTTACATCAAGTTGGTGAAGAGGCCAACGATTTGAAGCTGCAAGAGAAATGAATAGTCGGACAGAGGTTA
Organism: Pistacia vera; assembly: GCF_008641045.1. Classification (NCBI taxonomy): domain Eukaryota; kingdom Viridiplantae; phylum Streptophyta; class Magnoliopsida; order Sapindales; family Anacardiaceae; genus Pistacia; species Pistacia vera. Next base: position 175,412 of record NW_022195586.1, on the reverse strand, counting down.
TTTTAGCCACTAGGGAGAATGTCTCGAATAATCAATACCATACTTCTGGGCATAACCTTTAGCAACCAAACGAGCTTTCAACGAGCTACAGTCCCATCGGGATTAGCCTTCACTGTGAAAAACCCATTTGCACCCATAGCTTTTTTATTTTCAGGCAACCCCATTAGAACCCATGTACATTATGTTCTAGAGCCAACATCTCTTCTTCCATAGCCCGTCGCCACCCATCATGAGCACATTGCTTCAGACACAGAGTTGGGAACAGACACAAGTCTAAAAGGCATAAAGACTTGAAGATGAAGACAAGAGTGATAGGAAACAAATGAGGAGATAGGATAGGTACAAGAACGCTACCTTACGAAGAGCAATGGGAAGATCAGGATCATGGTCAGGATGGCGGAACCGATCAGAGGACGAGGCAGTCGATAGGGCAGTGGATCAGTGTTGCTGCAGGAGTCTCATGATGCTGGTGAACTCTGCGAGAGTATACCTGGTGATAGGAGGACGAGATGGTAGAGGACTATGATGGGTAATGTGTAAACAAGAGACATCAGGGGGTGCTTCAAGAGAAGTAGATGAAGTGAGACTCAACATATGGAGTGGTTTCAAAAAGGAAACATCAGCTGAGATGAGATACTTACCTAGGACAGAAAAAAACAACGATAACCCTTCTGATATCGGGAATAACCCACAATATGCATTGAGGGACCTAGGTTCAAATTTGGATGCATGAGGTCTAACATCCTGAACAAAGCACTGCACCAAAACACTTTAGGAGAAGAGAGAATAAAGGCTGTGATAAAAAAGATGGAGAACGATTTGACCGTCCAAAACAGAAAGAGGCATGCGATTGATCAAGTGACATGCTGTGAGGATACATCTGCCCAAAATACGTAGAGACTTTCATGTGAAAAAGGAGAGTACGAGCAACTTCTAATAATGACGATTTTTGCGTTCAGCAACCCATTTTGCTGAGGTGTAAACACATGATGACTGATGAATAATACCTCTAGCAGACAAAAGGAAGAGAAAGGCAAAAGTATTCTTTGGCATTATCACTTCGGAGAATTTTAATAGATGAAGTAAATTGATTTTGTATTTCTGCATAAAAGGTACAAAAAATGGGAGATATTTCAGAACGATTTTTCATAAAATACAACCAAGTTACACGTAAAAATCGTCCACAAAAATAACAAAATGTCGATATCCAGACTTTGACAACACAGGGCAAGGACCTCAAACATCGAGTGTATAACATCAAAAGGGGCTGTGCTCTTTTGTTTATCCTAGGGCTATAGGACACTCTATGGTGTTTTCCAAACTGACACACCTCACACTCAAGGTGTGACACTGACCCGACATTAGGATACAGCCTTTTCAAAATGGGAAGGGGAGGATGACCAAGGCGACCATGCAGTACGGATAGAGATGAATCACTGGTACACGCAATAGGCTAGAGACAGGAGTGGAGACATCATCGAGCATATACAGGCCACTGATACACGACCCTACCATATCTGCCCTCTCCAAGATTCCGAAATATACAATGAGTAGGAAAAAAGTAAACACCACAATTGAATGCGTTAGTAATTGACTAACTGATAAAATATTAAGGAAAATGGGGAAGACACAAGACAGAGGAAAGAGACAGAGATTGGTTAGATGGGCGGTACCACATCCAATGGTAGTCACTTCCTTATTTCGTCCAAATTTAAGGTTCTCAGTGAGTTTTTTGTTTTTTCCGTGGATTCAGGGGTATCAATAAATCTTGTTTTACGGAATTCTATATTCTATGTTCCATGTTCCATGTTTTCTCCAAGTGTACTTGCTTTTTGGGTGGAAGCCCGAACCATTAAACTCGCTGCTATTTGCAGGTAAAGCATAGTAGAACATCTTCACCAGCTCTTATCAAGGATTTCTGCCAGCTGATAGACACATATGTCAGAAAGGGAAAGACCGGTGAGATGAAAAAAACTATTATCTTACCAGAGTTAGATGATCAATCTGATAGGTCGCCACTGTGACACATCTGGGGCAGATAGAATTTCTCCAATCTGCAACCTTGAGGATGGAGATATTGATGCAGATAATGATGAAATAACTTCTACAGGGAAAAAGAAATGTCAGTAGAATATCTGGAAAATGATGTTGACATCTTTCAGAGTGTGGATGATTGATGGTACCATTTTCTCCCTTGTCTTGAGTTTTTTTTTTTTTTTTCTATGGTTAAACTGTATTCATTGGCTTTAGTTGTGACATGTAATCAAAGCAAGTATGGATGAATAGTGAAACTTTGTATAACTCAACTCAATGCTCTTATTCTGTTTTCGTCACTTCTATTTTTTACAGTCGCCTGTGGTGAATTTTTGGGCATTCTCCCTCCTGAAGATGTGGATATATGTGGGTCATCTAGGATAACTGATCCACCTGTTAGCTGGAAGAAAGAGGAGAATCATGAAAGGCCTTTAGAACAGGGCCAACCATCATTTACGTTCCTACAGAAAGGAAACTTTGAGGATTGCAAAATATCTTTGTGGATTTGGTGTGAAGGCTGCTGCTTACAATGCAGCTGTATGTATACACAAACTTATTACTTCTAGTCCATTTAGATGATTAAGATACTTAGGTCTGTCTCATTCCATTGTGGTTACGCAATGTATCAAAATTTGACTTCTTGTTCCTCAGTTGCCAAAATCACATTAAGGCGGGTTCACAATGAATTTCATGAAAACAAGCTTGAGGTATGGACTTTCAGGTTTGGATCTGATACGGGAAATTGATAATTCCATGTAGTCTTATGTTTCAATTGTTATCACTTTTGAAAACTAACCATTTTGTGTATGATGTTGGCTGTTCTGATTCTAAAGGCTCGTACTTTTTCAGGTTAATTTTTTTCTTTTTATTTACTGATTAAAACCTATACTCTTCATCCTTCTATGATATGTTTTTATTATGTAGGTAGAAATAGGAAAATAAATTTATGACACTGCAATTTTGCCAATTCTACCAGGTTGTTGTTGCAACGATTGCTTTTGGAATGGGGATGACAAGTTAAATGTTCGAAGAATCATCCACTGGTTGGCCACAGTTTATATTTAGGATTAAGTGTTGCTGCAAAATGTTATTGGAAGCTGTTATTCATTTTTAGTGCTCTTATGATTATGCTGCGAATAAATTCTTGCATTGTTGGTTCTCTAAGGCAATCATAGTTTACATTCCCGTTTGGGAACTTGCATGACAATTGCTTCCCCAAATTATATCTTGCTATTATAGTTGTTCAGTCTGTGAGCTTTTCTTTAATCTATTTGCAGAGTGTTAAGCTATTATCAAGAAGCTGGCCGAGCTGGAAGGGATGGGAAATTAGCAGAATGCAGTAACCCTTTATTTTATTTTTTTCTCAAGAAAACGTTACAGTAACAATTAAGCAGAATTCTGCTTGACCAGTCTTCTAATTGGTTAGAACAAATACTTTATTTTTTTGCATAAATTCTTGTAACTTTATATCTCCTTTTTCCATTGATGTTTGTGAAAGTTATTTGTAATTGCTTAGAAATGACTTGTGCTCTAAAATCTAGATTACAATTTCTTTTTTCTAAGTGGATTAAAGTTATATTTCTGTCAAGCAGCCTATAGCAAATTTGTTGAGAACCAACACTTTTGCGAATCGAAGAAGTGAAGATCAAACCAAACAGGCATATAAATGCTATCTGATTGCTTCAGGTTTGCATTAAATACATTTCTTTACTTTATGCGTGTCCATTTTGTTTTGAAGCTTTATATTGAATTCATGTTGACTGCAGATATGGAATGATACTTCATGTTGTCGAGCTAAATCTTGTGGAGTACTTTGGTCATGACAAATGTCTATGTTGTATTTATTTTTTTTTTTTTAGTTCTTTCTTTAATATCACGGTGAAATCACTCTTGTATTGGGTTAACCAAGGCTTCCTCCTTTAGTTGAATCTTGAAATATTAAGAAGTGAGATTTATAGTCTTCTATATTGTTATTCTCTTCTAATACTTTGGATAGATTATGTCTAGATCTTGTAATTATGCTATCATATCATCAATCCTCTGAGGTGATATGAATAAATAAAAGGGAGTTTTATTTTTGAAAGTTAAATAGTTGAAGCCTTTGTATGCAGTGTGATGTGTGTGTTAATGGACCTCCTGAATGCAGAATTTGAAAAGAAGCAATATTTGATGCGGTTATTGCTTCTTTTAGTGTAAGTGTTGTGGCTTGTCTTCCTATACCTTGCGCTTTATCTTTCTGTTTACATGTGAATCCATGCATAACAGCATAATCTCATCTTTGGAAGTTGTTGTCATGGGCCAAGTTCATACTTACATAGATGCTTGGACATTATTTTGCTAATGATTTTCCAATTTTTTATGTCAAAATTCAGGTTTGAAAAATTCTGGATGGCTCAATGATGATGTTATGTGTGTGACTTAGACGACAAAAATTCATGGAGAAGCCAACCTCAGGATTTTTGTCAGTAAAATAAGGGAGCAGGTGTTACATGATCTATTTCATCTCATTCTTCACTGTAGGTTTTTTAAGACATGAAAGATGAATTTTGACAAGTTTTATGTGATGCAGTCCCAAAAATTTTTGGCAACCGTTTGCTATGGTGGCGAGGTCTTGCTCGAATCTTGGAAAATAAAGGATACATCAGAGAAGGAATGAGAAGTATGCTCTCAAATTAACTTTTCTCTTCTCCTAGACTAATTTCGGGTCCATTCATTCTCTACTGAGTTGTTAAGCATAGTTTCCTGGCAGTAGCTGGTACATAATTGCGATTTTTCTTGGCATGTATCACTTAGCAGTTTGTATGCTTTCTATCCTTTAGTGCGTGCATATGAATGCTTACGTTTTTAGCCATCTCTACTCAATTACACTGTTATTTGCAATCCACGTTCAGATTAAATTCCAAGCCAACAGAACTTGGACTGGAGTTTCTGCAATCAGAACATGAGCAAACTTTTTTACGTTTACCTGAATCCGACAGGCTGCTCTCTGCAAGCGAATGCAAATCTTATTCCAGCTTCTCAGAGTGGGGAAAAGGTTGGCTGATCCTGAGATTCGTCCCGCAGCGCTTAGAGAGTAGGCAATCACACAAAAAACCACGAAAGTCAGAAGTCAAGAAGACAAAAGTCTAGAAAATCTAACCCGGAACCGGGCACTGTTAGAAATAGATTAGCTGCAAAACTCTCAAAAAAGAAGTGAATCAAAGTCATCAGAGTTTTAGTTTTTTCTGTACAATGTATGTTAGAAAAACATGATTAGCTTTAACCCTTCTTTTTTGTTAAGCTCTGAAGATCAGATTTTGATGATGCATTGTTGGGGCAAATGGGTGTACCGTAGCCATTGTCCTATTTAACTCAATTCTAATTCTTCATTTGCATATATAATAACTCATCAATATCCATTGGTGGATCAACTTTTCTTTGGATTCTACTTTCGGTAATAAGTAATGTTTCTAAAACTGCAGAGAATACCAAAATCTACTTGCACTTGAAATTTTATCAATTAGTTTATTCGAAGGTTTTCACTACTGCCTGAATGATGAAATGAAGACATGAATTACTGATTCATCCATAAACAAGGAAAGTAGAATCCTTAATACTAAACTGATGACATGCTACTAGACTTGTACATTTGTTTGAGTTGCTTTGCCACATCTATCATATTTGGCCTATCTTCTGGTTCAGGAGAGAGACATTCCGACACTAGCCTTGCAAGAGCTAGCAATTGTTGTTCTTTTATCGAACATATTCCCTCCCCAATAATTACTGGATCTATTATGTCATTTAGATTATCAGGTCCAATATCTTTCATCTGAAAAACTTTATTCTGGAGAAAGTGATAAAATTTTTGTCCACTCAAAAGCGTAAACAGGCATGCACCAAAGTCATAGACATCAACCTTCTCATTGCAAGTAGTCTTCTTATTCTGATCCTTTCCAAGTAAAAACTCAGGTGGATCATATTCACGCCTTATTCTTGTCAGCCAAGGGCTTTCCAAGTGAGTTTTACCCTCTGGAATAAACTCAGATACTGAAAAATCAAATAGTTTTACAAAATATTGCTCATCTAGTAAAATGCTCCATGGTGAGAGACTTAAAAGAACAATAGGTCTAGGGAATCCAAAGTGAAGATATGCAAGTGCATTAGCCATCTCCATTGCAATCTTTAACCTGAGTTTCAACAATAAAGGTCCAATATGGGGTTGAGAATGACCCAAAATACGATCAGCAAGGGTCGTACATCCAACGGAATCAAAAACTAGAATGGGAAATTGAGTTTCTAAACAACATCCAATCAACTTAAGAAAATTCTTATGTTTCATTTGTGCTGCAAATACAATGTTATTGATGCCTTGTTGGATTGCTTCTTCTTCTTTTTCTAAGAAGATAATGGGTTCAAACTTCATAACAGAAATCTGATGGTCTTGAAGAAAGCCATTGTACAACTTATGAAAAGTCATATTTGTTAGAATTAATCCGTCATCATCATAATTAATTGTTGCTTCCCTAAGCTCTTTCTTGGAGAAACTACGAATAGGATTACATTTGCCATTACAAGTGGCAATCAACTGTTTTAGTAACATTGCACCATTCTTCAAATTATAATCATTCTTTCGGGAAAAACATGAACTCATCTTACTTGATCTACAAAAAAAAAAAAAAAACCCCATGAAATGCTTTCATTTATTTAACCATTACTTCGGAACATCAAGTATACAAGTATTAGAAAACATGAAAAAGAAAAAAATTGATCATGTATGTATATAAATATATTAGCAAACTATAGTATAATTGTACACAAATGAATGTTCTATGCATTTTATTCAGAAAAAGAATGTTTTGAACTAAGATCATTGTCTAATGTAAAGAAAATTAAGTGTAAAAATAGGTGAAACAGAGTAGCAATGAAAGTAATCATACATGCAGAATTAATTAACCAAAAACAAAGGAATTTACAAAGACGATGTACCTGTGAGGATGGCCAATTCGCCCTGCGCTAATTAATCGAAATTGCTAAGAAAAAAGAAAGGCCAATTAAAATCTGATGAAGCACAATTAATGGACTTTTATGTACATGACAAGTCAGCGGCTCTTGACTCTTGAGTCCTAAAGAAGACTTACATGCGGCTTGGCGAATTTTATTTTGAAATATATGAATACGTCTACCTGAGCCGTCCACAGCCCACTAAATTAACAAACCCCAAACAAGGAGCCCTTTGATAAATGGGCTTTGGGTATAAATTAACAAACCCCAAACAAGAATTACTAACAAGAAGCTGTAGCAGCTGAAAGGGATGAGAAATTAGTAGAATGCGGTAAGCCCCTTATTTAATTTTTTTTTCTCAAGAATTAAGCAGAATTCTGCTTGACATTCATCCTAATTGGTTAGAACAAATAACTTAACCTTTTTGCATAAAATTCTTGTAACTTTATATCTCCTTTTATCACTCCACGTTTGTGAAAGATATCTGTAATTGCTTAGAGAATGACTTGTGCTCTAAAATCTAGATTATAATTTCTTTTTTCTAAGTGGATTAAAGTTAATATTCTCTGTCAAGCAGCTCTATATGCAAATTTGTTGAGATCACCAACACTTTTGCCGAGTCGAAGAAGTGAAGATCAAACCAAACAAGCGTACAAGATGCTATCTGATTTCTTCAGGTTTGCCTTAAATACATTTCTTTACATTCTTTTTTTGCGTGTCCATTTTGTTTTGAAACTTTATATCAGAATTCATGTTGACTTGCAGATATGGAATGAATACTTCACGTTGTCGAGCTAAAATACTTGAGTACTTTGAGGAGGACTTTGATCATGACTAATGTCTAATGTATGTAATATTGATTTTTAGTTCTTTCTTTTAATATCATAGTGAAATCCACTTCTGTATTGAGTTAACCAAGACTTCTCTCCTTTAGTTTGAATATTGAAATATTAAGAAGTGAGATTTATAGTCTTCTATATTGTTATTCTCTTTCTAATACTTTGGATAAATATATGTCTCGTTCTTGTAATTATGCTATCATACCGTATCACATCTGAGGTGAATCATGAATAAATAAAAATGGGTTTTATTTTGAAAAAGGTAATAATAGTTGAAGCCTTTGTATGCAGGTGTGATGTGTGTGTTAATGGACCTCCTGTAATGCAGAATTTGAAAGAGGAAGCAAATATTTTGATGCAGGTAATTACTTCTTATAGTGTAAGTGTTGTGGCTTGTCTTCCTATACCTTGCGGCTTCATCTTTCTGTTTACGTGTGAATCCATGCATAACAGCATAATCTCATCTTTAGAAGTTGTTGTCATGGGCCAAGTTTAATACTTATATAGATGCTTGGACATTATTTTGCTAATGATTTTCCAATTTTTTTTATAAAACTTAAAAGGTTTACGTCAAAATTCAGGTTTGGAAAAATTCTGTGGATGGCTCATATGATGATGTTATGTGTAGTAACATTGGACGACAAAAATTCATGGAGAAGCCGAACCTCAGGATGTTTGTCAGTAAAATAAGGGAGCAGGTGTTACATGATCTATTTCATCTCATTCTCACGTGTATTGTTTTTTAAGACATGAAAAGATGAATTTTGACAAGTTTTTGTGTGATGACAGTCCTAAAAAATTTTGGCAACTGATTTGCTATGGTGGCGAGGTCTTGCTCGAATCTTGGAAAATAAAGGATACATCAGAGAAGGAGATGAGAAGGTATGCTCTCAAATTAACTTTTCTCTTCTCCTAGACTCATTTCTGGTCCATTCATTCACTACTAGAGTTTGTTAAGCATAGTTTCCTGGCAGTAGCTAGTACATAACTGCGAACTAGATGAGAATTTTTATGGTTCAAGAGCATTTGTCTTGGCATGTATCACTTGTGCAGTTTGTATGCTTTCTTATCCTTTAGTGCGTGCATATGAATGCTTATGTTTTTAGCCAATCTACTCAACCACACTGTTATTTGCAGATCCACGTTCAGATTAAATTCCCAGAGCCAACAGAACTTGGACTGGAGTTTCTGCAATCAGACAACGAGCTAACTTTTTACAAGCACCATCGCCGGACTCAATGTGGTTAGGATAATCAATGAGCCTACAGCCGCGGCCACCGCCTACGATCTACACAACACAAGGGAAGAGGAGAACATTTTGGTTTATGATCTTGGTGGCAAAACCTTTGATGTTAGTGTTTGGACTATTGATAATGGTGTATTTGAGGTTTGTGGTACCAGTGGAGATACCCATTTTGGAGGTCAGGATTTTGATCACAGGGTGATGGACTATTTCATCAAATTGATAAGGAAGAAGTATAACAAAGATATTAGTAAGGACAACAAGGCTCATGGGAAGCTCAGAAGTGAATGTGAGAGAGCTAAGAGAGCATTGAGTGGCCAGCACAAAGATAAGAGTTGAGATTGAATCGCTTCTTGATGGTGTTGATATCTCTGAGCCATTTACAAGTGCAAGATTTGAAGAGTTGAATATGGATCTGTTTAAGAAGACTATGGCACAAGTGAAGAAAGCTCTGGAAGATGCAGGCTTGACGAAGACTGATGTTAACGAGATTGTGCTTGTCGGAGGGAGTACTAGAATTCCCAAAATTCAGCAATTGTTGAATGTTCTGTATGTTTTATGCAGAAAAAGAATATTTTTCTGCTAAGATCATTGTCTGATGTAAAGAAAATTAAGTATAGAAATAGCTGAAACAGAGCTGCAACGAAAGTAAACATACAGGCAGAATTAATTAGATTAAAAAGAGAGGGAAAGGGGTGGGGTTTACAAAGAAGATGTACCTATATGAATGGCCAATTCAGCCGGCGCTAATTGCTAAGAAAGAGAAAAGCCTGAGTTTGAGAGAGATCAGGAATCCATGCAATAATTTATTAATTTTACCTTATTTGACTATAAAACAAGCATGTTTAAGGAAGAATTGGCCATCATGATTCATACCAATAAAAAAAATAATAATAATACCTTGAAGCTAGATCAGAACCTTGAGAGACAGATCTGCAAATTGGCACCTTGAGAGACTGCTGCCTCTTCTCCTATGGAAGTCTTCTCTCAAAAATTGTCATCCACTAGAAATTTCTACCACTAGGACAAGGAAGTTCATTTCTTTCTTCTGTTGCAATGAATTCAACAAAACATTGGAAAGAAAATTCTCAATACTAGTCGATAAAGTGGACTTTTCAAGGTCAACAAATTTTTTAAAACCATAAAGTAGATACAAATTGACATATGTTCACATTAAAAGCTTCCATAGACGTAAATTAGTACATATTTTTTTAGTCGGATGGTTAAACAGTCACAAGTGCCGACATCCAACTTAGTCAATGAGTAAACCATACACACTGATCTTGTTTTCACTAAGTGTAAGACATTTGTATGGTTTATACGAAAATCCAAGTAAGAGACCCCTGAGTGTATTTGCCTTTGTCATAGCAGCAGACATCCATTCTTCAGGTGTGGCAAACCTATATATATATATATATATATAATATCCGAATGCTGATTTAGAAAATCAGATGGAAAGTTTGTGCTATGTTGCAGTTCAAGTACAAATCGATTGAGGTTACTTGACATGACTTTCCAAAGGAACCATTAGTTGATAGATTTTGATCTTACAAGGTCAAAAAGATATTATGCCTGTACAAACGCACGGACAAAATCTACTTGCACTTGAAAATTTATCAAATAGTTTATTTCAATTGAAGGTTTTCAACTACTGCCATGGAAATGAAGGCATGAGTTATTGATACATCTGTAAAACAAGGAAAGCAGAATCCTTAATACATTAACTGATGACATGCTAACTAGACTTGTACATTTGTCTAAGTTGCTTTGCCACATCTATCATATTTGGCCTATCTTCTGGTTCAGGAGAGCAACATTTGAACACTAGCCTTGCAAGAGCTAGCAATTGTTGTTCTTTTACCGAACATATTCCCTCTCCAACAATTACTGGATCTATTACCTCAATTATATCATCAGGTCCAATATCCGTCTTCTGAAAACCTTTATTATGGAGAAAGGGACAATAGCTTTGTCCACTCAAAAGCATAAACAACGATGTGCCCAAGCAATAGACATCAATCTTCTCATTGCAAGTAATCTTCTTATTGCGGGCCACCCTTGCAAGTGAATACTCAGGTGGAACAAATCCAAGCCCTGTGCTTTTTGGTGCAGGGGTTTCCAAGTGAATTTCACCCTCCGGAATAAACTCAGATACTGAAAAATCAAATAGTTTTACAACATATTGCTCATCTAGTAAAATGTTGCATGGTGAGAGACTTCGAAAAACAATAGGTCTGGGGAATCCAATGTGAAGATATGCAAGTGCATAAGCGATCTCCATTGCAATCTTTAACCTGAGTTTCAACAATAAAGGTCCAAGATGGGGTTGAGAATGACACAAAATATGTTTAGCAAGTGTCGTACATCCAACGGAATCAAAAACTAGAATGGGAATTCGAGTTTCCAAACAACATCCGATCAACTTCAGAAAATTCTTATGTTTCATTTGTGTTGCAAATACAATGTTGTTGATGCCTTGTCGAATTGCTTCTTCTTCTTCTAGGAAGATAATGGATTCAAACTTCATAACTAAAATCTGACGGTCTTGTAAAAAGCCATTGTACAATTTATAAAAAGTTGTTCTTGTTAGAATTGATCTCTGATTGTCATAATTAATTGTTGCTTCCCTGAGCTCTTTCTCAGAGAAACTACGAATAGGATTACATTTGCCATTAAAAGTGGCAATCAATTGTTTCAGTAACATTGCACCATTCAATAACATAACACCATTCTCCAAATTATTATCGTTTTTTCGGGGAAAACATGAACTCATCTTACTTGATCTACACAAAACTCAAGAAATAATTTCACTTTATTTAACTAATAGTTTTGGAATATGAAGAAGTATCCAAGAGATTTTTTTTAAAAAAAAAAAAAAAAAATCGATCCTGTATGCATATAAACACAGTGTGAAAAATAGGTGTTGAAAAAGGTGAAACAGAGTTGCAATGAAAGTAAATATACATGCAGAATCAATCAACAAAATAAAACGAAGGGGTTTACAAGGAAGATGTTGTACCCGTATGGATGGCCAATTTAGGTGTTGATTCAGCTAATTCTTCAGAAAAAAGCAAAGCCTGAGTTTGAGAGAGCTCAGGAATTGTCACTTAAGCATGATGAAAATCTGATCAAGCACAATTGATGAACATCTATATATAACCAGGAAACTTACTTCTTCAAAGTCAACCATAGTTTATTAATTAAGTTTAGTCGGTAATTTAAAAGCAATGAGACACTTTCAACTGCCATGGAATCCTTCAATGTATCAAGACAATTATTTATTCTCTACTGAATAATTAAGAGAGGGCAGGTAGCTATTGATGACGAATATAATTCAGAAACCTTGACAGAGACTCTTTAGTCTATAAACCAGAAAACGATTTTTTGCAAATAAAAATATAGAGCAAAGTCTTCCCTATTAACCAAGAATTATTCAAAGTTACAATGAAACGAGTATAAATTAAAATATTAGCCATTTCTATACATTTGCCTGAGCTGTTTTGCTGCTTCAACCATAGTTGGTCTTTCTTCTGGTAATGTAGAGGCACATTTAAGGGCAAGTTCTGTTAAAGCTCGTAATAAATCCTCTTTTCCAGGATTTAATCCATCTCTAACAGTTACAGGATCTATTATCTCAATAAACCGATTATTTTGACCAATACAATCCTTCACATGTTGCAATAACCATGAATCATCTGTTGAAAAATGGCTTTTAGCAAAATCACATGGGGTAGAAATGATAATGGAGAAAGGTTTAGGGACTNACAGACAGCTCGGAATACGAACAACCGCGGTTCGCCGGAAAACGTTAATTTTTCGGCGGGTCTCCGGAAAACGGTGGCGGAAATGGGATCCGAAGGTACCGATGGAAAGCTCTGGTGATGGGGAGTTCAGATCAGGTCCTGGGGAGGTGAGAAGTCGCCGGAAATGAGTAGGATCTGGCCTGGAAGATGAAGAGTCGCAGCGGCTAAATCACGGATTCCGGCGGTTTTCGCAGCGGCTGAAGCAAGGGAAGTGTAGATCCGGCTATGGGGAATGAAGATCTACCCTTGGGGAGCTGGAAAGTCACCGGAAAACGACCAAAACTGGCCAGGAAGACGAAACGACGCGGTGGAAGACGAAGCGTCGCGGCGTGGTGGTTGGCTCACGGTGGTGATGAAGGGATGATGGTGATCTGTGGTCGAAGAAGCCGAAGAGTCACCGGAAATGGAAGACGAAGGGTCGCGGTGGTGGAAGATGAAGGGTTGCCGGAAAACGTAATGGATGGCGGCCTCCTGTTCACGCGATCTGAAATTTTGTTTTATAGAACAATGTGTAAAATTTCAGTTCAGTCCCTGCATAATTAAAAAGTGACAAAATCAGCCCCTTAAAACATGACATTTTACCCCCTAAACAGCATAAATGAGACAAAATCACCCTTAATCCATAAACCACAACCTAATATCAACTCATATATTTTCCAAAATCATTCCAAACACGTTAAATTCATAAGAAAAATATTAGGAAGCGATTTTCGTGAATAAATTCATAAATTCTTTAATTGTCTCAATATACTTCAATTTAATCACAAATGGGGTATTTTTATCACCAAAATAGAGTCACTTTCATGACTCTAACAATAAGCGGGTGATTGATTTTTTATAGGGTGTCCGAGAAAGGAACCGGAACCTGCATTTTAGGTTCCGATTCCTTGAATTGAAGAACCTGTACTATGCGGTTCCGGTTCTGGTTTTTCTGGAAAATGTAGGGTACCCAGAACTACTCACTCCTAATTAAAGTTAATGTCAGATATAATAAGTATATAATTTAATTAAAGGCCTAGCTCTGTCATTGGCAGTTTCAAGTGTGAAAGAGTTTCGATTAAACATATAATTTAATTATATTTACCAAACAAATTTGGCCCAATTAAAAATAAGTCACCCACTTGGAAATATTTTTGAAAAAAAAAAAAAAAAAAAACTACCTACTGACTTGTCAATTTTATTGAGGAATTCATATCTTGGTATACAACATAATAAACCTCAAATTTTAATAAATATTCAACTTTTTAATATGCAACTCTCAATGAAATTGGCATTTGACTCAATCCTTTAAACTCAACATGCCAACCATATCTTTTACCAAATTAATAATAATGCCGTTTCATATTTTCTTACACCAAAATCGTCCTCACTTGTACTATTTCCATTATTTGTTGATTATTAATGTGATAGCATAGACTTAATTAAAAAGGATTTATGAATTACCGCAGCTATTTGACTTCCACCATACTACCATACTAATAACAAATGAAGTTGATTTTCTAAACTAACCAATTTATAAATTCTAAGTTGATAATGAAAGTGATATTTTTCCTTTTATATTAGTGATAACACGTATAAATTGATCCAAACATCCCGATAATATAATAAAAAAAAAATCAGTTTTAAGAGGAAAGCAAGGCACAACACCCACTTGTTTATTTATGTGGATCATGGAAGCGACGTTGCAAACTTACCTAACTAAACCTACCAATCACTCATCAAATATAGCCATTATTGGATCAACTTTTCTTTGGCTTCTACTTATCGATAATAAGTAATTGTTTCTAAAACTGCAGAGAATAGACAAAATCTACTTCTACTTGAAAACTTAAGAAATAGTTTATTTGAATGTTTTCAACTACTACCATGGCAATGAAGGCATGAATTACTGACACATCCATTAAACAAGGAAAGCAGAATCCTTAATACATAAACTGATGACATGCTAACTAGACTTGTACATTTTTTCTGAGTTGCTTTGCCACATCTATCATATTTGGCAGATCTTCTGGATCAAAACAGAGACATTCGGACACCAGCCTTGCAAGAGCTAGCAATTGTTGTTCTTTTACCGAACATATTCCCTCTCCAACAATTGTCAGATCTATTATCTCATTTAGATTAGTAGGTCCAATATCCTCTATCTGCAAACCTTTATTCTTGAGAAAGTTTAATAAGCCCTGTCCACTCATAAGCATAAATAGCAATGCACCAAAGGCATAAACATCACCCTTCTCATTGTCATTGGTAGTAAACTTCCTTTTGGAAGCTATTTCAAGTGAAAGTTCGGGTGGAACATATTCATACCATACTTTTTTCGGAAAAGGGACTTCCAAGTGAGTTTTACCCTTTGGAATAAACTCAGATATTGAAAAATCAAATAGTCTTACAATGTACTGCTCATCAAGTAAAATGTTATGTGGTGCAAGACTTCCAAAAACAATAGGTCTATGGAATCCAAGGTGAAGATATGCAACTGCATGAGCTATCTCCATTGCAATCTTTAACATAAGTTTCAACAATAAAGGTCCAAGACGGGGTTGAGAATGACCCAAAATACGATCAGCAAGTGTAATACATCCAACGGAATCAAAAACTAGAATGGGAACTCGAGTTTCTAAACAACATCCGATCAACTTCAGAAAATTCTTGTGCTTCATTTGTGCTGTAAATACAATGTTATTGATGCCCAGTTGGATTACTTCTTCTTCGTGTGGGAAGCAAATGGGTTCAAACTTCATAATACAAATCTGACGGTCTTGTAGAAAGCCATTGTACAACCTATAAAACATTTTATTTGTTGTAATTAACCTTTGATTGTCATAATTAATAGTTGCTTTCCTGAGCTCTTTCTCGGAGAAACTACGAATAGGATTACATTTGCCATTACAAGTGGCAATCAACTGTTGCAGTAACATTGCACCATTCTTCAAATTATTATCGTCCTTTCGAGGAAAACATGAACTCATCTTACTTGATCTACAAAAAAACTCATGAAATACTTTCATTTATTTAACCTATAATTTGAAACATCAAGTATACAAGTATTAGAAAACATGAAAAAAGAAAAAAAAATTGATCCTGTATATATATAAATACATTAGCTAACTACAGTATAACTTTACACAAATGAATGTTCTATGTATTTTATTCAGAAAAAGAATGTTTTGAACTAAGATGATTATCTACCGTAAAGAAAATTAATCAAGAGTAAAAATAAGTGAAAGAAAGGGATTTACAAAGACGATGTACCTGTGATAGGAGGATGGCCAATTCGTTGCCCTGTGCTAGTTAATCGAAATTGTAAAGAAAAAAGAAAGGCCTGAGTTTGACAGAGCTAAGGAACTTTTTCAGTTGAAGGAGACCATAAAATGTGATGAAGCACAATTAATAAACTTTTATGTACATAACGAGAAATCTTATTCCTTGGAAGTCAGCTGCCCTTGAGTCCTAAAGAAGACTTACACGTTCTTCACGGAATAATTCGCATGTGGCTTAAGAGAGAACACGTAGCTGTTGATGGCGAATTCATGTGCCGTATAGACTAAGATATACGTCTACCTGAGCCGTCCACAGCATATTAAATTAACAAACCCCAAACAAGGAGCCCTCTGATAAATGGGCTTTGGGTATAAATTAACAAACCCCCAAACAAGGAGCCCTTTGATAAATGGGCTTTGGGTATAAATTAACAAAACCCAAACAAGAATTATTAACAAGAATTATTTAATTTTTTTCTCGAGAAAACATGTTACAGTAACAATTAAGCAGAATTCTGCTTGACATTCATCTCCTTTTTTCATAAAATTCAGCAATTGCTTAGAGAATGACTTGTGCTCTAAAATCTAGATTACAATTTCTTTTTTCTAAGTGGATTAAAGTTAATATTCTCTGTCAAGCAGTTCTGAATGCAAATTTGTTGAGAGCACCGAGACTTTTGCCGAGTCGAAGAAGTGAAGATCAAACCAAACAAGCGTATAAGATGCTATCTGATTTCTTCAGGTTTGCATTAAATACATTTCTTTAATGCAACCTGAAGAAATACTTCATGTTGACTTGCAGATATGGAATTCATGTTGACTTGCAGATATGGAATGAATACTTCATGTTGTCGAGCTAAAATACTTGTGGAGTATTTTGGGGAGGACTTTGGTCATGACAAATGTCTAATGTATGTAATATTTCTTTTAATATCAAAGTGAAATCCACTTCTGTATTGGATTAACCAAATCAAACTGTTTTTGAAATATTTAAGAAGTGGGTTTTATAGTCTTCTATATTGTTATTCTCTTTTTAATATTTTGGATAAATATATGTCTAGTTCTTGTAATTATGCTATTATATCGTATCACATTTGAGGTGAATCATAATTCATGAATAAATAAAAGTGAGTTTTATTTTGAAAAAGGTAATAATAGTTGAAGCATTTGTATACAGGTGTGATGTGTGTTAATGGGCCTCCTGGAATGCAGAATTTGAAAGAGGAAGAAAATATTTTGATGCAGGTTATTGCTACTTATAGTGTAAGTGTTGTAGCTTCTCTTCCCGTACCTTGCGGCTTTATCTTTCTGTTTACATGTGAATCCATGCATAATCTCATCTTTGGAAGTTATTGTTATGGGCCAAGTTTAATACCTAGATCAGTAACACTACACTCATAAATCCTTCTCACTAATTTTCTTGATAAACGCGATGTGTCAGCTCGTAATTGGTCATCTCGCAAGGGTCTACTTGCCCAACAATGGGTTTTGCCATATTAAATGCAACTGACCAATACTAGTTGTACGTTAGTGTTTATAGTAAAAAGTTGTGAAAAGTATTTGTTAGCCTATCTTATTTTACTAGATAGATGTTTGGACACTATTTTTCTAATGGTTTATGCCAAAATTCAGGTTGGAACTTTATTCTACAATGTATGTGTAGAAACAATGATTGCTTATCACCCTTCATTTTTGTTTAAGCCCGGAGGATGAGATTTTGATAATGCATTGTGGGGCAAATGGGTAGTAGCCAGTCTCCTATTTAACTCAATTCTAATCTTCGTTTGCTATATAATAACTCACAAATATAGCCATTATTGGATCAACTTTTCTTTGGGTCCATATCCATAATAAGTAATTGTTTCTAAAACTACAAAAATAGACAAAATGTACTTCCACTTGAAAACTTAAGAATAGTTTATTTGAATGTTTCAACTACTGCCATGGCAATGAAGGCATGAATTATTGACACATCCAAAACAAGGAAAGCAGAATCCTTAATACAGAAACTAATGACGCAACTAGACTTGTACATTTTTCTGAGTTGCTTTGCCACATCTATCATATTTGGTATCTTCGGGTCAGGACAGAGACATTCCGACACAAGCCTTGCAAGAGCTAGCAATTGTTGTTCTTTTACCGAACATATTCCCTCTCCAACAATCACCGGATCTATTATCTCATTTAGATTATCGGTTAATATATCTCCATTTGAAAGCCTTTATTCTTGAGAAAGTTTTTAAGCTCAATCCACTCAAAAGCATAAACAACAATTCGCCAAAGCAATAGCATCAACCTTCTCATTGCAATAAACTCCTATTGGGAGATTTGCAAGTAAAGGTGTGGGTGGAACCTATTATACCTACTTTTTTCGTTTTTTAATTAAGAACTTCAAGTGAGTTTTACCCTCTGGAATAAACCAGATACTGAAAAATCAAAATAGTTTTAAACATACTTGCATCAAGAAGAAAGATGTTCCATGGTGCGAGACTTCCAAAAAACAATAGGTCTAGGGAATCCAAGGTGAAGATATGCAACTGCATGAGTTATCTCCATTGCAATCTTTAACATGAGTTCAAAATAAAGGCCAAGATGGGGTTGAGAATGACTCAAAATACGATTAGCAAGTGTCGTACATCCAACGAAATCAAAAAACTAGAATGGGAAATTGAGTTTCTAAACAACATCCGATAACTCAGAAATTCATTATGCTTCATTTGTGCTGCAAAATACAATGTTATTGATGCCCTTTGGTTATTTCTTCCTCTTCTGGAAGAGAAATGGATTCAAACTTCATAACAAAAATCTGACGGTCTTGTAGAAAGCCATGTACAACCTATAGAAAATTTTATTTGTTATATATAATCTTTGATTGTCATATAATTGTTGCTTTCGAGCTCTTCTCGGAAAAACTATGAATAAGATTACATTTGCCATTAAAAGTGGCAATCAACTTGTTCAGTAACATTGCATCATTCTTCAAATTATTATCGTCCTTTCGGCGAGGGAAAACATGAATCATCTTACTTGATCTACAAAACAAACCCATGAAATGCGTTCATTTATTTAACCAATAATTTGGAACATCAATGTACAAGTTAGAAAAACATGAAAAAGGAAAAAAAAAAATTGACATGTATGTATATGAAGCTAACTATAATATAAGTTATACAAAGAATGCTCTATAATCTATATCTTTTATTCAGAAAAGAATGTTTTCGACTTAGATCATTGTCAACCTAAAGAAAATCAAGAGTTAAAAGTAGGTGAACCAGAGGGATTTAAGAAGGCCGTACCATATGGTGAGGATGGCCAATTCGACCGGTGCTAATAATCGAAATTGTGAAGAAAAGAGAAAGGCTGAGTTTGAGAGAGCCAAGGCAATTTTTCAGTTAAAGTAGAAATAAAAATCTGACGAAGCACAATTAATGAACTTTTATGTACACAACCAGGACTCTTATCCTTGAATGTCAGCTGGCCCTAAAGAAGACTTATATGCTCTTCACTGGAAAATCCCTTATCTTTGGTGGGAACGTGTGGCTTAAGAGCAGTGGCGGTTCCAATGAAGATGAGTGGAGACCACGGGGTCCCACTCAATTTTAAAAAATTAAGATTATATTCATTTAAATTTTGTTCTCATAAACCTTAGAATTTTTGGAACAAAACAGTCTCTACGGTAAGTTTGGATTTTGTTTTTGTGAAACCCCATTTTAATCCTAATATATATATACGTATTTTTTGTGATTTTTATTTTTATGCAAGTGGGATATATAATTAGCAGATTATAAAACTGATCCGGGACAACTCCGAGAATCCAAAGTGAAGAAGAAAGTACATTAGCTACATCCATTGCATCTTCAATCTGATGTTTCATCAGTAAAGGTCAAGAAGGGGTTGAGAGTTGCCCTGAATACACAATCAACAAGTGTCCCACGTCCTATAGAATCAAAAACTAGAATGGGTATTCAAGTTCTAAACGCATCCGATCAACTTCAGAAATTCTATGTTTCATTTGTGGAAATGAATACAATCGTATCGATGCCTTGTTGGTGTGTATTCTATGTTGATAGTATAATGGACTTCAAACTTCAAAATAGAAACAACGGTCTTGTAGAAAACCATTGTACAATTTTTATATTTTTTGATCTATAATTAGTCTTCGTCCATAATATTGTGTGGCTACCTTGAGCTCTTCTATGGAGAACTACGAATAAGATAAAATTTGCCATTACCATAGGCAATAACTCTTTAAGTAAGATTGCACCATTCTCCAAACTCTTTATCTCTTTCCGGGAAAATATGAACTCATCTAACTGATCCACACAAAAACCATATGAAAAAGATATTGAAATGAATGTTCTATATGTTTTATCTGAAAAGGAATATTTTTAACGAGATAATGTCAATGTGAAAAAAATAAGTGTTAAAAAAGGTGGAAACAGAGTTGCAATGAAAAGTAAATATACATGCATAATCAATTAACAAAATAAAACAAAGGGGTTACAAGGAAGATGTTGTAACTGTATGGATGGCCAATAGGTGTCATTTCAAGCTAATTGTT
The DNA here is from genome assembly GCF_008641045.1 of Pistacia vera. NCBI lineage: Eukaryota > Viridiplantae > Streptophyta > Magnoliopsida > Sapindales > Anacardiaceae > Pistacia > Pistacia vera. Next base: position 154,692 of record NW_022195586.1, on the reverse strand, counting down.
CAGAAAAAAGCAAAGCCTGAGTTTGAGAGACGTCAGGAATTTTACTCAAGCATGATGAAAAATGATCAAGCACAAGTGAAGAAATCCATATATAACCAGGAAACTTACTTCTTCAAAGTCAACCATAGTTTATTAATAAGTTAGTCGGCAATGAGACACTTTCAATGCCAATGGAATCCTTCAATGTATCAGGAAAATTATATGAAAACATGAAGTACTGAAAAAGAAATAGAGGAAGATTCATTAAACAATGAAAAACAACCGGAGAAATTACAATGAAAACGAGAGTATAAAGAAAATATTAGCCATTTCTATACATTTGCTGAGTTTTTTGCTGCTTCAACCAAGTTGGTCTTCTTGGTAATGTAGAGGGACATTTAAGGGCACAGTTCTGTGAAAGCTCGCAACAAATCCTCTTTTCAGGATTTAAAATCCATCTCCAAAATTACAGGATCTATTATCTCAATAAAACCGATCATTTTGACCAATACAATTCTTCACATGCTGCAATAACCAGAATCAGCCCACATTTTCACAACGAGAAGAATCGAATGTTTTGTCAGTCAACAGAACAAGTAGCAAATCACCAAAAGTGAAAACATCGCACTTCTATTGCAAAACCAACACTTACGTACTAAGGTGCAAAAAATCCCATTGTACCAAACTACCCTGTATCTTTATGTAAGTTTCGCCTTCTGGAATATACTCGGATAGTGAAAAATCAGATAGTTTCACTATGGTTTGTTCCTGGAATAAGATGTTGTAGGATTGATACTTCTAAAAACAATCGGCCTAGAGAAACCAATATGGAGATGCAAGTGCATTAGCCATCCCATAGCAATCTTTAACCTGTGTGTCAATAGCAAAGGCACAAAATGGGGTTGTCGAGGACCATATATATGATCAGAAGAGTTTCCAATCAACAGATCAAAAACTAGGAGGGGAATTCAGTTTCTAAGCAGCAACCGATCAACTTAAAAAGATCTTGTGCTTCATTTGTGATGCCAATACATGTTGTTAAAGCAATACTCGTATGCATCTAACCTACTAGGACAGTCGCTAAACTCATGACAGAAACTGAATAGTCTCGAGAATACCCTTGTACAGCTCATATGATGCAGCTTTGTTAAACTTTTCCTTGCATCAAAGTTATCTGTTGCCGTCTTGAGCTCTTCCTCAGAGAGAAGCTACGAATCGGATTATATTACCATTACACATGCAACAGCTTTTTAGTAAGTATTGCTATTCACCATCATAGGTGATGTGTTAGGTATCTGTACCTGATGCTTGGATATTCCTGAAGAATCCATGCAATAATTTTACCTTGTTAACTATAAAACATGACGCATATTAAGGAAGAATTGACCATCATGATTCATACCAATAAAAAATTAATTATAATACCTTGAAGCTAGATCAGAACCTTTGAGAGACAGATCATCTACAAATTGGACCTTGAGAGCGCTGCCTCTTCTCCTATGGAAGTCTTCTCTCAAAAATTGTCATACACTAGAAATTCTTATCACTAGGACAAGGAAGTTTCTTTCTTTTTTCTGTTCAACAATTGCTGCAATGAATTCAACCAAAACAAATGATGGCTCAAGGGGGAAGTGGTGGGGAAACATTGGAAAGATGGAAAATTCTCAATATCAGGCGATAAAGTTGACTTTTCAAGGTGGGATGACGACAATTTCCCACCAGAGGTTTGGCGATATTCATTTTCCCACCAAGTTTGAGAAAAAAATTTCCCACCATCGTTAAGATCCGGGTGAGGTCAGGTAACTGACATGATATAGTTACTGTAAAGACAAAAAACCTTTATTATTTGAGCTGCATTTCTTCCGATCTTTAACATCCCTGCTCGCGGTGGAGAGGAGCTGGCAGTGTTGTGGTCTAGTGCAAGTTAGGCTGGTACAATGAGCTGGCGGGGTTGTTTTGCGACTTAGCCGCGTTGAAGGTGGTTCAGGGTAAACGTGAAGACTTTGGAGTGGGGGCGGTGTTGGTGGCAGGGTTGGAGGTGGATGGTGGTGGTGGGTGGTGGTGGTGGTGGTGGAGTAGGAGGAGGAGGTGGAGTTGGTGGTGGTTTTGGCCACGATAGAGGGCTTGGGCTGAAGGAGATGTGGGCGGTAGTGTGGGTGGTAGTGCTTTGGGGGGCTGGACATTGGGGTGGTTTTGGCGATGGAAAGGGGTGGGGTGGGGGGCGTAGGACATGGGGCGCGATATGTTAATAATATGACTTTTAATAAAATAATAATAATAATAATAATTAACTATATCATTTTGTCCTTCTACCATTAAAAAGTTGATAGACAGACCTTAACTGTGTGGGTGGATAATTGTTTTTCTTAAACTTAGTGGGTGCAAAAATGGGCAAACGCCAAAAACCTGGGTGGGACATGGTCGTTATCCCTTTCAAGGTCAACAAATTAAAAAAAAAAAAACCATAAAGTAGACCAAAATTATTAAGTTCAAATTAAAACGCTCCATAGAGAACCACACTAATATAATTGATGCACAAAATTAGTAAATAATCTTTTAGTCGGATGTTTAAACAATCATAAAGTTGACATCCAACTTAGTCAATGAGTAAACTACGTACATGATCTTGTTTTCTCTAAGTGTAAGACATTAAATGGTTTATACGAACACCCAAGTAAGAGACCCTTAATTAAACTTGGACTGTGATTCGTTGCCTTTGTCATAACAACAGACATCCATTCTTCAGGTGTCGATGCTGAACTTTCCCTTCCAGATTCAAGTCGGCACATTTCGACAGAACGTCCTGCAAATGATCCACAAAAAACCAGTTCAGCAATACAAAACCAGTGCAGAAAACTCAAGCAGAAACAGGCTAACAGGACAAGAATGTGCGAAATTGAAGCAGCTCTTAAGTCCAAGTTGGTTCGTTATCAATCGATGCCAAAGCATCCATTCGGAGGGCTTTAATTGGCAGGTCATGCAACCAGTCGTCACAAAACAAAAGGCTATATCTTTATCATTTAGAACACAAAAAAAAGGATCCAGGAACTCAATTTATTGCATTGCTCAAACAAGGTAACAGGATCCAATTATTATGGTTTAATTTTCACCGGATTGTTCCTTGGATTTTGGTTGATAACAATACATTACCATTAGACAGACATTATTCCATTGAAAAGTTGCAGTGATAAAGTAACTCTTTGGGATAAACTATTAAAACCTGAAACTCAGTCGCAAAGCCACTTTTTTCAGCTTGCTTCTTTTCAGCCAATTTGAGACCAGGTTCTGTCAGCAATCTGTATTTGACAACCTACACAAAAGAATCAGGATAAAGGAGCTGCATCTTCCATAATAACTCATAACTTCAGAGATGATAACTTTCCATTTTATGCTTCCTGCTTCAAAGAGTTATTATCTAATGCAAACATGACTAAATCACATAAATAACTTTTTAATGGATTCTTGGAGAGCGTGTATGAAACTATAACGATGGACTACTACCAATAACTTTTCAAAATGAAAAAGAATGAGCTCAAAACAGCAAGCTCAGAATTGCAGTTTGGTGAAGCTTGACCATTCGCCATATTTTTTTCCACACCAGATCTTCGCGTGGTAATCAGGAAGTGGGCTCACATATTTTTATACTGAAGCTCTACACCAACTACTTTACTTCATGGATCACAATATGCATATCTGAAACAGCCAATGAAAATGTTTGTTTATAAGGTTATAAGGTCTCTGAAGAAGAACTATACCTGTAGCAACGTAACTCCAGTGTCAGGATACAGGTACTGACTAGCTCTTTTTTCTTCCTGATTCAAGCACCATAAGGCCTAGGAAAACAAAAGAACAGATAGGTGATCTATCGTGTATGACATTTCAAATAGAAATCAGTCAAGTATGTAAAAAGTATGAAATACCTTTTGCATATAGTCAGCATTGAATCAGACAAAAGCCACTCTGAATTAATTGAGGTAGTATGAAGAGCTTTCATAAAGCATGACATGCTCGAAATTGCATAATATTTTATTTCTCCACAATTATCAATTTCTGAAAAGATAAAGATGACATTCTTCAGCAGGTCCTGATCAATCTGCAATCCTTCGCGTTCCTGCTTGATCTGCATGCCAATTTGAAGTAAACTCACCCCATCGAGAAGGAAACACAAATATACAGAATAAATAGAGCATATCAACTAACCAATGATAATGCAGCAGCCCGGAGTTCACAATAGAAATTTTTGAAAACCTGTAATGTAGTATAGAATGTTAATTCTTCCCGAACTTTCAAATATTAAAATAATATAATTAATAATAATAAAAGAATTAGAATCACACATGTATACAACTTACCAATTCGTGAAAGACTTTAACAGAGAGTTTATCAAGGTTTGGAAGTTCTTTCTTTTGAGGGATAAAGTAGCGGTCAAGGTATTCAAAAAATCGGCATAGCACCTTGCCATCGCCTTGTAATTTGACCAAATTGGCACAAGTTCCCTCAACAAATTTACATCAGTTTTGCTATTAGCGATGGCAACACCTGAGAGCAAAAGAGGAAAAGACACATCGGTGTCACCCTGTCTGCTAAATCTGTGAAAACGTTTCAAAAAGAATGTATAATCCACCATCAAAACAAATGACATAACAATCTATGAATTAGCACCAGAGAAAGAGTCAATTATATACCTTGATCTTTTTAATAACACAATAAATTTACCATACCATACAAAAAAGAAGAAATACAACATATAGTAATGCACTGGGGCTCACCATATTGATGCTCTCTTCCAGGCAGATCTTATATCGCTCATAAATCCGCACTGTCTTTTCATCAGAACCACGGGAAGTACACATGAAATACACAACATCTAACAAGTTGTAAAGGACAACATATTATGCGTTCAATTTATGAAACAAGCCAAATGTAAGATGCAACACTACTCAAAAGCATAAAAATCCTCAAAGTCTTAATGCAATACGACCCTTTCGACTATCACAAAAGATACTCATAGAATCTCTGGTATTCTTCTCCGGTGAACTTCATTCGTACCCTTCCATTATCTTCTGGGCCTTCACAATGGCCTCTCCACCACATCATTCCATCCTCCAGTGATATAAACTTCAACATCAGAGTCTCCCTTCCTCAACACAACTTCCCACAAGTATCTATCAAGAGCAATTAGTGTCAATCATAGTCAACACACATTGCAACTAGGCATTTAAACAAAAACTCATAATCACACTTTAAAACTTGAAATTCCCTCAAAATGGCCCCTAATAACACCAGTATTAACCAAAAGGAAGATACTTTTCAAATTGTTTGAAGAACAACTACAAATCTACAACAATTCTACTCAGAAAAAACACCAAACCGACAAAGAAAAAAATGTTCTGATCAAAAGATTCAAACTTTCATACAATTATGGCAACAGAACCACACTAAAACTGCTAATGACAAAAAAAACACAAAGTTATTGCATCAATGGAGACTCACACAATTCATGAAACAAAGAAATTCGGAAAAAAAAAAAAAAAAAAAAGAATCCAGAAAATTACCTGAGAATTTGTTGGTGCTTAGGTTCTTGAGAGATGCTGATAAGTATGATGGCTGCGAGAGGACACAAGTTTAAAGTGAACAGGAAAGATAGTTTTGTTGGTTGTCCAATGAACAAAACTGTGGGACCATACTAAACAATAGTTTCAATTCAGTGTAAGGTTACAGGTGTGGACCCCCAAATGGGAAGTCTTGAATGAGTCAGAGGGGCGGGACCTACTCTTACTAATTGTGGCCTAGTGTGGGGCCTTTCCAGTTTCACTTTAGTTGATTTTTTTTGGACAGCAAGCTATTTTAGGAGATTCTATTTAGATTTTTGCAAACTGTGTCTGACTCTGTCTAGAGTCACTTTCGATCTTGAAGAATCTTTGGGGTAAAAAGTAATTGTAATAAATTCGCATTTAAGTTCGGCAGCATAAAGTGAAGTAATTATCGTTCTGCTCCCTGTTTTTTTTAACTTAAAATCAATGGAATCCTGAAATTTTTCATAACTTTCTTGGATGCTGCTTCTTGTTGCTTATGACGATACAAAGACAGATGAATTCATGAGGCCAAATAATGATAATGGGTTTTGGTAGTGTCAAGTAGAGATATTTCCTTTCTTTCTTTAAGGTTTGAAATACTTTGTCCCAATATTATGGTATATAAAAGATGCAAAAAATTTATCGTCATGAAAATAGGATATGACAATCCGCTAGACCTACACACATGAAAGGACAAGCGTGAAGCTTCTGGAAAACACTAGTATGGTATTTGCCATAGACACTCCGACACTCAAATCAGCAAGACTGAAAGAGATTATTTGATAAGAATTAAGGAGATGAAGAATTACCAGGAATCTTGTCGGAAGCTAGGACTTTGGCGGAGGTGTCGGGTTCTTGAGAGCAAGAACTTTAGGAGCAAATAAATGGTTTTCAGTAGTATATATTGACTATGAGAGATTGCATGCATAATGAGAGAGCAAGTCTCTATTTTTATAGTGAACCCAAGGGATTGGAATCCTAGTAGGACATTGAGTCCTCTTTTTTAGGAGATAATTCAAATATGATTTCTTGACCTTATCAGATTAAGTTTAATAGTTTAAGTAAAATTTGGAATCTTAGTAGGACAGTAAGTCCTATTTTGGGAGATAATCCCTATCATGAAAGAGATATAATTTTTTGACTTTATCAGATTAAGTTTAATAATTTAAGTAAGATTTGAAATCTTAGTAGAAGAGGAAATAGAATGAGATTCTGATTTCCTATTTATGGATTGTTGTAGGCTCATGGGCTGAAACCCAGTTTAACTTAACTTATAAGATAGCCCAACTCGTAGAGTGAGTAGTTCATAAGTTGATTTTAAGTATAGGCTCAATCGGGATTGGGTTGAGACCTTGGGCCGTGACATGTTTATTTTGTTATTGGGCCTCGTCAAGCCCAAAACGATTTTTAACCCTAACAATATTATGGTATATAAACACTTTAGTCCTATTAGATGATTGATATTAGTGTTGTTGGCTTGGTGTTTTTTTTTTTTTTTTTTTTTTAATAATCGGGGTGTTCGATCCAATTTGCATGCACCTCAACTAATATCTGAAATCCATTGAATATGCTATAAACCCAATGTTCAAGGATAAGCCACAAATATAATAAGTGACCCCAAGGTGGTTCGAACCCAGAAAGTAAATGAAAGGAGCAAACCTTCTTAACTGTTAAACCAATATTTTGAGGTTAAAAAGAATTGTTGGCTCGTTTTCTTAACATTGTAAGGGTAAATTTGACATATAGATAGGATGTACACTTTAGAAGCCCCTTATAATGTTAAGAAAACTAACATCAGTCATGTGATAAGCATAAAGTATTTGTATCCACTAGAAGCGAGGTAAAAGTGTAACAAACCCTAAATCTCAAGGATGAAATGGTAAGTTTCCAGTGTAAAATGAGGTAAATATCATTTAGCTCCTAGTAATTTGAGATAAGAAAATGGAGTCCAATCAACAATGAAAAAGTGTTGAGAACTTTCTCGGATGCTTCCTGTTGTTTGTTGATTATGACAACATAAGAACAAACGAATCCGGATCTACTCCAATGCCAAAGCTCATACACTTTCTGTTGGATCTCCTCCAATCCCAAATCTCATATTTCTGGTATTGAATATTATAAAGGGCTAATGAAATTGAAAAAATAAACCCAAATTTCCATAAATTCAAAATCCCAAAGATCCCATTAACACCAAAATAGTATTAGTTTATCAAATTAACTATGGAATTATATATCAAAGACATAAATTCAACAAAAGATAGAGAAGAAAAAGATGGATTCTTTGAGAAGAAAGGAAGAAATGTGATGTTTCCACAACAAATGGAAAAAAATCTCTCCATAAATTCAGACTTCTTCCTCTTGAATCGAACTATATATGATCTTCATTCTTCAAGGCTCAATTGGTCAATTGCGGGGAACATTTTCTGCATGCAAAAACAATCACAAAATTTTGACTGAATTTATTTTCTTGTAATATTCTCTAGCAGAAAAACTTGGTCTAGTTTTCATAAAAATGTGCTCTCTCTCTCTCTCTCTCTCTCTCTCACGCAGACACATACACGCATATATATGTACATGATTTTTCAAATACAAATCTGAATTACATATATATGTACACGCATATATATGTACATGATTTTTCAAATAAAATCAGATGAAACCATAGCTTGTATCTGCAAAAAGTAGAGACAGAAGCAAAAAGAAAAATGATGAAACCAGTTTTGAATAATTAAAAAAAAAAAAAAAAAAAACCACAACAGAGAAAGTATATATATGCTGCCGCTTTTAAGAATGGGTAATTGCCCTTCTCCGACTCTTAACTACCCATCCTGAGAATGGACAGTTAATGCAATCCACTTATTGAGCAGGATTCCATGGTCGGTCTGACCCTTGGATACCGATATATATATATACCTTGAGTAATTTTCTTCCCGTAGGATTATCTTCTTCTGAGTAAAGAGCTTTTACTTTTTCTTCCTCCTGTTTAAAACAAAGATCAGCCTAACATTATAAATACATTAAATGAACAAGCGTTTGTGAATGAAATATTAGAACTCTCGATCTTATTGCTAGGGTTTGAATTGATCTAAAGCTCGTGATATATTATTGAACGAGTACTATAATAACAGTTTCTTCGAGAATGTATAGGGAGTTAAGAAATTAAAGAAGATCGTACCTTTTGAATGTAATCGATAAACAAATCCGGTTGAGAGCGATACTCCAAAGACAGTTGATGGTAACACTTGCCGGTTTCTTCAAGCATCATCTGCTCAAATTTTGAATAGTAGTTGACTGAACATTTATCCAACCTCATTTCTGCTAGGAATTCCAGGAATTTTTTGTTCAAGTCGTGATCAATCTCCTTCCTTTCTCGTTCTTCATCAATCTGTAAGCTCAAATCCGCAAATACTTATTATTGACGTTAGATAATATCAAATATCAGCTAACCCTAGCTATATTAATGCATACATATGTCACTTACCAAATCATGTAATGATTTCTGCAGACTTGAATGGTCCTTGACGATGACCTAGAATAAGAACGTTCAAGTAAGATATCAAGTCTCTGATCAATCAAGTTTCATAAAGGAAACTCAACAAATAAAGATGATCGAAATTTACTTGAAAATAAATGTAATCAATCAGGTTTGAACATATAATATGTAAGGAGTTCTTGCAACGGAAAACATCAAGATGAATAATGTATGAATGTAAATCACAAAACACAAAACACGAAAGAGACACGAACACGAATAAAATAGAGATTGATTATAATAATGTGGACAATAATGCCTAACCTAATACTCTAAATATAGTATCTAATTAATAGGGTGGAAACAATCTCAGTTTTTACATCAATCCACTGAATACTCGATTAGTAGAGCAAAAACAACTCAAGTTTCTATATTCAACCCATGGTGTTTCCATTTATCCTAATACAACTTTCTTTTTTCCATATTCCTTCCATGGTTTTAAAACCCAGACCTTTCTGAAAGGTTCGACCAGGAACTGGTCTCTAATCCAAGGTCCATTGAATGGCTAAAGCCTATTTTAGTTATTAGACCGAATTGACCAACCGGGATTGAACTGGCGGAACAGTGTCAAACCGTGGTTCAACCGTCAAGACAGATAAAGAACGCCCCCTTCCTATTAATTATTAGAGTTTTAAAATTTTATTCCATCATGCTGATGTCAGCATTATGTCACTATACTGGCGTCATCGCCTATTGGATTGTAGGACTTGAGGAAGACCTGATCCGGTATAAAAACATTGATTCCTACTAACATTGAATATAATTGAATTAGAGTTTTTACCAAATCGCGAAACAATTGGTTGGAGAATTCAGGATGTGATGGAAATCTTCGATCCATACTCTTGTAGTTGTTTAACCCAGAAAGCAATACCGCCATTGTCTTTGCAAAGTATTTATATTCTGACCATAATCGAGTGAGTTCTTTCACCATTTCACCACCATTTCTGTTCAACAATGATGGCAGAACTTGGAAAACAAAATAAATTAAACCAGAGAGAAAGTACTTCAACAACTATATATACCTGGGAATCAAATCTTATTACCTTTTCGTTTATCCTCTCCATTAAAATGCTCTTGTATTTATCATAAACTTGCTCTCTCTCATGTTGATATATCAGTACCTGGTGGTGGTTGTACACAAATCTTCAACAGGAGTTAAAGGATTCCAAATTTTCGTTAACGAAAGTTAACTCATGCATGAATTTATATAATTTTTGTTTAAAAAAAATAAAAAAAAATTCAGGATACGTATAGCCCCTCATCAAATCTTCAGCCGTCCATGATTTCTGATGATGATCATGATCTTGCATCATCTTCACCTTGGCAGCCATGTCTTCAAGAACCTTGAAAACCTCATCCACTGGCGGGAAAGAATTCATAATCTGCTTGTTTATTCAAACATATACAGTTAAGTAGATCATTAACTTCTAACAATTATCTTCATGGCAGCCAATAAAAACGTACCAGTATTTTTTTCCTTGGCTAGTGATGACTGTTTCTTGTGTGTTCTTCACTGGTTCTGGTTGCTTTATTAAAGAATTAAAAGGATGAGTAATCTTACATACAAATAAATTAAGAGGTATTTATATAAGTAACTTTTTCCGCAAGGATTTTAAGAAGACAACTCTTCTCCTTTCATTAGGTTTCCTTTGTCTATTCAATTTTTTTTTTTTTTTTTTTTTGGGATAAACCTATTAATTGCCTCTGCTGTAGACTTAAACACAAGACTTGATTAAAAGACTTGTCATCCAGTCACAAGGGAAGAGGTATTTATTCTAATTATGAATATAATTATATGATTTCTCAATATATATGTAAAAACATATATATGTATGTGAAGATAAACAAACCCATTTATCTATGATCAAATTATATTTGTTTGACACATTGTTGTCAGTATCACTATGAATGTTGAAGATGAATCGTGAGAAAAGAATATCAAAAATACAATGGCAATGGCGAAAACAAAAAGAATTAATTTATTAATTTAATGAAAATCCATATAATGAGAATCCAAATTAAAATTAAATTAAATATATTAAATATAACTATATAAAATTCAATAGATAAATAATTAGATAAATAGAAAGAATTTAGATATACTTGAAATAAATCTAAAAGCATAAGCACTTGTACTGGATGTGCACTAAATGTACAAATGGATCAAAAAGAGGTGTGGGTGAAAAAATAAATTAACGAAGAAAAAAATAGGAGCCTAAAGCAATAGGGCGCATATATATATATATAATGAGAATCCAAATTAAAATGAAATTAAATACATTAAATATAACTATATAAAATTGAATAGATAAATAATTAGATAAATAGAAAGAATTTAGATATACTTGAAATAAATCTAAAAGCATAAGGACTTGTACTGGATGTGCACTACATATACAAATGGATCAAAAAGAGGCGTGGGTGAAAAAATAAATTTACGAAGAAAAAAATAGGAAGCCTAAAGCAAAAGGACATATATATATGTTGTTGTGACAATTTTAAAGCTTTTATATAAACTCTAAAGTCTTTTATAGTATCTCAATTAAGTTATACCATTCTGATCAATTTATATTGTTTTATGAATATGTTATATTTTTTTGTTAACATCATCCCAATCTATAATATTTTCGAGCCACCAAAAAAAAAAAAAAAAATCAACCGAACCAACTCATATTACTAGAAAAAAAAAAAAAAAAAAATCAACCGAACCAACTCATATTACTAGAAACTCAAACTAAGGTGTCCCAACAAACTTACGTGCACCTCGCCTAATCTTCAGAGAAAACTAATGCAGCAACTCATTGCCACAACCCCCTCTTCAATTGGGGATACTCAAACGGTGAATCGAACCTAAGATTAGACTTGGGCAGAGACTGATTCCAACCGGGTCAAGGTCTGGGCCCAATTGGGACCGGTCCCAACCGGGTCTAGGTTTGAGTCTAATTGGGACCAGTCACTCATGGGCCTAGGACTCGTCCTAGACCCACGAGAAATTTCAGGGCTCGAACCAGTCTTATGGGCCTAGAAATTTTATTTTTCCCCCAAATTTTTTTATATTTAAGTAGATCATTAACTTCTAACAATTATCTTCATGGCAGCCAATAATTCCTTTTTTTTTTTGGCCAGTTGAATAACTTGATATAATAATTTTAAAAAAAATAAAGAAGAGGAAACCAAAATGTATCAGTATTTTTTTCCTTGGCTGGTGATCACTGTTTCTTGTGTGTTCTTTTGGTTGCTTTATTAGAGAATTAAAAGTATGAGTAATATTACATACGAAATAAATTAAGAGGTATTTATATAAGTAACTTTTTCCCTAAGTAAAAAGGATTTTTAGAAGACAGCGCTTCTACTTTCATTAGGTTTTGTTCGTCTATTCTATTTTTTTTTTTTTTGGATAAACCGGGTAATTGTCTTTCATGTAGACTCAAACACAAGACCCGATTAAAGGACTTGTCATCCGGCCACAAGGGGAGAGGTATTTATTCTAATTATGAATATAATTATATGATTTCTTAATATATATGTAAAAACACACACACACACACACACACATGTGTGTGTGTGTGTGTGGAGATAAACAAACCCATTTATCTATGACTAAATTATATTTGTTCGACATTGCCAATATTACTATGAATGTTAAAAGATAAATTGTGAGAAAATAAAATAAAAATTACAATAGCAATGGTGAAAACAAAAAGAGTTAATTTATTAATTTAATGAAAATCCAAATATTGAGAATCCAAATAAAAATGAAATGAAATATATTAAATATAACTATATAAAATTGAATAGACAAATAGAAAGAATTTAGATATACTTGAAATAAATCTAAAAGCAAAAGGACTTGCATGGACGTGCACTACATATACAAATGGATCAAAAAGAGGTGTATGTGAAAAGATAAATTAACGAAAAAAGAATAGGAAGCTATATATATGACAATTTTAAAGCATTTATATGATCAACTCTCAAGTCCTTTCTAGATCTCAATTAAGTTATACCATTTTGATCAATGTATATTGTTTTATGAATATGTTATATTTTTGGGTTAACATTATCTCAATCTATAATATTTGTTATACTGAGCCAACAAACACAAATATAAACCAGATTTCAACTCCACACAGATTACACAAAACATCCACACAAGAAACGCAAGATTTTTACCGTGGTTCGATTATCCTATTTAGATAATCTACGTCCACGTTGAGCTCCGAAAATGGAGAGCTCACAACACTACTAATCTGAATAATATCAATACAGTACAAGATCCAACACAACCAGACCAAATCCTCTCAATTTCTACCCAAGAATCAACCCGTAACTCACCCAAGAACTCTCACCTGGAATCCTCAAGCCACAAGAGTAAAACTACCCTCAGATTAACTATCATTCACTAATCAATCTACCTAGTTACAATGATTCTAAAAATGCAGAAAAAACCAAGAAGAACTGATAACGCAAACTGCAGAAAAACGCAAAAAAATTCCGATCTCATGTACAGTGAGCAATTCCCTCTTTTATACTGTTAACTCTATGAAATGCCTCAGCCGTTGGATTTCTGCAGATTGGATGGATAGGATGCACACATAACTCAGGCCAAAACTCTGCGTTTCATTTAACTGTAAAGCTGTAGTGTTTTCAGTCTTCACTCCAACAATCTCCACCTTGAAGACTTGAAAACTAATCAGTAGTACAATAGGCTCTAACCATATCCCTCATAGCTCTAGTTGGTATTGAATTACTCCATAGACAACAACTTCAAGCAGTGCTTGAATTTTACTGGTGTGATGATCTTGGTCCCCATATCGGCTGGATTTTCTTCAGTGGGGACTTTCTTCAGCTCAATTAATCCTTGGGCTATCACATCTCTTACAAAGTGAAATCTTACGTCAACATGTTTGGTCCTCTCGTGATAAACTGGGTTCTTACTCAGATGTATAGCACTCTGGCTATCTGAGTAAATTGTGACCTTCCCTTCAGTAAGATTTGCTTCTGTCAGTAACCCCTGTAACCACACAGCCTCCTTAATCACATCAGCAATGGCTATGTACTCTGCCTCAGTTGATGAAAGTGCAACTNAGAGCAGTAGACACTGATGGCGATGGTATGGTTAATATGGACGAGTTCATGACCATGATGACTCGCACCACGAACGATGGCTAGACAGGCTTTTCTTGTTTCTGATTCTTTACCAGAAAAGAAATGGCTGCCATGATTAAGCATACTTTCGTTATATATTCCCCATTACAAAAAATATTGTAAAGCAATAGCAAAAAAAATGATGGGCATTCTGTACACTGATGCATATTCGTTTGGCACTCAATCTTCAACTTCCTGTCCTGTGGCTGTAATAAATAATAAAGTTATTTAAATTTTGACCTCTTTTCACTTGAAGACGCACTTTCTCATTTTCCCATTTGTTGCTGAGAACTTGGGCACAACATAATGGGAATAAAATGTACGGATAAAAAAAAGGTGGGATTAACTATCTCTAAGTAGTTTGACGGTTTGGTTGGGACTCTGGGATGTATTATTCAAGAGGTCGTGAGTTTAAATCTCTACGATTACTAATAAAAAATAGTCATTGGAGACTTACCTGACGGTTAACTTCAGGGCTCTAAGGTAATTTTCTTTGAGTTACCCATGAGAAAATAAGCAATACGAGATCTGTGCCTGTTTCACCAAGCCAGTGTCTAACTGACCACGGTTGGGTCTACGATGTGAAAACATAACCTTCATTTACACTACTATGGTTTATGAAAATAGACAATACATAATTTAAATGAAGAATATTCGTCAACGGCAATTCACTTTTACAATTGAAGGCAGTTTAAATACGTTCAACCTGATACATAGATCTATGATTCTGAAAATTTGAACACAGAATGACAGAAATACAATTACAGGAAACACACAAAGTTGATCCTGTACTAAGTATCTAGCATAGAATCAGTAGTTATAGCAATGCGTAAATTCCTTTGAATATGCATGCGGACTCCATACACTTGTTAAAGGATCGATGCTTCGTTTTTACTGATAACATATCAGATTCTATGCAAGCAAATCTGTAAATTCTAGAATATGAAAATCTCTACTTTCTTCCTGTTGCTTTTTTATGGTTCAAATTACCTTGAATTTTATACTCAATGTTGTCATCATCATCGCAGATTATGTGCAGAAGATAACAGCTCGGAAGGACATTGAAGTAATGGAGGATTTAGATAATGGAAAGCCGCCTTGACCTGAAACTTTTATTTTAAAGGCAAACTACTTAATTGGAGAAAATGATAACACACACAAGTAATAGGTGTATGGGCAAAAAATCGTTTTGGGTCTGACGAGGTCCAATAACGAAATAAACATGTTACGACCTAAGGCTTTAGCCTAATCCCGGTTGGCCTTACGCTTAAAGTCACCTTGTGAACTGTTCACTCTATGAGTTGGGCTATCCTACAAGTCCAGCTAAAACTAGGTTTCAGCCTATTAGCCTAAAACAGTCCATAAATAGGAAATCAGAATCTCATTCTATTTCCTCTTCTGCTAAGATCCTGAATTTTATTGAAACTAGTAAACTCAATCTGATAAGGACAAGAAATATCTTTCTTTTCTGATAGGGATTATCTCCCAAAGTAGGACTCAGTGTCCTACTAGGATTTCAACCCCTTTGGTTCACTATATAAGCAGAGGTCTGGCCTCTCATAATTCATTCAATATCTAATATTCAATACTCAAAACCACCTACATGCTCTCGAGAATTTGACGCCTTCGCTATAGTCCCGATCTCCGACAAAACTCCTGGTAATATTTCTTTCCCTTAATTCTTATTAAATTTCCTTTTTCAGCCTTGCTGAATTAAGCGACGAAGTGCTTATAGCAAACACCACCCTGGTGTTTCTCGTAAGCTTTATGTTCCTCTCTTCATGTGTGCAGGTCCAGGCCTTTTTATAAAATTCAAATAAACGACTGGAAAAAGATATCTTGAATAAAAAAAAAAAAAAAATAAAAAATATCTCTTTAATTTTGAATTTTGTTTCCAAGGGCCGTTTTGATTTCCATGGCCTGGCCTGGCAGTACCGAGCCGGGCCTCCCTTTTTGTTTTGTTTAAATGAAGCATACCACACCGAATCCTAGATAAAATGATTTATTTGGATTTGATTTGAAAACCAAAAAAAGAAATGCGTGTTCCTCTTATTATATTCAACCAAGACTCAAAAGATGAAACTATCGATTTTTGCACAATTCATTTTTATGTTATGACTTAAGTTAAGTTCTTTTGTCGAGCCATATCTGTCAAAATTTAGTGGTCTCAACCTCATAGGATCAGACTCTATTTTTGTAACTGTACATCTACAGTTTGACACCCACCGTGGGGCCCATGAAACCATAAACATCCACCACCCTCAGCCTTTCCATCCATCCGAGTATGAATGAGACATCCTACCATCAAGCTCCACTCGGCTCAGTTCATCCTCAAGGGTCGAGTGGACTCCCCTTCATACATCGAGCACCATTCAGTCCCACTCATCCACATGGGTAGAGTGGCCCCTGCATTATGATTCCTCGCACCAGACTCTCCACTCAACTCATCCTTGGAAGGTACATCGCTCGACTCTCCACTATAGTCTATAGTCGGCTCCCTCATGGATTCACTACATAAGTCGGAGCATCCTCATATTCATTGGCTCCCGACATCTTCGTTTGGCTCAATACAATTTCAAACACCAATCACCAACTATCGCATGGCCTTAAGAGACTTTGGACTTGGTTCAAACTTGCAGCTTCAAAACCCCACTAACAAACCAGACATCTACTCTCACTCGGTCAAACTGACCCCTGTACGTGGATCTTTACTCGGTTCGGACTGACGCCTACAAAAGTTCAATCCAACACGACTCGGTCAAGGTACTGAAAGTCCTAATTTAAGCTCCACTCCACTCGGCTCTGCATAGCGCTAACAGTTGTGAAAGTGTCAGCTCAAACGTAGTCTAATAAGGAAGTCCCAGGGTGAATCCACAGTAGAAAGGAGAGCTCACTCGATCCACAAAAGGTCAGAGAGTCCACTCAATTCGGCCCAATCGGTGTTGTCTTATTTCACCTTCACTCGGCCAAGTTAGTGATTGCCCACTTAAATCTTAATCCATTCAGCTCTGTCTCTTAGCAAGAGGACCACCTGGTGTAGTCGGCCAAACAGAGTTGAAGCAAGCCTTTGCTATCACTCGGCTTGTTGAAGTCTCACAAGGTTGAGTCACTTTACAATCAAACTTTGAATACAAAGAAAAGCCACTCGGTTGAGCTGAACATTGGTGATTGGGAAAACTACTTGCAACCTGATTTACAACAAAGACCTGTAAACAAGATTGTGGATACACTAAAGAGGCACCTTCCTTTTCCGGTCAAGAGGGATTTAATGAAATCAAGAAAATTGCCGGAAAGTTCAAGGAGAAGATACGTTCTGCTATGACAAGTCCAGTCAGATTATTAGCAGAAAATATCTCTGAATATGCCTTCAATGGAGTCAAAAACTCAAAATCCTATTACTAATTCTTAGCCACCCAATACCACTGCTAATAGCAATAAACAGTCGGGACCAAAAGAACTAGCATGCAAAGCCAAGTCCATAATCGAGGGCAACCACTTCCTATCCCGATGTTGGCTAATCAATCTCCCTGCCGTAAACTCTCCTTGCCGTCACTGTCTCACCAATCGTCGTCTGCATCACACCCTACAGGAGCTCCCAACTTTATCAGCTTCAGTTGTCAGAACAACGCCCTTCGTGGCTGCCACCTTTTAGCACCGGCACCTTGAATTTGCTCTCTCCTGCTTCCTGCACAATCTTTTGTTATAGTTTCTACTCATTGGTGAAATCTGATTCCTGATAAGGGCCTCTGCTCAGACTCTTCCTACTGCAGCTCCAAGTAATAGCTTACCTTTGGTACCTCCATTAACTACTGACTTAGATAACATTGCAATTGCACCACCACCGGTTTCTGCAGCTCTAAGTTAGTGCAGAGCGAGTTCTTGTTCATCTTCAAATTCGACTCCAACCACTGACTCAGCTCTGCCAACGAGTTCGAGTGGAGTCTGGTGGAATAAGGATAGAAATCCACCCTCTGAAACGTGAGTTGCAATCTCTCCAAACACCTCAAGAGTTCAGTCTCTTCCATTCATCCTTAGTGGCCCCATAAACGAGTCTCTTCTTCAACTACCCACTCAAATCGGCCAACCCAAAAGCGATTCAACCAATAAAGTAGTCAGATAACTATGACTCCAGTCGGCACGGCCCGACAGTCATCTCCAAAGGCTTATACGGGGACCAATTGCCTTGCTTATCCCAGCCAAGTCCAAGGTTGGGGCTTGTTTAGCGCAAGAATCCCACACATGGCTTGGCGTCAGTAATTAAATCTTAAATCCAATCATGCCATGCACCTTGGATTCACACAAAGAGTCATACGGCACAGCTCGATGATCTCCATCTAATTGTTGAATCAAAAAACTCACCTCGCGCTGCTCGGATTAGTCAATCTCGATGCCACAAAGCTGATACATAAGCCATTCGGTGATTTGCTAACAATCTTACTCGACACAGCTCTGCGAAACCTCTCTCGACTCAGATCAAGAGCACCAAGAGAAAAGCACTTGGCCTTGACCAATCTCACACCAATCTGCACAAATCAGTGTTCCACCACTTGACTCCACTCAGAAGTCACCCTTATAAAGTTCCATCTGGCTCAACCACAGATTTCTCAACAAAGTATCACCTACTTCAGACGACACTAGTCATTCGGGTCAACCAACCGAGTTGAGTGAGGATGAGTGAAGAGCCCGATTGTGTTGTGTCCTTCTCCGTTGAAAAATCAAGGACTGATACTTCCTATGCGGTTTGAAAGTCCTAGATTACTCTTAACCCTTTTAGAAACGAGAAAAACCTACTCAACCATCAAAACACCCTCTTCTGAAACAAGCTAATCGCTAACCATCCTCCACTCGGCTCTACCCCAATAAACTGCTCCAGAAGGGATGCCCAATTTTTAACTCTCTAAAGTGAAGAATGAAAAAAGAAAGCAAACTTGAAAAATGAGAGTTATAAAAAGTGATTGCCCCAATAAATGAATGAAGACAAGTGTCACCCATGCTGCTATCTTTTAAAGAAAACCATTAAACCTGATTAGCTCAATTGAGCCCCAAGAGGATGGCTCCAGTCGCAGGTGCATCTCCCACTCGGCAACATGGGCAGAGCTGAGCAAGCCGCCCTCAACCGATTTGCAAAGACTTAGTTTTTACAAACCAGTCGAGTCCAACCTTGGGAAACATTCCCACTTGGTATATACCTCACTCAACAGCGTGAGCCGAGCCAACTGGTGTGGACCATACAACATCCACACTCAAACCAAAGAACAGAGCCGACTCAATATTGTCCCATGCATTTTACTCTCTATTTAGCTCTTTGTTTCTCCATTCAGCTTATTGCTCAACACATGCATCCCAGACATAGTATTTCTTTCTATACTTGACTTATTATTTATTTGGTTTATTATATATGCACGCCATGAATCACTTCTCCATTCAGCCATGAGTTTGTTTGGCTTATTATTTCTCCCTTTGTTTATTCTCTCTCCATTCGGTTTATTGCTTGACACCTGCACCACATCCATATTACTCCATTTGACTTATTACTTCTCCACTTAGCATACTCTTGATTTGGTCTACTATTACATATACACACCATTACTTCTCTTATTCAATTTATTATTGATAACTACACACCATGGTATTACCATATAGAGTTGTTTTAAGTCATCTACTATGTTCACCTTCAATCAATTTACATCAACTCAACACATAAGGACTAAAGTCTTGAAAATTTCAACTACAAGTCGATCACGCTGACTCAGCCATAAGGCTTGATTCCTTGAGTTCCAACTACAAGTCGGTCACGTTGACTCGGTCACAAGGCCCAATGTCTTGAGAGTTCAACTATAGGTCGGTCATGCCGACTTGACCATATGACCTAACGCCTAGGTTTTCTATTATAAGGCAGTATCTCCTCCCAACCCAGGTTGGTCGAGAGAGTCTTCACATTCACTTCCCAACTTAGGTTGGTCAAGCGAACATCAATATTTCTCCCAACTTCGGTTGGTCGAGCATTCACTCATCTCGACTCAGGTTTTGAGCAAACTCCTCCCAACTCAAGTTGGTCGAACGAACTTTCATATTCCAAATAACGATCCATTCGACCTGGCGAGCTACTGGCACTAATCTGCTCAGTCTACACTCATTCGATTAAATCTACTTTCTAAGCTAAATACCATTTAACTTAGAGAGTGAAGGGTTAACTGTATGAGTAAAAAATCATCTTGGGCCTGACAAGGCCCAATAATGAAATAAACATGTCACGGCTCAAAGCCTTAGCCCAATCCCGGTTAAGTCTATGCTTAAAGTCACCTTGTGAACTGCCCACTCTATAAGTTGGGCTATCCTACAAGTCAAGCTAAAACTGGGTTTCGGCCCATTAGCCTACAGCGGTCCATCAATAGGAAATCAGATTCCCATTCTATTTTCTTTTCTGCTAAGATCTTGAATCTTACTGAAACTAGTAAACCCAATCTGATAAGGACAAAAAATATATTTCTTTCCTGATAGGGATTATCTCCCAAAGTAGAACTTAGTGTCCTACTAGGATTCCAACCCCTTTGGTTCACTATATAAACAGAGGTCTGCCCTCTCATAATTCATTCAATATCCAATATTCAATACTCAAAACCACCAATTTGCTCCTAAGTTCTTGCTCTCGAGAACCTGACGCCTTCGTTGTAGTCTTAGTCTCTGACAAAACTCCCGGTAATCCTTCTTTCCCTTAATTCTTATTAAATCGTCTCTTTCAGACTTACTGACTTTAGCGTCAGAGTGTCTACGGCAAACACCACCCTAGTGTTTCTCATAAGCTTCACGCTCATCTCTTCGAGTGTACAAGTCCAGCGGATTGTCAGTGGCCTCAATCTCAGAAGATCAGACCCTATTTCCGTAATCGTAGATTTTTTACATCTACGATAGGTTGTAACCTCAGCAAGGAATGTATTCTTTACTTAAAAGTTCTTTTCTGCAACCATCTTTGTTCTTTATTATGTATTCTATTTGTTACTTCAGAATCCTTCCAGAATGGTTGCTTTTCAACTTGTTATCTGAGGAATAAAAGATAACCTCCAATTCGTTTTATCCTAACGCTATAAAGCATATAAATGCATGCTTGCCATCTCTGTCGTTCTACGATCCAAAAGAGGTGTTACATCTTATCGCATTCTTGACACAAATTTTTCCCTCGTTGCGAAAACACAAGAAAACATGGCAAACGTGAGCTTACTCGAGTTCCGGTTCAAGATTTCGAAGAACAAGTTTCTGCGGAAGCCATCTCGGCTATTTTCTTCTCGAGACAGGAAAAACTCTGGCTTGTTACCCACATTCATGCCAAACATAAATGAGATGAAGAAAGTGTTTGATAAATTTGATTCCAACAAAGATGGGAAAATATCCCAGTCGGAGTACGAGGTGATTCTTACAGCTCTAGGACAGGAAAACATGATTGCAGAAGTTACAAAAATCTTCCGGGCGGTTGATCAGGATAAAGATGGTTATATTGACTTTAAAGAGTTAACGGAAATACACAAGGGAGGAGGGGTTAGAACAATGGACATACAGAGTGCATTTCGGGCATTTGATATGAACAACGATGGGAAGATAAGTGCAGAAGAAATCATGGAAATTTTAAGGAGACTTGGAGAGAGTTGCAGCCTGGAGGATTGCAGGAAAATGGTGAGAGCAGTAGACACTGATGGCGATGGTATGGTTAATATGGATGAGTTCATGACCATGATGACTCGCACCACGAACGATGGCTAGACAAGCTTTTCTAGTTTGTGATTCTTTACCAGAAAAGAAATTGCTGCCATGATTAAGAATACTTCTGTTATATATTCCCCGCTACAAAAAAATATTGTAAAGCAATAGCAATAAATGATGGGCATTCTGTAAACTGATGCATATTCTTTTGGCACTCAAATCTTCAACTTCCTGTCCTGTGGCTGTAATAAATAATAAAGTTATTTAAATTTAACCTCTTTTCACTTGAAGACGCACTTTCTCATTTTCCCATTTGTTGCTGAGAACTTGGGCACAACATAATGGGAATCAAATACACGCGAAGTATATTGACCTAAAAATGGTGATTAACTACCTCTAGATAGTTTGACGATTTGCTTGGGACTCTTGAGTGTATAAGACACCCGCAAACACAAAAAAAAAATAAAAGGTGGGATTTTATAGTAATTTAACTAAGCAACATATAGCGCAATACTCACATAAGTCTGCTTAAACTTGCATAATTTTCTCTCAGTTACCCGTGAGACAATAAGCAACACAAGACCTGTGTCTGTTTCACCAAGCCAGTGTCTAACTGACGACAATTGGGTCTACAAGGTGAAAACTTAACCTTCATTTAAACTATGGTTTATGAAAATAGACAATACATAATTTAAATGAACAATATTCGTTGACGGCAATTCACTTTCACAATTGAAGGCAGTTAAACCCATTCAACCTGATACATAGATCTATGATATGAAAATTTGAACACAGATGACAGAAATACAATTACAGGAAACACACAAGTTGATCCTGTGCTAAGCATCTAACATAGAATCAGTAGCTATAGCAATGTAATTATACTAGTGGCATATTAGCATTTAAATACTCCAGGTTACAATTAATTCTTAAAAAGCTTCCACCTAGAGCCACAACAAAATGCTATCATCACTATGCAAACAGGAGTCCATGAAAAGGAAACAAACTATGAGTCCTAAAAGTTCCATTCATGACTTCCAATCCTACAAAACAAATGGAAAACATATACAGCATAGATGGTAGTCAAAGAAGGACATGTGAATCGACACTGGAATTTTCATAAAACCTAATCAATTCAGCATTTGCAAGCACAGCATATATTATAAAGTAGTGAATAGTTCATTTCCAGTAACTAGCAACCTTCTTTCCTCAGCAAGCCATATAGCTTGGCAAATTAAGCACTTTACATATTAAACTTTGATAATCAGTAAACAGAGTGGATATGTATTGTAGAAGTAGCAACCTTCACCAATAATCTCCGCAAGAGCACTTGCCATCTTTGAAATGATGGAAACGTTTATTGTCCCTAACAATCAATTCCCTCCCAACAATCTTGGACATGATCTTGATGGCATTATGACAGTCCCCGCAAACACGAAGATTCTTAATGATCCTAAGAGGTGTCCTAGCTGGAGTACTGATAAGACCATATGCTATTGCCAATCGTTCACTGTGGTAGAGCAAAGCCTGTTCTTTAGCCTCCTGATCAATGTCATGAAGTACATATCTTGTATCAGGTACATAACCCGCTTCCTTCATTTGACTCAATGCCTTTAATTTTTCATCATCCTTGTAAAGAGTTGGGTTCCGGAACTCCAAAATTCTATTCTTCCCATCAAGCATGCTAATCGCAGTACGCTTCTTAGGTGGTGGGGTAGGGATCTTATTAGTAATCGCCTTGGATGGATTAAGATAAACCATTAACTCCTCAGCTCGATCTTCTAAATCAATATCTCCATGCATTCGAGCATAATTTCTCAAAGCATCCCAAATCTCTGCCGTGGGTTCAAAAGGCAGTTTCTCCTCGATGAACTGTTGAGCCTCATACAGATGCCCAGATTTTCCAAAAACACCAATCAGCCCTATGTAATGTTCAATCCCTGGATTGATCCCAAACTCATTCTTCATAGACTCAAAATGTATAAAACCCTCTTCAATAGCATCTGCACTACCACAAGCTGAGAAAACAGCAAGAAAAGTCTGCTCATTTGGTTTCAACCCCAACTCCCTCATCTGCTCAAACAACTGCAAACCCTCATCTCCTAAACCATTATCCGCATACCCATTTATCATCAAATTCCACGAATCCATATTAATATCTGGCATGTAATCAAACACCCTCCGGGCATCGGTCATACTCCCGCACTTTCCATACATTTCAATCACCCTATTATTGAAGGCCAAATCCCCCCTACAGGTCGATTGTAAGAAGTAATCATGAACCTTTTTCGCATTCTCAAACGACTTTGCATTTCCACACAACTCAAACAAAGCATAAAAACAATCAGCATCAGCTTTAACACCTTTATCCATCAACTCAATGGCGTCTTTAACCTTCCCTTCCCGACATAACCGTGCCAAATCAGCAATTGAAGGAGCCGGACCTGGACCTGGAACCGGAGCCGGCGCCTGACTACTAACATGAGCCTGATTCGAGTTAATCTGTTGACCCTGAGGGACCCACTGGTTAGGGTTTCTTGTCTGTTGGTAACCCTGATTTTGTTGATTGTTCCACTGATTAGGGCTTCTGGGTTGCTGATAATTCTGGCTCGAAATATTAACCTGACTAGAGCTTTGACTGTTCCACTGATTTGGGTTTTTGGGTGGCTGATGGTTCTGATTATTAGGGTTTTGATACGGATACTGATTAGCATTATATTGCTGCTGTTGTTGAGGATATCCCTGTCCTTGATTAGGATATCTCTGTCCCTGATTAGGGTATCCCCTGTTGGGATGGTTGAACTGATTATTACTAAAATTCCCCTGGTTTTGGCCCTGTGTAGTAGCCCACTGACTATTATCACCACTCCTCTGGTTTTGAAAAACCCTAGAATCAGGCAATGGTGACTGTGAATGTGGTGGTGGGTACTCATTTGGGGCAGCATACGTACTTAAGGGTTTTGCTATTTTCAGAGTTAGGGTTTTGTCGAAGTTGATCTGAAGATTGTTTAGATAAGACGAGTTAAAAGACTGATAGCGTACCTTCAACATAGAAGAAAGCCTCTGGCTTCGTGCGCTCCGTATCGCCATGAGAGACGCCATTTGCTCGCTGAGTTTTCAGTGAAAATTTTAAGTAACGAACCAAAAACCCTTAAAAAACCCTAAAATGGCCATAAGACTTACGAGGATGGGTTTCGCTTATGTTTTTGGGCTTTTCACAGCGTATTGGGCCGCTTGTAGTGGACCAGACCGGGTTCAGATCGAATAGTCACAATAAGGCTCTGTTTGGTTGGCCGTATATTTACAAAAAAGAGAATTTTTTTTTTTTATAAACAGAAATGATACAGCCACCGAAGGTTATACACCGAATAATATGGTAAAATCCTGACCGTCGATTAATATTAAGTTAAAATTAATCAACAGTCAGAATTTTGTCACGTCATTCGATGCATGAATTCAGTGCACTACTTCGGTGACTGTTACATTACTCTTTGATAAAAATATAAAATTAGAAAAAAACAAACAAATAATGATGTATAGGGATCAGATTTTGGATTTTGTAACATTTCAAGAATAATTATTAGGTGGTAATTTTTTTTAATATAATATTTGAATGTCAAATATTGATTAATACAGTAAAACCTCTTTATAGTCATAATATTGGATCAACTAAATTTATTATTATGAGAATGTTATAACTTAATAGAGGTGTAATTACAAAAATTATTGTTTTGATTAAAAAATTATTGTTTTGATTAAAAAATTATTAATTCATGTTTTAGTGGTATTAAGATTTTGATTTATTGTTTTAATAGCATTAGGATAGTATAGAAATGAATATCAAAGAGTTATTACAAAATTGAGTGATCAGATTCGATAACTTTACTACACTAATAAAATAGATATTAATATTTTTCTTAATCATCCAAATGAGCAACAAGTCGTGTATACTTTAACTGAAGAAGAAATCATTACTAGATTTAGAGGGTGTTTGTCTAAACTTATAAGTTGGTCAAACTAGCTTATAAGCTCTAAAATTAAGCAGACATGTTTGTTTATAACTTTTTTTGAGCTTACAAGTTGAGCTTATAAGCAAAAAAAAAAAAAAATAAGTTAAGGGGGGAGGTACTTTTTTTTTTTTTTTTGCTTATAAACACTCTGCTTATAAGTTAGTTTGATCAAGTATATTACCACATTATCCTTGTTTAATTTTAAAATTCCATAGTATACCCTTATGTAATGTAGTATCTTTTTTAGTCATTTTATAATAAAATGTACTTATAAGCCACATTTTACCAAACACGTCAACTACTTATCAGTCACTTATAAGTATTTTAACCAAACACGTAATTGCTTAAAATTTCAAATGCTTATAAGCTAATTTTAGCTTATAAGCACTTATTGTTTATAAGTTAATTTTCATAAGCTCAGACAAACACCCCCTTAGACAAGAAGAGAAAAGAGATAATCTTGAAGATGAATATAGTAAAGAAATATCAAAAGTTTCGTGCCAAAAAGCTATAAACATGTAGTTAAAAATATTTTGGTTTTAACAAGAAGGTGTCCATGTTGTCAACTTATTACGTACCCACAAGATAAAAGATACGGTAGCAACTTTAAAGCATAAATCATTGTTTCAAACAACTTTTGATAAAAAATTTATTTCATCTTAAACATTTAATCTAACATAACATATTTTTTTTTTTATAATATACATATAATTATTACTATGTAGAGGCAAGTTTCTTAAGACGGGACCTAGACAAACTATAACTTATTACAATATGAATTTTATTCTTATTTATAACTGGCTCAAGTAGGGACTAAAATTTTTAATAACTATATGGAGATTATTCCTATATAGAGTATCACTATAGAGAAGTTCTACTGTATATATATAATTGTCAATATATATTATTCTTTTTTTTTTTTTTTTTTTGTGGTCGGAGGTGACTAATCCCTAACCGAAGAGAATCAAACTCAAGACCTCTTGAGTAATACACCCAACAGTCTTTATTATCCTACCCGATCACCCAAAGGTGGTTTAATATATATTAATTCAATATAGCTTTACCTAATCTTTTAATGTATTTGATTTATGAGTGGACTTATATTAACTAAGGCACAGTGTATCTCCTAACTTCTTTTATTTCCATGATATAAAATATAGTCAATGAGAAAACGACATATTCCCACCCTGATTGTTTTTATTCTAGATTCCTACCCTTAAAGTAAAGCAGTTTTTTTTTTTTTTTTTTGGTAACCGAGGTGTTCGGGCCAGCTTACGGGCACTTTAACTAATCTTCAAGATCCATTGAATATTCTACAAACCCAATGAACCATGTAAGGCATAATTATGCATTGGATAGGTGACCCTAAAGTTTGAACTTAGGAAGTCAAAAAAAAGAACACGCCTCTTCGACCATCAGGTGAATCCCTTGGGGTTAACGCAGTTTCCTTTATTTTAACAAATTCTCAAATTTTCACTATAGCACGGTGCATGTTAGCACACTAAAGTACACCAAAGCTTTCTTTGGCATAAAATGGGTTCATGCTAGCAAAAAGTGGCTAACGTTAGCAACGTTTAAGCCAACGGTTTTCGGCCTTTTTATTTGATTCCGAAGTCCAAAATTACTTCCAAGACCACCGTTAGACTCTCCACAACCTCATCTACAAAACCCATACCTTTACTTGCCAACCCCACTTACCATTTCCAATCACTTCCAATAGTTACTAATGGTGTTTGTTTAAAGGTGAGAATCTAGAATAGATACAAACAAAAATATCAACTTGAGATTTGGCTAAAGCTTGGGTGGGAATATGTCGTTTACTCTATATTAATTAAGAAAGATTAATGAAATATATTTAATTGCAAATTTAGTAGTTTATTATATATAGGAGCAAGTCCACAGTTGTAGCAGAAGAATCAAACTGACCTTCAACTTCTCTTCAAAATTTATTCTCAAATCAGCTCGCAGATCTATACAAATTATATCTTGATGGGAATTAAACTAAACTAAAGTCCTTGATTTCCACCTTTTTTTTTGTTCTTCTGTGCAAATATAACAAGCAAACAATAATATTCCAAAAGCCACAACTACAAGAAGCAATACAACAACATACACAAGAGATTACACGAGTAATATCACACTAGCAGTAGCACACGATCGATCAAGCAGAAGCAGAAGCAGCAGTAGCCAAAATTCCACATGCATGCATGAGAATTGATTTCATCTTCTCATGGCTGATGCCACCATTGGAGCAACTGTAATTCCTCGTTTCTGTCTGTCCATGTTGGACTCCCATCCTTCATTTCCCAACATCCCAAAGAAGAAAAGAGCCAATCAATCAGTCCATGCATGCTTGTACATTAACGTAATAGTTTAAAGAGTAAACGAATTTTTTCCCACCCAAGGTTTGCCTTAATGACACTTTTCCACCCAAAAAGTTTCAAAATACCACTTTCCCACCTGAAGTTGATATTATGTTGATACCCAAAATACACTTTACTTTCTCAACTGGTGTTTTACAAGTTATCAGGAGTCAGGATAAGAGGAGTTTTGTTGAGTGGAGGTCGATGGATCGAATAGTGGTGACTAAATGAATACTCGTCGTCGAAATAAGCCAGAAATTAGCTAAGAACAAGAAAAAAACCTTAGCTTTGCTGTGGTTGGCAATCGGCGAGAAATCAAGTATTAGAATGAAAAGAGTTTTTTAGAGAAGAGACCGGAAGTTCAAATAGTGATGAGTGATGACAGAGTGAATTTTTGCCACCGAAATCGACTTTAGATAGTAATGAAAAATTAATTTTGAGTGAGAAAGTATATTTTGAAACTTTTGTGGTGAGTAAGTGTCATTAAGGCAAACCTAGCTTGGGTGCGAAAAAGTCGTTTACTCCAGTTTAAAATAGTTCAACATGGTCTTATATAAAGTTTATAAACCATGTCCTCTACCTAACCCAACGACTTTCAATTGTAGTCAAGTACTGATCCATTTTTAAGATTTTTTCCAAACCAAATCTACGTTATTATATAAAGATGGATTTTGTTTTGTAATGCAAAACCATATGATCGATAACTTCCTTGTCTTATATATATTTGGAATTTTTACGAGTCTTCTACCTATGAGAGTGAAAAGTATTTCTTCTGTTGAAAAATTTACTGCTTAACGACAAATATTGTTCTAAGTTTATAAAGTAATCTGCAGGCTAGTCACTTCTTTTGAAGTTCATCAGATTGTAAATGGTACAAATAAAAGATCTACCAGTTCATGAGGTCTTCAGGATTATCAAAGTACAGCCAAAAACTACTATAAGAACATATCTCAGGACTAAAAAGAATCCTAGGCGTCAGGTATTTATGAAGTTGTAACTCGCAGCAAAAACCATAAATATAGAGAGAGGTTAATATTGTATATATATGTTCAAGAACCAGTGGAATATGAAATTACGAGCTATGAGTGATTAGATGAAGAGTATTTTTACCTATTCCCATGTCAAAGCCGCGTTCTTGGAGTTCTCTGTATTCTTGGCACAGTGCACAAGCTTCACAGAAGAAGTGCACTAAACAATCCACACAGGGTGACTCTGCCAAGTCGTATTGAGCCCTCATAGTTGAGCGAAAGGAGCATGAATACAAGCAGGCAAATCCAGTCATAGCCAATAGTCCATAAAGTGCACCACTCGCAGCACAAGCTGTAACACCATTGATGACAGCATATATATATTCACCATAAAAATCATTTAAATCGTCTAAAAGGAAAGTAATTAGAATGGAATTGGTTTGCAGATCGCTTACGGGATGACCCTTTACTCACTATCTCGGCAATCTGTCCAAACGTTATACAAGGACAAAAGCAAGTGACAAAACCTGAACCAAAAAAAAAAAAAAATGGGGTTAATTAAAGCCAGTAATTATTATTGATCGAACTGAGTTTTGATGAGCTTACAATTGGCTACATCATCGCAACAATGGCAAAGACCAGTAGACCATTTCCCCGGTACACGAACCCGCACGCCGGAGGAGATATATGGAGCTTGAGGATGAGGATAGGGTTGTGTTGGACTGGGGTTTGGAATTCCTGAAACTGGGACTGGCCCTGGATGCCCGTCAGTTGTGTATGTGTGAGCATCATTTTGAGAAGGATACATACTGGAAATACAAGGATTGTGATGAAGAACTTGCGGTAGTTTTCTTGTCCGGCAGGATCAGAACGATTCCTGGCTAATAAATATATGGGGGAAGTCTTTGTTTATTCTGTGGAAAAGTTGTCACTCTTGCGTGGTCAACTCAGAAGCTGATATTATATTAATTATCACCTGTTGGCCAATTATCTATCTCCATTACTGAAAGATGGAAGGCATAATCAAATTCTAGGAAAGTTTTTTTCAATATCTTTTTGGTGATGAGTCATTAAGCGCTGTATTTGTCAGCAGTGCAATTTCCTGGAGCATCTCTGGGGAGATACAAGTGGATATTAAAAATAGGAATTATTCAATTTTCCAACGTAGAATTGTTAATTTAATGACCGATGATGTCAAGCAAAAAGAATCTGAAGATGAAGTTTGTATAAATTATTACACCATGATGCAGTATGGAAAACGAAAACGGTAAATATTGTAAGTTGTCCACTGTCACAGAAGTATTGAAGCAACTTATAAACTGCGAGTGATTAATGGCTTTGAATAGTTACTGTACTGAACCTGACTCCCCCTAGTTCATATCAGAATACCTTACTGATATCTGATATGAATTCAAAATATGGTAACTTGAAAACAAGAAACCGGTTGGTAAGTGGCTTTCTGGGAAGGCTGGCTAGAAGCATCCCATCTTATTATTAATGATGCCACTAGAAGAAGACTGGTCATAATTCTTTATTATAAAACTCTTAACTTGTAATAACAGCTTTCTAGATTAATACTGTCTTGGTGACATCGATGGTTAGCATCATGCCATTATTAGATTATAATTCTGCATATGCAACTTCATTAGTTGTGTTGATACTTGATTTTAACATCAACGACTTGCACGTGTAAAGTGTTAAGCAGACTTAAAAATCACATATGATAAGAAAACATGAAATGAAATAATGCATGAGAAACGATATTTAAAGTAGTTCGGATGCTTAAAAGTGAATCTTACGTCCATTACTATTGTATTAATAGATGAGTAAAATCAGGTCGTGTGCAGCGAGTTGAGTTATAATATAAAGATAATACAAAGAGAGAGAGAATGTGTAAGCTATTTTAGACTAAGATTAGTCAATCTTATAGATAAAAGGGATGTCCTTTATTTATAGTGGGAGATTTCAAGGTAATTATTATAAGTCTGCAAGTGGGTAGGTGTAGTGCAAATCCTTCTTTGCATCCCATTGGTTATCTGCACAAGAAATATCCTCAAATTGCATAGGGTTTAGACAGGTGGATAATCCTCAACCGCTCGCAAGCCCGACACTCACCTACTGCACTGACAGGAACCATACCTCTTGCGTCACTGTGCGACATGACAGCGTCTGGACGATACAAAATATTTATGAACTCTGATTGGCTTTTGCTGATGAGAGTTCACGTCAGCCCTAACTTTTCAGGCATAATAAGTTGGTTTGTTGTCCCAACCAAGGTCAATAGTCATTGTTAATTAAGTTGAAATATGAATAAATTAGTTAGTGGTTTGTTGTCCCAACCAAGGTCAATAGTCATTGTTAATTATTCATTGACTAACCCATCTTCTAGTCTTCTTCCTCCACCTTCTTCCTACCCTATCCTCCATACAATCTGCAAATGCTTTGAAAATGTACACACAATGCAATGGTGAACCTACTTTTTTATTTTTTATTTTTTTTGAAATAGGAGTCCAGACTGGTTTGTGCGTACCTCGACTAAAATCTTGAGAGTCAGGGATTCAGACCTAAGACTGTACGCCTTAATAAGACATTATAACGCTTGTCTTACCACCGGAGCTACCCGAGGGTGGGTGTTACCCTCTTTAGTATGAAATTCCAATTGTATTGTCTTAATAATGGTGGTGTAAAGTGTAAACCACTTGGCTTGTGGTCGGATGGCAAGACTCTAGGTTATCCAGATGTTTTGTGTTCGAGTCACATAAAATGATCACATATTATATCTGTAACTTACCTGACTCATTGAACTTGTAGGATGTTTAATGGATCCCAATAATTAATTGGTCCGAACATTTTAATTGAGTTTATAAAGTGTTTTAATAGATCTCAATAATTAGTCGGCCTGAACGCCCGACTACCAATAAAAAAAAATAGTGTTGTAACGATGTTTTGATAATCCACGACTATATTTCATTCTCTTATAATAAAATAACCAAGGAAAAGGAAAAAAAAAATATCTTAAGTACAAATTCCTTGAACAACTAATAAGTCCATGAATATCCTAATCCAGCTACAGAACACTACCCTCTCGCTACCAAACACCCCCCAAATCATCACAACGTCACTTTTTTTTTTTTTTTTTTTTTTTGGTTTCCTTCATTTTACCGCCAAATTGGCGATTTTAAAGAGCGGACGAGCTCCTTCTCCAGTAATCAATTAACAATTCATTATTCATGGAACACGAAGAAGAAGAAATTCTCTCAGCTTCCGATACAAACGATTCAAGCGATGAATTCACTGTTGATGGTGATGACGAAGATTATAAATTGAGTTATTTATAAAAGAATTTGATAATGGTAAGTGAGTTCTTTTAGGGATCACATTTAATCATGGGAAGTTAATCCCATGATTGTGCTAAATCTAGGATTGAACTATAAGGTTTTGAAATCATGTCCTTAATATTAAGAGATAAGGTTTATCGATAATCTGTGAAACAATTATCGGTCAACTTCCTCTAAAACAATTATCGGTCAACTTCCTCTACTGAGCTTTGCTTATTGCTTTAAGCTTCACTTTCTCCGAGCTGTCACTAACTTCGAGCTTATCGTAAACTCTTGCACAACGATTTGATTCTTTTTAAAAAATACTCGCTCTGGTTACACAAAGATAGTATTGTTTTATTAATATGTGGGTAAAATGAGTAATTTGGCATTACGGAAAGCATGGATGAAGATCTTTACTATAACGATTAAGCTAAAATTTATTTTCACAGTTTGATGGTATAGCTAGAGCAAGGCTTAATTAGAAATGAAGCGAATTATTGATTGTTATAAAGACCATTTTGCCCCTTGTCTCAATTGTACTCCTAGAGAAAAAATTTATATTGTGCCCGATATCCATGTTGAACAATATTTTGCGTTTATAGGTAGAATCCCTTGCAAAGGTTTAGAATGGTAATTCCTGACCCTTGGGAGGTACGTATTAAATGACTACTTGAAGTATAAAGATTCCACTCAATTTAAAATGGTCCAAAGTGGAACCAACCAAACAACTCATCTATGTTGTCTTACATTTTACAATTTTATTAATGAACTTATATTATGCGGCCAATTGGTTTGCCTGTTCTGTACTCTGTAGTTATATTTCTTCTTAATATTTTAATAAGACGGCAGTGATCTAGTGTTTCTCCAAATCTTCCTGTTATTGATTTTTTACTTATGTTCTTCAATTCTGGCTTAATGATATAGAAAATCTGATTTGGTGTCTTTCCAACTCAGCATATGCCAATAGAAAAATGGCACAATAATTAGTTTTAGTGTCACCAACTCCATCTTAGTTGGACAGACAGTTGGTGGGATCTTTAGAAAATTTAATCTAAGTTCACCCCTGAGGTTTAATCAAATAACAAAAATCCCCCCAAGAAATAATGAATTTATAAATAAAATATAAACTACCCCGTCACGGTAGTTGACATGGACATCAAATGTTTGTTTTGGGTGGAAAAAAAGGAGTATTCTCCAGGTGTAACACCTGACACGCAACTCCCATACAAGCCATCTTAAAAAATAGTTTAAAACATAGATAAACAGTATTATAACAAGCTGTAGATATAGAGGGTTTTCATCTCATGTTTGGTCAACAACAAATAATAAGGCCATTGTCTGTGCCTTTTTCCAGGGCTAAGCAATAGTTAATTTAGTTTAGAATTTTTG
Organism: Pistacia vera; assembly: GCF_008641045.1. Lineage (NCBI taxonomy): Eukaryota > Viridiplantae > Streptophyta > Magnoliopsida > Sapindales > Anacardiaceae > Pistacia > Pistacia vera. The sequence goes on along the minus strand of NW_022195586.1, from coordinate 120,712 downwards.
CACGGTTAGTAATAGTTCAATATTATAATTCATTTCTTCTGAATTTTGCTGCAAATTGCAAATCGGGGTTCTGGCTGTGAAGTGTGGCTATAACATTCATTTGGAGTTAGCGGTGTACAGACTAAAAATCATCATAGCTTTCTACACAGGCCTTTTTCAAAACACTTGGAAAATCTTCCAGTTTCAGGACAAAGGTTTTAAAACCCGGTTCGGCCTGATTGGTTGAACTGGGACTCGAGGTCCTCGCCAAGCTGGATTATCAATTTTGAATTGTTGATGCTTGACTTTAACACCAACTATTCGCACTTGAGAAATACTAAAAAAAATTAGAAGTCACACGTGATATGAGGGTATTGAATTTAGTAAAGGGTGAGTCAAAGTTTAAAGTGGTTCGGATGCTCAAAAGTGAATCTTACGTCCACTGATATTGTATTAATGAGTAAGGTCAGGTCGTGTAAAGTGAGCTGAGTTATATCTTAGAGAATACAAGACAAAGAGAGAGAGAGAGAAAGTAAGTTATTCTAGAGTGAAATTAGTTAATCCCGTAAATGAAAGAGAAGTCCACTATTTATAGTGGGATAAACCAATGTCATTATTACTAATTCTGCAAGTGGGTGGATACCGTGCAAATCCTTCTCTGCGTCCAATTGTTCACCTGTCCGAGTGATTTCCTCAATTTATGCAGGGATTAGACATGCGTACAATATCCAACAATACGCTAGCTTGACGCTCACCCACTGCACTGACAGGAGCATGCCACTTACGTCATCATGCGACGTGGGTGCGCGTGAACGGTCGCAGAACTTTCCCAAGTTCTAACCATCCCATACTGATAAAACTCCGTGTCAACCCTATTTTTTCAAGCATAACATCCATGATGATGATAGACAAGTAATTGGTGATTAGGATGTGGGAGGTTTGAGGAATAGGGGTATCCGCGTATCCAACAAATAGCTGAATTGATGAATCACACCTACTGCTTTCCAAGTGAACACAGATAATGTCCAACAAATAGCATATCCGCATCATATGTACCTCATCTGCGGACATTATGTATCTGAATTGATGAATCATCCATGCCAATAGCAATAATATTGTTATCTTGAGGATGAAAGGCAAGAAATATTGCTGCAGGTGGTGCTGGCATGAAAGTTGCCAGTTGTCTGTATTTGCCCATAAAAGTTGAGAATGGTCAAATGAATATCAATAAACATCAACCTCAGGTTCCTGAATTACCCTTAAGAATCATTCTTGGACAAAGCAAAGCAACAAACATTCTCTTCGGGGTTGCTCGTAAGAATGGTGGTTGCCATAGTTGAGGTGGCAACTGGGAGTTGATGAATGACCAATTGTTGGAGAAAAGCCCTAAGTCATTTTCCAAATTTTAGGACTAAAAACTGTGTAAAGATTATATACACTTCAACTAATCTCTTAGGACTGAAATTATCAACCAGATAAAAATTTCAATGACTATTCCTATTAGCAATCGAAAAGGAAGTTGAACTTTAGACCTCTTAAGTAATACACTCAAAATTTTTTATCGAACTACTTCATCATCAGAAGTAATTAACTTAATTATTATTTAAGAATATTTTAAATAACAATTAACTAAATAACGCAAGTTTAGATGAATATATGTTTGCGTACGTTTGACTGAAAACTTGCAGGCTTCTGAATTCTTTGATCTCTGAATTCCATCAATCTAGCTTAAATTTCTTTCAATTATTTCTTATAATTAAAGTAATTAAATTGGCTTTAAGTCTGGGTTGATGTGAATATTGCAAATTTGTATTGACTTGGGAGTCTCGTCTTGAATAATTTTAGCTGGCTTTCATCTTCCTCAACGCTCCAACCTTTTGAACCAGTCCTATTCTTTTCAGTACTTGTTACTTTCTCTATCAAGAGAAAACCAGTACAGAAAATTAATTAGTTTTGCTGAGTTATTGAATGCATAGACTTGACTTAAACAAACTGACCCTGGAGTATTCTGTTCAGCTAGCTTTCATCATTTATTTATTTATTCTTATTTTCTGCTCCTTTTCTTGTAATATCATATCAAAAATACTTTCAAAACTCACCGGGTAGCCCAAAAATTATATTGAATATCACTCTTTATCTCAATGTCATATTATCCTTCGGCATCTCGATCTCCATGATCTCCACTGCCATCCGATGATACACCACCATCGCCATATGCTCCACCGTCAGAATCACCTCTGATAGAAATTACTCCTCTGCCGGGAGAAATATCATCAAAATACCATACTCCAGGTACCATGCCTGCAACAATGTTGGTTGGAATAATCGTGGTTGCCGTTGCAGCACTTGGTTTGATTGTTGCTTTAAGCATTCTCCTTAGAAGAAGAAGAAGAACACTAACAACAAGAAGAAGAAGCTTCCAAGACAAAGAGCTCGAGTACGGATTATGGAACTGAAGCTCCTCTACAAGGACCAAACGGTAAGCGTCTCAATTTAATTATTTATATCAATGTTTAATTAATTTTTTTAACAATGTATTTTTAAATATTAATTAAGCTTAGAAAGAAAAATTATAAAAACCAGTAATTAACATAATCTTATTCGGTGATGATCCTTCCTAGTTGATCCAATAACATTGTGTTTATATTCTCTCTATTATATCAATAATTATAGTAGTAGATATTATAAAATATATTTATTATGGAAAAGATATATATACATGATAATTATATATTCATCGTATCCAGTGTATATATACAGAATATACGTAGAATTATTGTATTTTATGAACTGCATACTGCCTCACCTCGATATAATTAAATATAAAAAAAATAATTTTCCAAATCCTTTCTGGACAAAGACAGAAGAATCAATTAAAACGACAGCGTATTCTCTCGTTGAGCTAGAATATTCAACAAAACGCCCCGCTTTACGGGCAAACTGGGGTCCCACCAGCTTCTTCCTCGTTTCAACATGGACACTAAAGTCTAAAACACTCAATCATTAGACAATAGGACAAAAACCTCGTGTTTATCAACAAAAAGAATTTACAGGTGATTTTGTCCGGCGATGTCTTCGTCGCCGCCGTCCCCTTCGCCTGCCGCGTCACCACCTCCGCCACCTCCCACTAACAGTACCGGTTCAGCGTCTCCGCCGACCAACTCTACGACTCCGGCGGCGAGTACTCCAACTAATGGATCGAATCCGGCGATTCCCGTCCCGCTGCCGGCTCCTAATGGCCTGCCTCCGGGGGCGATCGCGGGGCTTGTGGTAGGGGTGGTGATAGGCGGTGCAATTGTTTTAGCTGCTGTGGGCATTTTCGTCCTTTTCTACAGAAGGAGAAAGCGGAAGCTTGCAGCTCAAAATCTTCCTCAACAGGGGCCCAAAAGTAATTTTACCTTATACAAATTCTAGTTGTTTATGTAAGAACTTATAATGCTGACTGTTGTTGTATAATTGAACGAAGGATCATTTAATGCTCATTAATAACTTTATGATTTTATTATTTACTAAATGCTGTTTTAATTATAGGTTTCTGGTTTGTTGAGTTCAATTTTAGGTGCTGGTTTAGAAGCTGCTGAGGTTTGAAATATTTAATTCGTTTTTGCTTTTGGTGTTTATTTGGTTTGTTTCAGCAATTTGTTTGTTTACTTCGGCTAAAATTAGAAGTACTTGAGAATAATAGAGTGGTGCTATGGAAGCATTGCTACTATCTCCTGCTTAATGGGAAGAGCTGAGTTGCTTGACCTTGATTTGTATTTGATTTTTTTTTTTTTTTTTTTTTTTGTTTTTTTGTTTTTTGTTTGCTTGATCAATTACTTCTGAGGAGTTAGGTAGTAAGGTCGCATTCATGTTATGTGCCATGATGATTTTTACAATTAAAACTGCAATTTTTTTGGCTCGCAACTTTTGTATTGATTACCTGTAGCAATTTTTTTCTGGGAAAGAGTCGGTAATTGGTCGTAATATTATTTGGTGTGGGGCTAAACAGCTATAAATGATAGCGACCAAGATCAGATTGTTTGTCAGTATGTTCCTCAAATGACATAGTACTGGAGACCCATTAAAAACTTTGCATGTGGATTCAGTGAAGAATTATGGTGAAATTAATTTTTACCATTTTATTTGTGCAGAAAACTTGGTGAAAAATCCAAGTTTTGAAGAAGGTCCATATGTGTTTCCCAACACATCTTGGGGTGTCCTAATCCCACCCAACATTGAAGACGACCACTCTCCATTACCAGGCTGGATGGTTGAATCCTTGAAAGCTGTCAAGTACATAGACGCCGAGCATTTCTCAGTCCCACATNTGCCTGCATAAAATTGACTACTTAAGCTGAACTTTTGGGCAGAACTGATTCAAGATTCTCAGGCTCAGTTTAAGGGAAGATGTTAGTAAAGAAGCAACATTGATCTTCCCAAGTTTAGTTTGAGGGAAGATGTTAGTAAAAGGGTAAAAATGTCATTTGGAATACTGTTAGTTGTTAAATAATGTTTGTTACTATTCTGTTTCACTTTCAGTTAAAATGTAACAGTATTAGTTAGAGCATCGTTGCACTATAAAAAGTGTACAGTAGCTATTTTGTATTAACTGAAACAGTATCAGTAAAAGAAGTATATTCAGCTCCATTTCCTTTTTCTCTCGTTTTCTTCTCTGTTTTAGGTCTTTTGTTCAACTTTACTCAAAACATCACAATTCCAATCACCAGTAGTTTGACAAATTGACTTTCATTAAAACCAAAACTGATTTTGGAATTGAATCGGAAGATTGAACCCTATGCTGTCCTGTGACCCATTTGCGATTCCCATATGAGCAGATAGTTCGAGCATTGGGAGGAAATATGCATTTGGAAGATCTGAATGACAGAACCACACCAGGACACAGCTCTGTATATGGTTCATATGGAAGCTCAGAATATAACTCAATTAAATACAGGGAAGACATGAAGAAATTCAGGAAGGCGGCACTAGAAATATTAGACCTGGGCAGTAGTGAATTCAGTGGGCAGACGAGCAATGACAGTCTGAACCAATCTAGTTCAAGTACTGATGGCCAGCAAACTACCCAAGAGACGGAACCACAGGAAGCCGAGAAAGACACCAAATTTGCTAGTCAAAGCTCTTGACGTCGATTATCATTATCTTGGTAAATCTCATTTTTACTGGTTCCCCTCCTTCCATTTTGCATTTTTGCGACATTTACATCCCACATATGAGAAAGTCTGACCCAATAACAAAATTGAGACAAGTCTTCCATTGAATGGTGTAGTGCCTAAAAAATTCTGGAAAAGGAAGAAAATATCAGTTTGGACAAGATGAACACATTTTGTTTACAGATATCAAAGTTTTTATACTCAGAACAACTCAGCTGAAATTGAACACGATTTTATAGGGAAAATTCGTTGTTTCTTGATCCGCAAAACCCAATTGATGCAGGCAGCTGCGGCATTTTGCGCTCTGAAATGAATAGTTGGAGAATGGGCAAAAGGCATTTTTTAAGTAGATGATTACTAGTATTATTTTGATTGTTGAAAGTTGTCGAATGCAGTATTTATTTGTATATGTTTAATATGAGGGTAGTATATGAACAGAATGTTTAAAACTGGATTAGTTCCATTGAGTAGCTATGTATAAATTTAATAGAGATGATTATCTTCAGAAAAAGTTGCAGAATACGAAGGCTCAGTGCAAGACATGAAATTTAGGGAGGTGGTGCAAGAAAGTTATGAAGTGGACAGTAGTGAATACAGTGGAGTGGGTTCAAATACTTTCCTTGATTGGTTCCAGTTTCAACAACCTCACCACTCACTCTATTCCTGGAAAGTGTTATGGAAATAGGAAAATGTTATGCCCACAGCAGTTTTTCATAAACTTTCTCTCATAATCTCAACTTGGCATCTAGTCATTGGTTAGCTTGCAAATGGGCAAGTAGGACCCATTTGTGGGTTAACTAATGACGAGTTGTCACGTTGGGATTGTGAGAGAAAATTTGTGAGAAGAGCTTGTAAGTATAATATTACTCTATGGAAATATTGTAGGTTATATAGTTTTAATAAGTTCTTATTAATTTTTTTTTTCTTACTTTATCCTATGATGAATGCTCTGTTTTAAAACCCGGACCGGACCGACCAGTCCAATCGGTTTGACCGGGACTCGGTTGTGTGTCCGGTCCGAGTTAATGTAAAACCTGTTTATATTTAAAAAACCACTTTAACTCGCCATTAGACCGGATGAACAGTTTAAAACGCCGGTCCAATCAGTCGGCCTGATAAACCGGTTCACTATTTCACAAGTAAAAAAAGCCCTAAATCTATTCATTTTTCAGTTTCTCTATGCAGCCACTCTTTGAAATCACCCCTCAATCTCAATCAACTCTACTCTCTGAACTCGCAACCATTGTCTCAATCGCAACTCCACACTCTAAAATCGATGACACCTCCCTCACTCGTTGGAAATTGATGACAACGCCTCACTCCTTGCTCGACGACGACGATGACAACGCCTCTCTCCTTGCTCGATAACGACTATGATGCCTCCCTCGTTGCTCGATGACGATGACGATGACGATGCCTCCCTCCTTGCTCCTTGATGACGACGACACCTCTCTCCCCCGCTGGAAATCAACGACGATGACAATTGAAGGTACATATGGTTTATTTGATTCTCTTTTTTTGGATTCGGAAATATTGTTTTGATTATTTGATTGGAATTTTTGTTTTGACTATAATGCTTGGTTTATTAGATTGGAAGTTGATTTTTTCATTTTTTTGGCAGAATCCTCTAGATTTGAAAGTTTTGCTTTGATTATTTGATTGGAAGTTACAGAATTATTTTACTCGAATTTGGAAGACAATTTGAAGGTAGTCAGATTTTTTATGTTTTCTCCCTCTGGTTGAATAACCCAGATTTGCCCAAACTTGAGAATAAAGAGATATAATGCTTAAATTAAAAGTTAAGGTGCATTTTGGAATAGCATTCTGTTTCCGTATTTCAAGCATGTTGTAATTTACAAAAGTTTTTGTCAATTATAAATTTTTTGTAAAGCTATAACATATTATATTGTATGTTGGGATTTTTGTTAAATCATGTTTGGATTGTTATTAAATTTGAATTATGTTGGTGCTATAATTAAGTTGTTATTGAAAATTTGAAACTTGTTCTAAAATGAAAATTTTGGATTTTTTTGGAAGTACCGACATCATCATGATGATATCATCAGTCCAATCGGTTGGACCGATCGACCCGTGACTTGGGTAGCAGAACGGGTTGTCCTCCAGTCCGGTTTTAAAACAATGGATGAATGTCAATGTTCTCTTAAATATTCACTTTCGTCATAGCAACCACATATGATTAAAGTTTCAGAATTTTTTATTTATTTATTTGAAAATAATTTCTTAACCTCAAAAAGCTAACTTTTTTTTACAAAATAAAAATATTTTTCTTATATTTTATCAGCTTTATATATATATATATATATATATGTCACTTAACACTCACTTAATATTTTACATATTTAAAAATTACAAACCAACATATAATCTATTCACTCAATATTTATTTTTTTTTTTTTTTTGTTTTTTGATAACTAGAGTATTCGAACTAGTTTGCATGCACTTTAACTAATCTCCAAGGTTTATTGAAAACATTAGAAACCTTATTCAGTCTATATTATTCAGTCATCATATATATTTAGATGTCATACAAATTAACAAACCTCACCTTATTCTGTTTAAAATTCAAAATCACATAAAATAAAACTTATATAAACCCAATACTTAAAAAAACCAACTAGTTAAATATAATTGGATTAATAAATACTATAATTTAATTTTCCGATGAAGCTGGTTTCCCGTTCCAGACTTAATCAGGCACGACATGTTGGTTGTAACTGCTATCGGCGTATATAATCACTGATTAAATTCCTGAAATATTTCGGACCCTGAAGTACTATCCTCTCCGCTGTCGCCTGCAGAACCAAATTTTGGGCATTGTTATTTATTTTTCCTTTTGTCAGAGAATAATAGCAATAACAATAGCGATATGCATCCTGCAAAATTCAGATATTACTGAGAATCAGCATGGTCACATGAAGAGATTATAGAGACTACATATTAATAAATAGTATGCATCAAGATTGATTGATAGACAGACTCAGGCATGTTATAAGTATTTGTGTAGTTACCAAACCAAATTTTATTATTGTTGGTTAAGTTCAACAAACAACCCTCACATACAGAATTTTAAAGGATTTCAGTTCTCGCCCCATTCACGTTATAAACATAAAAAAGAAAATTTCTTTCCTTTTTCTCCCCTTTGCTCCCTATCCTTCACCCCATTCCCTTTCAAAAGAATGTAAAACTAATTCCTAAGACCCTAAAACTATCGACAAAGTAACAGGGACCTTAGAACTATTGGAATTATCTACCAGATAAAAGTTCTAGTAACCACTATCAAACGTAGAGATTCAAACTTGGATGACCATATTAAATCTTTTTTTTTTTGCTCTTTTACTATGAAGGAAACTCTAATTTGAGAGATCAACTTACATTCTTTTTTACTCTTTTAGCCATCCAGGGGTGGTTAAGAGATGATCATTTTGCAACATGATTTATTCTCCCTACGAGTAACTTTACAACATGGGCATGGGGGGATGACACATCAAATTCATAGTTTAATGAATCTTCTTATTTGTATAAATAGTCTGTCAGTCTGGACGTGGATGTTCTTATTTGAACAACTTGTTTAGGCTACTGGGAGAAAAAGCTAAGAATACAGTGGTGGTAAGCTGGTACCACAAACCACTAAAACTTCGACATCTCCTTTCTCGGCTAAGTCGATTTATGTTTATAATTTCCTGGCGCAGGTGAACGCAATGCAAGATTGGACAGAAAGACTCCATAAGACTCAAAATCAAAGAGTCTATAATAGGTACTAGTATCATACATACACATGAAATAAGTTTGTCAAGTTACTTGTACAGCTAGCAGTAGCAGCTAGCTATCAAACCAAATTAATTATATGAATTCAGATCCTTGAATAGTTCCCCAAGAAGAAGAAACATTGTATTAATTATGCAAAACTCACGTTTATTCTTACCTCTTTGATTTGTTGGAGATGCTCCATGTTGTCTCTCCAACCTTTCTTCTTTCGACCTTCCCCGTTTATAAGAAACGGCCCAGCCAAGAACAACAAACAAAACAACACTTAGTATAGCAGCCGCAACTATTAAGTACACTCTTACTCCAGAGGCTTGAGATTGCTGATCTTCAGCTGGTTGCCATCCGTAAAATTCTTCTGGTGGTGGCGGAGTTTGGGCGAATGGTGTGGCCATCGAACAATTGGAAACAGAAAGATAATAGTGTGTTCTCCGCAAACCTAATAAGCTACCTAACAGCAGTATGCAGGGAGTTTACTATGGCGAACCTTATTTTATATCTCTTGTGGAAGACGATGAAAAGCAGCTTCGAAGAAATTTGGATGTTCGTCAGTCCGAATTTAATTGAAACAAATAGTGAATGGACGCATCCAAACAAGAGGGTGAAGACATCCATCATCTTCCTCTTCTCTTTCTGGGTAATTCCTCTTGCAACTTTGCCACTTTCAAAAAGAGTTTAAGCACACGTAAATATATACATTAAAATATAGGTTAGCTAAATCTTTGTAATATTATCAGAATGGGGACTTTGAGGTTTAGTTTTTTTTTTTTTTTTTTTTGGCTTATGAAATTTGTCCATAACCTTCCCTGTACCGCGTCTTCTTTATGACCAAGGACGAATTTGTTATTTAAAGATTTTATGAAGTGCCAACTAAAGAAAGAATGTTGAATTTCTTTTAAGGCGGAAATTTCACGGATCTGGTGAACCAACTTCCCCTAGAATCTACGGATTCGGAAGCTTTCTATCCAATGGCGGATACATGATTCAATCTTAAGTGGGCGATCCTTAGCTTTTCAAACCATTTCTAAAACTTTTTGATTATAAAATATATTTTTGATGGGGCTATCCTTGGCATTTCAAACCAAACTTTTAAAACTCGGACTGGACCAGACCGACTAGTTTGATCAGGAACCGGCCCCTTCTCTGACCCTAAATTCGGTTTCAACCATTGACTTGGGTTTGAACCGACAGAATAGTACGGTTCACCCAGACCAGTGTCTAAACCGGGTTACTAAAATCCCTAAAATTAAACCCTATTCCAATCCCTAGCTACCGACTGCACTTCAATCTTCAATTCTTCATCTTCACTCCTTTGAATCTTTTAATCTTCGATCTGGATTGTAGTGCACTCCGCCTCCGTGTCGCCAGTCATGTAGTCCCTGTTCACCCGTTCAACCTTCATCTCCACTTCGTGACGCCCTTGGTTTGTGGTGGGTTTTGTTGTGGCGGATGGTGGTGTTTTGCAGTTGATTAGGGTTTTCGTGGTGGCCTAGTGTTGGTTTGTTTGACGTTGGGCTGATGTGGGGTAGATTAGAGTTGCAACGTCTAGGGTTTCTTGGTTAGATTATTGGATATGTTTGTTCAATTTCAAACCTGCAAGGAGTAATGCTAATTTCTCAGGGGAATGCCTGTTAAGTTTCAAACTAGAGTTTCGTGCTAACGTCATGGGTCAAATCGGCCCCTTAACCAGGTCAAAACCTAGGTTAGCGGGTTGGTTTTAAAAACATTGTTTCAAAACATTTCTAAAACTTTTTTATTATAAAATATATTTTTATCATGGTAAAACTATCCCACATTTATTATTAATTACTTATTTTTAATATAAATCAATAAAAAAAAATATAAAAATAGATATTGTGGAATAATATACCTTTTTTTAATCAAACAATTTCATTAAATCATTAAATTTCAATTTGCTATTTTCCTTTTTTTTTTCTTTTTTTTTCTTTTTTATCTTCTGTGTTATTTTTTATTAATTAAGATTGGAAAATTACATTTGACTTTTATGTTAATTGATAAAATACTTGAAATGATGAAATAAATAAATAAGTAATAAATGTTAAATGAACAATTTATCCCTTTATAAAAAATCACAATATTTTATGTTTCTCCCACCTAATAATTACAATAATCTTAATAGTAAAAAAAAGGTGTCATTGACTGAACTTGAAGTCTTTTATTTAGTCCCATTATCTCAACACAAAATTTATCATCAAAAAGCAAAAGCAACACAGATTAAAATAACGTGTTTTAATTTTTAGGTAAAAAAAACTTCGAGAAAAAGGAAGAAAATTCTTCAAAGTTAGAGATTAAAGAAATTACTGTGTCATTGACTGAGTCACTGAAGTCTTCTACTTAACTTAATCCATTATTTTCAACAGTCAACTCAAAGAAGTCATCATGTAAGAGTATATTACTTTTTCCCACCTAATGTTTGCATTAATGAAGCTTTCCCACTCAAAAAAATTTCAAAGTACCGCTTTCCCAGCCAAAGCTTATACTCCATTGATACACAAAACCGATTCGGACGATAAAAATTCTCTTCATCACAATTATTTAAACACTTAATTTCTAGCCGATGGTTGGCCATCATAAAATTAGGGTTTTCTATTCTTAATTGATTTTTAACTGATTTCGATCATAAATATTCAATCGATCATCACTATTCGATCCACTAGCCTCTTCTCTACAAAACTTCTCTTATCCTAACTTCTGGTAACTCATTGAATGTCAACTGAAAAAATGAATTACATTTTGGATATTAATAAAATATAAATTTTGAGTGAGAAAGTGTCATTTAAGGCAAACATTGGGTCGGTAAAAGTCGTAATATGAATTCGTGGGAAGTTAAACCGACAAGAGTCAGTTAATTGAAATAATTAAACGACATAAAACACAGAAGAAAAAGGTAGTCAATCAGCTAGCTAGCAAGCACAAAGTCTATAATAATTTATATTTTTGTGTTAGAAAAATATTGCACACAGAAAGCTCTTTTTGGAAAAATATTTTTTCCAAACATTCCTTCTCTGAAAGTTTCAAGCTTCAACTACTTCACGTTCTGTATTCAACTTCAAAAACCCTAAAAAAGTAAAGGTCTCCATGTATATATTTTACGCAGCGCTTGAATCAAGCGACAGGCTAGCTAACCTCTCTTGTTGCTTTTAGTGATTGACCACAATCAGATTACCATTTTCTCTTTCAGTTTTCTTATCTTTTAAGAATATCATGTGTTCTCCAATGCGTCCTTCTCGTGGTCGTGCACTGACGGCATCATATACGCCGCCACAGCCGGAAGTAGTTGATGGGTGGCAACCTGCAGCTGAAGATCAATCTGAGGGCTCGAGTTCCTCCTCAGGCGGTGCACTGTTTGGAATAATTATGGGTGGTTTAATAGTTTTGGTTATTGTTCTTCTTGTAATTGTTTGGTTCATTTTTGGTAGAAAACAAAGATTCGAAAACACAGCGCGAAACTCCTTCCCTACCAGAATTAACTTTTGAGTTTCATATCATTATATAATTAAAGCAAGCGTAGGTGAATCAATTATAACAATTTTACATAAAAACATTTGAAAGTTTTAAGTCCCAGACACGAACTTGTGAACTTATGAGAAACTTCACTTATGAACTCAATTTAAGTACTCTTTTTTAATCTCTCTAGGTGACACTTCTATTGAACTTCAGCAGCATCAGCAACGAGAACGGATTCCTGCAGCAGGTAAGTGTTCATATTTGGATTCCATATATATATTAACGGGCATCTCCTGATTATTGGTTTTTTTTTTTTTTTTTTGGTAGTCTCCCCAGATGGATCTTCTGCTGGAATTGCACAGCATCCAACACCCACTAACCTTGCAATGCCGAAAAAATTTACTTATGAAGAACTAAAGGAGGCTGCAAATAATTTCTCCAAAGACAAATTACTTGGTAGAGGTGGTTTTGGCATTGTCCATAAAGGAGTCCTTCGAGATGGGGGAATCGTTTCTATAAAACAGCAAATAGCCGAACGGCAACTGGGGGAGAGAATTTCTTAAAGAGATAGAAATCATTAGCGGTATCCACCACAAACATCTTGTACATCTAGTTGGATACTGCATTTCGGAGACTCAGAGACTGCTTGTATTAGAGTTCGTTTCGAACAAAAGCCTATACTTTATTTTACATGGTTTGTCCTTTCTGTTATTAGATATTACTATGGTTAAAAAATTGAAATTATAGAAATTGGTGATTAATATTTCTGAATTCATTCACGTCTGAATAACAATCGTATATATTTTATGGGAATTACAAGATTTATCAATGTGAATTTAGAAAGTGTCACTGCATTTTGTGCTTTTTAAACTGTGGTACTGTTGTCTAATTAGATTATGATAACATTTCAGAGAACGATAAGGAAGTTGTCTAATTAGATTATGATAACATTTCAGAGAACGATAAGGAAATTTTGCACTGGAAAAAAAGATTCAATATTGCGGTAGGCACAGCAAAAGGATTGGTTCATCTGCATGATGGCTGTGAGTATTATTTTGATAGTACTGTTTTCTTGAATTTAAGAAAATTTTAAGATGTAAGATACTGTTTTGAAATTTCAAATATGATGTAAATGTATATATCCTCAGCAGCTGGACCAGGATCGTGCATCGTGATATCAAGTCAGCTAACATTCTTTTGGATGAAAAATGGGAAGCCAAGGTATGATTTGTACTGCCTAATGCTTGAATATGTTTGCACTGCCTTTTTATAAAGTAATGGTTATTTCAGACTGCAGATAAAGATTGAATTTATTTTCACTTCAGTGCTCAACATCTGTGTGCTTTTTATGTTGGCTTCTACGTATGATGAATGAATCGACTTGCATGTTTTTCCTCAGGTGGCAGATTTTGGACTTGCTAGGTCCATTTTAGCTGATAAAACTCATATCAGCACTAAACCTACTGGCACTATTGGGTAAAATACACTGCTTTATATGTCATTGTTGTAAAACTGTTTTCTGTTGTTCATAACTTGTATATATATTATATTGTCTTGAACAATCCTGTGTAACTTCTCATGATGCATTTTCTCTGAATGCAGTTACATAGATCCAGATTTTTTCACCTCCGGGATTAAGTTAAATGAGAAGTCAGATGTCTACTCCTTTGGAATGCTGCTTCTGGAGTTGATTACTGGATGCCTACCTCTGAATAAAATTAAGCCTTCTGATCCTGATTATGAAAACTTGGCTGTCAAGGTGCATATTCTGTCTCATCAGCTCCGGTCTTTTAGGAATCGTGTGATAGAAGTTACCCAACTTGCAGTTTTGTGTGTAAATAATTTGATAGATATTTATTTAGTTTCTGCATTGGTAATTAAGGGGGCAAGAATGGAGTCAGTTTGCATTGTTTGCAGAGTAAATATAACACGGACTTTTATGAACTTTCAGGCAAAACCGATGCTCAGAAATCTGTGAAAGACAACAACATAAACGCTGTTTATACCGATCCAAAGTTAGGGAAATTTCGGATGCTTAATTGTGCTGCTGCCTGTGTTTGTTATCCAGCAAGGGATCGGACGCAGATGAGCCGGGTACTTAAACTAAGTGCTAAATAATTACTTTTAGCTCTCAATTAAGTTTTATGAATTGAAAACTGGCTTATAACTCTTTTGATTGCATTATATTCCAAGCAGATACTAGAAGCTCTGGAAGGAAAACTGGATGTGAAGGTTTTGACAGAAAGAATAAAAACAACGTTCACTGCAGAACGTATCTCATGGGACAAGAATAAACTCTTGGAGATGTTAAAAACAATCACAGAGGAGGATCCAGCTAGCTCGATCGGTTAATGAAGGCCAGAATAGTGTTTTGAACATCAATCTAATGATTTTACACTTTAATTAATCATTTCTTTCGCGAATTTATCAGACTCTTCTCTTGAGATAAAGTTGTTCAAAGACTTGTGACAAAAACAAAGCTTCAACCACAAATATTTTTATGTCTTCATTTCTTCGTAAATTTTGGATTTGAATTTGTTTAATTAAAAAAGAAAACTGAGGAATCTTCTATTTTATTTAACTAAGTCTAACAAAATTAAATGATATTATTATTTCATTTGGATTCTTTTTAATTACCAACCTCTAATTTCTTATAGTTAAAAGTAATCAATTAAGTTGAGTGACATCTGATCAAGATACAGTACAGAAATTTTATTTTGTTTGGTTGCATGGCATGAATAGACTTTAGACAAATTGGCTTGGTGTCTCTATTAATTGCCTAGCTGCCTGCCTCTAGTCGTCCTCTCTCATCATTCAATGAGACATTGTTACGTCCTCCATTTCTGAAAACAGTAGCTTATAGAGAATTTTAAATATTCAGCTACCAAATATCACTCTCACCCAGCTGGGAAAAAACCCTACAAACTTGTGATCCATCTACTGCATGCATGAATTAAACAAGGGGCAATATATATATAACCTCTGTTCTTTGTGATTGAATACAATTTCTGTTTCAAAGTGTTTGGTAAAATGTTCCTTTAATTTCTTGTAATATCACAAAGCAACTTCCAAAACTCTCTGGTAAGTCACCCTTAATTTCTCGACATGTCGTATGAAGATCTTCCGCCATCTGAATATCTCCACGAGATGACACAATGCCAGCCAACGATGTTTCTCCATGGCCAGATGATACAACACCAGAAGACGATGCACCACCGCCGCCAGAAGCTACTTCCATGCTTCGCTTCTCCATCATTTTTTTATTTTTCTTCTCTTTCTCCAATTAATATCTAAATATCATACTTAACTTTGATTGAGTAATTTCTCCTCTACTGTACTAGGCCGGCTCAAGGGGTAAGTAGGTGAGACCCCCCAAAATAGGGGCCCGAGTTTTTTAGAATTTTTTGAATATATTATAAAGGGAGAACGACATGATCCCACCCAAGGTTTGATGAAATGACACTTTTTCCGACACTTTCCTACCCATTGTTATGTTTTTTGTTAAAAAAATCTGTTATTATTTAACTGTAAAGACAAAAACATTCTTTATTATTTGACTTAATAATTTTTTTATTATTTTATGTCATATTAATAAAGTCAATTATTTCTGTTATGCCCTCAACTATATATCAAATTTTTCCCTCTAAATTTTTATTAAAAATAATGTTTTAAATCAATGAAATTACTTTAGATTTTTAAAATTTGAAACCTTTGTTACAATTAAACTGACATTTATATTTAAATTTTGTCAATTTAAACGCAAATAAAATTAAGTAATAGCATTACTAATTTTTTTAGATAATTGGTAATATTGTAAGGATAAAGAATCAGCCATCCGGGGATAACCCCTCATCAACGCGTCCCAAACGAAAAGGAAACCCTAACAAGAAGGAGAAAACCTTTACAAAGGCACAAGGCCGCCAACGCAGCAAAACAAAACAAGAGAAAAAAAAAAAAAAAAAAAAAAAAAAAAAAAAAAAAAAAGAAAAAAAAAAAATCCCACAACTGACAGAAAAGACAAAGTCTTTGAGCAGGACCACAAACTCAAGCACAAAATGCCAGCAAAGACAAGTGCAATCACGCACCAGCAACAACTTAGCACCTGGAGAACTCACAGCAGCAGCATTAAAAGGCTAAAAAAAACCCCACACCCCACCACAACCACCCACATGGCAGCAAGAAAATAACAACCACACGGCAGTAGCAACTTAGCATTACTAATTTGCTTAAATAAGAATCCAAATTGTAAATTTACAATGCATATATATAAGAAATTTTGTTAATTCAAACCTACTAAAAACAGAGAATTCAATACAAAGAAAGCAACTTTTCCAGTTTCTCATTCATTTCTTAAAATCCAAAAAGTTTTGCTTCCACCCTCCCACTTTTTAGCTCCTTGAAATTTGTTTTTCCTTTGCTTTTTGGATCTTCAAAACCTTCTTCACAATCTTTTGCTCTTACACCAAGAAACCTCGAATTTGATGTATTATTTTCAGCCAAAGTTACCATCTCCAATACCTCTGCAACTGCCTCAAGAGGGTAATCTCCATTTAATTTAGCGTCAACGCATTGCTTCACCTTGTCTTCACTGAGTTTTGGAGTTGCCTGAAACAATCCAGAATTGCATAAGAAACAGCTTGATTGAGGCTTTCATCACACGCCAGATAAATGACTAGAAGCAATAAGCGAAATTCACCACCCACTTTCATCACACAACTTCAGCCAAAAAGCACTATACGGAGTAGGTAAAATCTAATAGAGAACGACATGAAAGATATGTTCAAAGTCTATGATAGACAGTCTTCGTGAACAAACCTCTAGAACCCAAATGGGGATTCCAACTTTACATAACCAAAGCAACCATAAGAATTCTGTGACATTAAAAGCAATATATCACTCAGCAATTTACTTCTTATGGCAATTGTGTTGGGCCAAAAATCATCACATTGAAGTACCGCATATTAACCTCCGACGGTGAAGCACTTATCCCGGTAGCTGTATCCAAAAACCACAAAATCAACTCCACCGAAACCCAACCAAACAAACCTAAACGCACAGAACTCAAAAATAAATAAACAAAATAATCAGAGAAGTAATCAAGTATTCACCTGGTTCATTAAGAAGAAGTTGAGTTTCCTGTTTGGATCAACAAAAAACAAGTTCAAAACACAACACAAAATCATCAACAACACAATCCTAATTTCAGCGTCCAATCGACAACAAAGATCTCAATCAATTAAAGTTCCTATATTACACAATCAATGCAATCAATAAGAGAGAGAATCGAAGGAAATTAGAGCATCAAACTGAAAGAACAAGTAATCCTTCCTATACAGACTTCAATTGACGAAATTGAATCGGTTTTTTAAACGAAAGAGATATGAGAAATAGAGAAACCAGTCAAAATAGGGAGAAAGAGAGCGTAACCTTGATGATTCGTCGGGGGAGATTAATGTTAGCCATTGCTGAGATCGAATCGTTTCAGTTCTTTTTTTTTTTTTTTTTTTTTTTTTTTTTTACGACTTTTTTTTCTAATAAACAGGGAGGGTTAGAGAATTTACTAAGATGAAGAGAGAGTGCAACAAAGTCTGATGCAAGACTCGCATAAATTGACTATCCTACCCTTCTTCAGAATGGATTTTCCTAACGGAACATAACAATGGGTGGGAAAGTATCATTTTGAAACTTAATAGGTGGGAAAGTGTCATTTCGCCAAACCTTGGATGGGAAAATATCATTCTCCCTATTATAAAAATGAAAATAGTGTATAAATTCTCATCTAGGCTAAGGGCCCTAAAAAATAAAAAGTCAAAAGACCCAAATTTATTATAAACTTTTTACATATATTCCCACCCAAAGTTTGACGAAATAGCAAGTTTGTATCTTTAGCTTTATATATTCTAATTTACACCCCTAAATTAACATATTGAATTTCTTTTAACAATGAAAGACTAAAATAGTCATTTACATATCTCAAATTACTCACCCCCAATTCCATCCCAAAATTAGACATTCACATAAATCATTAGCACCCTTCTTCCATCATCAAACATTTGGAGCTGATTTCGATCGATTTTCTCACCAAAATCGATTGGAATCATCACTTTATCATTTCTCAGGTGTTTTCCTAACCTTGATAGCCCTCGATCTGACTGATTTTTTTACGAATCTTGCAACCCTACTCCACAAGGTGCGACAGCCATTTTTGGCATATACTTGACGTTGTTGGCCTTCCCCGACACCACCATCTTCCTCCCCTCAACCCTCTCATCAAAACCCCTATTGTACCTCATCTGTTTACTCCGTCAATTGCCGACCACAGATACCTTTTGGGCTATAACTTCTCAAGCCTTTTTCAGTCAATCGTGGCATTGAAAATCACCCATTTCACTACCCATCCCTTCTCCAACATTTGCTCTCCAAAACCCCCCAGCAACCTGACCACATTAGCCCTTCGATCGTCGTCCACCTCTTAATGATTTTGCGTATCAAAAGGTGTAAAAAAAAAAAAAAAAAAAATTGAAATAATTTTTTTAATATATGCTTATATCAGTAGAAGACCTCTAAAGTAACTCTGTCCTAGGATCACAAATATTCTTGAAATGACCCTGCTGCTCTATATATTTATTCTCTTGATTAATTGAATTGGTTTAAGATGTGAAATATTTAACCCGTATTCAGTTCAACTCAGACTCATTATTTGAAGTTTTGAGAAATCAGGTGGACAGTAACCCAGTTGCCACTACGGCAGACAGATAGCCCAACCAAATTTTATTATTATCTTTTTCTCCCATAATAAACGACAACGTATTGTCTCATTGAACTTGAATATTCCTCAAGGAAACCCTCTGTTTTACTTCAAAACCGGGGTCTACAAGCTTCTTCTTCATTCTAATGAATTCAACATGAGCACTGAAACAGTCGATTACTAACCTCGTGTTCATAAATTAAAAGAATTTACGCGTGATTTCTTTCGGCCATCTCCGCCAGCTCCACCACCGGCACAGCTTCCTCTCTGCCACCGGCCATCTCCTCCCATCAACTTTGCTGTTATGGCGCCTCCGCTATTAACTCTACATTGCGGCCGGCAGGAACTCCAAAGCACGGATCGACTCAGGCGGGTCTGCTCCAGTACCTTGGGCTAGTTGTCTGCCGCCGAGGGTGCTGCTGGTGGTAGGCGCCGGAATTGAGTTAGTTGCTGTGGACATTTTTCACTTTTTTCAACAGAAGGAGAACGAAGAAGTTTTCAGCTCCAAATCTTCCTCCACAGGGGCCGAAAAGTATTTTTACCTTCACTAATTACACAAATTATGGTTGTTCATATAAGAACCGGTGTATAAATGGATGGAGATTATTTAATGGTCATTGAAGACTTTTAAATTTCTATATAATATACTAAATATCGTTTTGGTTTGTTGAGTTCATTTTTAGGGTATGGTTTAGAAGCTGGTGAATTTTGAAATATTTCATTTATTCTATTTTACGGTTTTAATATATATTGAGTCTACGTTATGAGTTGGATTGTCATTTTCAAGTTCGGTCTATATATTCAAACAATTACAGTTGGCGGGTTTGTATTAATGGATTATTTATTTCTTCAATTATTGGGTTTTTTCAGATTCTTTGTTTTTGCTGTTTATTATTATTATTATTATTATTATTTTAGTGTAGATTGTGAAATTAAAGCGTTGCTGCAACAATTTATTAATTTATTTTCGTTAAAATCAGAAGTACTTGAGAACCACATGAGTGGTGCAATAGAAGTATCTCCTACTTTAATGGGAAAGCCAGAGTTGCTTGACCTTGATTTATATCTGGTTTTGTATTTTTAGTTGCTTTAATTTTGCTTTGATCAAATATGGTTTATGCATTTAGTTATGATATACTAGCGGACAGCCAATGTAAAGGCCATAATGTGATTGTTTACTTAGATGCTTGTTGTGGGAAAGGAAACCTTGAAAAGGGAATGCATAATTTCTATGTTTTGAGTTGCTTATATTGTGTAAGGGATCTTGATTGTGTTATGTTAATTGGTTGTGCTTTGCATGAGTATAATATGGATGTTGACTTGTGGGGAATGCATATATGTAATGCTTAGCAAATGTGGAAGTGTAGGAGAGTTGCAGACATGAATTTGGAAGTGTATTATTGATGCATTGTATATTTTCTTTAACAACTCATGTATTCACATTATGCGTATGCCTCATGTTTTGTGTTGTGTCATATGAGGCCTGATACCGAATGTCTCAGATTTTGCAAAAAGTATATATATATGATGAAAATAAGAGAATGGTTTTATGAAAGTGTATTTAGAAAATAGGTTTTCCAGGTTTTACAGATTTTCACACGGCACATCTAAGTCACTCGAGTCTCATGGGAGCGCGTGGATTCTGTCGGATAGGGAGGGTCTAGATGGGTCGTGTCAACTTGGTAATAGAGCTAGGTTTCTAATTTTAAAGGGCATTTTCATAATGCATGCAGTTTTTGCGTAAAGAAAGAAAATTAATTGCATGCATGAAATGTTGTTTTTAAGAAAGAAAAATTTGTTTACATTTTGTAGATATCGGAATGAGTTGACGTGGCCAACCTTGCACGAGATATGTGAGGGAATTGTTAGTTCCTCAAGTACACAGGAGGGTGAGTGAGCCTAGAAAGGAAGTAGTAGAAGAGTCAATTACCCACATGCCAAAACCTCAGGGACCATATGTAGAGCCAGATACCCATGATCCTAATGTAGGGGTAGAACCAGTCTTTGAACCTAATGTAGAGCCCCAAAGTGAGAAGATTAATGAGGAGCATACAATTGATAGGTTAGCTCAGTTGGTTACAAGAGTGGTTCAGGATTGGGCGTCAAGGAGGTGAAAACACCATACAGAGAGCAATGAAGTTGGGGGCCACCAAATTTGATAGGACTAGAGATCCCATGGTTGCGAAGTTTTGGATGGATAGGATTGAATAGGTGTTTGATGTAATGGAGTGCATTGAGGCTCATCGATTTGCTACGTTCCTACTAGAGGGTAGAGCATACCACCATTGGTAGAGGTCGGAACGACATAAGTATGGGGCTTCTACGACAATCACTTAGGTGAACTTTCACCAAGAATTCTTCGACCATTATAACTCCTGATTTTACCAAGATGCTAAGAAGAGCAAGTTCATTAGGTTAACTCAAGGAAACATGTCGGTGGAAGAATACATGAAAAGGTTTTTTGAGCTCTTCCAACTTGCCCCATTGATTGTCGGAGATGAAAGGGAAAAGTGTAAGAAATTTGAAGAGGGCCTCCGAGGAAGAATTAGAACAATGGTGATCGTAAAGTCCTACACGGAGTTTGGGAAGTTGACTGAGGTGGCTATGAGAGTTGAGAATAGTCCGGGAAAGTTTGATAGGAGAGAGCCACAGAGGCATAAACGTAATGATCAGGATTGGTCAGTTGGTGGCCCTAGTAATAAAACACAGAATAGTGAGGGTAGTTTTTCTGGAACAACAAGTGGTTCAAGTCAAAACCAGAGACAAAATCAATGACAGCGATTAATGACTAGTAGCATTTGGAATAGAGGATCCCATGACAATAGGCAACAAAGTATCGGTACAAGTGGGGGTCAGTGGATACAGTGCAATAATTGTGGAAGATACCATGCAGGGTAGTGCTAGAAAGGAGTGCCCGATTGTTATCATTGTGGACATATGGACCACCTAAAAAGGGATTGCCCTATTCTAGCTCAAGTTGGGAATATCACATAGAGATCGATTCAACGGAACTTCCAAGGGAGTAGTGGTCAGTATCAAGTGTAGTAGAGGCCCTAGACTTAGATAGGTATTACAGCTTGTGCTAGAGAGCAAGCCAATGTTGTGAGTAGTAATAATGGCCGACGGAGGGGACTAGGACGACCTTAAGCTTAGGCTCGTGTGTTTGCTCTGACACAACAAGATACGCGAACCACTCCAGATGTGGTCAAGGGTATGTTGTTTAACTTTGAGCGTGAGGCTCATAACTTGATTGATCCTGGTTTTACACATTCTTTTGTTTTCCATACAATTACAAAACATGCTAATAGGGAGTTAGAATCCTTTGGAGTGTAGATTGATGGTAGCCACTCTTATAGGGAATTTATTATTTATGAAGAGTGTGCACTAGAGAATGTATTGTGAGACATATAAGAGAACTCATATTCGTGTATTCCTCATGAGAGTAAATTTCGAGGACGAAATTTTATTTAAGGAGGGGAGAATTGTAACCCCCGTAATGCGATTGTTTACTTACATGCTTGTTGTGGGAAAGGAAACCTTGAAAAGTGAATGCATAATTTCTATGTTTTGAGTAGCTTTATATCATTGAAAGGATCTTGGGTGTGTTATGTAAATTGGTTGTGCTTTGCTTGAGTATAATATGGATGTTGACTTGTGAGGAATGCATTTCTTTGTAATGGTTGGCAAATGTAGACGTGTAGGAGAGTTGCTAACATGGATTTGGAAGTGTATTATTGATGTAGTGTATATTTTCTTTATTACAACTCATATTTTTACATTATGAGTATGCCTCATGTCCTATGTTGTGTCATATGAGGCCTGATACCAAATGTTTCAGATTTTGCAAAACGTATGTGTACATGTTTTCATGATGAAAATAAGAGAATGATTTTATGGAAAGTGTATTCAGGAAATAGGTTTTATAGATTTTCACATGACACATCTCGGCCACTTGAATCTCATTGGAGTGCCCAGATTCCATGGGATAAGGAGGGTCGGGACGGGTCGTATTAGCCAACCTCATCTTTAAAAAGTATATGTATTAAAAATATTTGTACATATATTAGCTTTGTAATAGCTTCTTTCTACTACTATACTTTAAAAATAATAGGAAAACATACATGCTTATTATTAGAAAAGTAGATGGGCCCATAATTTTTTTCTTTTTACTAAACATATAATTCTTTATGAATACAAAATAGCATGTACAAAAGCTTTACAACAGTGGACAGTAGTGCCATTACTCTCTGCTCCTCGACGTCCATTCGACCGCTTCTCACCTATTTCCTGCAAAACATGGAAAAAAACAACAGGGTGAGCACAAAACGTTCAGTAAGTAAATCATCTACTCCTTTAACCCTGCAACTTAATCTGTGGTTCTTTCCTTGCTCTATTCTTTCTCTTCTTCATTCTCTTTTTGTTCTTTCTCTTTTCTTTCGCTGTTTCTAGTTCTCACTGTTCTTTTCTTTATTTCTAATTCTCTCTGTTCTTTCTTTCTCTCTCTATTCTTTCTTTCTTTCTTTCTCATTCTTTCCTTCTGTTCTTATTCTCACTAATCATGAGGGAAATCATCGTACATGCATGAATGAAATGCACATGCAGTAATACATAGAAACGCATTTTCTTTTCTTCTTTTTTAATCTTTATTATATTTCTTTTCTTTCTATTCTTTCATTTCTTTTCTTTCTTTCTTTCTTGCTTGCTCAGGCTTTTCTTTTCTTTTCTCATTCTTGCTTATTCTCATTCCTTTTTCTATTCTTTCTTATTCTTAGGCTTTCTTATTCTTAGCTGATCGGACTCGGTTGATGTATGGATTCGGAACCCTGGCCACGTGAGTGAGTACAGTCCTCATCTACATGCACTCTTGCGGACTGTACAAATTCTTTCTTCTTCTTAGGCCACTCATGTAAGGTGGCGTGCATGTAGAAAATTCTTCTTGGTACAGCCCTCATCCACTCTTACGGGCCGTACAAATTCTTCTTCTTCTTATGCCGCTCACTTAAGGCGGCGTGTATGTGGGAAATTCTTCTTCTTATCACCCATGGGTTCCCTTTTCTCTTCTTTAGCAATTCTCTTTCTTTAGTTCCTTTAGTGCTTTTCTTTCTTTTTCTTTATTCTTAAAATTCTTTATTCTTTTTTTAAAGTCTTATGCATATGGATGGCTCATGCTTATGTTTCTTTCTTAAGTGCAATTATGCAATGCAAATATGCCATGTTGCACAAAATTAAGTTTCTCTACTCATGCACATGCTTCGCTTAAACATTTCATCAAATAATAAGCATGCATACTTAAGTTCTATTTCAACTATAATTCTACTTCTTTCTTAGACCATCCATAATTGGAGTAAAACTCCCTTGAATCATCACAAATCCTAGCCAGGAAATACACTTCAAATATTCTACTCAAATTCTTTCTAATTACAACCAAACTATACTTGGTCACCACAACATCACTCCACTTCTCATGGCTCAAATCTACTTATCAAAAGCCATCTACTCATCAACATCAACATTCTCAACAAGCAATTTCAAACTCATAAGCATAAACATGCATATCAAATCATTTTATAACTTAAATCTTAGCTGAGGTTGGATTTAGTTACCTTATGTTTGAGTTGTTTCACACAAAGCTCTTGATCTTTGGTAAACTTGTTCTTTCTCTTAAACCCTAAGCATAAACTTAATAAGCATTCAACACTTACACAAATTAATCTCATAACTAGAGCAAGAATTCTTACTTCTTGATGCTTAGGATAGAGTCCCTATCAAAATCCAACCAAAAGCCTTCACTTTCCTTAGCAAATTGGATGAAGAGTTGAGAGAAATGAAGAGTAGAAGTGATGTATGGGGTGCAGAGAATGGGAGGGTTTCTAAGTCTAGATCCTTATTAGCTCATATAAATAAGCACTCTTTCCCATTTTGCCCTTACACTTGCTTGAAAATTCCATCTTTACCCTTTAATTCTTTACAAATACACCCCCATCTCCAATACATTCTCCATAAAATTTTCTTACATTTCACTCTCCACTTTTCCTGCTAATTAGGGGTAGAATGGTCATTTCACCCATATGGAAAATTTCTCTAGAAACTTCAAAGGAAATTCAGTCGACTCTTCGCCCCGGGGAAGCTTTTTCATCACCTCGGTAAAAAATTACAGAGCGTGCGTTGCCTTAGCGAAGCTTATTCTTCACCCCAGCGAAGTCTGTAATTCTACAATTCGCCAAGTCTTTACCAATTTCAGGGCAACCCATCCACAATATCACCAAACTAATTAACTAAGGGCTAAACAATAACATTTAAAGGAAAATAATCATGAATAAGCCATGTACCTCAAAGTGGGCGTTACAATTCTTCCCCTTAAAAGAATTTCGTCCCCGAAATTCAAACGAACAAATCCGAGTAACGGTCCCCGAAATTCAACTTTATGGTTTCTCTAGAGGACTTTCACTAAAGGAATACTCTTGTTTTAAAGCTCTTTAATCTTTCTATCCAATATATGAACTGGACGCTCCTCATACACAAGATTATCTTCTTAGTTCACTTCCTCTACACTCAGTAAATGGGAGGGATCACTTACGT
Source organism: Pistacia vera (assembly GCF_008641045.1). NCBI lineage: Eukaryota > Viridiplantae > Streptophyta > Magnoliopsida > Sapindales > Anacardiaceae > Pistacia > Pistacia vera. The sequence continues at coordinate 95,002 of NW_022195586.1, read as the reverse complement.
ACTTTCGAAGCATCAAGACATGAAACACATTGTGAACTCGGTCCATGGTGAGTGGTAGTGCTAACCTGGAGGCTACCTTTCCCACTCGCTGTAACACTTCAAATGGACCAATGTATCTTGGTGCTAACTTTCCTCTGTTACCAAAACGCATCACCCGTGTGTAGGGGGAAACTCTTAGAAACACTTTGTTACCCACTTCGAATTCAACATCTTTTCTCTTCAAGTCAGCATAACTTTTCTACCTGTCTTGGGCTTGTTTCATTCTGCTTCTGATAAACTTTACATCTTTTGTCATTTTCTGAGTCAATTCTGGCCCAAGAGCTGTATCTAATTCATCTTTCTCACCTATCTCATCCCAAAAGCCTCGTAAGGAGCCATCTTAATTATAGACTGATAACTATTATTATAAGCAAACTCCACCAAGGGTAACATCTCATACCAAGACATTCTGTAATCCATGCAAAAAGCCCTCAACATATCTTCAAGCACTTGATTTGTTCTCTCTGTCTGGCCGTCTGTCTGAGGATGATAGGCGGTACTAAAAGCCAATATGGTCCCCAAGTTCCTCTATAAACTCTTCTAGAAAGCTAAGACAAATCTGGAATCTCTGTCTGATACTATTGTCTTGGGTACTCCATGTAGTCTCACTATCTCTTTAATGTATATCTGGGTCAATTGATCCAAAGTGGTACTCTCCTTTACTAGAAGAAAATGGACTGATTTAGTCAATCTGTCCACAATCACCCATATAGCATTATACCTTTTTTGAACTCTAGGGAGACCTGTAATAAAATCCATCGAAATACTATCCCACTTCCATTCAGGAATACTAAGTGGCTGAAGCAACCCTGACGGCCTTTGGTGTTCTGCTTTCACTTGCTGACAAACCAAGCATTTAGCTACAAATTCTGCAATATCTTTCTTTATACTTGGCCACCAATAGCCCTTCTTTAAGTCTTGATACATCTTGGTTGCTCTAGGATGAGCAGTGTATGGTGTGTCATCAGCATCTGTAAGAATTCTCTTCTTCAACTCATTATCTTGAGGAATGCATAACTGATTCTTGAAACAGAGGACACCATCCAACAGATGAAACTCTGGCATCTTATCCTCATGCACTTGCTAAATTATTTTCTAACACCACTCATCGGCTACTAGGTTTTCTTTGATTTCTTCCAATAAGGTAGACTGAACTTCTAGTCTAGCAATCCTTCCTGGGATAATCTCAATATGTTCTCTGCACAACTCTTTTATTAATTCTTTCTGCTTTGTGAGTCGAGAAAAATAAGCTTTTCTACTCAAAGCATCGGCTACTATGTTAGCTTTCCCTGGCTGATACTTAATCTCATATTCATAATCTTTAACCAGCTCTAACCATCTTCTCTGTCTCATATTCAGCTCCTTCTTGGTAGAGAAATACTTCAGACTCTTATGGTCGGTGTAGATATTACTCTTGGCACCATAAAGGTAATGCCTCCAAATCTTCAATGCAAAGACCACAGCTACCAATTCTAAATCATGCATAGGGTATCATGTCTCGTATTCTTTTAACTGCCGAGAAGCATAAGCTATCACCCTACCTAACTGCATCAACACGACACTAAGTTCCTACAGTGAGGCATCTGTATAAATATCATAATCTACACCCTCCTAAGGTAACACCAAAACGGGAGCTGTTGTTAATCTTTTCTTCAACTCTTGAAAACTCTCTTCACAGGCAACTGTCCATATAAAAGAGTTGTCAATGGTTTAGCCAACTGGGCAAACCCTGCTACAAACCGGTGGTAGTAACCTGCTAGTCCCAAGAAACTTCTGACCTCTTTTACTGTCTTTGGCCTTTGCCATTCAAGGATTGCCTTCACTTTACTAGGATCCACTAATATCCCCTCTTTAAAAACAGTATGGCCCAGAAATATCACTTGATCCAACCAGAACTCACACTTGGAAAACTTGGGATATAGCTTTTTTTCTCTCAATCATTGCAGCACAAATCTTAAGTGTTCCTCATGCTCTTCTCTTGACTTAGAATAAAACAGAATGTCGTCTATAAATACCACTATGAATTGATCCAAATAATCATGAATCACCCGGTTCATTAAAACCATAAAGATTGTTGGGGCATTGGTTAACTCAAATAGCATCACCACAAATTTATAATGCCCACACCTTGTACGAAAAGCAGTCCTAGCTATATCTTGTTCTGCCACTCTTACTTGATGGTAACCCAACCTCAAATAAATCTTTGAAAATACTGCTGCTCTTTTCAACTGATCAAACAAGTCATCTATACGAGGTAGCGGGTACTTATTCTTCACTGTCACTTTATTCAACTCTTTATAATCAATACACATCTGTAATGACCCGTCCTTCTTTCTTACAAACAATATTGGAGCTCCCCAGGGAGAATGACTTGGTTGGATAAAACCTATATCTAGGAGCTCTTGGAGTTGCTTCTTCAATTCTTGAAGTTCTATTGGGGCCATTTGGTAAGGGGTTTTAGAAATCGGTGCGGTCCCTAGTGCCAGTTCAATACTGAACTCAACTTCTCTTTTCGGAGGCAAACCCGGTAGATTTTCGAAAATACATCTAGAAATTCCCGGACGACTAGCACACTCTTAATCTCTGGTGATGGGACATTACTATTTTGCACCACATGGGCTATATACCCAAAACCCCTTTTCTTAACATCTTCCTAGTCTTTACACTACTAATCAACATATCAACTGATGGCCCCCTCCAAAACTAAATTTGTCTCTATTATCGAGATTAAATCTCGCTTTCTTCTTCCGACAGTCAATCTCTACTCCATACCTCCTAGGAAATCCATGCCCAAAATCACATCAAAGTCAGGCATATTAAACACTATTAAGTCAACTGCTAATTCTCTTCCATGGATCATCACAGATTCTCCTAAAAGCATCTCATGGATCACCACGCTAACCCCATCAGGTAATTCTATCTTAATGGGTTAACTCACTCTAATATGTTTCAAACCTAATTTCTCTATCATCCCATAAGATATAAAGGAGTGAGTGGCTTTAGAATCAATTAAAACATACACAGGAACTACATGAAATAAAAACTTACCAGTAACAGCTAATGGACTGGCCTCTGCTTCACCTTGCGCCATGGTAAACACCCTGGCATTAGTGCTTCTGGAAGCCTATGCTGCAGGTGGAAAGGGAACTTTACAATCTTTCATCAGGTGCCTTGGCTGTCGACACCTATAACACACATTATCGCCCAAGTTTCTCAGACACTCTCCTGGATGACTCTTCCCACACTTAGGACATGGGGGAAACTCTACTGTTCTTGGCCGTTCACTCTGCCAATCTCTTCTATTCTTCTTAGGTTGAAACTTTTTCTTATTCTTCACTTCTCTGTTTATGGTAACCTCAAATCTTTCTCTTTGTGGAGTGGGAGATAGTTCGCTTGGTCCTGCTAGGGTGAGCTTATCCACAAAAATCTCTGCCCTTAAAGCCCACTCTAAAGCTTCACTATATGTTCGAGGGGACTTGGCTCCTGCCATTACATCCCAGGCTATTTCTGGCTTCAGCCCATGAACGAACTTGTCTCTTCTCAACTCCGAGGTACTTACTATACTGAGGGCAAACCGCGCCAGGGAATTGAACCTTATTGTGCTAGTCCCCTACTTCAAATTGATAAACTCTTGAATCTTCTCTTGTACCTGATCAACTGTTCTATATTCGGCCTCAAACACTCTTCTGAATTCTCCCTAGGTCATCACAGAAACATCATGAGTATCTTCCATTAATTCCTACCAAATTCCGCCATCACCCCGAAACAAGAAACTGGCATACCGGATCTTCTCTCAGTCTATCATGGAAAATAATGTCGTCGTGTGCTCCACAGACCTAAACCATTTTTTTGCTACTAAAGGGTCCGTTGTACCTTTAAAATTTGATGGCTGATGTGGACTTTGGAGCCTAAAAATCGGCTCAATCTGAATCTGCACTATCGTAGGCACCAGTCTTTCTCTTTCTTCTCTAGTGGTCGATACTTGAACAGGGTTTCAACTCTCCCCTGGCTTTCTACTAACGCTTGCTGTATCGGTCCCCAAATTCTATCTTAATCAAGAGTAGGGGGAGTAGGTTCTATTAAAGTAGATGCCCTAGAGCCAATCAATTATTGTAGAATTGACTCTTTGTAATAATGTTCATTAATCAATAATAAAAGGCATTTTATTCTATATCACGTAAATCATTATTATTGCAATATGTATTGATATATGTCCTTAGAATGGTAGAACCGTGACGAGGGTATCAAGTGTTTCAAATCTTGATAGTGAGAGCCCTATGAGCACATATGGTGGCCATTCTAGAAACGTCCGTAGCCCCAGTATTATTCTGAAGTAAGGGCACAGATAACACGGTAAGGCTATCATAGTGTTGAATGACCCTGTCGAAAGGTAGTGACTGATCTCACTTGTCGAGGTTGTTCGGTGACAACCTGGTGTAGCACATGGGTGCTTGTTGTAGGCGGATATATCGTAGCAAGTTCACTAGACTGACCCACCAGAGGATTCCATATGGATGGTAACCCTAGTGTCTATGGAACAAATCCTTTAACGAATGGTGGTGCATGTGGTCCTTAGACTTGAGATCACCGGAGCGCCTTGTGCACCGATTGGTGCAGTTTGACACTAGCCTAACGTAGTTCTTTTCAGAGCTGTCAATATGGTGGTGATTGGTTGCATCGAGGAATGTATCAAGACTATGGTGGATTGACAGAGGATTCATCACTCCCGGGTATGGGAGAAGTTATCTCACGGCGCAATTCAGTATATGGCAATGACACTAAAACTGTGGCCACAGTGGGATTGAGTTGTTGCTCTATCCGGATTATAATACAGGTCATTGGTCCAGAAACTGAATACATAATATTGACAGTAACCGAAGGTTGACACTATTTCTATACCTTCGTCTCGTCGAGACAATGAATGATGAAAGGATCGAATTGTATGGTAACCATATCGTTGACAGGTAGGTACTTTGCTGAATCCGAATCTATCGGGTGGCCATGATGCCTTGCTAGGGGCCAATCTTGGTTTGTGTATTAGTAAGACGATTAATTGGTGTTAATCGCGATACTATACACTGCCGGTATGATGATGAGCCTATGAGTCACACACATAGAAGATAATTTAAGAGCCAAGAAGAAAGAAGGGCGTTTTCATCTTTTTAGGCGAAAGGGTATTTTGGTAATTTCACAGTGCAATTAAATTTGCTGAGGTCGTAGCCTTTATTTAATTTGGTAGAAAAATTAAATAAGTGAAATTACGTTTAAATGTGTGTTCGCACATATTTAAATAAATCATCATTATTGTTAAATGTTAATTAAATATTAATGATTATAATTGAAATAATGATGAAATAAATTAAAATATCTAATTGGGAGTGTTTGGCAACATGGGGTGTTTGGGTTGGAGCTCAAGCCCATTCCATGTGGGAATAGGGCAACTTAGTTTGCCTATAAAAGAAAATGTGTGTGTGAAATTAAAGAAGGTTTTTAATTAGTTCATTTTTCAATTAAAGAAGAAAACACACAGCCTATACACACTCTCCCACGCCACTTTCAGTATTTGATTGAAAATCAAATATTTCTTTTCTTCTTGATTTCTTAAGGCCAAGGAGGATCTAGCAAATCCCTCCTTGGTTCTTGGTGGTTGTCTTCGTGTAGACTTCTTGGTTCGATCCTACACTTGGATCGGTAGCAAACACGTTCAGAGACAATATTGGTGGAGCCTCCAACGTGGGTATGAATCTAAACTTTAGATTTATTTTATTTTTCTGCAGATTCTTGATGAAATACATAAACTGTAAAATTTGTGCCTTGATTTTGGGCTTTAAGGAACGATCTATGGTTGTATAAATTTTTGTTTTCCACTACGCAACCGAGTCATTTATTAACAGGTTCTGGCGGGTTAGAGGGTTCCCCTACACCCATTGTCTTTGTACTACTTGCTCGGGTTCTACGCTTCATCTACAAGGCAATTAAGCTTAATCAATTCATAAAACACTTTTAAGTAAGGAAAGAATTAACTTGCTACGGTAGGCAATGAAACGTCAATGCGGTGAGAGTGGCACACTGTCAAATCCCAAAATCTTTGCTCTGATACCAAAAATTGTAATAGCTTCTTTCTACTACTATACTTTAAAAATAGTAGGAAAACATACATGCTTATTATTAGAAAAGTAGATGGGCCTAGAATTTTTTTCTTTCTACTAAACATATAATTCTTTACAAATACAAAATAGCATGTACAAAAGCTTTACAATGGTGGACAGTAGTGCCATTACTCTTTGCTCCTCGATGTCCATTCGATCGCTTCTCACCTATTTCCTAAAAAACATGGAAAAAAATGGGGTGAGCACAAAATGCTCAATAAGTAAATCCTCTACTCCTTTAACCCCGCAACTTAATCTGTGGTTCTTTCCTTACTCTATTCTTTCTCTTCTTCATTCTCTCTTTGTTCTTTCTCTTTTCTTTCGCCGTTTCTAGTTCTCATTGTTCTTTTCTTTCTTTCTAATTCTCTCTGTTCTTTCTTTCTCTCTCTATTTTTCTTTCTTTCTTTCTCATTCTTTCTTTTTGTTCTCATTCTCACTAACCATGAGGGAAATCATGGTACATGCATGAATGAAATGCACATGCAATAATGCATAGAAACACATTATCTTTTCTTCTTTTCTAATTTCTTATTCTATTTCTTTTCTTTCTTTCTTTCTTTCTTATTTTTAGGCTTTCTTATTCTTATTCTTTCTTATTCTTAGCCGATCGGACTTGGTTGATGCATGGATTTTGGAACCCTGGCCATGTGAGTGAGTACAGTCCTCATCTACATGCACTCTTGTGGATTGTACAAATTCTTTCTTCTTCTTAGGCCACTCAATTAAGGTGGCGTGCATGTAGGAAATTCTTCTTCGTACAGCCCTCATCCACATATACTCTTATACGCTGTACAAATTCTTCTTCTTCTTATGCCACTTACTTAAGGCGGCGTGTATGTGAGAAATTCTTCTTCTTATCACCCACGGGTTCCCCATCGCAACAACCTATTCTTTTCTCTTCTTTAGCACTTCTCTTTCTTTAGTTCTTTTAGTGCTTTTCTTTCTTTCTCTTTATTCTTAAAATTCTTTATTCTTTTTTTAAAGTCTTATGCATATGCAAATATATGTGTGTGGATGGCTCATGCTTATGTTTCTTTCTTAAGTGCAATTATGCAATGCAAATATGCCATGTTGCACAAAATTAAGTTTCTCTACTCATGCACATGCTTCTCTTAGACATTTCATCAAACAATAAGCATGCATACTTAAATTCTATTTCAACTATAATTCTACTTCTTTCTTAGAGCATCCATAATTGGAGTAAAACTCCCTTGAATCATCACAAATCCTGGCCAAGAAATACACTTCAAATATTCTACTCAAATTCTTTCTAATTGCAAATTACACTTGGCCACCACTGTAATACTCACTCTCTAGCTAGTATACTCGGAAAATAACAGTAAAACTCACAAAATATATATAAGAAAATATACATGTAGATGAGTATAAAATAATGGGCCCATAACTAATTTTTCTTTAAATACAAATCTTTATAAAATATAATAAAGTCACAAAATATCAACTCGACAGTGCATGTAGATGAGTATAAAATAATGGGCCCATAACTAATTTTTCTTTAAATACAAATCTTTATAAAATATAATAAAGTCACAAAATATCAACTCGACAGTGTTGCCCAACCCTTCCACTGCGTGACGTTCTAAGCGACTGCATCTCACCTATTACCTACAAAAACATTGAAAACAACGGGGTGAGCGCTAATTGCTCAGTAAGTAAACCCGCTATGCTACTATTCTCTTTCCGTTGCTTAAATTCTGAATTTCTTTCCTTACATCACACTTCTCTGTTCTTTCTCTGTTCTTTCTCTATTCTTTCTCTATTTCTAATTTCTCTGTTCTTTCTCTGTTTCTAATTTCTCTGTTCTTTCTCTATTCTTTCTCTGTTTCTAATTTCTCTGTTCTTTCTCTATTCTTTCTCTGTTTCTAATTTCTCTGTTCTTTCTCTATTCTTTCTTTGTTTCTAATTTCTCACTACTCATTATAATAGGCATGGCATCATGCATAGGTATGATGCAAATGCACAAATGCATAAAATGTGCATTTTTATTTTTCTTATTCTATTTTTTGTACTTCTTTCTTTCTTTCTTTTCTAGTCTTCCTTTCTATTCTTTCTTTTCTTTTCTTTCTTTCTATTCTTTCTTTCTTTTCTATTCTTTCTTTTCTTTTCTTTCTTTCTATTCTTTTTCTTTCCGATCGGACTCGGTTGAGGCATGGATTTGGAACCCTGGCCGTGTGAGTGTATTCTTAAATTCTGGGTACAGTCCTCATCCACATGCACTTCTAATAGACTGTAAAATTCTTCTTTCTGAATTCTGAGGCCACTCACTAAAGGCAGCGTGCATGCGGGGCTATGTCACTCATGGGTTCCCCATCGCAACAACCTTCTCTTCTTTTATCTTTTTACACTTCTTTAGATAAAATTTCAGATTTGAACTCTTTAATATTTCTCATTTCTTTCTATTTGTTCTTTAACTTTCTTTAGTGCTTTTTCATGCTCTTATGAGTATGTATGCATGTAGATGGTTTCATGCTTATAATTCTTTCTAAATTCACATGTTTAGATGCAATAATGCAATATGGAATGCAAATAGGTCATTCTCTACCATCTACAAACTCATCTTAATATAACACATGATCATACTTATACATGCACTTCTCTTTAACATTTCATCAAACAACTTATGTGCACAAAGCAACTCTAATTTGGCTACACTTCTATCTCTTTTCTAAGCCACCAAAAATTTGGTATAAAATCCTCCATATTTAATGCCAACCTGTCCAAAATGTACACTTCAAAATTTCTACTCCAATTCTTCCATAATTCATCCAAACTCTCATCAAACATCAAGTACACAAACACTAATTCTTATGGATAAATTCTAACCATCATTCAATATCCATTCCATCAACAATTCTTCATATATAAGCATATACATGCATAAAAGAAATTCTCTACAATTCATCCAAACTCTCTTTCTCTTTGTTCTTTAATGTTCTCATATATGTGTATGTGCATGGGAAATATGCTCATTCTTTGCTATTCTTTCTAAATGCTAATGTGAGAATGTGAGAATGCATTATGGCATATAAAGATATCATTATGGAACTAGTATTCTCTACCAACAATATTCTCATACTTGAGATCAATCATAGATTATTAGACTAAAAATAACTAATAAATTGGAGGTACTTTTGAGGTAGTCATTCTGCACAGGTCATATTCAAGAAGGCATATCTCGAGCTATACACATCGGATTGCTATGATCTTGGTCTCATTTTAAAGCTTAGAGAAAGGGTTACAATTTTATGTTTACGTCTCAACCCAGTTCGATGGTTAAGATGCTCAAAAATCACTCATAAAGTCACAGATTTGACAGGGCAGCCATGGTAACATCTTTTCTCTTAGGATTTTCATCAAACAATTCACATGCACATGCTATCACCATGTTGGCTACACTTCCACAACTCTCTAATTCAACCAAATTGTGAGCTAAAAACTCACTAAATTGAGTATCAAACCTGGCTGAATTTATCACTTCTCTACACTCCAAAAATCTCAACACAAAATCTTCCACAACTTCACCAAATTATCACATAACCATACACTACTTCTCATGGCTAGAATTTATACATCAATAAACATAAAAAACAGCCCATAATTCTCTCATACCATCACATACAAACATGCAAAAAAATTCATTCAACAAAGTCTTGCTCAAATTAAGGTTCAAATTAGTTTTACTTACCTTAAATTTGAGCAACTCTAACACTATACTCTCTCTTTGGTAGAATTCCCTCCTTCTCAAACCCTAAGCATATACAACCATATGAATTCAAAACTTTAAAATTTAATCTCACTTCTTTGTGCAAGAATCTTACCTTTGGATGCTTAGAATTGAAAATCTATCAAAAGTTAGCCAAAATCCTATGAATTTCCTTGGAAATTTAACGAAGAAATTTGAGAGAATTTAGGGTGAGAATGGCTTGAATAGAGGGTAGAGTGGCTAGGGTTACTCTTCTTCAACTCTTAATATCATAAAATAATATATATATTAGATTCCCATTTTACCCTTGCACTTTCTATGAAATTCCATCTATATCCCTTGGTCAATTACCAAAATGCCCTTATTTTTAATAACTTCTCCATGTTATCCTATCTCTTTTCACTCCCCACTTTTTCAACTAATTATGAGTGAAAATACCATTTTACCCCCAATGAAATTTTAGGGAATTTTTTTCACACTTGCTCAAGATAACTTTAACAAAATTCAACTAAGGATATTAGGGTATAAATAAAGCTACGTACCTTGATGTGGGTGTTACACCCACAACATCACTCCACTTCTCATGGCTCAAATCTACTCATCAAAAGCCATCTACTCATCAACATCAACATTCTCAACAATCAATTTCAAACTCATAAGCATAAACATGCATATCAAATCATTTGATAACTTAAATCTTAGCTTAGGTTAGATTTACCTACCTTATGCTTGAGTTGTTTCACACAAAGCTCTTGATCTTTGGTAAACTTGGTCTTTCTCTTAAACCCTAAGCATAAACTTAACAAGAATTCAACACTTACACAAATTAATCTCATAACTAGAGCAAGAATTCTTTCCTCTTGATGCTTAGGATCAAGTCCTTATCAAAATCCAACCAAAAGCCCTCACTTTCCTTAGCAAATTGGATGAAGAGTTGAGAGAAATGAAGAGTAGAAGTGATGTATGGGGTGTAGAGAATAGGAGGGTTTCTAAGGCTAAATCGTTATAAGCTCATATAAATAAGCACTCTTTCCTATTTTGCCCTTACACTTCCTTGAAAATTTCATCTTTACCCTTTAATTCTTTACAAATACACCCCCATCTCCAATACATTCTCCATAAAATTTTCTTACATTTCATTCCCCACTTTTCCTGCTAATTAGGGGTAGAATGGTCACTTCACCCCTATGGAAATTTTTTCTAGAAACTTCAAAGGAAATTCAGCTGACTCTTTGCCCAGGCCAAGCTTTTTCTTCACCTCGGCGAAAAATTATAGAGCTTACATCGCCACGACGAAGCTTATTCTTCGCCCCAGCAAAGTCTGTAATTCTACAATTCGCCAAGTCTTTACCAATTTCAGGGCAACCCGTCCATAACATCACCAAACCAATTAACTAAGGGCTAAACAACAACATTTAAAGGCAAATAAACATGAATAAGCCATGTATCTCAAAGTGGGCGTTACAAGCTTGGCCTCACATTCTATCCGGTTAGGGCTTTGATGTTCCTTCAACCTAGGCAAATCTTAAATGAAGTCTAGCATCCCATGCAGATTGAAAAGGCATCATACTATATGGTTATTCCCATCCAATTTGTGCATGAGAATTGCTACTGAAAAAGGAGTTAAAAAGTCTTATTGAAAGGGCAATAGGGAAGCCTTTTGAGCATTGATCTTTTATTTGTAATTGGTCTTTTAGAAGCCTTTTGAGATAGCCTTTTAAGCCTTTCTGTTGCAGTCGAAAGTGTCTTTCTACTAGTTAGCTTGGTTGCTTGCTCCTTTACTTTCCTTGGGATATTGTCTAGAAGTTTGTAGCCCTCTGATAGCTTGATCTTTATTCCTCTGACAGCTTGATCTTTATCTACTAGTAAATATGTAATAAACCTGAACATTTGATTAGGATCTGTTTTAATTTTCTACTCTCAAAATTTTCTTTTAGTCAGATGATTGATGCCATTTGAGTGCTAAATCATGGCTTCATTTTGTATATTTTAATTCAATTACATCTAACTTCAAATCATTGACTTGTTTTCTTCTTTCTGTACATTGGCATTCAATATGACCAAGCCTGTTGATATTAAGTTTTTGGTCTTCTAATCTTTCCAGGTAACCTTTTTGACAGCCCACTGTGGCATGAGCAACATAATGCTTCTCCACTTGCAGAATATAGAGAACTTGTCTATTGCCATCTTCAGTTCTTCGTAAGTAAATTTGATCAGCAACATTCCACGTCTACTGCTAGGGGAATGTAGTGGGAAAGGTTTATCAGAGCCAAAACTGTTACTTGTTTAAGGGGCTCTACTATAAGTGGGAACATGCACCGGCATTCCAAGGGGTGGAGTAGAATTTGGCAGAATGGATTTAGGCAGAGGTTGAGATCATTAGTCATGTCCATCTCTAGTTGGATATCGCATTTCTGGGCCTAGAGATTGCTTGTATATGAGTTTGTTCCAAATAAAACCTTAGAATTTTATTTACATGGTTAGTGCTTTTGTGATTAGATTATGTTGCTTTGATAAGCATCAAATAGGAAAAAAGTTTGAAAAGGAGTTTTTAATGATTTTGCTTTGCCATCGCCATGGTCTAGTCTTGTGAAGTTATTTTTTTGTAAACAACTGTACTTGTCTACTTGTAAAATTTTATGCAAAACTAGTTCTAACAACTTGAAAAGATGCTCACAAATCCCTAATTTTCTTAATCTCTGAATATGTCATCCTTCCAAAATTCACCTGGTGCAATATCATAAAACTATGTTTTGCATTGAATTACATTTATTTAGTAATTTTCGTTACCCTAAGTTCTTCAGAAACAAGCAGACTAGTGAAATAGAATGAAATTTGTCAACTGTGATATTCTGGTCTTATCATATTAGAATAACATAGCAGAAGAGGGTAGACCAGCTATGGACTATCCTACTAGAATGAAAATTTCTCTAGGCTCGGCTAGAGGGCTGGCCCGTCTGTATGAAGACTCTAAGCATTCTTCAATATTACTTTCTCATCTACAATTTTAAGCAAATTATGGGATTCAAGGTGTTGGTCTTGAAGATTCACTCCTTTTGTGGTAAATTTATCTTCAGGTGTCCCCAAGATTATTCATCGTGATGTCAAGTCTGCTAATATCCTTGTTGACAATAGCTTTGAGGCAAAGGTAGTATTTTAAATAGATTTCATGTTTTCCCATTTTCACGGTAGGAATTAAAAAAAATAATACTACACCAACAATCCTCTCTCACAACTCCAAGGGGACAGTTCACAATTGATCAGTTCACAATAGGTTTCACATGGGTCCTACACAAGTCCCACTAATTAATTGTAAACTGATCGATTACGAGTTGTCACGTCAGGGTTGTGAGAGAAAAGTTGTGAGAAAGGGTTGTTGGTGTAGTATTACTCAATTAAAAAATATCCTATGTGTAATGATTTTCTGGGTACTTGATCCATATCTGCAAAAATGTTTTTAATCAGTTGAAGAGCAATGGCTGTTGCAGAATTAGATTTCTTTTTCCTGTCTTAAATTTTTTTGAACAAGCTTGTAAATTAAAGACTAAGTTTTAACAACTCCATCTCAAGAGAAGAGTTTGATAAATTCACGAAAGAAAATGACTAATTAAAATTGTAAAATCATTTTATTGATGTTCAAAATACTATGTTTTCTGGCCTTCATTATTGATATTCAAGCTAGCTGGATCCTCCCCTTTGATGTGCAGTGGTTTTACTTTCTTCTCCGAGAGCTAGGCCTACCTTTGTCTTCTTCTCCATTATTACTTTGTGACAATCAGTCCGTTCTCTACATGGCCAGGAACACGGTCATAACGGCCATGAACTTGGTCTTTTATGCTCATACTCGACATATTGACATTAACCTCCACTTTATTCGTGAGTTTGTTACCCGTAGTGCTCTACGTCTTCAACATGTTTCCACGGCCTCTCAACATGCTGATCTTCTAGTGAGCATTTTCAGTCCCTCTATCTCCAATTGCAACTTTATGATCTCTTACTTCAATTGCGGGGTTGTATTAGATAATAATGTGTAGGGTATTTTATTATTCTCTTGTAAACCTATATATAACTCATCTTCTTCGTTGTATTTTATCATCAAACATATTATATAAAGACTGCGCCTCTACAGATTTTTCACAAACCAGCCAGTGCAACTCCACCCAGAATTATTCTACCCAAGGATTCTCCACTCATATTCCTTACCCTATGGGATCTAAAACGTTACTTCATTCGAGTACGATGTAGCAATTTCTTCATATTAACGTTGTGGTGGTGGAACTTTTGGACGATAAAACCGTGGTGGGGGAACATCGTCAGCTGGCATTGTATCTCTGTTTTAAAACCCAGACCGAACCGGCTGGTCAGACCGAGACCTGGTAGCTTCTTCGGTCCGGTTCAGGTCTTAGGAGTTTTTGTAATATTTCAAAATTATAAGGGTTAATTTGTAATTTTTTGGGGGTGTTTTGGAGATATGTCAAAATTTTAGGGATCAATTGGTAAATTTTTGGGTCATTTTTTAAATAAATAAAAATTTCAAGGACTAATTTGAACTTTTTAGGGGTATTTTGTAATATAATAAAATTTAAGGGATTAATATGCAATTTTTCAAAAATAAAATTATCGCTGATGTCATCGGTCCAACCGGTTGGACTAGTTGACTCATGACCAGGGCAGCAAAACGGGTTGCCCTCCGGTCCGGGTTTTAAAACAATGGTTGTATCATATGGTGGAGGATATTCAGATGGCGGAGGATCTTCATACGACATATCAAGAAATTAGGAGTGACTTACCAGAGAGTTTTGGAAGTAGCTTTGATGATATTACAAGAAATTAAAGGAACATTTTATCAAACACTTTTAAACAGAAATTGTATTCAATCACAAAGAACAAGGTTAATTATATTATATATTACCCCTTGTTTAATTCATGCATGCACTCTGTTTTAAAACCCGAATCGGACCGGTCGGTCGAACTAGGACCCAGCAACTTCTTCGGTCTGGTTCAGGTACTAGGGGATTTTTGTAATATTTCAAAATTATAAGGGTTAATTTGTAATTTTTGGGGGGATGTTTTGGAGATATATCAAAATTTTAGGATTAATTGGTAATTTTTTGGGGTATTTTTGAAATAAATAAAAATTTTAGGGACTAATTAAAACTTTTAGGGATATTTTGTAATATACTAAAATTCAAGGGACTAATAATAATTTTTCAAAAATAAAATTATCGTGGACGTCATCCACTGTTTTAAAAGCCGGACCGGACCAGCCGGTCCAACCGGTTGGACCGGGAACCGGCCACGTGTCCGGTCCGGGTTACCCTCAAAACCGTTAATAAGGTTTAAACCGCTTTAAACCGGTTGAAAATCGGATCTTTTAAGTGAATCGCCGGTCCAACCGGACCGGCGAAAAAAACGGCCCACGCTTTTAATCCCTAATCCATCGTCTTCTCTGATCTCTCGCACACCCAGCCACCCATTCGTCTCTTCTTCTCTGTCACGACTCACGCATCGTCGCACCGTTTCTTCTCTTCTTCTGTCACGCAGCGTCGCAGCGACGCAGCCCCTTCTCACCTTCTTCTCTTTCAGTTTTTCTCACANCAAACCCAAAACATAAACTCAACCAAGGGCCAACCAAACAACATGAACAATATACAAACTCATTTAGGAGCAATTCAGTAACCCTTTAGGCCATACCATAAACAATGGCTACGTATCTCAAGTGGGGTGTTACAGTGACAAACTCAATTTATACCAGCTAATGGCACCAACCATTAATCCTCAAATATAAATTGGGCAAACAAACATATTACATAATTCAATGGCACCAACCATTGACCTCAAGTGTTGGCGCTAACCAAAGGATTCCACATAGATGGTAACCCTAGTGTCTGTGGAATAAATCCTTTAACGAATGGTGGTGCATATGATCCTTTGACTTGAGATCACCCGAGTGCCTTGTGCACCAATTGGTGTAGTTTGACACTAGCTCAACGTAGTTCTATTTAGAGCTATCAGAACATTAATGATTAACTATATCGAGAAATGTACCAAGACTATGGTGGACTAACAAAGGATTCATCACTCCCTGGTACGGGAGAAATTATCTCATTGAGCAATTCGGTAAATGGCAACGACACTAAATTTGTGGCCTTAGTGGCATTAAGTTGTAGCTCAATCCAATCTATTTTTGATTTTTGGTCTAATAACCAAATACCGAGATATCAAGGATATCCGAGGTTGACACTACTTCTGTACCTCGACCTTGATGAGATAATGGATGATAAAAGGATTGGATTGCATGGTAACCATATTGTTGATAGGTAATCTGTTTCATTGAATCCAAATCTATTGGGTGGCCATGATGCATTGCTAGAGGCCAATCTTGGTCTATGTTTAGTGAGACGATTGATTGGGTGTCAATCACGATACTACTCACTGCTGATATGATGAGGAGCCTTTGGGTCACACAAATGGAAGACAAATTAAGGATAAACATGTGAGAGGGGTATTTTCGTCGTTAAGATGAAAGTGTATTTTCGTAATCTCATGGTGCAATCAAATTTACTGAGGTTGTTGCCTATATTTAATTTCATATGGAAATTAAAATTAGTGAGATTATGTATATGTATATATATATGTATACATACATACACATATATGTATACATACATATACATATATGTATACATACATATATATATATATCTATATATATATATATATATATACATGTATATGTATATGTATATATGTATGTATACATATATGTATATGTATGTATATATATATATGTATGTATGTATATGTATATATATTTATATTTATATTTTGGTGGCTTTAGTTATTTGCATTTATCTTGAGATTACATAGCGGTGAACTTGCAATTGATTGAGTGATAATTGTTGTTATTTCTTGTGTGATAGCCGATAGGTAGATAAAGATTAAAAATAGACAATGGCAACATCTGGCTCTGGGTCTTCTTCACAATCTAGTAGAGGTAGGACTGATATAACATGGGCACATGTTATTGAGGGTGTTTCAAAAAAAAAAAAAGGCAAAAAGATACTTTATTATTAAACTAGTGGTAATGTCACTTTCCTGTGAGTTTAATGGGGCACTCAGTATTAATTTTGATTGCAATATGTGGAACTTTTATCGTGAAACACATGGAAACATTAAATAAATGTAACTTTATTATTATTTTTGTTATTTTTTTTTTTAGACAAAATTTAGTGGTCATGATTCATGAACAACAAGGTTGTTTTTACTTTTGAATATAAAATACCATATTTAAAAATTAAATACTAGCACATGCTTAAAATTTAAGGATTGTTTGATTTTTTTTTTATTATTCATATTTATTTGGTTGAAAATAATTGATGTTTTACTTTTGAGAAGTAATTTTCAACCTTACTTTCCCGGAGATGTCTCGGGGTAGAACTTGCTTTTGGTCGTATTGAACAATTATATGCTACACTTCGTCAAGACAGAGATGAAAAATATAGATAAAAAAATCAAAACGGCGAGAGAGTCGAGCAGCCATAGATTATCATTTCATATTTATTAAATAATAAGAAAGAAAGAAAATAGCTCAATTCAAGTTGGATCGGATCGGGATGGGTGTCCCTCTAGAAGAAAATTGTGTTTTTATCAACAAAAAAAAAAAAAAAAACAGCGAATTTCATATCTAAATTCTGAAATTGATAAAAAAAATCATTGTTTTAAAACCTGGATCGGAGAGCAACCCGTTTTACTGCCCAGGTCACCGTTGGATTAATGACGTCACGACAATTTATTTTTTAAAAATTACATATTAATCCCTAATTTTAAATATTGTAAAAATTCTCCAAAAAAGTTTCAAATTAGTCGCAAAATTTAACAAATACCCAAATAATTATCATTAATCCCTAAACTATTGACATATCTCTAAAAACCCCCTATAAATACAAATAACCCTTATAATTTTAAAATATTATAAAAATCTCCTTAAGACTCAACACCAGACCAAGAAGCTGCTCTGTCTCAATCAGACGGTGTGATCGCGGCTCGGTCTGGTTTTTAAAATAAGAAAAACACCGTATGTGGGTAGGCCCCTCAAAATTCTTACTATTCTTTACATTTTGAACCCTTATTAATACATATCTTCTAATTTAGTGAGAGCTTTAAGCTCTTTTGGTGGGGTTCTCTTGCTCTAAATAATTCGATTTCTGTCTCATGGATTGTCTCACCAATTTTGTTAAAACATTTCATATTTTTTTTCAATTTATGATTTCTAGGTTCTACAGATCTCGACCTTTATCTAAATAGAAGCCATTAAAGCGAAAGTGTAATATAAAACTAATAAGAGAATTGATACAAATTAGACCCAAAACAAATACATATTTTTAATTAAGATGTTCGTACCAAGTTACGTTTACCTTTACTATCTTGAAGAAAACTACTCCACAGCAACCCATCGTTGCGCCTCTTCAACTAAAAATAGGCAAAATTACTATTTTTGTGCCCAACGGAATTGAACCTGAAATTGTAGGTGAAAGTTATGCATAACTTTCTTGTCCCTTGTCGTTGGGCTACCATGGGTGGGTAAATTGTCTCTTTAATTGAGCTTGAATTCTTAAATTGTGTTGTAATTTAATTTTTATTTTTTGAATGAGAGTTTATTTATTAGAGAGAGAGTAAAAAATTTCGTGGATGCACTTGGTACTTATTATGAATGTCATTGTTTGCAAATCTTTGAAGACCCAAATAGACTGACACGAAGATGGAACATCGTATGTGGGACCTAGCTTACATTATTTCAGGAACTTGGTTTTTCCTCTTCAAAATTCATCGTATATTATATATAAAATTTGAAAATAAATAGTATGGTTCGCTTGATTATTATTTTTGTACTACCTATCCCTATCCTACCCAAAATACATATTGTTTTCCTATTCTGAAATCTATTTTATTTTATTCAATTATTAAACCCCCTAAGTTTGTTAATTTAACTAAACACACACAAACAAAAGTTTAAAAATTGACAAAACACCCTCACCACCACATATTTTCTAGATTCTGGCCACCACCGTCGAAGTGGTCGAAATCTGGTATAATGGCGCACTACCGCTGGATCGCGTCGATAGTGCGCCGATCTATCATTTTTAGCAGATTCACGTGGATCTGGCCGTAGCTAGTTGTCAACGAACCATATCTTTGACGGTCGTTGATGACTAAACATAGTTAGATACTGGTTTAAAAGCCAGACCGACCGGCCGGTCCAACCGGTTGGACCGGGAACCGGCCACGTGTACGTCCGGGTTACCCTCAAAACCGTTAATATGTTTAACACCGCTTTAACCGTTGAAAAACCGGATCTTTTAAGTGAACCGCCGGTCCCACCGAGCGAAAAAAACGGCCACACTTTTAATCCTAATCCATGTCTTTCTCTGATCTCTCGCACACCCAGCCACAGTCGCTCTCTTCTCTGTCACGACTCACCATCTCGCACCCTTTCTTCTTCTTCTGCTCACGCAGCGTCAGCGACGCAGCCCCTTCTCACCTTCTCTCTTTCAGTTTTTCTCACAAAAAACTCTCACGGTTTCGCATTTGAACTTGCCGAAATCAACGACGACGTCTCTCTCTCACCGAAATCGACGACATCTGTCCTCCCTAGCTGTGAAATCGACGGCGACAGCTCCATTCGTCGATCCAGTAACGTTTGTCCCGCTCCCTTTACATTTAGCTACACCGTTTCATTCGCTGGAAATCTATAGACGTTGTGGTTGAATTAACATGTATCTTGAGCATTTCTTAGTGTATGTATGAATTAATATGTCGTATGATGAATGTGTGGGAATGCAACAAGTGTGAAATGTCTTTTCTGTCTCCTGGTTTCAATATTTTGTAAGGCAGCCCGAAAATTGTGACCAGAGTCTTTGGCATGTTAGTCATGAATAAGCGGTTCTGCTTCACAAAGGAATGGATATCACTGAAAGCCTTAGCCTAAGATTTTTATGTAAGTTGGGAGTCATATACAGCTTTTGTGTCCAATGTTACTAGTACAATTTTTTGAGTGATTTTTTTGGAGTCACTTGTAAACAATAAATTAGTGGACTGAAATTCCAGCCACTTATGGAAACTTTTTCCAGCTTAGTTAAATTGTAAGTGTACGATAATCTGGTCCCCTTTCGACCTGTTTTTACATTATTACAGATATATGCATGTTGTTTGGCCTAGATTATATTTTTTAAACGACCTCTTATTGGATTTAGAAAGAAAACAGTACTGGAATAATAGTAATAAGAAAGACAGATACACTCACCTGTTGAGGTTGCAATATCTTTGGCTATTTGATGAAGGTTGTGAACAGTTACGAACTTGATTTTGAATAAATCAGATGTCCAAACCACTTTTTAAAAATTTTTGATTGTTAATTTTGAATGCACATACATCACCTGCTTTAGTTGTTGTTCAGAGACTCTCTTAAAGAATGTTTTATGAAACATCAGATGTTAGGTCCACATATTTACTTAAATTCTATTCCTTTTTGTCTCTTTAATTGGTCATCTTTAGTACTACTACAATGTTACAGGAATCAATAATTCAACTTGATTTGGTAGAGGTGCAACTGTAACCCAAAGAACATTCTATGAATTGATTATAAAGCAGGATCTACTAAAGTTAACTTCAGTCTGAGTTTGAAACCTGAAGTACCCTCTGCAATGCTCAAATATTGGCCCTGGTTGATATTTGAGAACCTTGATGCTTGAGGTTGCAATTAGCACTGCTTGGTCACTATGTTGTCAGCATCAAAATGATAATTTGTTTCCGCCATACATAAAAAATATGCTATGCTGATGCTGCTTCACTTTTCTCTCAAAATTGGCAGAAGTCTAAGAAATTGCAGCTTGCAGGAGCCGTTCCTGATCTTAGCAGGATTCCAAGGCTTTACTATCTGTAAGTTTGAGTATTTCACTTTCAGTAGGATGCATTAACTCTTGAGTTTTGATTTATTTATTTCCATTCTAGATAACTACAAATATTATATATATATATATATATATATATATATCTATATATATATCATATATATATATATATATATATATATACATACTAATACTAATATATACATACATAACATCATATATGTATCCATACAATATATAAAGGAATCGCCACCGACACCTTGGGAATTAAATTTGTTGCTCTGACTAATATTTTTTTCTTAATTTTATAATTAATTAATATTTTTTTACATTTAAATTAATAATTTCTTGTTTAATTATTGAATAATACTACTCATACAATATTCTCATACAATATTATTTTATAGATAAACAATTCGATTAATTATATAGAAAAATAATACTACACATACATCATTTTCATACAACATTTCTCATACAATATTATGTGGCAAGATATGATTGACTAATTTAAAGTTAAAAATGTGATTGGATAAAAATTTAATTTTAACTTTAAATTAGTCAATCATATCTTGCCACATAATGTTGTATGAGAAATATTGTATGAAAATGATGTATGTGTAGTATTATTCGTTGTATAGACAGCGGTGAAAGCAACTCCACCCTAAAACTTTTCAGGATAATAAAAGAAAATGAGTAAAGCACGAACAATATCTAAGGGTACGTTTGTTTTGGGTGCGTTTGGTTTATTATTTTGGATAGGATTTTGAGAATAATATTAGGTAGTTGGATAGGGAAGTATTACGAGGTAAAATTTAAAAATTTATGAAAAAGCCCATAGGTTTGCTAATTTAATTAAACACCCTAATGTATAAAATGACAAAAACACCCCCACCACCTGCAGTGCCAGATTCCGACCACCACCTCTGGAATCTGGTCGAAAAATCGCTTTACGACACAGACCGATCAGATCTGTGTCGTTATGGCCTTTTCCGGCCAGATCCACGGCCTGCCGTGGCCGCGACGGCCGGAAAAGGCCAAAACGACGGCCAAATGGCCAAAGATATGGCCGTCGTTGACCGTCAATGACGGCCATTTCTTTGGCCGTCGCTACGGCCAGATCCGTGGTGGATCTGGCTGGAAAATGCAAGATCGGTGAATTTTCGACCATTTCTGGTCGGCAGGTAGGCCGTTGTACAGATTCCAACTACCACCGACGGTGGTTGACGAAATCTGGCAAGTATGGGTCACGGGGGTTTTTTTGCTAATTTTTAAACTTTTTTTTCAAGGGGCATTTAATGAAATTAATAACCTTATTGGGTCTAAAAGTAATTAAAAAAAATAGGGTAATATTTCTGGAATAATGTGCCAAACATTATTTGGAGAATAGGATTGGGAATATGGGTAAAAAAAATAAACCAAACATGCCCTTTATTATTTTGGATAGGATTTTAGAAATAATATTAGGTAGTTGAATAGAGGAGTATTACGAGGTAAAATTTAAAAATTTATAAAAAAAAACCCCTTAGGTTTGCTAATTTAACTAAACACCTCAATATATAAAATTTTTGTAAAATGACAAAAACTTCCCCACCCACCACAGTGCCAGATTCCGGCAACCACCGCTGGAATCTGGCCAGAAAATGGCGTTACGATACAAACCGATCGGATTTGTCTGGTAAGGCGTCGATATGGCCTTTTCTAGCTAGATCCACCACGGATCTAGCCGGAAAAGGCCAAATCTATGACCAGATCTGGCCAATGACGACGGTAAAAGTCCAAATCTGATCGTCAGCGATGGTCAAAGATATGGCCGTCATTGTCGGTCAACGATGGTCATTTCTTTGCGACGGCCAGATCGGTGAATTAAGGGCCAGTTCCGATCGTTAATTCATCATTGTGACAGATTCCGTGGTGGTTGCCGGAATCTGGCAAGAATAGATGGGTGGAGGTATTTTTTTTAATTTTTAAACTTTTTTTCTGGGGATATTTAATGAAATTAATAAACTCAAGGGATCTAAAATTAATTAAAAATATATACTACTATCTCTCAAATAATGTACCAAACAATATTTTGGGAATAGGATTGTGAATATGGGTAGAAATAATGTACCAAACGCACCCTAAGATATGTCTAGATTTTCACTCAGCTCTACCAAAATTGAGTTTTTACGGCATTATTAGTGCGAAAAAATTTAATATTGTAAGATAATTGAGTTTGAGACATTGTAGTAAAATCAGAATAAATACCCTTCAAATTATATTAA
The DNA here is from genome assembly GCF_008641045.1 of Pistacia vera. Lineage (NCBI taxonomy): Eukaryota > Viridiplantae > Streptophyta > Magnoliopsida > Sapindales > Anacardiaceae > Pistacia > Pistacia vera. Next base: position 71,913 of record NW_022195586.1, on the reverse strand, counting down.
TTTTTATNAAATGCTGGTATGAAACCTGGAATGTTATGTTCAATATTATTTTTATATGTGAATAACGTAAATAGGGTATAAGGATCTAGGGCTCATGGTTGTTATTAGGGATTTAATTTTAATTTTCATTGCGTAAACCCCATCCAACAACCAACAAGAAGACCATCTCCGATCTCTTGAATATGTTAAAGATAGCCGAGCAAGACATAAAAAAGTCTAAGCGAGTGATGCTAGTTGATGTTGCCCTTGGAAAAGGCAAGGGAAAGGGCAAGGGTAAGGCTAAGTCCAAGCCCAAGCCCAAGTCTAAATACAAGTCTTAGGATGTCTTGAAGCCCACTGGTGGTGTAAGTAAAGATGGAAAGGTAGTTTGTTTTTACTGTGAAAACTTGGCCACTAAAAGAAACACTGCAAGGCCTTCCTAGCAAGTAAGAAAAAGAATGATGCTTCTTCTACTAAAGGTATGTTCATGATTGAGATTAACTTATCTCCTGGCACATCTTGGGTCATTGACACTGGATGTGTGTTGAGAAAACTAATGAAGTCTAATCCTTGCAAGTACACGAATCGCAACTGTAGCCTACTGTGCCAAGCAAGGGTCAATCCCATGGGGAATTGGGAGCTATTAATTAATTCAATATTGTGAAAAAATCAACTAAGATAAAGAAATTAAAAGAAATAATAAAAAGGACCAACAACCTAAATTAATCTAAAATCACAATAAAAATGCTAAAAATGCTAAAATTACCAAATATAACAAAAATGAAATCTAAATTACTAAATGTAACAAAAACGGCGACTAAACAAAAGATCAACAAGTAGGAAACGGTCTAGTGTATCCAATTTTACCGTAATTGTCATACTCTATGTTATTAATCTAACCAACATTCTCTCAATCCAGATCTTAGGGTCGATACTCACCAAAAAAAGTATTACTATGGGCGTTCAGATTTAACATAATATTTTCATTAATCAAACTAGCTAGTGGCGTATAGCCTAGTCCAAATATGAAAACCCATTAAGTACAAGAGTACCCAAACGTTTACAAACCAATTTACACATGTTGAGGGCGTCGTACAAACATAAATCAATCATCCATAAGATCAATTTTGAGATTAGCTAGTGGCGTATAGCCTAACCCCAAACTCATACAATCAATTAACCGAAAATTGAAGTTGATCAAACAATAATAACGATCAATCAATTCAACAAGCATAAATGAATGAAACTAAGACATAGTGGATCAATTAAACAATCAATTAGCATAAAAACATAAAGTAATAAGATTAGGTTACATTGGATACACTAGAGAAGGAATTAGTTATCCATAATCACAAAGAACAAACCTTGATCTTACCCATGAACATATGGATGACAAAACCCCTTCTCAATGTTACCCAAAATGTTTACAAAAGAGTATATTCTAAAAGTTTCTGCTAAATACGAACTAAAGTTGCCTTTTTATAGTAATTAAACGTGATGGTATTTTTGTAAATATTGGCAAACAAAATTAGGGTTGGAAATGCAAATATATTGCAAAATAAGAGATTTGTGTCGCAGCGTTGTTGAATGCCACTGTGGCGCAATTCTAAGCGATGTCTTCTTTGTAAAAAAAACTCGATCCACACTATAGCACAGTTGAATGGCGCTAAGGTGCCATTTGGGTTTCGCCGATATGTGCTACAATGCCAGATGTTTTTGTTGGGGCATAACTTGGATTGCACCGTTTTGAAGCTACAACGCAGGAAATCGTGCTACGATGAAAATTCAAATTTCAATCTTTTTCTTCTCGCCTTGATTTATCTAAACTCGAACAAGTCCAGGATGTCTGAACACCAACACAAGCACGAATAATCCATCTTTTTGCACCTAAATACCTGAAAACACAACAAAACTCATGATTCTGGAAGATAATGAAGCATGCAAGGAATCTCATAAAAAATCATGCAGTAAACCTTAAATTCCTTATAGTTTCACCCCCAAATCACTAAATAAATACGCACTTCCAACACTCATCAATGTGCATCTCACATTTGTACTAATGTGCAGGGACTACGAAAGAAGATCACTTGGCTAAGGGGAGATAGACCTACGTGTTGGGAACAGAGCTAGAGTTGCTGCTTTAGTTGTAGGTGTTTATCAGTTATCTTTGCCTTCGGGCCTTACTTGGAACTTATGGATTGTTATTATGTACCTTCGATTTCGAAGAATATTATTTCCGTGTCTGCTTGGATAATTTTGGATATTGTTTTGATATATCTAACAGATTACTATCTTTTAGTTTGAATGGTATTCATTATGGAAATGCTAGATTACATAATGGTTTATATGTTCTAGATATGGATAAAGGGATATTCAATCTTGAAAATAAGAGAGCCAAGCATGCCAATCTGAACCAAATATTTCTCTAGCATTGTAGGCTAGATCATGTTAATCAAACTCGTATACCCAAACTCCATAAGGATGGAGTCTTGGACCCATTTGATATTCAATCTTATGAGGTATGTGAGTCATGCCTTTTAGGCAAGATGACCAAGTCGCCTTTCACTAGAAATAGTGAAAGATCTACAGAACTGTTAGGCATCATCCATAGTGATGTATGTGGTCCAATGACAGTTTAGGAAAAAGGAGAATATTTTTACTTCATCACATTTACTGATGATTACAGTAGATATAGGTATGTCTATTTAATGAGACATAAGTCTGAATCGTTTGACAAGTTCAAAGAGTTTAGGAATGAAGTACAGAACAAGCTTGGTAAGAGTATTAAAGCTCTTCAGTCGAACCGAAGAGGTGAATACTTAAGCTTGGAGTTTGGATGGTACCTTAAAGAATGTGGGATAATATCATAACTCACACCTCTATATACACCTCAGCATACCAATGTATCAGAAAGGAGGAGTCGAACTTTACTTGACATGGTTCAACCAATGATGAGTTTTTCTGATCTACCTGCATCATTCTGGGGTTATATCTGATAAGCGTATTTTACACTATGATTTTGCATTGAATTTTGATAGGATTTAGGATACTTTTCATACAATTTGGGCCATAATTGCTACCTAATTCTATTAATTTGTCTTTGTAGGCCTAAACGATGATTTTTAGCATAAATGACAGTTTTGAGCGTAAATTGTGTAACTTGAGCTTGAAAACTCGGAATAACCTGAATTTAGAAGCGTTGGAAAGCTNATTTAGATTTTGAATTGTTGTTAAATACTTAAATTATGCTAGGATTGTTGTTGAATTTGAACTTTGAATGATATTGGATTGGACAGTAATTAAGTTGTTATTGTCTTATTAAAAAATAGAAATCTAAAAAAAAAAGTTTTTTAAAAAATGTGTTGATGTCATCATGATGTGTGATGACATCACCGGTCCAACCGACGGTCCAACCGGTTGGACCGGTTGAACCGTGACCCGGCTAGCAGAGCGGATTACGTACCGGTCCGGTTTTTAAAACAATGAGTTAGATCTGGCTTTTTTCAGCTAGATTCACAATAAATTTAACTAAAAAAGGCCATCTTGATGCACAAAGAGATATTTTTATTAATTTTTAAATTCTCACATGTTATTCTCATCTAACTCTTACTTTTTAAAAAATATTATCCAAAATACTAAAACAAACTAACGATTTTTAATGGACAAAAAAGTAGAGATAATAAAGGAAGCATGGTCTACCACGTGGGATTATCTACATCTAAGTCTAGTACCATCTTTATTTAATTGCGTAGGGCTGGGGTGTCAACTGTCAAGGTCGATCTGGTTGCACACGGCCCAACAATTGGAAACTTGCTTTGGTGCTAATGGGGCGCAAGCTCACGTGTCCGGCTCAAGAAAATGGTCCTACGGGTAGGGTGTAGTCAAAATTTCAAGTAATTGATGTAAAAATCTATTTAGATAAATTTATAATAAAATATATATTAAATACTAAATATAAAAAAATTTAATTAATTATATAATTATTCTTGATAATTTTTTATTTTATAAAAACGTTACATAATCATTTCAGTATGGTTGATGATTTTTCATCAATTAAAAAAGATAAAAAAATAAAATTTTAAGTAGAATAACAAAAAAGAGTAATATTTTATCTTATAATTTTTATATGAATAGTCTTTCTTGATTAATCCATGCTAAGAAAGAAGAAAGTATCAGAGAAGAGATGAAAAATTGAGAAAGAGAGAGAACGATAAAAAAAAATATAAATATTTTTAAATCTCAAAATTAATAAAATATAAAAATATCTTCGTGACATCAAAATTATTAATTACTATAAATATATATTTATTTTTAACAATTTCAGAATTTTAGTGGGTCAGTGTACTTTGTCTACGCGACTGGCTACTGCCCATTATGTACCGACACGTTAAGATATGCGTGCATTTTCAAAATATGAGGAATGTCAAACTGACCAAGAAAATTGGATCACAACGGTAACTTGCTGCATGTGTCTGGGTGAAGTTATTATATCATTAATTTATGTAATACAGTTTATGTTCAAAATTTAAATTGGAATTGACCATAGAAACAATGACCTCTAATTTTTCTTTCAAATCCTTAGGTCTGTTTGGAAGTTTTTTTTTTTCACTGGTTTTAGAAGGTTTTTAATTAGACTGGTTTAAGGTTTTTTAAAACCATTATTTATCAGATTTTTTATGGACTGATTTTGACTGGTTTAAAAACCCCCCAAAACCAGTGTAGTATATTTTTTAGGGTTAAAAATTTTATCCCAAAAAAACCCATTTCCATTATTATTTTTCTGAACAGTTCTCTTTCAGAGTTTGTTGTTCTTAGATATGAATTGGGTTATTCAATAAAAAACCCGAACTCATTGGTAACGTGGGAAGCTCAATTTGGCTTCTTTTGCATATATTTCAGCAAATCTAGTTGTTGAGTGGAAGTCAAATTATCAAGTATGCTAATAGTGCCAGCATAATAAATGTCATCAACTAAATTACATATTTTACTGAGAACATATAAATAAATTAAATAATATACAATAAAAGAACTTACAAATAAATTAAATTTGGAAGAAATTTTGATACTAAGTATTAGTAATTGAAAAAAAAAAAAAAAAACTCCCAAGTTTAAAATTGGGGTATTTTTATGGGCATATATATAAATTTATCATTTTAAAAAACTATTAGAACCGAACACAGGTTGAGTGTTTTAAAAACCGCTACTACAAACCCCTCAAAACCGTTACGATGGTTTACCTTCATAATTGCTACCATAAAACTCTCAAACAGACGCTTAATCAATGAACAAGAGTTTTAATTTATTGAGTTAAAATCTTGTTTTTCTTATTTAAAAATGGCAACTTCACATGGCTTAAAACTTAAACTACACAGTAACATTAGTACAAAGTACAAATCTCCGAGAATAAAAATTATACAGAGTTTTATTATAATGTATCATTTAAAAAGTAAAAAAACTAAGGATTCACGAAGTACATAACAATGTAGAGATTACATGGGGATTAATAAACAAGCTTAAAAAATCAGGCTTGTTTGGAATGATTTGAGGAAGAAGACTGAAGTTTGATAATAGCAGCACCGCTTGATGGCTTCGAAGCAAAAACATAAAGCCCAAGATCATTCTTGCTAATCACACCCTTGATGATTCTTGCCTGGTAGAAATTTTCCTGATATACATAAATCCAGTGTTAGATTTGTCCTTTGAAAAAAGGATTGTAACCAGAGAAATTCAGTCAAATATTGGAGTACCTTCAAATTGAGGATGAACTGTGGAACAATGCCCTCTTTCACCAAAGCAACCGCACAACCACCCCATCCGGCCCCTGTCAGCCTTGCCCCTAGAGCGCCATTATCACGGCACACTTTTACCAGTTCTTCCAACTCTGGGCAGCTGGTAACAGATTAAGGGAAAAGATAAAAGTGAATATAATGTTTATAGAATATTGGAAGGCTAACAGAGCTGATATATGCTAGGAAGATAGATGCTATTGTGTACCTGCACTCATATAGAACACTACAACTGTGGTGGCTGTCATTCATAAGGTCACCAAGCTTCTTCAGCTTGTCTTCCTCACTGCAAAAATAATACTTCAAAAGTCATAATTTGACAAACTAGGGCTTAGATCCTACAAATCCCATCGAAAGACATGCAAGGAGCTGAAAAAAGAAATTCAATCTTTGTCGCCAGATATGACTAGTTTGTAAGTTGTACAAAAGCAGAGGTAATTATGAGTTTCCTTTGTAAAGGAACTAGAATCTTATAAATCAAACAGCTAACATAAAAAAAAAAATTATAAATAAAGAGCTAATATATAAAAAATAAATAAATAAATAAAAAAAAGGTTGAAGATGTTAAACTTTTTACATTTGATAAACAGTCCCTAAAATATATGCCAAAAATTCATAGATGATACAAAGAATAACTAATATCTAATGATAAAACTCACCTTAAATTTGAGGATACAGTGTCCTTGAAAGCATACACCCTCTTGGCTTCAGAGTACACATGGGCAGCTCTCTGGGACACAAACAGAACTTTGAGGAAACAAGTGATGATTGAATAAACAGCCAATTCTAAAGGCATTAAATTAATGAAGAAGATACCTGATGTAACTTGAAGTGCTTGGCAGCTTTTAGTACGTCCAAAGAAGTTGGACTATTTGCAAAGACTGATGATAGCTTTTCCCCAATGATCTTTTCAATATCTTCAGCAGTGTATGGTTCCTCATGCAAAAGTTCCTTTAATGAATACAATAGATTATAAGTTGACAACAATCCAAAATCCATAATCACTGTGAAGTTATACAACCCAAAACCAAGATCCAAATACTGTGCAAATAAGGGGATTTCCTAAATTGTTAAGTAGAATAAAAAACACATGAAAACATTAAAATTCAATCAATAAATACCTTAACAGCAAGGACAGGATCAGAAGATCCATGTTTACCAGCATATGCTACACATAATCCCTCAACATCAGAAAGAGTTTTAACTTTAGATACAGCCTCTGTTGGCTTCATTCCCAGCTTTATACCAAGAACGATCTGAAATTCCCAAAAGCAAATTTTGAGCAAAAGACATGACAATGAAAAGTCGATTTGAGGAAATATTATAACAGTCACTGAAATTTTACACCTAAGTGCAAGTTCTAGTTATGATAAATCCTACTTTTAAATTAGAAATCAGGATATACTGTAGAAGTTATTAAAAGAGTCCCATAAAATCTTACCAGAACTTTGATTCTGGAAAATCTATGTTTTCATTTATTTAAACGCCAAAATTTTACACAAGCATATGAGGGAAATAAGAATTTTAAAACCCAAGTCAGGAATACTTGAAGCAAACTAATTATAAGCACTGCTTAAACATACATTGGTACTAACAAGGAAAAGTATTTTACATTCAGGGGTGTAAAACTTACCGCAGCCAATCGACATTCAACAACTCTGTTATTGTAATTTGTAGCGGCAGTAACTGCTTTCTGAGATTCTGCCAAAGAATGGGCTATCACAAAAGTCCCACCAGCGGGAAGTTGTACATCAGTTGCACGAATAGGGTTAAAGTCAATCAGTTCAGCAAACCCAGTTTTGGCCATGATAGAGATAGCCTGCCAAGGGAGACAAGATAAGGAACAACGATAGAAAACTACGAATAGAGTTAAAGTCAATCAGTTCAGCAAACCCAGTTTTGGCCATGATAGAGATTGCCTGCCAATGGAGACAAGATAAGGACCAACGATAAATTTTTTTTTTTTGTGTATTCATAATAATATTAGCCACTAACCGTAAACAAGAAATTCCATCAAATTTAACTCATGGAATAGATGATCCCTGATATTCATTCACAAAATAAGAATGAAATTTGCAATTAAACAGAATATTGTCTCTAACCTGGTCCATCCCACCAGACTGTGTTCCAATATGTCGTTCACATTCACATGTAAGCTGTGCAAGCTCTTTCTGTCAAACAAGGAAAATAAGTTAGAACTCAAAATAGTAATAATCCCACTGGACATATTCTCAAAAAATGCTTTCCGAGAGAGAAATCAGATGCTATAAACTATATTCCTGAAGTGTTTTGGAAGATTGGTATACCTTTGGGAAATTCACACCAAAAGCAGCCATGATGGCAATTGTAGAAGAACAAACAAACGCTGCAGAGCTTGACAGACCAGAACCTAGATTAAAGAAAAGTGTCTCAGACTTGCGAAAAATATGTAACAAAGAAAGTAACTTCATGGTACAATAAGAACAACTAACTAATCAACTTTCATTTAATAAGCCACAGTAAACTTATCCGAAAATTCACCTGTTGGAACTATCCCATCCACAACAATATCAAGTCCAACCGGTGGTTCAACTTTCACTCCTTTAGCTTTCTCATATTCATAATAGCCTTTGTATCTGGACAAAACATGCCATTACAACAAAGATGAGGAAACCAATTTTAAATTTATTTTACATCACCTATTTTATAAATGATTGCTTTTAAAAGAAGTACACCCATAAGTTGCACTAAGAAACCAAAAACAGTTCAAAAACTGAAAATGTCACAAGTCCTTTTAACTTCAATTTTTCACAATACTACAGTTGTTCTATTTTTAATCCTTAAAACTAGATTTGTGAAGTCATTAAATCACATGGAAACCATATGAATAATTTTCTTCTTTTTTTAAAAAAAAAAAAAAAAAAATATGGCAATTTATCTTACGCGCAAATGAAATAATGGCCCCATTTATGGTTCTTCAAATCAATTTCCTGCCAAAAAAGAAACAAAACATATGAGCAGATCATTTAAAAAAAAAAAGCTTGCTAGCCTCTAAATAAAGCTCTAGTTACTGACCTGATTAGGATCAGCAGGATAAGTACAAATAGTGTACTTATCATCAACATTAGCAATTCGAAGAAGCTTTTGAGCCTCTCTCGACTTGTGTTTTCTTATCGCCACGATTGTGTCTTGGCGAATTGCCATTGGCAACACCGAGTATCCTTCATAGTCAATATGTTCACCAATCAAGTTGACTCTCCCTGCATCATTAGTTAAACATTTTTAATCATTACAAAAGATAATTTCTATTTTTGTTTTCATATTATTTTTTTCTAAGCAACCAATCAGACAGATAACCAATAGTTGACCTGGAGATCGAGAGTAAAGATCAGGCTGATGACCGAACACTTCAAGAAACTTAGACTTCAATCTATCCAAACGAAGTTGAGCCTCTTCGAGCTGAGATCCCCCTCCGTATACCGGCTCAAGCGACGCGTAAATCGGCACCGATAATTCTTCGTGCGTCGTCGCCGTCTTCTCCACCGCTACTGGTGATTCTTCATGGTGTATCGCTGTCTTCTCCATCGCCACCGTCAATTCTTCCTCGTCTCTCAACAACTGCGCCATTTGAATGCTTTGGTTTGATTTTATTAAACGTCACAGAAATGGAAGCTACAGTAACCTCTTTATCCTTTATTATTATTTTAACTTGATAGTTTATATAGTGTGGTTTCTTCTGCCTTAATCTTCGGTAGAGGAAGAAGATTTTTTATTTTTTGAATTTGTGATTAGTTAATTTAGATTTTGTGCTAATCTCACGGGTAATCAGTTTACATTGATTAGCCTAAGAACTCCCTTAATTAGGAAATTAACTGTATTAGCGTATGGTTAATTTTTTTTAACAAGGATTAGGATATTACCTTAATCCTAAATGGATAAGAATTAAAATTTAAAGAGGATAATAAAGGGAATGTTTTGTTTTAGTTTAAATGGAAAAAAATTTAATTTCTTTTTTAGCAGAAATTTATAAATCCAAACAGAATCATGCATTGCGCGGGCAATATTTACTATACTTATGAGCAAACAACTCTTCCCACCCAAGGTTTGCCTTAATGTTATTCCCATCCCAAAAGTTTCAAAATACCACTTTCACACCCAAAGTTTATATTCTGTTAATAACTTTCCCAGCTGACATTTGACGAGTTAATAGGAGCTAGAATAAGAGGAGTTTTAAAGAGTTAAGGTCAATGGATCGAATGATGGTGACTAATTGAATATTTACCATTGGAATCAGCAGAAAATCATTTAACAACATGAAACCCTAGGTGGTTGGCAATCAGTGAGAAATCAAGTGTCGAAGTGAGACGGTTTTATAGAGAGGAGACTAAAGGTTTAAATGATGGTGACAAAGATAATTTTTGCCGTCAAAATCAACTTTGGATAATAACGAAATATTAATTTTGGGTGAAAAAGTGAAATTTTGAAACTTCTTCTTGGGGAATTCACCAAGGCAAACCTTGGGTGGGAAAAAGTTGTTTACTCCTATCATTATTATAGCATTATCAGTGTGACATCATGGGAATTCCACGTATTAAAAGTCAGGAAAAAAGGAATTACCACAAACCAAAAATATGCATTTAATCAGGATTTTAATATAGAAAATAGAAATGATCAAGAATAAATACATTCATTAAAACAATTCCACATATTAAAAGTCCAGAAAAAAAAATTTGGTTCGGTTAAACAGCTGGATGGGTCCAAAATTCTAGTTAAAGGAAAATGTGGCACGTGTTAGAGGCAAATGGGCAAATGGACAAGACAAATTGATGGCAAAAAAGGAAAAAAAAAAAAAAGAAAAAAAGGTGTGGATAAAAATTAAATGTGGACCATATGGTCACTTGTGTACACTTAATGTAAGTGGCATTTTCTATATATTATCGGAATAGATTCCATGCCCACTAAAATGTAATGACAAAGCATCTACAAACTTTTGGCACTTTCCACCGATTTCCTTTAGTATTACATACTCGTGTCAGTTGTCACTAGCGGATTCAGAAATTCTTATGAGAGTGGGCCAAAATAAAATATAATAATATATAATATTCATATTCTATGTTTTTAGTTGAAATTGACATATAAAAAAAAAAAAATTACATATAAATATTTTTTTCAAAAAATTTGAGGGTAGGCATGTCAATATACTCTAGATCCCTGGTTGTCACTCATGTGATCCCAAAATATTAAAGATGAAAATAAATACTACAATAAATCCGATAATCCAGTAACCACGTCCGTTTGGTTAGCTATTTAGAATAGCATTTTTGAAAAATAGATATGATTCTGAAAAGTTTTTGGTACATTTCTGAATAGTATTTTCTAAAAATATTATTTTAACCATCTTAGATTTGTTAATTTAACTAGATACCCCTCCACAATAGAAGTTTATAAATTGAAAAAAACACCCTTACCTACCCACATATTACTGGCAACCGGCTACCATTGTCAGAAGGTGGCCGAAATCAACCATAATGGTGCACGACCGGTTGGATTTGGCTGGTTATACGTCGACCTGGCCTTATCGTGGACCCGATTGGAAACGGTCAGATCTACATCCACAGATTTGGCTGTTGACGGCCAAGATATCTGGCCGTCAACAACGGCCATATCTTGGTTGTCGTTGATGGCCAGATTTCTGTTTGTCGTTTGGTTGTCAACGACGACTTAAATATGGTCATCATTGACAGCTATATTTGGCCATTAACGAACAAATCTTTGGTCATAGATCTGGCTTTTTTGGCTATATCCATGGTGGATTTGGCTGAAAACGAACAGATCGGCGCACGACTGGCCAGATCCAGTCGATCGTTATGCCAGCAGCGGTTGGTGGCGGCAATGGCTACTGGTGGGTGATAGTGGTTTGGATTTGTGAGGGTGTTTTTGTTAATTTTAAAACTTTTATTGACAAAGATAATTGTGAATGTTTTGAGTTGAATAAGATATGATTGAATTTTGAATATTGACACAAATATGTATTTTGATAGGAGAGGATAGGGTTGGGATAGTGAAATAAATGTAACCAGAATATTCCATGCACCTTAAACTGCTTTTAAAATATAATAAATTGGTTTGATTGATGGTTTACTATTCATGGATGTTGATAAGATCCCTCCATTTAGTAGCACCTTAAGATGACATTGTAACGCCCCACTTGAGGTACGTAGCTAATGCTTCTTCTTTTGCTCTTACTTTGAGTCAGTTTATTAGTATTATTGTTTGGTTGGCCTTTGATTGAGTGGTTGAGTGGTATGTTGAATACTTGCTTTGAAATGGGTTGAAAATAGAAGAAGTTTAGTGTTCCAGGCTTCGCCGGAGCGAAAAGGTGTTGAAACCCACAGGAAAGCTGCTGGACAGCTTCGCCGCGGTGACAGAAGGTTCTTCGCCGCGGCAACGTGCCGACCAAAATGTTTGTTAAGTCTTAGATATTTTCTTCCCTAGGGGCAATTTGACCATTCTACCCCTAATTAGTAGGAAAAGTGGGGAGTAATATGTAAGGAATTTAAATGGAGAATATGTTAATATGGGGGTGTGTTTGTAATGAATCAAAGGATATAGATGAAATTCCTAAAGAAGAGTAAGGGCAAAATGGGAATGCTTGTGTATAAATTGTATTAAAAGGAATTAAGTCATTGCAACCCTTCATTCTTCTTCTCCACCGCCATTCTCTTTTCTTACTTCCTCTCAAATTCTCTTTCTTTTGTTCAAGGATTTTTAGAGGGCTTTTGGAGTGATTTGGGGTAGAAAATCAATCTAAGGCATCCTAAGGTAAGGATTCTTGCTTTGGATGTGAAGTTTTGTGAGATTTTGAGTATATTTGAATATTGAGGGCTTTTGGTTGAATTATTTAAGGGTAGAGAAAAAGTCAAGCAAACCAAGAGAAAGGAAGTGCTAGTGAGATCTCTCCATCACAAGGTAAGTAAATCCCAACCCAAGTGAGATTTGAGAATTTTCTTGATTAGAGATTTAATAACAATTATGTATGTATGTTATATACATGTTATATGCAATGTTATTGAGTTTTAAATGTAGATTATTATTGCTTTGTGGTTGTTCATACACTTCAATTATGAGAAGTGAGATGTGGGTTGGAAATGTAGTTTGAGATGGAATTGAAGGATATTGAGAAATCCTTTTTTGAAGTGTTATTCTATGGCAGGAATTATGGCTATGTGAGGGAGTTTTCTCCCATTTTGGATGGTTAGAGAAAGACATAGAATTATTGTTATAGTAGAGTCTTGTTATGCATTTGAATTGTTTGATGAAATGCCTAATAGAGGTTTGAGTATCAGTAGTGAACCTTAATTATTGCAACATTGCATGTTGGCATTTCATGAGTGCATTAGTGGAGATGAACCATCCATATGCATTAATTGTGCATTGTGAAGTGACTTAAGAAAGAGTAGAAAACTTTGTGTATGCACTTGCTCTATGAGTAGAGAACTTTGTGAATGCAACTACTCTAAGGGTAGAGAGAATGAGAAGTGCTAGAGTAGAATGAATGTGAAGGGTATTAGAAACAGGTTGATGCTTTGTGATCGTCACCCGAAAATCATGAAAAACGGGTAGGTGCTTTGTGGTCTCCACCCGATAGTTATGAAAACCGGGTAGGTGTCTTGTGATCCCCACTCATAGTCACTAAGAGCGAGTTGGTGCTATGTGAACTCCACCCGACAGTCATGAAGAGTGAGATAGTGTTGTGTGAACGCTATCCGGCCGTACCTCTGGTGAGATGAGGCCATTACGTTTAGTAGAAAACAATAGAAAGAAAGTGTGAGGAAAGAATTAAGAGTTATAATTACGGGAATAGAAAAATAGAGGGTTTACTTACTGAGCATTATTTTGTGCTCACTCCGTTATTTTCCTTTGTGGATGCAGGATCTAGGTGATGATGCAGTCGGAGGGACGTCGACAAGCGAGGAGAAATAGCTACACTGTTCCCCCTGTTTTTGTCTTTTGAAATGGCATTTTGTAAATAATGCTCTTTGTGTATAAAAGACTTATTACATATAATAAAAAGAAAAGTTTTGGGCCAATTTTCTATTATTATTATGCATGCATTTTACTAGTTTATAGCAGTTGTTATAGACATAGCTTTAAAGTAAAGTGAAGGGCAAGGTTCAAACAAGGAAAGGTTTACGGTGGATACCTAGGCACCCAGAGACAAGGAAGGGTGTAGTAACTAGTAAGTGACGAAATGCTTTGGGGAGTTGAAAACAAGTGTAGATCCAAAGATTCCGAAATAGGTCAACCTTTCAAACTGCTACTGAATCTATGGATAGGCAAAAGACAACCTAGCAAACTGAAACATCTTAATAGCTAGAGGAAAAGAAAGCAAAAGTGATTCCATAATAGCGGTGAGTGAAATGGGAGCAACCTCAACCATAAAAACGAGGTTGTGGGAGACCAATACAAGTGTTGTGCTGCTAGGTGAAGTGATGGAGTGCTACACTCTAGATTGCGAGAGTCCAATGGCCAAAAGCATCATTAGCTTACGCTCTAACCCTATTCCCAAAAGCTAGCTCGAAGGGGAAGCCTATCCACATAATACACCATAAATAGTCTACCAAATTGACAAGATGGAATAAATACAACTTCTAACATACATTATGACTGTAAAATCATTGTTTTAAAACCCGACTCGGTCCGACTGGTTTAACTGGGACCCAGGAGCTTCACCAGGCTAGGTTAATAATTTCTCTATTCACCTAAAACCCTAGAATTTGGGATGATAATCGACGAACAATTGAAGGTTGGGATGTTGGGGCTTTTGAAAAGAAAGTACCGATGAATACAATGGTGGCGACAAAGTTGAATTCTAGTGAGTGAATTGACCGAAAATCGAAAAAAAAAAAAAAACAGGCGACATCAACAGTTGGCTTTTTCTGGTGATTGGCAAGGCTAACGGGAGTGGGGTGAGGTGGGTTTTGGTCGAGAGGAAGAGGAGAATATTTTTTGGGTGATGGGAAGAGTTGTCGATGTCAACATAGGTGAGATCTAGCCTAGAATGTCGACATCGGCATTGGAGTTCGATTTCAGCCAGATCTTAGGTAGATTTTCTAAAGAATGAGCTCAAGGGATGATTGAGATTGCATTTGAAGAGTCACTGACTAATTTGTATTTGGAGTGTGTTTACTAAATTTCAAACCTATAGGGACTTAACATAATTTTTAGGGGTGTATTTGCTAAATTTTAAAAGTTTTGTCACCCAGTTTGACTGGCCGACCGGTCAAACTGGTCAACCCGGGATCCAACAACTTTGTCAGGTTTCACCCCGGGTTGGTTATTAAAACAATGTGTAAAACCATTTAAACTAAAATGGAAATTACAAATTTCAGCCCTAATAAACTGGGTTAATTTCAANAAGTCTCCCATTTTTCCCGTGCCTAAGCCTCAACACTTCAATGACTATGGCTTTGACCCTCAAATCGATTACTTTCAGGTCTCATTTACTTGTTTTCTTGGTCTTTGTCTTTTTCTTATTTGTTGCACAAGCTTTGTAGTGTAGTGTTATTGACTCGTTTGTTGAAAACAAGGTGTTAGAAGAAGCAAGGAAGCAGAAGAAAGAGTCATCAAGATCTATAGACTCATTGCACTTCGAGCTTTAGAAACCCATTTCAAAAATTGAGTCCAAGGTCAAGAAGACCCTCCACAACAAGGCCAAGAAGAAACGTTGGTGGAGAAATGCTGCGTGACACCTTGCTTTCGCGCACGGCAGGGGCGTTCGAGACATCTAGGGACGATCTTTTCGCTGATCGTTGTTTTGATCTGATTTTTTGCATGGCGGTGGGGAAAAATTCAAGGAACGGAACGCAACAAAAACAGAGCGATTCGGACGAGCAGATCTTTTTTAATGATTTTTCGAAGATTAAAACCTGTGAAAATCGTGAAAAATAGAATATTGTGCGTTTCCGGTCGGGATTGGTTGCGTTGTGCTCCTAAAATCCCCATTTGAATTCTGGTGCACAGAGTTTGGGTTCACGCTTCTGGTGTGGAGCGGCAACCCTGCTTTCGCGCACAGCAGGGGCGTTCAGGACATCCAGAGACGATCTTTTTGCGGACTGTCGTTTTGATCTTATTTTTTGCATGGCAGTGGGGAAATATTCAAGGAACAGAATGCAATAGGAATGAAGCGATTTGGACGAGCGGATCTTTTTTAATGATTTTTCAAAGATTAAAACTTGTGAAAATCGTGAAAAATAGAATACTGTGCATTTTGGGTCGGGGTCTGTTGCGTTGTGCTCCTAAAATCCCCATTTGAATTGTGGTGCACAGAGTTGGGTGCACGCTTTTGGTGTGGAGCGCCAACCTTGCTTTCGCGCGCGGTAGGGGCATTCGAGACATCGAGGGACGATCTTTTTGTGGATCGTCGTTTTGATCTGATTTTTTGCATGGCAGTGGGGAAAAATTCAAGGAACGGAATGCAATAGGAATGAAGCGATTCAGACGAGCGGATATTTTTTAATGATTTTTTCAAAGATTAAAATTTGTGAAAATCGTGAAAAATAGAATACTGTGCGTTTCGGGTAGGGGTCTGTTGCGTTGTGCTCCTAAAATCCCCATTTGAATTGTGGTGCATAGAGTTGGGGTGCACGCTTTTGGTGTGGAGCGACAACCTTGCTTTCGCGCCTGGCAGGGGTGTTCGGGACATCCAGGGACGATCTTTTTGCAGATCGTCGTTTTGATCTAATTTTTTGCATGGCGATGGGGAAAAATTCAAGGAACGGAACGCAATAGGAACAGAGCGATTCGGACAAGCGGATCTTTTTTAATGATTTTTCGAAGATTAAAATTTGTGAAAATCGTGAAAAATAGAATACTGTGTGTTTCAGGTTAGGGTCTATTGCGTTGTGCTCCTAAAATCCCTATTTGAATTGTGGTGCATAGAGTTGGGGTGCACACTTTTGGTGTAGAGCGGCAACCTTGCTTTCACGTACGATAGGGGTGTTTGGGATATCGAGGGACGATCTTTTCGCGGATCGTCATTTTGATTTGATTTTTTGCATGGCGGTGGGGAAAAATTCAAGGAATGGAACGCAAAAGGAATGGAGCGATTCGAACGAGCGAATCTTTATAAATGATTTTTTGAAGATTAAAATTTTTGAAAATCGTGAAAAATAGAATACTGTGCGTTTCGAGTCGGGGCCTATTGCGTTGTGCTCTTAAAATCTCCATTTGAATTGTGGTGTGTAGAGTTGGGGTGCACGCTTTTGATGTGGAGCTGCAACCTTGCTTTTACGCACGGCAGGGGCGTTCGGGACAACGAGGGACGATCTTTTCACAGATCGTCGTTTCGATCATGCATGGCGGTGGGGAAAATTCAAGGAACGGAATGCAACAGGAACGGAGCGATTAAGACAAGCGACTCTTTTTTAATGATTTTTTGAAGATTAAAACTTGTGAAAATCGTCAAAAATAGAATACTATGCATTTCGGGTTGGGGTCTATTGCGTTGTGCTCCTAAAATCCCCATTTGAATTATGGTGTGCAGAGTTGGGGTGCACGCTTTTGGTGTGGAGCGGCAACCTTGCTTTCGCGCACAGTAGGGACGTTCAGGACATCGGGGGACGATCTTTTTGCGGATCATCGTTTTGATCTGATTTTTTGTATGGCGGTGGGGAAAAATTCAAGGAACGGAACGCAATAGGAACGGAGCAATTCGGACCAGCAAATCTTTTTTAATGATTTTTTGAAGATTAAAATAGGTGAAAATCGGGAAAAATAGAATACTGTGCGTTTCGGGTCGAGGTCTGTTGCGTTGTACTCCTAAAATCCCCATTTGAATTGTGGTGCATAGAGTTGGGGTGCACGCTTTTGGTGTGGAGCGGCAAACTTGCTTTCGCGCACGGTAGGGGCGTTCAGGACATCGAGGGACGATCTTTTCGTGGATCATCGTTTTGATCTAATTTTTTGCATGGCGGTGGGGAAAATTCAAGGAACAGAATGCAACAGGAACAAAGTGATTCGGACAAGCGGATCTTTTTTAATGATTTTTCGAAAATTAAAAATTGTGAAAATCCTGAAAAATAGAATACTGTGCGTTTCTGGTCGGGGTCTATTGTGTTGTGCTCCTAAAATCCCCATTTGAATTGTGGTGCGCAGAGTTGGGGTGCACGCTTTTGGTGTGGAGCGGCAACCTTACTTTCGCGCACGGTAGGGGCTTTCGGGACATCGAGGGACGATCTTTTCACAGATCGTCGTTTCGATCATGCATGGCGGTGGGGAAAAATTCAAGGAATGGAACGCAACAGGAACAGAGCGATTCAGACGAGCGGCTTTCTTTTTAAATGATTTTTTGAAGATTAAAACTTGTGAAAATCGGGAAAAATAGAATAATGTGCGTTTCGGGTCGAGGTCGGTTGCATTGTGCTCCTAAAATCCCCATTTGAATTGTGGTGCACAGAGTTGGGGTGCACGCTTTTGGTGTGGAGCGGCAAACTTGCTTTCGCGCACGGCAGGGGTGTTCAGGACATCGAGGGACGATCTTTTCGCGGATCGTCGTTTTGATCTATTTTTTTGCATGGCGGTGGGGAAAAATTCAAGGAACAGAACGCAACAGGAACAAAGCAATTTGGACAAGCAGATCTTTTGTAATGATTTTTTGAAAATTAAAAATTGTGAAAATCGTGAAAAATGGAGTACTGTGCGTTTCTGGTCACGGTCTATTGTGTTGTGCTCCTAAAATCCCCATTTGAATTGTGGTGCGCAGAGTTGGGGTGCACGCTTTTGGTGTGGAGCGGCAACCTTACTTTCGCGCATGGTAGGGGCGTTCGGGATATCGAGGGATGATCTTTTCGCGGATCGTCGTTTTCATTTGATTTTTTGCATGGCGGTGGGGAAAAATTCAGGGAACGGAACACAACAGGAATGTAGCGATTCGGACGAGCGGATCTTTTTAAATGATTTTTCGAAGACAAAAATTTTTGAAAATCGTAAAAAATAGAATACTGTGCATTTCGGGTCGAGGTCTATTGCGTTGTGCTCCTAAAATCCCCATTTGAATTGTGGTGCATAGAGTTGGGGTGCACGCTTTTGGTGTGGAGTTGCAACCTTGCTTTCGCGCGTGGTAGCGGCATTCAGGACATCAGGGGACGATCTTTTCACGGATAGTCGTTTTGATCATGTATGGCAGTGAGGAAAAATTCAAGGAACGGAACGCAACAGGAACGGAGTGATTCGGACGAGCGGCTCTTTTTTAATGATTTTTTGAAGATTAAAACTTATGAAAATCATCAAAAATAGAATACTTTGCGTTTTGGGTCGGGGTCTGTTGCGTTGTGCTCCTAAAATCCCCATTTGAATTGTGGTGCACACAGTTGGGGTGCACGCTTTTGGTCTGGAGCGGCAACCTTGCTTTCGCGCACAGCAGGGATGTTTAGGACATCGAGGGATGATTGTTTCGCAGATCGTAGTTTTGATCTGATTTTTTGCATGGTTGTGGGGAAAAATTTAAAGAACGGAGCGCAACAGAATGAGGGATTCGGGCAAGCATATATTTTTTAATGGTTTTTCGAACATTAAAATTTGTGAAAATCATCAAAAATAGAATACTTTGCGTTTTAGGTCGGGGTCTGTTGCGTTGTGCTCCTAAAATCCCCATTTGAATTGTGGTGCA